>NC_089875.1:60873112-62336445 GCF_040182565.1 Anser cygnoides | reverse complement strand
TTAGTTCACATTACTTTCTTGGTTATGATCTAACAAGTACAGGTCCCCCATTTGGGGCAGGGTCAAAGACATTTCAACTTTAAACTGGGAAAGTGGTACCAAAAAATAAACCCGAATAGTCATTATGTTGAAAATTTTCCTAATTCAAGGTCTAAAATCTTATCGTTTCCATAAATTGCCAATATTTATATATTTTATGGATACTTCATTATGTTGAGTTTGATACCTGTAATAATATTTATTCATTTGTTAACTGAAGCCCTTGTAACAATCCCAGTACAACTAAAAGTTGAGAGGCTTCCCTGCTCTAGAATTAAATTTCCACAGCTTTCAGAGGTATAGATATAAATTTAAGTCTTTCAAGGAATTAGACAAAATCATTTTGAGTTCCTGGTCCTAGACTTTGCATTTAGATATAGATCTTCTGATGAAGTCGAAGAAACATCAGAAAACATTTTTTTTTTTTTATTTTTTTTTTTTAAATCTATACTGCAGATATACTAGTGGGAGCTGCAACAACTTGCTGGAGTAATTTGGGCCTTAAAGGTGTCCACAGATATTTAGGAATATGGACACATTACTTCCTAATGGAGACTCCAGCATTATTACCCATGATGCTCTCTGAGGTAAGTGTGCTCAGAAGTGACAAGGAGGTAAATCAGGCATTAAGTTTTTATAGTCTGTGAAAATACTAGAAACTATATATAAATCTGAAAATATGTGCCTTTTTTATTCTTACAGTGTCATCCAGTGAAATACATATCTGTTATTACTGAGTACTTAATACAACCACTTCTATTTACTGTTAGGTGGATAAAATCAAAGCATTGTTCAGGAAAACAGCATATTTCTACCCTAACCTTTTCCCCAGCCCTGTCTCTCTTTCCCCAGAGTACCTTTCAGAGAATCATAGGATATTTAGGACTACAAAACCATCCTACTAAGTCATACATCTACAAGTTTCTTGAAGATCTCCAGGGATGGTGACTCAACTACTTCCCTGGGCAGCCTATTCCAATGCCACACAACTCTTTTAGTGAAGAAATTTCTACTAATATACAACCTAAACCTCCCCTGGTGCAACTTGAGGCCATTTCCTCTCGTCTTATCACTTGGTGCTTGGGAGAAGAGCCCAATCACCACATCACTACAGCCTCCTTTAAGGTAATTGTAAAGTATGATAAGGTCTCCCCGAGCTTTCTCCAAGTTAAACAACCCCAACTCCCTCAGCCACTCCTCATAAATCATGTTCTCTAGACCTTTCACCAGCTTCATTGCCCTTCTCTGGACATGCTCAAGCACCTCGATGTCCTTCCTGTAGTGAGGTGCCCAAAACTGAACACAGTACTCGAGGCGCAGCCTCACCAGAGACAAGTACAGATGAACAATTACTTCCCTAGTCCTGCTGGCCATGGAATTTCTGATACAAGTCAGGATGCCATTGGCTTTCTTGGCCACTTGAGCACATTGCTGGCTCATATTCAGATGGCTATTGACAAATTCCCCCAGGTCTCTTTCCACTGCTTTCCCTTTTCCAGCTTTTCAGCCACTCTTCCTCCAGCCTTAGCGTTGCATATGGTTATTGTGCCCCAAGTGCAGGACCTGGCACTTAGCCTTGTTGAACCTCATACAGTTGGCCTCAGCCCATCAGTCCTGACTATACAGATTCCTCTGCAGAGCCCTCCTACACTCGAGCAGATCAACATGCACACCTAACTTTGTCTTGTCTGCAAACTTACTGAGGATACTTTTGATCCCCTCATCCAGATCATTGATAAATATACTGAAGAGAAGTGTCCCCAGTACCGAGCCCCAGGGGACATCACTAGTGACTGGCCTCCAGCTGGATTTAACTCCATTCACCACAGCTCTTTGGGTTCAGCAACCCAACCAGTTTATAATCCAACAAAGCATAAACCTGTCCAAGCCTTGATCAGCCAGCTTCTTCAGCAGAATGCTGTAGGAAACAGTGCCAAAAGCCTTACTGAAGTCTAGGTAGACCACATCCACAGCCTTTACCTTGTCCACTGAGTGTGTCACCTCATTGTAGAAGGAGATCAGGTTTGTCAGGCAGGACCTACCTTTGATAAACCCATGCTGACTGAGTCTGATTACCTGGTTGCCTTGTAAGTGGTGCATGATGACACAAGATAATCTGCTCCATGAGCTTCCCCACTTTCCAACTGTCTAGACAGATTCTGGTAAGCCACATAAAAACAGATGAAAATGAGTGAAAAAACAAGCAAACATATTTTAAAACAAAGTAGTTTAATGACCCCTCCCTACCCTCAACAAAGGAGTTGCCTTCTCACCTGAACCTTTATACTACATGAGCAAAACTCTTCAAGAAAGAAGCGACATAGAAGAATCATGTGATTCTTCTATGAACAGGAGTGCTGTGTTCTTATCACTCTCTGGCTCTCCATGGCACTCAATGCTTTTTTTTGTGCTGGAAAACACACCAGGTGGACACTGGCTGAAAAGAAAAAAAAATCCTTATTCTTTTTAAAAGTAAAAGCAATATGAAGAGTTAAGAAATGCAATTGACATAGTTTGGTGGTGGGCAGAGAAGCAGAGCATGGGAAAGGGTCTGTTGAAAGTTTCTTCATCTGTGAGCAGAGGTTTTGTGCAAACTGCACCAATCTTTGCAGCTTTAGGAATACATGTGTGTTGTGGCATTACCATTTGCAGTGTTCTGTAGGAAAATATGCCAAGAAGATAGATCAAACTTGTTGTACCTTTTGGTGTTCTTCAATTCTATCTGTTTTAGGGCTTCATGTCCTGACCCTGGGTATGAGCTCCCCCAACCTGGACAAACCTGAGCAGTGACAGACTCACACTAACGACCTTGGATCTTGTAAGTTCAATTCAGAGTCAGAGGAGACTAGTCCAATGCATCATCTACCTGTGTTTCTAAAATAATGTGGTTTCTTTGTGAGATCTCACTGTAGAGACTTCATCAGCTGAGATAAACATGGAAATGTCATACTCTAATCTACTTGTGGCCTAGTCTACCAATAAACTCTTATTAGGAGCAACATCTTACTTCACGTTCTATATCCAGTGCTTAACCTAAAATGTTAGATCTGAGAGTTAACCCCAGGGCTCGGAATAGGTTTCTTCTCTGAGAGCACAACCTAATTGAAGTAAATACCAACACTGCAGCTCAAAGATGCAGTGAAGTTGAGTGCTTTATTTTTCTATACCTAGTAGGCTGTAATTTTTGAAATGTGTTGTGGATCTACACCTACATCTACCACATTAGAAAAGGAACACAATAAAAAGGTAAAAAGGTTAAACAACTGGACCAAAAAAAAAGGATTCTAAGCATTTGCAGCTGAAAGCCATAGGAAAGCTATTTGGCAAAAAGGTTTTCCTTGGCTATTTTAAGTATGATATAGATTTTCCATTTGAGGTTTTGCACTAATAACTCATTGGTTTGCACATGCACTAGGATGTGTAGGTCTGAGGATGATACAGCAAAGACCTAGGGATTTTTTACTTTTTCTTGGGAGGAGAGGGGAGGGAGAGGACCTGTTCATGCACTGGCTGTAACCAATCAAGTTCTGCATGATGCCAAAAAATTAAACACAGTAAAGCCAGACCCTGTCAGCAATGAGTTGATTGCTTTAAATAAGGGAGATTTCCTGAATGTTTAAATTGAAACTTCTACTATGATTAAAGCAAAGAGAAGTACCAGGATGCTTCCTAACTATTTAGTTCCTAAAATTCCTGTGAGGTCTGGAGATGACAAATTCAATTCTGATGTGCTGTGTTTTACACTCTGCAGGCTGTAGTAAAAGGTAAAACTAATCAAGCTTTGGTTTCCCAGGGGCTGTGCTTTAAGATGTTTTCTTATTTAAAGTCATGGAAATATGTTAAAACCCACATAGACTGGGTGAAGTTTATACAAGGCAAAATGTATTCGACCATGCTTTTGCACAGTGTGCATATTTTGACTTTTCATTATTTTTTGTTTGTTTAATCCTTCATCCTGCTTAAAACTGTATTCCAGCCACACTTGCAGGCTGAAGATGGAGAAGAACAGTTTATAACTCTCACAAAATGTTGCTTAAGACACTTTTGAGCAGAGGATACTTTGTCAGTGAACTGAATTTCTTCCATAAGATATTAAATGCAATAGGAGAGAGAATAGGCACACACTCAACAGCAAACTTAATTACATAGAGTGAAATTTTCATGTCACTGATACTCTTTTAAGGAAAACCAGAATTTTATACCTAAGCTTGTATTTTATGGGAAAGTTTAAGTTCACCTACAACAATCCTTCCTCACAGCTTCAAGCTCCCCAAAATTAATAGTTAGATGAAATATGCCTAATTCATCATCATATATACACACACAACATTTTACAAAATAGGGAAAATGACTGAAATGAGTCTTTTCGGAAGATCTGTCCCCAGCAGAAATTATTTCTGACGTGATTATGAAAGTATTCCTCAAACACATATTTTTGAAATGATCATTTTTAAATTTCCTGAATGAAAATGATGTTTTCCATTGTGAATAAATGAAGCACTATTTCTGTGCAACCACATACTTCACCATATAAAATGATCTCGTCAAGATTTCTGTATCCCACCAGAAGAAATATTCATTTTTAAATCTTCTGTGTCTCAGAAGTTTTAAGGCTGGTTTGAATTGCTATAATGTTTGCACTTCCAAAGTTTAGCACTTTCATTTTGGTTATTCGTTGTGGAGATATTTTTTTCAGTTAATAATTAAAATCTCCACATGCAACTTCTCTGATATGATTTCAAAGTTTAAGTTGGAGAGGAGGAAAGGAAGAATATATTTTGAAGATGTATTATATTGTAAGTTATGTCATGGTCCTTTACCAAATGAATGACAGATGCACGATGAGTGCTGTTTAACTGTGTGCACCATCATCTTGTGATCTGCTTGAAAGCCCAAAGTATGGCCATAACAAAGCAAAAATACAGACATAGAAAATTCATGTTTTGATAGTTGCCTACACTCTATTTCAGTACACATTTGGCTTTGGTAGTCCCAGAGGAACTCATGCTGGTATTAGGAGATGCCTATATGAAAATGAGTATTTTAGAAGGAAAAACACGATATCTTTTCTAAATACAACTGTTTGAACACATGAATACAGATTCGGTTGGGGTCCAAGTTTGTATTTTCTCATTCTGGCTGGCTTTCAGAGAGTAACGTTGCAATTGCTGAGAAACTGTGTTGCTTTATTATTGCAGCCTACATGCTGGTTTTAAATAACATTTTCCATAAACAGGATTGTTTTGATTAGAGTACCCTAAAGAACACCTGTTGACAAGTGGGCTTTAGAATCCCTTTAAAATGCACTCCAATTAGTCCACACAGTAATTGACAGTGGGGTGCTGCTGAGCTCCTCCCTCACAGGCCAGCCCCATGCAGCCAAGTGGTCGAGCTGACATCACACACTTGTTTGACAGTCTGTATGTATCGCTGTGGTTAGGATTAGGGTGGTTTTCAGTCTTAATCCCACATAATCAGATTGTGCCCCTGTGGAAGCAAATGATGAAATCCCTTTCCCTCCAAAACAAACAGATGCACATGGTTAACGAGGGAGCAGGCAGTTTTAAGCCTCCTTCGTGTGAGCTGTGCTTGGCCACGTAAAAAAATTAATTTTTCATAACCTGCTAAACACGGCCATCAGCATCTACAGTGAAATGCAGATTGGTGTTGAAGGAACAGCTGGCAGAGGAAGGATCAAAGCCTGCTGTCCTCCCTGTCCGGTGATGGTGAGAAGACACCAGGAGCTTGGCTGGCTATAAATCCCCTTGAGCCTGTCTGCCCATGGTCAGGGCATTTCCAGGAAGGAGTCCAGCAGATCTGCTCACCTGACAATATCACAGGCCTCGATGGGGGTCTGTGTGGTAAGGATGCCTATGCCAGGGCCAAGGCATGACTGAACTACCTATGCTGCTGGCAGCAGTACACTGGGCTGGGTCTAGTAGAGAAATAACATACAAAGAAGCAAACATTCTCAAAACGTGAAATATTTTAAATGCTAAAGCAACAGTCAGGGCTGTTCTGTGGCAGGAGATGCGTCAGTCAGTCCTCTTTTCTGGCAGCACTGAAGAAGCCAATTAATGCTCATACAGCTGGTGGTCCCTTCCTCGCTGTGTGGCCCCACTGGCAGCAACAAGTGGGGTGCAGCCAGTGCTTTGCAGGCCATTTGGGGCTGCCCTGCTGTTCCCAACCCCAAGACACCGGTGTGCATCAGCGCACTAGGAGGCCATGGGACACCACTGCAGGGCTGCGGCACTGCGGCACTACCTAAGCACGGCTCAAGGCGCGCGAGCAAGCGGGAGCTGCAGCTGCAGACAATTACCACATCCGTCCAGACTAAACAAGGGGCGACCACGGCAGCCCTGCCGATCCCAGAGATAGGCAGTGCTGGCCAGCGGGATGGTGGAGGACATTTTCCCCCCTCCAGCTGCCAGGCCTCTCTCCCCGGTCAATGTTTTGTACGGCTGGGTGTGCAAAGTGCGCACGTCTTGGGTAATTGTGAGTGACAGGAAAAAGCAGGGAAAGGGGAAAGAGCAAGTTTGGCTTCATAAACGCATGAAAGCTGCTTTCCCTAGCGCGGCATTGTTTTATTCCCTCCTCAGAGACAGGTTTGATGCTGCCCGCGTGGGTTTGAGCGTTCCTTTCCGGGAGAAGAAAGGGGTTTCTGTGCTCTTTGAAGCCGTGTGTGCTGGTCAGACAGGAAGCCAGGGCTTCTGTCAGTCAACAGCACATGCAAAATTTATCAAGTATATTACTTGACAGAGGTTACTCTGTCATTACTAGCTAACAGGCCTCTGCCAGAGAATTTTTTTATGGAAGCATGTGCTGTCAAAGGCAAAGTGTCCATTGATTGATTGCCACAGCTGACCTAAACATACAGGGATCACTGTGTAATAATCCCTTTATCATATATAAACCACCAAATGCTAAGTTCAATAACGCTAATGGTCTCACTTAAACCCCCAAAGCCAGTCAAATTGAAAAGGGGAGGAAAAAATGCCATCCTTTCTGTAATCACCACCACGCACAGTGGTGAATATAGAAGGCTGCGGGCCGGGAGCACTGGGCCGTGCCATCTGCATGGGGCTCAGGGGACAGCACCATTCTGTCCATAAGCTGGTCTTTCCAGGGCAAAACATATGTAAAAATATATGGCTTAGCTTGGTATTCACTGGCTACAGAGCACAGTACGGTTTAGAACAGAAATACTGTACAACAGTCATGTCCAGAAGATCCTAAGCTTGAAAACAACTTGAACTTTCTCAGAAAATGGTAGACCTCCATACTGAAAGAATGTTCTGGTATTTAAAGTTCCTATCTATATACATATAATATATATAATATATAAAATAATACATATAGATTATTTTTTTAAAGTAGCATTTACAAAATGGAAAGGAAAAAGTTTTCCTAAGCTCTAGGCCAAGCTTCAAGATCTTTACCAGCCATTAAAATGCATCAAGTAATTTTTGTTAGAGTTATAAATATAGGTAGAGAAAAAAAAAAAAGACATAAATATTACTTCTACTGATGTTTTCTTAGGGAGGATAAAAAGCCTGAGTAAGGCCAGGAAGAGAAATGAATATATTTGCATTGTGGATATTACAATATTAGAAGTTCTAGAAATACTAGGTATCAAGGGAAGCAAGTACTGCTATTTGAAACTTAGAGAAGTCTGTAAATAACAGATACCATTATGATAGAAGTGAGTAACAGATGAGTGAGCTTTAATCTGTTACTGTTCTCAAAGAAAAAAAACACCACCAACAACAAAAAAAAACCACCACATTTTTCTTTAAATATTGCTATGAATTCTCCCTTCAGTTTTTCCATGGATGTTAAAATTTTATGCCTAGCTGTAAATGCAGCAGCTATTTAGACAGAGATCAGTGGTAATTTCAATAGCCAGGAGCCAAGCCCTTGTCCCCCTGAGGTCAATGACATAGCTTGCTATAATAAACACACAGCATCAGGCTGAGAGTCATTTCTGGTGTGGAGATGTAGGGTCTTGCAGGCACTTCTGTCATGGTGTTTCCTGGAAGACTATGATAGGACTGCAACTGGGGATGCACAGAAAGATCCTAAATGAGGAAGAAGCCCTGCAAGTAACTACTGGCAGAAAATACTTGGGGTATTGTTGGGTTATATTTATGTGTAGAGTTGACTGTATTTATTTAATTATTTTCTGAGGTGCGTGTGTGTGAGAGAGAGTGAGGGACACATTCAGCAGCCAAGCCAAAACACTGCATTTCTTCTCGTCAAGCAAAGTATTTCTGTAACCTGAAACAAATAGTTCCAGACACACAGAATGCATGCAGAGGGTTAGATCACCCTCACCGTATGACAAATCATCTTTTAGAAACCAAGTGTAAAAACCAACAACAGTTCTATGTTATTAATAAGTACTTTATAATAACTGGAAAAAAAAAAGCAGGGAAAAAAAAAAAAAAGGACATATTCCCTCTTGCTGCTGCACCTGTTGTTCTCTGCCTGTTTAAGGGAAGTGTAGAATAAGAGGTCCAGAGAGTGGAGTCACGGAGGGAGAACAGAGTGCTCTCTAGGGATATTCTAGCTCTGCTTGAGCCAGCCTTATGGGCTGAAACAGACAAGGTAGTTACTCCAGAGGTAGCTTACGTCCATATCACCCTAGCAGGGAACAGCCCAGCTCTGTAGGTGACTTCTTGGACAAAGGCTTTGCTTTGGTGGGAACTGCAAAGCATAGGAGGGGTGTCCAAAGGAGCTCAGCCAAGTTTTCCAGCAGGGCGAAAAGTGCAGAAATGTCACAGCTGTAAGTTTAGGTTAGTATCACCTGTGCAAAATCTCCAGTGAACTGGAAAGAATTTACTGCTTCTGGTGGAAACCATATACAAATAGATTTCCATGAAAGTGGTTTCCTAGAGTTTCATGTTGAACATAAAATTTAGTCAGTGGTTTCAGGTAAGAATTTCTTTGGAGTATGATATTCATTTGAACCTGAAGTGAAATTCAGTAGATGGAGACTCATGCAGCTTTCATGAACCCTCCCTGGTCAGCCCATGCCTCTTTACGCCCATGGCTTGTTCTGCTACTTAGCACAAGGAGGAGACATTACTTTTCCCTCCTCCCCCTACTGTGTTTATAGCTTCCCTGCCAGTTGCTGCTGGTAGCCACAAAAGCAGGATTCAAATATCTAGGGTTACTTCTAAAAGCTATCCACCTTCACTACTTGGATCCATTCATTCAGAGAAAAAAAGAATCTTACCTAAGTATCTGGCCCTTAAAAGGTGATCGTTCCTGTCTTACATGCAAAGTATAAAACAACAAAATACTTTATTAGGATATACAGTGGCAAACCATCAGTAACTCATTGTAATGCACACAGTACACACAGTATGAGTAATAAGTCAATTGCACAGATTTTGGCTACAATTAATCAAGATTGCTGTAATGCAATGACATTACCTTACAATACTTGTATGTGGAAATGCTTCAGTGTACCTAGATAAAAGGCCAGTGTGTACTGGGAAAATTTTTACATTCTTTCTTCCAAATGACTGTAAGAAAATTAAGGTCCTCTTGATTGTATCTGTGAGATTTTTCATGTGTTTCGCTTGTCCCATACCCAATTTTCAGCTGAAGCAATTAATGTACTGTACCACATATGCCTGTCCATTTTCATTCACCAGTTCCTTGCAAAACATTTTCTCTTACTGACTTAAAATAAGAGCTCAAGTTGAAATCAGCTTCACTGCAATCACCTCGTTCTCATCAGTTTCCCTCAGGACTACCCACAAGGAAGGGTCTTCATGGAGGCACACCACCGTCCCCCCTCTCTCCTGGTGCTGGAGGCACTGCTGCTTCCTACCTGTTCTGGCAGTCTGTACTGACAGTCATCAAGTCTCAGGACAGTGGCTTCAGTTTATTTTTGCTTTTAACCCCAAGTTGCCCTGGGCGAACATCAAGGGGGATATGCATGCCATAGCAGCCTTCTTTCAAAGAGCTTGGCCGCATTTATTTGGAATGATTTATTCTTAGTAGCTGCTGCTAATGTTTGTCTGACAGAGCCTGCCTTCTCAGAATAGCCAGCAATTTCATTCCTGTTGCAAGTGCCTTACGCTACCTGGAAGAGAGGACAACGAAGTGTCCCATGATAACTAGCTCACACCTGTCACCTTTCTTAAAAATAGCTATTGAGTCAGCCTTTCTCATGGTTTCTCACTGGTGCTCAGTGACATTGTAAATAAACAGTGAGTGATTATGATGACGCTCTGCAAATTCCTGTAATATCCATGGAGAATCCCATCCATCCGGTCGTAGTGATTGATGCTCTTCTTTTGCAGTTTATTGCATACTATCTCAATCTTTATATTCAAGCAACAAATTGTTGTTAAGAGGCTCTACTCATACATTCACGTGTGGTCCTATTTCCTCCGTAGTGGTGATACCTACAGATAACATGTGTGGGATATTCCTGACATGGGTATTTGCACAAAAAATCTCTGTTGGGTAGGAAATCTCTTTCCTCTCTCCTGCCCTTCTTTGTGAAAGTGTACATTGCAAGAGATTCAGGCTCCTGTGATCAGCCTTTTATCACCACAAAAAGATGCAATGAAGACCTTTACATGTGACTTTTGCCACTGGGTCCTGCATTGAATTCAGGGACATCTCAGGCCTAGTGGTGTCAAACTCTGTCCGAAGGAGTTAGAAACAGAGCATAAGCAGTCTTCCAGGTGTGGGAAAAGAGCAGCAAAGACATGGTGGGAAAGGAAGCATAACGCACACTTGGAGAAGAGTCAACCAGCCTGAGTCACTGAACAGCCGAGGGAAACAAAAATGATGAAGGAGGCCCACATTTGGAAGCATATCCAAAGTGCTGTGCATCAACATCATCACCATAAAGCAGAAGGCGGAAGGGAAGCCATGGAGAGCTAATAAACAGATGAAAATCTGGCTCAGAGAGGTACCTGGCTCTGCTGCAGGTATTATAGTCAATTTGCACATCTTCTCTCTGAAGAGACCTTTCTCAAAACATCTCTTTGAGAGAAAGGCTTGCCAAAAATAACATTTTATCAGCAGCACAGCTTGTCAAAACCAGCATTTTAGCTTGGGCAAGCACTCAATGTGCAAATAATGTTTTTCCAGGAGCAAAGCTCCCCATATTGGAAGGTATAAGCTGTTAGCACACTACTTTCACTAAATCCCTCCCTCCCCCCTTCTTTTTGATAAAATGTTATTTTCATCCACCTCCTCCCCCTAATAAAACATTATTTTTGGAAAGTTCCTGCCCTTCATGAAACACTATTTTCCTCACGCAAAACTCCTGATAAAACTACACTTTCAGCAAACGTTTCTCCTTAAATTGCCATGGTCCTCACTCCTGATAAAAAGGCGTTTTCTGTTAAGTCTCTACTTCTGATAAAATGTTACTTTTTCCAAACTTCTGCTCCTGATAAAACATTCATTTTGCCAAGATTGGCTCCTGAGAAAATGTTATGCTTGGCAAGGACTGTTCCTGATAAAACATTTATTTTTGCCAAACCTCTACTTCTATTAATTTTTTTCCCTTCAAAATTATTATTATTTCCCCTAAAGCCTCCTTAATGTAAGATATTGGATATGGCACAACAGTGGGTGACAGAGTATCATTTGACATCCTGTCTTTTATCCACAGCCATGATTGTTAATGGTGAACCCCCTGAAACGCTGATGTTGAATGCCTCTTACCCGACGTGGTTCTTTTGGAAGCCTTGGAAGAACCAATGAGAAAGATATTTGCACCCTTGTGCTGAAAATGGGCTTAGTTATCGTATTAGCTCCTCGTATACGGCAAACCTGGTCTTATTTTAAAAGTGAATAAAATCAGACCTACCAACAGATTAAAGGCAAAATACTTATGGGGATGTCCAGGATTTTCCAGTTCTCTATTATTTAATGTTCCAGTCAGGTTAAATGAGGTTATAGACAGGAGACCCCTGCTTGTGGAAGTTCACAGTAGCAGTTCTGTATCTATTCTATCTCATCCTGCTGAAATTTGCATTGTTGACTGCCATACTGCACCACATATTTCTCAAAAAAAAAAGGCTGCCTCCCTGAGCAAGTGCAAAAATCTGTTCTTGTTGTGATGAGGTGTAGGTAAGGGTGACTATGCAGAGGTCCCACGTGTCATGTTGGCACAGGGCAAGAGAACTTGGGTAACGTATTCTGGAGTACTCTCACTTTGCATTATCAGGTGTCACTCAGTCTGGCAACATTCACCCTCTGTCCAAGGCTCGTTATCTACTTCTGTGTCATATCTCATTCAAGAGGTAATAATGAACCGGCTGGTGTTTTTCACATTTGCACTTGATTACTTACATGTGTAGTTAGGGGGCTGTGGCACACAATGTTTAAGGAGTAGATGGGACCTGACTCTGTCTAGCTTGAAGAAGAGAAGCCTCAGGTCTCTAAATGCTGTCTTCAATTACCCAAAGAGTACTATACAGAAGATGGATCCAGACTGTTCTCAGCGGAGCACCTCTGCAAGATGCAATGGCACAAATTGCAGCAAGAGATATTCCACCTAGATAAAAGGAAGAATAAGAAGTGCTTGACCATGAGAGTGATTAAGCACTGAGACAGAGAGGTTGTGAAGTCTCTGTTCTTGGAAATATTCAGAATGGAGCTGGATACAGCCCTGAGCAATCCAGTTTTGAAGACAGCTCTGCTTTGAGAAAGAGGTTAGACCACATGGTTTCTTCCAACCTGAATACACAATTTTGAGTGTACAGAAGTTTATGCACTGAAACTGGAACTCCGGCAACAGATAGCATTTTCTTTACGGTGAATAAACAACTTATCTTTAGTTGAGTTGAATGTTAGACCATAGCTGGTGTGTTTTATTAGCAGTCTTACCAGTTAATTTCTCATCCTAGTTATACTTAAAACATATCAGTCTTCTGAAGGTTAGATGGAAGACAGTAAGTAATTCATGGGAAGAGGCATTAAAATTAGTTATCTTGAATAAATATTTATATCTAATTTATGAAGCTTTGAAGACAGGAATGGGAGTTAGATATGTCAAATCTAAATGCTACCTCAAAGATAATACGGTAGCCTGAGGACTGTTTTGAATGGAGGATGTGGAAGTTTGTGCACAGAGGCAGACAAAATGGCAACGGAACTCTTTCCAGCAGCAAAACACACTTTGATCAGCTGAAGCCAATCAAGAAGCTGTATTTTCAGGAAACACCCACTAAATTTGATGTGAAGTTCTGGTAGCAAATGTGTTGCTCTCTTTTACCTCTGTGCCCCTGTTTCTAAGCAAAAGAACTGTTGTGTTCTTTTTTGTTTGTTTCTTTGTATTTGGCTTGCAATATATAAATTCATTCACTTTAGCGCTTGTGCTGTGAGAGCTGACTTGGAGTGAGGCTGGCAAGACACAAGCATCGCATTTTCTCTCTTGTCCATCTTTGCAGTTCCTGTTCCCAGGTGTAGGGGAATCCAAGACCTCAGCCAGTACTGTGATTGCGTGACAGTTCTCCCATCACGCAGCTTAATTTAGGCACTAATAACACAAGACTCAAGCTGGGAGTGTCATCTGCAATGCTGAGTACTAGACTGTCAGAAAAACCTATTGTATACTCTGGACAACAAGAACTGAAGAGTAGCATATGAGCAAGCACACATGGACTGGCCTTGACCTTATCTCAGTTTACGAACCACTCAGCTTAGTAACCAGTCAGCCCCATTAGTAATGAGTAATGAAACAAAAAGAGCTCTGGCTTAATATATTCCACTGCTGACTTGCTTACCAGAGTGAGAAGGAGCCCTTTGTCCTTTCAGTCTAACACAAGTTAGTAACTTTCCTCCTTTTTTTTTTTTTTTTTTAATAAAGAGCTAAAACCAAAGACATGTCTTGCTACCAAGAAGCTGAAGTAATTAATGAGCCTTCTCTTGGTTTCTTGCACTTTTGATTTTAACAAAGTGACAGTGGACAAGATGTAGTGACATGCAAATCCTTAAGTCGTTAACTGCAAAACATGAGAGCACTACCTTTATTACATAAAAGAGGCTGGAAAATCAGTGTTGATCCTTTCCCTCTCTCCACACCTCAGCAGATGCAGGTGTTGTTCTGAAAATGGAGTAAAATCCTACATTTTTTTAGAACTAGACCAGAGTATAACATTAATCTCTCACTTTAGATTAGCAAATGTAATGATCCATGTCTGGTTTCATTTGTGTTATCTTTTCATCCCAGAATGGGAGTGTTTTCTTGCCAAGAGAAGGAAAAAAACTAAAATGTTTTCCAGGTTATGTCATAATAATAAACCTCAGATCCACTACAGCAGAAGTTGCATGAGAGAAATGTTAACAAGTCAGTAATAATGATGAACAGGACTACGATCTAACAGCCCCTACACTGCAATGAATTTTCTGAAAGAATAATAAAAATGAGATTCAAATGCAGCTGTTGAGCTGGGATGCCGTGTATTGTGATGCTGAACTTTGAGTACCAAGGTAATGATCTGAAGATACCCCAAACAAAAAGCCCCTTCTGAAAATGTTGGCCATAGATTTTACTACACTGACATTTAATTTAAAGTCATGCTGACCCCAGAGTGAGGAGCAAAGAGAGTCATTTTATTGATATTAAGCTTTTGTAAATCCTTTTTGTTTTTATTCAGTAAGACCTGGCCTCTGGGCATACAGCTTCCTGCTATGTCCTTGTAATATTTCCAAAATGTAAACATGTTTTTAAGGGCATTGTTAAGGTTCATCAAATGTACATTTTTTTTTTTTTTCAGTGACCACACTTCCACATGAAACAAAACTGTTCAAATATAGCCTGGTTTCTTTGGATCCTCAGAATTTGTTCTCCCAAACATGAGGAATGTAAATCAATACAATGTTTTAAAGTATCTACACAAGTATTTTCATATTCTCTGATAAAACAGAGTAAAGTGAAAAGCCATTAAAAGTCTACTCCACTGTCCTCTCCAGCACTCACAACCTTGCCTTCTGAATTCATCATTTGGACCCTATAGAGGATTCTACCTCACTGTCTAACAGTAGGAGTTAGAGTTTCCCTGAAATCTCTTTATGACTCATGTTGTTGATCTATTTTAAGAAAGCCGTCCCATTTCCAGAATTCACTTCTGACATCCCCTGCCATGTTCACCTGCCACTTCTGGCTTCTTTTCAGCAGCTAATTTGCACACCACATAAGCATTCAACAATTTGCAGTTAAACTAGGAATAAGAGATCAGTAATAGTCGTAGTTGATGACCTTTCAGTTAATAACATAAACAGATTAAGAGGTATTCTTTTAAAGAGAGAGAGAGAGGAAACAAACAAACAAACAAACAAAAAACCACAACAACACCAGCAAGGCAATCTGTTGCATTTGCTTGTAGGAGTCATACATCAGGCCATGACTCATTTGCTGTTCTAAATGGCTGAAGTCACAATTATGTTATGCTTAAAATATTAGCACCATAAATAAAGCCATTAATGCTTATGTGGTTTACTAGGAAAGCTTTACTAAGAGATTTCATTTTTCTATCAATCCCTGTAGTAGACACAAGTCTAGAGGCACCCAATCTCTGTCTAGACACTGCCTCCTTAATGTCATACACATAAAGTTTGTATTGCATTTTTCTACAATAATATAACTAGTCCCCAAACAACACTGCACTAGTAAGAAGATAGGAAATGTCTAGCTCCACACCTCAGGTCAAAGCTTTTCAATTTGGCAGAAAGATAAATAAAAGGAGGTTAATGTCAAAACCAACAAGCTTGGTTTGAGACAGTAAGAGAGAAGGAGAACCTATTGATTTTCTCTGTAGTAAATAACCATATGAGAGAAGTAAGGCTGGAAATGTTTTTGAACTCCTAGGGTACAATCTGATTGCAATTTGTAGTCTGTGAATTCTCCAGCCCATGAAACCAGTTGCCAAGTCATTTCTCATGCTGGGAGGAAACGAAACATTGACACAAAAAACCAACCCTCTGCCACCTCTCTTACACTTTTAATGAAGGGACCAGGTAACAATAATTTGAACTGATACAGATTTACTGGTGCTATTTAAGAACTGAGAATCATTCAGTTTGCCAGAGAAAAGTATTTCCTTCTTTCCTTTGGAAAGCTGGGGAAAAAATCTTTGTCCGTGGACATGCAAGTGATGAGCAGAAGGTAACCAGTGACTGGATTAACCGTGAAGCATGAATATTGGTGCAGACGCTTGAGGGTCTGTAAGCTTGGCTTTAGCCCTGGCTCAGGCCACTTTGCTGGCAGCACAGCTGGTTGCTTCCATGCCCTCAGGTCAGCTTGGTTCCAAGCTTCCTAGAGCATGAATTTCCATGACTTAAAAACTGTGGGTTTAGAAGAGTGGACAGCACTGTATTTTGACTGTTCCCTGCAACAGTGAGTTGCTCTGAAATTTTAAGCTTGGAAAGGGATCCCAGAACACAGGAAAGGTGCTTGTAGTGAATATGTTTTTAAAAAGTCAAAAACGTATCGCCGAACCAAAGTGAGTATTAGGTTGCTTTAGGAAATTCCGAGTTTCATTTCTTAATGCTCCTCCTTATATTTTGTAATATACCATATGGAGGTTGTAACCATTTTACTTTCAGTTGATGGTAATCATCAAAATAAATTCTAGATTAGGGAGGAAGAAGACAAGGTTCACCATCAGAGAGGAAAAGTGTCCTGGGACTGCAACAGAGGACAAATAATCTACCAGTAATGTGTTATTAGTATGAGGCATCTAAAAAGACAAAACACAACCTCATTTGGCTGTACTTTTGTTGCTAAAAGGTTGTTGGTTTTGTTTTGTTTTGTTCTTATTGCAACAGAACAAAAGCTGGAAAAGGATAACTACAGTAGCTAGATCCCATATCCCCTACAGTAGGTAAGATCCCAGGATCTTAATGCCATATTCTTTGCTGAAGCTTGAACCCACTTATCTCATAGCAAAACCTACAAAGCCTGGTCGATAGGACAGTAGAGGAGACAGTGACACATTCAGTAAGTATTTCTGTGGTAAAACACAAAGAAGGAAAAGTTCACCGTTGCCATGAAGATATAACTTCTGTTCAGCAGACATGCTGTCAGAGAATTAATTTGAAGATTAGCTCTGGTTAAAAATACCAGTGAGTTATAGCAATAACACATGCGGTTAGATGAAAGCTCAGTTATCCTAGAGAAATAGAAATCATGGGGACTTTGCTTATGCTAGAAGTGCTGAAGTAAACTCTCTCATAGAAAGAAGCTTCTCAAATGGGATTGGTAAACATTAATAAAACCTTGCACTAACTGATGTCAGCACTGAGACATTCACATACAGCGCAGGAGAGCTGAGAGTAGATCCAGAAAAGGATGGGAAAAGAGAGGAAAGAGCACTGTACCCTGTT
Organism: Anser cygnoides; assembly: GCF_040182565.1. Classification (NCBI taxonomy): domain Eukaryota; kingdom Metazoa; phylum Chordata; class Aves; order Anseriformes; family Anatidae; genus Anser; species Anser cygnoides. Next base: position 62,319,039 of record NC_089875.1, on the reverse strand, counting down.
GCTGACAGGTGTGCCAGTGTGGTCAGAGAGAAGCAGTTCTCTTTCTAGACATTCTTTCTCATTAAGTAGAGGATCTCTCTCAGAGTAAATCTAGAGATGCTGAACATACCATTTCTTCTCATTCTTCTACTCTCTTGTTTTTCTTTTTTCTTTTTTTCTTTCTTTTTCTTTTCCAATCCTTTCACCTGTGCTAATTTTTCCTGAGGTTACCATTGCATTTGTTATTCATGATGGCTTGTCTGCACCTTCTCATTCTGCCACTCATCTGAGCCTTTTAAACAATCACAGTTTACTGCCAAACCTCCCTGGGCAATGCGGAGAAGGTGTTTGTAGCCTTCAAGAAGTCCTTTATTCCTTTTGCACCTGCAACAGTCACAAAAGGAAATAATGAGCAATTTGTTCACATGATTTTCTACAAAAATGCAGTCCATCAGTGTGCTTCTAAGAGAACAGACTTTTCTAAGAGCTTTAATTGCACAGCATAAAGAATTTACTGCAGAGAAAAAGGGACTCTTAGAAAGTTGTTTGTTCACCACGGAGTATTCAAGTTCTTCTGAAGACCACATATAACTTACTAAAAAGCTTAGCAATATTTTATTATTTTCTTTTCAAAAGTGTAAAAAAAATACTTTAAAGTACATATATAGACTGACCACAGATTTACTGCCACTGGCTTTTTGTAAGGCAGCCGGAATGAGGCTGCTCATGTACATAAATGAGTCCAGCTGGTACATTTACTGGCAGCTTTATAAGAACACCTCCAGAACTGCTGAATGCTTGTGAAAGGTATGGTATCAAACAAACTGTACTGGACATGTGGGCCACTTGATGGGCAAGGCACTATAAACCTATCTATAACCAGTGCAGCTGTGACTATAAAAGTTTTCAGAAAACCCCCCAAAAATCAGACACACAAACATATAATGAATTTCAAATGAAAAACCTGGAATGCTTAGAGGTACCACATAATGATTTGGGGCAGTCCGTTGCAGGTCACACTTAAAGCAAGAAGTGAGGTTTAGTAGTCAATATATTTTGTTGCTTCCTTTAATCAACCTCAATTAAAATTTCTCAGCAACAATTAACTTTCTATTTTTAAAATAACATTTCAGAAGGCAGCCTGGTATTAATATCAAAAAAAAAAAAAAAAGAGGTGACTTCTTTAATGTTGTTGCTGAGGGAGTGGTAGCATTGTGGTACAAAGACAGGCTTTGCGTATCTGTGTTAAACAGAGAAAGTAAAGCCGTTTGCCTCATGTGTAATAAAAGCCTATCTAAATTTTATTCTTCCTCTGGCAGTGAAGTGCCTACATCTGGCCACTGCAGTGCCCCTCAATGAAAGTTTATGTCCTCAGAATCAATTGTTTCACTTTATTTATTTCTTAGCAAGCATAAGCATTTGGCAGTCAGATCCTGAAAACTGATTGCAATACCTTATTATCTGAGTTTTTGAGATTTTTCCTTTACATGAATAGGTAAGTGAGAACTATTAATTTATAAACATCGCAAGGTATTTGTAGATGCATGTAGTTATTTGTTGCAAAGCCTGAGACAACTGTAGGGGGAAAATTAATGTTGAAGACTATACCAATGTGAAGCAGCTTTTAAGAATAATTCAGACCCTTTTAGGTATGAACATGAAATACTTTATGGAGAGTATAAACTTTCTACTCTCACTCAGTCAGCTTGGTCTGAGGCACATCTGGCCACAGCTCTCAAGTTGGCTGAAAGATGACAAGCAAAATAAGAAATATCTTTCATCAAAGGTCAAGAAAATGTATTTCAGTATAGTAGCAGTGGACAAAGTAGGACTTTGTAGCAGCGTGTTTTTTTCTAGCACAGTTCTTGGGCAATGTCTCTGAAAGGTACCTCTGCAAATACAACCTGCACGATGCCCCCTTCTTAGCTTTACAGACTTTCTTTTGGATGAAGAAATCTCCCACCCGCTTTGGGCCCATGGGGTGCTAAGTGCTTCAAACAAGCTGTCCCACTCATAGGCACACAGGCACACATGTGAGTCAGCTCAGGGGCCATTGCAGTACTGATCATGAGATCCAGTCCTCTGTATGCAGTCTGTCTGAGTCCTGAAAATCACTGATTGTGCAGCCAGAGATGCCTTCTGTTTATAGCTTGTTGTGTAATGCCCAGAGCCCATGTTTCTGAGGGACTCATGGCCTAAGACTCCACAAAATTTGGAAATTCCTTTACAACTCCTGAGGCAATACTGGTGAGACAGCTGAAGTTACTGTGAGGACCACCATTAAGATAAAAAAGTTTTGCAAATGGAACCTGACTAAAGCAGCCATGCCAAGTCTTTATAAAAAATGGGAAATAAAACATGTTTTGGGGATCTTTCTGATTGTTACATCATGGGAAATGGCTATGTTCCATCCTTATCTGGTCTGCTGTCTTAACGCAGCTCCAGACACTTGTGTGTGTGGTAGATGGAGAAAGAGCATCTCCAACAGCCATGCACTAGTGTTCAAGTACTGTGCAGAACATCTTCTCCATGGCACAGTTCATCTGATCATGCCTATTTTAAGGCAGACCATTTTCATATAACAAAATGTCCAGAAACAAAAATGTTGAGGAAATCATATTTAGAATATCTTCTTCAAGATAAGCTGAATGCTCACTTTGGATAACGTTGACATAATGTAGTCATCAGCTTCCTAACCAGGGTAGTGATTCAGTGGTTTGAAAGAAACAAAGACAGCTGGAGGATTACCATTCTATGCAGATTCAATGTAATGGATGTTTATTGTTTGTTTGTTTGTTTGTTTTTTATTATTTTTTATTTTATGTTTATGAAGTAAGTTCTACATCTGTTCCCAGAAGCTGGAATATAAAATAGTTCTCAAGCTGTTTTTTAAAGAAACACATTGATAAACTACTCCCAGAAATACAGTACTAGATTATTTGGTCCCATGCATGACCTTCTAAGCTACTCAAACCTGACCTGCAGATTATGGGCTTCTGTTGTAACAAGAATGTACCAAGAAAATACACAAACTTTGTAAGCAATGTTTTCTAATTGCCTGGCCTATTTGTCTCTAATTTTCTTCAGTTCCTGGCAATCAATGGTCTCTATTTTTATTCTTCTCTTCTTCTTGATGGACTGGATCAACAAAGCAATGTAACTCTCAGGGAGCTATATTGATTTATGGAGGTTGATGGGCTGTCCTCAAAGTCTTTGAATACATAGAGATTTGAGACACTAATAAATATTACTGGTAAAATCTCTTCCTCTTCCTCGGGGCTCTGTACTCTGGCAGAAGTGAAGGAAAGGAAAGAAAGTGCATAGTTCACCTCAAACTGTAGGCCAAATTTCAGATGTTCATTTCCTGCTGCTGAAGCATAAGTTGTGGAGAAAGACCAATTTAGCAATAGGCTTGAAAAGGTTATCTCTAACAGAACCGCTGTTTTATATGCCCTCGAAGTAAGGCTAGGCTAGTTACCTCGTTTTAGCATTTTGAGTTTGGATTACCTTTTCTTCTGTTCCAGCTCATAGACCATCTCAAAGTCCCACGCTGTATTAGCAGTGATAATCCTTCCCTCTTTGGCTGGAGTCCACAACAGTGGAAACACGGCCAATCTCTTATCTCACAGAGTCCCTGTCTAATTCACCCTCCACATAGGCAACCATTTATTTCTTCTCAAAACCAGGAATCAAGAGACTATGACTGATCTTAAATACAGTAGATATTTACTGCAACCTGCAAATGATTTGGACAGTTATAAAGGCTACGTATAAACTAGCTGATACGGTCTCAAATGGGCTGGTGTTGTGTTATTCACACCGGTAAATTACCAACTTCCAAACACCCAGTTGTGATTTTTTCCCAATCATTTCTTCCAGCAATGGCTTTGTTTCCCCTGTAAAACTTTGGTTCACACAGTTGGTCTTGAAAATAGCAATCCCCTGGATGCAATAGTTTTCTACTACTGGATAATTGGTGACTTTGTCGGGATAAGCTCTCTGATTGTTTTAATCAACATGTGGCTTAAAACATTCTCATGTAATTATAAAGCAGTCTGAAAACAGCATACAATGCTTTTGCTACCCTCCTTCCTACTGTCTTCTCACAGCCTTGAGATTGCTGATATGAAATATTGCTCTTCAGGTTCACATAAACTATATAATAATAATAATTATTATTATTGTTTTGTTGTTGTTGTTATAGAAGATATCTACTCCATCTGTCAGTATCTTTATTAATGTTTGCTCTCTAGATATGATGGGGAACTTATCCCCTCCAGTTTCCGTCACTGTATTTAATTGTGGGTCCCGACGGGCCTTCACTCTGCACTCCTGATGATCATTCACTTCTATAGAGATGCAGGAATACAATGAAGATACTGTGCTGTAGGCAATAAGAGTTGCAGAGTGAAGGAGAAGTAATAGTAATGCTGCACAGAAATCCTTCCTTGATGAGTAACATCCCAGCTGTTGAGTTGACCATTGTAGTAATGTGGACCATGGTCAAACTTCAGAGCAGTCCGTTTACATACTCTGAAGCCTGCTGGGACTTGCACCAGTCTCTTCACCATTTCTGTGAAGCTACATACTTAAAGAATGCTTTTCCATATCTCTTCAAACACTTAACAAGGAAGTCCGGTGAACAAAACAGAGTTTCTCCACCATAAGTAAATAATTTCCTTATAGATACTATATTCAAAAAAGATACCTCCTTTGTCCATTACTGGCACCAGGATACTTCTCTGGCATGTTGATAGAAGTTTTTGCTTCATGTGCAATTTTAGATCTCACTGGAGCTGTTTGTCCTCAGACACTTGTCCAAGAATCTGTCTAGAGATCTCCTTCCAAGTTGCAACCTGGTTGCATTTATTCTGCACACACTGAAAGTTTAGATGCATAACCTATGCATAGTGTCCTGTAACAACAGCAACTTGCTTAATACTGTCATTGCTTTTGTTGGTATCATAAATATCTCAGCAAAATGACATTGCAAGCCACACTAGTATAATGTGGTTTACTAATCCAGCAGTGTATTTTTCTAACTGTGATTTATGTCAAAGCTGTATCAATCAAGGATTGTAAATGCATAAACCTAATTGTTTTTGTGATTTGCTTTTGTAGAGTGCACTGCATACTAGCTGCAATAACACACTCCAGGCTATGTATTTCCAGAGGATTACTGAACTTATTACTCTTCTTGGGTGGTTAAAGTCAGTCAGTCAGCCAAATACCTTTATAACACTGCACGTAGAGGGCAATATTTTTATGATATGGTATATGAAAGAGATAATTTCAATGGATAACAGCCCCCCGTCACTTCATAAATGCTGAGGCAAAGCCAAGACTTTATTGTAAAAGGAAATTGATCTCAAGACAATGTTCTATTGCAGTTGCTGAAGATCACAGCTATTTTATTACAATAGCTGCAGCCTACTACGCTGCAGATGAAGCAGAGTTACAGTGGGCTTGAACCTGCAGAAAGAAGCCTACGAGACTGCATGTTGAAGTGAAAAACAAATATGCTTAGCATGTGCATGAAGGCAAAGGACCACTGGTTTGGTGTTAATTAATATTCTTCTGTGGGGCTACTGTGCTGCTCCTGGGTGCAGCTGAATGAGGCAGAAGGGGAGGGCTGTCACAGGGTTTGTTTGCGTGGAATAAAGCCTGGGGTCTGGTGAAACAACTGGCATGTTACTCCTGGACCTTAAACTACATCCTTTGTTAGTTTCAATTCTTGCAGATGCCTTTTCATGCTGTTCCTCAAGAATCAGTGACTGTGCTGATGCCCCTTACACACACGCTCTCCTTGCGTGCTAAGTGGGCAGTGCAGCTCAGACTGAGACTTTGTGCCACTGGCAGGAGTCCCGTGCGTGGACTTCAGGAGCTGGGCACAGCTGTTTTTGCCAATTTACCATCTTTAGCTTGGCTTACCATGCATGCTAACCAATTAGGGGCCAATCTGTCTTAAAAATACATATTTGATGACATCCTGCCACTCAAAGAAGAGGAAGGACTGCAGGAGTTGCTGTATGGGATCTGTAGGGTGGATCTTTCTGTGACACAGAAGCCAGATGTGGGATAATCTCCACTCCACACACATTAGGTCTCACCCTGATCGCAGCTTTAAGCTCTGCATCAGGAGGTTTAATGGCTTGGTGGCTTCTAACATCTCAGTAATGCTTACTGTGCCCAAACCAGTCAGGATTTGTCCCCACAGCCCGATACAAACTGGAAGGCAGCACTAGGCTAGCATGGGGCTGCAGCCAGGTTCAGGGAGTGGCCAGGGTCTGGCCCATACCACCCACCAGGGCTCTCCAGGGACCTGCAGACCCCGCTCTGCCACATTGCCACCACTGTGGTTCCCAGGGTGAGCCGGGTGAAGCTGGCACCAGCATGTTTCCACAGGTCATGCCCCCCTCCAAATCACCATGCTCCTCATGCAAACCCGCTGCAAGCAATTTCACACAAAGGGGACTGAATGGCCAAGTCAGGCACTTACCCTGCAAAATGATGCATTTAAAGTAATCCCACAGAGTTTCCTTAAGGAACTGGATGCCGTCCATGGCATTCCCGGTGCTATTTGTGAATCTGTTCCGGCCAGCCTTCGCACAGAGCTGGAAGTGTGGGCTCTTGCACAGCGCTCTGCAGCACGTGGTCTGCTAGGGCATGTGGGAAGAATACCAGTGCACTGGGAGTGTGGCTTGGAGAATTTAAGTGGAATTTTTCCTTTCCACTTTTACTGCCAGTTGGCTGAGGTGAATAGCTGTCTCCGCCGCTTAGTGCATTGGAGAGTTAATATATTTGGTTTCCTAGTAGCTGTGCTGCTGGGTGATTGCCATCCCACTTGCTGCCGGGGCACTCCCTGCTGTTGTTGTTCAGACTCCTTCTGGATGTTAAAATCTTGACTGCATAACACTTCTACAAGGTAACTGCAGCACGTGTGTTTGCCATCCCTGCTGCATGCCACTCGGTGCCTCGCAGTGCATTGCGTTAAAACCTCTGAAGCCCTGCAGGAAGTTCAGGTCAGAGGAACCAGAGGAGATGAGGAGAAATCCCTCGCTCTCGCTGGGTCAGAGGGGTGCACCCCCTGGAAGCCCCCGGGCTGACAGAGGGATAGGAGGGTGCTAAGCTCAGCCCGCACCTCTGCACATGAGCGCTGGTGCTGTGGGTCGGAGCACAATGTGCACGAGCGGGCAGGCAATGGAAACTATCACCCCTTCGCTTAAAAGCCCACCTCTGGGGTTTCTGGTGTCTCCAGCACAGCTTTTGGAGCAGGTTCAGACTGACCCTGTAATATATACGGTGGTGGGGTTTAGGAGATTGTTTTGCCAGGTCTAGGTGATTAATTATCTTGCTGGGAGAAGGCCAGCAGGTACAGTAATACCAGACAGGTGTTTATTAATATTACAACCATATTTCCTCCCGGCGTTTGATCTCGCCAGCTCCTGACGTTACCTCCTTAGCGGAGACAATTGTCAGCTGACACCTGATCCGTCCTTTGTTTGGCACATGAATATCTGGTGTTTCTCCTCCCCGCTCACAGGTGCTAAAATAAAAACAGAAGTACGGCTTACAAGGGTGTAACCGGCAAGGCTGTGGGAAAGCCCAGCAAGGCTGGCCTGGTTTTCCATGCCGAGTACATGGGGGTACGGTCACGGTGGGTGCCTGGCACAGCCAGACACGAGTGTGGACATCGGTGAGGGGTCACCTGTGACCACAGGCTGCCATAATGGGACTGCAGGAGCCCTCAGAGGCTCCTTTCCAACTGGTTGTTGGAAAAGGCAGAATTATGTTTTTAAGACGATATCTGCAAAGCCCTGCAGAAAGAGATTAAAGCTATTAGATGTGGGGTGGAGCAGGAAGTGTACTTTTTTACATTCTGATCTGGTAAAGATTTATTTGTGTATTTGATCTTATGCACATGATCCAGAGGCTGAATAGAGATTGATTAAAGGCTTCAGATCAGATGGATGAATATTTCAATAATCCAGATGTCCCAGGCATAGAGCTATAGATATATGCCTTCATTATTCCTTGATTTTTGCAAAATTGGGTACAAATAAAATACTCAGTCCTGGATCTGTTTTATCCAAATAGCCCTTAAAGGATTTTTTAGCATGTTTTCTCTATCAATAAAACTATCCTGTTATCAATATGTATTCAAACACAAGACTTCATAGACTACTTTTTTTTTTAAAAAAAAATGATAATATTACAGTGTTAAAATGTAATTCTTAACAAAAATACTATATATTAAATGTATGGATCAATGCGGAATTTGTTCTTACACCTTTTTTTTCTGTCTACTTGAGGTATTGATGAATGCTCACAGCCCATGTTTGTTACTGTAATTAACTGGAATTTGGGGTAAGCTCTCATGATAACTGATAGTAGATGTAGATGTTTTGGCTGTACAGAGGAATCTGTTGGAAAACAATTTTATTTTTTCACTATAGCATTCAGTTTTGTAAAATTTAAAAGTTGTTTCCAGGGGAATGGAGCTGAAGGAGGAATAGAGGTATGGTTATGCCTTTAGGGAGGAAACTTGTTTTACTCACAATGCAGCAGTTTAATGAAACTACATCATGGCTGAAAGTAAGAGAGGTCAGCATTCTTCAAAAGGACAAACAAAGCCCCTGTACTGCATGCTGTGGGACACTGCTGAAGAAATCTTGAACCTCTCACCACCTTGTTGCCAGTGTGAAAACCACCCAGGCTTGGTGAAGCCAAAGGTTTCCCTATGGGATTGTTACTTGGCGTGTGGCATTAAGTGACTTTCAGAGATGGTGTTTCCTTGTGGTAGCTGTCTGTGTCATCAAATCCATGCCTGTTACCAGCATGTTTGGTAAAAACCTGAATCCCATGGACTACAGGTGAGATTCTCATGGATAGGGCAAGTGAGCCCCTCTTTCTTCAAATAGAAGTCAGTGTGTGAGTTACCCAGGGCACAGGGAAGGTGGAAAATGAAGGAATAAATTACTGTAAATGTATCCATTCACTCACTTGCTTCCATGATACTTATCCTAAATGCACAAATGTGTATCCATGTGCCACAGAATAAGTCCCTCTTGTCAAGTACCTATTGCACAGCCCTTTTCAAGTACCTATTGCACAGCCCTGGTTCAGGAGTAGACTGCAGTAATGAACCTATTCTGCAAACCCTGAAAGAAGTACATGAATATCTTTCCCCTTCACTGGCTGCAAATAGCACATAACATTTGTATCACACATGTTTTGTGTGTAATACAGAACATAAGTGTGCACTACTGTCAGGATCTTATGTGATATGTTTTTCCAAGAATGGCATATGATTTGAAAAGTACTGTTTTGGTATCACTTTGGCATACTCTATTTTTTCAGTCTCTGTGTTAGCGATCTATGTACTATTAAATAACTAAACCTGTATTTTTTCTTCTAATATAGGCTGAACAGTCTTGAGATGCTGCATACTCGTTATTCCAATTCATTTAGATACCGTTTAGTGAGAGATGTATCTCTCCTTTGAGAGGAACACTCCCATATTTAACATATTCCAATAATCTTTTTAACATCTAGAGCCCCCAAAGTGAAAGGAAATCATGCACAGGAGATGTTAGAAGAATGGCTGGGATTACAATTACAAGATAGTTCAGAATCTATATGGATTTATTATTTTGCTATTAAAACAGAGCCAAGAAAAGATATGAAAATAATAAAAAATAAAACACTATAATCTGTTTCTTTCATTCTTATTGTTCTCATTTGTTGTTAGGTCTCTTCTCATAAACAATATCTGGTTCACCTACTTGATAGATCTGCTTTTCTAGATACTTCATGTGATGTGCTGGCTACTTGCTAACATTTTATCCTTGTAAATAAAATTAACTCCATCATGCATTAAGAAAAAAAAAAAAAAGTCTAAAACATTTTTAGGAACACGGGAAACTTCCATGAGACCTATTATAAACAGGAAGAGAAATTAGCAGCAATTTTTAGGCATGGGCCTTGTGTGGGATCACTTTTTTTCTGACTTCTTCCTGACACTGCTTCTAAAGTTGCTTCTAAAGTTCATTTATCACTAACCAGGTAGAAGTAAGATTTTTGTGTGTGTGTGTGTGATTTTAAAATGATATATGTATAGACATAAATAATTTCAGGAGCCAAAAAAATGCCAAGGAAATTATTACTTCCAGTGCTAGTGTTGAAACAGTGCCAAGCCCAAAGTTTTGTAAATTGGGCTGTAAGTGTGAAATCCCTCCAGCTGTTAAAAGTATTCCATATCTAATTATATTCACAGTTTTTCAGACTACTCTCTCCATTTGGTGAATCCTGAAACTACATAATGCATGCCTGGAAGTGAGAGCCACATGTGTTCCGTGAAAACCTCCAAAACATAAAGAAAGCAAATAGACAAAATAGATAAGCCACATATTAGTGTGGTTTTGTCAGTGTTTTTCTATGTGGCTTTCTTTGTTTTCACAGCATTTCTTTCTAAACACCATTTACTGTAATGTGCCCACCCTGTCATTCCAGATGCCACGAACAGCTATATGTAAGGATGTGTCTATTACGTTTCTTTTTAAATCTGTTTGTACAAGAGACTAAAACAACAGCTGCATGAGAGCAATGAACCCCAAAAGGAGGAAAAACTTGTTTGTAGTCACTGCTCCAGCCTTCTAAAACTAATTATAAAAGCTCTTTTCAAGCAGCAAATGGTATATTGTCAGCAAGTGGAGACACTGCCCATTTTGGGGAATAGCTTCATGCCAGACTGACGGGAACTGCATTTTAAAAAATCTGCTACTGAACTTCCTGACTGTATCTGATCCTTACCATGTTCACATTGCAACAAAACTAATTAGTTAACATCCTTGCCGCTCATTAGTAAAGGTACTCAACACAGACACTGTCTTGAATGGGAATCTAGTGAGGTAAGCATTACATAAAAACTGTTTCAGGATTTAGTCCTATACCGTGAAAAAAGTAGCAAGAGTGGGAAGATGTGATTGAAGAAGTGGTAAGATTGGCCCTCAAAAATGTTTGTCATCATACTTTCCTTGTTCTCCTCTGTCTGAATTATTATTATAATTATTATTATTATTATTATTTTCTATATATTCCCTATGTGGGGACTGACATAGTGATACATATATATATGTTTTTGTACACATGCTGATTTACTTATTCCTTTGTTGTGCATCCAAAACTTGATGAAAACAATGGATATTCTCCAAGATCAAGGTTCCTATGAAAGACTGTTGGGTTTTTTTGTTACCTTTGTTTTGAACAAAAATACATTAGGTAAACATTCCAGCCACTTAAACTCAATGCTCAACCCCTTCTATTCCTGTCCCCACCCCACCTCCCCTCCAAACAGTAAGTAATTTGAACTATCTATTGTCCAATATCAAAAACAACCTTTTCCACTAATTAGTCCTTTGAACTACAACCCTGCTGTACCTAAAGACTCTTACAGCTGGCCGTCTGGACACACCTGGACACAGGCTCACTTATTTTGTGCCTTATGTGTCTCAAAAGTTAAATGTATTGAAACCAAAATACCCAAGAAAGACTGATCAGAGCAAATTTGTTATGCCTCACAAGGTAAACTGCTTTATCACAAGGGTATTACACCTAGCAGAGGTGTCAACCCCCTCACCAAAACTACATAGCAAATCCAGCACACTGTTACCAGCTGAGCTGTTCCTTTTTGCTCCATGAAACAGTGACTGCCCAGCATGTAATGATGCCAGGCAAACCTGAGGGTGTCCTGAAGCTCAGTGCAAAGCATGGCAGCTACCCACACCCCTGAGATGTGTTAAGCAGAGCTGGAAAGTGCTTAATAACACATTTTGAGTTGTTCAGAATTTTTGCCTCTGGAGTGACTAATAGGCTTTGTAAACCTCTGATCTGCAAAGGCAGCACCCACCACAAGCAGAAAGCAGAGCCACGTGTTAACAGCCATAGGAGCAGAAAACAATTTTACGAGCTTCCATGACACATCGAAGGGCTTGCAAATAGATGAGGATGCAGCAAAATGGTCAGTCGGAATTACTGATCTTGCTGAAGTGAGGCACAAACAGAAAAGTTTTGAAAGTTGAAATGTTCTGAAACAAAAATATTTAGCACTTTGACCTGGGTGTCCATTCAGCTTCTATTCTAATGAATGTGACATTCACTCGAAAATAAAATTCTCAGTAATGTTTTCCATTCTTATTTTCATTTTATTTTATGCTGGGCCACAGGAATACATTAACAATTCTATTGACGAGCCATTTTAACACCAAGTTAGAAGAAGAACCCCCCTATTTTTTCAACAAATTCTCATGGCAATTGGCACTGTTTTTGTGAAATATCTCATTGCATATAAATCATTTTCAGAAAGAAAATATTCAGGCAGTCTGTTAAGATAACTGTAGTTAGAAAATGTGTTCTTATTTTAATTATCTTACTCCAGAATCTTTAGGCTGTGCTTTTACATGCAAACTCGTGATATTTATTTTGCTTTCCATGAGCCCCATGCATTTAAAAAAAGCCTCAAACCAACAACAACATATACATCTGGACTGCAAAACCACAGCATTCCAAGCAGAGCTGTGTGGGAAGGGAGGAAAGGCACACAGGGAAGCTAGCAGCGAATTTGGGCAGAAAGGCCTCAGGAGCACGCGCATACACTGCACAGTCAACATAAAAATCACTTCAAAGTTCATGCAAATGAAATCCGTTTGATTGTTGATGATCAGCTAAATCTAACACATGGTATATTTAAGTAGCTTGGGCTGCTAACCTATGAAAAATATTGTTCGAAGGTGTGTTTTGTTTTGTTTTGGTTTTTGTTCTTTTGTTTTGTTTTTTAAATTCCAATACATATAAACAGCTTCGCTCTGCTGCTGCTGTGGTTAATCATTGTCAGATTGTAGGATTGCCTTGATTGGTTTATATGTATTACATTTCAGCTTTCCAGTTCTAAAAGGGTGTTTTATTTATTTGCTTGCCACAAACTATAAACACCCATTAAAAGTGTAGATAAGGAGAATGGTACAAGACAATACCCTGCTATAAAACAGCAGTGAAATAAAAGTACATTGAGATGCTGTGCCTAGTAAACCAAGCTGATGCCCTAAGGTTTAAAGCACAGTAGCTGGGGCAGTTAGGCAAATTAATGCTCTCATCTGTTCAAGCTCCTGTCCAAAACCTGTGTGTTCAAGTGCTGGCCAAGACGAGTCAGGGTGTATTTTTCCCCTGTGGCAGGCATCAGGCCTCCAGCACTGAAATAAGCCTGCCATTTACAACATCTCCTACCTACGAAAGGTTCCCAAAAGAACTAAAAATCGGGGATGTCTGCAGGAGACATAGGAAGACTTCTAGCCAGGTTGAGCATCAGCGAGGTTAGAGATAGCTCTCTCTTTGTTCCTTCACTGCCATGAATGGGAATTAAGTGTACTTGGCGTTTCCTTGTATTAATTTAAATATCTCTTTATTCTGAATATTGGGAAGGTGTGGATCTTTAGAAGATAGTGAAGAGCAAAATGTAACAAGCTAAGTGCTGCAGAGGAGTCCCTCTCTGATGAAGATACCAGCCTCTCTTTCTGATTTCTGTTACATTTTCTAGATTCAGCTAGTTTTCCAGCCTTGTTTGTTGAGTTTGTAAAAAGCTGGAATCCATGTTCAGAGCTAGAGAGGCAAGTTAGCATTTCCGAGACCTAGGATTCTGAAGCCTGAGGTCAGTGGTGTCTGGTTCCCAAACCACTTAGGCCAGATCTGAGCATGTATTTCAGGAGCTTTCACTGAAAACACAATGATCTCCAGGAAGCAATCTGCAAGCTGGTACTCATTGCAAGAGCACAGCAGTGACATGCCTATAATCTAAATCCTGTGTTCCACTAGTGCAAGTTTCTTGTAGCTGATGTCTTGTCCTGTAAGACCTCTGCATAGCCCGGCCAAGTTCCCTCTCAGAGGTGCTGGTGCTTTTTTGGCTTCACATGTTCCCAATCATCATTGTCTCTGCTCAGTGGAAATGCAGATGAGCTGAAATCCTGGCACGAAAACACCCTATATGGGTATAGCTTGTTAGGATCTGCCCTTTTTTCTCACATTATTTATTTATCCATGCAGTCAATATCAGGGAGACTTATTGTCAAAAGCAAATACTGTGGGTATACTCACAGATCCCGGTATCTAAAATGGACAAGCGAAAATATTGATCACTCATTCAGACTGTGTTATTGAACAGGAAATCAATACAGGTTTTAGAGCCTGAGCGTTTTTATTTGTTTCTATTATTTTTGAACTATTCCTCCTCAGGCCGGAAAGGGTAATGTCAACATTCATAAAGGATCGGCCATTGGTCCAATAAGTAGAACTATTAAATCTCACCATCCTAGACATGATTCTCCTGTGCTGACAAACAATACATTGTATTGGCAACTCTGACATGCTTCCTGTTTGGGCAAATTTTTCAGTTTTTTGCATTTTATCTCAAGTGTCCAAAGGTGAAAGGATCGTGTGTTTGTAGTTCACAGTGTTCAGTATCTCAGATTAAATGAGTTGGAAACCAAAATATAATAGAAATCATTTCAACAATGAAGTATTAAAAGCTGCAAGAGAAAAAGTGCCAAAATGAAGAATTTAGTTTTCAAGGATGTAAATATTGTCCCACACAGAGTGTGTTATTGAATTATTAAGCCATTTGATCATATTCAATATCATATTTCTGAGTTAAAACTACCATATACAATATAAAAAACAAAAGTACATGTCAAAGGACATACCCTCCCATGACAGAGAAGGAATTATAATTGTTACATATTCTGTGTTTTGCAGTCAGAAACAAAATGCAACCACCTAGGCCAATGCTTTAATATTTTGTTTCTGGAGCGCACATTACCTGGGGATAAAGAAACAATGCTATTAAAATAAAAGTGCTTCAATGCCTGTGCAACTCAACTTCTTGGAAGAAAAATCTTCTCTTTGAAAAATTCTGGTATAATTAAATTAATTTAGATTCAAGTCACAATGACAAGAAAAATATATCCAATAAAACAAGCTGTTCAAAATATCTTTAGGTCAAGGAAATTCCAGATCTCAATTCCTTTTATTTCAGATATTAATCTTTATATTCCAATGTATAAAGTGTAAAATCAAAGATGCATTTTTGCAGTAAAACTCAAAAACAGATGTATCTTGTCATTCCCTTTGGAAACAAAATATTTTTAAAATCAGTACATTCCTCAGAAACTTTTGATCTTGACAGAGCAGCATATCTATTAAAAAATTTATAGCCAGAACCAGTATGTATCTGCACAGCCAGAGTACAAATTCACTTGACTTTGTCTTTTGCCATGTATGTAGATATTTCTCCTTTCTGTAACATATGTTTATGCCACTTTCTTTAAATTTGCAAGTGTTATGTCCCAATCCTGCCACTTGTTCTTTCTGAATGGGTTATTGCACCTTTGTATCCTTTGAAGTCACGCCTGTTTAATAGATTAGTCAAGCATATGTGACAAATGGATTTTCTTTGTGAAATATGTTATCTAATAAATCTTTGATAGATGACAATATCATTGGTGTATTTCTGGTTGTTTTCAATCTTTCTCTGAGATCACAAAAAGAAGGTTTTGACAAAATATTCGATCAAATCATAACTTTTTCAATATCTTCATAACTTCAGTGTTTAGCATATTCCATACTACAGTAAGAGAGAACAAAAAAAATCTTTTCCTGCATTTTTTTTTAATATATATTTTCAGCACAAAAGGACTGCATCCATTCAAAACCTTATGAGACCGTTTTTCGTGGACAGTGAAAATGTAATTGCTGCAACATTTACATATTTGGCAACTGTCACTGTGTCTTCTTGAAGCTCCACAAAATGGCTAACGTAAAAGTTCTGAAACAAATTGTAGCTCGCTTGTCAAGGAGTCACTGGATAATGTTAACTTTGCAGGAGGTATCGGCATTAGGCAGATTCCTTACAATGCTGGAAACTGGGGTGTCCTCTCTTGTTCCGAGGTGCAAGTTCAACAAACTGAACTGAGAGCAACCAGCTGAGGGCTAGGCTGCGCCAACATTAACAAGTAACCCAGTGCGATAGGAATAGGCCAGGAGACAAAAGCAGCTTTGGTACTCAAGACCCCAACACCAGTACTGCATGCAGTTCAGGGGGGCTGCTTCAGGATCAATGTAGAATTAACATCCCTTCACAAAATCAGAGAATCACAGAACGACTGAGGTTGGCAGGGACCTCTGAAAGTCATCTGGTCCCACCGCCCTGCTCAAGCATGACCGCCAGGTGCACAGGACCACGTCCAGACAGCTTTAGAAGACATCCAAGGAGGGAGACTCCACAACGTCTTTCTCTTCCCCACTAGGAGCTGGAGTTCATTTGTCTTGAAATAGAGCTTATGGTATCATTTTCCTCTAAAGCAATCCAGCTTCAACCCACTAAAAGTGCTCTGCAAACCGAACCAATGTGCAGCAGGTGGCAAAGATTCACTTCAAAACCATGCTGCTGCCAACAACCAAAATGCTGATGTTGATACAGCCTTAGTCAACCAATTTTCTCATCTAAAGTTATATGAGATGAAACCTAAACAATGAATATAAGTCTGGACCTTAGTGAAACCATTATCTCCTGATGGATGAATTTTAAGACACTCAAAACTAATATTGATTGAAGAGCACTCGACTTCTTTAGGTTTAGATAATATGTGGCAAATGTGTTCTCCAATTACAATGGCTTGTTCTTGCCATGATCAGCTGAAGGGATCTATAGGCCGTAAATTTTTGGTGGACCTTCAGGACAAGCAATATTCCTGAGTGTAAAAGCGGAGCAACTAGGCATTAACCAGAGCAGGCAAAGATAGGGATTTATTAAAAATGTCCCCTTAAAATTTAAAGTCCCTGTTCTCACAAAACTATCTCAGAGGAGGAAAAAATTTACATTTTATAAATATGCATTAAACACAGGCACTTAATTTAAGGCATAGAGGACTCTTTGAGCAAAACATGGATTTGAGCTGAAGTTACATAAACCCTTAACTAATAGGTTTAATTACTCATTTGTCTTTCTCCAGCAAATAAAACACCTTAATATAATTAGAGAGAAGTTGTGAAAATAGCTTGTTGGAAGAAATAGACACTTAAGGTAGTGATCTCTAACCTTTCTCTAGCCAAACTCTGGTGTCTAAGCCTATACTACCAGAGTCTTTCTTGGAAACCGTGCATATATTTACGAGTGTGTATGCATGCATAGCTCTATGTAACAGAGCCCTGGATATTACATTACATGTGCATATCCTTATCTGCTATGGTCTCTGCATCTTCAGGGTAGGAAGATGTATTCTTGTATCTCTTTCAGGTGTAATTTGCAGCAGGGCAATTAGGCTGCTCAGACATACGAGAAGGACTTTGGTCCCATTTGAATCGTAATTTTTTAATTAAAAAAGAAATCTCAGAACATGATTTCAATTCCTCTAGCAGGCAGGTTAGCTATTTATACACACACACATACGTTTTCCTTTATCTAGCAAGTATGCCATGTTGTGGTCTCTGGCATCATGGCCCAGCCCAAAATTCTTCGAAGCCAAGAAAAAGAAATTTCTTCATTTGGCAGCAGCAGAGTCAGGCTAATATGTAAAATTTAGTGAAAAAAGGCCTGTCCTGTAGAATTACTAGTCTTACCTAAAGAAAGTAGTGCTAAATATTTCACAAGAAAGCCTGATCCTGCAATCTAATTTTAGACATGATGTAATAGGAGAGTGCACTAAACAACAGGAGAGAGGGGGGAAATGAGGACAAGGGTAAAAGTAATAAGATCGTACATTTCTCCAGCCTTGTTATTTGCACCTATTGGTAGCTCTGCTGAATGTGAAGACATAGTTATTCATTTGTTTATTTAGTATTTATTTTTTCACATGTACTAATATTACATCCAGGCTATGCCTCCTGTTGTGAAATGCATATTTTTTTCCTTTCTAAAGTATGGTTTCCTTAGAGGTATCATGAAATAGACAGCTACAGTGCATAAGACTTGGTGGACTTTGGTGCTGATGTCTCATGCCAAGACCTGTCCTGAGCTCACCGATGCAATATCAGCTAAGTGGAAATGGCAGATAGGCAGAACAAAGCAAAGCTGTGCCTTTCCTTTAGTAGAGCTTTTTTCTGCTCTTATTTGCTGGGTAGCAAAGCATAGTCTTCAGCTTAGTTCAGTAGTGTGCAGACTGACAGCCTTAGCAAACAGTAACACACTGTTTTCGCACATATCCACAGCATCACTGTGAGAGGGTACACAGCTACTTTGGGTGACCTGAGATACACAAGCTAGAGAAGGCAGTGGGCAGCTGCTCAGGAGCTGCCATTCCCCTACCAGCTCTAGGAAGGGCTGCCTGAGATGCCCAAGGAGCAGCATCCACTCTGTGAGCACCCACAAAGCACCCACAGTCAAATGTGACACCTCGGAGCTGCTGCCACCACAGGGCACCTCGCACTGCTGCCTGGCGAAGAGCACAAATGAAATAGAGCAGCTCTAAGTCTCTGTTTCCAATCCCTGGGGTGACTAAACCTGGTTTCCGCTTGCAAAATAAACTGGTTCTTCATTCAAATGAGCCTATGTTCTCTGCCTGCATCTAGAGCAAGTGTGCACGCTGGATTAAGAGCTCAGCACGGCTCTCGAAATGTGGGAGATGCTGCTTTATGCAGAAACCCATGAAATGGCATTCTTTCTTCAAGTGGATTTTGCAGTTCTCCTCAAGCCAAATCAAACACTAATAACATTCAATCCACATTTCCATATGTAGATGTTTTTATCAAACCACATTCTCTTTCATTGTTATTTTTCAGTACTGCTTTGGTCTCTCGCACGTATACACATTGAGCAAAGTAAATAGCAATGTAGCTTTATGAAATGTTACTTAACATTTATGAGTGTTTTTTAAAGTTTCTGATTTTGTTACTCTTGCCAGTACCAGTAAATGTGTTTGAAGTCCTTCACATGTTGCTTTGTTTATAGTAGAAACACCAGATTTTGCTGAGAAGCACATCTCCCTATTAAAAAAAGAAGCTGAAGTTTTATTAAATAAAAGCCTTCAGACGAGTCAGTTGCTCCATAACAGTTGTGTGCAAGAAAAAAACAAAAAACTTCGTGTCCATTTTCGTTAATGACCTCATGAGTTTTGCTAGTTAAAACTGAAAGCAAAGAAACCAGGACTGATGCTTAACTGGCAAGAAGCCAGTACAACGAAATTAATAACATATGCTGAAGAACCCATTTGTAACAATTTTTCCATTAAAAAAAAAAAAAAACGTGGCAGCTTAAAACCACTGACAGGACTGTCTTTTCTTTTTTCCTTTCTTTCTCTTCTTCCCTCCCTCTTCCCCCTTTACTGTATGGGACACTTTGGCTTCTGTCCAGCTGTGCTGTACCAAACTTGTCTCAGAATTCAGATTAATGCTTTATGCAATTTTAAGTGATCCTCTTGCAGCTGCTGCTCAGGGGAATATTGTAGTGAGCTTGTTTGCTCCGTGGAGTCAGTGGCAAAACCACAGATGCAGCAGCCTCCCCTTGGCAAATAACAGATGTGGCATTTTGCTACGTTCAGCCCATCCCCAGCACTTACCTTACTCCTGAACAATGTGTGGGGCACTGCCCCAGCTCACTGCCATTCAAACACAAATTCAGCTGTAAAATACTTGGCTTGTGAGTTTTGGGCTTGACTGTTACACAAACGTCTCTGGCCACATGCAAGTGGTTACTGATCCCTTCAGTTTGGGTGGGGAAATGAGGACCTTGCCCCCAGAAAACTTGCCTCTGTCATTGCCCTTTGGGATGTGTCACCTCCATGCCTTTTGATGTCCCTTCTCAGCCACTGCCTTGCTTTTTTTAATTTAATTTAATTTAATTTAATTTAATTTAATTTAATTTAATTTATTTTATTTTATTTTATTTTATTTTATTTTATTTTATTTTATTTTATTATTTTATTTTATTTTATTTTATTTTATTTTATTTTATTTTATTTTATTTTATTTTATTTTATTTTATTTTATTTTTTCCTTTAAAGACTGTACCATATGTCCTTTAGGGCAGAACATGTGAAACTCCAGGCACACTGGAGCTTATTGGCACTGCTGGGGTTCTCACACTAACTGGGTTTAAGTGCCTACAATGTGATGCATGACGCAGAAATGATTTTGGACATTAGAGCCAGTGAGAGACGACTGTTGTGTTTTGAGAAATTACTGTTTGGGATACAGAAAACACAGGTTTTCAGAGTGGCTGGTGAGTTGGAGAGGTTTTTTTTAGGAATGCCCTTGTAGTTTTTAGCTGGGCATAGGGAAGGGTGGGAATTGAGAGAGAGGAGAGACACCGCCTGAAGATAATTTGATTACGTATAAGGGAAGTGAATGAGTGAACTAGAAGTGGTAAGGGAAGGGAACGAACGAAGCTGTAGGTGTCCAACAGGTTGCAGGTATTGAATGACAGTGATAATGATTCAGGAAGTGAAGAAGCACTGTGCAGCATGGGGAGACACCAAACAGACAAAATAAGGAAAAGGAGAATTAAAGTTGCCAGACATTCCAGATGCAAAGAAAGCTTTCTAGACAATTAGTGCTAACAGTGAGGTCGGAAAACAAGTTAAAGCCTTTGAAATAGAGGATTGTATTCCTCTACACGTAATCTCACTGAGTTCAGAGGATTATACAGGGTGGTACTGTGCTGGATTTGGCCCAAAAATCAAAATACGGTTAAAAGCAACTATTGCCCTGTGCTCTGACTTGGAAAGAAATTGCAAGGATTGTGGATAGGAAAATCTTCAGTCATCAGTTCATTGTAAGAAGTCAGTAGAAAAGGAAAACAGGTGGAGTAGAGTGGGGGGAGAAGACTGAGTGTATGAATGAGGAGAGAAATCCAAATTAGTTCCAGTGTTCTGAGACTGTATGAGGTGCTAGCTCCATTTCCTCTGCAGAACTGAACACTTTGGGTCTCCTCACAGAAAGTATACCATTGCTCTGGAGATGGGACTGTGCTTGGGAAACATTTGAGAGACTAAATCTGTTTTCCACCAGAGAAGGAAAAACAAGATAACAGTGTGCAATATTTTTAAAACTGGTGGCCTGGGCTGGCTTGCTTGACACCTACAATTATAATTTCTTCTAGAAGGGAATAAGCATAGCAGGTGTTTAAACTGTACTTAGCAGCCAAAAAGAATGGAAACTTTTTTAAATGTTTGGAAGGTGAGAAGGTGTCTAGATCACATGCTAATCACAGCAATGGCTAACCCAACCATATAGTACTGTTTAATATTTGCATTGCACCCTGGCCAATGTGCCAGCCAGTTACAGGAGTGATACTGGGTTGAGCCCTGCATGCAGAATTACAGAATGCTACTGTCTATGTCTGCTGTAGGCTATACGCTTCATTTTAACAGAAGCTGCTGAAAATTAGTTGCAAAAATGACAATATAGAAAAGAAAAACATAAATGTTTGGCAGACAAGGTGGAAGCTGGGCCGAGGATATTTTGAAAAGATTACCCTTAGTATTGTAAGCCACCTCTGGGTTTTTGGTATGATGTATTTTAAAGTTCTCATGATATAGTGTCTAGGCATAAAACGTCACCATCTTTTCACTATGACTTTCCATGCACATTCAGGTTTAACCCATGTACTATTATTTTTGAACCTCCTTCTTATTGTTATTTCATATTTTTGTTACTGAATATCTGTTATTAATGTCTTATAAATGTCTTATTTCAGGAGTCACTTTGTGCAACTTTTAGCACTATGTTGAAAAAAATATATTTCTAGGTGCATATACCTTACCATATTTGATTTACATGGCCTGTGAAAAACGGGCTTTTCAGTCTTCCCACCAAAAACAAAAGGAAGTTGCCAACTTGTGTCAAACTGAAACAGAATGTTTTTGGGGAAAGCAGGACAAACATGGAAATGAAATAAATGATTATTTGTGTAAACACATAAAGATTTCGCACACTAGAGTGAAGCATCTCATCTTCAGATGTGTAAGCCCATTATTTGTTTTCAGCTTAACTTTCATTCATTCTCAGCAGAAAATGTGGGATTTGAAGCAAATCCAGTGCTTTACAATTTAAAAAGTCCTTATTTTTTATCCAAAACTGTTCATTGAATTAAACCTTGATTTGCGAACAAACTAAGTCCCAAAACTTTATTTTTCTGACAGTTATTATTTAAATTCCTTTTCTCACAGATTTAACTTAGAGTTTTTTAAGATAAGGATGACTGATATCCTGACCTCTTTAAAGTCAATAGCCAAAACCCCACTGACTGAAGCACATTGAAAAATTTTGTTCATCCAGTGAATTACTCCTGAGAGTTCTGCTCAATGATTGTCTGTTCTTGTCTCCATTAGCTGGTCATGGAAAGTGCAGGCACAGCACTTGCTTCCTAGTACTCAACTTCCAGTGTTAAATTAATCCAACCTTTAAAAGGGACCCGGCAGAACAGCCTTCTCATTTTCAAGGTAGTTAATTGGATGAAAATGAAACTGAGAGTCCATTATTTTGCATTTTTCTTTGGCAATTTTAGCCCCTCTTTTTTTTCCCCTTTACTTGAAAAATGCATAATGTTAACTTATATTCACAGATTTGTAAATCTCTCTTTTATATAACCATTTAAACAGTTTTTCTTAGACTTCTGCACATTACATAAAACTGTTTTTATAACAGTAATTTATTAGGTTAAGTTGGAGAGCTTTTACTGCTTTTTATATAAAAAGACTGGGCTGATTTTGGATTTCTTTAATGTGGCCCTTTAGATGTAGTAGTTCTGACATTTGAACTTACTTGGAATGTATGCCCAGTAGCTTGGTAACGTGCAAAATATGCCAAAGAAGCACCATTACCTTCAGAAAAAGGGCATTATATTCTTGCACTATGCATAGCCCAAGCATTAAAAATGCCATGTGAGTGTCCATGGAAAAGGAGTCAGTCTGAAGCCCCAAAAGCCACTTTTGGTAGCCTTCTGAGCGGAGACAGATCTACAGTCCATAGAAAAAGGGCTGGATCAAATAAGGAAGTGATCTGCTAAGAAAAAAGGCTTAATTATGTCACATGCTAAAAAAGGGTAGGATGCAAAAATGTAATTGGCTGTTAGGGATCCTGTAGCAGGAGAAAGGCCCATTTAAATCATTTAGATGCATTTTTGCTATAGGAATTCCCCATACAAGGTCGAGTCTTTTCCACTTCCCTGCAGGATATTCTGTGAGAGACAGCACTATGTCTATCACAGTGTAACTAATCTCACTAGACATGTAAGAAGTTACACACTGAGGTTTCCCGATTTCCAAATTGCCTTTGTCTTGTTTCAGTTGTTTGTAGGACTGTGCTTTAAAGCTGGGTCTTTGAGATGATATTAGTTAACAAGAAGCCCTTAATTCTGAAATTTACTGAGCAGAACTTGACTTCAGTCATCCCTTGGTCTTACATTTCTGGGGGATCTGTTTGACGTGGATATCAAAGACAAAACGGACTATCCCTTCCTGCAGTGGAAGATTATTTCAGAACTAAAATTGTGCAGGAAGGTGGAAAATACAAGTCTGTAGCTATATTTTCAGCTTTTGATATTGTGTGTTGAATGATTTAATGAGATGTTTGTGGGTTACTTTAACTGGGGCTGAATTCTGGCTTGCGCTTCGTTGTGGTCTGTGCTGTAAACATGCAACCAAGCTCTCCAGAAGTGACAGTCAGCACTGTAGAGTGTGCATGTCCTAACATTAGGCTTAAGTCATTTTAACTTTTGCTGAACTCTGCTAACTAGCCATTTTAGGGCAAACCTTCTATAAATAATATAATTTGCAAGATGTAAATCAAAGTTGCAAATATTCACTTTAACCATTCAGCCTAACAAGGAATCAACGCCGCATAGCGTAGCTGAAATGAATATCTAAATTAATAGGAATGCTCCTACAGTTCAGTCTTACAGATCAAGTTGCCTGGCAGCAACAGTAAAGAAAAGTGAAAGATTGAGATAAAATATAAGCATGTTCATTCTCTTTGGCTTTTGAAATTGCTGAAAATATGAAAAGTGATAATGAACTTTAAAAGCACTTCCTGCTGTATTTAACAGTCTATATTTCATTTTAGTTCTATAGTAAGTCTTTTCAGTACCAAATACTTGATTGCCTTTCACTGGTGATTTATTTGTTTTTAACATGAAATTCAGGACTTGACTAATACACCTCACAACATTCTTTTTAAAAACTGAGCTATCCTCTAAAGAAACACTGACAGATTTATCAGAATTTGTGAGTTGTCACCTTTTAAAGGTATGGGGGTGAGATTTAGATGGAATATTAAATAAATATATATTATATGTATATAATATAATATAATATAAATAAATAGACTGAAATTAAATAAATACTGCATTAAAAAGATTGGTACTAAAGTGGGAAAAAAAAACCAAAACACAACAGATACTGAAAAGAGAGGCCTGTTTTTTTTTTTTTTTTTTTTTAAGGTCAAGAAACCATAAATTAAATACTATTTTGCATTCCTTGAATTTCTATTGAACTGATACAGTGAAGAACTAACCTGTGTAAGCGAGGATGTTATAACACTGCCACTTTAGTTCTTGAAATGCTGACTACTATTTCTGATGGAAAAGTCTTCGAAAATCATGACATGTAGCACCAACTTGATTTGATTCAGTCCCTGAGTTTACTCTAACAACAAGTGTAGTTTTGTTAATGAGATGTTTGTAGGTAGAGTAGGTAGGCAGAGCTAAACCCATCTCCTAAAGCAGTGGCTCAGAAGGTGAGTCTCTTTCCAACTTTACGTAAGTAACCTGCCCATATGACACTCTGTTGTAACTCGGATGACTTCTGCTGATTCATGTAGGACTTGTCCTTAAATCCTACAGTAGGAAAATAAACCAGGCAGAGCCTATACCATTTGGCATCTCTGTTGCACATAACTTGACAATTTATGTGAAAAAGAAACAGCTTTGAAAGTTGTGAGTGTCAGAGTAGCTCCTGAACTCAAAATTATGAAGAAAAACAAACAAACAAACAAGAACAACAAAAAGCCAAAACCAACCAACCAAAAAGAACTTGAGGGATTTCCTTATTTGAACTTCTGATGTGCAAAGACTTACATATTGTATATATGATGTATATACAAAGACTAGTGACACCATTTCAACAAAGCACTTTGGCATGTGGTCAGTTATAAAGAGTACAACCCCCTCTCTAATCAGCAAAGCACTTGAGAACATGCTTAATTTTTAACCTTGTTATATGGCCTCACTGAAGTCAAATGAATGTAAAATGATTTAGAGCGAGACTTAAATTTAAGTTAGTGTTTCATAGATATGGAGCATTTAAGGCCAAGAAAAATGATAGTAATCACGTCATCTGAATTCCTCCATAATGCAGGACCAAAGGATTTTACCAAGTGTTCCCAATATCAAAAACCCCACTGCTGCTTGAACTGCGACTGTACTTTCAGAAAGACAGACAGCTTTGATTTAAAGACTTCAAAAGAGATAGAATCCATTGTATTCCTAGATAAGATTGTTTCAGAAGCTAAGATCCTTCATTGAAAAGATGTGTTCTTAAATGCTAATCTGAATTTGCTGAGATTCATCTTCCACCTATGAAGACCATTTCTATTAATTTAAAAAATCAGTTTCTCAAATATTCTCTCTCTGGATGTATTCTCAGGCCATCATTATATCAATTCTTAATCTGTGCTTTTTAGTGGCTAGATTAAGGTACTTTTATCTCTCTCTTCTGTTACTTATGTTGTCTTTGTAGCTTTTTTTCTGAACATTTTCCATATTGCCAGAATCCTACATAAATGTGATCATTAGGACTGGGAAGAGATGTCTCAGAAATGACCTTAACAGTTGTTGATAATCCATAGTAGTACACAACGCCTTTTCTTCTACCTGGTAGCCTCCAATATATACATCCAGGACAATATTTGCTGGTTCAGCATCTGTGTTGTGCTAGGAGCTCATCTGCTGTTTGAACAGTAAAAACATTAAATCCTTTTCTGATTTTGTGCCTGAAGACTATCAACCATATGTCAAACTAATCCATATCTTCACTGTTAAATAAAGTTCCTCGTTAACCATCTCCTGTGGCATTTCACAGTGATACAAGTGAGACCCATTTACTAGTCAACCCAAATTTCTTTGTATTACTAGAATGTTTTCATCATTACTCATGGCAATCAATTTTCATGTAATTTGCAAGTATTTTCTATCCTCTTTTATACCTTTATAAAGAATAAAATCCTATCAAGCAGTAAGCCCTTATGGATTATGCTAGAAAGGCATCTATTTAATCATTATTTATACTGATTTATTATCAATTTAAATTATTTATATTTACTTTTTGAGATGCATTGTATACTGGGGGAAGAAGAGATGATAACATACGATGCTATGTTGTTTTGCATAGAAATACAACTCACTAGTTCTCAGTGTAAAAGAATGAGCCAATAAATTGCACAATGAAAAGTAACATAGATCATAAAAAATCTTTCTAGTTAACTAATAGTGTTGGTGGCAAATTTTTCATCCTGACATTAGTTATTCATGTGAACTGCTTTAAGATTAACTATTTCCTATGGCTTTCATCACATAGCTTTCCATGAGAAAATGACCTGTGTGATTGTGGGTGAGTTTTCCAGGTTTATGGTCTTTAGTTAATATCACAGATAAGGGTTCTTAAAATATCTGGTTATTTGAAATTTCACTGGAGATCACTGATTAAAAAGATGATGTGACAATGAGAGATTAATTTTGGCTTAAGAAATAACTTTTTCAAAAGTGGTTAGCCTTTAATTGCATTACTTAGATGTGATTATTTCCTAGATGGTTGCTTTTCCCCTTTACTTTCTTTCTAAATTAGGATTATCAGCATGAGAAATTAAACTGAATTCTATATCATAAGTGAAAAACAGACTCAAACCTCACTGATTCATGCTTATTTATGCAATCTTTCTTACTTTCTAAATCTCATCAGCTTCAATATATGAAGAGTAAGAGCTCATTATCAGGTGAGCTATTAAGTAGAGTGCCTCCTAAATAGAACCCTGACACTTGAGAGAAATAAGTTTTATAGTTCCCTAAGTCACTTGTCTCCTTGCACAACTTGCTTTTTCTTCTTGTACCTGAATTTTCAGTTTATAAAACAAGAATAATTATCTTACCTTCTTTTACAAAGTGCTTTGAGCACTGGCATAGAAAAGTGTTTTGTAAGAAGCAGAGTTGCTATGTACGCCCTCTGTAGCATCAGTCTTTTCAGAAGTTGGCTTTGCTTTGTGTAATGATACATACATGGAAACCAGGGAGAAACTGAGAAGTCGCTCCTTCTCTATGAACCCAAGGGCTCAAAGCAAGAAACTTTCTGGATGTTATCATGCATTTATGCCAGCCATGCAGAGAAAAGCAATTCTAGAAGACTGGCAGACGTGTCTGTCATCTAAAATAAGAATTAAACCAGAGAAATGACCATTTATTTTATTAGGTGAGAGAAAAGGACTATAGCCTCACATGCTTGACTTAGGTTTTGTACCAAAAAAAAAATTTAAAAAAAAAAACCATCTCTTAAGCAGCTCTGTTTTCAAATAGCAATTATTATTCACTATGGGGGAAGGCAGGGGTGTGAGGTAGATGAACACTGGAGACTCACACAATGTCCAGAGAACTTTTATTGCTGAAGGAGTGCAGGGTGGAAAGCAATAAAGATTGAAATCCTCAACTCTTACACAAACTGTAACTTACCAAGCAATCGCTTCATCATACCTACATAAACCGAAACACCCTCCCTGCTTCCTGCTGTTCCTACAACCTCTAGGGCTTTGGTGTGCTTTGGGTTTTTTCTTTTTCTTTTTCTTTCTTTCTTTCTTTCTTTCTTTCTTTCTTTCTTTCTTTCTTTCTTTCTTTCTTTCTTTCTTTCTTTCTTTCTTTCTTTCTTTCTTTCTTTCTTTCTTTCTTTCTTTCTTTCTTTTTTCTTTTTCTTTCTTTCTTTCTTTCTTTCTTTCTTTCTTTCTTTCTCTCTCTCTCTCTCTCTCTCTCCTTCCTTCCTTCTTTGCTTCCTTCTTTGCTTCCTTCTTTGCTTCCTTCTTTCTTTCTTTCTTTCTTTCTTTCTTTCTTTCTTTCTTTCTTTCTTTCTTTCTTTCTTTCTTTCCTTTTTAATTTTTAAGGAACATATAATGTATTTTCTTTTTTAATGAAAATATCAAAGGAATACTTATCAATGACTGAAGAGGGAGAGCTGCGGTGCAGTCTATTTTTTAACTGGAACATGCACCATGCTGTGACACACTCATCCAGGAGCAAGAGAAGATTGATGGCTAGACATGTGGAGAGAACTGCCACTGATTGAAATCAGACAACTGCAAGCTGTGAGGGAGATCCAGGGGAAACCATTTTAACCACAGTAGTCCAGTCTGAGCACACTTGGACAGGGTCTTTCCTCTGTCTGAAGTCTGCACTGCGGGACACAAAGAACCGAGGCAGTACAGTGAGGCCAAAGGCAAAATGTGAAACTATGACAACTTTGAAGATATATGTGTATGTCTCTATCTATCTTACCTCTGTAAATTATTTCCTTCACTAGCAGATAATAGATCAGAAATTTCATTCCTCAAGTACCAGTCATCTTCTTACACCCTTCAGATTCTTTAGCAAAGACCAGACGAACGGAAAAAAAATGCTTTCAAGTGTGTGTGTGGGGGGGGGGGGGGGGGGGGGGGGGGACGGGGGGGGGGCGGGTTGGAATATAACAGTACTAGAAACCTGATTTTCAGAAGTGCTGAGCACCTGGAGTGTCAATTACATTTACTGGGAGCTGGATCTGCTCACCACCTCTACAGACATCAGACTTTCTGCAGCACAAAATCACCAAGAATTTCCTTCATTTCATTTTGGAAATGTATTGCTTATTTAGTACAAAACAGGGAGAAGTGAATAAAGTTGTTTGAAAGGGTGGGTTCCTTCATGTCCATCACTCAGGCTGCCTGGTCGGCATTGGTCATGATTGTGCAGCCATGCACTTGCACTGAGACATTTTTATTTCATTATGGGTGTCAGTTTACAGCCATTAGCTAAGCAGGTTGGCCTGGACCAAAATGCCTCCTTTTTGTGTGCGTGCATGTGTCTTATCAACAGATCTCACTTCCATTATTCAAGTCTTGAAAAAAAAAAAAAAAAGGAAGAAAGGAAAGAAAAAAAAAAAAAGAAAGAAAATAGAAGAAAAGAAAAGCTTTAAATGCATTATGTTTTGTGGCTTGTCTCTGTCCTCTAGCCAGAACAGTCTGAAATAGGTTTTATTGGAAATCATTACCTAAATTCCAGCACTGAGGAGAATATTGATCTCTCGTGCGTAATAGTTACCAGACTGCAGAAAGTAGCAAAGAGGGCTCCAAGCGGGCCGACATAATGTCAGTGACAATTCATTTTTTTAAACCAGCCAGGATGCTGGTTTAATATCCTGAAAAAAGCACTTAACGCCAGCCCTTTCATAGCATCTGTCGGGGCCCGGCAGCAGGCCGCTCCTCGGGCTGGCAGCCGCAGCCGAGGTCTGCTTGGCCACACGTTGCTGCTAGGCCTGGCATTCCTGCGGCGCCCGCCCGCGCCCCGCGCCCCACACGCGCTCGCCAGCTGTCCCAACTTTCCAGGGCGCTCCTGGGTTTTCTAAATATGTGCCACATAAAAATAAAATTGAGGAGGGCGATGCACTGCAGAGCCCCGTGTGTGCAGCGCATAATTCATTCGTAGTGTCTATGACCCATTATTCCCACATTCCTCCTGCAGAGCTATCGATTTCATCTCCGGCCAAGCTGGAATCTGAATCTGGGGAGCTCAGCAACGTGCTAGTGGTGTGGGCACACTGTTTGCCTTTTTTTTTTTTTTTTTTTTTCCCCCACTCTTTCTTGAATGTCATTATATTTCTCTACTCGGCAAGAGTTATGTTTTGTGTTCACAGGCATGAGTGGGCTTATAAGAGCCACATCAGTAACTCCAGACTCCCCAGTTTGGTTGACTCCAAGAGAATAAAAGTTTGCAACTGTCTTTTAAATGCAGGACCACATAGAAAAAAACAATGATCTTCCTCTCCTTCCTGTAGTAAAATTACCAGTTGTTCAATGCATCTCTCACTCACCAGCTCTCAAGGGAAAACATGGGAAATTGATGTTTGGCTAATGAGATTTCTTCTCATCAAATAAAATGGGTGATGACTTCTATAAAGTTTCCTTGTGTTTGTTAAGTAGTGGAGTAGAGGCACAAAACTTTTCACAGGTATTAGTGGCATTTAACTGATACATGCAACTTGGACACCTGCACCTGCTGTGATGATCAGAGGTGAATGGTTTGTAGTGCATTTAACACAAGCCAGCAGTCCTCATGCTGTGAGAGCACTCAGAACCAACTACAGAAAAAAATTGTCTCAAATCTCCAAGATCTTCTTTTCCCCTTGATCTATTTTGTACCTACCTTGAAAAAACTCTTAAAGGAAGTCTAATCCATTGCCCTGCAACAACAAAACAATTGCAAAAGGCTTCCTGTTTGAAGGAAAACATGACAATTAAAAAGAGCTTGTGATGACTAATGAAGGAGTTGGCAAAGCAACGTCATCATGGACTACAGGAAAATCATCTGCATCCAGAGCTATCTGCTTGTTATGTTTAGCAAATCCCTTTTTCCCCATAAAGAATGTTCTCAACAAAAATGTTTTTGTATCTTAAAATGAATGAATGAATGAATGAATGAATGAATGAATGAATGAATGAATGAATGAATCTTGGTAACTTAAAATAAATATCAAACGAACATATGTGTTTAACCAGAAGTAGGAAAATCAACAGCGATGGATCTTAAACTTTTAAAACCTACCTGGACATGGTCTTGGGCAACCATCTCTAGGTGGCCCTGCTTCTGCAGTTTGCCTGGACCAGATGACCTGCAGAGGTCCCTTCCAACCTCAACCTGTGACTCTGTGATTCTTTGATCAGATGAAAGATATGTCACATTTTAAATAATTTGTGTTAATGTGGTTGCAAAGAACTGCACATTTCTAATAAAGGAGCACTTAAAGTTCAGACTCAAATACAATTTGAGAAAGACAAAAAGTTGTTATCCCTATTTTACAGCAAGAGAAACATGTTAGATTTCATCACATTTATTATTAATTATCTAAAAGTTATGAATTTGGTCTAAGACAGGTCTGGATTCTTATGAAATCATGTCTCTACAAAAGTAGCAGAGGTTGCTGGTGTGGTCCATACCTCCTGTGTGGAGTGGACCATGAGGCAAAGCTCTCTTTGCAATAGTACCACTTCAAAAGGAGTCCAGAACAAAATTAGCAAATATGCAGAACAGACTATCAGAGAGATAAAGATACAGAAGATTTAGTCCATCCAATATCTGTAAAGGGGAATGAAATGTTCTCTAGCTGTTGTATGACTGAAGACAAAGTCTAGGCGACTATTTTCGAGTAGAAATTTCCCTTGTAGGTGTTAAAATTAGGTGAGATGAATCTTGGTTCTGATGACTTGCTTAAGAAAATCAATCCTGTAGGAAGTCCATGGCAGAAGTAGAAGTTAGAGTATGTTTTCCAAAGTCAATTCTGGCATGGCAGCCTTCTGCTGATGGTGATCCTCTGTTATGAATATCAGTGGATTCTTTCTGATCATTTTCCAAAGCAGAAATTCAGCAATTTAACTCAGTCTTTCCTGGCTGTTTGTCCTGGATTATCTTGACTTTCTTTCTGAAATTGAGAGGCATATGGAACATGTAAACAATACAGTAATCTTGTGAGAATTCATATGCAGTTTCTAGGAGCAGACAGAATCATTACAATAGTAGCATCTATCTATAGTCCTCTAAAAATCATTACAGCTTTTACGGAATTCTAATTAAGCATGTCTGAAGTGCCAAATCCAGGTGGATTTTCACCCACTTCCAATAATATGGCTGCTCTGAGCCCTCGTTGAAATAGATCATATCTCTGGAATCTAGCTGTAATGGAGATCAGGTTCTGACTTATCCCATAACCTTCCAAAATACAGTTAAGTTGTTCTGATGCAGCCTATTTTAAAGCTCTGTGAGGCATACAGCTGTATGCACATACATACAGTATACCTGTTAACATATACTTAGGTTGCCTTTATTCACTGAAGAAACATATTATTAAAGCAGAGGGGAGGATGATGAAATGGGTCATTCTTCTCTCTTCTTCCTGTATATTTGTTGCACCTCTTTGCTTATGACTTTTTGCATTTGTTTACTACTAATACTGTACTTTCCAGCATACACTCATAGAAAAATACTATATCATCAGCATCTGCTTTTCACTTGATACAGTGTGGGACCTCAATACTAAGGGAAAAAAAGAAAAATCTAACCATAATTTTAAAAACCCACAGCCATTCTTTTCTTAACAACAGATGTATATTTTAAGGTGAGCAAAGTGCCATTTCTATAAAAAGACCCTGTCATCAATTTGTACGTTACCAGAATCTGTGTTACATCAACAAATTTCAGCTACTATTAAATCTTTCTGATGAGCTAACCTGAAATAATCTATACATACTACTTCAGCATGGCCAGGTTCAAATGAATTCAATGAAACAAACTCAGGGGTTTTGGTTGTTTGTACAGATACATCTCTGCACTCAATATAAAGAAAAGATGTGGTGGAAATGCATGATATAATGCAACTGCATTAGCTTTAAATCTTCACATATACACCGCTGCTCCCCAGTTTCAAGATTGGACTTTATGTTTATTGTAGCCTTAAAAGACTTAGCAGAAAGAAAAGAAAGGGGTTGTTTCCCAAGTAGCTGGTATAAAGACTTACTGTATTGTATAGGTCCATGTTAATGTATATCACCTACATAATAAAAAGACATGGACTCTGCTGAGAAAGCAGTAGATAAAAACTCAGGTAACATTGAAGTCAACGAGCTCTCCAATACTGTTGGGGCTGGGACTAAACAGCTTAACAGCTTTCATTGCATGGTTAATAAGCAAAGCCATTGGGTAGATATGTTGGAGCATATGGGATTTCTAGCATCTTCCATTTGGGTTGTGGCTCCTGTTCCTTGATATGATGAATCTAACCATAAAAGGAAAAACAAAAAAAACAAAACAAAGAAACAAAAAAACAGATTCTTATATTGCATTTGACCCTGCTTTATAAAGGAGAAAAGCAGCCTTTTTTTTTTCCTTTTTTCTTTTTTTTTTTCTTGTTTCTTTTTTTTTTCTTTTTTCTTTTTTTTTTTTTTCTTTTACAGGTGGAGAAACTGAGCTATAGAGATAGGGCTGGACATGCCTTATGTGACCCAATGGAAAAGCAGTGGCACTAAAAAGGTGCTCAGGAACTCCTGTGCAATTAAAAACCCATTTGCCTAATGTGGGACCAGCAGGTCTGCTCCTAACCAACCCAAAACCTACTCTGCGATTGCACAAGGGGAATCTGTATTCAGACTCTCCAAGCACTGCTGTCACAGCTTCCTTTAAACTTCAAATCACCAGTGAACTGAGAAACTGAAGTTGTTTCTGCCTATACCCGGTTCCTCTTGTGGCAAGGCAACTGCAGAATCACATCAAACACAGATCTTCTGGAAACTAAAAAACAAAAACACCTGTCATCTTCTATATCTAGGAGGACTTCTGTAAAAAGATGTGCTTGGTTGCATGCTAAAAAACTTCACAGATTTCAGATTATTTTGTCTTAATAATAAAAATAATCACTATCATCTTTCAAATTAATTCTTGATTGACTTAATCTGTACTCACAAATTTAAGAGTTTGAGGACATGCTCACAGATTGTGACTGGCCAACAGGGTATTTAGAATTCACCTAGCTTTAAGCTCATGAGTAGTGATTTTGATTTTAAAATGACCCACGCTTAAATATTCCCTTTGTTGGGTACAGCATATACTCTCTTTTATGGTAGTACCAGACTACATAGGTGTAGCACACGGCAGAAGTAGCTAAATAGAACAGATTATAAAGGATTTAAAAGGTGTGGACAATACTTGAAATGATAAAATTTGCTCTAGAGTTCATTTTGGAAAACCTAGCATGCTCATACAGCTCTCATTTGCTTTTGTTGCTATTAAAATTAGGAAGCAGATATGAACAGAGGAGCGACAGAATCTGCCACCCTCTGTTACACTTCTTGTGATACCCCAAACTTCTTGTATAAATGACACAATGAGGTGTTCTAGACCATCCTGTTACAAAAGCTCTCTAGTTAAATTTTGAGAGAAGTAGTCCTATTCAAGGCATGCAAAGAGAGAAAATGAGCATCATGGCCCTACAGAGAACATCCAGTGGAGGAAAATGGTGGAGGAATTCTTGCTAAATTTAGACAACACATTTTTAAAACATACATGTGTAAAAACTGATGGTAAATCACAAAGTTATTCTCAAAGATGCAATCAAAATTCATAGTATATTCATAGATATATTTAGGTACGTACACTCATCATTACTTAATAAAAGCAATCCAAAGCCAGGAAAAAAAATAATCGTATTAGTTCCAAATAGTTTTGGACAGACCATATAACCACAAATACGCTTATACCTCTTTCTTTGAACTATCCGTTATGTTGATACATGACACTCACTGGAGGTGAATCTTAAAAATGAAATCCTCACTGATGAAATCACTCAAAGGAATGAGAGCTTATAAAAACTCTCGTCATAACAGAACTGCCTGAAAAGTGACAAAGGCTGCATGATTGTTCACATGTGCCTTTCACAGTGCTTTAATGCAAAACTGCAAATGTTTGGAGATTGTCAAAAAAAAAAAAAAAAGCCATCTGTTTGTGGGTCAGCAATAGATTGGCAAGTCTGGAGACATATGAGCCACCCCCAAACAAGGCTGGCAGCACAATAGGTAGGATAGAGAAATGTGTATGTTCTCACACAGAGATACTGAACTTCAGGAAAAATCATGGAACTCATGCCCATCTGTATGCTCTTAAAATGGCCTAGTAATACACACAGCTTAGCCAGGGATGCATACTGATTCATGTCATATATGATTTTGGAAAAATGTAGTTATGATTAAAAGAAATAACAATCATGATTATAATCACCAAATCATCATAATATTATGTCCTGGTTTCTACATTTTACAAGAGATGCATACTGAGCTAACCCCTGGTGCATACAGAATTAATGGTCTCATTTAGATTTATATGGTCAGTAAGGAAAATGGGCTTGCATTTCTGTGGGAACAGCCTGTTTCACTAGAAGAGTTGAAATATATTCCATGTATCCCCTTGCAACCCAAGACTGCAAATAATTTCAAGGCTACATGGTGAACTGGTATCCATGCTATAATCATTGTATCAGGCTAAACTGCACAGCCTACAGGACTCCATAGCATGTGGGCAACAGTTTTACTCTCAGCTCTGTGACCAAGCTAGTAGACTCCAAAAAATACTAGGAATGACAGTAATTGCAACCAGAAAAATGGTCTCCGGTGATTCTACTAAAAGAAAGGTCTATGTAAAGGCCAGTTAATTAACATTTCCTGAATAAAAGATTCAAGGAGTGTGAAAAAGATAAAAGCTGCCTACCTACTTAAATAGGTAGAAACAAGCAAAGTGAGCTATGACCTATGAGCTATGATTTTTTTTTCAACTGAAATCTGTAATGACTGTTATGGCTG
Source organism: Anser cygnoides (assembly GCF_040182565.1). Taxonomy (NCBI): domain Eukaryota; kingdom Metazoa; phylum Chordata; class Aves; order Anseriformes; family Anatidae; genus Anser; species Anser cygnoides. The sequence continues at coordinate 62,283,396 of NC_089875.1, read as the reverse complement.
TAACGTAGTCACATTTTATTGCTCCAAATACTATTAACCATTTGATACAAAAAGGTTGAAGTAGCTGACAATATATGATTTTCAGAGTTTCTAAATATCCAGCTTTGGTTTTGTTTGTTTGTTTGTTTGTTTTACCATGTGACAACCATTAGCTGAAACTGCAGCATGAACCTTATGAGCAGAGCACCTCAGATTATCTTTGCTGGGTACAGAAGTGGCTTAGTAATTTTTAGAGGATCCTCTAGACAGGATCAGACTGTTGGATTTTGCTAATGAAGAGTATCAGGATGCAATAACATATTGGATTTGCTGTGATTTAAAATCTTAGCTAGTGAACCATGCCGACATGTCAGCTCACCATGGGAATTTTGCAACATGCTTCTAATGGTTTTGCAAAAAAGGACATCGATGAAGGTTATATTGACTGCCATTTGCACCTGTCCACCTTCTGGTTCCCCTTTATACTTCAGATCAATTCAGGATCATTGGCTCTTTTAAGCCCAACAGGAAAAGCAAAATAGTGATGAGAGGTTAACAATTGTACAATTATGAAATTAATATATAAAGGAAATGTTATCTCTTTTATTCCTTCTAGACAGCGTTCACTCAGTGTTAAGCATCTTGATGCTTACTCTGATTTGTGTGTTTCCAGTGGCTTTTAAAACATATCATCCCTATTAAAGTGCAGTGATAGTTCAATGGCACAAAAGGAATGCTAATGTTATAATTCTATTAAGTTCTATGAGTAGTGTTCAAATTCCTGCCACTAATGTAATTTCAAGGATTATACATAAGTAATTAACATTGTTAGGGGCCTTATCTACAAAAATAGCTCCTATACTTGAACTAGTGTAGTGTACTCATGCAACTGGTTTCTTGTCTCTGAAAAAGCAAATCCTGATCCTGGGAAGGCGTTCCATCCACTTGAGCTTCTCTAGTGGGGCACATCTCAAACTTGCTCCTGTATCTTCCCAGGTGCGCTAGTTTTCACTTATAAAAATACCATTACAATTGGGACTTTCTCCTGGCAGATCAGTAGAGAATGCTGTGAATAACGATCTCATCTTTGGAGACCTTTACTGTGAGGAGAAGAGAAAGTCCTTGCACAAAACTCTTGTGGGTCAGAGAACCCAGCACAGTGAACTCCTACATATGACAGAGATGAATCCAGCCTAAGGTGACTGCTTAAGGTGGGAATCAGTATTTGTATTCCTTGTCTTCCCATATAGAAAGAGTGGGGGCCATGCTGGCAAAGATGACTTCCCATCTCAATACAACTTACTGTTCTCTCACTGCCATGACACACGGGAGATACAGTCTGACAGACAAGCGGCATGAAAGAAAATTCTTTAGAGACTGATTTCAAAACATTATACTCTTCTGCTTGATTTCTTTCATAGTCCCAGATCTGAACAAATGCAAAAAAACAAACAAACAAACAAACATAAAAAGCCACTATTTGAACGTGTTGCCCAGAGAAGTTGTGGTTGCCCCATCCCTGGAGGTGTTCAAGACCAGGTTGGATAGGGAAATGTGGGTGGCATCCCTGCCTATGGCAGGGGGATTGGAACTAGATGATCTTTGAAGTCCCTTCCAACCCAAGCCATTCTATGGTTCTATGATATGTCATGCTTGTTAACATAGTGAAGTCCAAAGGATGTCACAGAAGTAAGTATAGTGGATATATTTACAGTATGCCTTTTTTGTGTGACACCATGAAGGAAAATGTACCATGGCCAAGTATCATTGACCTGTTGTGTCCAAATGTTGCTTGTACCACAGCACTTGGACCTCATGGACAAATATATACAGGCTACAGAAGTCAACAGCCCCATTCTGTTCATTGTGCACCAGCTGTATCACTGAGCTCTCATATTCAGGATAAAGAAGCTTCCTTAAATGAAAACATTTAGAAGGTGTTATACTACCACTGGGGCTAATAGCAATATACAAAGGCATGTGATACTCTGCCACTAACACATTGCTGTATGCATGCTTCCATCACTACACTTCTAACACGTCTCTTTTACCCAGCTTGTGAGATAATGCAGAAGGAAACCATTGTTCAGATTAGACTTTCTGACCTCTGGCACAGTCAATAAAATCCTGAAATCTTGATTAGTTCTGGGCATACCACTTTGAATATGATCTAAAAAGTAGAGAATGGTTATAAATTGCAAGCAAAAATAAGTACAGATATGGGAACCATTTTGCATAACAAAAGACTAAATGTTTATGATTGCGCAAGAGGAATTGCACTAAAGATTTACAATGTAATGAATACGGAAAAGAAGTAGATCACAAACACCTATACAGCTCTTCTCAAGATGGTACAGCACAAGGAGATAGCAGCGAAACTCAAAGGTGGTAAAGGAGAAAAGGGCTCATTCTTGCAGCACTAAAAAAGAAAGTTTTATTATTCTCTTCAGTGGGAATAGAACGGGTGCTCTGTTTTCTAGTTACTCTGAAGGATACCTCATAAAACATTACTGTGCTTATGGTAAAAGAGCATATGGTGAAACACTGTCTTTGCCCTTAACACTTCTTTGCCCGAGAAGAATCAAGGTGAAGAAATGAAAAACCACCAACTTTCAGGTATCTTACTTTACAGTTTCCATTTTTTAGAGAAAATTGGATTAATAATTTTTAAAAGATTGGATTTTCCACAGCATGACAAAAAAAAAACATTTAGATAAGACAGTGAAAATAATGTTTTCTCCACCAAAACTGTCACAAAGAGAATTATATGGGAACAAAAGTGTCCAGTGAAAATGTGTCATCTTTGAAATGAACAACTAAATGAAACAAAAATTAATCAAAATCTTTTTGAATAGAACAAGTAAAAAATGAAGCAGTCTTCAAAAATAAAATCTATACTTGAGTGAGAATGGTATAGGTAACTCACACAGTTACAATAGATGGAATATTTTTTTTTATAAAGGAGAAATTCTTTGCACTTCAGGGTATAATCCAAGTACTAATTTCTGCTAATGCTTAGAAGGAAATGCCTCCAGTGCATGGCTTATTTTACAGTTAGCACTACAAGATGTGTACCTCTTCCTCTGAAGTCTTAGTGCTGCATTTCTTGAGCATTCGGAGTCAGAAATCCAAGGTGGTGTCACTTTAGTAATTGGCAAAGTCTCAGAGCTGATGGGAATTAATTATTTGTGAAATGTTTAGGGTGACATACACCAAAGCAGTTGGTCAAGTCCCAACAACGATTTTGGGAACCATTGTATTCTTTATGGTTCAATACCATTGGAGACTAAATTCTTCACCTGAATAAAAGGACAATCCTGATGTTCCTCCCAGCGTTTCATGTAACACTAATTCTAGTTAAGAAATCAGCCTGCCTGGAAACTGTCTTTGAAATTGATCTGTTTCTTATTTTGAAGGCAGAACACAGATGCAATAATTAAAAAAGTAGTCCTGAAAGAAATCTCTGTTCTACTTCCCCCTCATTCTTTCTGAGTATATATTGACATGTATTTACATATACACATATACATATATTTGTATATTGATATAAATGTAAAAAGAGAGAGAGAGATACATTATAAAAACAGATAATAGGTCAGCACTAGCAGTGTATTTTGAAATTATATAAATCCTTGTAAATCCCTTACACAAACTGAGAAATGAAGGAAGTGAGAGCCAGGGGGAACACACACACCTAGAAGAGCAGGACACATATCATCCTGCTTCTAAAACATCCATATGTAGATATAAATTTTATGGCTATTCTTTTCACTTTTTCAGATTTCCTGTGCCTTTATCTTGAGCTAACAAGCAGAGCTTCTGCATCCATGGATGGAGTTTTACTGCTGTCCAGCACAGCTCTTGCCATCTCTTTTTCTTGCCATCTCTTTGTAGGAAAACATCATGGCTACTCCTGATATACTCAACCACAAACACTATGGCAGCTTCAAATAAAGCCCCATATTCTCCTAGCTTATGTTACAGTCTCCGCATTGTTAACTCGTTTATAATATTTCATGGGCAGAAATAAGCCAAGATCTGTATCTACCAGCTTTGTAAATGGTAGAACTGTATTTTATTGCAGAGAAGTTCTGACTTATCAAAAACATGTTGTTTAAAAAGTGTAATCTATTTGACAAACAACCACTTGACAAACATTGTTTTTTCTTCTTGCCCCAAAATAGTATCTTCTACAAGGAAATAAGGAATGTCAAGCAAATGAGTTCAGAATTATTATATCAATTAAACAACCTTGAAGCTACCATCAAAAACTGTGGATACTTGTTTGAATAGTTGATGCAGACTCAAAAAAGCAACACTAATGAGCACAGTAAATCTTAAAAATCTTATTCTGAACTGCTCAAACAGGCATCAAATTGCCCAAAAAAGAAAGAGTTTCTATCTCAAATTCATCTTTGTTGCAAAACTGCAGAAGGCAATGGATTTGTATAAACTATTAACTTGGTTTTCCCTGTCTACTGATGAGCCAAATAGGAAAGTCTGTGCTCTTACTAGAGATGGACATCTTTGGCAGTCCAGGAGAAGCAACATAGGGCACATAATCTAGCACAATGAGATTAAGTAGTCAGGTCAAGATTTTGACCAAATATAAAAACACACATGTATGAAATGACCCTCTCTATCAAGTGAAAAGATTGATCCACAACCAATGGAAGTCCATCTGGCTTCAACAGGCTTGAGAGCAAGATCTCATGAGCTTCCTAAGATACTGCCTTATAAAACCTATCTTGCAGGTCAGAAAGAGTCTTAGGGGAAAGATACTGAGCGATTTGTTCAGCAACAGCTTTCTTTATCAATTCCAGAAGAACGTCAGATTTCCGAGCTGCCAAAGCCTTGTCATATGTGAAGTGGAGCATCAAGGATTACAGCTTCTATGAGCTCCCCTTTACATCCTTGTCCACTTCACGTTATACTATACATTTCCCACCACATGGACTCTCAGCATCATCCCAACAGCCTCTTACAAAATGTGAATTAAGAACAACCAGTGAGTACTCTCAGGAGTAAGATGGCACATGGCAAATATTACTAATTTCCTTGCTCTTATGCAAGTCAGAATAGTTTACTTTAGTTTGCCTTTCAGATGTATTTAGTCTTCAAGTCAGAAAAAACACATCAGTTGCCACCACAACCCTTCTAGTTTGTTTTTTTAGTCACGTGGATTTTAAAACTTCTTTGTTGTTTCTAAATGGAATTTTGTATATTTAAGAGCACTACATTTGGAAGACATTTTTTAGACATCCAGATTGACGTGCAAGGAAAGAAACAGCTCTGTCTGTTTTTAAATGGGCTCCAGGTTGGAGAAAGTACTCCATTGCCTGCCTATGAAAAGAGCAATGAAAGAAAAAAAATAAAGTACTTTCTGGCTCAGCTTTGTGAGCTGAATCTTTGGTGTCTCTCTCTGTTGCACACAACAGTGCAACAGAGGAAGGAATAGAATGTCTCTGAGCATGAGAAAAAAAATTTCATCCTAAACATCGCTGTCATTTTCGTGCTGTGATTCCAGAAAGCCAGCTAATCTTCTACATTCACAAAAAAAAAAAAAATAATTGAGATTTGTTTATGGATATACATATATATATATATATATACATGTATATAGTCTCTCCCACCACTCCTTCTCCCTCTTCCCTCAACAATAGATGGATAAAGCAGATGTGTCAGTAGTGAGCTTTTTTAGCCAAATGCCTTGTTGAGTTCAGCCCAGGTGCCTGCCTAACAACGAGCAGAGCATTCCTTGTACTGGCCTTTGTGTATTAGAAAAGGATTTACTTTCACCACATTCCAAGCTACATAACAATTCCATATAAATTATTACAGCAAATAATAAAGGAACTGTCTTGTACACGCGTCAGCTCAAAAGCAGCCATACAAAAGTAAGCAGAATGACTGTAAACGTAAGAGACGCTTCAGAGAATAGTTTTATCTGAGATTTTTTAAACATAAACAAATGCCCAGTTGTCACTGGCCAAGTGCACAAACTTCTTCTTGTGAAGATCACTGGAAGATGAAAGTTAAAATGGATGCTGCTGGCAAGAATAATAGAGAAGCAACTGGTGGCTATGGAAATCTGCTTAGGGCTGAGAAAAAAAATGCTAGCATCTATTCGACTCATGTAGTCAAATAGAGGGGAAAGAGGAAAGGATGGTTCTGTGTAGACAGGCAAAGAAGGGCTGAAAATCTGTTAACAGGTGAAATAAGAGTATCAGTGGGTAGTTTACAGTTGAGAGGAGACCTGTGTGCTTTTGTGTAGCATAAGGTTTGGAAGGCAGGCAAAGGTGAACCTGGATGCTTGTAAGCAGAATGCTAATGGAAAATTTTTGTAGCTGGAGTCAGTGATATTAACAGGGGAGGTTTAAGCAGTGAAGAGGTGGCAGAGGGATTCAGTAGTTCTGACAGTGGCAAATTTTTATCTGTGAGGACTGTTAGAAACCAAAAAAAAAATGGGTCTCAGATCAGGAACTCAGTGGAATTGTACGAAGATGGGAAAAATACATGAGTGGACTCCACGTAGAGAAGTCCTCCAGGTTACTTGATGTCTAAACACATACTGCCTGATTCCCAGAACCCTGGTGTGCCTTCCTTTGAAAAGTGAATGCATTTCTAAGTGACACAAATTAAAAATGAAAGCTGAAACTTAAAGGAACAGCTGTTTTGAACCTTTTGGGTAAGGGGGACAAAATAAATAGGGATGAAGAGCTTCACCCTTGGAGATGTTCGGGCTCCATAACTGCTAAAATGACATAGTCCCAACTGTCCTTTTAAAGAGCAGTGTGTCTTTCAGGGTTAGCTTTATGCCTCTGCTGTTGCAGAACGGTGTGGCTCTTTTGTACTCTAGAGCATGATGGGAATCTGTTGCTTATCTAACACAAGAACGTCTACTTCATTCCATGATGGTATGACCTCAGCTGACACTGTGATGATTAGTGAGGTTCATATTACTAAACTCCTGAAGTGTACATTGAGGACCTACAGGGGGTTGGGAGTGTCGGGACTGCACACATCTGTCTACGTGATCACAACTACCAATCTACCTTTATGAGATTCTTTTAAAACAAAGAGTGATCTTTGTAAGGCTCTGGGGGGTCCTTACCAGCAGCGTGAAGAGTACTTATTAACCATAAAACCACATTTAAACAGACAATATTCAATACTGCAGGGGAATGAAAATCACCAGGCTTGCTTGGGAAAAGATAACTCCATGATACATGACCAACAGACTGACACACACCAGAGACTGTAGCCCCAGACTTTCCAGACATGAACGTTACCCCTATTTACTAGACTGACTGCATCAGGAGTGGCCTCTCCATGCAGTTTAATCTAAATTTGGATTCTAAGCATTCAGCTTTTTAATTCTCCGACTTCATGGCTGTAGAACTTCACTAGAGGCATAGCTGATTTCAAAATCATTTCCATATTTCTGTGCAAACTCCACACAGGTAATTACAGGGTTTTTTTTTTTTTGTATCGCTAGGGCTGGTGGCCATACACTGGCTCCCCAGAATAAGAAGGGAGAAGGTGTCATCCCCTTGAGTGATTTTTTGTTTGTTTATATGGTTGGTTTGGTTTGGTTTGGTTTTGTATGTTTGTTTATTTGTTTGCTTGCTTGTTTGGGTTGTGGGGTTTTTGTTTGTTTGTTTGGTTGGTTGGTTGGTTTTGTTTTCACAGAATCACAGAACCGTCTAGGTTGGAAGAGACCTCCAAGATCATCTAGTCCAACCTCTGTCCTAACACTAACAAGTCCTACACTAAACCATATCACTAAGGGCTACATCTAAACATCTTTTAAAGACCTCCAGGGATGGTGACTCCACCACCTCCCTGGGCAGTCCATTCCAATGCCTAACAACCCTTTCAGTAAAGAAGTTCCTCCTAATATCCAACCTAAACCTCCCCTGGTGCAGCTTTAGCCCATTCCCCCTCATCCTGTCACCAGGCACGTGGGAGAATAGACCAACCCCCACCTCGCCACAGCCTCCTTTAAGGTACCTATAGAGAACAATAAGGTCACCCCTGAGCCTCCTCTTCTCCAGGCTAAACAACCCCAGCTCCCTCAGCCGCTCCTCGTAAGACTTGTTCTCCAGACCTCTCACCAGCTTCGTTGCCCTTCTCTGGACTCTCTCGAGCACCTCCATGTCCTTCTTGTAGCGAGGGGCCCAAAACTGAACACAGTACTCGAGGTGCGGCCTCACCAGAGCCGAGTACAGGGGGACAATCACTTCCCTAGACCTGCTGGCCACACTCCTTCTTACACAAGCCAGGATGCTGTTGGCCTTCTTGGCCACCTGGGCACACTGCTGGCTCATATTCAGCTGCCTATCAACCAGTATTCCCAGCTCCTTCTCGGCCAGGCAGTTTTCCAACCACTCATCTCCCAGTTTTTCTTGGCTTTCAATGGTATCAACACTCAAAGGACTGAGACATTTTTTAAAGTTACGTGATAAATTCAGGCTTTCTTTCACCAATTTGGGACACCACTCCCTGTCTTTTTATGTGATCAGAATATACATTTTTTAGCTTAGAAAAGCAAGGTCTTCCAGAGAATGGTGGGGCATTGGGGAAAATGAGAAAAAGACATGTTGCATTAGTAGCAAAATGCAAACAAGTTAAAAAGAAGCCAGAGAGGAAATAAGGAACAGGGAGTCAGATGGAATGACTTCCAAAACCATTCTAAATGCATATGTCTTTATGTCATGCCAATGTCAGTGTGTCTTGAAACTACCATCAGAACTGGCTCACTGGGACTCAACATTTCACAAGCTGCCCAGACTGGAAATGCTACAGAGAAGACACTTGAACCAGTTTCACTGTGTATTTCCATCCAAGAGTGAGACAAACATAAAAGCATAACCCTGGGTCTGGTTTAGAGAGAAGGAAGGTGGTGCAGGGTGCAAAAAATTTATTTTCCACATCCCATCTCATTTCTGACCACCAAGCCTCTTACTGTCATGTTCTTGCTCTGCAGAAAGTCTCATTTTAGTCCTACTCAATACAAGTAGTCGCTGGAAGGGATTAGGAAACAGACTCCAGAAAGAGCACATGATTTATCTATATAAATAGGAACTAGAGAGAAGCCTCGGTAACTATCCTCCACAAATCTGCATGCAAAATGGTATAACTCTTCTTTTTCATAAGCTCAAAATCAAAAATGTCATGATGTCATTTTACAGCATCTGGGAAAGGTTTGTTACAGACACATCTGTATAAAATGGTCCCATTTAATTTGAAGCAAGCTTCTCTGGTGGGTTGGCAGCCCTGTAGTAGATTTTTCTGAGAGTTTGAGCTGACTCCAGCATTTTGAATTTTGTTTCAACACTGAGGTCACTGGCAGGTGAGCAGGAGATAACACCTACAAACTCCCAGCACAGGAAGAGAAGAGGGATGATAATGAAGCTTCCCCTGTTGTATACCACTAACACTGGAGAAGAATGAATGCATGGATACATATTTTACTTGGACAGATAATGATAGAACAAGGGGGAATGGTTTTGAACTAAAGGAGGGGAGATTTGTATTAGATATAAGGAGGAAATTCTTCACTATGAGGGCAGTGAGGCACTAGAACAGGTTGCCCAGAGAATGTGTGGATGCTCCATCCCTGGAAGTGATTGAGGCCAGGCTGGATGGGTCTTTGACCAACCTGGTCTAGTGAATGGCATCCCTGCCCATGGCAGGGGGGTTGGAGGTAGATGGTCTTTAAGGTCCTTTCCAACCCAAACCATTCTATGAAATTCTTTATCTGTTGGTCCTCCTTGATGAATCAACAATGTAATCTGTACCACAATAACTAGCAGCTTACTTTTTTTGTGAGACCACAATACATGTTACAGTCTGATTTGGAGCTGTCCCATACAGGCTGTACTTTCCATAGCTTATCTGCATAGTTTAAAGGACTATTGAAGATCCTTAGTAGCCTACAGTACATTTGAAAATATTGTAGAAAACTGAATACAGATACATGTTTGTATAGGTTGAGAAGTGTCTACATAGTCTTATCTCAAAAACTGTAGTGACTCTCAAACAGAAAATTCCTATTATCATAACATCTAAGGTCAGATATTGAAAAGAAACCACAACAGAAGTTAGGAGTGAATGCTGGAATCCTGAACAGGTAAGTCATTGATAGCTTAAAAAAATAAAAAATAAAAAAAAATCTCATTTAGCTGTCTGTACAACTAGGAGATATCCAGTTCAATCGTTCAGTCTCTGAAGTACTGGCTACACTTACAACTAATTTCATCATCAGACCTTTCTTCAAAATGTGACAATGGCTGCTATTGTGTGGTGATGACATAAAGCATACGGGATGGTTAAGGGACTCTTTTTTTGTGTGTAATTGCCAAGCAAAGCCAATCTCAGTAAAGTGGCATGAATTAAAGCTATGAAATAGCAAAAGTGGAAAATACAAGAACTGGGACTGCAAATGAAATTATCTACTAGTTATCACCATAATTAAAAGTAGATCAATGGTGTAGATTCCCCAAGGGAAGCTGCTGTGGTTAAAGTCAAAGAAATCCCTTCATCCCTAGCTGCGAATGGAGTTCAGTTGGACAATGACTGAAGTTTTTCACGTTATTTGCCTTTTATAATCTTAAACACATGCTTCGTCTCCTTGCTCCATCATGAAAACCACAACTAGAATAAGTATTAACTTATTAATAAGTATTAACTGTCTCCTTTGTTTATTCACAGGTACTGAAAAGAATTCAAAGTCTGAATGCACACTGAATTTTCTTTCAGCTTCTAGAGCAAGAAACTGAAATACATGTACAGGAGATGCCACCACTGTTGTATCTACTGTACTAATACAGGAACATTGAGAAGGTCCCCTAAAGATTTTGGGGGGTTATTTGGAAGAGTTTAGGGCAAACCTAAATCCTTCAATGCAGGTAGTTGTTGGCAGAAGCTCCACAATGCAAATGTTGGGCTGAGCTTTGTCATATTGGACACCTGATTTTGTTTGGGGCCACAAAGCAGTGGGTGGTCCCGTAAAAACATGGACAGTGGGGTAGGACAGCATGACCCTCGGGTTACTGGGTCAGTGCCTGGCACTGCAGGACACTCAAGCTGCCAGGGGTCCACCCTGAGCCAAACTGTGTGTCACCTGGGCGCAACATCACTCCTCTTAGTTTTGGAGAGAGAAAGGCAACTGTGGGAAGTTGCCCTCCCCATATGCCATGAAACACTTCTGAAAAATAATGGAGAAGCCATATGCACCTGTACCGCTGCATTTCTTTTGCATTTCATTTCATGCCAACATGGTGGAACTCAGCCATCCCCATCACCCTGGATGTGCCTAAAATCCTTTCCACAGAGCTCCCCTTTCCCTCCAAAGCTGGTCCTACTTTGCTTATGTCTATGTGACATAATAATCCACCTTCTCCAGCACAACATTTTCAGGACAAAATAATTATATTTTTTTTTCTGTAAAATGCTTAGCTTTTGGGTTAAAAAAATTATGATTAATAATTTTATTCCTAAAGCACTCCCTCTACTGATAGACTCAGCAAGAACTGTACCACATATTTAAGTATATTAATAAATAAGTAAGTAAATGTAGAAATGGTCATTGAAGAAACCTTGATAATCTGTAATAGGGATAAAACATAAGAAAGAATAGGGACTGAATTCCAAGAAAAAAAGAGCAAAGATCACAATAGGAGGATGTAACTATGGAATAATAATATTAAGAATTTGCGAAGAGACGGGAGAAGTTTCTCACATTCCTTAATTAGGAAGAAAAAGGCACTTGTGACTTCAGTACAAAGCAATTTCTGCAGTTTAGGTCCTCTGCAGCACACACTAACCACCCGATAGTCCTCTGCAGCACACGCTAACCACCCAATAGTAGCATTCCCCTAAATGGCAGTGTTTGGTAGGCGTCGATGTATGTGAAGGGCTCAATGTGCACTGTGCTAATTCAAGGGATATAAGTCTCAAAGAGGACACCTTGAATGATGTCAAGGCTCAGAATGTTCCCAGCTCCTAAAAAACCTTCCTTACTCAGATCAAGCTGCTGCTTCCTGGGCAGGCCATGTAAAAACAATCCTGTACCATACTAACGGCCAGAAATGGAGGCAAGCACATATGTTGACAGCTCTGAAAAGCAGGGAAAGGAGTAGAGAGCATGGGAGAGGTGCGGAAGGGGGCCTTACTGACAATCATGATAAATGTTTGTGGCTTTTCTTTCACACTTGGAAGTGTAACAAATGCCAGACTAAGCATTCGCAGGTAGGAATTTGGGCAATCTTTAGTTAATGCTAAACTCCATGTGTAATACTATTGTGTGGCTTTATTATTACAATCTGTTCCTACCTCTCACGCTGGTTACCCCCATTCTCTGACAGCTCCCAGCGCAGTAAGACACTGAAACCATGGATGCCCTGTTTCTACTGAAACCCTTCTCTCAAGTCTTTAGAAACAATCATGCATTTTAAAGGATTGTAAAAACAGTACTTGTAGTGTTGCTGAAAAATCTGTCCAGTTTTTATTTTCATAGGAAATATGTTTCATGATATTCAGCAGTCTTTCCTGTTGATAGCCTTTCCAAAAGATGGGAAAGTGTCATGATTGCAACCCATCAGAAAAAAAAAATTAAAAAAAAGTCAAAGTTTTTCCAGGGTATTACCCAGATAATCCAGTCCACACGTATCTAGCTCTACGCATGAGTGAGCAACCCCATTGACTGCAGTGGGTCTACTCACATGTGCAAATCAAGTATGAATCTTGTGCAAAACAAGTATCAATCTTGTTTGCAAGATCTGAGCTCTGATTCAGTTCTGAAACAGAGTAAGATTCACATGGTTGTGATTCACATTGAATTTGAGCCTCAAATTTGAACATGCCAGCTTGTCATCAAGCTAGCTGCCTTTTCTTTATTTCATTTTTGTTTTTTTTTCTTTGTCAGTGCAAGCTTCTTATATTTCAGACATATATACATTTTGTGAGGCAGCTCAGCCTGCTGAGCCAGGATCTTTCATCAAGGAAAGAAAAGTGTATTGCTTGGTTCTTAGAGAAAGAAGAAAACATTGCTTGCTTTTTGGATTACATCCAAACTGTCTGTGACACCATACCATACAAGTAGTGCAATTGGTCATAAATTAAACTATATATGGGTTTTAAAATACACATAGTCTGATTAGCTTGTGCCCAAGTAAAGCAGTCAATAACATATCCTTATTTGATTCTACAGCTCTAGTGGTCTCTAAGGAAATTGTTCCTCAGTCTTCTGTGTTTTAAAATGTAATGCATTCACTAGGTTTTACAGCATAATTCACATTTTGAGGGCAATATTCCTCCAAATTCTGTCCTCAAAGCTCCTAGAAACCATGGTTTGGTGACTTAATTTTTGTTCCTCACATCTTCAGAGACAACCACCCCATCACCACTAAAAAATCCCCAACCCCAAACTTTGACTCTGTCATTAAGTTATTTAAAAATAAACAAACAACTAATTATTGCATATTTTTTTATAAGAAAACCAAAACAACTCTGGTATTTCCACAGTAATGAGAAAGACAGTTAGCCTTTCCAGTTTTGCGTCACTTCTATATTTTATCTTCTCACTAGGGGCCAAATGCTTTTCTCCCAGGCTGCTGGTGCAAGTGGATAGAACAGTGTTAGAAAATTCTATAAAATACATGGGGAGAAATCTTTCTTCCTGTATATGAGTTGGAAGCTAGTGTCAAGAACCAGGATGTGGCAGAGCTTATCAGTTCTGTCACCGTGCTGTGCTACAACTGTGTGGCTTGAGGACAAGAGTGGGACCGCATCTGGACATTAGGAGCTAGAAGCTGAAAAATGCAACCAGCTGTGAGGGCTGTGAAGACATGACCAGTAAAGGAAGCCATATTTCTACTTCTCTCCTCACACATATGACAGCCTTATGGAACTAAGTTTCAATTAAAGGATGTGAACGTAATGTGTGGCCTTGCTATATTCCAGAGCTTCTCTCTGTTAGGAGAACTGTCCCAGTTTCCTCCAGGTGGGCCACCCCCCTTCTATACTACTCATGCAGGATTATCCCTGGGGACCATTTCAGTGAATAAAAGTGATATAATAGGATTCAAGCACACATTATTCTTTTTAAAATCACTTAAAACTTGTGTGAGGAAAACTGAAAATTCCATCTTGAAGTTGCAAACTACCTTTCTGCAGAACAGTTTCTATTACATTTGTCCATTTTTCACCATTACAGCAGAAATAAAGAAATGATCATGACTGTTACTATGTTTTATTTTGGTTTATTTGAAACTTCCGGAACATTTTTTTTCATTAGCACTAAATTCTTCTTCAGGATGCACTAACACATTGATGACCATGGAGAATCTGAATAGTCAAGAGCAGAATCTGACCTCTGTGTATCACTGTCAACAAAAATAATACAGTAGATATGTATTTAAACAATAGCATTTTGCTAATTTAATAATATCTATGTGAAATGTCACATGATCAGTATACTCAGAATTGTAAAGTATTTTTATATGTTTAAAGGATACTACTGGACAAGGCATTTTGTGTAGTGCTTTATAGCATACCAATATATCCTACTATACATGTGCCAGAGAATCAAAGAGGTTTCTTGTTTTCATATTCTACTATCTTATCATTAAGTACTTCTATAATGTGTCCGTGATATTAGAACTCATCTCACTATAGTGTGTTCTATTGCCTGGCTCTTTGTCTCAACAGTTTCCTCATGGCTATTTGATGGTTTGAAAACTTGGGATTACTTCCAAAACACATGAGCACAAGAGAGTTTTTCTTACTTAAAACCATTTTTCTAAATTAAAAAAAAAAATGTTTCTGTAAATCCATATTATCTGTAGACTTCCATGATGTATTTCTGAATAGATTAGTTATTTTTGTGTGTACTGGATACTATGATATACTGGACCAAATTCAGCCCCTTCATATTACTGTATCGAAATCAACGCAATAGGATAATTTAGTAAAGATTTCAGCAAATGATATCAACTCAAATTTAATAAAAAAATAACACTAGGATAAATCCAGCCCCCAATTAAATCATCCAAAGTTTCTTTTTTTTATTTCTTTTTTTTTTTTTTGGCCTACTCTTTTAGCCTTCCCTTCCCTTCCCTTCCCTTCCCTTCCCTTCCCTTCCCTTCCCTTCCCTTCCCTTTTCATCTTTTCAACCTTCTTCTTCTCCTGCTACTCTATTGTAAATGCCTCACCTGCTCTGCAGTCCTCGAAAGCAGGACTTTTGGTCTGCCTGATGATGCACAGTTTTATGTAAAGGAAGACAGTGAAACTTAAACAGTACTTAAGCTCTGTGCAGACAGAAGCACCATCAGTTATGGCTGAGTTATTTGACCACGTCCAATTTAAAAATAATAATGTAAACAGGAGTGGGATTTGAACAGAGAAAGAGTCCACAAAAATACAAACATCTCACAGTTTTTAACCAGAGAGAGCAGTAACTGCAAATCTGTCATTGTTTTTCTGTGTTTTGCTTCGAGAGCTTCACAGACATCAGACTTTGATTTTTCCCAAGTAAGAATATGTGTACATTCTTTTTTCAAATGTATACTTAGGATATTTATGGATACCACTTCCCATATCAAATCATAACAATACAGATCTTACTCTGCTATGAAATGCCTGGTGATTTTAAAGTCAGATGTGGGACCTCTGCCATGGGTCAAACAGCTTCCACATTTACTGGTACTCCAAAGCAATAGACAAAGTACACATCTGCACATCTGTTTAGACCACCAAAACAATTGTTTTGTGCTTTGTTTGTTTTCAGACTTAAGCTCAAGATGCAGTTAAGACTGTGCTTGAACAAACCCATAAGAGTTAGAAGAATATCTGTTGGTAAAATGAAGAAAGGTTTATAGAAGTGAAAAAATGGGACACTGTTTTGGTCAGGCTAGTACTTCAGGAAGCAGAAATCTACGATATACAGCCTGGTATATGGGTTTAAATTATTGCTATTCAGTTACAAGTTTCACAGTTTTGGCATCTCTGTCTTTCATTGTTCCTTATGAGTTTATAATGTATAGGTTACAGCCTGTCCTGGTAGACTCCGGAAGCCCTTCGCTATAAGGAGGCCGTTCATCATTGTATCTCTGGGCAGCCTGGAGTCTGCAACTTCAATACTTAGAGCTGCCCTTTGAGCAAAACAGAGCGTGCGCTGTTAACTGTTTAGCTGTTACCCAAATGAAACTCATATATTACAGTTTTAAAGTAAAAATAAAACAGAACAACGTAGTTTTAATTGCCATTTCTACAATAAAATCGTGGCTTATTTATAAGTTGGGATTTTATTACCTACTGCAATTTATACTCACTTTATCTGGAAGTTCATGGTGGGCAACAAATAACTAGTCACAGTTTTTTTGGTCATTTTTCCCTGAAAACACAATGACATCTTAAAATATGGAAAAGCAATTTATAAGAGAAATGAAAAAAGCTTACATGGAAGATTACATAAAATACATCTGTCTTTTCAAACCACTGAGATATATAAACAACTCATTAAAAACTGAAAAAGCCAAAGAAAAGGACAAAAGATCTTTTAATGTGAAGACATTTTGAACAGATATTTTTCTGCTTTTAAAAAGACAGGATGTTACTTCATTCCTAGGAAGAGAATCTCAAATGAACAGGGGAAAATACCAGAATTTTCAATGAGCACTGTCCCTGAGAGGGCTTATGTTAAAGGTTTAAAAAAAAATAAAAAATAAAGCTGCAAGTCGAGATGTCATTTTAAATAGAATCCAGGTTCTTATTTTTCCATTGCAAAGAGTTTTCTTTTATGTCAAATGAAATTTTAAGATCACCTATGAATTTGCAACTGAACCCTTTACTGCCAAATCTGATTCCAATCCTTAAAAAATCTGTTTCTGTAATATGGCCAGCAATGCACTAACTTCTAAAAGGTAGCCAGACATACTGGCAAAAAAATATATGTGGTTAATCAACTAAAACTATGTAGTAGTTTGGGAACAATCAATCAACTTCCAGAACCTTTAGAGCATGAAGTTGCTGTGAGGCTATCCATGAGCTAGAGTAATGGTAACGGCTAATGTACACAGATGTTTTTGAGATAATCTTGTCTTCTTTTTGTTTTATTTCTCATTTTCAAGATGTTTCTAGCCAAGTATAAGCTTTACTATTAAACAATAATAAAACCACCACAAATAAATTCCTGATAATAATATAAATATAGAGGGACAGTAGGTGTCACTTTGCACCAAGTTAAAATAAGCACTGTCAAAAATGAGGTTTGTGTTCAAGCAGTGGTGGTGTCTTTATCTGTGCTCATCCAAACAAGGACTTAGGCACTTAAAGTGTGATATAAGTGAAAATACAGATAACTGCATGCAATATTGGGATTCTAAAATCTCACGATAAGCTATTACTTGAGGCAGTGTAGCTACTAATCTGAAAGATGCCTATTCACTCGAAAATGTTCATCTTTATATATGCAATAATATTTCATTCTTAATAAGAAAAGCTGAGCTGCTCACTTCAATCTTCACACTTAGGCATGCCTGGCATCTAGGAACCCTCTGCTCAGTTCCTTGAGGGTCTGTGAAAATAAACTGCATGAAGTCACCCCTAAAGCAGAGCAGTGAGGAACAGTCACCCATAAAATGTAGTAGCACTCTGTAGGTCAGAATAGCTGGAGAAGGACTCCCAAGCACTTATCCTGCCTTTATAACATAACACTGTGTTTTGAGCATTGGTGGAAGAAATCATGACCAAGGTTCAGTTCCTGGCTTTCTCTCAGGGGATTTTAAGACCCCTTTCCACTTCCTAACTTAACTCTTTATTCATCAAGTTGCTGGATTCCACTCCTAGAGAGGTTTATGTATGAATATTACATTAAACTGTTCATGGATAAATTAGCAATTTGAGAACAGTCACTAAGAGAAACACACCTGTAGCTTCCATGTGGAAACAGTATCTAATTCACTGCATGTGCTACTGAAAATTATGGAATTGCCTTTAATCTCCTTAATAAATGCTTTCAAAAATCAGCGATCAATGCAGACCTAATAGCCCTGTCACAAGAAATGGAAGTCCACATTTTTGTACTTAAACTATCATGCTCCTATTTAGGTCTTCTGAGAATGAAAAAGTCTTGAATTTTACAGTTTTGCTGCCCCATATAAAACTATCTGCTTTTCGAATCTAGAATCCTGATTGTGAAGGGGTTGCTCCATCCCAAGCCAAGTACTGCAGAGATAGTCTTGTTTTGGGCTGGTATCATCTAGGTATTTTGTTGGGTTTTTGTTTGTTTGTTTGTTTATTTTCATTGGAATCAATGCATACTAGATTATGCTCTGTAGGGAGATGTACTGAAGATGGACAAAGTATTTTTGTAAAAAATCTGTAAAGAAATTGTGCCATATAAATAGCTTTATTATTTTACATTTTGTCCACAAATGTGACAAGTTATCATCATTGTTAATAGAATGGTATTTTAAGTCAGTTTAGGATTTTTCTGAAGCTATTATGGTCACTTAGATCAAGGTGGGATGTTGGGCTAGGTTTAAATATAGTGCATTTTGGAAACACTTCTTTCATGAGATAGAACACATTTTTTCTTTTTCATGTACTTCTGTGGCTCCAGCCATTTCAGGGGCAACTTTGATAAACTTGAATAAAGCAAATGGTCTGCCTTACAAGGTAGTCAGAAAGCATTTCCTACAACTAATTACATTCATGTTTATTCAAAGAGCAGTTCTAGGGATAATTTTATAACCTTGAATAAAATGTTTTTCTTTTCTCTTAAAGGTTAAGAGGAATTCTCATGTACACAGAACATTCATGGTCCCAAATCATTAACAGAATCTGTGTCTAAATTAAGTATTTCATTTTAAAGCAAAATATTTTAAAAAACAACTCCTTTTCAATTTATATACCAAGGCTTGAACATTAGGATTTTGTTTCCACTGCAACAGATGATGTCATTGGCACTTAAACCACAACAAAAGAATGCCCTTTTGTAATTATCGGTGACATCATAACTAATTTGGGGTGCAGATTACACGCAGAAATTCTAAGTCTGGCAAGAGAAAGAACTGATGTCAAAATACCCTTGTATAAAACGTACTCGTTACCAAGATAAAAACTATGCAAGGTCTTGCTGTGGAGATTTTAAAGACTTCAAAAAGAAAGGCGGGGAAAGGGGAAGAGGAGGGAATAAAGGATGATTTTTCTGCTCACACAGAAGACAGTTAAAAATATGTGTAAAGTGTGTGTTTTGGTATTTTGAAGTGGTTTGTTTCTAACAATAGAACTGCACACTCATCACTGGTCATGGGATTTGTGTGGTTTGAGGCTCTGTGTTATGCCAAGGCTCAAAACATTGAGTAGTAGCTTTGCTCTGGTGGAATGGCAACAGCAAAAGGGAACTGATATGCAGACAGTGGTGACTTCAGGCTTCTGAAAGTTATATGATCACTTAGGGTCTGATGTTTCCAAAAGTCCCGCGTGACACAAAAACATCTGACCCACTAACCATCTGCTAGACTTTCCCAGATTCTCCTCAGCAGATGTACCTTCACAAGCCCTGGTAGAGCCCAGAGGATAGTAAACTCTTCCTGCACAAGACTTTTGCAACTCTCACTGGGTTATGCTTCACCTATTTTTACACAGACTGGTTAGTTTATGTCCATTACCTGCTTTGTACAGAGCCTCCTGGCAGGAAACAACTTCATGGGCTTCTGGGGCAGTGTGCCAAAATGTGAAACAACAATAATCTAAAGCAAAGACATTGTTTTTTATCACTTTTCCATTAACATATCAGCTGGTCTCATTTCTCTTACTATTTTGGTATTTAAGATGATTGTTGATTTAGAATCAAAATTCCTTTTGTCTTAAGACTCTATGAGGGTTTAAACGTTCATTATGCATGTCCCTTGCAGTTCACCAGGACAAGATTCTCTTTTGCCACGAGATGTAGCATAATAGTTAAAATCTAAGGACAAAGCCAATTATTTTCCAATGTACACTTTATACAAACTTAAATATTGCATGCTTATGGATGCAAATCCAAACATTTTAGGATGTATATTGTATATATTCTATCCATTATTTAATATAAATATATTCTCTGTTTTGTGTGTATATGCCTACATTCACACCTTGGCACAGCACGCAGATAATGTGCACATGGGCTACCATTCTCCCTTCTGAGTTTTAACTCATCAGGCCCAATTTCTATTTGTCATGGGAGATGATCTTCAACACAGACAAAGGACTCCAAAGAGCTGTTTTAGGCTGAAGGTCTTGACCTCTCCCAGTCCAGCACTCACCTTTCTGCCACATCTTTTCCTCTTTAAGACTCATGGCCACTCTTCCTTACACTTTACAACACTGGAATATCCTACACTCACAGCTACAAAGTCCAGAATAGACAAAGGAGAATAAATTTTGGGTAGTCTGAGAAAATGAAATTGAGATCCAAGAGTCTTTGAGTGCCTTACTGCTTCTATCCTGTGTGACCCTTGAATGTAAGGAACTTGAAAAGAGCCAATGTTACCTTGTTTTGCATGAGGCTCATACTTTACATGAAATTCAGATGAAAATGGTAACACTGACAAGAGTAGAAAACACAAGTCATCAGCAAAGTCTCAGCTTGCTTGCCTTGCTCAGGTAAGTAGGTACCATGATGTTAATGCACATTAAATACGTTTCATTTGTACGAAGTCTTTGCAAGATTGTGTCCCCTGATGGAGACCCAAGTGCTTCATAACAAGTAAATAGGAGAGGCAGGGAGGGAGAGGAAAATTCTGAATTCTGATGAAACATGAATGGAAAAAGAGTGGCAATAACATCAGTTGCGAAAGTACCAGTTATATTCATGATACAAGGTCTCATCCATCTGTCATTTCATTTAATGGCAGAAGGTGGGTGCAGACCCTCCATGTCCAGGTCTCTAGTCTGGATATTTCTGTAACATTTAAAACCACTTCCGCAATTTCACACAAACACGGATTACCAAACTGGCAACAAACTATAAAAGTAAATGCATTTACAATATGCCCTCTAGATAGCTTTACTGCCACGGAAATAGTTTGCTGTGACCGTGGGCTGTAGGAGCATAAGTCTGGGGAAACTACACACTTTGTAATGATAAAATCCGATAGGTTTTAGCAGTACATTTTGCTTCTAACCTATGGTCATCTCACCTGCAAAGAGTGCTTATTAAGTTCCTTTCATGACCATGGGACCTGCAATTTATAAATGCCACAGGTGTGAAGGCATCCTGTGGCACTTTTTGGTTAGTGAAAGAACGTTGTTATTCATGGGTGAAATATTCCATTTATTCCGTGGAAGAGGAATAATACGTGTGGGGGTGGAGAGTGTGAAGTTGAAGATAGAAAGACATAAATAGAAGCAGACATCTACCAAACACCTCAGCTATTCTATTGTGTTACTGCTTCGTGTGTGTTTAAATCTCCCTGTAATGGCTGGGTGCTGGGACTTTCCTCTAATGATCCACTAAAATATTTTTAAAAAATTATCTAATCTTGATAAATTTTTATGGAGTTACAGTAATGGTACCAAACCATACTAAACCAGTGGCTGCTTTTACATAGAGACCCAAATTCCTTTTGGTGTGGATCATTCTCCCTGACAGCTAGCATTTTGCTGTATTTGTATGCTGTGCTCCTGTTATCATAGATGTCTATCTCTGAAACAGTTGTCTTTCATAAGTGGGACACTGGGATTCCCTGAAGTGAAAGGCAGGACTCAAACTTGGTGCTACTTTTGTAACTTCTGGTTTATGTTTGTTTGTTTCTTTATAGATTTAGACGAATTGTTATACATTACTATTATTGTAGAATACAACCAACTACTTTGTCTTCATTCTTATGACTATTTTCCATTAACTATCCACATTTTTGTACTAAAGAACTGACGGTGAACACTTTGAATGTAACATTATCTTAATGCAATTAGCAGGCTTCATAATTTTGTGTTAGTTAAGGATTTTTAAAAACATCTAAATAATGATTTTTGTTTTGAAACAAGTTGGGTAAGTAGTTGAATCTAAATTCAAGTATTAGTGCTACTATAACATTTTATAACTAAAACCACCATGACTAGACAACACAGAAGTTAAGGAAACTATCTGGCAGGAACTATGATTTCATCCTGTGTTTTTCTTGCAACGTCAGCACCATCGTCTTTGACCTTGTTCCCTTCATTACAGATGACGATGGTTTCCTTGTATTTCTGTATCTTCTGTAAACTGGATGATTAGACTGTAGCTGCTCTCATTCACACAGGAATACATCTCCAGCAAATTTTTACACAAATGACTGACAGTAAGATATGTAAATACATTATTATTTTACAGCTATATACTTGGAGGTTGGGGAGGATTTTTCATGGACATCTCTGAGGCGACAGAACTCAGCTGTTTGAACAGAACATACAAATTTATGCTGATTTTTTGTCAGACCTGCAATGTAAAAATATTTATTACATAGAATGGTTTGGGTTGGAAGGGACCTTAAAGATAATCTAATTCCATCTAATTACATGTAGCAAAGGATGTAGATTCAGTACCATCAAGAACACTGATAAGTAATTTAAAAAAATATATATATACTTCATCGCTTTATTTTTTCCTAATATGTCTGCAGATACTTATGAGTTTTGATTTTTCAGCTCTGTGTGTGCTGCATTTTAAGTCATTCAGTAAAAAAAAAAAAAAATCTTGTCCCATCTGTAACTGTAATAATGGCTGAAAGGCTAAGATATGTATTTTTCTTTAAAGAGTAGTTCATAAAAGTTGTGTGTTAACATCAAAACTGCTTAAAAACTGAAAATAATGAAGACAAAAGATTCCCTCGCTTCCACCTCTTCTACAATATTGGCAACTGCTGAGTAGACAGTTATGTTGCTTTCCCATTAAGAACAAGTAATGTAGATTATTTTATTCATGTGAAACTCCACAACAAACTTGAGCCACATTTGAATTTACTTAGAATTAAACCTAAACATGGCCTTGAGTTGCTCAGAGCACCAGCATATTTCCTTTTATATGATGAAATCTTTACAATTGTCAGAGCCCCAGCATCCCATTCACCAGACAAGGATATAATTAAGTACCAGCTCAGAGTACCTCCCGTCCATGTACCAGCACAGCCCACTACAGCGTTTGCAAGATCCTTAGCATCTGTGGAAGTAAACACTGATCAGTTTGCAAGATTTCAGCAAATCACACTCAGTTGTGGTAAAGTTGGAAGCAAATAGTAGTAACACCAACAATGGCACATACATCTGTTTTTAACAAAGTTTTTTTCTGAACATTTCAACATATTACAGTACATTACAAGCCTGAATCAAAAGACAAGTGGAACAGAATTCTGAACCCAAGTTTCTTTCAGACACACATTACTTCAGGCATTTGAAGAAAGTGTCGAACAGCTTCCCCACCCACTTTCTCAAAGCTAAGGAGAAATTGCTCTCAAATGTTGGTTATAAACGTGTAATCTGAACTCCAGCCACTCGGCAGGGCCGCAGAAGAATTTACGATGTGCTAAATATTTCCTTTGTTCTTCCCAGTGGTAGCCTGCTGTAGCAATTAGAAAGCAACTGGCTGCACATGTAAACTGTAGCTGTTTTTTAAAGAATTGTTGATAACTGTTAAAAGCCTTCCTAAACAGGACTTGGTCTGCTAATACTGCAATACTTTCATTTTAAATGCATGCTTGTGTTAATTTTCCCTTTCTTATCTCATCTTCTGATCACAGTCTTGTCCTCTAGGTCCCTTACTACAGGAATAGAAAACAGACACAACTGTAGACCATTTCTGTGATTTAGCCGTTGCTAAACTTAAATACAGCCTCTTGAATCACTGTCTTTTTACTGGGCAGACATGTAGCTTCCATAGGAATGATGTGGTCATGTAAACGATCCAAGCCACTATGACATCTATTTCCGTTTATACATGAAAATAATACAAAATCAAATCCAATGTCATTCCATCTCTTCTCACTTTCAACAAAGAAAGCAGTGTCCTAAGCTTCCCTGCAGCACTCTGAGAGCACGAGGAATCAGATCTCATGGTGGCAAATTTGAAGTAAGCCCACTATGAAGGAAATTGAAAAGAAGTGTGCCTCAGGAAGACTGCAGATTTTACAGTGGTCCATTGCCCTTGGCCCAGGGCTTGGCATGTGGGTGCTGGCTGGGAGTCAAGGGCATCCCAACAGTCTCACTGCCCACCTTGCCTCTGAAAAAAGGGTGTGGGAGCGGGTAGGAACTCAGGGGGAAACTTCCCCCACATGCCAACACCAGGATCCATGGGATTTGGCCCAGGGGTTCCTGCAGAGTTTGAACCAATACATCAAAGTCAGCTCCTTGGCACTTGAGTGCTCTTGCTTGGACCCCTGGCTTCCCTAATCCTTCGGAAGGTACGTCCTTCTTTCCCTCTGAAGCATGAGGGAAACGGAGTTCTCCAGTCAAAAAACAGCAAGTATCTATTGGCTTGTCAGCAAAACACCACCCATGTCAGGAGGCTCCCCTCAAGGTAAACCACTGGCTGTACAAGATGAGAGAAAGCTTTCAGATGCAGGCTTTGAGGAGGGCACACTGTCCTCTACTGGGGTCTTCACCCTGTTGTACCACCTGGCAATGTCTGGAATGAAGTTATTTATAGTCTAAACAATGAGATGTCAAGTGAGTTACAGGGTTCAGGGTTCTGGTAATGGGATACAGAACTTTCTGTTTTGGGCGTGCTGGGTCAGCCCCAGACCAGGTTCATGTTAATGAGTGGACGTTATTGCCATTCCATTGCTTCTGAGTGATCTGTGTGAAATGGACTTTTCACACAGATGGTTTGGTGCTTGGGCAACCTTTCTTTGAACGCTCTTCAGACAAATGAAGGAGAAGGAAGGCAGAGTGAGCAGTCCCTTGCTTATGTATAGTTTTGAGCCTCACCAGACAGAGTGGAGGTACAGCCAGTGCTTGAAAACCTTCCTAAATCTCACCATCTCTGGTGAGACATGTTTTCCAGAGCAGCCCCAAACTATGCTGAAGTTGGCGGAATTAACCGCAGCTTCTGCTACAGCCATCTCCTCCTCCTACATTTTAAATGTAAGCATGGCTGAAGAGACTCTCCAGACTGATATTTGAATTCACAACTGTATCCATTTGCCAAGATGACTTGTATCTGAAGAAGTCATGTTTTTACTCTGTGCTGTAATACCGTCTCTGTATTTCAAACACAGCCCTACTATTCATTCTTTCATTCAGGACAACCACCAGTTTGCCTCTTCATCTGGCCAGCTTCTCATCACTGTTATCAACTTGCATTTCTTTCGATTTTTAGGGCAAATGATTAACCTCTGAAACCCAGTCATCACCCACGCCCGTGTGAGTGCTGAATATTCTTGTGGTTAGTGTCCCACAGGACCAAAATTACTCATCACCCTCAGACTCCAATCTCCACAAGATGCTTTGAAACACAACCCATCCCCAGCTTCCATGTTACATGGGGAATCCCAGTGATCCTATCTTTTTGCAATTTTAGTATTAAAATGAACAAGAACTCATTATTTATCTCCTTTTGTGTCATCAGCCAAATATTTCTGTCTTGAATCGATGTAAGCATTCAGTAACATTTCTTACTCATATATATCACAAGAAAGATACAGCAAGTAACACAGGAAGAAAGGGGAACACGTAACAAAATTCAATGGGAACTGAATAGAAAGGTAGCACTTAAGCAGTTAGGCTCACAAAAACTACAATCAACACAAGATTCCAACAGCATCTACACTGATGTTCTCAGTGTTCATTTATTACTTGTTTCTTGGAGATCTTACTTCTGTCTCAGCTTTATATTGCAGCAACACTGACATCACTCACTTTTTTTTTTTTTCCTTGCTTAGACCTACTGAGTGGAACACTTTTCTGCAGGCTGTGCCAATGTAAGAGGATATCATTTGTCTCCCAGATTGTAAGTTTCCATTGGACTGTAGTTGTAAATCTAAACACTAAACTGATTAAATTTTAGCACTATGTATTATGGCAGAGTCAGTAAGGCCAAAATAAGATCGACTCAGAGATCCTTTACAACAGTCCTTGCTGTAAAGAGCTTCCAGTTCAAATAGATAAATGGTCAGACCACAGATGCAAGGGTGAAGCAAAGAGAAAAAAGGTAACTCATCTAAATTCTAACAAGAGCTCAGACTAACATGATAACCTCTAAGGATTCATATTTATAACCAAAAGTATAACTTTGGCTTAAATATGATCCCACATTTGGGCTTCTTTAGCAGGAGTGCAGGGAGGTTTGAAAGACACTGAGAAGAAAATACAAAAATACAGTCACTATGTTTCATGTTATTTATTCTCTCATATAAAAGAGCTGTCTATGTCTTTGCATTTATACAGGCACCTTCTCATCCAAGGACTTCAAACAACTACTGTGAATCCCCCCATTTCTCCAATGATATCAATAAATATTGTTCTCCATATACGGAATGAAGCACCAAAAAAAAAAAACCAAATCAACATTTCCTGACCAATCCAAGCAGAAGAAAGACTCCAGGACAGAAGATGTGCAATCCTAACAGGAGACATTTGCCTTGCATTCTGCTGACCCACTTTGCAGTTAGACAGGTTTAGGGTCGTCATGCTCAGGACTGAAAGTTGCTGTAGGCTCAGAGGAGCAGAAAGAGTGGACAGAGTCAGAAGAATAAACCATTGTAACTCAGTTAAAAATAGCGCAGCAGAGAAGTGGCACAGACAGCACAAGCTAATTACGAGGGCAGTGATTTAACAGGTTGTGCAATGAAAGAAAAATCCTCCTTATTAGCATTTTAGGGTAGCTCTGATAAAACACATCCATATTGTATATTTTTAACCCCCTGATCACTGTATTTAGAATATTAGCAAGAAGCACTGAAACAATGAAATGAAGTTAGCACAGCACTGTTAAATTTCAGCCACTTGTACATCAGCTAGAGTGTCACTAACTTGTGCCATCAGTCTCTGATTATTTTTATACTTTGTTTGACAGACACTTCTGGAAATGTCTTCTTGTTTTACGTCGTCAGCAGAGCTCCCAGGCTAAGTTCCTTACGTATCTTTTAATGCTGCTAAGCTGATTGGCATTTACTTGTACCCCCCTCACTATAAGAATCATGGGGTCTGACTTGGCAAGAAGCACCTTTTTTTTTTTTTTTTTTTTTTTAACAAAACAGCTGCCCTCCAAACTTAAGCCCATCTGGTCTTATTTGAAAAATGAAGGGGGAAAAATTAAAATCAGTTCTCACTAATTAGAGGAAAATTGTATGTAAACAATTGAAAGGTCTTTTCAGACTTATGGCCTGACATTTCCACAAAGAGTTTAATTGCTTGCATGGGCCTAAAGGGTTATGTTCTTTTTTTAAGTTGCATATGCTGTCTGCCAAATACTAGCTTGGACATGCTGTGAGTGATTTTTGGATCACCAGCAGCTCTTGCTATTTTAGGCTCTGTCACAGCTTGAAGTTGTAATTAATTTTGAGGATCCTGACAATCATAATTATGACAGTCCTGGTTTCTGATAAAGCTCACTTAACTTTTTTTTTTTTTTTTGGTAGGGAAACTTTTGGTTTTAGTATTAGGAAAATAATATCATGTTGCAGACTATCACAGTGCAATAAAGTCTCAATTTAAAGAGTAAATACCTGCAGTAAAGGTGGGCAGAAACGCATTTATTGTACCATTAAACTTGTCATGTTTTCATAAATGTTCCCACCATGACATCAAGATTCTTCAAAGCTCTATTTATAAAAGAAGATAAAGGAAAAGGCAGTCAAAAGCAACCCATCACGGTAATCTGTTGTTTTGGATGCTCAAGATACATTAAGAGAGATAATTTCAGTTTCTTTTCTGCCATCCTTTTTATATGAAAGTGAACAGCCCTAAAGAATAGACTGCTACATGTTCCATAAGAAGCCTCTCCTGCTGAAATAGCTAAGTTTATGCAATATCTAAATACTAAGTGGAGCAGAGCCTTTAGCCTGTGTGTTTCTCTGTCCAAGTCAGTGTTTAAGTTGTTTTTTGTTATTCTGTGTTTTCTGTCACTTTCTCTTCCTATCACTTCTGCTAGTTTCTCTCTAGAAGAAAACTGAGTTTTGGACTAGAGAGATCCCCAAAACATTGCACTGAACTGGTGTGTTCCTATAGAAAGTTTCTATTCCACTGAATATTTCTCTGTGGAATAAAAAAAAATAAAATAAAATTGAAAATATCCCATTTGTCCCCTGAAACTTAAGAATCATTCAACTTTTTTTTTTTTAATAGGTAAAAAAGCATGGAACATACAACTTCCAGTATAGCTTACCTTCAGCATAGCTTACCTTCATCGTTCATAATTTATAATAGCAACAATTGCAGGAGTATATTCCCTATTGAGATTTTTGGAGACATTAAACTAAAAAATTACTGGAGTAGGAAGCAAAACAAGTATACAGTGGGAAAAAAAAATGTTTGCTGGGACTTTGGGTGCACTTCTGATGACTCCGGGAAATAATGTCTCCCTCAACTCTTCTATGGCCCTTAAAGAGAGGGAAAGCATACTGCATGTGCTTTCACTCATCAAGCTAAGCACACACATCATGCTGCAGTCACTGTTTTCTGAGATTTATCCTCTCTCTTTAGCAGCTGCCATTAATAGCAAAAGGAATTAAATGGTTACAGAAAGGAGGATGCCCCTTATGAAAGAATATTGTTGCACATTATTTGTAATATAACACTCAAGGCCAGCTTGTACCTTGCAGGTTTTGGCTGATTTAGGATAGAGCAGGGCTTCTGTGAGGAAGCAGCTCAAGGATTTTCCTAGGGCATGTGTTCCTAACTCTAGGAGCAATCCAGATAAGTGAGGGGAGACACACAGTTCTGTGCTGTCCTCTGTCCTGAGAAATCACAGTGTCTGTGTACACAGACAGCTCTGCTGGTCTGCTGTTCGAGAAAGGAAGAAAAGTGATGCCTGTCTTCTCATCCGCTCCAGGGGGATTTCTTCCATCATAGGGATCAGGAATAAGCCTTCTCTGTGCTTCCCCAGCACAGCAATGGCAATTTTACCTGCATTCATAGCATTCTTTAGCTTTCCTTTGACAAAGAAGTGCCAGACATAACATTTAGGAGATAGTAGGTTTACATCATTATTTGAACCATATTCAGAGTTTTACCGGCAACCCTAAGCACTAAAATCATGCAAGTTTGAGGTGTTATCTCTCTCTCTTTTTTTTTTTTTTTCATCAATAACATGAGTTTCTAGCTCCTCTTTCTTCTCCAAGAATAATGTGATGGTGTAAATGGTGTAAACTAAGTAGGTATTAAGTGCCAGGGAGAAAACAAAACAAAACAGTAAAAAGAAAAACACTCGAACCCAAAGTGGTAATGAAAAAATTCCATTACTTTTTATCATTTTTCTTAATTAAGAGTTTCTAAAGGAACGTTGTAATTTTGATTGATTGAATCTGGGTTTTACAGGGACCAGGACTGGTAATCCTACCTAAATATTTACTGAATCAAAATCAGCACATTTAAACACGTGCTTTTTTTTTTTTTTCCCTTTATTCCCTTTATTCTGTGGAAAATTCATGCTGAACATGATCAGCATTCAGACCTCAGCATGGATGTGAGAAATTCTCATGTATCTCCACAGAGCCACTTCAGAGCTACAGCCACATCCATAAAGGAATAGATGGCAACCTGCACCCTCAAGGACCAAAGTCTGCCATAGAGACTATCACCCCCCTTCTCAGTTTTTGTCTAATCCTACTTAAATGTTTTATTTTAAAACTTGCAAATAGTCAAAAATCTGCTACTGGATATGCCCAGAATATTATTTACCAAGCAATTTGGTAATTCACTCATTCCAGAAGCTCAATGGTCATTGCCTCACTGAGCATTCAAATGAACTTTGATCTGGTAGCCGATATTTGAATATCCTTAAATATTCAAGCCCTGCACAACTACGGCCACCAAAAAGTCCACTAGTACTCCACTAGTGGAGTAGTCCACTAGTTTTAACCACTAGTACCGGTTAAAATATTTCTGCAGCTTCAGTTCTGTCCTTTATCTGCTTATCTCAGACGTCAAGGTTTTGTCTATCCTGGGATATCTAACTTCTTCCTACTGAAACACTTCTGGTCTGTTATACAGCAATCCAGGCCTTCCTTCGTTATCTCAGGTGACTTGCCATCACCTCTGATTGTACTCACACTTTCACTTTCTTTAGATTAGTAAATTGAATTATCTATTTGTTTCTCTCTCAGTATAGCCTCTGGTCTTGCTGTGGTGACTTTTTCCTTGGGATGCAAGGAAGATATTGAACTCAGGGTGGGAAATGCTCAAACCATTAAGTGACTAATGACAAAGAAGGAATGAGGTGCATGATACCCACCAGCTCCAAGCCTGCACTTATTGAAACACTTCTTCAGTTATTCCATTTTTTTTCACCTGTAATTCTCACAGTGTGTACTTGGTTAAGGAGCAAGACAGTGAAGATACATAGAGGCGTTCCTGGGTCAAGTTCTGAGTGCTCCACTTCTTGTCCTCCCCACAGCTCCCTGTGTCCACTCAGTTATAATGTGGTGTTAGTGACTTTCACTTCACTACATTGCATTTTGATTTCAACCCTGAACTATACCACTGTAAGACTAATACATATTCTGAAAACACTGAGAAGTTCTTAATGTACTAAATATCGTACATTGCTCATGTGTTTTGTCAAGTCTGTAGATTCCACCATACTTAGTCTTTGAAAGTAACTGTACAAAGCCTTTGGGGACATCTCACAGCAGCAATAGATGTAAGAAGTTCCTGCACAAAACCTGACTCCAAGGACTCCTTTCTCCTCCCAACATATTGCAAGGCTTTGGGATTCCTGAAACACACGGAGTACCAACAGATTCTTCTATGAAGTCTTCAGAAGGGAAGAAACAACCTATTCCATGGCCAAAGAAAAGAAAAAAAAAAAAAGGAAATTAAAAGAAAAGAAAAAAGAAAAAGAAAAAATACTTAAGGACCTCAGTGGAGGAGAGGAGCCTGGCAGCTCATGTAAGGCATCTGTGCCCTAGAAAGTACTGACATCCAAGATCCACCATGTCCTCAAGACTTCTCTCTGGCCAGGCGAGCGTCCCCTGCTCCGTGTGCTGGCTGCTGCGAATTCCAGCAGGCGCTGAGGCAGGCGGGTGCGTTGTGCTGCTGGAGCGAGGTGACTGGCTGACAAGCACGGCCATGGAAAGAATTACAAGGCCGAGGCTTCTTTTTGGCTTTGGCCCTGGGATGCTTGAGATTAGGCAGAGCACCGCCCAGTGTTTCCAAAGACCCCTTTGCAGGCTTAGACTTTAGAGTATAATTTCCCTCCAGATGTGAATGTATAACAGGCAACTTAGGAGGTAACAGCTTAATTGTTTTTAGCTAGTAACCCTCTGTCCTGGTCATTAAAACTTTTTATGTACTGTTCAGAGTTTGTACATTGTATTAGCAATTATACTGAAATAGATAAAATAAAACAGACTGATAAACTGGATTGTTTATTTTCCTTTAGTTTTCTTTCCAGACCTGCTATAATTGTTTGTAATAACAAAAAGAGTATAAATAATGTTAATTAATAGGGTTGTTGGTAAGGCATGGCATGGATTCTGCCCATAGCTAACTACTGAATTCCTGTGTGTCCTGGGGCAAGGCTCCCAGTGCTACCATTCCCCTTTCATAAAGGGAGAAAAATGCTTCATTGTCTACCTAGCCTGTGTAGGTCTTATCTTTTAAGATGTACTGTGTAAGGGGTAAATCTGACCTGCCATGAATCTGACCACCTTAAAACATTAACTGATCGTTGCAAGGTATCTTCAGGCTCAAAGCTTTCTTTTACCTTGAAAACCCCACCAATACTCTGGCTGTGATCACATTTCCAAAAACCAGGTGATACAGACCTAAGTCATAAAGTCCTCACTCCTTTTAGAAAGGTTCTGCATCCAATACCTGGTAATTGCTCATAATTCCTGTCTAACTTACGTTTGGGGTACTTGCAAAGTTGCAGAGGGATGTAGCTGAGTAAATACCTTAAACACAATTAAAATCAAGACTTATGTATTTTATTAAAATTAGTTAAAATAAATAGGTAGTCTCCAATAAATAATAATAATAATAATAAAACAACAACCAACCAACCAACCAACCAACAACAACAAAAAAATACACAAACAAAAAACCCCAAACCTCAGCTGTATTACAATGATCATTCTCACAGAAAGTCAGCCAGTGAGTAACCATCAAATTGTTGTTATCCACATTATCACAATTGTACAAGAAGATTAATAGATTTTTAATCTGTAAGGGACAACGAGTAATGATGACCCCAAATGGATATAAATTAGGGAAATGTGTGTAGTTACCATTCATAATCAAAATAATTTGTCTTTGTCTATAGCATTTAGACTTGCTTAGAAAGACATAAGGTTATGGCGGATGCATTATTTCCTGTAGGATTTTTTTTCCAGTAATGAACATCCCTTACGTTTAAAAATAAATGTTTTTTTTTTTATTTATTTTTTTTTTAATTTAAACCATTTCCTTCTTATTCCCCACCTTTTTTTTTTTTTTTCCTACTAGGTACAGGAGCACTCTAGTACTTCATATTTCTCCCTGTGAAAATGCCAGGCACTGAACATTGCCTGTGTGAAACACACTATTAGTGGTCTCCACAAATGCTGAAAAACAGTTGAGTTTTCATCCATGTACCTGGAAGAAGATGTTTCCAACTATTTCAGACTACTGAGAAATTAAGTACCGACATCCAAGGCTCTTGCAGAAAATGCCTTGCCTGAAGTCAAAAGCAGTTCTAAGATCTGAAAAGCAAGCAATCAACAGGACAAAAAAGTAAATAGCTATTCACATCTTGAATTATATGAACAAGAAAAAAGGAGTAGAAAACCATTACAGAAGCACTTGTGAAATCAGTAATGAACTCAGTTCTCCACTTATTCCTAAAGATTTCATGATGTTGCCCCAAATATTTAAAATAGGTCAACTACCTTTGGATATTTGGGAAGAAAACAAAAAGCTTATTCCTAACATAAAGCTGGCACCAGAAGGCATCCTGTTTGTTCTGTGAAGAGGGATAAATTACATGTTTATTTATAGCTTGTGAACTGGGATTAGAAAATGTGGCCTTATGACTCGCTTGGGCTCCCAATGTTTGCTGTTGGAGTATTGTGCAAGAATCATGCATAAAGCATGTTGTAGTTATGCTTTCAGGCTGAGACTAGAACTCCTACATGATTGTGTCAAACAGTGAAGGAGGTGGCTAAGCAAGCCTGGCATAATGGAGAACATAAACTTCTCTCAACTTCTGACATATAAAGTCTAATTCAAAAGTTATTTTACCTGTTTATTCAATTAGCTTTTTTAATTGATCCTGTTTTTCTTTCATCTCTTTTAGTTTCCTGCCAATACCCATATTGCTTGTATTGGGCCATATAACAGATTCTACTTGCGAACACTTTCTGAATCACTGGCATATCAGGTAGTCATAGAGTAGCATGGTAGAACCCCTCTGGCTCCAAGACCCATGTTCCTGATGCTCCTGGCTGGCTTTGTGGTATGATTTACTTCCTGCTTGTGCTTGGAAAATAGAGTCAGTGAGAAGATGAAAGTCTGTGCCATATTAGGAGCATACTGCCTAGATAAGACCCTGTACTAAAGGGGTCTTGATAAAGGAAAACTCCCACAGAGCATCATGGCCATCCTCTTCATGTGACTTGATGTGACAAGGGGTACCTGGATAAACCCAGAGTGGAGTTTATTTTTCACATCACCTGATGCTACCTTTCTTGTTGATGAAGCTGTGGCCGTCTGTGTGGTCTTGGGAACATTTGAGTCAGGGCTTAGCCAGTAAATGAAATGCAATGGCCCTACTAAATATGCTGTTTTCCAGGGACAGAAGGCATGAGGTATGACTTTATAGGAACACTGTTTTGCTAACCTATGGTTTATTTAATTGAATGGCTCATGCAGTAGTCTGAATAGTAAGACTCCATCTGTAGCCACATATAACATTAAGAACTACCAAAATATGTTTAAACATCTACATAGCAGCAACAAAAGATATAATAAAAATACAACTGCTTAATATCACAGAAAGGACATCCTCTTAAAACAAGAACTTGGAACATGAACTTTGAATGAGTTTATACTGTTTTCTAACCTGGGAAGAAAATAAATGTATATATATAGAGACAGAGAGAGTAATGAATGGTCTTTGCATTCACACATGAAATTCTACACCATCATAGATGTTTTTTTAAACTCCTTTAGTCAACTCAGACAATCCTTCTAGAGGGAAAAATGTGAAGGTCATTAAAAAAGTGCATACCAGAATATTGCATGTAGGTATTTAGAGCTCAATGAACTACACTCTTTCCCACTGGATTCATTTACTTTCCAAAGTAGCCCCTCCTAAAAGATGAATCTGTATGATTAAAATGTGGTCACCATTTTTTAGTCTTTACCACCTTACAGTAGCCAGCTCTAGGAGATATTAAGTTCCAATTCAAATGAGCAGACATCTGGGTTGAGACTTGATCAGCAGGCTGCTGGGCCCATGTGCAGTTATGTAAAGCTACACTTAATGGATTGGATGACTTCACGGAGTCTCTTTTAGCATAGTTTTTATGTTTCTATGGTATTAAAATGAGGTAGTTTAAATCTCATTCGATTTAACATTTGATTTCTCAAATCTGAAATTTCTGTTGATGCAGAGTGAAGTTTCATTTGAAAAGTTTCTTCATGGGTCAATCTACAAAATTTTATTTTCTACTGAAATAGCACTGAATATAATATACACTTTATTTCCTATTTGACTCTACTTCTTATTTATGTTTCATTTTGCAATTGTACAGCTATTGAAAATTCTTAATGCCAATAAGAACATTAGATTATCTTTCAGAGCTTGTAAATACTATCAGAAATGAAGAATATTCAACTAGACAGTAATGTTAAATTCAAGCAAGAAAGGTGAATACAGACCTATGCTTGCTTGAGTTTTATTCTGAAATTAATACAGAGCTTAAG
The DNA here is from genome assembly GCF_040182565.1 of Anser cygnoides. Lineage (NCBI taxonomy): Eukaryota > Metazoa > Chordata > Aves > Anseriformes > Anatidae > Anser > Anser cygnoides. The sequence continues at coordinate 62,248,326 of NC_089875.1, read as the reverse complement.
ATAGTTTATTCTAGAGCTATGCTCTTTAATAATAGTTTAGAAAGATTCAAATTGTTTATTGAAAATATTGCTACCTTTTAACCTTCTTTAGATATAATAATTAACCCAGATTTATTTCTTTATAATTGATAAATTGTATTAAGCAGTACAAGGTATGCAGAAAGAGATGACTGTACCTCACATTTTACATCCAGGGTCTGAATCTTTGTGGTATTTAGTGCACTCAGTTATAATCTGCCACCCAAGATAGTCACTTGTTGCCATCAATGGACTTTGACCATATAAGCAATTTAATCAGTGCTAAAGACAGTTTAGCTATCATTGTAAACCAGACCAGCCATTTTCAACAATATATCAAGACCTAGTGTGGAGCTGATTGTTTCCATGAATTCAGAGTGAACCATTCAGAGAGGGTTTGCGTGCCCTGCAGAAGTCAGCACATCCACCCTCTCAGGACCCTATCCTGTGCACTTCATAGCAGTTTTGCTAGTTTCTGGTGGAATGGTCTACTAATGTACTGAGTTATAGTTCAATAGCTACACCTAAACAAAGCAGTAGCAGAGTACCAGGCTGAGCACTGCTGCCCAGCACTGCCCATTACTAGCAGGCTACTACTTGGTATGGGTTTGACTCAGGCTAGATTGAATATCATGGGAACATCATGGTATCCCTAGAACAGCTGTTTTTCCAGCAGTTTCATGTAAAAAATGTATTTTCAAAACTATTTGCTCATACTGAAAAGTTCAGAAGTTGTAGGTTAACCAGGGAACATTATGTCAGAGGGGCTTTACTCTCCTACTCCTGTTAGCAGAGGCTTCCTCTGATTTGTGATGTACTCGCTGTAACAATGTAGTGCAGCCCTCCAGCCAGATTGGACCATTGTAGTTGCTGTTCAATATTGTTTTGCCAAACATTTCCACTCCTATAAAAGTTGAAAAAGTTTCCTGACAGGCTATGTCTTTGGTAGTAAAAGGAAAGTGTTCAGAACTGATGAAAGTACTCAATTTTTAAAAAATAAAGGAGGAAAGATCCCACAGATATTTCTTCTTAAAGAAGATGTGAGCAGAACCTGTGATGGGTCCCAGCCAGGTCCTTAATAAAACGAATGATGCCTGTGTTCCCCAGAGAGTTCATGACGCCACTTTGGAGTTTGCAGTCAGCGAGAAGCAGCTCATATTGCACACCGCATGACACTGGAATATGACTAATAAACATCAGGAAGTCCCCAACGGCTGCAAATTTGGCAGCACAGTCTGAATTGGCATGTCATGATGTTCGTGAACCTTATGAGCATACTTGGGCCCAGTTTCAAGCTGATAGTAGATCCCTGGGTTTTGATTTAAGGCATATTGCTGTTCAAAAGAACCTGGCAAGTAAAATAACAGGGGTGTTGCGTCTGAAGCCTGAGGTGCACTGAGCTGAGCAGCAGGAAGCCAAAACTTGTGCGGCGCCTTTCTGGTTTAAATAATGCTGTAAACAGTCCTTGCTAACTTTCACATATACATTCATATTAAGATGCTAATAAAAATATTCAAACCACATCTGGGAGCTAGGTATTGCTATTGCACATTTTTGCTGTGAAGTCACAGACTTTTCAAAAAGAGTTCCTAATGGAAATGATGATAGGCCATGGGCTAAAGTGTAGTGGTGAGAATGGCACTGCTACAGTAAGAAAGACCACAAGTCAGTTTAACAAATAATAAAATACTAGTAAATAGATGAGGCTTTAAGCCTATTCATTAGGCTCACTTTCTGATGAGTTAAAACAGACTTCTTATTTCTTGTCCATAAACACCCCCAGGCAGTTGAAATCTGTCACGGATAAGGCTGGTGTGACAAAGTTTATTTAGTCCTAGAATACGGTAGTCAGAAAAATGCAAGAAACCACATATGGTGACATAGCTCCCTTAAGTCTGTAAAGTTAGAGGGAAATTTTCTGGTTAAAAATTCTAATATGTTATAATAATGTATGTTATCCTACTAAAAATTAGATATCTGTGGGACCAGTTCAGAACAATGGGGCTGCTAAGAATATCATTACTAAAAAAGTGAAACCATTGTCTGAAATGGTCTCCGGCTGGAGGGTTGTGTGGTGGGAAAATATTTTAACAGGGCTTCTTGTTAGTGTGATTGTTCTTGAGATGTAGCACTGGTATTAAAATACAGTGGAATGCTCACCATGTGCATCTCTCTACTATACAGTAAATAGCTTGTGGTGATCTCATTTTTAAAAATCTCTCTTTTAGACTTTTGTTTTATATAGTGATTAATAAATTGACAGACTAGTACTGTCGATGTTTACTTGAAACATTTATGCTGCAGGGGCAAACACATTACAGCACTGGATAGGCAGATCTGGGAAAGAAAGAGGAAGCAGGAAGCTATCAAAGCATACAATGCACACTGAGCCAGGAACATGCATGGTAGCTCATGGCACCCAAAGTCAAGCCTACCTCCTGCCAATAGTTCACAGCCAACGGGTCTAAGTCTGCAAACCCTGACAATTTGTAACTACTCACATGGGAAAGTATGTGCAGTATGGCTCCGTGAGCAGACAAAATATATGCATAATCTGGCAAAATGTGGAGGTGAAAAATGTTAACGTTTTCATTAGTTCCATTCTTCTGTCACTTGACTACTAGTTGTAGCACATAAACTTACAGCAAACATATTCCAGTAACAGGTTTATTTATACTGCAGTGTGTTTAAACCCAGTTTTATGAAGAGTGATAGAGAATTTCTATGCAACATAACAAGGATATGCTTTGATTTAGTAGTTCGGGTGTTAATGAACACTGACATATTTGCACATTACAATACTTTAATAGTCAAATAGAATAAGAAACCTACAATTTTATGGCCAAATCTTTTTATACTACTCTACACTTGATCTTAGCCAAAAGGCCCGAGAAGTGATTATATACCTGTATTTTTTCAAACCTAGTATTAAATTATTTTTCCTTGACTGTAAACTGACAGTTGCACCAGTGGGGATTCTGGTTAAGCTTTTTCCCACTGTTAACACTTGTTCTTCTTACAAAACCAGTCATTATTGGAGGCTATCTTAAATGTAGGCTTAAATCGTAAGCTATCTTAACTTCCTTGTCAGGCAAAGTGGAATAGCTCCTCCTCCTTGCTCCTCACATCACAAACACATCACTCAGCTACGAAGACAGAACTCCTCAGTTCAGCATTATGCAAACCCTGCATGTACACTGCAGTTCTGCACTTCTCTGGAGAATTTATATGAAGTTTTGTATGAATATAACCTCTAGGACAAGGTCCTACATACCCGCAGAGATGATTTATGCAGATGTCTTGATACGACATTAGCATTAGATATGTTTGTTTTTTAAATATCGCTATTCATGTGAATCACGAAAGGATACACAGCTATCTGTGCTAACTGAAATGCATATCTGATTTGCAATATACTTATACTGATGCATCAGTGGCATGGCACTTTCACAAGTGTAAATTACATTGTCTGGGCCAAGTTGACATATGGATAGTTTAGTTTTGTTTTGCTTGCTCACAATTCCTGCTGAGTGAAATTCTGATCCAACAGAAGTCATCAGGAGCTCAGCCTCTGATTTCGCATGGCCCAGAACTTCCTATCCTGTTTTTCTAAATGTCTACAGTGGTGGGTTTTCCAATTCCTTTTACAGAGCTGCTATGTTACAGTACTTCTTTTTCTCAGACAATTGTCTGTCAAGTGGTTCTGGCTTTTGTTGTTTAATTTCTAAGTATTACAGATCATATGTAGTGGAGAAAAAAATCACTATTTAAGGTTTCACTGGTATTAGAGAAAGTTGAGAAAAAAGCATTCTTTTGAAGGTATCTAAGATTCCCCTTCTTTGCTGGGCCATCCTATTCTCCCTCTGCAAGCATATATTAGTGAAAATGATAAATGTTGTCTCTAGCATTTGTCTTCATGGTTTTGGTGTTGTCATTTAATGTGGAATTTATCTCCCTTCAAAACTCACAGTAGTTTCCGACTAGGCTGTAAGAAAAGAAGAGCAATCCACAGTGGTGAATCTTTGCACCAGTAAGGATATATCCCTGAAGTTTGTTTTACAGCTCCGTCATGGGAAGAAGCTGCCCTTAATATAGATGTAGTCCTATGATGTTAACATACTTCAAGAAGAAAAGAATTTAGGAATAAAGTAAAGACTGAGGTAGAAATTCTCTCCTGTTCTGGATTCTGTTATGCTTCTGTAAGACAGCAAAGTACAGGGCTCTAAGGAGACCCTCTGAAATCTACAGGACTTCACAGAAAAGGAGCTAATACAGGGAAGGCTATCTGGCCTGGGTTTTGGTAGAAGATCAGACTGTCTTACTGATCAGCATCTGCTCTTCTTCCAAATGCACAGCCCACTGCCACCTTGTAGGTTCTGAGTACCCTCTTTTCCAAATGTCTGGTTGAAGACAGCAGGCCATCTACGTGTGGTTATCAAGGCAGTAGTTCTGTCCCTCATCACAGAAGATGCACCAGTTGTTTTCAGGCTGCCTGACCTCACTGAACCTGCTACCAGGCCTCACAGTGGCTTGGAAAAATGTCCCTCAGGCCTGGCACCTGTGTGTGTGCTACTGGGGACAGAAAGGATAACAGTGCAGGGACCATGTGCAGGGACCATGGTGATGTGAGGTGAAAGTGATCTCATTTCAGGAGAGTGGGATACCAGGAGAGCACAGCTTGTGCAATAGTTCTACCAAACGACTTAATGGGGAAGTGTGAAACATAAGAAAAGCTCTTAGTACAGACATGCCTACACTGCATGCACTTTTTGTTGATAAACAGGATTCTTCTGCTATTATATGCTTTGTAGGTTTCCTCAGTTCTTTGCTGACTGCAAGCTTGTATGTATTTACACCTTTGTTACACACAGTGAGCAAGCAATGCTTTGAAGTTCTCAATTGTTTAAAAATGGCCCATGCTTTTTGCATAAAAGTGAAGAGTGAGTGAGCAAAATGTTCTTTTATTCATAGTTCAACAATTCCTGGTGATTTTACTATTTGCATTTTTTAATTCTCTGAATTTAAAATAAAGAATATTGAAGGAGAAGCATAAGAATTTATAAAAATCCTTTTCAGTTACACTGAAACATGGTGCCAACATGGAATTAGAAAGAAAACAAAAGGCTTAACAGCCTTAGCAGTAAATCATCTTTGTCATATTTCATAAAAACAAAATGAAAACTTCTGTAGAAGCTGAAAAGCATCATGGAATTTCAACATCCATAAAATTACAAATGATTAATACACTACATGAAAAGTTAGATTAAACCAACAATTATGACTGTATGCTTTGAAGAGTTTTTTTCCACATTAAAAAATATGGGTTGTTTTCTCTGAAAGGTTTTAAAGGGATTTTTAATGAGACTGTTTAAGGCAACTTTAATGGTAGAAAGACAAGCTTCAGTATGAAGATTTGAAGATGTATCTATAGAAGTATTTATAGAAATACACTATGGATTTGATGAATCCTTTACTGGAGTATATGCAGTGGAAAGAAGATGGCTGAATGGACACAGTGGACAACATTTATTCCATAATCTGTATTCTTGAAAGGCTGACTGCTTGCCCAAAGTATGAATCCAATATCATACTTAAAGCTGGACAAAAGTGTACCTGGGCTGGATCCAGCAAGGAGAAGCCTCAGTTCTCTTGACTTTTCTAAATACTTTCCTACACTACTGATCAAGATCAAATAATGCTGCACCATCAGAGAGGAATATTTCTTGAAATGGACTGGAAGTCATTGCAGAGCTGACGAAAAGACCCAAAGCTCATCTCCTCATTCATGCTTCCTTTCAGACTCATGGTACCAAATGTGTTGGCCTCTTTAAAGCTACGTCTAAACTGGAAGAGTTAGGGATGCTTTTGAATGCATGTGTGCAATTTATTTCTGTCTGTATCTTGACCTAAGAGTCGGGCAATAGCTATGTCTAGCTGTGCAAACGTGCCTCAGTTTCTCCTACAATTAAACTCAGATGGATCTAGTCTTATTGGCCATCCTTCAGTGACTTATTCCTGCTGCCAGTAAAATAAGCTAAGAATTCTCAGTTTTCATGCTATTACATGTGTAATTTTACAGTTCACTGAATACTTGTCTATTACACCCTCTGAAACCAGAGGTTTTCATAACAGACAAGTGTTGCTTCTTTACTTCATTTTTACAATAAACCCTGCTAAGGTTTCTGTGTAGCTGCATGTTTCTTGCATCTGTGTAGCTTGCATCTTGCCTTACTCATTTCTCATTACAGATCAGAGCAATCCTCAGACTAGAGAATGCTTAAAGTGATGGACCCTGTGTCTTTCATATTCGGAATTCATAAGGTGAAGACAGCTGTATTTCTCAAACTTTGGGGAAGTTCTGTCCTCCTCATGGAGGAAAGAAAAGACTTAGGGAGAAGGAAAGTAGGACGAGGTAAAAATAAGACAAGAGTGATATTTTTCAAAGTAATGTGATATACCTAGCTTTGAAAACCTGGGTTGTCTCAGCTTAGCACTCGAAGGACCAAGCTGTAGCTTCTGAAACAGACTCTACATTTTACGGATTTAAATTTTTTATATAAATGACCCAAATAGAGCCTTCCTCAGTGCAGTTGAGATTTTAAGCGATATGATGATTGGGATATAAAATTAATTATTAGTCAGAATCAACATTAATATTAAAGAAAACAAAACAATTTGGTACTGGCAATAATGGGGATGTAAGAACAATGTAACTAAACATCCCAGCAAATATTTTCAGTAGAAGCATTATTTAGGCAAGCTTTCTATCATGATGGTAAAGTTATTCCAAAAGTGTGAGTTTAAATTATGCTGAAGACAATATTCCAGTTTGCCAAAGTAAATAGATACCTTGTCAGTTGGGTTGAGGAGAAAAAAATGCAATTCTCACTAGCTCCTTAAGTCTTTGTGTACTACTGACTACACAAGATGTCTTAACTAAAGCTCCACTGGCAAGTTTATAGAGCTTTGAAAAACTGGCATCCCTGCCTATGGCAGAGGGGTTGGAACTAAATGACCTTTAAGGTCTCTTCCAACCAGAGCCATTCTATGAGTCTATGGTATATATAAAGGTATAATTAAAAAATGTATTAAAAAGATAACTTAAAACCCAGGGGAATCATATTTTTACTCCCACTTCTTCCTTTCATCCTGTACCCTCATTTCTCCAACCCTCTACCCTCTTTCCTCCATCTTTCAAACAAAGATAGAAGATGAAAGGAGCCAAGTGTCCTGAGTTTCATGAGGCATCTCCTCACCATGGATGGTTTCTAATTTTAAGAGCTGTGCCATTGACCTCTGCTCTAACTCAAAGGAGGTATGTGAGAAGAATAAGGAAGAAACCTTTTATCATCTCTGGACACTTGAGCTTAGAAAACAAAGTGGCATTTAAGCTGTTTGCAGACAGTAGCAAAGTTTTCCTTACTAATCTTCAGTGTTATTGTGGGACTGGCAAAAATCTGACCTTTCTTTACTCAAGAAGGCGGTGTTTTGTTTTATTTTGTTTTGTTTCGTTTTTGTTTTGTTTTTGTTTTGTTTGGTTGTTTGTTTTGTCAGTTATGTGCTTTCAGCAGAAATGGAGATCTATCACAGGAGCAACCTACCTCTCCTAAAATTGAAGTATACTGTAACATGTGGCTCAAGCCATAAAATGTTGGCTGATTTATCTGTGTAGATTGCACTTTTTTACCCTTGTGATTTGTTAAATCAGTTGTTTCTCTTGATTTGAGAATGAAAATTCCTACTTGTTATACTTACACTTAAGGTATTAACTGCAGGACCAACATTGTCTGACAGAAGCCATGGTTCTGTATCAGCTACTGGAACCGATGAGTGGTTTCACCGGCGAAATTACTTTAACTAGCCCATATTCATTTCTTACACACTAAAATAAAGTAGAAATCAACTTCTGGTTTTCAGAATAACACTACGTTATGAAACCAGTATTGCAGTTCACTGAAGTTTTTGTTTATTTGGTTTCTTGGTTGTTGTTTTTGTATTTTCCTTTTTTCTTTTCTTTCAGTTTTTTTTTTGTTGTTGTTTATTTAGTTTCTGTTTGTTTTGTTTTTAATTAGAGACTTCCAATGATGCAAACTTAGCCTCCTCTTATAGTAATTTTAGCTTAACTATAATCACTATGCAGAATGAAACAACCACTAAACCTATAGATGTATGAAAGATTCTTGTCTTTCATGTATTTATAGTTTTCTTCTTCTTTTCTCACCTTTTGACATGTGGGGTTTTTTTTTGTTGTTGTTGTTTTTCTTTCTATATATTTAGTATTGACAACTTGTATAAACATTAGGGAAAATACTAGTTTAGGATTCTTGTGGGGATGGAAGAAATCTCACTGACAACATTAATCACCTGCTTCTTCTGTAGACAGAGGATTTGTTTACAGCTTTATGAAAAGAGGTACCTGGGTAACCAAAGCTCCATATGTATGAAAGGTCTGTCGAGCTCAGACTTTGTGTGTTTCCTTGAAAAACATAATTCATACTTTATTTCCTTGTGTTTTGTTTGTTTGTTTGTTTGGTTTGGTTTTGTAAAATTGTGCTAGAAATATTTATGCACATTACAAGAAATAAACTTTAACCCGCTGATGTATGAGTAAATACTGTATGAGCAAATAAATGAGGGAAATTTCAGAAAGTATTATTTTATTAAAAAGCAGCTTCTATATTAGGAAAGTACTAATGCAATTTCTTTTGTGGCATCAGTTGAAGATTGCAGACTTAAAACTAAAAAATCCAGAGAAACAAAACAGAAGATGATCTGGCAATTCTTGAGACTAACGTAAAGCATGGAGAATGGTACTTAATCATAAATGAAATTCTACTAAATATGAATTATTAATAAGCTACCTAATAATCTTAAAAAACTGCCTGAAAATCTGAATTTATTTGTAAACATGCATATATATATGTATATTTATTATTTTTTTTAAATTTAGAGAATTATAATGTGGACACAATCTCTCAGACATTTGTGTACAAACTACAGATGTGGTATTTGTTATACAAATATGATACATATCGAATCACTTCAAACAGAACATGATCACAAGGGGAAAAAATATGGGCCAATGTCAACACCCTGTTATCTCAATATTATAAATGTCACCAAACTCAGCTGTTACAAGAGTGCAATTCCTCCTTCCTTGGACATTTCTTACAGATTATAATACAGGCTGCAACTATTGCAGAGCCTCAGAACAATTCAGACAAAGAAATTTCTCCAACAGAAGATGTTATTTAAGTCTATTCTTCAGGTCTGTTCCTCCACAATTAAAATCTGTAAGAATTTTCATTGCCAAGCACTTTCCAGAATTAAAATGACAAGCATTATTTTTCTTTACTCCAATTTTCATCAAAATATTGGTGATAACAGGGGAAAAAAAACACATTTCTGCTTATACAGGCTGAGGAAGTTCTTTTTGTGGTTCTTTCTTTTGATGGAGGAAATCAACCTCTGCCACAGGGAAGCAGGTGAACTCATCTTTTCTTGCTGTCACTTGGTTGTATGTTAGGGCAATACATTGTTTTGCTTTTCCAGACTGATTCACTTGAGAATAATTCCTGAAGCAAACGTTATGCTTCCCCTGACTCTTCTCTGATTTTCAGAAAGTGTAATTACTTCACCAGTACCTGTCCCTTCTAGAAATACTATTTGTTTTTATTATTCATTTAAAACTTTGTGCATGATACTGAAGAGGATAAGTGGAAATGTTCCTGGATAATTCAGCAAACTACTTCACTTTCACTCTGTTAATCTTTTCCTGCTGGAACTGTTTCATTATGACAAAACATTCTTTAAACGTTCAACTGGGTGCAAAGTTAAGACATAGATGTTGTTACCATTCATTTTGAGAAGTGAGGGTACCTAGAAAAAATGTGGGAAAACACCTCTGCCATGTCACCTGCAAGGTATGCTGAACTTGGCAGAACAAAGAAAGGGCTTCAGCACTTCCCACCTGCCTCCTTATCAAGGAAGTCACTTTTTTTACGCTTTGCATAATTAACCACATATTTACACAACTGAAAAATCACCTCCTCTTGCTGCCATCTGTGGTAATATGAAGACTTAAGTACAACAAAGCTAGAGCAAAGCCATGACACCACATATTCGAGCTTCATAACCATGGTATATGTTGCCTAAGATATGGAACCATCTATGGAATTAGTCTGGAAAAGCAAAACAATATATTGCCCTAGCATCAATTCTTTTAAATTTTTTTCCCAGTAGGTAGTATTAAACTCCATCCATAATAAAATGAAGTTACTCCCGAAGTTGTTACTTGTTTACAAAAATGAAAACTAACGAAAATTGTTACAACTGGTTACAAAAAAATAATAATAATAAAAAAAATGGAAAAAAATGTGATGGTGAGAACTACTATAAGGATTTTACTATTTGTTTGCAAAGATTGAATAAATTGCAAAAAGGGCAATGAAGCTGGTGAGGGGTCTGGAGAACAAGGCTTACGAGGAGCGGCTGAGGGAGCTGGGATTGTTCAGCCTGGAGAAGATTAGGCTCAGGGGTGACCTTATCACACTCTACAGGTACCTTAAAGGATGCTGTAGCGAGGTGGGGGTTGGTCTATTCTCCCACGTGCCTGGTGACAGGACGAGGGGGAATGGGCTAAAGCTGCGCCAGGAAAGGTTTAGGTTGGATATTAGGATGAACTTCTTTACTGAAAGGGTTGTTCGGCATTGGAATGGGCTGCCTGGGGAGGTGGTTGAGTCACCATCCCTGGAGGTCTTTAAGAGACGTTTAGATGTTGAACTCAGTGATATGGTTTAGTGGAGGACTTGTTAGTGTTAGGTCAGAGATTGGACTAGGTGATCTTGGAGATCTCTTCCAAACTAGATGATTCTGTGATTCTGTGATATTATGCACAACTCACAAGCTGAGAGCAGTAAAATTTATTACACTTTGCACAAGTACACAGGTACTGTGCATCTCTAATACACAATCTGAAGTTCGTTTATCAACAACCACCCTTGTATAAACAACCCACTGAGTAACCTGACTTGTTTTCACTTGTTATTGATGATCTTTCAAAACCCAGAAATTGCCTCCTCTTCCATTTCCTACCACTGAATTCTTAGGTAATCACCTCATCAATATTTCTCAGTGAAAATAATTGTTTCCAGAGCAAAACTCTCCCCAGATTTTAGGCCCTGTAAATTGGTCTCTCTCTGGGCTTCAAAAGTGTGAATAGTAAAAATAATAATAATAATAAAAAGGTTCAGTATGTGCATATGCTTTTATTAAGTCAGAAGTGAAGAAAAGTTTTCCCAGAACAGGATATGGGGCAGGGAAAATGAAACACAGATTGTCATCTTTTAGGATATGTATTTTTTCTTCTGACATGAAGCTCAACCTTTAGTCTCATTTTCATAGCAGAAAAGGCCCTTCACATGCTAATAAGGTACTCACATTCACAGCCAGTCCCAAGTGTGGTCAGCTACTGGAAAAGATGAGGAGCAAGAGAGCGTTGTATGTCTTTCAATGTACCATAGAACAAGGGGTGAAGATTTATATTAACTGCTTTGTTCTTTCCTCTCATATTAAGCTGTGGTTCACATCCCACGGGTCCCTTTCCTGAGCCCTCTTCTCTTCACTGTCATAGCAAAGATACTCTGAAACCAGAGCTGAAACAAACACTTGTACATCTCAGAAACAACTTAGGAGATGTGGCAGAACCTATGCCATTTCATTTTAATCCTTGGGAAAAAAAATGTTATGAGGAAAAGAAGAATACAGTGGGAGAGGTATCAAAAAAGATAAAGGTTTAGGAGAGCATGTTTTCCTTGATGGCACTCTCTGCCTCCTATTATAACCTGCTTGGGCCTGCTTTGGAGACCATTGCTTAAAATGTCCTTTTCTTGTCTTGGAATTCCTGTAGCCCAGTTGTAAACTAATGTGTAAACAAAGAAAAAAGTGCACATATATTGTTGCATCAATACTCAATGCTTCACACACAGAAGTCTGTCTGACTTGGGCTCTTCTTCCCAGAAAATGGAACAGAGAACTAACTTAAGCTCTACTTGTCTGATATGGAAAGATCAGCTGATGGCAGCTCAGGCAACTCTCATAGCTCTTGATTTATCAACATTATTCAGTTATCTGAAACAAGGCCATGTGGCCTAGTTTCACACTAGCATCTTCTTATCTTATAATTCGCAGCTTGTGGTTTAGAGAATATTTCAAGCAGTTGCTTTTCTATCGCATGTCTCAGTTCCATCACCTATGTAACCCTGGGCACTTACAGTACTAGGGTCTAAAGCTCCAGATACTCATCAGTCTGATTAATGTTAAAGCTGAAGTGCTTCCTTCCAAGTGAAAAGTTTGATTTCAGCAGATGGATGACTGTGCCACAAGAGAATTATATCAGTAATTTGTTTACGTGGGGCTAGCTTGTAAGATCTCTGGGGCAGGGACTGTGTCTGCCTGTGTGTTCACAGAGTACAATAAGCCCCCATCCAGAATATATGCATTACAAATAAATGTCTGTAAGTAACCAAATGTAAATATAATAACTACAGAATATGTTTATCACCTCACAGCCAGAAAGGAACAAATTTACATTTTGCTGGATGTCCTAAGATTTCAGTACATAAAGAATGACTTAACACTGAGCTTGCCCTCAAGATTAGCTCACAGACACGTGAAAAACAGACCCCCTAGGACTGTTGTTTAAATGTCCTTAAAATAACCTAAACAGTTTATTTCTAATTTATATCTCTGAGATTCAGGATTAAATCCTCAGAGAAACTAACATCTGAAACGTCTGGTCAGGAATATCCCAATGAAAAACAATTTTGTAATACTTTCTGAAAAAGAATGGCAGGCGTCCCTGAATGCTGTGCACTGCTTTCTGCCTGTTACCATACTCTAAGTGCTAAAAATAAAATAGCAGCCTAAATCGATATAAATTTTTGGAACTGTATCTTACAATTTCAGAAATGTCTCAAGACTTTGAATATAACACTTTAACAGGAGAAAGGAACTTGTACTTTGAAATAAAACAGTTTCTTCCAAAAACACTCTTTGACATCATTTTTTTGGAATCTCTGCTTTTCATTTTATAGTTTTTCTGTGTTTCCTTCCTCTATTGCACACCACCTGCAAATAAATGAGTGAAATTGCCTGAGCTTCATTTAATCTTATACTACTAGGAGAATTTAATTCAATCAGGTTTCTGGAAGAAACAAGGTTATTTTTAGTGTCACAGTAATATATAATGTCATTTGTAGCATCACTTTGCAATGACATTTTTATTTCTATCAAAGATGTGAGAAAGCTCATGGTCAATTATGCCTTACTGAATATATGTTATTACATTATAATGCAATACAGCAACAATATGATGTTACAGTGTAGTAAAAAAATTCTTGGCATGAATTTATATTTGAGTTTATTTCATAACCAGCTCAATCCTGCTGACAATGAAACTGATGAATGTTTTGCCATTGGTTTCACCAGAAAACAAAACTTGCCTGATAACTGAGTAATAAACACCAGTGTTCACTTACATAGATCATTTCTGATTAGCAACAGTAACATGATTATATCATGTCTTTGGTTTATATTACCTATATATGTAACTATTTTCAAAATGCTAGGTTTTATGTCTGGCAGAATTTGACGGTGTCTTAAATAGATTTACAGAAATAGTGAGGTGGCCATACCAAAGTTACTCTGTTGTAAATATATGTAAATAACAAAGAGAAAGCTTAAAAAATGGCTGAAAATTCCTAGAAGTAATCAGAAAGTCAGGAAACTACATTTAACATGAAATCAATTAAAAAGCAAGTACAAGGGAATTACACTGTGCTGCAGAACTAATGTCTAATGAAACAGATATAAATGTTCACATTTTTATAGATCACTCAAGGATTGCACTTTATTTTATTTGTGATGATGTGAAATCTGCAACAAGACTCAACTGCCAGAATAAACACGGATGAGTCCAGGGCACACCCGCAGACCTCCCAGTGTGCTGAGGCCCTGGAGGTGAGGTGCTACCAGCCCTGACAGTTCTCCCACCTCCCCAGCAACATGACACAATGCTGTCTGTCTCTGGAGCAGGTCTAAGAGCGACTTTTGGGCTACACCTGCACATGTAAATGGTCCGGGGATTACTCAGCCCTGCCACAGCAGTGTTTCTGTAAGGCTAAAACTCTCATCGTTATTAAAACTATATTAAAACCCTCATATTCTCCAACACAGGATGGTTGCATCAGACAAAGCACTGGGACTGGTCTTTGGCCCGTGCTGCACCCTGAACGTCACCAGGGCATTTTTCAGAACGCTGATTGGTGAGAGCAAAAAGCACACCAATAACCAAGCTAACAGATCTGCGTGCTAGCCCTGATTAATGTAGGCATAGTTTTGTGTCCCGTGGTGACAACGAAGGTGTGGCTCATCATAAAAATAGATGACCCAGAAACTTTTCTGGGTAAGCTCCATATATTACATCCATGAAACTTCCATGAAGTGTGAAGGAATGGTATCTTGCTGCAAGGAGAGAGTAGGTCTCTCCCAGGAAGGAAAGAAAGATCCTGGTATAATTGCAGAATACAAAATAAAAATTATTAGGCACACCTCATTCTGCCTGCACAGCCAACTGGAAAATACAGGTTTTCCTTTGCACCTAGCCAGCTTTATTTCAGGCAAGCTTTAAAGACAAAACTTCCACTAGTATCAGTGAGACTTTTGTCTGTGTATGGGATGCAGAGCAGAGCCCTCTCCTGGTAAGCACTGAAGATAATTGAGGACACCCCGGCACTGTGTTCGGCACCATCCACAGCACATATCTATGTGATGAAGTATTGAACGTAGGCACTCAAAATAAAATATTAGAAAAGCTCAGCTATTTGGAGACATGAAACCTTGTGATTGAGGCCAGGTTTGTTTGGATTTAAAAGAAAATAAATACGGAAATCTAAAAGCACTTAAATGATGGCATACTTGAAAACTGAAACTGAAAAATTGGTTATATAACATACTTAAAGGCACAGTTGGCACTTCAAACTCACAATGACTAGCCAGTTGTAACCTGCTTTTGAACCCACAGCTGAACTCTGGATGTCAAATTACTGAAAAGGGTGGGTCACTTTCTTTTTAAACCTGAAATCTGATAACCATGGCAAAAGAACCCCCATTCATTCTTTCTTTTTATGACTATAAAGCCACGAAGCACCAATAACAATCTTAAGTATACAGATCCACAAACTTAGCCTAATTAACACACTTGTGGATTTCATTCTTGATCCTGAAAATTAACAGCCATATTTCAAAGCCATGCTTTTGTAAAATAAACTTCACAACAGGTACATAAGCTAGATGCAACATATGATAGGCATTTCAACAAATCATAATAATGATACATTGCCAAAATAGTAGCAGTCGATCACTTGATTATCTTAGAGTGTCTAAGTATAGTTGCTTAAAAAGAAAAAAAAAAAAGTCAGCCAACTAAACAACAACAAAAAATACCCTTTTGTTACTGAGATGCAATCTAAAAGCATATTGGTTTTGTTTCAAAATTATTTATAAAGATTCTAAACCTTACTGTTTGTAATAACATGTGCAAACATGATTATCTGGAACCATACTATTTATGGCTGTAATCTCATTAGCCTTCACAAGGTAAGGAGGGTTGGGCCTATGGTACTTGCATGGAAGACCTGCAAGGAAATTCCAAGTTACTGTATGAAGTGGTATTTGTACAGGGCAAAATTCTTCTGCTGACTCAGTATTGAACAAGCATGAAGTATATATGATCACAAATGCTGTCTTTATATAAGAAGTAAAACCAAGAATATCGAACACTTGCAGTCATTAAACACCCTATGGTACTTTTTGCAAGTGTAGGAGTGCCTGGCCAAATACCAGTCTAGATAATTACATCCTGCCTACTTACATTCCCCTGTAGCTTTAAATGGATAAGGTATTATTCTTCTATTCTTGTGTAAAAGTGGATCCTACAGCCTTTCCTTGGGCTCCGCTAGGACTATTTCTAGCATGACCTTCTCCACGCAGGGCTCTATATGGTCACACAGAGTCATTTATAAGACCCAGTGCACTGCACTAGATTTTGGACTTGGAGCCTACTGAGGTCACTTCCATTAAGCACTGGAATTTTCTTCAGCCCAACGGCACCAATGTAACCAAAATCATCATCTAATTACTACCCAGAAAAGTCATATTTGCAATAAACCACTGCCAAAAATTAGTGTGCATTTATGATAACAGTTTCTGCAGGACTTCCTTCAGCGCACCTGTCCCAGGCCAAAGGCCCATTGATTTTGTATGGGACCCTGCCTGCTTTCAGCGAAATCTATAGCAAAAGAGCAATGATGTTCAATGACAGCAAGTCTAGGCCCTTTATTGGGAGATTTGCCTTGTGCCAGGTAACAGCAGTGAGGTTCTCCCACCCCTCCTCAATCTGAAACTGGTTACATCAACAAAAATTATGTGTAATCTTGTTAAGTCACCTGCATCTTACATTTTAAGAGGGGGTGCAACAGATGGTTAAAAGTTTGCTTTAAAGTGGTATGTCTATTAAAACATTAAAACAAGCCAGGTTACTTGGTGACAGTTCCCTGTAGCAGGAATTTGCTTCATTGAAGTAAAGTGGAAGGAAACCAGACTTCAGAAAACCTTCATTATCGTGTTCAAGTGCCTCATATTAGAGCACTGCTGTTCACAAAAGTCCTCTCAAAAGGAACGGGCTGTTAGCACGTTTTCCTACAGAAGGAGTCTGTTAGCAAGATGGGTGCTGGTGTGAGTCACAACTGATACTCTGTAGCAGGGCTGTCAATTGCAATTATTTTCTGCAAATCTGAGTTCTTCCCCCTGCCAGTTGCTCTCTAAACTTCCAGTTTCAAAATTCACTTTCTTTTTCCTTTTTTTTTTTTTTTTTCTGGCTTGTCCTAGACTATGTCAATTTGAAGGCTGGCTTTTGGGGGCTTTTTGAGTTTAAATGTTTTTCTAGCTGTATTTGTGTAGGTCAAAGATTTTTCCAAGTCTGTTCTCTTTCTGAGTGGCGACTCTCCCAAGACAGCAAATACAAGTTTTTTATAGACTTGTTTTCATGAAGTTTTAGTCATCTGAAGTCTGAAATTATTTAGGAGAAAGATGACCATTGTCTGTACAATTCACTGGATGCAAATCATAAAATTCAAAGGCAGACAGCTTCAGTCAAGTAATGCTTTGAATAGTATCATTGAATGCAAGACCAAGCAAATGGAAGGCAGGTAGGAAAGAGTCTTCAGGAGTATGCAATTTCCCCCCCACCCCCCCACCCCCCCATTTCATGTGATTCACTGAGCTCAAAAGCTTCTGACGTGCTTCTTCTGAAGATCATGGCATTTCTCTGAATGTTGCTGTCATTCTCTCCAGCTATAGGGCCTAACTTCTGATTCATCTTCTGAATTTTTGACTTTATCCCTTTGAAGAGCAAAATTACTTGACAGAAAGAGGGTGATGCAACTGGTTGAACAAGAGCCAGCCAATCCACCCAGTGAAACCCAAGAGGAAATACACGGTTGATGGTAAGAGTGTGAAAAGTGACTAGGCAGGGATTTTCCTCCCCTTATCCACACTGGGTAGCGAAGAGGACCAAACACAGCTTTTGAACTTCCAGCAGAAAACAGCCTTCAGCTTCCAAGCAGGAAGTGTCTCCATTCACACTGACGAGCTTGAGAGGAGGGAGACAAACGCATCCCGTAAAAGGGTACTCTGTGGTGCTCGGTCAGCCTTCAAAGAAGACCAACCGTCCCAAGAAGCCAGAACCGCTTTACTGTGGTGGTTCTTTGTAGAACAAACAAGAGGGGACAGGCGGGAGAAGTGAACTGCTGGCTTTGGTACCCGGACTCAAGTGGGTCAGTGCCCCAGGCCCTTCAGCTCCTTTTCCTTCCTCTGCTCCCACCAACGCTCCGCAGGCACAGTGAAGGTGCGGGGTCAGGGCACGGCAGGACGGAGCAGCCCCCAGGCTCTACAGTGCCTTGCCGAGCCGTGCCGTGCCGTGCCGAGCCGTGCCGTGCCGTGCCGGGGCGGGCGGCAGCCGCGGGGCAGCCGGGCCGGTGCCTCCCGGCACAAGTGCACGGCACCGCCCGGGGCTGCGCTCCTCGCCCCGCAGCTCCCCGCTTTCGGGACCGGGCTTTTCGGCAGGGAGGGGGTTACCTTTCCTTAGCAAGGTCCCGTCCCTTGCCAGGGAAACTTCCTTACGTGCCTGTTGCGTGAGAGGCAACTGGTTGCGCTCGCTGAAGTGCGAAGAGTGTTTGGCTTCTCCCGCACCAGCCTCCTCCTCCGTCTCCCCCTCCCGCCCCGAGTCTCCCCTCCCGTTTTGCTCCGAGTTGCGCTTTATTTGTGTGTGGGGGGGGGGTGGGGTGGGGGGGGGGGGGGACGGGGACTTGTAGGGGGGATGTCCTGGTTTTGCCAGAGGAACAGTGCAAAAGGGGAACCTCGGCTCGGAGAAGGGACGAGAATAAATAAATAAGGAGCGGCCATAAAATAAAGGTAGTGGCATATCCCGGCGGCTACGAGAAGGTGAGTGTCTCCCTCCCGCCCCTCAGAGGTGCCGGGAGCCGCTTCGCTGTCGCATGTGCCCGTGTCCGTGCGGATGGGTGTGAGCGGGTGCTTGCGTTTAGGGCTCATTTAGCATTGTTTTCCGACAAAACAAAACGTTGCCGCGAAACAAGCGCCGTGGGAAGGGGCCGCGGAGCCGGCTCGGGCTGTGGCCCCGGGCACCGGGCGAGCCGAGCGGCAGAAATCCGCCCTCCGGTGCGAGCCGGCTGCCTTCCTCCCCACCCGGCCGGCCCCTCCGCGGCTGCCGGCCCCTGCCGCTCCGCCCTGGCCCCCCTTCCACCGGCTGCCACCGCACTGCTCCCGGCCCGAGCCTCCCGCAGCCCCCGGAGCGGGGCACGGGGAGCGGCAGAGGGCAGCCGGGCCCTACCGGGGGGCGCCCGCCCGCTCGCCGGCAGCAGGCACGGGGGGTGCCCGAGGGGAGCCACCGGCACCGTTCTCCGTGCCCGAAACCCCGAGGGCTGCCGGCCGCTGAGCTGCCCCCCCGGGCTGTCACCGCGGCCGAGGGGAGCAGCCCCCGCAAGGCCAGCGGGACCCCGCGCCCAGCGGTCACCGGCGTCTAAAGTTTCACCCGCGTTTGTGCGAGCGCTGCTCAGCGCCAGGGAGGCGCGCCGCTGCCCGGCCGCTATCCCGCGGGCAGGACTTGGTAGCGGGGCGCTCGGGGGGCCGCCGGGACCCAGCAAGTGGCGGTGTGAAGTGTCTGCTGCTTGCAACGCTCCCGGGACGCACGCCTGCCCAACCCCGGGGAGCGCCTCTGCTGGCTCGAATCTGAGCACGAAATCGTGCTAGAACAGTAAGAAACCAGTGTTTTCACTTCTCCGAGGTTTTATTTGCGGGCGTGGGACACCAGAAAAGAATTGCTAAGACTAGAAACTGTGTCCGAGGTAAACTAAGCAGCAGTTTAGAGCTACAGTGAGGTATGCAAAGCGAGCATCTTCTCTCACCGTGGAGTAAATATTTTTTTTGGTCTGACCTCAATATTTATTTGTTTATTTTTTGAAGACTGTACCTTGTATTAAAGCTGGGGTTCTTTCATTGTTTCATTTCCTTAACGCTCAAAAAGCAGTTTCCTAAAATTACCATGGGTTTGACTTTTTCCTGTAAGTATTTCTCAGAAATGCTGCCGAGTTACAAATGTTTGCACACCTACACTATGTATCAGATTGTGAGTAAGTGGAAATACAGATTGACGTTTCTCTATCTTCTTCCTGTCTGTTTTGACATCTAACATTAGCTGGGTTACGTCTTAAACAGTTCTTCCTGTTTTCTTTTGAAGTTTCTGGTATTTGCGTTACCAAATGGTCTTCAATCAAATTTAATAAAACTAAAAGAGGAATATGTTGACTAACCTTTTAGGTACCTTTGTTCAGATAATGCATATGCACCTATAAATAGTTATGTATATATGGTTGTACTGCTAATAAGCTTAGTTGAAGGTTATTCTTGCAGGATTTGTGTGTATTACTGGCTTCGCAACACTTTGCAGTAGAAATTTATTCTGCCTCATGGATAATGCCAATGCAACTGATAAATTCTAAACAAGGAATTTAATGAGTACAAAACTGGTCAGTTCCCAGGTAACTGCAGTTTCCAGTTAAAATGTTTCAAACAAGGCAACTAGAAATCCAGCTATAGATAGTATCCTGTTGCATATTTTTAGCCTCTGATGCAAGCTTTCAGAGCTACTGTTTAAACTTTATGTGACTTTCATATATCGCGTTCTACTTTTTAGTCCTAGAATTAATCAATGTTAAGCACTGAAACTTGGTATGGGAAACGTACCTGGTTCCATGATGACCTGGCGGAGTTGCACAATGTTCAATACAATCTTCAAGTGTTAAGATTTAAACTACTTTTTCCTCTATTAAATATGAAAGTTAATTCGTAAAGAAGAAAGAAATTCCTGGAATTTCTGTCAAACGCTGTAGGACGTAACTGTGAAGTTTTTATGTGTTATCTTTTTCTTTCGTGAAAGTAAGGATTTTATGAACTCGGGGTAAAACAGGTCTCCCTTTTTATAAGGAGAGTTTATTCAGCATACTTCTATATTGCAGCTGCTGATCATATTTCATAGAGCTGTTAAAGCACTTAAAACCTAAAATTAGGTACTGTCTGGTAGTAAATATTTCAAATCACTCCTTGAAGAAATAAATAAAATGGGCTTTAAAAAGAGACATTTTCAAATCTATCGTCAAACAAAAGTAATCTTGCTTTGCTTTTACTCAAAATAATACAGTTTCAATCTAAATCACTGTTTTCAACAGTGTGCATTTTTCTTAAGTTTTCTTCATTTCCTACACTTTTCTTTTAATTTTAAACTGACTTTATTTGATATCATAGTATGCTACTTTGTTCAAGCTATGTTTACTGTGGCAACACTTATATTAACGGGTATCAAATTAACTTCTAACATACCTGTGCTTCCAGTGAGTATCCTTATGATACCGGGAGCTGAAATGTAAGTTCCTTTGCTTCCTGTCATGAGTGTTCTTGTATGGCTTTTAATTGCAGAAGCTGTACACTTGTTTGTTTTCCAGATTTAAGATGAATTCATTTACAGATAAGTATTTGTATCTTTTTTCTTGTTTATCTTGTTTTAATAGTGGTTTTCTATTTGTCTTTCAGTTGAACATGGTTTAATTATGAGTGGTGTACTTATTCATTCTCATTCATTTTTAGTATTGTCATGATTTGCAAGAAGAATGCAAACACAGGACTGTCAGACTGAGAGACATCTGTTGAGTTTATCAAGTGTTTTTTAAAGCTTTATGAAATTTCAGCACTAAACCAGGTCTGGTAGCAGAAACACTTGTCCGCCTTAGGTCTTACTTTTTACTTGTGAATCCAATGTTATTTCTACTGTCTGACATATACATAATCTTCTGGCCATTTTGCTTGAGAAAAGCAGTGTTTATGTTGTGCAAGTGGAAGAAAAGTTTTGATACTTGTCCATCAATTAAGAGGTTTACAAGTAAACTTCTAATATGTAGTATTAAGTTAATATGTGATATTTTCCTTTTTTATATTTAAATATTGTGTAAATGTGTGTTCAACTTAACCTTTCTGTCATTGAAAAGCGCTAATTGATCTTGCTGGCCCTGACATAATAGTATAGTTTGATATTTGAAACCATTCAGCTTTGGCATGGCCCTTTAATCACCCCTGAGATTTCAGGGCAGGGTTCTGCTGAAGGCATAAGCTGCTACTCTTTTTGAAATTAAATAAAAATGGTTATTAAAAATCTCTTTACTTGCTTTTAAGGTCAGTAGATGTTTGACCTATCCGCTACAATTCGCTACAATATACATTAAAAACTTTCTGTTCTGCTTATATGTATTAGGTGACATTTTAGATGTTACTATACAGAAATCAGATTTTTATGAAACTTTTTTTTTTTTTTTTGGCGAAGTCCACACTTCTGTGTTGCACTGTTACTAAATCTATCATTAAATCAGAAGTGCTTAAAGGAACTTGGATGCACTTTGCAGTGTAAAAGAACTGATATGAAGAGTGCTTATCTGTCAAGTAAAGAATAAAATTTATTTGAAAAGGCAATAAAATTTACATTTTAGTCCACATAGTAGGTTGTAATATTGCCAGAAGGATTCCTTTTGGGATGCCTGTATTATGGGACCCTGGTGAAAAATATTTTAAAGTGGTTTCTTCTTAGCTTCTCTAAGCCCAAGAAATGTGACGAATAGGCGGCCCACCTTTTGCTTTAATAGTAAAAAGTAAAATTACTTTGATGATTGATTACCCTATATCAAAATGCATCACTGGGTAATCTCATTCACAGAGCTGTCTATATGCTAGCTGTCAGATTTTTGAGCAAAATGTCAAATGCTAATGGCTGTCTGAGGAATACTAATGTTTAAGCATTTTATTTTCTATTTGTTTTAAATTTCTTCATCACAAGGGAAGATTATCATAAGAAGTGATTATCTTCAGAACTTTCAGAGATTCATATCCCAGTGAGACTAGTATATATTTTGTCTTAAGCTATTACACTCAGGTACTGGACTAAATTCTGATATGGACTGTCACTACAATGAATTTTTAAAAGCCAGATTTTGGAGGTTTTCTGTGCCTAAATTATTGTGAGGGTCTGTGTCCCTTTTCTAGAATAAAACGAATAATTGGCAATTTTTCCTTAAGCAGCTGTCCACAGAAGTACAGCACAATGAATAACATGTGTAGGGTTGTTTAATTGTATGTAATTTAAGTGCTGTCTCTGAAGAACAGAGTCTGTCTGGGCCGACTGAATACTGTGTCTCTGCACTGGGGTTGCCTCCTGGACTATACAATTTGACTGATTTGGAGCAGCAAACTGCAAAAAGACCTCCCATATGCAAATTATTCACTTATAGAAGACTAACTCTCATATAGGTGATAACTTTTTACTTACTCATTTAAGTTAATACATACTACGTTTTTTGGCAACATTAAAATTTACTACTATTGCGACGTGACTCAGTGTAAGTTGACATTGTCAGCAGCATAAAGAATTACCGCTGCTTTTTTTAAAAAACTGGGTAGACACAGCAAATATTCTGCTCTTGACACATATATAATTAAACCACAAAAACCTACATTAAAATACCATGAAGGGTCTGATTTAACCCACAAAAGTAAAAGAAATACAGAGCTGAGTTTGCAACTTTTCAAATAATTCTTCTCTATGACTATGTGTATGTAACTATTGAAATCAATGCTGGTGCATGAGGTAATTGGAAACTTAGCTTGATGTTTTGTGCCAGATCCTTTGCTGTTGCAAATTGGAGTAGGAATGTTGAAATTACTGGAGCGGTCTCACATTATGCCAGATGAGTATCTAGTCCTCTATTCTTAGAGCAGTCTGTTATTTTTTCGGGTATTGTAGTATACTTTGTATGTGTGAGATCACATGCACAGAGGAGTAATCCCACAATGCTTAGAGAAAAATAAAGGAGGGCTAGGTAAAAAAGTCAAAATCATACATTCATGTTTTGCTTTTATTCCCCCCCCTTTTAAGGCATTTTCATACTCCTGTGTTAGAATATATATATATTTTTAATAACACTTTATAAATGACCACAGAAATATCTTTTACATTAGTTTTATTCCTGAAAGTGATTCTGTTAGAAATGTTGTCAATTAACTACATTCTTTTAATTCCTTTTAGGCAACTTTGTTGCTCATGGAAGTGAACAGCCGGATTGCATTTACTCAGGGACATTTCATGAATGCTAAGTCTATTCAATGAAAGGTGTGAAGTCAGTTTAACATGTTAAATCCCACCTGGATGTTCCTTTTTATTTACTGCAGTATATTCCCAGAGAACTGCAGAAAATGAAGGTCACCATGCTCCCACGTGAGAGCAACTAAACAAGACTCGGTATGCTTCAGCTTATGCATACTGACGTCACACTATATGTGAGGTCTTTCTTCCAACTCTCCTGAGTGTCCCAGCGCAGACGTGGTTTCACAAAAACAGGCATAGCTCAGACAGATTATGCACATTTCCCCTGCCAAGTTCTAGCAGTGCAGCTCAGAGTCAGTCTAATGTTCCTGTTCTGGTCTTCTTAATACAGAGAGCTAAGGAGCTGGAAACTAACGGGGCTGAACAGCACAGAGGTTTTACAAACTGAGTAATGGTATTCTGGGAAAGGGTCTCCAAAATAAAATTTTCAGGTTACCCTGAGGCAAGATTTGGAACTGTGGTAGGTTTCCAGAGTGGAAAGATTCAAATGCTTTTCCACTGAGCCATCCCACATGTCTTCCCACACCACAACCCTAATCTGGTGTGGTAGAAGGAGCTGTAGTAATGTTCATGTTAATTTGGTTATTGCACCTTCTGAGAAGCATTTTTTGTTCAAAGCACGCTGAGCTTGCTGTGCAGCAGTATTGCTGGTAGTCAAGTGCAATGAGAAGAATAGCATCTTTCACCTTAAATGGCCAGCTGTGTATTTCCTAAACATTTCTGGTAGCTATTTAGATATGATTTGGCTTGCTTTCCAATTCTGTGATTAAACTATACTCTAATTTCTCCAAGGACTAGCTGAGTAGTCAGCAGATTTTTGGTTTAAGACACAAATGAAACAGAAGGAGCTTAATCCTTGACAGTTGTTGTGAAACTACCTTGCTTCTTGTAGTCTTAAATCTACATTCAGGGAGTCCATGATTTCAACTGTAGCTAAAGAGATGCTGTCAAATCAGGGCTAAGACTCCAGTAGATAGACTGTAGGGTCTGTAGGAAGAGGAGCATCTGTTTCCTTTGTTTTCATGGTGCCAGTTCACTAGGGGCCTTGGTTGGTACAAGCAGTGATACCAGTAAGCTGCGACTAGTTCATGTGCGTGGCTGACTGTACCTGAAGTTTCTATGTCTATCCATTTTCTTTGGCAGAGCTAGGAAGAGTGTGAAGCTGTGGTTTCTCCTTCGGTGGCAGTGCTTCTTAAGCAGCCCTTACCCCTCCTCTGCTGGCCACTCGTTTAAGCTGGATCCGTTCCTCACCATGGTTCACAAACAGCTGTGCTGGCACGATGCAAAGGTCGGAATGAGTGGCAGCACCCACGCTGCTGAAACTGGCACTGGTGCTGCAGAAATACTTGTGGAACCACAGCCTTGGTTACCTAATCTGCCACCTCTATTAACTGAAGTGCGGGGTCAAGTCTGTGGAATAGGTGGAATTTTTCAGAATGAAAACATTGTCTGTAAAAGTGGTCGCTTGATACTTAATCAAAAGTTGTCATAAATGTGTTCTTTAGCTAAAATTAAAGTTACTGCAAATAATTTGCTATACGTGCAGGTTAAAACAATGGAGAAAGTTTAGGTATCTTTGAAGGGGATGGCTGTGATGTTCTCAGAGGAATGCAGGAAATCAGATGTGATACCAGAATACATAAACCTTCCAGGTCTAGACACTGGTGCCCAAAAGCAGCACTCACGAAGGAGAGGCAGAGTGTAAATGCACTAGCAGGAAAATGTCATCTCCAAAGCCTATAGCATTCACAGCTGGTTGTGTTCTTTTACCACTATTCCTGTGGAAAGAGGTTGAATAATTTCTAAAATATGGCCATTACTTAGCTGTCACTGTAGACAAGTGCTTAATTTATGGCAATGATTTTTTATTAGTCTCCACTGTCACAAAGTATTAACTTACATGCTATCACGTTCCAAATGCCTTTTGTAAGTTGTTCACATATAACACTGAAATGTGCATAGTATACTGCATCACAGGCTTATGAAAGCTATCATGCCAAACTAGCAATATTATTTTTGATGTGAGTACAAGTTCTAGAGATAAGAGTGGTGATGTAATACAGTTCTGTAAGGTTTTTGACTTGACATGACATTTTGCTTAATAAACCTGAAGGATACAAAACCAACTCAACATAAATGAAATGGATTAAAAAGGAAATTAAATATAGAGTTCAAAAACACTTACTTGCTAATGAATCTTAAAGGAGGGCACTATTACACAGAGCCTTTCAAGGGTTAGTCGTCAAATCAAAACTAACTACTGTTTTATAGGTGATACAAAAACTAGTAAGATTGTGTGAAGTGTTATCTTTTATTAGATCATTTACTGACCTAAGAGAGAATTTCTTGCAAAATATGTTGTACTTCTGTCAATAGACTGTAATAACTGCAGTACTGCTACTACGAAGATTGAGGGAAGAGTAAACAAAGAGAGCAGATAGAGTCTACAGACTATAGCAGACTATATAGACTATATATATATATAGACTATAGACTATATATAGACTATAGACTATATAGCAGACTATATAGACTATAGAGACTATAGACTATAGCAGATAGAGCAGATAGAGAGCAGATAGATGCTGATAGAGTCTTCTAGCTTGTTCAGTAAACTCAGAACAAGCAGACAGTTTGTGCTTCAGTATAAATCAGCGGTTTATTTAAATAGAAAAAAAAAAGAAAGAAACAAACAAAAAAACCCTGGAGGCCATGGCAAATGATCAGATTAGTGTCAGAGCCAAAAAAGGAATGATAACTGTTTAAACAAAGAACTGCATGGAGCAAGAGGAGTGACATCATCTGCATAGGTAGTATGGGTGCATCTACTGTTGGAGAGCTGCAACCTCTTCTAGCTTTAGAAAGGAAGCTAGAAAAAATGGAGAAGACCATAGGAATAACTAAACAATTGAACAGCATGTCTTCCAGTGAATGATCATAATTTGACCACAACTAGTAAAAATCTAAGTAGGCAAAAAGGCAGTGTCAAAAACGTAGACTGCATGGCACTTTTAATATTGTTTTTAACATTTTCTTTGTGATGTACAAAGATGGAACATAAGAGTTTTGCTCCTTTTCATTCATTGTTTTCTGACTGTTTCATTTTAATTTGACAGGCTTGGTGCTGCTGTTGAGATTGGATGAGTAGTGATTGTCCTTACCTTGGGTATGAAAACACCCAAGGTGGGTGCAGGAGCAACTGGGGGGATGCTGCCAGCTGGGAGGGATGGGCGAGCTGCCTTCTACTCCCTGCACCCAGATGTTCTGAGGAAGCCTAGCCATTGTTTGGATTTCTTCTATAGCTAGCATTGCATACTCATTGAAGCATGTGACTGGTGAATACAGCATTGAAAGCGTGGCGTGATTTTTAAAAACAAATAAGATGTATAGATAGTATGCTGTCACAGCTTTCTTTTTAACAAATGATTGGATTCTTTGGGTTAATTTGATATATAAAACTGCTGATTGCTTTTACTGGAGGATGTGCTTCTTTTTAAGTTCTCCCAAATGATAAATATGGTTTCTGTTTTAAAAATAATCTTTATTGTTAACTTATGCTATTTCTGTGTCACAAGATGATTTATTTATTTATTTATTTATTTGTGTGAGAGGTAAATTTGACAGATCTTTTGGGGAGAGGAAATCATAAATAATTAATATTTTCAAGTTGACAGTGTCACATTAAATATTCTGGCTGACCAAACATAGCTTTTTTCTTTCTGTTTTCAGTGGCTTGTTTATAAGGAAGTGAAATGTTTTATTTGGTTTGCTTTCAGCTACTTTCTTCAAAAAAGAGAGGCAAAATGTCTCAGAAATTAACAAAAATAGGCTATGTAGTAAAAAATAAAATCCTTCCCCTAAAAAACTCTAGTTGTTCAAAACATTGAAATGGCCAGCTGGTAGGAAAATAAATCTATTTTTTTCAAATTAAATTTATAAAAGAGTATTCATGTATGTGTAGCATCTTTGCATTATTTATTATAATTATTTTATTATTATTACTATTTTTCCCTGAGGATCATCGTTCCTTTTGGTAAGGTTTGTGTGGTTTTGAACTCTGATAAGTTTGAAAACACTACTTGTAATTTTTTTTGCAGACCAATTTTCCTTTATTTTTAGGAGAACACAGTGGGGTTCTTGATCAGATTTGTTTACAAATTGAGTCCAGAAGCAGTCTTCACATTTGTTTTATTTATTTCTGGCTGAAATAACCTGTAATTGATTAATCTGGAATGAGTCAAAAGAGGTCTGTGTAGCTGCATGCTTTATCTAACTGTTGGGAAGCCCCCAAGCACGAGGGGATTCGCAGCTCTGTTTTCAATCTTGGCAATTTCGCAGCATATTTTGAACTGTTAGGATAACGGAGGAATGACTGAGTTATAATTCTGCACTAAAAAATTTTGAATGCTAGTCCTTGATATTTGTTACACAAGTGTGGGATGGGAGTGGTAGGAAGAGCATGGGAGTCATTCTGAGATATATTTGGGTACCAAACTCATACCCAGCTTTGCAAGACAAATAAATGCTGCACTGAAGCATTATTTTACCAAAAGTAAAGGAAACAAAGTGGTTGCAGTTGTTTACCATTTGCCAAGAAATCTTTCAATTTTCTTGACTTTTTACTTGTTTTCTTGTGTGATAATAATGGGACAGCAGGCTGATATATCATTGCAGACCATTGCAGTCCTTTACCTGTTTACTTCCATAACTGAGGCAGAGACCTCTTGGTCTGTGTTGCCATGCCTTTTTGTCTTGAGTGTTGCTTTTAACCAGTAACAAATGGTTTTGTGATGCTTTGAGTTGCTTCCTACTCAGAAATATCTGATACAGAAAAAATCAGGAGCTGATTTTTTTCTTGAATAAAATATCCACGATAACTACACAAGCAGTGTTCTCCTTCAGGAAACTCAGTTTAAGGAAGAAAACTGCACTGAACTGACAATGGTACAAATGTTCACCAAAGATCACGCAGAATTTACATGACTGTGTGTAATGAATTCATAGTGACTGGCATGAAAGCCAATTATTTGACTGGAAT
Organism: Anser cygnoides; assembly: GCF_040182565.1. Classification (NCBI taxonomy): domain Eukaryota; kingdom Metazoa; phylum Chordata; class Aves; order Anseriformes; family Anatidae; genus Anser; species Anser cygnoides. The sequence continues at coordinate 62,219,434 of NC_089875.1, read as the reverse complement.
TTTGAGAAGTTTTCAGTGTATCACAGTTTGGTGGCATGAATTTTGTCTGTTTCAATTATTCTATTTAATATCTGGCATGAATTCACATGCTCAGAAGGCAAGATATTAAAAAATAGCATATTATGTCCTAGTTAGAGCTGTGTAATTTTTAAGAGGAGGGAGGAGATAAGAGGAAAGTAGATGAATATAGAGCTATAAACACCTAATTAGTGTCAAAGCCCTCTCCCCTGTTCTTAACATTCATGAAAACTCAGAGTGGATAATTTTGTTGTCTCAGGATGTGGAAATGGCTGAGTTGTGTTACTGGGACCAACCAAACACCCTTTCATTTCCAGCAGGAATACTGAGCAGACCTTGGATTCCCTGTAAATCCAAGCCTCAGGGTTATTGTCATACTATCATAGAAACCCAGATTTGATTTTTACTTCCTTTGTTTTTGTGCTGATAATATCTGGCATTGAACCTTGAAACTTACTAATTTGGATGTACAGTTTTTGTATAGAATAGAACATACATTGCATACCCAGCATAGATATGTGCACGGTCTTCTGCACATGCATGCCAGGTAGAGTGGAAGAAAAAGAATGGTGAGCAGGTCCTGAGGTGTTCCTACATGTCTTCCTCCACCCAGCTGGTACACTGACACCCATGCAGTTGGGTCTGAGGTGAGGGCTCGGTGTCACAGAGGACGTGGCCGCGCTCATTATTTGTTCCTCAGTAGGTCCTGTAGATCCCTCCCATGTCTCCTCCATGCAGCCCAGCAGTTGGGAGGTGCGTGTGGGCACTCATCCTTTCCCCAAAGCCTACTCAGGTTGTGCGAGTTGCTGTATGAATTCCTGGTGTAATTTTGATAACTAAAAACAAGGAATATCAATGCGACTTCTCTATTTAAGCATCCCAACAGTAAATGTGAATTGCTGCAGTCCCAGCAGGATGTAGAGCCCAGCCAAGAAGCTTTGCCTCCACCAGGGGCCGCTGGACGTACCCAGAGCTAAAATAAGCTACGGCCTGGGCATGGTGCGCCAGGCTGGCCACCTGCTGCGGGCCAGGGCCTCTGACAGAGGGATCTCAGGGCTTTGGGGGTCGCTCGTGGTTGGAGACATGTCCAGCTGGGGGCCAGGGCCTCTAAGAGAGGGACCTCAGGACTTTGGAGGTCACTCGTAGATGGGGTTGTTTGGCTGGCTGGGGGCCAGGGCTTTGGGGGTCACTCGTGCCCTGGGCATGCTACAGGGAGCTCTAGAGGAAAACTTCAAAACTTCTCTAAGGGTAAAATTCTCATTCTCAGCAAAGCAAAAATTGACTGAAACCATGGGGGTCCAAAGAAGGCCTTATCTTATCCTCTAGAGATGAAGGCCTTAGGGGAAAAAAAAAACAGTATTAGAAGGGATGGAAAGAGAGGCATTCCATATTTCTCTTAATTCCCTAGATGGTGGAGAAAGGTTTGTTTCTGTAACACAGCAAGAGCTTTCTGGGAGGCTCATTTCACCCACCTTGATTTCAGGTAGTGGGACCAGTTACCTCAGCTAAGCCTTTAGAAAGATTTCAAAGCCACTTCTACCTCCTGCAAGGATCCTTCTGATAAAAAGGAATGCAGGAATAAAAATGTGAGAGCTAAAATAAATAAATAAATATACTCTGTACACTGTATATATTTCTCTCCACCTGGCAGCTTTCCTCAGAAAAGCAATATGTGTTTAGATCCTACTGTCAGGATGGCTTTGCTTGCCTTTTTATCTGTTTATTAGATTTATATTTAAAGTTTGTTAATCATTTGCTCTCCCTTGAAGTTAGATATAAATGATAATATTTCTTACTGTTTTTTTCCACTGAAGAATTGTTTCAATTAAAGTTGACATTCCTTTCAAGAGGATACAGCATAAGAGAAAACACAGAAGCCTGCAAAACTAAAAAATAGTTAACCATGGGAAATATATCAAGTAACATCTCTTCAGAAATTATGTTAGGAGCTGAAATTTCATTTCGCCTTACAACATAAGAAGGCTGATCTGCTCTCTTTTTCTACCAAAACAAGGACAGACAATGATCTCCAGTTTTCAGAAAGCCTTAATGTTATAATTTCATTTATTTTAAATGTGTTAAATTAGTATGGTTTTTCTTATTTGCTTGTCTGCTAACAGAGAATTTTGAAGAAAGCTTGGTTATAAAGCACATCACTATTATTTCTCATCTGGAGCGTGGATCTTTCTTCTTTTCCAAATGTGATACTAATAGAGACTGAGAAAGCAGCATGTTTTTACTGTACAAAAAACTTTTTTTTTTTTCTTAACTATAGCTATAGGCTAAGTTGATATTCTATTAAATCAGGATTCAGTTTCCTTTTCTTTTAGTTTATTCTAGGTTCTATTTTATCTTATTTCAGAGCAGACTGCAGGTGATATGCATGCAGACGGCTAGAGGGAAAAATGCTTTCCAGGCAGGAAATGCTTGAATGTTAGGCAGTGGCTGTACCATCTCTCTTGTTCCTTTCAAGAAATTAATTTCTTAGGGGAAAAAATGATCATGAAATCATCTAATTTAGTGAGATCACAGTGCATATGCACTACAGTTTCTTGCACTGATTCTGGAGCAATTGATTTCCTTGTGGTCTTCATGCATAACCTTTCATAGTGCCGTATGTTCCTCCTCAGATGTTTTGTAGCAAAGGCACAAAAAAAAAAAAATAGACAGAGGCTTGCCTGAGGCTGGGGGAGTTCAGAGCCTTGAGGCTGTGCTTATTTGTTCACACAATGGCACCTTACTGTGACACGTGCTGCATATCTTCAGTTGCAGTTATAAGCGCTACGTACTTCTGCTATCACAGGTTTGTGAAGTGGAGAACTAGAAAATGAGAAAATATTCTTTGTGAACACTTATCACTTAACATTTTGACTCTTAACCAGGCCGTGGCCATAACAGAAATGATTCTTTGTGGCTACAAATTGTGTTAACTACAGCAGCATCCTTTCTGTTTATTCTCTAGACTTATTATTGACACACTTTATAATGTAAAAGCAATATAGTAAACTTGACTGGTATTGCGCAGCTCCTTTACTATACAACCAGAGCATAACCATGATATAACCTTAATACAGGTTATATAGGTTACCTCAAAGTAGGTGTTCTGCAGTTAAAGAAGAATTAAAAGAATCTGACGATGTCCCCAGCGTGGGATTCTCATTCAAAAAAATGTTGATGTGGTAGAAACTGAGGACCCTTCCCCCCAGTTATTTCAAGTAGCAAGAGCAACTTCTAGTGGAGCAAGAGAAGTCTTTCTTGCTCCTTTTAGGTTAAGGTGAAAGGAACTAAAATTTTCTTCTGATTGCCAAGATCCTCTTCCAGATGAGGGACTCTTGTTGGAACACCATCACCCATGCATCTGGCTGAGTGGACAGCCTGAAGCAGGCTCAGAGACTCTTGGGAAATGCCTCATGCTTTAAGGATGTTTTTTAACCTGTGAGTTCCCAAGCTTAACATTCTGTTTTGAGCTTGGGAAAGGTGCAAGACATGGGTTTTTTCCACATCTCTTATGAAATAAAATTGCCTCTGTCAATTGTTTATTTGTTGCAATCCCAATTTTCTGTTGAATAAAAGGCTGAAGAAATCACTGTTAGGGGAGAGACTGTGTCCTTGCTGTCTTGCATTTTCAGTCATTTACGAAGTGGTATGCCAGAGATCCTTGTGTAGGGTTTTGTTTTTGTTTTTTTTCTTATGGGTGTATCTTTGGGAAGAAACACATGTTTCTCCTCATGGTGGAGTCCTGGAAGTTGCAGTTTAAATTTGATGAAGTGTTTTATTCCCCCAGATAAAAATAAATAAATAAAAAATTATATTTAAATGCATTTGTTGATGAGGAAAGTCAGGAATCCTTCTAATTAAGACATTTCTTAGAAAGGTAAAATTTTTATCTGGGAGCATAAAACACTTCATCAGTTTTAAAGCCACATCTGTAACGACTGGATCAAGAGCAGAAACAGACATTTTTCTTCATTCTGGCTTGTCTGTGAGTTTAAGACTTTTAACAACAGTTTTTAAAATAGTTAAAAACAGTTAGAAACACTTGCAGTATAACAGGGATAAGAGTGCCCTCCCTCCCTCTGTTTTTAATCTGGTTCTCTTGATGGGATAAACTACAAGGTTGAATTGGTAACTGGATTATTGCCTCATAAAACAGCACGAGGTTACTATTATCCTTTAATTTTATATCTTTATTAGGGAGTAATGTTGGTCTTATTTAAATCACTGACTTCTCTAATGGTTTTTCTCCTCTTTTACAAATTTATAAAACTAAACCCTAAAGGATTTGGTCTAAGTGCAATTGGAATAACTGCCATTATAAAAATCATTGTGTTAGCAGTTGGTTATAATCAGCAGCTTTAGCTGGGCTCAAAATGTAGTAGAATTTAGCTGTTGATATCTTAGACCAGTAAGTAGAGTGCTGATAAAACTGTAAGTCTGAATTTTATTTTATCTTTTTAAAAAAGCTTCATTTCCAGTAATAGAGTATTTGAATTTTGAGGCAGTGTGAAGATGAACAAGAGAGCCCTGAAAATGATTATACTATTGCATGCTTGTGGGAAGATATATTTAACACATGGTGTATTTATGCAAAGGTTAAAACAAGCTTGTCTTGCAATTCAGTGAAGTCATTTAAAAAATTCCTGAAGGTCAGCCTTTTTTAGAAGAAGGCTAATATAAGTGGCATATTTAATGATGCATTGCAGTGGGATATGTCCACTTGATTCTGGGACACAGCTTACACATTGTGGGTGAGACATGGGTTCTTAATGGTAAAACTCCTGTTGGACTTAGGCCAGGATTTATTTAAAATATTGATAAACTTTATTTTTTAAGGAAAAAGGTGGCATGCATCCATTGATTTCAGTATGCTTTGGTTAAGCTCATGATTGCTAAGGAAAGAAATGTAAATATGGCTGTCTGTTATGGTGTGGTTCTGTAGTTGGCTTTCATAAAGAAAGTGAGGGATCAGTCACCGTCTATGAGCAGCAGTCAGACTTAGAGCATTTTCTGTTTGAATGCAATCCAGATACTGACTTGCAGTCAGTAAACTTCAAAACTGGTCAAAAAATTTGTTCTGAATCTTTTATTTTACTGTGAGTGCTTGAGCATTTTTTTTTTTCCTGTAGGCAATCTTACTAATGCAATAACGTGCACACACTTCAAACTCCTAATTAAATTAAAACAGATTTTATGTTTAAGTTCTTTGTGGAATATTTTAGCATTGGTTGTGAAAATTCACCTTTGTGTTTGGAATTGCCTTCTTTGGCAGGGGCTGATGAGTAATGGCCTGCTACAGGAAATCCCATGTAGAACTGCTTTCTTTCAAAATATCCGTTGTTCTCTCTAGTCTCCCATCTTAAATATGCCTATACTTAGTGTTTAAAAGAAAGCTTTCAATTGTCCTTTTGTCTCAGCTGGACAAAGAGAACAGAAAATTTTTACAAATACAAGGGTGTTGGCTCCCAAAGCCAAAAACTATGGGAGGTGGTTACCATTGTAGTGAAGGCATCCTGGGTGAAGATGTCTGTGTCTTGAATCCCTTTGAAACTGAGAGGAGATTGAAGCCATTTTGAAAGACAGAAGTTCTTTGCAGCTTTCTCTTAAGGTGAAACACATACCACAGGATTTGCTTGCAGTTGGTCTTTTCCTTATGTAAATAAATGGCAAACTTAATGAAATGCTGATTAAACTTTTTCTGAAACTTAGACAAGAGGGAAGGAAAACAGGAGCGTGTAATCCAGGAATGATGGGAAACTGGAAAGAAAATAGACTGGGGTTCTAATTCTGTATGTGTGTGTGTTCTAGAAAATATCTAGTGCAAAACCCAAGGAAATCTGGGGAGTTAACACTTTGAGGATGGAGATATGGAAGAGGCACTTCAGACCAAGAGGAGAGGTGTTCGTAGGTGAATGCAGGGAGGTGCATGGAGATATGGGTGGAATGATCTGGAGCTCCACTGCATGCAGACAGAGCTGTAAATCATTTAAGCTCAGATAAGTAATGGTTTCAATTATGCTGGTTGGAGATAGCATAAGGTATAAGCACTTACTGGTCGAATTTAATTCCAAGATGTATCCATAATATGTTTATTTTGTTGGAAATACTCCCAATAACTTCCAATTTCTTGGAGCACCTTGTTGATAAAAAAAAAATCCAGGTAATCTCAGATTGTTTGGGCTGCTTAATTTATGCATTTGCATACCACGATGTGTTTTGTTTTCTTTTGAATGTAACACTAGGTTTGATTTATAATTTTATGATTATTTATATATAAAATATCCCTGGCACATGTTTTATTTTAAATTATGCAAAGTGCTTGTTACTCTGAAGTGGATCTTTTCTGAGAATGGAGGTTGTAATATAGTTGTGTGGCTTTGTAGTTAAGATTACCGTAATCATTGCTATGCAGAATTCTTAGCATTGCCATATTTAAGATCTCAATATCTGATGATAGTGATTCACCCTATGAGAGTAGGCATAGACATGGTAGACAATTAGGCTGATGTCTATCATTTAGCACATTGCAGGGAGCTGCTTGTTATAAACCACTTTGTGTATTTTATTTAATCCTAAAGGAATTTAATGGACCTTAGAGAGGGGACTTCATGCTGATAATTGCATAATAACCTTTTTCTGCCAGACACTTCATGACTAAGAGGTTATCATTAAATGTGTATTAAGCTGTTTTGTTCTGTGTTCTATAATTGTCTCTCTAATATGTCCTCCCAAGGGTTATCCTTTTTTGTCTACTTAAACAGCTGCCTGTATTAAACATTTTAGCTTTTCCATTGGCTTGTTTTCATGGCTATTTTTTCATCTAGGAGTGGAAAAGTCATTACTTAAATGTGTTTCTGTATCTGTCTGTGTATTTTAGATAGCTTCCCAAAACAATACTGGAGGCATTGAAACATTTTATATGAAATGAGGCTTCATAGAAATCAATGGGAACTTGCTGCAGATTTTAGTGGAACCACAGCCTCAGTTAGGGTGTTGTTTATTGCAGATTTGCATTAGAAGTGAGGGCCATGGACTAACATGTTAAATTTTTATCTCCTCTTTAATTTAGACCAGTGAGCTGTAAATTGAAGGGAAGATAATTTCTGCTTGTGGTGGAAAAGAAAGGTGAACAACCTCCATGGAAGACTCTCAGGATCTAAGTGAACAGTCAGTAAGTACAAATGCTGTTAAAGTTAATGGAATAAATTGAACTCTGTTCAAATTGTGTATGGAGGTATTTTACTTCAGATTTGAGAATTATAGTAAAATCTGGCAATCTTACTAGTAAGATCTTACTAGATAGTAAGATAGTATCTTACTCAGATAGTAAAATCTTCTGTGCCTCTAGATTCAAATATTTTCTTAGTTCATATATGAAAAGAGTGGTTTTAGTCTTGCCTTTTTCCTACTGGAAGATCACAGATATACAGGATTTTGCAGAACTAGATTTGTTGGAGAGCTGATGAATATAATTGATGTACACCAGAGGAAAATAAATATTAAACTATTGCACAGCGGTATGTCTTGTTCAAATAACTGTATCAAAATGTGTATCCGTAGTGGCCTGCCAGTTTTGCTAAAGCAAGTGTTACCAAAAACACGAACAAGAAATGTCAGGTAATTGACTGTTGAAAATGATGTCCATGAGTTCTTCTAGGGCTCTCTTGGCTTTCAAGAGGATTGTGAGAACTGACAGCATATCTTCTGTGTCACTGATGAAATCGCTGGGAAAAATTGGGTGGACATTTCTTCTACGTCTTTTCTAATTTTTCCTTTCCGATAAGGATGTGGTCTCCAGACTTCTTAGCCACCAGACTGCAGTTCTGAGGAGGCAGTGTTCTCTGATCAAATTTAAACTTGGCTGGGCTTGCCGTCCAAAGTATTGGCTTTGTTTTTAACGTCTTAATTTGTAGCGGTCACAGTGCTGGCAGATTTTGTGAGCACCATGTTCCCCATGAGTCTCAGCTTGGGTTCGGTGTAGTAAAGATCAATAAAGGGATTTCATATTTCTATTTCTGACATGCTGAAAGAGGTTATCCATGTAATAAACTAGTTTTAATATCTTTTTTATAGCAGAGACTTTTATATGTAACACAAGTGCAAGGAACTGAGAAGAGCTTGTGCGTGTTTTTAAAATGTCAGTAATTTTCTTTAATAAGAAGTACTTTGCTCCTGACTGGGTAGTTCCTATCTGAGACTTTATCTTGGACTAGAATTTTATAGCTTATTTAAAATGGGACAGAACTGGAAAGTCTTAATAGCGTCTTAAGTCACTGTGGTGGCACTACTCAGGACAGCTGCATGTATTTATGTACTTAATAGTTCCCAACCAAAACTTTAGAGCATGTAAAAGCTACATGGCTTCATAATTTAATAAAGTTTTATAAAGATCATAAAAGATTAAGCAGAAGTTCTCTCATAGTCTGTGAAACAATTATTATGTGCAATACACATAGTATGGTTATTAATGGGAAGTAGATGAGCCAGTTTAGCTTAGTGCAAAAATGTGTTTTCATAGCAGTTAAAATATTTTTGCACCACTGGATGCCTGATAAATGCATACTTGAATAGCCATTTCATTGCCTTATCGTAGTCTTATCTCTAGTATTTTTCATAGTTATGACATAGTTTTATGCTAATGTGAGAACAGTTTTGCAGATTAAAAATTGGGGTGACATATATGTTATATTGCATATAGATAGCAAACACTACTGTTAGTTTCACAGAAAGTAGTGATTTAAGGCAGGAGTTTGTTTTTCTACCTCTTTGCTGAACAGCAGCAGAATTTCAACATAATGGGTGGGAAGTTTCCCATTTCATCATCGCCTTCCTCTTAGGTGTGCACCCAGACTAAGGTCTAGCCCAGGTGTTGCGCGCTATCCTGAGAAAAGCAATTGCAGTGTGAAGCCTGTCTACCTACAGCAGATACTGATTTCCCCAATTCATAAGCCTTTTTATTGTTGTATTATAGTTGAACTCTTCTCACAGCCAAGTTTTGAAAAAAGAAAATAGTGTTTCTGGCTTAGTTCTTTAAAAGCCACAGGGCAGGACTGGAGATTCCAGGTAGAAAGAGGTGTTCTCTAGCCGAGGCTTTGATGGCTTAAGCTCCAGGAAAATATCAGATGTATATGCTACACACCTTCTTCTTGTACTGCTATGGCGTTTTGTAGTGGTTAGTGTGTTTCGTACTGGTTAGCTCTAGGCAGCTCCTGTTCATCATGCAGGATTTCTGGTTTTTAACATGTCCAGGGAATCTAGGCATTTAATTTTGGCTTCAGGATTTCTCTCTGGGAGCTAGGTGCATAAGATTTAGATCATGGAAATTCTAGGCGCTTAAGGGTCCAGCCTCTGCTGGAAGCACATTAGATTGTGTGAATAAGCATGAATGCAAGACCTGTGTTCAAACTTGTGCTGGCATCTTGCCCTGAATATTCTAGTCCATAATTACTTGAAAGACTGCCTGTCTCTGCAACTGAGATAGTTTAGAAGGTGCTTGCTGTTAGATAATATGTTTGATGGACAGATGAGTTTTCTGAATAGAGAGATTCCTTTATTGAATTAATTTCCCCGAGCAGTCTGTTAAGAGCCTTTCATTCTTGGTAAAGGAGGCCAGACACAGTTACTTGGAATAGTTAAATAAAGAGGCTGATTTTCAAGTTTTATTTTAAAGAAAAGAAATTATGCTAATTTCTTCAAGTAAGTAGTCCTCCTAAAGTATAATGTAGTGTAGTGTACTTTTGATTCTTACAGTCTTTTCCATAATTCTGAGATCACTGTTCTTGCTTTCATTCAAGTTTTTGTTGTTTACTCTCTTTTATTCTTTTAAAATAAACTAATAAGAAACAATTGGTTCTACAATTCCTATCGTTAAACTGTGTCATGATCATGTGAAACTCACATTATTGTAGCATGAGCAATTCCACAACATCCCTGTTACCATATGAGAAATACATTCCCCTACTTTTGTCTCCGAGTAGTGACTGCATGACCACACGCTGCTTCCTTCAGCAAAGTGCACCCCTCTTCTCTGAGCCCCTACAGGAATTGCATCTGACTGAAATGAGCAGCTGCTGTGTTTTCTGAGATGCCTGCTTGATTAGATATAAGATATACACCATTTGCTGTGTTATGTCACTAATTTATTTGTTTTTCCTATTTTTATTTGTAGTAAACTCCTTTCCCCTGCTACATTTTAAATTTTTATGTACTCCTTGCCAGCTTGTCAGACAGTGGGGCCTCAGTATAGTGAGGAATACTTTGTGCTTGCTTTCCTTTCCCTTTTCACTCCCAGTCCTGTGTGGCAGAGGTGGAGGAATCTGTTCTTCTAGATATTACCGTGTTCAAAACAGAGTCAGAATCAGAGCAGGGCTTATTGTACTTTAGTTTTCCTGTCTTTTTTTTTTGTGGCCTCAGAGGTAAAGAGCAGTATTTTGAACAGCAGGAAACTGATGCACGAGGAGGGATGGAATCCATCAGGCACAGTTCAGTTCTAACTGGGTTCCTGCAACCAACAGGGAATGGGCTGTGGTGGGGCTCATCATTCAGTGATGCTGTACCTCTGGGGGTGTTGTATCCTGAAGAGTTCACAGTTCTCTTTTTCTTTCCAAATTCAAATGCACAACATGCTCAGACATCCATGCATAGGAGGGAAAATTGAAGTTAATTGGCAGAAAGGTTCAATTTATGAGTATTCTGAAAGATAAGGAAGAAAATAGTAAGACATGTACGTCACAGCTAGAAGAAAATAACCAAATGGTACTTTCATATTCTGATGTGATGTCAGTCACCATGTGCAGGCTGCTACTTATCAAGTGAAAGAACAATTAAAGCCACATAAATTGGTTTTACGGAGACAGATGTAGCTATGGAAAATGTAGTTTTGATAACTAGCTGCCATATATTCTATATACAACATATTAAAAAACTGTAGATGATATAATGAAACACATTAGATTTTGTATTACTATTGCTCTCCTTCAAAATAAATATCCTGATTTTTACTAAATGCTAACTAGAGATACTTTTTCAAAGGGTGCATATTAAAAATTCTTCTGTTTAGTTTTGAAAGAGGAGAGAAAGAAATTTACAGATCTTGTATTTACGAAGAATACAGAATTTAGGAAAAAAATGTTTTATTTATTTATTTATTTTTAAGATGGAAGATATTTAATATTTTTAAGACTGTCAGTGTTTAATAAAATTATAAATTATGTTTAGGATGGATAATTATTTATTGTGTTTTGGTATAGCAAACAGAATTTTCAGAACTACAGAAGTTTTAAACTAATTATTTTATATTCTTCTAGTCATTATTTGCTGTTCAATCTGTATTAGTAGAAAAAAATAATTTGGCTGCTAACTAGCTAGTTTAGGGTTTCAAAGGACCTTATTAGAAACTGATGTAATTTCATCCTCTGCCCCTTTTATATAACAGTGTGCATATTTAGATTACTTCATTTTAAACTAGAATTAAACAATAGATTGCAGTTGAGTAGGACAGGACACTAGCAGATGTGAGGCTAAAACTGAATGAATTGCTTTTTTCATTTCTGTGAAGTCTGGGCAATCATCAGCATTGTGCACTGGGTAAGTTACTTGGTTTTCATCAGATTATGCAGATCATCGTATTTGTCATTTGCATTTATATTCGACACGTAGCTGGAGTCTTTCGGATTGTAATGTTTCTGTGTTTTTTATTTTATTTTGTTTTATTTTATTTATTTTTATTTTATTTTTTATTTTTTATTTTATTTTATTTATTTATTTATTTATTTTATTTTATTTTTTATTTTAATGTGTGAAGGTGTCAGATGCAATCTTCTTGCAGATCAGTTCTCAGGTGTAGCTGGTTCTTTGTCGCAGAGTCCCCACAGTTGCAGCTTTCGGTGAGGCTGTGTCCTGTTGTAGCCCGCTGTGTTTGGGCAGCCTTCTCATGCCGTGAAGGTTGGAGCCCTGGGCTTTGGCTGAAGCTAATTTAAGTGAAATGAAAAATAATGTAAACTCTCTTGCCTTCTTTTAAGTGTCAGTCATACTTTAAAAGACTGTTCTGTATTACATCATAGCATGCTGTGGTTCTTATCTCTGTAATATCAATGTTTGTAGCACTTGGTATATTACAAGCAATTCATCTTGCCAAATTACAGAATTGTAGAACTGGTGGTTGAAAGGAAGCTCTGGAAGTTGTCTTGTCTAGCTTCCAGTAATGAATTGCTGAAAATATTTCATTGTTATGAAAGCAATGAGCTATATTACATATCGGTGTGCAAGTACCTTCCGAAAAAGAAAAAGGATTTAACAAGCAAAAATAATTGCCTTAAATGATTGTTTGCTTTTAACTAAAAACAATCATTGAAGAAAAATGCTGTAACTGAAAGTCAGATAAAGAAAATCAACACATCTTTCCAAGGTATGTTTGAGACTGTTTTTAAGAATTGCTTAGGTATTTTATTACCCCCTTTCTAGAGACACAGAAACTCACAGAGAGATGGGTTGCCATAGATGGTCTAAAATGATCACCCATTGTACATTGCAGAGGATCAAGAATAAACTGTAATAGCAGGATTCCTTGACTATATTCAAAGAGGAAAGTACAGTAAAATTGAGGGAGCTGAATCTTTCCTGTTCCAACAAACTTGGGGTAGAAACACCATTGTTGTTCTCTCCCTCCTGTCAGACCTTTACATAGCAATCTCTGTGAACACTCAAATACTATTTTTCTAATTACTTTGCCCTTCACCATTTCAGCATGCTGTGATTTCTGTACCATAATCTACCAGTGATAAGTTTGAAGGCATTTTTCCAAACTACATTAGTGGTTGTGTATGTGTTTTATTTTTCCCATTTACTGTTTGCAGACCAAATCAGACAAAACTCAGAAGCAGATAATGTATTTTGACAATCAGAATAAACTGAGCTGACTCATGTTTCATATGGGTTGCAAGTAATTGGAGAAATACTGTTTGGCATTGGTCAAAGACACAAATGTTCACCATTGACACACATGTAATAGAAATGTGTATTTTTTTCAAAGTTAATTAAAAATATGATTTGAATGCAGTTTTCTTTAAAAGCTAATTAGTTAATGTCTTCAAAAAAATAGCCAAGAGAATAGAATAGAATGACATTTGTGGCTTGTAACCTTGCAAGACAGGGTAAGTGGGGTTAGCAGAAAAACAGAAATGTGCATGTTATCGGTACTGTCACATCTCCTCTAGCTCAGCTCTCCACCTGTCTTCTGGAAGATGTTACTAAGTCTGTATCAGAGGTTTAAATGGAAAGGCATTATATGGGCTGTTTTTAATAACAAGGGAAACCAATAAAAGAAGTATGTTCTGTTGTCACATACTGTCCTTGGAGTGCTGACAGAGACTGACACGTAGCTGCTATACAGTTTGTTATGACTGATATTTATGGCTTTGGAGAGGCCCCAGCTTGGAATTTTAGGGATAAAACTACTTGGGAAAATTGCTACCTCCATCAGCTATATCAGCTTCCCTCAAAGTAGGTACACATAGGGCTACAGGGTGCCTAGAGTATCGAATTCCATATTAATGGTGATGTCAGAGCTCTGATGATAGAAGGACGACAGGGGAAAGTTCTATTATACATGAACAGATTATACTACTAGAAAAAAATGGAAGAAACTTGCAGGTACCAAACTTCCTTTCAGATCTGAAAACTGGGCCAACTTAGACTTGCTTTGCAGCTTTAAGAAGGGCTCACTCACCTAAGAAAATGTATATATGCACGTGTATGTAAGATTTGGAACATATCAGCCAGTATAATAAAAGCTACTACCCCTCCATATAGATGTGCTTCTCTGTATTAAGTCATCCAATCTGACAAGCACATTTCAAGCTTTGCAGCCAGATATTGGATGCAAGATATGATACTTGTTCAAATATTTAAAATGCCAAATTTATAAATTCTGTACTTTTAATTGATTTTAGTATTGTGTTTTACTTCAGAATTAGCCATGAAATTTCCAGCGATGTCCATGTCAGTCCTATTTGAGAATGAAAAATAAGAATATTATAATTTCTCTAGGACAGTGATTGTGCATCTGCTTAGACTTTTAACAGTGTCCACGTGATGTTACCATGTCCTGAAATACTTTCTTCTTCAGTAAAAGGGGTCAGAATTCTGTTAATGCACACAAAATATTTGACAATATGACAGTGGATCAGCCCTTACATTTTTGTATGACACTGTTACACTCTAAGCCTTACGGCCTAGTCCTTTCATCTCAATTAAATGACCATGTCTACATTTTTACGTGACAAGTACATATTGCACTGAACATGTATTTTGTTTAGTCTCATTTGATTACTGTAAAAGCCCAGATGCAGCAGTGCACTGAAGAATGTGCGGGACTTAAGGGTGAGATTAAACCCATTGAAATCAATGGGATTTCTCATGTGCTTTAAGTTAGGCATGTGCTTCAATACATTTCTGAAAAAAAAGAAACAACTTGGAAATACAGTACAAAATAAAAGCAGTAATTTCAGAAATATTTTATTAGCAAATACTTTTGAATGATTTGTGGCTAAGGATAATATTTGTTCAGCATCATATAACAGTCATGGTTTCTTTCTTCCCCCTGTAGTAACTTTTCTCTGTAGTAACTTTTCCGCTCAGCATCTAAGTGGTTGACTTGCAAGTCAACTCTTATTAATAAAAGAGAAGCATGATAGGGAGAAGCTAAATTTTTAAACAATAAAATGACACTAGATGAAGAATCTAATATCAATAACATATTTTACAAAATACATCTTAAACATATTGAGCACATCCTGGTCAACTATAGTCATAGACTTGTCCTCTTTTCTACTAGGTTACTTCTCTAGCAACTTGAAAAGTTAAAAGGGTTGAGATATTATGGTTAGAGCGGATGAAAATAGTTTTGCCGTACTCTTAGTTAAGGTGGAAGTTGTCCCAGAGGATCCTGTTGAAGAAACAATGCAAAACATGTATTGGTTATTTTGTTATTGATTTATTAACACAGTTTGTCTTCAGATTGGTTCATGCTCCCTACTCCTGAAAGCAACACCTGATGATAGGTGAGAAAATGTCATCATGGAATTCTTTGCAGTGACCATGCTTTAGTCCAAGATATCCACAGACTCAAATATGAAGCAGCATTGAAGCCAAGAGACAGTTTTGTGTTGGAATGTAACTCTCATAAAGGCAAATTTTGGGTGAGAAACTGAATTTATTTCAACCAAGCTGACAGTCAGAGCTGACTGACCAAGCTTTTCTTAAATGCGGCAACAGACCTAGTTTATCGTCTCTCTCTCTCCTTCTGTGTGTATATGTGTTAACTGCATCCTGATGCTGGCTTCATGATATTTAAAGCAAAGCCAGACCAGAGTATTGTCAAACAAAGGCACTGCAAAACTGAGTGTTAGTCGTTTGTCAACTAACAACAGGGTTGAGAAATACTCTGAAAACATCTCTACCCTGCAGTTCTAATGCATTTAAGAGACCAGTACTTACAAAAAAAAGTTATTTACCTGGGAAAGCCTAGGCAATCTATTGTAAAATTTTTGTGTTTTAATAGAGTCAAGAGTTTTACCCATTTTCCAGGTGCATTGCCTAAAGCCAAAAAGGAAAAAAAAAAAAAGGACAGAGAGAAAAAAAGTATAGTGGTTTGCACAGGTGCGTTTGGATAAACCAGAGTCTCAAATGCAGTAGGACTTGCTAGTTGATGTTTGTGCACTTTTACTGACACCAATAGATGATAGAGCTGTGTTTGGGCAGTATGCAGACAAGACATTTCTTCCTCTGCTTGAGACTGATATAAATTCAGAACTGAACAGTTTAATGTGCTTTCCCATAGTGAAAGAAAAAGCTGTATACTGAGATCTGAACAATCTTCTGGTTAGATGTTGTTTATAGCATGAACTGTCATTGGTATGCACTGGAAAAAAACAAGTCTTTACAATAAATGGCAACATTACAAGATTTTTTTGGTATTGTTTAACAGGAATTTTCAATAATCAGTGTATCAAGTGCAGCATGTTGCTTCCCAGCAGTTCACATGTTTGTCTGAGTGGAATGGCCTGTTATTGCCTCTCCTGATTTTTATCTTGGTTTATTTCAGATACGAAGTAAAGTTTTGTATGACAATTTTTGAAACAATTAAAATAATTCTGCAGTGAAATCTTCGGAACATTTGTATTCTCTCAGTGAGTTTTGGTATTGGAGGGAGCAATGTGTTCTATGCTTAACAGGTCTAGTTATGTTGTTATCCCATGTTTTACATTAGCCAATATTAAATGCATTTATTTAAACAACCTCTATAAAACTAAACAAATTTGCCACTTTTATAGTCATATGCATTTGTTTTATGTTTATATCATTCAAAGATCATTGTCTGTGCTTTCAGGCGCATCTGCACTGTTAGGTGTCACCTACTGGCTTCTTTGTCTTACTGGCAGGTATTGGCCTTGAGGGACCCTGACCCATTATGAGCATCTGAGGTCCACTTGATTACCTGCCCATTGTCATCGGCCTTTTCAGAGTACTTTTAATCTCTCTTATTTCAGGAAGTAGATTCACACAGACCTCAGTGCACTGGGCACAGGAGTCCCTATTCTCGGGGAAGTAAGGTAGATGGAAAGGGTAAATGCTGTGTGCTGTCAGTCAGATCTTTTATGCATGGGTCTAACTGTTCAGGAGCTTGAATCCAACCACAGTTTCCCGTTACATACATTTAATTAGTTTCTTGTACACTGAATCATACATTGAGCTACTGGTTATCACCTTCCTTTATGTATCTATTAACTCCTTTTCAGGTTATAAATTAGAGATAGGCTAAGCTCAAGCTCCAGTCATTAGCACATTCACATAGTCAATTAATGCTAAATAATCTTAAGAGCTGTATTGGGGTATTTCTTTCTCTGTACTTCCTCTTTCATGGGGTGGTTTTTGTAGGGGTGTTAGTGCTTTGATGGGCTACCAACACCCTGCTCTCCAGTCTGTTATTTAACTGATTGTGTATCATGTTTGCAAACTCATTGCCCAAGTTAAATAGCTTTAATAATAACTTTCCATGGTTTTTTTTTTTTTTTGCAGTCCTTCTTTTAAAAAGTAAACATTATCCTGTAAACTCTGTAGTGTGGCATCTGTATTTAGAAGATTCATAAAAATAACTGATCTTCTCCCCCTTTTCTCATTGCTTTCAAGGTACAAAGGTCCTTATTATTTCAAACGGTAGGCAAATGGTAGGTAAATGTATAGGTATGTAAAGGTATGTAAATGTAAAGGTAGGTAAATTCATAAATGGAAATTTAAACTTTACACTTCAGGTCATCACAAGTGTAAATCATAGGCCATCAAGGAGTCGATACCTTCCTGAGTTTTGTGCATGGCATTCTTTTAAGTCAAGGAATCCAGATTATAAATTCAGTGAAAGCAATTTTTATTTTTCTTGCAGTTGCTAAGTGTAATTGGGAAATAACTGCATAATAAAATTAGCAGTAGAGCAGTCTTTGTAGGACAAGGCGCAGTTATGTGATGGATATTTCATGAGTCATTGGTTGATCGTTCATAACCTTTTCAGTTGTTTCTTATTAGTAGTAGAGTTCAATAATACTTAATTTTCACTATAGTAAGAACAGACTGAAAATAAGTTTTCCCTGAGCTGTCAACATTGGCCTGAATGCTACAGGTTGAAATTCCTGATGTTAATTTAAATAGGGTAGAATTAGAATTAGTTACTGAAAATTTCTTTAATGCAATTTAAAAGGTTGTTTAGAATATCTGTATGGTAGCAAATATATTACAATAATAACTGTACACTTTAGCTGTTTTTATGCTGTTGGTAATCTTGTTTTGTACATTAACCTTATGAAGAGTTCTGTTGAAAGTTATGGTGCTGAGCTGTGTGAAGACTGGGAATAACTGCCTAACAGAATATCCTACCACATGTAATCAGGTATGAAGAAGCATCCTACCTGTCCACAGCTGCGAGGTTTGGAAAGCCTACAAACCTGCTTTATTTTTTTATCTCAGCACCTGTATGTTGATAAAAGATGACTTGGAATCATTTTTTTCTCTAATATCCTGAGTGTTTTACACATTCTCTAGTCATGTAGCTAGAGTTAAACTGTTGATGTTTCTTTTTTATGTCTACAGGAGTTGAATGACTGAACAATGAGTATGATCCTAACATAGTTATCTTTTAGTCCTGGAGCTGTAAAATTCCACAGTTGTAGAAAACCTATCAACTGGATGTCAGGCAGAGCTACTGTGCAAAAGCTTATGTGAGCTCTTAAAAAAGGCAGGAGAAAAAGAGGTATGTTTAGATTGTACTAATTGCTACTTTTGTCTTCTGTGGTGTAGGGGAAATTGTATATTTTGTCAGACAAGGAAACCTTGGTGTGGCCTGTGTGCTAAAATACATAATGATAAAAAGCAGACTATGATGATCAGAGAGCTTGTACGACATTTGCCTTCATGGATGAAGGAGTTTCTCATGTTTATGAGGAACATACTGCACATCATAAAGACTTCTATAACATTTGATGTCTAAAGGTACTTCTGCTTATAACTGCTTTGCAATGTAACTAGTTGTTGTGGGTATCACCTGATAGTGGATCTGCAGACCATGCTGCAAAATTCACCCAGTTTACCAGTAACAGTGTGGGGTTAACGAAGAACTGCAATTATCCTCAGGGAAGAGCTTTATTCTTTGCCGTCTGGGTTCACCTAACATGGTGTGCATTGAAGAGGAAGGATGCCAGCTGGTTGCAAAAGGGCTGGAGCATGGCTCCTTTAAAATCAGCAGTTACAAAACCCCATCTGGCATGTCTTAAGAGCCGGAGTTGACCTACTAGCTGTCCTCCTCCAATTTCCAGCAATCCCAGGGGACAATACTGGGAGTGAGTATGGGATGCAGTGCCCAACGAGAAATGATGCAGTATTCTGAAACATCTTAATTTTTCAGCCAAGTGCTTTTCAGTGCTCAAAAATTGTACTTGCTGCGAGCATTTTTTTAGAAAAAAAAAAGATTAGAGAAAATAGTAATTTTCAGAATGCAGGCCAATTAAGAGTGTATTTTAAAAATCATTATCCATAATGAGAAAACCATAAAACTCAGGAAAAGGGGAAAAAAATGGAAAGAAAAAACTACACAGCTGATAAACCCCATTGGAAATCTCTCTTTTATTATTCTATGGAAATGGCCATTTCCTTTTTTGGAGTTTGAAAGTTCATTGCCCTTAGTAATAGTGTTCTTCCTGCTGACTTTTTTTGTCTTTTTTCTAGTTAAGCCATTCCCTGGGTGATGAGAGGAAGAAAATATAGTGAAGTTTATTTGTCTTTGTGGGTAGTATTTTAAGCTATTGTTCAAATGAAGAGGCTCATTTTGTGAGTTTTGGCTGTGCATGGATCTGGCTTTCCTTTCTATGTCTATGCAGTGCAAGTTGTCTGACACCTTGAGTTAGAAAGATTTAGCTGGAGACTTTGCTGCTTAAGCATTGCAATTTTAAAATTCTCTCCGGGTAAGGCTGTCCTGCAACTCTTAGCTAAAATGGAAAACATTAAAAAGGTTCTTTACCAACATAGTACGACATTTTTGAATTAATGTCACTTTTTCTCACCCTTCTTTGTAGTAGCAAGGCTGTAGTTTCAAAGGCACACATTAATTCCTCTGAAGAGGATAGGATTCCAGTAGATAGAGCAGAAACAATGTCTGAAGTACAGAAGAATGATACTAGTATTGGCAGTTTTATGTGGAGTATTTTTTTTCACATTACATGAGCTGTGCAAAGTGTTCTCCATGTCCCCACTTGTGTATTATAAATATTCTATATATCATTCTGTTGAGACATAGTTTTGTTTCTTCATTAATTAAATTCAGACATAGACCATGACTGAGTTACACAGGTGAATGCTGAACCCTCTAATCTATCTTATCTTATTATTAATATTTTTTTAAGCCTATAATACTCATACCATCTCTAATATCTAGATCAGTTCTTTTAAAATATTTCTTTTTTCTACTGAAAAAAAATAGTGAAAAGTATAAATAGGATTGAAGATGTTAGGGGTGATTTTCCTGCAATTTTTTAATGCTGTGAGTAAAAATGAAAAGAAAAGAAAAAAAAAAAAAGAGCAACCAAGGCTGAAAATGACAATACTGCAGGTACTTTGACCAAGTGTATAAAGCAAAGTAGAAATGTGAAATGCAGCATGGCAGCCTGCTGTGGTGAATAATACAGTCAACAAGTTCAGATATGAATCTTTGGCTTTTGCTTTTGACAAGTAACTGTGCTTACTTTTCATGTTTTGTACTTTTCAGTGCTGCTGTTTTAGCAAAATATCAAAGTGCTGTGCCTGATTGCTACTTGAAAAATGGATTTAGACTAGGGGAGGCTAAGGAAAGTGCTTAGAGAAGCAGAATGATGGTATTATTAGGTGACAACGACTGGAAATGGGTAATGACTTACCTTCCAGGAACATAACAGTGTGAGGAAACCACCTCTTCCATGTTTATAGAAAGCCCCTGAATCCTGGTCCTAAGTACCACCTTGTATTGGGTTCTGCCTATTGAGAGTCTCAGCTCAGAAGCCTGACTGTGAAGAGAGCTTGTACTTCATGTCATATTTGTTAACTCTTCTGATGATTTGAGCTAGCCCGGTCTGCTGGTCTGTTCCCGATATTCGTCCATCCTTTACTACTCTTTGCTGGCAAAGAATGGTAGAATCAGGTTCTTCTGTTCTGCTGCTGCTCTGTGATGACTTTTGTCCTTTTTCAACACAATTGTGAACTAGTTTGCATTGGATCCTTTTCTGCCTAAAAGCTTCCCCCAACCCTGTGGAAAAATAATCAGTACTGCACATTCCTTTAAAAATCAAGTTTATTGCCTATTGCACTCTGTGCTGATGCAAGTACATAGCATGATTTCACTGTTTATAGAGAAAATATTAACAGAAACCTCCATCCCAGACAATCAGATCATTATAAAAATTTAGAAGCTGTTTAGGGGCATGGACACAATAGATTGTGCAGGAATGTCTCCAGCTGCTTTATTTATAATTTTGATCTATCCTTCCTTGTAATTTTTAAGAATTTCTCTCTTAGGGGACTGTAAATAATTTCTCTTGAAATTTGGTTTTGGAAGTTTGTCCTTAGCAGATGCGATGGTACAAAGCAGGCAGCACAAGTTTGTGTGTAAATCTGTCTGCAAGAATAAGGTTTTTATGATGGTGATGAAGATCTGCACAGGAGTCTTGTCTCTGTTATGACTACTTGTCATGAGGCTTGTCATGACTTGTCATGACATTGTGATTGTCATGCACAATGCTTGTGCATTTGGCTACACAAAGAGGTTACTGTTATGTGAAGACCAAAAACTGACATTGTTTTCCATTTCTTGGTCTACTGTAAGCTCAGTGCAGGTAGGAGAAAAGACTAAGCCGTCTTTTTATCTGTAAATGTTAGTAATGTCACCCAGTAAGTTTGCATGTGTAACTTTTCTACTTTCCTGAAATAAAATGTCTCCATTTAAATTAAAGTAACACAATGACTGAATTACCCAAGGTCAAACTCAGCTATGTTTGTGAGCTTGACATCCGTAAGCTCCACTGGAACTTGGCTTCATTCCCAGGGCTTCCCATTTGACATCATGTCGTACATACTGTGAGGTTATAATGCACTATAAGTCATAAACTTAATGATGTCAGATTAAAGCAGGTAAATGGAGAAAAGATTCATCTTTAAAATAAAAAGAAACTGTAGCTGCCTTCCAAAGGGAAAGAAAATGACCGAATAAATCATTCTCTCATTTCTGGAGCTGACAAGATTATTCTGCATTAATAAAAAGTGAACACTAAAATTGTAATAAAGTACAATAAAGGTATTGTACATTAGGTATTATTTGGCACTGAAAAGATACATAACTGGGTAGATACTAAGTAGATTTCAAACCACCTTTAGGCTTTTTTTATGCTTGTTGTATTTTTCATAGTTGCTTGAACAAAGCTATTAGTGTCACGTCATTTTAATGGCAGCATGTACTAGAACACAAGAGATACTGCTGTGCATGTTGTGCCCAGTACTCACACAAGTGACTTGTACAAAGCAAATGTGCCTTTTTACTGCAGAGAAAGGTAAATCAGCATGGCACAACAAGAATGAAAGGGTTCTGTTGTATATTACATTTTTAAGAAAGCATAGAAAATAGTGCATATCTTCCAGTAAACATTTTTTTTCTATCCCTATCTACCTTAAAAGAATAGAATTAAATCATGTATGCAGAAGAAAAAAATGAATTTCTTTAGCAATGCATTTAAGCTAGTGGGAATGTTGTGTTTAAATGGTCCTTTTTATTCTCATTATTCAGTACAAGCCCACTTTGGTTGAAATATATTTAAGTAAATCTTTTGGGAGATGACAATTTTTTTCCCCAGAATCTAGCTTATGATGAATAGCAGTCTAAGGTTCATTAGTAGTCTCATTGTATGCTTGCATATCCTGGATCCTGTCTCCAATCGGTACATTTTGAAAAACATCCAACATCTGTGCTACTACCAAGAGATTTATAGTATAATTCCAGTAGATCACAACATCCATTTTCTACCCTAGCAAAGAATCAACTAATTGAATTTTGACAATATTTAGATATTCTAAAGACTTAGACTTTATTCAGATGTACAGTCCCCTCTTTTTATAATTATTTGATACATTACTCACTCTTTACAACTATTGAATATGACCCGTATACACATTTTTAGTAAGCAGATAATGTGTATTATGTCGGCAGATGAACTCTATCATTATGGCAGCAGAGGTCTACTCATGACAACAGTGACTGTTATTGTATATAGAACTGGCTGTATCTTATGAATGAGTCTACACTGCCTAACATGGCACTGTATATTTTAAATCATTAAAATTAAAAAAAAAAAAAAGTCTTGCTACTTATTATGTAATGTATGCAATTTGAAATGCTTGTGTGGTTTGAGAATGAAATACTATAAAAGACATTATAATTTTCCACTGCCAGTTAAAGAGCACCTCCTTTCATATGACACTAGACTCTTCTGAGTAGTTATATTCATCTTAAAACAATATAACTGCATGTATTGAATAGCAGACTAAGTGCCTAAGACCAGCATTACTCTTTGGCTTAAGAGTTATTGCTTCCCTGGGACTTTAGTAATTTGCAAACTCTCTATAAAGAAAAGAAATCATATATTAAAATCAGGACCTCCACAGTTTTACAGTGGATCCTATATGGCCCGCTCCGTTTATGTGGAACTTAACATTGTTAGCCTGTATGTTAGGGAAGAGCTGGTTTGAACATCAAAAACTTCCCATATCATGTGAGGAAAAGCACTTTTCACAGTTACTGTCAGTGTAAATACCTTAATGTATCAAATTCCAATGGAAATAGTTTGAAGATTTTTAATGCATCAGTTTAAACTCCTTTCCAGAAAAAAAAAAGCACCGCTGTTTAAATACTGAAATATGTTAATACCTTAAATATTGAATTTTGATAAGCCAGTAAATATCTGCTAATTCGTCAGAAAATTCTGTGTTTCCAAAATAGCAATAACCAAAGAAACAAAATGCATGGTAACACAAACAAGTCCTACAGATCCTTAATTGTATTATGCAGTGGGATTCACAGGCAGGTGCACATGTGCCAGGGTCTTGTAGTTCATACTGGAAATGTTTGTTATTTCAGCAAAGTCAGTCTAAGGATGAGACAAAAATTGACAAATTTTTGGTAGTGGTTTTGGTTGTAATGATGTGTATGTGTGTGCCCAGCACATATCTATAATTCAAGCTGTATGTATATATTGACTGTGAAGAGAAATTGAACCAGATACTGGTTTTGAGGGCTGCAGGAAGGAAACAACCCATGATTCAGTATTTGGCTTTTATACTTAAAGAAGAACTCCCCCATCCTTACTTGGCATACAAAAGCATGCAGTAAAGAAATTTCTGTGCGATTGTGTGGGTTTGTGACTTGGTATGTGGTGCTTTAGAGATCTTTCAAGGATCATTGCATGATGAGAAGTAAAACCATTGGAAATCATAAGTCAGTCCATGGTAGCAATGCATTAATTGGTATGAAGAATTTGCAGCCCACTGCAATTTCTGTCCTACTTATTTGTCATGTTGCTGTGACTTGAAAGGAACCTTGTGTCCCTTCCTGAGGTGCATATGCAGTCCTGATAGCATGCTCATGCTGTATATACCTTTCCATTATGCAAAGTTGGGTTGACCATCAAGTTCTTAGTTTATGCTGCCTATTCAAAGACTATTATTTTGATTTAAGTGCACGATGCTATGTTTTAGCATTGCAAGTAGAGAATGGCGTCTAATTAGTGTGGCTACTTTGACTTTCAAGATTATCTCACAGAGGTACATGTAATAACTCTGCAATTGA
The DNA here is from genome assembly GCF_040182565.1 of Anser cygnoides. Lineage (NCBI taxonomy): Eukaryota > Metazoa > Chordata > Aves > Anseriformes > Anatidae > Anser > Anser cygnoides. The sequence continues at coordinate 62,195,016 of NC_089875.1, read as the reverse complement.
ATTATACAAAAATCTCTGTGTTTTGACAGATTGACTGCAAAATATGTTTGTAATGTTGTCAGAGTTTATGTGTAGCTTCTGGCTTGTTATATCCAAAGTTTAGAGTGTCCAGTTCTTACTAGTTCTTACTGCTGTTAACTGCTGTTAAGAATAATTGCCAACGAATGAAACTGTAGCTTTATATTTCATATTCCTTTATTAAAACCATGGTTATCTTGCACTGAGGGAGATTCCAATTCTAGCCTTTAACTCTTTGATCCAAGCTGTTATGTGCAACAGAATATTTTTAAACTTTGTGGTTCTCAATGTAATGTTTTGGATGGTTCTGCTATAATACACTTTTATTCAGCTTCATATTATTTTTAAGTGATAGAAAATCAGCATGAACTAGATGAAAAAAAGAGTAACCTTTTTTAGCAAAACAGTTATTTGAAACTAAATAAGGGGTCTGGTATTCCCATACATATGCATAATTACCATCCTTAGACTTGGTTTTCTCCAGTGCAGACCGCAGGGTTTTCCTGCTGGCTGATAATCACATGCAGAAATGACAGCATATCAAAACTCTACATTATTTAGTCCTTGCCAGTGGCTCTTAATACTTCTGGACTATGTATGCCCTCAGTCAGCTTCCTGCTTTTTTAAAAGCAGCAGCTGAGCAACCTTACTTGCTAGTGGCCACCATCTTTTTCAGCTTAGTATTTCCCATAAAGAGGGATGCGCTGAACGGAAGCGAAAATGCAAATATAAAGTTTTTGCTCTGCAGTGCTGCTAGTGAAAGAAAATGAATGACCTACTCTGAAGTTACCTTTTCTGTGCATGAGTAGCATCACAGAGCTTTTCCTTTCCTTGTTCCCTGTTTTTGCTGACTCTAACTAGGTATGTGTTGGTAGCTCCAAACTACTGTGATAAGCAACTCTTTGGCCACCTGCCATTTATTCCCATTATATCAATATGCCCAAAGCTTCCCATCTGCTAGAAAATAAAGTAATGCAAAGAAAAAAGGTTACTCTGGACTTGTTCAGCTTTTTTTTTTTTTTTTTTTTTTCAGTGGACTAACCTGATGAGATACTTAATAGGTCTTGGGATATGGTTATACTTGGGTCTCCTTTTGGCCATACTGCATTTTCCAGTTGATCATGCTTAGCTGGGTTATGTTTTAAGCAGTGCATCATATCTTAAAAATACAAAAGCACATAAATGAAAGCTTATGTTATGGAACTAAGTTCTCAGTTACTTTTACTCATGCGGTTTATGTCTGTTATACCCATTTCCTATGGTACCATGGACCTGATTCAGAAAAGCACATAAGCATGTGCTTAATTAACTGCTTTCCTGAATAGGTATGCTTTTCTGAATTGGGGCCCATAAGAGTACCTGGCATGTGGGCCGTAATCTCCCACCTGGGACATTCTGAAGGTGGATATTAAAAGACAAACTATTTTTTTTTCTGCTATTCCTGCTTTCTGGAAGTCTCCTAGTGCTCTAGGTGATTTTAGTTTTTGATAAAGTGCATTTATCTGTGAGATGAATCAGGCTTTTTATTTATGGTATTCATCATTTAGTTGCCTTTGTTTTGAATTCATATGAATTGTAATTGATAAAAAGCATATTTGAATTTCATGTTAGAAAGCTAGATGCCATGGTACCTGTTAAAGAAATTAAATAAAGCCTTCTTCTCAATCTGGAAATCACTTTCGTACCCTTTGGTTTTGATATTTAGTGGGGTTTAGTTTTTATTTTTACAACAAAATTAATTTAGTTATTTTGAAGATCATGTGATCAACTGCCTGAAGTGTGTTATTTGGCACAGACCCAGATCCCTGTTCTCTTTTGGAAGTGTTACAGCTGCAATAAATTTGATTTCACCCTTGATAATTTCTGTAATGTATAGTAATAATGTATTGCTGATTTAGTGTTGTTGCCTTTCTACTAAAGCAAAAAAAAGTCACAAATCAAAATCATATATATATTTTTTTGTATTTACCACACCTAAATAGATGTATATACATAAAATTCAAATAGGTTTCAAGGTTCATTTTGTGTCTAGTTTTGGGAGGTTATTCAAATAATGTAAACTCTGTAATTTGCATGTTATTTGTCACTTGTGAGAATTCTGGTAGCTTCCAGTGTTTCCTTTGAGATCTCTGTAGAGTACTTAATAGGAAAAAATGCACAGGAATCAAGAAGCTTTGTCACTACATTCATGAAGCACAAAGTATTCCTTATATTTGGCAACGTAACAAAATATTACAAAACACATATATCAAAAAGGATATTTGTATCAATGAAAAAGTTGCTGTTTTATTTTAGAAAAGTCTTTTTTTTTCTGATTTTTTTTTTTGACAGATGTTCTGTGGTCTTCAGTGTTTATACTCATTTCATAGTTGTACTATTTCTTCCAAATGTCTTTCAGTTGTGTAGTTAGTAGCCTTTTTAGCTATTGCATTGCTTAGACAGACACATCTTTGAATTGCATCTTAATGTATGGATACGGACAATGCTTTCCAGCTCTGTGGGAAACAAATTGTTCAAGGGGTGACATAATCACTGGTTCACCTGTCTTGCATGTACCCATGTACTATCCCTATACTATCTGCTTACTGGCACTTTCTTTGCATATACACCCATTGCTGGTGTTAGCTTGTGTACCTGGTACCAAAGAAAGGGTTTTGGATTCCTCCCTTTTTTCATGATATTGCCACCTGCTGCCTGTTTTACAGCTTTTCTTGAGGAGCTAGCTGTAGAGAAGACACAGTTTCCCTGTACAGCCTTCAGGGAATGTAACACTTTGAAGGCATTGGAGCAGAAGCCTCAATTTTGTAACCTTCTTTTTGAGATGCAAGAATTACTGAATGTGATCATGAAACGTCATGAATAAACTGAACCAGGAACAATAATGGTTTCCTGTTGGGGAAAAAAAAAAAATATATAGCAAGATGGCAACTCTGCTGCTACTGTTTCATCCATTTTTGATTTCACTCTTCTGTAAGTAGGAAAATAAGGCAAAAGCCACCAAACAAAACTTTCAAAGGAAAGGCATTTTTCCTCAGTTGCCCATTCAACTCTACTGGTACTGCAAAACCTGAATGTTCCTTTGCTTCATTAGCTGCAGAGGAAGATCCTGCTTTTCATTGTTGTTCAGAGCACAATTTGAATAATTTAGTAAGCCCAAGTGATTAAGACATTAAGAATTTAAGTAGCATTAGAATTAGACTGTGGTAACAGAGAAGAATTGCCTAAGTTGTCATCTCAGCAAAATATGGGAAATCTATTCACCCAATTCCTCTAAAAATGGCAAAGGTTTTTTGAAAATAACCTGACTCAAAAGCACCTTTTTTTTTTTTTTTTTTTTTTTTAAGGAAAAACAGCTTCCCAAACACTGTAGCAGTTCTTTAATAACATTTGCAGGATTACTGTTCTGTAGGTTCATCTCTAGAAAGCAGCATGTATTTTTGGCAACATGTATTTTGGACTTGATGATCCTTAAGGGTCCCTTCCAACTCAGGATATTCTATGATTCTAAAAGATTTTGAAATAAAAGTATTCATCTTTATTTTTAAATCTTTAGATTATCAGTGTCTCCTTAACTCTTCATTTATACTTGGGTCTTTAGATCCTTAGCAGAATGTTGCTAAATAAGTAAAACAAAGACTGTTGATGAAAATGTTGTTTTTATTGTTCACTAGATGGAAGAAAAAAATTGAGGGAAAATATTTAAATCAAAATGGTATTATTATTATTAAATTATCCAATGGATGTTGGGCTATGTTCTGTCTGTAAGATAAGACATCAAAACTAGTAGATATCTAGAAGCTTCTTTGCTGATGAATGGAAATCATTAGTACAAATCTATAAGAATATAATTTGCAATAAGTGAATATCACTTATTTGATGTGTTGATAAACTTCAAGAATGTCATTCAAAGCTTGCTCAGTAAGAAGCCATCCTGTTTTTGGTGGTGTTCTCACAACTGTATACTGTTTAAGGTAAAATTAGTTCCAGGAAACCAGTTAGAAGCAATAAAATCGATGCCCTTATTACAAAGAAAACTCCTAACATAGGTGAAATAATCTATTCTTTCTAAATAGAAAAAGGTTTGAGAGCCCAGGGCAAAATTACAGAAGCAAATGCTCCCCTTTCCCACTCCATTCTTTTCAGTCTTCCCTTCTACCTCTGTGCTTTCTAGTTCATGGGTAGAAATCAACTGTATATCTCATTTCTGTTAGAGAGTAGTTTTATGTCACTGGTGAGCACTGCTCCCTTGGTGACAAGGGCAGGGAATGAGTAATAAAGCAAAGGTATTCAGCTAAAGCAAGCTGAAGTAGCAAGCATCAGCTACTGCTGCACTCTTCTGACTTGTCCCACGAACCACTCAGGTGTGGCATTTCAGGCATGGTATCTAACCACAAAGATGTGGCTTTTCATTTTTTTATTATTATTATATTTCCCCCTCCTATTATTAGTATAAATTGGTTTCTGGGCAGGAGATAGCAGTAATTGCAGTTATCATATTGAAGACAGGGTGCCTGTGGACTCTCTAGATCTTCTCCCTGTGTCTTGGCATATTTTCTGCATATTGTCAGTTGTACTCATTTCTTTGTAGAGCAAAGGTTTTTCTATCAGAAAAACACAAGTATGTAATCAAGAGTGAGAGAGGTACATGTAGGAGAAAACAACTTCAGCCATTGTCCACATTAGTGACCAGAGTATAATTTCTGATACACAGTTACATTAATGGTGTTCATCTGTTTTGATCTAAAATAATAGAAGCATTGACTAAATTAGTAATTGCAGCTCTCTTGAGCTACCAGCAGTTCTAGAGATAGTAAGCAACAAACATCACTGCTATAAGTAGTCTGAAATCAATAGGATTAATGCATTTTCCCCTCTCTGTAGGGCAGTTAAATTGGAACGTAAGCACCATTGTGTTTAAGACAACTTCACAAGTTTATGATTTATACAGTACCATGATAATGCCTTGTTATATCTTCTCAGCTTAGTGTAAAGCAATGATGTTAAATCTCTGTAAAATAGGAAGACCTAGCACTAAGCACCCAACCATAGAAAACACTGCTATTTCTTTACCCTGCTATGTCTGAGGGATGCCACAGGGTGTGTGGTTTGGGAGGTAAATAAGAACTTTGCTGAAGGCTTCTTTAGGAAAGAGAAGAAAGCATTTCCTCTGCTTACTAGAAAATTATGTTAAAGGCAACAAGATGTACAAATCACTTATCTGTACATTTTATATTTTCCTATCATCTTTATTTTCAAGTACTTGATAAGAGATTTTCTGTCTAGGTTTGGTGTCAAAAAAGAATGTCAGTTTTGTTTTGCCCTTTCTTTCTTTCTTTCTTTCTTTCCTTCCTTCTTTCCTTCCTTCCTTCCTTCCTTCCTTCCTTCCTTCCTTCCTTCCTTCCTTCCTTCCTTCCTTCCTTCTTTCCTTCTTTCCTTCTTTCCTTCTTTCCTTCTTTCCTTCTTTCCTTCTTTCCTTCCTTCTTCTTTCTTTCTTTCTTTCTTTCTTTCTTTCTTTCTTTCTTTCTTTCTTTCTTTCTTTCTTTCTTTCTTTCTTTCTTTCTTTCTTTCTTTTCTCCTTGGAATTGTATTTTTAGTGAAAAGTTACCTTAGGGTGAAACTGGCCATGCCTGTACATGCCATGTTACAAAGTGAGAGTATGCAAGTGGTGTCCTTGCTAGTTAACAGGTTAGAATCATGCTGAGCCCAGCCAAGTGTGATTAGTGAAAAGGTAGAGAGAGAGGGAACAGGAGTCTCTAAGCATCAGCTTGAACCAGCAGATAAAAGTGGGGGAAACCCCCCAGAATGATGTTATGTTGTTGCTATAAAACTGCTAATAAAATTGTCAATAAAAATATAAAAACCAGAAGAACAATTAAGAGGTCTCACCCCCCAACCCCCTTCAAATTTTTAAGAGGAATACAGCCATAGAGCTCCAGCAAATAAGAACTTACCTGAATTTTTGTCATTTTTGGGATAGTTTTTTCAGCGGAGAAGTTCAAATTTTGGTGGTGAGGTACAGTTATGCTGCTCAAAAGCTGATTGCTTACAAAGACCATAGCTATTCTGAGGATGGATTTTAAGTTTAGAGGCTTGCCTTTTGGAAAATTTCCCTAACAGCATTAAAGTAACATATGAGCTTTCAGTATGTTATTTGGAGCCTGCAGTTTTCCCCAAAGTCACTGATCAAGATAGAAAAGCAATGAAGGAATATAAATGTAGCTTCTGTATGATATTCAAAGTTTGAATTACAGCATGACATTTTTACCAACATAGCCCAAATCTCTTTTAAGGTTATAAAATAGTTTGCTCTTTGACTATAACTCTACAGCTAATCCACACAGATGTGGAAGCAGAGGAAAGCAGCTATTGAAGGAGATGTCTTTTCCTTGTTCTCTTCCAACCTTCTCTCCAGTCTGGTGGAGAGGAGGGATCAGAGGCAGGTGGGGATGTTTGGGTCAGGAGTTAAGTTTCTTCCCGTATATGTTTATAAACAGCACTGCTGCTAAATCAGTTTTGTGATAGCACATAGCTCGTATGCACGGAAATAGGGTAACAGTCGAATCATCTCTTAGAGTGTATGTGGCCCATATCTAAATGATGGCAGTTCTGAACACATTGCAGCATAGCTTCTTTTGATGATGAGCTATGAAATTATTTAACTAATGTAAATAAAAACAGTGCTTCAGAATAATTAAGATATAGATCTAGGAAGAGAAGTTGTTACAACATGCAGTGGAACCATGAAACTGACAAGTGACAGGGGCTTTTTGTTTTTCACATTTCAGACAATATTTTGTTGATGAGAGGCTAGACATATGGTGTTAAAGGACTGACATAATAATTTTGCAGATGCTAAAACAGGGTTAGAACAGATATACAGAAAAAGGTAGGTGTTTCTGTATATATGTATATAGTTTCCCAAAAATGAACAGGAAAATTGTCACTTTCAACATTAAAATACAAGTATCAAAACAGAATTGTTGATATTTGCAAAAATACCAAATGTGCACCATTCCAGGATTCTTACAGGAGTGGTTGTCAACTCTTGGTCTCAACTAATGTCTGGTATTGATGATTTTAAGTGCAACTTTCCACTCACGAGTGGAAACAGTTACTCTATATGCCAAAAATTAGAAGCAGTTTTTGAAATTTGGCAGACTTAAAATAGTTAAAAGCTTTTTTCAAAGATACATATTTTGAAGATTATATACCTTAAATGCAGACAGAAATGGAAAGAAAACAGAGTTAAAGAAGTGAGCAATGAGAAGATGCATGAGGGAAAGTACACTTTTTATTTAATGGAATAATTACATTTCCAAATACCTGTATTATTTAAGCCTAGCTGTCACATTGCAAGGAACTGAATACAAAGATAAAATTAAGCTATAAAGACAAACCACTGCAAGAAGGAGAGCTGATGTTTTTGTTGCTTTGAAACTGACCATTAGGTGAGTGCTGTTGTCATAGTGGGGTTCATCTCACCTAATTTTAGATATCTACAGTAAAGTTGTTGGCTTCTTAAATAATCATTCTGCCCCTTCCTTTAGAGTCAGGGTAGAGATTTTAGGGCCATTAGTTTGACTCACTTTAGACACTGTTTTTAGTCTGACTCACTTTAGACACTGTTTTTCAGTGAGACAGATTGACCCTTAAAAATAACCTGATTTTGTGCCTCTGTCTGTAAGAATGTGGATGTCCATCTTTAGTATTGCGGTTAACCCTAGATCTTAGGCTATGGTGCAAAAGGAGGGCTCCATCTCTTCCAGACGAGTATTTGAGGATAATAATGTCAATCAGCATTATCTTGTGCATAGCCAGATGTTGCTGATTCCTTGGTATTCTCCATAGCTAAATTTAGGAGAATAGTAACTTTGAGCCACAGATAGTTTCCAGGTCATTAGAGCTTAAAAAATGGATAATGGAGATAAAACAAGAGATGAGAGCTGTCAGTCTTTCCATAGGGGACTCTTCTGGTTTTGTGCAGAAGCAGGGCTACAACACAGCTAATGAGTGGATGTTTTGAGTGCTATTTTAGTTGTGACATGCGCTCCAGCCCCACTCTAGCTACCTCTATCTCTTTTGCATATTGTCCTCAGCACTAAGTTTCTACCAGCAAAATCTTGTATGTCCTTATGGGGTGTATGGGTCTAAGGCATTTGGGGGTGATGAAGGAGGTACCTGTCCGTATGTGTGTCTGAATGTTTGTTGTTTTGGTTTGGTTTTGCGTTCCCCCTGGGTTTGCGAACGAGCATTTCTTGCTGCATATCAGACAGACATGAGACTTCATATTCATTACATATGAATGTATCTATTGTAGGCTATCCTTTTAATCTGATATTGGAGAACACCCTCCCCAAAAAAGGTCTGGTCTTGCAAACTGGGCCAAGTGGCTCCTAGTTGAGAATCCAACACCAAAGCAAGGTGGATCACTGATCTAACTGGTAAATAGCAGCTTAACAATCAAACCTGTTCCACCTGCTCAGTGTTTCTCCTGGGGCAGAATATTACAGCATGCTGACTTTTTTGGCACTGCCTTTTTTCCTCCGTGTATTATATGTGAGCCCAAAAAGTAAATTAGGGTTCACGTTTCTCCTTAGTTCTAAATACCTAGATTTGTTCTTTTAGATTTAGCCCTTCGTACTTAATTGCTTACAGCTTTAGTAACACTGTTGGCTGTTCAGTAAGATTATCTGGTGATCAAAACGACCACCAGATTTATCATTCACAAGTGAGGGCTACGCAAGCTGTAACCTCACTTGCTGCCAAACAGAAACAGAAGCAATGATGTTCTGCATAGGCTTTGTTAACAGTCCTGTGGCAGAGTTCATATGGTTTGAATGGGTAAGGGCCACCTGATGGAGGTGCAGCTTCAATATTCAAAGTATCCTGGGCAGTTTTGTATGATTTTAATCAAAAGTATCTGTATAAAATTTTCAATGCTGAAGGAGAACTTGCGTTTTTATTGGGAGCAATCTACGGTGTGAAAAGAATACTGCTTGAAGTGGAGACTTTGGCTATGCATTGTTTTCTCTGCCTGATACATTCAAGTATTGTTTGGTGATCATGAAATTCAATGTATGTTGTGCTTCTGTTAAACCGTGTTTGTGAAAACAGTAGTATGCAGCAGTTCAAGAGCAGGCAAATATAGTTGCCTAAAAATAACACCATTAGCCCACAAATGCACCCATTGACATGGGTCTTATAATTCAGTTTCATACTTTTTTTTTCATTTTTCTTTACACTGAAGTCTTTTAAAAAGTTCTGTGAGGCTTTGTGGAATGTAAACTGTCATATGAGATATAGCACACTGGAGAAATATTAGAGAAAACATCTTTCTACTGTTCTGAACCCTTTTGTCACAGAATTTTTATGCCACTACTTGCCTTCCTATCTGCTCATTGTTATGTTTATTCTATTTCTTACAAAACAACCTTATTAGACATGTATTTCTTTTGCATTTCTTACAAAACAACCTCTCTCTCAGTGGCCTGTTCTTTTACACACTGAATTTGGAAATTCAAATTAATTTTCTGTATACCAATCTGAAATATTTTGTGGCTGTCTCAGCTGCTTCATGATTCAGAGAAGAAGCTACTTAAAATACTCTTATGTTAAGTCCTCACAAGTATTAAAGTTCTTTTTACCAGATTCAAAGCTGACCTCATTCTACCTCATGCCACACATCAACACACATATACCTCTTTCATTATACTTGGAAATGTCTATCCCACCTTACCTGAATTATACTTCAGGTTGCATGCCCTGCTTGGCAAGAGGAAAAAAAAAATGTAGAAAAGAGTTAAATAATACAGCTTCTCAAGTTAGGACTAAAACCTTGTAAATCTGTGTCATCAGCAACATCTTTTAAAAGATGGCACAAATGGTGACATCTGGGAGCCAATTCATCATTTAATTAAATTATCCTGTAATGAAATCTGCCTTAATGAGATTAATTTTAATTATTAATAAGGAGCTGACATGGGCACAAGGCACCATAAATAATAAATGGAAGCTGTGTCTGCTCTGTTTCTGAGAAAGGACCTACTTTAGAAGAGCAGTGCTTTTTGTGATGTTGGGTTTTTTTCTTTTTTTTTTTTTTATTGGTTTGGTTGGTTTGGTTTTTGCACTGTCACTCTTTCTGTTCTTTTGAGTTTGGTTTCTGCTTTAAGCTTAAAGGCAGAATATTCATCCCTATACTAGGAGTAAGTGTTAATGTTTAAATATTTAATTTGATTCAGTCATTGTATAACCAGTGACCTTCATTATTCCAGAAGTTAACTTCTACTTTTTTTTTTCATATCTAACAATAGTGAAGTTAATTTTTGGAAATATACATTATAGATAAGTACTGTAGGTTTAAATTTATTAAGACTGCTTAAAGTGTGCCATTCTTTGGCTCATCTGTGCTATCACACCTATATTTATATGCATATATGTGCTTGCACACATGCAGCTTTTCCCTTGTTCTGCTGTAATGTCCATTTTCATGTGGATTACCTTAGTGTAATTTGTATTATGAATGCTGTTCATAGAGACTTTTGTGACTCAGCCATAATATAAGTTTATCTGGGAAGCATGGCTGGCATATGAGAAATGATCCTTGTGGGTACCAGCCACAAACACTCTGAGCCTTGTCATGATCATCTTACATGTGGAGTGAACACTTCTGCCTTTATCTCCATCAGCGAGCGGAATACCACTGTGCTCTCACTTGCCAAATGCAAACTAGCTCCATAGAGCTGAAGGTGATTATTCACTACTCACAGAATGATTATTTCTTTGGCCTCCTGGGCTGCACATGTTACCTGCTATATGAATTCCTTTCGAAGGAATAGTCATTTGTTTTAGCTCCATCATTCCATGAGTATTTGCTTTTCTTTTTTGTCTTTGCTTTCAAGTTGAAAAATTATCTTACTTCAGAAAGAATAATAAAACCAAAGTTAGAACCAGAGCTGTTGATACCGAGTAGTATCAGTAACAACCTTCCACATACTTAAGCTCCTGAATGCAATTTTTGTTGGCTACCATTAGCCTGCTCACCTGATGGCACAGCCCATGCTTGAGCCTCGTTAAATGTGAGAATGAGTAAGGATGTGAACAGACTCCTCTCCAATTTGAGGAAATTCCATTTTGGGTTAGTTTCAAGGTCATTTTCAGAAGAATATCTCTTCCCAGCTCAGTCTGGGTGTGCTGGTGAAGAGGCATGACAGTACTTTGTGGCCTTTAGGTGTTGAAAGGAAACCATTGGCACTGGAGGTAGAAATAAAAGGTATGGAAAACAAAAAGGCCTTCAAAGAAAGATTTTAACTCTGGTGAACTTGATAAGAATTTGCCATCTGTAATCGCAGAGCTCAAATTTAAGCTCTGGTGCTCCATCAATGTTGTGTCCCTTGTCAAGCTGAAATGCTGTAGTTCTGGTAGCTACCATGTTCTTCAGTGGCATACAACACTTCTCTCGCAAGCATTTGGCAGCTTTATTGGCAGTGGTGACTGTAGAAGGTAGCAGTTCCTGTGACACTTTTCTGTAAGCTTTCTTTCCTACAAAACTACACAGGTAGGTGTGGATTTCTTAGAAAGGATAAAGGGATTTGTATTAAGTTCTATATGCTGCTAGTTATGTAACAGGAAGGGATTCTGTTTATTCTTCCCTCCCAAACACATACAAACATATAGTTACAGTAGTTGGACCTTATAAGGGCATTATGTTGCTTGTAACAAACAGTGATAAAAGCAGATATGCCTAGAAATCATGGACTGACATGATTCACTATCAGTTTATGCACAGCTGAGAATTATTTGTAATGGGAATTGTTCACATCCCAGTGACTTTCTTGTGTATGCCCCATAACTGTTCTCAGGTACTGAGGATTTTGGAAAGGGCACTTTTCACTCTTTATCAACTTTCCACGGATTTTTAATGGTCATTATTGTTTTTGTAATACAGTGATGTCTGCATCATTTGTTCTGTGGTGCTTATGCTATATGATATGAATAATTATAAGTATTGTACGTGATAATTGTGTAAGTCAAAAAAGTTATAAATAATTATAGTATACAATATGAATCAGTATTTTATTTTATTTTATTTTTTTTGTAAAGGGTTACTTACAGGAAGAAACATCTCAGCCCAGAAGAATTTTCTGGCTCACTTAAAAGTGAGATGTAAAGATTCTGAGAAATAATCACCAAAGCTTGGAGCATGACAGATTCTTGAAGCCTTTCCTTTCTATGCTTTTACTAAAATAAGCAGACTGAAATTTGCTATATCATAGCGTTACCTGTTTTTCAATGTATGTGACATATAGCATCTGTTTTAGATACTCTGATTCTTAATTCAAAATGACATTTTTATCCAATAAGGCTCTTATCCCACCAATTCCTCTCTTATGCAATAGTAAGCAATAATACTAAAGAATTGAAATGCCTCATTTGTTTTAAAATTCTCTTAGGAGATGGAGATCTGGTTGATCAGTTCTTCATGCCTTACCAAAAGGCACTCAGTAGTCTTCTTCATGGAATGCTTTTGATTCAACAGGCTTGGGAGAACAGGTTCTTACATAGATAAAATTCTGCTTAGAAGATAGGAAACAAGAAGTGGAATGCTGAAAAGGGGGGTTAGATGTCATCATGGAAAAAAGTTACTTGTTAAAAAGAAATCAGTTAAAGTTAATGTGTAGAGATCCCACTATTAGCTGACAGTCCCTTGGTTAGTCCAACAATTGCTGGAGGATTAGACAATTCTTTGGGAAAGTATCACTATGTGATTTCCCTGTTCTTACACATTTTCTTAACTGTTTACCTATTAGCATTTGCTGAAGGTGGGATGTTGGTCTCACTGCACTTTCTGTCATATTGAGCAGATCTCCTTATGTTCTTAAGCAAAGACTTGCAAATGCCCCAGCATCATTTGCTGCAGTAAGGACATAATTAGCTCTGATACCAAAACAAAAGATGTTGGTGCTTTCCTTCTTGCCTTTCACGGAAATTAATATCCTGATTTGTGCACAAGCTTAGTATCTTGTCGCCTCAGGTTGGGTTAGAAAATGAAGCTGAGTTGTTGACAGTAAAAAAAATAATAATTATTTAACTGGGATCATATCTGAGAAGCTTTTGAGCATAATGTGATCTCCCAAGCACATCACAGGACATACTTTCAGATCATGTCCTACTTTCTGGTATACGTTTCTCCCATGCTACTAAGCAATGAAATTCCCCTTAGTTTTCAGTCCTTCTGTAACAGTCTTGGTTCAAAGTTTCACAGGACCTGGTTGCTTTCCCCACCCTCACTCGACGGGTTCCCCTCAGCTTTGCTTTTGCCTTCTGTAGAACCAAGGGTGGCCCATGCTCATGTGATAAGCCTGACTAGAGTGAGAGATTTTATCCAAACTTATTTGCATGTCCCTACCTCAATTCTGGGAATGTGACATGACCCACGATGCTAACACAGATTGTATTCATTTGGGATCCGCATGTACCTCCAAACTGAATACCCCATGCCTTACTAGAAGGGCACGTGTCAGTTAGTTTTGAGTAACTGAGCTCAGTGTTGTAAATTCCCCGGTGCTGGCCAGTCAGCCCTTGTCACTGTGTTCTGTTAAAATGCCGGACAATCTGTGGCAGAACAAAATTTTCCACTGTATATTAGCAGTCAGGTTTACTGACCTGCGTTAGTTGGATTCCTACATATATCTCTACATTGCAATCAAACTTAAATTTGGGCTTGTTCTCCAGGAGCTGATCCAAAGTGCACTGATGCACAGAGCAGTCTTCCAAGTAACTGCTGTAGGCTTTGGAATGAGTTGAGTATTATAACGCAGGCTGGAAACATTCAAAGAAGAGTCACTATTTCTCACACACACAGACACACTTGGATGCGTTCAAACGATTCATTATTCAAAGCTTATGTAGAATATTTTGTTCAACAGCTACAAGTAAAAATATTCCTATCCAGTCAGAAGAGAGAAAACTCACTTCTGGCATGGTGGCCTGGCAGATGTTAGGAAATCTGTTTTTGAGGGTGGGTGTGCAAACACACCCGCATGTTTGCAAAGTTGTCTACTGATCCAACTCATTTCGAGCTTTAAATGAGATTTTTCAATGAGAAGTGTTTCACTGGCCTGTGGATTTATTTTCATGTTCTGTCCAGCTTCTCCCAGATGCATTCAATAGATGAGAGATTGGAGGGTAATACTGGCTAGTCTTTATATATTTAACATACCATCCCATTCCTTCTGCAAGCATATGTTGAGATCTGGACAAATGTTTAATATCATTGTTAAATTGCAAAATTAAACCTTGGCCAATTGGACATGATCTACTTGGAAGAGCACAGCTCTGTAGAACATTCTGGTAGTCTTCTGGGCAGGACAGCCACAATCATTTGCAGAACCCTAATTGCATTGGCTGAAAGTCAAAACTACCCCCAGGCCATTAACTTAGCCTTTTCTTAACTTCAGAGAAATGTCTGCTCCCCACAATTTGTAAGTGGACATAAACCCTGTGCATTTGGACTTTTTTCTTTATACTTTGTTCCATGCTCCAAAGTCCTAGTTGGTTCCCACTGAGTTTAAAGTATCCCATTCGAAACGATGTTTTCATTAGTCTTATCACCCTTGCATACTGATCTGCTTTTGATCTGATTGGGTCTGTGTCTGTTCTATAATTGGTTTATCCACATTTCCTAATGTATAAATGGATAAGGAGATCTAAGATGAGATATCTAACTTGCCAAGAAATTGGAATTTGTAAGTTCAGCCAATCTAGATATCCACTCGCTTTCTGATGTATACATATGAATGTAAATTGGTTTCAGTCATTTAATTTACATACCAAAGAGCCAGAAGAAGGTGTAAGTTACTATAACAGTGGGTAACTAACTTATTAATTCGTGCTCTTTTTAGTTGTGTTTCCTGTTTAGCCTCTCTCCTGACTGTTCAGTTATTAACAATGTCATTATAAGCTAAAACATATTTAAATAATTCAAATTCAGAGATAATGCATAGAAAGATGTAATTTAAATTTTGTGAATGAATGTGGATATAAATTTACCTGCTTTACAATTCTAGACTCACTCTCTTTGCTCTTAAGGCCTGTTTTGACAGCCCAAGAGTCAAGAGACTAAAAATCAAGCTAACAGAGAAACGTTTCCTAGACAGTTCAGAGTATGCTGGGTCTGGCCTATGAGTGCCTATGAATTTCTTAGAATTAATCCAAGCCTTTCTACTTCCCAGAGTTGCCTGGTTTAAGACCATATGATTTTTAATCACCATTTCTAACCATGATTTAAACTACCCATCAAAAATAAAGTTTTTATCTTTTTTTGTTGTTGTTTGTTTGCTTGCTTGCTTGCTTTATGTTTATTAGCATTTTAAAATTGTTATTCTTTAGAAACCTTCATTGTCATTGACAGTTTAATCATTAAACATGGGTTTGCCTTGAATGGCATCTGAAAAATAAGTATTTGGGGAAATAATTGTCTTTAACGTAATTTTATGGACTTCAGCAGCTTCTGAATCTCAGTTCATATTTTGTTAGATCTAAGGAAACTGCATTTTTTACTTGATAAAAATTTAAAGTTAAACTCATTATTCAGATCAACCTGCAGTTTGAATGCAAATCAGAATTCCACCCAACTTCAGAAAAAACATTTAATTTATTTAATTGAAATAAAACTACCTTAAGTAGTTTGAATAAATAAAAAATATCTTAATGCACAACTAAAGGATTTATTATACAAGAGAATTATTAATCACAATTACAAAGTGAACAAGTCATCATATTGGGACAGGTTTTCAATACCACCTGGATATATTAAGGTATGGAAAGGCATACAAAAGGATTTTTTCTTTACAGAAAGGTGTTACAAATGAAAGTACTGATTTCTGGGAGAAAAAAAAAAAAAAGAAAAAAGGAGTTTGAATTGAGAATTAGGTTTCTTCCTGCTTGGACACCTTTGATGTTCTCTGTGCCAAAGGACTTCAAAAAGTAACTGGTAGAGCTCAGCTTCTCTTACTTGATTTGTTATTTATGATTTGGAAAAGTGAAAATTTCCTGCTTTTTCAATTCTTAATTGAGTTCCTTTATGTTAGAGTTATAAAAACTTGATTTCTCTTGAAAGAAAGCTGAAACAGTGTCTTGGAAAACTCATTTCTGTGCAAGTGAAAATAAAATGTTTATCTGAGAAAAACAATTGCCAACATTTTCTCCATTGTATATTGTAAAACAATGCAATTGAATAATATAATTCTTTAGTTTAACTTTTTAATCTTGAGTTATACTTAAAAGTTTTTCTTTCTATTTTTGTCTGAAATTAAAATAAAAATTCTCATTTATGTTTAATAAAGACTCAATAACACAATTTAAAAATAATCCTTTTAACTCGATAATTTCAGAGTTTTGTTAGTCTACCGACAAAATTACAGGTACTATTTTACAAATATTTTAAAATTATGCTTTGATTAAGTTTTTTTTTTTTGAAGTTTTGATTTTTGTTTTTTAAGTTTTGAAACACAAAGTGAACCCAATTTTTTTTAAATATTAAACTGTATATATAATTTAATATGTTGCTTCTCTGACAGTTTTTCATACGATAGATACAAGTTGTTTGGAATGTTTTGGTACATTTAATTATTTCTGTGAGTCTTTAAAGATACTGTAAGAACACTTTAAAGAAAGCGGCCCTCTCTGTAGCAAGACAATCTTGCAGAAAGCCATATTCATCACAGCTTTGGACAGTTTTCATGAGTGATATCAGGCCTCCTTTCCTCAGCAGAATTTTCAGTTTTATTCCGATAGGCATTTAAACCAACTTCCTGAAGGTGGAGGTGCACTAAATCACAAGAGTCATCTCTTCATAACTTCACAACTTTCAAACCTTGTATAACCTAGACATCAAGACAAAATCTGAAAGATGCTTCTTGTTAGCCAGTTTTATGTTGTAATGATTATCCTGATTTATTCTCAAGGCTGGTGAATTTTAACTGTATCCTATCAAAATCTTTTTTTTCAGTCACCTTCTTCAGTGCTATTTTTTTCTCAAATTCATGGGTAACTTCTAAGAATCTTGCATAATACAACATTTTTGTACTAGTAATTTTCTCCCTTTTTACTATTTGGATAGCTCCTCTTTATATTCATTCTCAGTTTTAGTTCCCTTTGAGCTGAAATAGATATATATGAATCTGCTTTCTAACCCTCAGAAAACCCTCAGTAATTTTGCAGAACAACTCAGCTGATTTCTTGAACCCCCTGAAATCTAAGAATGTGTACTATTTTATCGTAAAAATAGAGATGTGAAAATCTCCATCTCCCATCTTCAAGGGCCCATGGCTTCATCTTTATCTGTGCTGGTAAGCTGATGAGGTTATGATAAATAATTAGGAAAAGCAATACATTTTTTTTTTTCATGTGGAAAGCTCTTGCCACACAGCATCAAATGAAAGACATTAGTTAATGTTTTCCTAATTCTCAAGGTTTAATTGTTCATTCATACATTCTTCTGAAACATTCCATCATCTCTGTTTTATATATGATTTTCTGTATTTTATTGAGATAATAGCTGTTTCAAACTACTTGTATACCCAGAATTCATCTTTGATCTGCTTCATTTATTCTAAAACTTGGTGCACTTCCAGGTCTTATTTGTGTTCCTTTCCCAATAAGCAACTCTGAAACAATGTGTCCCTCTGAGACTGCAAAACTAACCTAGCAATCTGTGGTCGTCACTCCCTTTTCGTCTATATGGTAAATCTTATTATAGAAACCAGAAGTTTAGATTTTGTGTAACTAAGAAATGAAGTGTCAGCTTTGAGGCTCCAGTGTTGGGTTTCTTAACTGTAGAAAAATCTTGGGCTAAACTTACAAAATTGATCATCTGTTTAAATACAATAATCAAAGAGTTTGCACCACTGCTTCAGGCATCTAAATTTATATAGATATTTAGGGAACCCAAATTCAGGTTCATCCCACCTACTTCCCCATTGAGAAACCCAAGCTAGAAGTGAGTCAATGAAGAGATGTGGCCTCTGGAACGGTGAAATGGGTCTTGATTTTCAGTGTCTCCTGATGAAAGAGTCTCCGGGATGAACACGTTCCTGAATTGGGCTGTTAATCTTTGTTAACTATTCAGAAAAAGTAGGAGGAGTAGAGTTATGTTGTAGTTCCCTAAAGTGGGGCTTCACACAAAATCTATGTTAAGGTTACCCAGTGTCTGGTGTTGAGACTCTTCCAGTATTTCTGTGCTGCCACACAGAGGGAGGGAGGGAAATTTGCCCTCTATATTAAATTCTGTTTGTCAACCTGCTATGGATTTGGAAGAACTATGGAATTCAGATATGAGAAATGGAAATTAATAAAGATATTCAAAAACCCAACCCTTCTTTATGGACTGAGGCTAATATAGTTGACAGGTGACTGTAGAAATGCATACTCAGTAATGCGTAGGATAGGGATTGTAAGTCAAGTGCTGCAATTTAGGGAGTATTGAAAGAAACTGAAATATTTTTCAAACTAATAAAAGGAATGTTTTCCTACCAACACATAATAAAGGTTTATAATTCATTGCCACTAGAGAACGTGGAGGCTAAAACTTGAGTTTTGTATGACTCAGATTATTTCATGAAAAATAAGATCATCCACAAATATTAATTAGTTTTGATTTGTCCAGATATAAATATGTATATTTCACACAGGAAAAAAATCAATGGAGAATAAAGGTAAGATTGAACTCCTTGTAATGGCAGGTTATTCCATAACTACACTGTACAGTGGGGAGACTGTATCTACTTTTAAAATAGTCAGTAATGCCCACTTCCAAAAATATGTCATTGTATACTGTACAGCCCAAAGATCTCATCTGGTAATTTAATTCGTAATAGAGACTGAAGGCAGAGATACCGTGGTTGATATCCTGAGCTATCAGCCAGCTCTGGAGTGCAGCACTCGCTGGGCAAAAAAAAAAAAAATTCCCTCTTCTGCTGCCAATTTCTCTCTGCTCCCCTGTCATGCAGATACTTGTGTAAAAAGGACTTCAGTTGTAACTCCCTTTCTTTTTATCCCATCCTTCTGCACAGGCACAGTCAGGCATTCATTTAATTTTTTAAAATATGGGTTTGAAACTGCCTTTTATTCCTCAGTGCTTGTAATGCAGCGCTTGGACGCTCACAGCAGGGACAGAAAGCAGAACTAGAGTTATATTTAGTAACAGGGTGCTATTTGCTTGGGCCCTGCCTCTGTCCAGATGTGACTCTTTTGGGCCAAATCAGCATGAATCTTGCATACATGGCTTTGGCAGCCAGTAATGCCATGCACTCTGATAGAAGTTTTCTTGTAGTGAAGTAACTGTGCTTTACTTCAGTTTGGTATTTGAGTTACTAGCTTGCATATTTCCTCTCTCTGCTCTGCACCTCGAGATATTTAAAAGATTTCTTAGTATTTTCTAATATTCCCTTGAACTCTAGCTAAAACTGAAGATATTTTTAGTGGATTCATTTTGAATGAGTATGTGTGTGTTTGAGTTGTTTCAAATCTCTGGAGCAATATTTTTATGCACTATATATATTTTTCAATAATATCTCAATGTATTTGTAGCTCTCTAGAAATATGTGTGCTGTGTAAGTCTCCTTTCTAATTACACACATTACCAAGTGATGTCTTTTTTTTTTGAGAACAGTAAATAATTACAAATCTGGTAAAGAGAATAGACCTGAAATATCAGACGGAAACTTAACCATATTCCAGTTTCGGTTCCATTCAGGTAGTGATTTACACATATGCCTAACTGCACGCTGAATAATCTTATTAACACCAATGAAACAATTCACGTGTGAAGGGATAAGCATACGCGTAAGCATTTTTACAGTTTGTGTCAAATACTCTCACTGGCTTAGAAACCAGTATTTAAAAAGAAATACGCTGCCTGAATGTACATCTCCAAAATGCTTTCTTATATTCTAAAAATTGGCAAACTACAGTTGTGTCTGTCTGACAGAGAAGAAAAAGCTTTATCTGTATATCTGTATTCTACCAATGACAAGAATCGCTACACTATCTTTAAAACTGAGAAAAAATTGTTTTGGTGTACTACAAGGAAATACCATTCGTGTTTTTTGTCTGTGTTCCTTTAGAGTTTGGTTCTTGGTTTCCCGTTTGGAAAGAAGTTTTCTTCACCTGCAAAAGTAACTAGGTTTTCCTCAAATACTTTCATTTTTTGTGTATTTTAGTTCATTTCTTTCTCCATAGAAAAAGTCATTGAAGCTTCTATATTTTATTCTCTATTTTGAAAAAAGTACTATTCAATTATTGGAAATTATCAAAAGCCCATCTGAAGAATCAGAATTCTAAGTTTCTTATTTAGGCAGCAATATATTTTTTAGAGGTGTGTTTTAGGGAAGAAATAAATTGATAGGTATAAAAACAAAATACAACATCATTATAGTTTTTTAAAATTATTTATTTATTTTGTTGTTGTTGTTATCCATTTCAAAGCACTTTTTAACTAATGTTTCATAACAGTAACAATAACCTGATTTTACTAAAGCTTCTAAATTATCATAAATCATAGTATTTCTTGACATATTTTATTCTTCATTTATATATGCAAATCTAAATAGCATGTAGAGAAGCAACTTGTCTACGCTATTGTACTTGTATCCAGAAGCAGAGATCATGATTTTAATCCAAGTTATTCTTCCACCAGCTTGTGCTGATGCTGAAAAATTGGTTATGATGATGGAGGATGTTTGCTCTCCAGCACTAGTCACTTGTAAGATGATCCACCTTTGAAGTTGTGGTAAAACCTCTGAAATACTATATTTTTGAGTAGAACGGTGTTGAAATCTCTATCCTGATCCAAATTTTGCTCTCACAACAGTACAACACTATTTACTGTAGTAGAATTGCAAGTCTGATGAGGGAAAAAAAAAATCACTAAATTAAAACTTTATACATAGAAATACCAGGCAAAAGATAAAGGAAGGGCCAAATTTTGGTAGTATGTCATGGATAATTTTAGATCGACACTGCAGTAAAGGAGAGTATGGTCATAAATGGATATTAATAACATTGCATTTCTATTTTTAAATCTGCATGTTTGAAAATTACTATAGGATTCTTGCATATGAAGCAGTACAGAATTTTAAGTGATTTTATAAATTTTATAAGCTTGTAGAGTTTAGCAGGTGATCAGCTTAATACAAGGGTGCTTTGGCAAAACTCTCTGTGGAAGCCAAAAGCCAAATTGTGCTCTTGGTTATTGTGGTGCATTCCACACCAAGCTGATGAGCTTGTCCAGAGAGCGTAATATGCCCCCACATCTTTTCTGGGTTGCAGAGGACTTAAAAATGAACTTAGACTTCAGGATACAGTAGTTTAAAGCAAAGGGTGTATTTAATAAATTTACAAAAAGGGAGGATTGTGTTTTATTTAAGCAGTAGGCTGTCACTGAAGAAAAAAAAGAAATAAAAGCCTACAGTGTAGCACAGCAGAAAAAGGAGCAAACTGATGAAAGCTGGATAATTTGGGGATATAGAGATGTCACTTCCTCCCTTTGCCAGGCTGTGAAATTCTTTGCAATTCCCACTGGTAAAGCTGCCAACACAAACAAAGGAAAAAATGGAAACTTCTGTGCAAGTTCTCCTTTGATACACAGAAGAACATATACATTCAAAGGAATGAATTTATCAGCACCGTGTTTGATACAAACCTTATGAAAGTATTATGGGAAAAGCATGGACATCTTACCCTAAAGAAAGAAAATAAATAAGAAAATAGTTAGCTAATTATAGTAAAATATCATTAGAATTGTGTTTCTAAGGGATGATTTTTAGCAATGCATGCACACTTTAAATATATGGAATACTAAGGTGCCCAACAGTTACAGTGTCATCTGTAAAGAATCAGCAGCATTGCTTAGCAGTACTTTCAGAGTATGGGTTCTTTATTAACACATTGATGACTTCAAGCTTAAATGTAGTTATGCAGAAAGATCTATCAAATCTTTGTACATGAAATAGTATTTATTATTTTAGCTTTCATTCGAACTTTTAAAGGATATTGAAAGGTTAACTGACCCAGCTAGGCTGGGTGTCTTTCTGGAATATCCACACCTAGATATGGAGAAGACCAAGAACTTTCCCTGTAATATCCTATGTAGCTCATGTATTCCATTAAGTTTTACTTGAGGATCACTTTTTCATGCAATTAAAACCATTTTTTTTTTTTTGTAATGTGGCTGGCTTCTCTCAGCATATGAAAGATAAACTTCATTCAATCCCAAAGAGAGCTTTTCTTTAGGTTTGTTTAATGGGATACTGCACAAGCTTTTATAATTTATTTTTTCTTTTGTAGTACCTTATTTGTGTTGGTTTATTTTTAATGCATATAAAAATTTATCATGTTGCATTGAAAGTTCATAATAAAATAAAAAAAGGCAACCACATTTTTGTTCCATACTTCTGTATGAATCCTAGTAAAGGAGGCGACACCAGTGAAAACACTGCTTTTGTTGAACCATTAGAGTGATAGCTGAAAGAGCTTACTTGCTAGAAAACAGTCATTTATGGACAGTCTTTTTCAGGGTGAGTCAGCCATTCCTTAATTCCCGTGTCTCCCAAGTCAGAAGCTAAACACCATCTTTTCCCTCATGTAAAAAGCACTTCCCCTACCACATCAGGCTTTGCTCCAGGCACAAATAAACAGTGTGAATCCTAGCACTGTGCCCAGAAAGGTCAGGCTCTGTTGCTGCTGTTCCTGCTTTTGCCTGCCCCAGCACAAGAGCACCGCCTTGAAGTGGTTTGCATACCGCAGCTTAGGAATCCCTGCTTTAGTTACCTTGGGCTTGATATTGCTCTAGCTTTCTGGTGAGGAGGCCTATGGCAATTATGAAGGTGCCAGTCAGCTTTCAAAATAAACAGTAAGTTAAATCAAGGATAGAGCCCTTGTTTTATTTGAAAAATATATCATACCATTCCTCAAACCATTATTTCTGTGCATGTACAATAAAATAGCCAAATGTATGAGGAGTGAAGGGGAAGAGGAAGGAGAGCTGGTTGCCTTGCAGGAGCAGGGCAATAGCTAAAAAAAATGCTCAGTACAAGTAGTGAAAAGCATCTGGAGAAAAAAAAAAAAAAGAGAGAGAGAGAAAAATGGATAGCATTTTGTCTACTCAGACTGGATATTATCTAGATTGAGGCCTGACTAAGAGCAGTAAAATACTAACAAACACTCTTAACAAGTGTCTTTGAAGTCATAATGGTGAAAATGATAGAAATTGTGGTCTGTTAATCAGAAGTTCAAGTCAAAACACTCGCAACAATTCAGCCTCTTATTTCCCTTGCAGCTTTTAGGATCTGCTTTAAAAATTTAAAATCCTCTTCCCAACTTTCACATGACTGTATTTCTCTCCTGTACTTATTTAAATAAACTTTTTATTTGGTCATAAAATAAACTTTGAAGATTATACTAGAGTTGACTCTGAAGAGCCATAAGGAAAAACTAGATTTTAAACTTTCAGTTTGTATGCCCAGCACTGATCTTTACTGAGGCCCTAGAAAATGTCGTGACATTTTTTTTTTTTTCATTTTAAAAATTATTTTTACCTTTAATGCCTTAGGTAAAGTGTTACAAGACAACTTCCCTTTAGGAGAAATTATATGAAAACTCTTTTCATATAATTTGTCCCTTGAACTTTATGTACATTTTGAAATGTTCAGGATTTTTCTTGTTTTAAATTACAGTTTAAATTTTTAATTCAAGTTACTTTCATATTAATTCTGATTTAATACAGAGTCTCTTAAAATGCCCCCTGAGATTAAGATGTAGGTAAGTACTTTTAGACAAAATTTCATGGAGGAGATCAATGGAAAAAAAATGAGGTGGAGATGCTGAGGCAAAAAATACTGTTTCCAGTTTTGACAATTTTGTTGTATTTATGATACTAATGATTTGAGTTAAATGCTTAATATCAAAGGCTTAATATTTCAAGTTAAAGACATGAAGATGTATACTTGTGTTTTACAAAGTTACATGTAAGAGTGTACAAATAAATTGGAAAATGTGAGTACAGAAAAAACAGGCAATTTTTTAAAGTGATTTTTTAAGCTCTTTTGGGAATGTATTTTCAAATATTTATGGTTTGTTGTTGTTAGTAAACTTTTCCCATTATCACTGTTTGTAAATTTGATATACTGCTATATCTATTTCTACTTCGAATTCAGCAATTTAGATAGCTTCTGACTGTTTTTCAAATTTTTTTGAGATTTTATGAAAGCGTTTTAGGTTTTGGTAACAATGTCAATAATGAAAAAAGTCCAATAATGAAAAAAGGGCATATCTTGACATCCAGCCACAGATATCTTGACATCTGCTGTTTTGTTTTCTGGACCTGAGAAGCTGCTTTCTGCAAGGCTGAGAGGAATAAAGTGAGGGAAGGAGACAGGGATGGTGATGAAACTGAACTTTCCTCCATGAGTTGCAAGATGTTAAGTAGGTAGAACATAACAGAGCTTTAGTTGTGACCAGAGTCTAACAAATACAATATCACCTATCTATAGAACTGTTAAAATGTTGATGATTTTATTTATCTCCCTTGCTTTTACAAACAAGCCCTGTAGAAGGTAGGAGGCAATTGTGACATGCAATTCAAAGGATAGTTTGGCCTCCTATGAGGTCTATCAGGTGTTGTGGAATTGCAACATAAACATTTTGGACAAAACAAACAAACAAACAAAAAAGGTCAGAGATGACAAATGCATCTGAGAGGGGTTTATAAATGTAAATTTAATTTAAATTTATTGAAAAAGCATGGCAGTTCAGACCTGAGAATTTATTTTTTTCCAACAGTTTGTAGCTAAAAAGAGGAACAAACAAAGAAGTTAAAAGCAGTTGAGCTAGTTTTTTTTTTTTTTTTGACACAATTGGGCTGGTTTGAGGCACCATTAGACCAGCCTGGCTAGAGGTTCATACCCCTAGGGCCTGTCATGACCTGTGAGACCCAGTCCCACAGCCAGGGAAATGTAAAGAGGCCCCGAGGGGGATCGAAGTCACTGCCTTGCACAGTTCTCATGATCAAAGTGCCTTCAAACCCTCTTTGAATGCAAGATCAGAGTCCACTAAAATATTTATTTGGCATTGAATTTGATCTCTAATTATGAAACTGTTGACCAAACCAAAATCTCATAAGCAGCCCTTTCTCAAAAAGTGCTCTCCTCGCATTCATTTGTCATCAGTTGTATCACTGTATTGCTCAAAAACCGTATTGACTCAAAATGTGAAATAGTAGTGATGGCTCTCAAAATGCATTAGACAGGCTTGCTCTACAGCAACAAAATTTGCTGCTGTCGTGTGCTTTTCCCTCTAATGTATCTTGAGAAGTACTTCACATATAATATGATGAAATCTGAAGGAATAGTTTTAAAAAAAAGCAACGGCAAAATTGCGTTCAAGGGAACCATATGCTCCCATCAGTATCTGAATAAGTGATTACTGCTTATATAAATAAAGCATTTTCCTTTTCTTCAATTTCTCCACCTAGAGGAAAAAGGAGAAAAAATTAGTAGAGAAATCTTTCTTACCTTCCCTGCTATTTTTATTAGTTTGGAAAGATGTGGATGTAACAGTACCTGAAGCTTATTTAGTCCTGAACAGTTTTTTAGTTTGTGACTATGTAAAAGGTAAAGAAGCACTGGCTTTTGCTTTGGTATTCTTTCTATTGCTGACAAGCAGTGAACGGCAATGTACAAAGCAAACTACAGAATAAGAAACATCAAATTATATCTGAAGCAATTTTCATTACTGCGACCCTAAACCAAACACATTCAGTTTCAGAACTAATTGAGAAATTCAAAACACTTAACATTTCACGCTGTCATATTTTCTCAAATTAATACTTTTTTTTTTTTTAAATTCACTAATATCTGCAATACTCTTGCTTAATGTTCCTTTCTTTTATATTTGTGTCCTTAGAATGGTGGTGTAAAGGCCCAAAGAAACTCCCCATTTATGTGTACATAGAAAACAGCTCCCCCCTTGGTGATCTCAACTTGTGAATGAAGTCACTCATTAGTCACAGAGATGCTGGGACAGTGGTTTCCCTGTCTATTAAAGAAAGAATGTTTTGCTGTAGATGTAATGATTTTCTCTGATCATCTTTTGACAGTATTGCTATGTGCACAGAATTATGGTTTTGATTTATTTCTTTTGTCACCACCACTGTGTTCATTCTTTAATGAGATAAACTAACATTACCGTTAAAAGTGTCTAAGACTATAGCTTGGTGTCAGGCACACAGGTCTGTGAAACGACAGAACTATCTTGCTTTACTGGGAAAACGAGGAAGACTGATGGTCATTTCCTTGGTCCTTGCCTTCCTGGGAGCAGAGAAGTGTTGGTCTGTGGCAGGAGATGGGGAAGTTCAGGAGGACAGAGGTAAAGCAGTGGGGGGGCTGGGGGGCAAGTGAGCCTCCTCCTCTCTGGAGCCACTGTTTGAAGACCTCCTGTGTACAAAGGTGTATGAAGGGGGTGAGGACATGCTCCTGAAATACTTGGGGAATCCACAACCACGCTGCACTTCCTCTGCCTTGATGCCTGGTAGAAGAAGCACATTTTATTCATCATCTACTACTGTGATGACTCTGCAATTTGTTGAGCAGTGTCCAAGGTTTTCCATGGCAGAACTCATTGTTCGTATCTGTCCCGTGGCTTTCAGTCTTTCCTTGGCAGCATTTTCCATGATTGCTTTTTCCTTTGTTTCCCTTTTTTGATGGTGAAATAAGCAATTGCTTGTTCGCAGTCTTGCATTAACAAACTTTAACATCTGACATATTAGTTGTTTCAGCAGTTAAGAATGAGGTTATGCCCAATGCTAATGTCAAAAACAACATCTGAAAGCTGATTATGCTCTCCCCAGTTCTTTATGTATGCTCCAGTGGGTTTTCATTGTCAAAGAGGTGGGCCTTTATTATACCACATAATGCAGTAAAATGAGGATTACTTGGACTTTCAGAGCATGAGATAATAGCAGCTGACAGGCACCTGTTTAAGGACGTATATTGTATTCCTAAACACAAGTATTTTATAAAAATTAAGCAAAATTTCCAATTAAAAATCTTTTGCACTTAAACTGCCTAAATAGGTTTAGGTACAAAAAAGGCATCGAGGGATCTGGATGGATGTATTTATTAGTGGCTCTTAAAGTCCTGACAGTCCATTCTAATAATAAAGTGTGGGACCTGTCAAATGATGGCACAAATATCCTAATCTGAACTGACGTAGCTTTCTAGCCCAGTTCATCAATCATGTTTTATTAGCTTTAACAGAGCCAAGCTGCTATCTGTCATTTGGATGTTGTAGTGGTGACAAAAACTGGTGCCGAAAATGTGCTGCAGGTGTAACTTTCACTCAAAGAGCATTTCTGAGCAGCAGTCAGGTTGGGTTTGTGTGGGGAGAGAGTGCCATCTTCAGTTCCATGTCTCCCCATGAAGCAAGGCTGACTTTTGAGTGTTGTCCGATGGCTAAGAAGTGAAGAACAAAGTACCAGTAGAAATTTGGAAATGGTTCTCAATTCTTATTTTTATGGGACGTTGGACTTACAAAGAAAAATGCTAAACACCATGTTCTTGTTCCCATTTTAAGATACAGTTTATTTAGATACAGCTGTTGTGATGAGTAATTTCCAGTACAGTAAAGAAATGTAAGCTTGGGTTTTGCCTTTTTGGTTTGCAGTGTTATATGAAGAAAATAACAGTTGCCAGCTGGATCGCAGAACACTAGTAACCAGTAGCATATTGTGTGCATCAAAAATGAGAGCTAGTGGTCTGTACACTGCTGCATATTTACTGTGTTTTGTAAGAGCAATCAGTTCCCTGTATTCTTTCAGCATAGAATTGACTTGGTGTTTGCACTGGAGTCCTGGCACTTGACCCTTGTTTTCCTTGGCTGTGTGTCATTTTGCAGCAGAGCTCGAGGACACTCCTCGTCTCTTGTTTCCAGCATGTTAACATATTCAAGTAAATATTATCTGGCACAGGCATTATCCTTTGGGGGAGTATTTGTAAAAGTTTTAAAGTCCAGATCAAACAATGGCATCCATCTTCCTCCCTCCTGAATTTCTTTATTCACAAGATGAATGTTACCGGCAAAATTCTTTCTTTGATCTTAAAAAAGACTTTATTTTGTGAATATTCACAGACAAGGTTAGCACTCATAAATATCTGTATTACTTGCAGGATATATGCCCAGGTAGGTCTCCTTATTTTAACACTTAATGGGACTTGGTACAATAAGGAGCAGATGTGTCATAGCGACAGCAGGCGAGCAGGGACTGGGAAGGTGGTTTCATTAAAAGAGCCTTGGGATAAATGCAGCACATTAGATACCCACTGAAAGACAGGAGCTGTTGATGGGGTGACCTCTGAATGCAAGTCATCTTACTATAAACAGAAGGGTGTGGAAAGCCATTGGACAGAGCCAAGCGTGTTTACTATCCAGATCTCCTCTTAGTTAACTTAAGTAATCTGACTGCGTGAGGCTTGGTCTGACAGTTCAGGGAAGAACAAAGTGTCTTCAGTATTTCTGAGTTTAGGAAGTCGTAGCTGGCCGGTGGATAAGGTTTTTGTCTGGAAAATCTGTCTGAACACCTTAGCTGCTGAACAGTGGAAGTTAATTAGTGCTGAACATCACAGACACTCTTTTATTTGTGTGTGTGTCCTGGTGACTTCACAAATTTGGGGAATTTGGTTCTGTTCTTCGGAGATAAATGAGGTAAGGTTATGATGGATTTCCATTTGCGATACTGATGCAATTGTTCAGTGATACAACGGGAAATGTAAGTGGGTATTAATTGTGCAGTTGGATTTATTCTGAAAAGGAGTTTTTGTTTTCATTTCTATAGTAGCAGTTTCAAACTTGTTTTAGAACAATGTATTTGTTAATAGTGGTTGTGGTGTACCGTAATTTAGGTAGTCATTTGTCCGAATCCCTCAAGTACTTTCCTCTTTTGGGAGCAGCTCTTTATTACCACAGGAGGTAACTTGTTAAGTGCTGTAAGAAATGAAGGGTGTTGTTCTGTAGTATGCTGTGAATGACACATTTTGTCAAATCTTTAGGCAGTTTGTTGGTTGGGCTACTCAATAACATCATTGTAAGAGACACTTAAAGGCTAGTGTACTGAGACAGGTGCCTAGACGAGCGGAGTTGAAATTGGTTAGCCCTAAACTGAAAAACTATGGAGGCAAATAGAGATTTTAATTTACTACTACATTTCAGTCTATTTAGTCCATTTCTAACTTGGTTAGGCATTAGTTTGGAATAAATAATGCACCCTTAAAGCACGCTTTATATCTCTGTAGCATTATGTGCCAGTTGGCACTGTGTCTTTCTATTTGAGCACTGTGACTGTTTCAAACTTTTAAATGGGTTTTGTAATTACATAGCTCATTTTTTTCTAAAAACAAACTCTGATTAAAAACTTCCTTGACCAGGGAGTGTGGGAGCACGCGTTGCTGTTGCACCCGAATGCTTTTTTCTGCCTTTGAGCCAGTGTAGCAGGAGGGCGCAGCGATGCTGCTGCCGTGCTGTGCGCAGGGGGCCACGACGTGAGCTGGCACAACCACCCGGCTGCTGAAATGTCTGCTCCATTCAGGGAGACTCGGAGGGGGCTTGTGCCGGGAGCAGCGTTTCGTTGTCCTAGGAAAGCAAACAACGCGCTAGAGGAGAAAGGGCAGCCCAGTTTGGTCCGTCTGTAAAAACTGATTTACTGCTATAGGGAACTGTAATGTTTAGGGAACCTGTTTGAAGAAAGGTATGATAAATTATTACAGCCAATAAGTTCTTCGATTTTGTTTCTGGGGTCTGGTGAGCAGCAAGTAGCAGTATCCTATTACACGTTTCTTTTCTTGGACTGCTCACTCTTTTCTGAAATACATTTCAGCTAAGCAGCTTTTAACTGTCTCACCACCTTTTTTTTTTTTCTTTTTTCTTTTTTTTCCATTGTAATGTCTTTATCTGCTAAGGTAAATCAAATGTAAATTCTGAAAAGATACATAAAGCAAGGAACACTTTAAATTCCTGAATGAAAAACACAGTTCTCACCGAAGGATTTTTCCAACATAATTTTGAATTTATTGAACTGTGTAACAGAACTTGTTAAATGCTACAGTGAATCAAGTAGCATCAGCTAATCTCAAGCAAAAGAACTTGAATTTGGCTTTGGGGAAATATTTGTTTGTTTGTATGATCATGCAAGCATGTATATGCACATTTGAGTGTGCATACAGGGAAGCTAATTCATCTGCTACCAAAAATTAGAAGTCCATGTTAATTTGTAAACTTAGATGGGGATTTGATAAAAATGGCTGAAGATACTGTAAAATAGAGGAAACATAAGAAAAACACACTACATACTGTCTCCTATTTGCATTATTACATATTTTTTAAATCTTTTGTTTTCTGTTTGCAAGTAGCTATACATAAATGTTATTAAAGTTATGTGTACTTTGGGAGAATCTAGGAAATACTTAGCACTTTATTTAGTTTTAATCTTTGCCTTTTAAAACTGATTCGGTAAATGTTAATTTAGGAATGGTTAAAGTTTTAACATAATACATCATTTCAGTATTTTAAAATTAAAGAGAGCATGGCTGTATTATATTTATCTGTAAAAAATATGTGAACTGTTTGTAGATTTTAATGTTCTGGTTAATGTTCTACTTATTTTTGTGTTTTATTTTATGAACTCTATTTTCAATTACTCTGTTGGAAAAATGCAAAAATTCGCATTTCTCTATTGGCTTAACAGGAAATATAATATTTGAGTATCTTATGCAGTTTATTTCTCAACTTAATGCAATGTTTATTCATTGCCCTGAGTTAATACACAATTAAACAATAACCAGTTATAAGTATATATCTGAAGAAAATGTGAAGGTTTTTAAACAGCTCATTTTAAACAAATCCCTTTTTATCTCCAAAAGGATGCAGTTAAAATATATATTGAAAAACCTGGATTGATTTAAAAGTGTAATTATTCTATTGTTTGTATTGGATTGAACAGTCGTAGGCAGTATCCCAGAATAGTAGAATATACTATTATTTTAGCTATAGTTAATTGAAGATTTGATTACTAAATATTAAAGCAAAGTTCTCTGTGTGTTCTCATAGTAAATCCATAATTGGTTTTCAAAATTCATTTCAGGAATATTTAAAGGTCATTAACTGAGCTTTACAATTATATAACTCTGGCTGATCATCTGGTATAACTGATAATAAAAAGTTTCGAAGGGAAAATAATTTGAAATAGTTTCACATGAACAGAGAATCTGTATGTATTATATTTATTTACACACACATATATATTCTCATATGCTTGCATGCATGTTTGAACAGTTCTTTTTTTACCAGAGGTTGCTTTTTGGATAATAGGAATTATCTCGCGGTTAAGTTTTTGTGGCACTTGAAGTATTTGTGCTGCTCGTCCAGGTGAGCTCTGCATTCAATTAGAGTCAGAACTGAGCACCAAATGTATGCGCTCCTCTGAGCTCCCAGAGTGTTCGCTCCACTGAAGCACAGTTTAACTTGATTGATACTCGGATTTTAAAGCAAATAAGAACTAATTTTTGCCTGTGGCAAAAAATCTTTGAAGTTTCATGCCTGCGCTGAGGCCAGATTAGCGAAGCGGCAGGACTGTGGCTGGGACTGTGACCCTGTTGTGCTTGGCAGGTTGTGATGAATGGGGGAATCTTTCTTAACCTTGTGGCCAAAACATTCCAGTATCGCAGGTTGGGGAGGCAGGAGAGAAGGGAGGGGGAGTCAAAAGTTGCAGAAGCCTTGGCACATTCAGGCAGGAGACAAAGGACACTTGCTTGTTTGTTTGAAAGAGGGGCAAATGTGCATACCCTTTCCATTGAATATGCCTGGAAAGCATATGGGAGAGAGTATGGCAGATGCACTGCAATATACTTTATTGTCATTTCTAACAGTTGACCTTGGTATATGAAATTTATCCTTCGCTATTAATCTGTCTCCTGCTTTTGCTTTGAATGCTTTTGGAGTTTAGAGAATCTTGCTTGTTATATTCTCCTAAACAAAAGAGGTTTTCATTTAATGCTTTAGATGTGTATAAAGCCATTCAAAATAAATTGGAGGAATGCCTTATTCCAAATAATTGCCTGTTGGTTAAAGAATTTACTGGAGGACTGCAAATATAAACAAATTTGTATGAATTTGAAAAAAAAAAAAAAAAGAAATTAAAAAACAAAAACAAAAAACAGTTAATTGCTTCTGGAAAGCTGATCTTACTATTTCTATTTATAAAACTTTTTTTTTTTTTTTTTTAAAGTAAAATACACATTTTAAAATAGCAGTATAATGAAAAATCTGAAAAATGTTTTGGTATGCTAGTGTAAAGTAGTATACAGTAGTATGAACCAGTCAAACTTTCAAACCTGAAAAATGAGGCAAAAATGGCTTATATATGAGGTGAAATATGATCTATCAAGGCATCTTGTGATTCTTTCTGTGGCATTTTAAGAGCTGTATTACCTCTGATGTTGTCTCTGTTGACTAATAATGAAAAATATATTATTAGATGATGGCCTGAGATTTCTTTACATTCTTTATACTATAAATACAGCTATTCTGGTTAGTGTTAAGAACTATTGCATAAAGCAAAAGGAAAAGAAAGAATGGTTAGAGTTTTTAACATGCATTCTAATTGTGGCTGTTGTTGTTACTACTCTAAAAGCAAACACATTGCATTCCTCTATATAAATAAAATGAAACATTTATTCTTCTGTGATTATTTTCTCTGGATGTTATTTTAACACTGTGATAGTTATAATATTTTTTTGCGGGTGTTGTGCTGTAAATGTACCTGGAATTCACTTGCTCATTAATATTTTAAAAATTAAATGTAAATTTTATATATATGTACACACCATATATATATATATAAATGTAGTCTCACTAGATAGTATTTTTCTTCTATGTTACTTGCAAAAGTAGAGTAACTAGATGTACATTGCATGTATTATATTTTCTTATGCACTCATTAGAAATTCCTTTATCTGTAGTTTGCCTCAGGTAAATTAATATTCTTTTTTCTCCACCCTTTAAAAAAAGACTTGTTTTTTAGCAGCATTTTCTTAAAGTGTTTTAGACAACACTTTTATGGAAGTGTTCTAGAGACACTGGAAACTAACCAGAAACTAACTACATTCTGTTGCATGATGATACAAATGCATGTGAATATGTCTTTGGATTATGTCCACTTGTTTGTGAAATTTTATACTGCAGTGTTGTGTGTTACTTTATCTTTCTGCTAACAAATTATTTCTTCATGAGTTAGACAACATATGGACCATAAAGAACTGATTATCTCATTTTGACCGGCAAGTAGTTTGAGCTACAGAGAATTTTTTGCATTCATACTCTAATGGAAGTAGGTTGCCACAGTTTTTGGTTGTCTGATGTAGTTTATTAATGTTACAGCAGCTGCTAGAAATTATTTCTACAATACTAAGCAAATTAGTGTCAGTAATGAGGAAGAACAGAAATGTATGGTACTGAAGAAAAAAGACAGCTGTTTACTGTACATGTACTGGAGGTTTACTTGGTAATTTTCAAGGTGGAATATGATGCCTAAAAGTTTATTACCTTCTCTTCCGTATTTTTTTTCCAGTCTTGAATCCACTTTTGTTTGTGATTTGTAATGTCATCATCTGTACATATTCTAAGTACATCTTTTTAATTGGAATAGCTTCTGTGCATGGTACAGAAAATACTGGCATTGTACAATTAGCTGATGACTTTACCTTGGACTATTTTCCTAGACCGAATTATCTATTTATGTTCAGATTCATAGATAGTACCTGTTGAAAAGACAGATACTTACAGCTGAATATCTCTGATCTAAAACTAGTAAGAATAGAATAGGAGGGCAGCTTTTGTTTTTGTTTTGGTTTTGTTCGTTTGTTTGGTTTGTTTTATTATTTTTATTTGAATACTGTTTTAACTTGGTCTCCATCTATCTCCCATCTTCCAGAATGCCTACAGGACTCTGCTAGCTGATAATGGTAGGCAGGTGCTGAGCTAAGATCGCGTTCATATTACCTGCTCATATTACTGTGATTGTCCTCCCTCCAACCTGTCTACTCACTCTATCCACCTGTTGCTGTTTGGCATTAATTTAGCCCCCCTGCCCCCATCCTACAAAGGCATATTCACATGCTTACCTTCTTTATTCTAAATTGTTTCGCTGTGGATAATGAGCCTAACCATCATGTTCTTATTTAAACTTATGCTTAAATCTTCGTAGGTTTACCCCAATCTTTGACAACTCTAGCTCAGCAAATGCCCTTTGCTAAAGGACTTAGTACAACATAGCCTCAATTAGCTATTTCTGTTACCCTCAGAGCTGTTGAAATAAGAAGGTACCAATGCATGCCCATGTGAATATAGGCAGGAGCATATCATTTCCTGAGATTAGTGCAGTTAGTCACTGCCTGTTGCATTCCCAAATCCTAGTACATGTACTCAACATAGAAATTTTCCTGCCTTTCAGGGTTGTGAAGGAGAGCAGTTAACAACTGTCATCCTTTCTGGCAAAAATAATCACCTTTCAGAGCAGGAATTTTTTTTTTTTTTTTTTTTTTTTTTTTTTTTTGTTAAGCATCCTGGAGTTCAACTGGGGCTGGAGAAGCCAAGAGTCTGGAGTGATCCTTTTCTGCAGCCATAGTCAAGCCTCCCATTTCCTGAACCTGACCACTGCAAAACTACCCAATGGCCAGTTAAAAGATAATTTAATTCAAGCTGATATTTTAGACCATGTACAGTCTGAGCTCAAGTCAGGATGTGGAAGTGAATTGCTTTAACTGAAAAGTTAGATGATCTTTTTTGATCTGTGAATAACACTCAGTTACACCTTCCTGTCTTTCTGGTTCTCTATCACATACAACACTATCCGCTCAAAATCGTTTTCTCTCCTGAGAGATGAAGAGGGATCCAGAAGATACAGAAGTGACTTGAGTCCTTTTTAATAAATGGACTAAAAATTGTAATGAAAAGCTGTGATTCATCACTAGTTTTTCTGCTTTCCGTGA
This sequence comes from Anser cygnoides, assembly GCF_040182565.1. Lineage (NCBI taxonomy): Eukaryota > Metazoa > Chordata > Aves > Anseriformes > Anatidae > Anser > Anser cygnoides. Next base: position 62,159,908 of record NC_089875.1, on the reverse strand, counting down.
GCACATCTACATGGATCAGTACTTCTTCTGACTCTGTATGACATGTATGTGCTGGGCTGGTCACAAAACTTGTGTTGGGCTGCCAGACACAGATAATATACTGATCCCCTGCCTTTACATCTGGCTGTATTTGCCATAGCTATAGGACCCCAAAGCCTGGGATAAGACCAACAGTGAAGCAAAAGTGTATCTGAGCAGGACAAAAAGTGATAGTGGTAAATGAGTGACTACACTCGAGACGGCTTGTATCTACCACGTAGAATTGAGTAATTCAAGTCAACCTGGGAATGTCCTTTTTATCATTAATGAACAAAGTTGTTATGTGGCCAATTCCGTATATTATGCTTTCAGTGGACCCAAACTATTCAATGCCATTCTATCCGAGAGTGATTTGAGTCAGGTATTCATTTATTCTTAAATTGGCTAGACATTGATGAAGACTTTGATGCTAGAAAAGTAATTAGTACAAAGTTCACATCACAGTATTGTGAACACACTAGGTCTGTCTTTTTTTGCCCTAAACTACATGCCCGGAACTTTCTGAATATAGTACAAATCCACAAGCCTTGTCTTTAAAGCCCCTTTAGCTCTGAGATGAAGAATGCAGCTGATGCATGTTCACCTCTAAAACAGAGTAGAGGGTGAAGCTGGTGGTAGTGTAGATGGATATTCCTCAAGGCTCACCAAAGTTCAGGGAGTGGACCTCTCAGCAGAGCTAAGAAACTGAAGATTGCTGGCCAAGACTAAGGCACATTTTTGGGAGCTCATCACCTTTAACCTTAGCACATAACCATATGTATGTTAAAAAACACAAAATACAAAACAAAACAAACAAACAAAAAACAAACAAACAAAAAGAACACATGGTTGGAAGGACTTCTCTATTACAAGAGGAAATTTTACCTATATGTATTTCATCATCTGTGGTGAGGATGAATATTCAATGGATGTGTGACCATGTTTGCTATACCCATGAAAGGCACTTGGATAGCAGTGCTCCTAGGTAGAAGGACAAGGCCTTTTTTTTTTTTTTAAATTTCCTCTAAATGAGGGTTGGAAAAGCGATGCAAATTTTCTTTGATATTAGTGGGGGAAAGGTGTTATTTTCCAGTGAGGCAAAAGTCTCAGGAGATAAGTTGGCTGTTGTTACTTGGAAGGTCAGCATGTAGACTGTTGGGTGAGCTAAGAGAAAGCTGGATCCCAAAGAAGCATCAGCATCTTCAGAACAGTGAGGCCCCTTGTGGTAGAGGTACTTGTCTTGTGGTAGAGCATTAGCACTGGACACTGTATCGCTGTTGATACAAGATGGTTTCCACATGAAAAGAAAACAGTATGTTTTTTTACTGTGCTTTATGGCACAGTACTATGTGCCTTTAACAAAATAACTTGAAGTATTTGCATGATGTATTTGCAACATGGCCAAGTTAACACAGCCATAGGAACATTAACTTTTGAACTTCCTGACTTTCATTGCTTTAAATTTCAGCTTCAAAGTTTACTTTTTTTTTTTCTTTGCATTTTTTGGCCCTGGTTAGTTTTGAAAAGCAGGAGGAAATAAAATAATTCTTTTTTTTTTTTTTTGAGGGGGCGCTGAATTTTATGCATATAACAGGAGATGACTTGTTATTCCTTTGAATATCAAATGGTAACTCCAAAGCATTTTCGATATTTTTGCTTACGATACATCTGTGGAGCTGGGGAATCACAAAACTAAATCTAGACAGCAGTGAGTATCACGGCTCTTTTCATGCATCTCACTGTGTTTCTCTGCTGAAAAAGAGATCAATGATATCTAGGAATATTGAGATTTAAAAAAGAATACACTTAAAACTAATTAAAAATGGTTTGATTATAACAAGTGTGAGGGAGGTCATGGGACCATAACTGAAATAAAAACAGGAAGTGTTTTTCAGTATCTTCTAGCTGATTTCCAGTTTGTAGATAGTGGGGAGGCACCGAAGTAGTACTTGCAGATTCAGCTGCACTGATGCATACTGCTGATTTGACAACAGCAGACCACAGACTTAACTTCATTTTTTAAAAAACAAACGGTCAAAAAAAAAGAGAAAGGGGGGGGGGGGTAAGAGAGTTTTCCAGTGGTAGTACTTTAGTATTTCTTCCTGAACCTGACTTGGTCGATAAACGACTTTCTCCCTCCTCCAGACTGGTGGAGCTTCCTTGCCTTTGCAACTGCTGAATGGGGAGCTAGCTCCTTTCTCTCTTTCTGGGAAAGAAGCCAGCCCGATGGCCCATCCTCCCAACAGGGCAGGGGAAAGTGTTCTGTGAGCTCTGAGCTATTAGGTAACTGATGCTGAAACAAAAAGTGCTATTGTGGTATGGCATTTGCCCTGCCTGCTCCACCAGTTAAGGAAAGGCATATTTCCTTCTTTCATCTAATGCAAACAAACAAAAAGAAAAAAAGAATGATTTTTTTTCCCCACAGTGTATAAATAAAGGCATTTCATTGCAAGAAGATAGTACTTTACCATGACTTAAATTATGACTAGACCATCACACCCTTTGATATTTTTGAAAGTGCACTTGTGCCAAAGAGAATTTAAAATGTGTTTTAAAAATGTTTTCAGGTATATATATAAAAGAGGGAAAAAAAAAAAAACTTGAAAGAAGCTTAGAACTCTGAACCGAGTGAACCCATTAATCAGTTTGCAAAAACAAACATGTATGAAACCCTTCCACTGGTAAGAAAGTACCAGGGAAGGAAAGTTTTGACCCTAAAGATAGCCTATGAATGAGGAAATTGACGAGGTAAGGTTGTCTCAGATTTTATCAGTTTATACCGTGAATACATCTTAATGAGACCTCCTTCTGTAAAACTTTGCAAATACAAACCCAGTTTTATATTAGGTAAATCTTTCTGATTAAATTAGCACCAGGGTTTGTGTCAGCCATAAGACTGTGAAATATTCCTGAAAGAAACAGTCATTATGGTCAGTAAGTATGAAAAATACATTTACCTGGATTGATTAAATCCCTTGTTACTTCATTTCCTATGTACTGTGCACTCCAGCAAAGGGCTCTAGTGTGGCAATACTCATCGTTCCAGCCTGGTGCAAGAAGATCTATGGGAAATACAACACAGCTTTGCAGCCTCTTGGCCTGTCTGTAGGCTGGTTCCTGTCAATGTTTCATTCTCATTATCATCTACAGTCTATTCAGGAGATCTGAAATATTGGTGATTACAGTGATAACTGGTGATTATAAGCGATTACAGAGAGTCATCTCAAAAACTGGAAGCATTTAACAGATTAATACATGCTTTGTCAGTGATAGTGCCTTCTTCAAATTAGTAGAGACAATGACTAGTTCAGAGAAGCTGAGGCTATGAAGCACAAAAATTTACCAGGATCTATCCCTCTTCATTACTGTAGTGAGTGTTTCAGATAGAGGATTTAATGGAAAACCTGAACAAACAAACAAACAAAAAAACCAGAACTTTAATACTTAACTAAATTTAATCTTGTGAATTTCTTCAAATTTCTCCTTGAAGTTAAGTTGATTCTTATAGCAAGTTTTCCTTCATTCTTCCATTGAAATTAGAGCTGTTGTATTTTTAGATCCACTGAGATACGATAAATCTACCTCAGGATGTGATTCAGATAAAATACAATGATGTACAGTTCTTCACTGTGGAAAAAAATAATTTAAAAAAAAAATCAATTTACTGTTGTGTCAAGATCTGTCCGTCAGCAGTAGCATCAGTGTTTGAGTTTTTAACTAAGTCAGAAACCTAGTTACCACCTGATGGTAAGTAATTAAAGCATTGCATTAATTATTTATACTTTCATATAAATTTGTGTTATAAAATTTTATTGTTATTAGTCTTAAGTAATTGAAACCCTGATGAGACCTAGAAGTGTAACATAAGTGATTTACTGTGAAAAATTCAGTTGAGAATTTGGGATTATTTAGAATTATTTTCAGATATTTCTCTAAATGACTTCAGCATTTCTGTTTCTCTCTGCAGAACCTTCACTGAGATTTTCTCTTCATATATATATATATGCATAGCTATAGTATTATTTGAATTTGGTCATCAAAAGCCTGCTTAATTCTCAAAAACATTTATATATTTTCTTTAAATCAGTTTGAAAGCATATGCATGTATAGAATGCCTACAACTTGTTACTATACCTTAGCACTGTATCTTTAAGCCAGTCCTTGCCTTGTTTTTGCAGGCCAAGAAATTATTAATTTATTTGTTTTATAGTAGTAATGAAGGGTGTCATGGTAGCAAAGGAAATCCTGGTTATATTAGACATTGTACAGACAGTCTCTTTTCTAAGCATTTTATCATCAAGACAGTTACAGAGCTGTATGTAAGTAGTGTTGATGTCAGCACATAAAAAATATCTGAACTATAAGCTACTGTTCCTTACTCTTCACTTGCACAGACATCCTGAGCTAAACTCTTTTCCTATATGTCCATCAAAATGTTCCCCTGAATTCCCCATCCTCCCCTGCTCATTCCACAGAGTTGGACCTCTCCCTTGCTGGTCAGTGGGAGCCGGTGAGCTTTCACACAACAGTAACTTACTGTAGGGAAGCATCTAGGCAGTAGAAGTGCACTTGGTGTGCCCATGCTCCAGACCAATCAGAGGCAGCATCACCACAGGCTGAACAAACATGTAGACATGCTTTGATATGTCTTTGCATCTGCAAAGAGTGTTTTTCCCGCTTCACTCTTGTCTCCTTAATATCACATCTTCCACAGCTCCACCATGCAGAGCTACTTCATTCAGACCCAAAGCATTGCAGGCTCCCCATTAAATGCTCACCAGTCTGGGAGGGGTGCTCAAGGCCGTATTTTATGTCGTAGGTGAGGGAGCTCAGCAGATTCATTGCCAGAATAATTTACTGCTGATGTTGCAAGATTTTTCAGCTGTGCTTACTGTAAGTGCTAGAAGGGATTTCTCACCTGTGTTGCATTATGAGTTTAATACTGTGAGTGTGTGTGTGAGAACACCTCGCAGAGCAGGACCAGTTCATGGTTTAACATCTAGTGTAATGAGGTCCAATAAAATCATGTTAAAAGGATGTTAACGTTGCAAAGGAAAACATCAGAAGCAAGGAAATGCCAGAATTAATATGGCCTGTGGAAATCCAGTCTCTTATGCATTATGGTGCGGCTCTTATTACGTGACACATTAGGCTTTCCAGTGGATGTCTACTTTTTTTCAGTGAATGCGTAGTTAGATTTTTCTTTTTATGTTCCTCAGTCTATATTTGTTAAACATGAAGCATCTAAATTCCAGAATGACTATAAAATCATTCTTTGTCCTGTAGATATTTCTTATATACATTAACCAAAGTTCTTCAGTGTTTAATAAATGCGTCTCGTTTTCATGCTGCTCTCACAGTATCAGACACTTAAAACAGTGTTTATGTTTGAAATCTGAAGAACCAAGGCAGGAATTAAGGCAGAAATTGTATAAAACATTGACTAAAGTTGTCACCAATTTGAGGCAAATTAGACCATCATTTTTCTGGTTAAACGTAACATTTGTGCACCATCTTGTAAGTTCAAAGTATAGTTTCCCAGCTTGGATCATTAATTAGGTGTGCAGTGTAGATGGTGTACCAGAAATAGCCTGTTATTCTGTGTAGACTGGTAAATAAAGCCTCTACTAGTGACTTTCATCGATATTTGATGATTGCACAGGCTTGTCATTATGGTATTTACTCCCAAATCCTATTACAGGAGAGCAAGATGTGCTGTTCTGTCCTGTCCCAACAAGACGCAGTACTCCTCCACTATCCACACCCATCCCTACATTAGCCACTTTTTTTCAGCTGGCTTCTGACCTCCTGTGATTTTGCTACCTGCAGATCCCTTTCTTCTTTTGCATCATGGTTTCTGTCCCCTCTCCCTGTTAAGATTTTTCTCCTGTTCCTCGTCCCCATATTTGAGGCTACAGGATTTTTCTATTTGTTGACATTGCCCAGGTGTCTTCATGGAGGGACATTGAACTGACCGAGTAAAGAAGGATAGTCCCCTTCCTGATGCCACAGGTGCTCCTGGCAGTCAAGAGAAGTAGTTAATAATTCTTACTTGGCTCCAGCCTCTTTGAGATCAAGAGCATTCAGTACAGATAGGGTCTTCAAAAATTCAGGAGCCAGATTACAAGAGGACTCCACTAATGGTGTGAAAACAACTTTTAGAAGCTTATAAACCTAAAAAAAATTTGGACACCCTTTCACAGAGATGATGATTCCTGGGTACCAGTACACCTTGTACTCACCCACTTCCAGTTCTGGGATTCTGCCTCAGAATTTATGGGCACTAAAGCCACTCAACAGCATAGTTAGATGACTTAAAATATGAACTCAACAGCATGTTTTCTTAAAAAATTGGATTTAAGTATTTTTAGCTGAAACATTTCAAGTGTTTTGTAGTAGGCAGACAGGGTAGGAGATTTCAACACTATTTGGTAAAATTCAAAAACAACTGAAACTGATATCTTACCACTCTAGTGAATGATTCTCAACAAGCATATAACTGAAATGATGAGAAAACCTGTGTAAACAGAGGGGGGAAAAAAGGAAAACAGAGTAGGAGTAAAGAAAAAGGTTCTTTTTATAACATTTAACACATGCGAATGTAAATAAATGTGGTGTTAGTGAAAGTTAATTATTTTGAAAACAGTCAGCAAAGCAGATTAAGAGGAAAAACAGTGCAGCTGAAGACAAAGGAAACGATATTTAGTCTTTGATCATAAGTTTTCACAGTGATTTTCTGTTCACCTTCAAGGGTGGCATAATTTTATGAATAACAAAATATGTTTTGCTACTTGAGTAGCCCTAAAGAGAAATGGTGTTCATTCCATACAGCCACTTGAAAGAAAATCACATGCCTGATCCTCCTTTAAGAAATAACATTTTTATTTATTAAGTCTTTTCTCTCAAAGAGAGACCCTAAAGATGCATAATGAAGTTTACATTCAGTCTCAAAGGAAAAGACAAGTATATACAGTGTGCTCATACTGCACGCTTCCTCAGACAATGATCACAGACAAACTGCATATATACCAAGCTGAAAACTTGAAATATTCTTATTTTGTAAGTATTTTGTTTTCATTGCAATATTCTTGAATATTTAGTACTCTTTTTGTTTGTTTGTTTTGTTTTTGTTTCTCCCTAGAGTTTATTCCACCTCACAGGTGAGTCTTTTTGATACAATTGGACCATGGCTTTTCTACCTTTTAAGGTATAACAGTATACATATATATATATTATTTTTTTTTCATATGATCACCATGTAGGTAGTGTATATGTTCACCATGCAGGTAGTGCATAATCTCTCAGTCATCTCAATTTCTTTGTTTAATGTTGGTCAAAACACGATGCAGTAGTTGTGTGAGCAGGGGTAGGACAACTTGGCTGTGAATACCCAACTTTTGCATAACTTGGAGAAGTCCTCCTCTTCCCTGCCCAGGAACATAAGGGCTCTTAGTGTGTTGTGTGTGTTGAAAGTGCTCAAATAGCTTTAGTGTATGTTTGAATTATCTTTGGGCTTCCGTGGTAACTGCCCACCAAAGGACCTGTCATCACTTTGCAAAATCAGAGTGTTAGGATGTGCTGGGTGACTGTCAGACTCTGCAAGCACTGGCTGAAGTGCTTGGTTGAACTCTCCTGACCTGGGGATTAAGATCTGAGCCCTGGTGCCAATATAACTGAGAGTGCTATTGGTGGGAACTGACAAAGGTAAATGCCTGTAAACTTAACAGCAAAGAGATGGCAAAAATGGCCCAGAAGTAATATATGTTAGAGAAAGGAAAAAGCTTTACTGGGGTTTTTACTGCATACATTAATTAGATGCATTTATATATTAATTTTCTATGTAAAATTGAAACGTTATTTTTCTGGTCAAGTCCCTCCATAACTTCCTGTTGAGAAAGTCTGCTTCTGAAAGTACACGCCTGCCTCTCAAGGAAGGTTTCTTTCAAATTCAGTTTCTTTGAATGATTTTGAATTACTGTTTTGAACAATTGCCTGTAATGTTGACACTCAGTACACTAATCTGAGTGGGTATTTTTTTTGTTTGTACCTTAACACAAATTGTGGGCATTTACTTGGTACTCAATTACGTGCGTATATCTCAAGTTTTTTAATGTATTTCAGATCTAGTATTACTTTAATAATAGTGTAGTGAACAAAAAAATGTAGCAATGATATTTGTGTCTAAATACTTATGGAATAGATTTACATGGGCTTTCATTGTCCTTCAGGCTGAGTCTCTGCACCGTCTCCACAATACGCTGAAACTACAGTCCATGGAGTAGCATAGTATGAACAGTGAAGAAAAAATCCATGAGGTTGAAAATCAGCAGTGATGAAACTGATAAATGGATAGGCTGAAAAAGGTTTTGTAGCAAAAATCAAGCAAGACAAAATATTTAGAAGATTCTTTGTGTTTTATGTTTTTTTAGTGTTTAGGGTGTCACTGTATAGTAATAAATACAGCTTTAAGTTCTTTTAAGTTGTTCTTTTCTTGGGGGAAACTGTCATTATTGCTACCGAAAACTGATTTCTATGAATAACCAAGTATGTAACTATGTTGTTTGCTGAGTATATAGAACTCAAATGAAGAACAATAATGACCATCCTTAACTCCATGCTTGTGCTTAGACATCTTTGAGTGATATTGCATGGCATTCAGCCAAGGTTTTCAGAGAAAATACTTAGCATTAACCTAATCCTTTTTCTTTTGGACCTGGTGAATATTTGTAGTTTTGACTTCAACAGAACTGAGTCAGAGTCACAATCTTTTTTTTTTTTTTTCAAAAATACTTTTAAAGTAGCAAGAAGTTATAGGAAAATCTTTTGATGCAACGTAATCTCAAAAACTGTCATTGAACACGTGCTAGTTGTAATGGGAATGTTCTTTGTATTGTGCAAGTCACATGAAGTGAATTTGAGTGACTATGAGTATTTCTAGATGGCTTTGAAAAGGAATTTTGAAACCTCCTGTACAACCCTGAATTCTGCATTAGCACACAAGTGATCAAAATGCTTGTTTCTCTGCTGAAGGTATGAAAAGTTGTACAGAAGGTACAGTTAAATTTTTGCAAGAAATCCTGAAGATCCCAAAGAGATAGCTGATAGTAAGAGAACAGTTTTATATTTTTATTGGAAAGTAATGGATTTTTTCACCCTTAATTGGCTAACAGCAATGTATTGCAAAGATTAATATGGAAGTCAAACTACCGTTTATGTGATTATATATTGCAAATATGTGTGCAAATGCTGTATGTGGTGTTTTAAGTTCATTGATGCATTAGGAAAACACATTTAACATACAGTTAGGAGATTACAAAATGAAAATTAGTGTATGAATTATTTAGCTAGCACTGCACTTTGCCCCAGAATCTAGTGTTTATTATTGTGAGCTTTAGCAGGAAACAGAAGCAGTATCAATTGGGAAAACATTTCTTTACTGAGCTGAGAACAGTATGGCTTTCTGGTTTCCAAGTGGGGAACCTGGTTCTTTGCTTTCTTTGTTCCCAGTTAGGCTACTCCCAAGCTATTTTAGCTGAACATTTTACATACTAATGGAGCCTAGGGAAGTGCATTTGGCAGCCGTTCACGGGATAATAATGAAACACACTGTTTAGTACTGCATACTGCTGCTGTAAAATGCGGGAAGTATTTTATAGAGATCATGGTGAGCAGAGTTGCATCCACTTTAAGCAATGTAAGTGCGTGAACGGTGAGCAAGGAAGTTGTGTTTCAAGTGAGAGTAACTGTGGAAATCCTTTGCTTTTGCAGGTAAAGAAAACGTGTACAGAATCAGATGTGTCAGAGCCTCCGAACACCAGGTATGGTAACGAAAGGCAAGTGCTGACTGCCTGCAGCTCGGTGGTGCAGCATGATACAGAGCTGAGCTGCAGATACATAGCACTGTGTGCGAGAGACCTGCTTTGCAAAGAGTGAAGGACTGGGTTAATTTTAAGTGCTTTTCACTCTAGAAGGTTTTCCCCCCTCAGTCTGAGATGGGGGCTGTCATCAGGGTTGATAAGTATAAATTGTGCCATAATGCTGAATTATCATTCTCAACTTAAAAGAAAATCCTAAGAAATATCATAAAGAAATCTATGTAATCAAATTTCACTTTTTTTTTTTTCTTTTGTCCCTTTTCTGCATACATGAGAAACCTGATGTTTACTAGTAATACAGTTTATTTCCTGTGTTGGCAGTTCTGTCGTAATTTGTGAAAATTTACCTTTATCAAAACTTTTTTTTTTTCACTTCCGAAAAGCATGGCACTGTGTTTATAAGTTAGGAAGAGGCCATGTACTCTTTAAAATGAAACTTTTCAAACACTGTCTTTGCTAATTTCATGTACATGGGGAATAGGAGATGCATTTAATTTCTGTGTTTTGCACGTGGAGGTACAAGTACGTATAGTTCTGAGCAGGTGAAGTAGCAATTGTTTTAGGTTTGTGTGTTTCTGTTAATTAGTAAACTGTCGAGCCACAATGGGTGATTTTCTTAAGATTTGGTGGTTTGCAGTGTTTTTTGCCTATCTTTGTCTTGCTTCTGTTTAGAAGAACTATTTAATTTTCACAAAAATTGACATCATGCTAACATTGTGATTAAAACTCAGAAAAGCTAAGTAATTCAAGGTTTGCCAAATCCCATCCTCAGCTTTGTGTCACTGTTGCAGCAGCATCCTTTGGGAGCTGGGGGCCACATGTAATGTCAAAGTCCGATGTAGTATCTGTGGCTTGAGCTATGCAGTGCACTGTCTGAGTTTCTTTGATTAGCTTCTTGTGTCCCTTATGAATACATCTTTGCCTTTCATTTAGTTTGGTAAGAGATGAATATGTATAAGGGAATATAAAATTCAGTCTTGATATGCTTCCAGTGAAGTCAGTAGTAGTTTTGCATACTTTGGGGCATATTTCGTCCTTTGGTTCTCATTTAATAACTTATAAATGGAAAATGTATCTGCTGTCCTGCTGCTTTGGTTTAAATTTTATTATAAAGATCAAGCTCTTTCCAACTACTTTGATGGCATAACAAATCTCCACTTATCACAACACTTGTGCATGTATGTAATTTTAAAGACGACTGTTGTATCTCAAACATTTAAAATTATGATTTAAAATTTTGAAGAATCCATGGATGTTGTTTCTTCAGACTATGAATTGCAACAAGCTTGAGGACCCAGGATATAACATACTGTCATTATCTCTGCACATTAGGAAATTTCTTAAGAATTGTAATTAAATTCTTCATACCAGGTGTGAGGAACAGAAAACTTTTTTTTTTTTTTTACCAAGTTTAAGAGGGAAACCATGTTACAAATAGTCAATTTGGAGGAGAAATCAGGTAATTTTTATTTGTTTATTTATTTATTTATTTTAATGAGCAAAACCCAAAATACTTTTTCATTTGGAGCTCCATGGTCTCAGTTTGAGGATATATCAGAAACAGTCGAAATTAACGTTCCTGGCCCGTGTGTGTGTAATGCTGTGTATTCAGCCTGCAGCAAGCGTTTTTTGTCAGATCTCGATCCGCGGTGCGACTTGGGTCTTCCAGGGGAATCTCTGACGGCCTTTGACTGCAGTAGCGCTAGGGGGCACCGCACAGCACAAAACACTTGAAAGCCTGGAGCAAGGTAATTCTTCTCTAAACAAGTCTTAAGTGAAAACATTGCACATAAAATGAAACATCAGCATAAAAATGAATGCTGGAGACACACAGCCTTACAGAATAGCTCCTGGCTTGGGACCTAAGGCCAAAATCATTCATTTATTTAGCTAGCTTTATAGCGTGTTAGTTTTGGATTTGAAACTATTACAATAAATGCAGATGGAAAGTGTTTTTACAGTAGGGAAGTAATTAAACTGGGTGTGGGAACTTTGTCAGGAGAATTCTTGGAGTGACATGTGTGTATCAGCAGATTCTTTGTCTTGCTTGGCCTTGGTTCGTCTTTTAGAAAGAAACATTCAAACTGCAGATGTAACTAGTAAATTCCCTTCTGAAAAAAAAATACTAACCTATGAAGCATATCAAAATATGCCTTCCAGAAGTATCCAGTTATATAGACAGTAAAAATCAACTGTCACCAGTGTTTTTTTTTATACAAAAATGGTTATTATCTCCACAGGTAAACTGCAGACATGCACAGGTAACTGTGGTTAAGAACTGAAGTCATGGTGGGTAGGCACCCACCACATTATAAACACGCAAAAAACCATGCATGGATCTTCAGTATCTCTGTCACAAATTGTAACTCACAAATTCCTTACTTTTACAAATTCTGTCTAAGTCTCTTGAGGGTTATTTTGCAAAACCCGTATGAGCTGTTTGTAAATACCTTTCTCAGATTGTTTACGCATTAAACCTATCACGGTGCTATTGTGGCTATAGCAATACTAAGGCATTCTTTCTACATAATTTTGCAATAAAAATCAAATTCACCCTGCATGTCTAAATATCTGTCTAGTTGGACAAAATGTTTATATCTTCCTGGAGCCAGAAAGGTTGGGACTTGCTGACTGTCATACTACAGGTCTGACGAGACAGGAGCAACATGCATGGGTGACAACTCCATCACTCTGGCCATGTATTAAATTCACTAGTGAGATTAGGAAAAGTTCAGAGCCTATAAACACACATTGCTTTTAATTGTCTTATATACTGGGTATAAATGGGACCGATCCCCCAAATATGCTGAACAGCTCCTACATTTTATTTAATATTATATAAGAAACACTGAAAATTAGTGTGATGCATGAAAGTTAACTTGTTTGCAGTTGTTATAACTCCATTTTTACATAGATAATCAGAGAAGTATTTTTAATACTAATAATGGAGTGTTTTGTTGCCTTAAAACTTGTAAGCTACAATTACAGCCTCATACCTCAAGATATTCCTATGAAAATGAGTTAAATACTAGAATATATGTGAAGTCTGGTAAAATGGTAAATACTGGGTCCCATTCTCCATTTCACTGTCAGCTACAACACGTTGGTTTTGGCTATACAACCCAGGGCAGCATCTTTCTTTGTGACAACAGACTGCTTGATGAACATATCACTGCTAGCCCAAAGTCCTTCCCTTCCCCTTTCCCTCTCCCTTCCCCTTCCTACCAGGCCTGTCAGAGATTCTACTGTAAGATCAAAGTCACATCACAAACTGAGATCTGGCCCAAGATATCTAGTTTACTGGATTATAAAATCAAATAGAGAGGAGAGGAAGAGGAAGTCCCTGCAAAGGGAAAATTTAGCAGTCTTCTGCAGCTTCCTCTAAGTCCACTGATTATAGGGCTTTTTTGCCCTTTGTAGAGGATAGAAGAATCTGCAGAAGAATGAATAGATTTTTCTGACAGATGAGACAGTTTATTTTCTTCCTGGAGAGGTAACTATTATGTTAGTACCAGTTAGACAAAGTTTGTTCCTATGTATTGCTGAAAAGCAAATTCACTGACGCTGATTACTGGTGAGTCACGTCCACAGAGACACAGTTGCCAGATAAATAGGCTGTCCGAAAAAACACAGAGGATTTTTTCATGTTTAAAAAAGATCTCCAATATTTCAATTTAATATGGGTTTCAGTGAGGCTTTCAGCATAGATTGCAGCTGTTCATCAGATGATTGCTGTTCTGGCCTTCCAAACCCACCTTCTTAAAAGTGCACCACATTGTAAGATTTAAAAGGTATGCATTCCTTTTCTCTTCCTTCATCCTAAAAGTCTCTTTCAACCCCCCTGAATGAGAAATGGGCTTTTATATTTTTTCATTGTTCTCATTTGGATACCTACTCCTGTTTTTGTTTTGTGAGGATATAATGCTGTAGGATATAGCACATACATGTCCAGAGACAATTACTGTAGTTAATGCATTAACAGGTAAATAGATGGTATTGGATAACAGTGAGAGCTACCACAGTTTTCACATTGCATCCATGAGACCAAGGCTTGGTTCCCCTGTAACTCGGGACACTGGTATGAATACAGTTTTCACGATATTTGCTATACCAGAGCCATGTTAACACTGAGTGCATTACCTAAAAGGGTTTCCATGGGCATCAGTGCATTTAACAAAAATAAAAAGGAAATGATGCATATCTCCTGCACCTTATTCTGGACAACCAGATCATCAAAAGTGTTTCATTTATAACAATTTGAGCTAACAATTTGTTAAAACACAACCTGAAATTTTACTTGCACTAATTTGTTCAACAGAACTTTCCCATTCTTAGCTCAGGTTTGATGGCTGATTGGAATTAAATAATCCAACCCAAACTATTCTGTGATTCTATGATACCTTGCATTTATCTGTATTTACCAGGTCTAATAACTTCTCAACCCAAATACAAGCAGAACAGGTCGTCTGATGGGTTCTGTGACAGAAGCTGTTGTGCCTTTCCCAGGGTCGTTTGAGCATACCCAACCATTTGCATACCAGTTTGTAGGAGTGTGAGACCAGCAGTACCTTTCCATTTATTTGCAGCTCAGCAGATGAACAATAAATGTTTATTATTACATGGTGAAGAGGACCTTTACGATTGAACTGCCAAGCAAGAAAAGCCAGCAACAGCTATGGAAATTGTCATTAATGTTTCAGCAGTTATAACAGAAAAAATAAATAGTATTGGTTGTGCAGTAAAAAGGGAGCGAGCTCAGACTCTCAAGTTTTCAGATATGTTGTTTAGCTGAATGCGCTCCTACATTTAATTCTCAACTATCTGAAAAGTTTTCATTAGAAGGTAGGGATTTGTTGTTTATGAGACAAATGTAGCTTATTTAGGTTAGAGGCTAATTGAAACACTTTTCAGAGTCAAGAGCAGTGTAGCACCACTCTATCTTACACTGAATAACCTGTAGATCATGGTGACGTGATAAATGGGCTTCATCTGAGGAAATGAGATATTGACATGACAGTTTAATTTAGACTCCTAAGGTCACATTCATCTCATGGTGAAGTAGATGTGTAGAAGATGCTTCTGAGATGCTATTTATTTGAACCGCTTCTCTCTATTGACAATGTATTCCTCTTTTCCTGAATATCCTTGCAGACTCCACCAGCAATTACTTACTGCACTGCTGATTTTGCATAAGACCAGCTAGATATACCAATGAAAGCATTTATGTTGATTGTTCATATTCTGCTGTTCTGCAAAACTGTTCAGTTCCATAAGGGAATCCATACAAAAATAAAATTATTCTTTAGTCAGGAAAAAAAAAAAAAAAGGGCGCTTAATGCTTTGTTACTGGCTGCTAGTATTTCTTGGGTTTGGGGCAAACTATAAGGAGGAACAGATACAGCAACATGAATTTGCTAGGAAAAGGCAGAATAAATAAAGCTAAAATTGAAAGACTGCCACAAGTAATTTTAGGAATTGGAACAAAAAAATCAGTCAACAGGAGGTACAGTATGTGATTGTCAGAATATCGCATTCATGTCAGTGAGTTCTCTATAGTTATAAACATTTCACCTAAGAGAAACGTTTGGCAGGATCCAGCGCAGACTTCTCAGTTAAGACAGTGGCTGGCAAAAAATGTTTCACAATTTTCCAATTTTAAAATAACTACATTGTGGAATAAGATTTCTTATAAAGGCTGCATTCTGGGACACACAGGCATAGCTTGCAGTCAAGAGAATGTTTTACACAAATCTGTTACTTATTAAAGGTTTGGTGCACATATTTAGTCTGCATGCCACTTCAGCAGTTTGAGTCAATCAAAGTAATACAGTTAGCAAGATGACTGCGCAGATACACGTAATTGAATGACATACTACATCCATGACCATCACATGGCACTTGCAACAAGTATGTTTTCTTGCTATGTGTGTTGTATGCTTTTCAGGCATGTAGTTTGCAGACAGCACAAGTCTTTCCTATTTTTGGAGCAGTCTGTGCGGTGTCTCTCTGCATGCCATACCCTGATGTTCTCATGCGTTAACTTTAGAAATTTGGTCTTCTGATTACCCGGAGCCTACTGAAGCTGGTCACTGTCTGCCCGTTGGTTTTCATTGGCTCTGGACCAAGCCCCCAAAGAGTTCTAAAAATATACATGATATGTTTACAGAAATTGCAATAATCTATTTAGAGTACAAACACATGGTAACTGATGACATCACAGAGAAGTATTGGAATGGTTTATATTAACAGATCCCTGTGGTTTTAACGATAAAATTAATGTATTTTTTATATTTTTCCTCTGTTATAAATTCCGGTGGTTTTTTGTTGTAGTTGTTGTTGTTGCTAAAATCAGGCATAACATATTTTCTATTATATTACAAATAATTTCTTTGTGTGATGCCAAGCCAGATCATGTCAGTATCAAGACTTCCACTAACCTGAATCAGTTGTGGGTCAGACTCTGAAACAAGCAAAAGCAACAAGGAAAAAACAAGAGGTTTTGAACAGCTATTGGAAACTTATATAACCTTTAAAAAAAAAAAAAGACTAGGATAAACAAGGTTTTAACAGAGGTGTTAGTAGAAGTAGTAATTTGGAAATTTTTTAGTTACTCTTACGTGCAATCACATAGTACTTTTGTCTAACACTACATATTATGAAGGTAAGTGCTTTCTAGTATGCATTTGTGCTGCTAGAATGCAAGAACCAACCACTGCTAATAATTTTAAACCTATACTAAAAACTGAAAGAAAAATAGTACATCTGGAAATTGAAAGTTCTCCAAGAAACAAAGAAACATATTTTAACAGCTCTGAGTTCTCTGAATTTATTTTTTATGTTGGTTGGACTGTGTCTTATTAATGAGATAGAGTAAATAATACAAAATACTGATCAACTACATGCTGGAATGTGCTAATTTAAACTAGAAGTATTTATTTATTTGCTGTTGCCTTAAAGAGGTGCTGTCATTCCTGCTCTTTAGGGTGTATTTTGAAAATAGTTAAAATCCCTTTGAATACTGTCTAACTATCTAAACTTAAAGTGTTTCAAGAAATAGTTGCTATTTTCTACATTTATGCACTGGATATGACCTTTGACCTCATGTCTTACATATCTTAAGTACGTGTCCTAAACATAAGACTGTTAAGCCATTTCACTTGGTAAAAATATTGCATATTTCTTAGAGTGGGGATCTCATCCAAGGTATCCTATAACCAGCAGACATAAATCAAGTCCCTTTTGCTATCCCATAGTGATCTGTGTGAAAATTTTCTGCCATCTTGGGTAGTTAGTAGTTTACAGACTACTATTATATATGAATGATAGCAGTGACTCCCAGGATATTGCTGTGTCCACATCTCTGTTTTAAAGTCCTCTCACAGTTTTGTCTTCTATGTGCCCTATAAGAGGCAACAATTTCCATTTGTGAATGTTTCTGGTTAATTGTGAGGAGGTCTAGAACCATGCCATGTAATTGTATAATTAATAGTTTTGATATAATTGAGACTTCCAAAGTGCTTTGTGATTTCTGAGCCAGCTCCAAGAGCACAAGTTATTTAGCATGCCCCAGTCATGAAACCCTTCACACATGCTGAGCTACTGTTAGGTGCTTTCAGCCATCCCAGACAGGGGCATTGTGAGTGCCCTTCAACTGAAATGCATGCTGGTGCTCTCTGTGAGGGCTGGGAAAGGTTTGCAGAAATGACGTTCTAAAGCTGTGTCAATGACTAAGTATTAATGGCAGTTAAGTATGAAGAAAACCCCCAACAACTAAACACACAAAAAAACCAACTGAAGAAATAAAAAGAATGCAACAAAAATTTCCAAAATTTCATATATAAGAAGTAGACACAAAAAACTCATAGTAATAGCTTTCGACTGGGGTTGGCAACCTATAAGCAATACCTATAAGCATATAAACAAATGCAATATGAATTTTATGATCAAAGTTTTTCAAGCACATTGAAATATTCAATATAATCCCTTAGTCATCATTGTAGAACAGTGTGGTAGCAGCACAGATACAGCAGTGCACAGGGCAGTTCTCACAATGCTATCTTCTCTCCCTTTTATACACAGGTGCTGTTGCACGATGTAACTTGGGCAACTACAGTAGCTAATTCCATGAGAAAGGAATTATAATACATGTACTGCCTTTACTACTGAATAAACAGGTGACACAATGTGATGTACATGGAGACGGCAGGAGTTGAAATTTAAGTCCATTTGCAAGGCTGTTGTCACTCTCCATCACCAACTTTCTGTAGCTGGAGGTGCAGGTGCACAGAGGGAGCAGGACTGAAGCAATCCCAGTGACTTAGTTGTAACAACCTGGTTGTTACTCATCTATTTTGGACTGAGCAGGTACCAGTGTGGGTGGTGGGCTAGAGTCCTCCCCACCTGCAAATGACACAATTTGCTTCTCTTAAATCATGGTGTGGATACTGGCAGCCCAACATAAAGCCTGAGCTGTCACTAGTTGCATAGACTGGTGGTATTTAAGTTCGCTTTTCTGCCTGTTCTTCATGTTGCATTATTAGCTCGGGCAGCGTGCGTTAGCTCACCACCAGGCGTTCTTGTCTGCCAGCCGTTCCGAGGTGACAGTCTGGCAGTCGCTGGCAGGCTGAAATTAGTTTCTGTCTAAAGTGAGTATATTGCTGCTCTGCAAAACGAGGTGCTTTGTGCCCCAAGGTGAGGTCCAAGGGTTTGGCCTCTAAAAGTAAGCATTCATTACACTTCCCTTTCCCTCTCTGTCATCCCCCCACCCCTGCCCGTTGTGACCAGTTTAGACTGAATGTGTTGATCTGCAAAGTCATAGTACTTTTTCATACAAAGTCTACTTGAATTTCAGAGAGTTGGAAAACAAGTACATATATTTCTGAGTTAAATAATGTATTAATCAGAACTGAATATTTTTGAGCCTTCAGGAGTGTCTTGGGATAAGGGAAATACTGGTTTTGAGTGAAAAAATATAAGCTGAGATTATACCTGCAAGTGTGTTTACTTAAACCAATAGTTTTACAGATTTTTTTCCTAAAATTGAACTGGATTTTGAGACATAAAATGACGGTGTTGGTTCTTCAAATTCAGCACATTTAATCACAATGAGAAAGAGCTCTCTTTCTTTCTTTCTTTCTCCCTAGTCTATTTTTTGCTGTCATATCACATTACAGCAGCACACAGGAGAACTAATTCAAATTCTGTTCCAGCTTCTTTGACCTCTTAGATAATCCAAATATATTTTACCAATGGTGAGCCTGAATAATACAAGTATTTGGTTCCACCTAGTTTACACTTCAAATCCAATTGAATAAGTTCCTAGAAGAATGCAATACTAAAAAATTGTCCAGTTCGATCCAAATTCCCTATTCAGAGATTGTTACACATTGCTGTTTAAATGAATCACCTTTTTTTTTTTTTTTTCTCAAATATTTTTAGGTGTAATTCATTGGCTAGATATTTCACAACATGTTCAGATACATTTTAAATGTCATCTGTCAATCTATGTGTTCTATAAGTACTTAACTAACACCATGTAGTTAGTATGTTGTGCTAGTATTTAGCACACCAAAAATCACCTCTTTGCCATCTTGCCAGACCCTGATCAGTCACTAGGAAAAGAAAAAAGAAAAAAAAAAAAAAAAGAAGAAAAAAAAGAAATGAGTAGAATGAACTGCAAAAAATTCATATATAAAGACCACATGGAAATAAAGTAAATGCAAGTTTGCTTTCTGTTTTCTAACATCTGCATGTTATACATGACTTGTATGCATGTTCAGAATGTTTTCCTTATAATATTTCAGACTTGGTCTCATCTATTTATTTTAAGGTAGCCTAATTCCTGTGCTTCAGTTCTCTTTACACAGAGTTTAGGCTGCGCACCAGTCATCATTGTCCTGCTCTGGGAACAGAAGTCAGAGGATCCAGATGACAAGGAGGGAAAAAGACTCCTCCATAAGCAGCATCTGGCTCTTTGGCAGATTTGTCAAGCACTTCTGCTAATGGGTTTGGATTTGCCCAGGGGTCTTTTATGTGGTTACATTGCAGATGGTCTGTCTGTTCTATCTTCTCCTTTTGAATGCTTTTATTTAAAAAAAAAAAAAAGGAAAGAAAGAAAGAAAAAAACACAAAAAAACTTTCATCTGATCCTTAGAATTTACACAGTCCTTCCCAACTGATAAGGTTCTTTATGAGTCTCATAAGATGCCTGTGCATACTCCTTTCTGTTAGAAATCTCAAAGCTTTCCATATATCCAAATGTGTGTCTTGAGTTTTGCTGGCAATTCTGGACTTAGTTCTCCAGTTTAGCTGCCAAGTGATATAATTTACTGTGATCTGAGTCTGTATGTTTGTCAAATTTCTGTGGGATTGACTTTATGTCATTTGTAGAGCAGAGGTAACTTTACCTCCCCTTAAAGCATGAAATATTCTTGCCTTCTACTAGCCTTCCACCTTTGAAAACCTAAGTTCAAATCTGGATCTGGTTATAAGTGAAAATGAGTATGATGGTCTCAATCTAATTCATAGGAGATTCTTGTCTACCATTTAAGAGAGGTCCAGGACTGCAGCAGCAATTCTTTGGGAAGGTATGTTGGCAGATCTATGGAAAAAAAGCATATACAATGCCCAAATAAATAAAGCAATTTAATGGATTGGCTTTTTAGCAAAATTATTTATTGTGTGACCCGAGCGAAGAAGAGGGTAAAAAGGGAATGCATCTTCCTTCCTGAATTTTCTATTTAAATTTACAACTGTATCTCTAAGACTTTAATGTTTAAAATTTTGTATTTATTTTACTTGCTTTTCATTGTAGAAGTAATTGGCAGGTGACTAGACATAAGATCACCTTTTATTCTTATGTTATTTCAGGGTTTTATCTTATTTCCCTTCTAATTATATATATTAAATTCAATGGAAAAAACTTTGTGTTCTCAAATAATGTAGTGCTTTTCAAGTCTTTCTCAAAATAGTACTAGAGAAGCATACTCATTCCCTTTAGGGTTTAATTATTATACTATGTTTCACAACAGTAATATTTTAAAATTTACTGAGAAACAAAACATATAAAACGCAATCATGTTGTTATTAATGTCTCCTAGTCGCGTGCCCTGTATTGCTAATCCAGTCCTTAACCACTGGGCAATCTGTGCTAAGTGTGGTAACATTACAGTCTTAGCCCCAGGAAGTCTGCAGTATAGATGTGCATGACCTTAAAAACCAACAACACCACAGAGTTTGTTTCATCCTACCCTGTTTTTCCCTCGAACTTTGACAGAAGTGGGTATATTATGATTTTTAAAGGCAGGATGGTATGTCAGAAGTCATACTGAGGTCAAACCATTTGGTGTAAATTGGGCTTTTAGCAGACAGAGGTATAAAGTACAGGCAAACCAGCAAACCTTTTACAGTTTGCATCAGACATGCTGGTTTTTGGTTCGGGGGTGGGGAGGGGGGAGGGGGTAAGGGTGGGGCATGGGATATGGAGTAGCTGGAGCCAGTGCTTGTCCTTGCCTTTGCCCTCTGTCTGCATGGACAGGCAGGTGTCCCCTACTGCAGCTCACTTGTCAGAATCCAGTCTGAGCTGAGACTGGAGGGTTCCCATTTTGCATCTGTACCTGCCACTCCTTACAGCTTCAGGGGATAATTCAGAAGGGATTATGCCCTAGAGTCCTCAGCTACATGTATTTATTGACTCTTAGAAAAATCACCAACTTCTACGGACGCCTACCTATGCAACCTGCTCTAGGGAACCTGCTTTGGCAGGGGGGTTGAACCCAATGATCTCTGGAGGTCCCTTACAATCCCTACGATTCTGTGATTCTGTGATTGTGTAATTCTACCCAAATTAAAAAAGGTACATAAAAACTGTGTATGTTCTTTAGGTCTTACATTATAAAATTATAAAATGACTTAGGGAAATCAAATAGTGAAGCAAAATTAAATGTAATCATTCAATATCATTTGTAAAGAGTAACCAGCGTGAGTATATTTATCAGGACATCATCTATCAGGACAAATTGAAAAGGGATGCGTGCAATGCATTCAATGTACCTTGCTATCCAGAATAGTTACCCATAGCTACACCTTATTACTTAATAGCAATGATTAAACGGTAAAGCAGTTAAAGCATCGGGCAGTCAGAAAGTTGCATATGCTTATTTCATATTCTAAACATAGAACATTATTGTGACTGCAATTAGAGAAGAGAAATAATTGCTTTTGACACAAACTGTTTTAGAGCCAAACATAATGTGCTCCACATGAAGTAAGCTACAGAATTTTTGTCTTGGGAGCCAAGGTTCAGATCAGGTTTAACTTTTAAGGGGAACTTCACTGTTAAAAGTGAGACATGCTAATGTTTCCCATGTTAAGCTTGCTTGCCAGTAGCTGTCTGTATTTTATCTTTACCAAAAAAAAAAATGAGAGAAGATTCAGAATGTTTGCATTAAAATATAAAGTTTGAATTGAGTGTGAAAGTGATATGTTTTTGACAACTCTTAGTCAACGATCATAACTCATTCTTTCTGGAGATGGATGGAGCTCTTGCAGGCCCCTGTACTGGTGGCTAATGAAATTACGTTGAAATTAGGTACAATACTGCACACCTGAAAGACCTTCTTTCCCTTGGGCAATCCCTGACAAAGAACCACGTGTTTCAACCACTAGTTTGAAATGTAACAGACATTTCAATTCAGGGAGTCAGAGACACAACTAACCCTCTGCTGTCTTGTTATGAAAACGTGAGCTAATGTTTATATCGTGCAGTCCAGGCTCCACTGAAGCCAACAGCAAAATTCCCAGAAATTTTAACAGGTCTCTCATCCATGATTTCCCAATTTTAGGCTTGCTTAAATATTGTGGTACATGACTAAAGTTGGCACTGTTGTTATGTTGCAATTAATAATGTAGATACATACCAGGAACTGATATCTGGACCCAGACGGTCGTCTCACTGTTCCAGTTAAAGTCATGCTGTTATGCAATGAAGGATGGTGCTGTGTGTTTTCCCTGAGATGTTTTGAAATTATATGCAGTGAGCTGGGTGACTTCAAAGGCCATTTCTAACAAAAGACAGATTTGCAACAGGCTAGTAGTTGGCAGAGCTAATCGTCAGTTGTCTAAGTGCGCTTTAGTCTGTATATGTAAGAAATGTCTTTTTTGCCCAAATGAGACTTAAAAGCACCAAATAAAGACTCAGCGAGATCCTCCAGTTGTCCAGGTGGTTGCCTGTTCCTCTGGGTCAGGTCACCTGCTGGAGATGCAGGAAAAGCCGAAGTTCCCCTGACCAGTTGTGCTACAGAAGTTGTAGTGTGGGAGAGAAGGCCGCAGGCTTGTTGGTTGTGTGTTAGCCATCTCCACAGAAGTGTTTGTTATTTGTTTATGACACAGATCATCATGTCGTAAGAACCACAGGGTCCGTAAGTGCTGATCACATCTGGAAGTGATCAGAAGTGCGAAAGGGAGCTGCTGGGTGAACTGCTCTTTGAAAATGTGTCCCTGTGATCCAAAGACCGGTATTTAGACCTTACGTATCTGTAAACTGGTAGTCTGTATTTCATGTAAGTTCAATATTTGACAGCTCCCTGTGGAACTGCAGTGTCATTATCGCTTTTGATTTACTTAAATGCCCACATAATGACTTCAAAAACTACTTCAGTCACCTTTTTTTTAAGCAGTAGGTTAAACATGGGTTTAACCTCCCATGTACCTTCCTGTATTTTCTGTTCACACTGGGACTAGAAGTCCGTAACCCAGCCTGTGGACTGTATGGCAAAGCTCACGGCAGGGTGTTAAACGTCCAGGCGTGAGCCAGGGCTGTGACAAGGGAGCATTCGTGCCATGAAATTGTTAGGGCTGTAGGTACCATGGGGTCCATGGTGGGCCAGGTTTTATGCAGACCAAGAAAGTTTATCTCCTTACCCTTCTCTCAGCTACTCCTCCTCAGGTAGCCATAAGCCAGAGAACAGCCTCTGGTTCACTCTGACTACCAGTTGAGGTGTTCTCTGCCTGGATCCTAGAGTTAGATTTTCTCCTACCATCTACCTTTTTCAAGGAGAAAATAGGAAATATCTGTTCAGATGCCACATTACCTCTTGACAGATACTTCCTTCAGAGCCTGGAGCGAATACCCTGAACTAAAAATGTATCATAACAAACCTGTGCCCATCACAACCCACAAAAGAAATCTCAAAGTCTTGGATCCAGCTGTCCAGAAGGTATCAGTCAACGTAGCTTTACTTTTTTTTTTGTTTGTGAGCATCCATTTATTGCAGCAGAATATAAGAGTTTCCCATATAAAGCTATCATCTGCTTTCATCAAATCAAACAAATCTCAGACTGCAGACTGGGGAGGTGGAGCGGAGGGGAGCCACACAGGGAAAAGGTTGTCAGGGAAAATCTTTTTAATGACAGTCTCCCTGTTTTTGTTAGTGGTTAGTGTAGACCTGTGTTGTATAACTGAAGAAACCTCTTGAGCACAGAGAGGGTGAGCTGGAAGTTTATGCTGAAGTAAATAATTTAGTAAGCTGCTGGTTTTTTTTGGTTTTGTTTTTTTTTTGTGTGTGTGTGTTTTGTTTTTTTTTTGTGCTGCAGAGTTGTCTCAATTTTTATGTATTTATTTTAATACTTTTTGGCATTGGACAAATGGACACCATGCCCAATAGGAGAAACCAGAAGCATTTCCTAGAAATTATTGTATGCTTTATCCACAAGTGGAAATCAAAGTTAATTTTGCATTTTCTATTAATTGTGTCAAGAAAATGTTGTTGATCCCCAGCAAAGTCAGAGGGGAGTGAAAAAATAATTTTCTGTGGATTTGTGGCCAACTCAATTGCACCAGAACAGACAGTTTTCTGTGGTTTGCTGGAAACCACATTAAATGACATTAAAATGAAGTAAAATGTCTCAGTCAATCAAGAACCAGAGAGACCATAGTGTTTCTGACTCTCAAGCAAATAATAGTTTTCAGCAATTATGTAGCACAAAAATCTGAGCCTTCTAAACTCATTAGTGTGTTTAGACATCACCAGAATAAATCTAACCTTTTCACCTTCAGTTTATTCCTCAAACAGAATAAGAAAGTAGCAGTGTTTCTTCTCCAGCAAAAGAAAACTTGAATTTGGAAGCAGTTGTTTTTCATATTGTTTAGTCATATTTTTTTCACTAGACCCACTGAGAAGATATCCATATACTCCTTTTGGTAAAACGGTATCTTCTTATTACTATAGCAAAAGCCATATCCTAGACTAACAAAAGATATGGCCTTTGGTGTTTGAGAACATGTTGAGAAAAGAAGGGAGCATGGATGTAATGAAGACAAAAAATACCTGACACCTGGCTGTAAGGAAACACAGAATCCCAGAATGGCTCAGAGCCAAAAATGGAGGGTAAGAGCAGAATTGTGACTAGGGAATTGGGCAGGGGGGCTGGGGAAGAAGTGGCAGTGCTGTTAAAAGAAAAATACTTTTTATCTAGCTGTAAGTGTTGTCCAGAGGCACACTACAATGCTGGCCTTTGTCACTGAACCTGTTTGCTCACAGTCTCATCTGAGCCCTCTGCACCAAGTGCAGCCTAAGCACTGACATTGACTGCCTGGCAGACATCTCCTGTAAAGTAATACTGTCTACATGAGTGTTTTTTTTTTTTCTTTCATTTCTTTTTTTTTTTCCTCCTAGAATTAGAGCTTAAATAGCCAAGAGAAAGACAATAGGCATGAAAGAAAATTGAGATACGATCACAGCCAGCGCCACTTTATGCCCCAAAGGATCACCAGCGGAGTCCCATCCCCTGCAAGATAAGCAGTATTGTTGAGATCTAAAAAGCTATAAAACAAAATTGAGTAGTTCTGATTTTTCTTCAACTTATTGTCTCTGTACTAGAAGGATCCTCTCTGCAGTGCTGTTACTGCAATGCCTGGGTAGAGGTTATTTTCTTGTGAGCTTGAACTCATGCACTGTGTAAGTGCATGATAATATTCAAGTATGCAATGAATCATCCATGGTCATAAGAACTCTAGTACAGTCTTTATTGTACTGTTAAAATTGTATGAAGCCGAACCCCATGGTATTTTTATTATATATTAACTAGGTGGTATTTATTGACATGGTAGAAATGCTAATGTTGTTCTTCGTTTCACTGAAAATTCCTACCTGTGATACCCTTTATCTGACATTGGTTGCAGATTGACAGAGTATTTTTCAGAATATCAATGTTGTGGCATTCATTTGCTTCTTCCTCTTATCTTTTTAATATGGAAGTTGAAATCCTAATTGCCAGACCATGAGAAATAGAAATTATATAG
Organism: Anser cygnoides; assembly: GCF_040182565.1. Lineage (NCBI taxonomy): Eukaryota > Metazoa > Chordata > Aves > Anseriformes > Anatidae > Anser > Anser cygnoides. The sequence goes on along the minus strand of NC_089875.1, from coordinate 62,133,715 downwards.
CTAGAATCCACCTTCCATCCCCAAATGGTTGCAAAAAGTTTAGCACTTATTTTCTGGATTGTTAAAAAAAAGAAAGAAAGAAAAAAAAAAAGGCAATAAAATAAAACTCTGAAGAACATTTGCTGGTTATATCCCTATAACATGACATTTTTCACTGCTTCTTAGCACTGTATCAGATCACTTTACACATTAAGAAACGAGGCCTTAAGGAGAGTGGAAAGGAGCTCTTGCTAGTGTCCGGCAGCATTATTTGTTTTTAACTCTCTGGCAGACTCCCAGAACTTGTATGCTTTTGTGAGATTGTGCCTAGAATAGCAAGAGATGTGGTATTTTGGCCATCTCTTGAGCTTGAGAAGATACAAAGCAGGCTTTGATGAGCCTGAGAAAACAAGAGAGACAGTCACCCCAGTGGAGCAAATTTATCTCATCAGTTTTTCTGTTTCTTCCTTACCTTTTACAGTGGCAAAAGTGCCATACACAAAGTAAAAGCACCTGGAAAAGACAATATTAATCTGTATTTTAGTGTTAGTATAATAATTAGAAATGTTATGATACAGTTCTGTATATATTAAAAAATATACCTGTTGTTATTGATTATTTTAATCTCTGTTGCAGATTTTACATAAATTTTGTTGAACTGACATTTGTGTATGTGTATGCATTCTGATTTGTTGTCAGGGTGAAAGGCTTGTAGGAGCTAGCTCAGACTGAATGTGGAAGAGAGATATGCTTATGAGACATGTTCAGAACATGGCTGGAAGACCTGGGGAAAAAAAAAAATCTATGGGGAATGGAAATAACAACAGCTCACTTGTCTTCAAAACTGTATAGTTGGTCAGAGAGTTGAGCTGACAGCAGTAGGAAACAGATTTAGCTGAGTCTGAACAGATCTGTTACTCAATATTCATATTGCTCTATAAGTTAAAGTTAAATAAAGGGAAATGCCCTTTTTGTTTAATTTTAGAAGCTCCAAGGTAGCTGACATCTTAATTGGAGAAGGCTCCAGGTTTCTGTGAGAACATATGGATATGTAAGTGGAGTTACAACAGGAGGGATGTAAGAAAAAAGGGAAAACGACCCTTCTCCTTCTGCCCCCAACAGTGGGGTACATTTTGCGACAGTGAAATTTAGTAAAGGTTCTGCTAAAGAAAATTATGTAGAAAAATTCCTTTTAAAGAATTTTGAAATGAAAAATACTTTTAAATGCCTTTTGTTCTGGTTAATATAGAAACTATATACAGTTATTTAATCAGTTATTTAATCTTAAATAGTCCTTTCAATTCACTTTTAGTTTGGATTTGTAAAATACTCATTTAGGATGTAAAACACTTTGTTTTCACATTAAAATATTTTTTCTTCTATAGCTCTTTGATAAATGATTTCATACTTTCAAAGTTATTAGTAGAAAACAGTTTGAAATATAGTAAAAATATTTTATATATTTTGCATTTGAAAAATTATGCCATTAAAAAAATCTAAATATGATCTACTTGTAGAATTCATGAATAATCAATTAATTTTTTAGTTGTGGAAGAACCCAGCTCTTCCTACATGTTTATTATATTTTAATTGGAAATGCAAACAGATAACAGTGTTGTAACAACTCAGAATTTTTAGAAATAGATTTTAATTCTGCCAAAGAAAAGCAGTGTACTAACGTAAATGTGATTGTAATGGGGGAAGGGGGAAAAGAGAGAGGTGAGAGTTTTAAAAACAGAACCCTAGAAGCAAGGCTTGAACTTGTTATAAAACTATATAGAAACTATACAGAAATGGAACTGTTAAGTTGAGCAACCATAATTATCCATGCTGAAAGCTTCCTATGCTAGTTTAGATTATGATGGTCAGCTGTACTCTTCAGTGGAGCAAGATGCATCACAGGTTCTGTTTAGCAGCCATTGAAAAGACAGGTGGGAAAATTTATTTCCTTGGATGCTGTTCCTTAACCCACTACAGAACATAGGTTAACCATTGAAAAGATACCACTTCATGCCAAGGAACAAAATGTGCTCTAACATGGCAAGCCAGTATTCATACACAGATGCAAACAACTTCCATTTGTTGCGGTTGTCCCTGTTCAGGTTGGAGTTGAAGCCCACAGGGGTCTGTCTGGGAGGCTGTTCTGTGCAAAAGGGGTGGTTTAGAGACTTTTCCAGTAAGCCTCTGAAATGATCCACTAAACATGTGCAAATACCAATTTTCAAAGACTTAAAGCGCAGCCAAAGCAGAATAAAAGACAAATCCATCTTGCCAGATTTCAGGTTTTTGCTCAGAAGCTTGGAGTCCTGTTAGCAGTCTTCAAACAAACAGATGAGGAATTTAAAACATCTTGCAAAAACATTTCCTTCCAAAATATTTCTTTTTATACAATTTAACGTTTTACTTAATTACTCTGAAAAGTAGCCTTAGACAGTTAAAGAGTGGGAAAACTAAAGCTCAAACAGTTAAATTCCTGGCAGAGAAGAAGGAAAAAAAAGAAAAAAAGGTATACAATGTATTTTTTAAAGCAGCTTTAACAATGGGCTTTATTATTATTTTCTTTAATTGAAACACACTGCCTCTACTAAAATATATATATATTTAATACATAAAAGCATAAAATTACAAGTATTAATTGATCCTTCAGAGATCACTCTTTATTTTTTTTTTCTTTTCTCTTTTTTAGTTCAGGAAAACACGTACTGAACCCAAACCTGCTTCTGATTAAGTTAGTGAAAGCAGGACTCTGATAAACATTTAGTTTGACAAAATGAATTCAAGATGTTGGAATTATTTCATCCATTTTATTAAACATTTTTCCTGAATCCTTCATTCAATGAAAATGTAAGATTTGAGTAGGTCTATTACATCTTCTCGAGAACTTTTTAGGCTAAAGGTAAACTAAATGCAACCAGAAAGGTGAATTGAATGACATCTGTTACACAGAAGGCAATGTGCACTTGAATAAATATATCACATAGAGATATATTAAAATAATCCCCTTACTTGTTCACACAGGGTAGAGCACCCAGGATAAGCATAAATGTATACAAGTGGTTTTGTGAAGCCTTTTAGTGTTTTGGAAATCCTTTTCTTTTTTCTTTTTTCTTTTTTCTTTTTTTTCTTTTTTCTTTTTTCTTTTTTCTTTTTTTTTTCTTTTTTTTCTTTTTTCTTTTCTTTTTTCTTTTTTTCTTTTTTCTTTTTTCCTCAATAGACTGCAAGTGCAAGATGTATTTTACTCATCTAAATAAAATGTGTATTTGTAAATATACTATTTTAAAAATAGTGTTAATTAATGAACTTGCCCTGTGTGGACATCTATCTGCCTTTTGCTAGATGCTGACCGTAGAAAACAAATATAAGACATTATACTTTTCTGCATAAAAGGTTTCATACTGGTGTGGGACAAAAACTATTTCCTTTTATAAAACTGGTGTATGTTCTTTGATAAGCAAATGAAAACCAGTGGACTTAGTTTTCTGATTAATAAAATCTGATTGATTGAAGTGTGAAGAGTGCTTAAGATGGATAGTTCTTACATACAGTATCTGGGTAAATCAATGATTTTGGTTATGAAAATGTAGCTGAAGCATTTAAATTTGTGGCCATGATAAATACCTGTCTGAAAATAAATTATTGTAGTTTTCATGCTAAACAAGAAAAAAATACATGTGAACTTTTCAAGTTAGAACTGCTCATTAGGGATCTCTGGGCTGATTGTACTTGAACAGGAAATCATGACACTTTAACTGCTAAGTGAACACGTGGGGAGTATTAAACTGTATATGCAATGAAACGCACATTGTTTATTTTGTGTAGCATTCTCCTGCTCCCTTAAATACATACAAGATGGAAACTCACATACTTTTTTTAACCTTTAGCTGCTATCCTTGTACAGAAACTACTAAACAAAAACTGACGGAATAGTAAACCACTTGAGTTCATTTTATTTCATCTAACACTGATCACATTTCCAGTAGACAATAAATATAATGCACTGCTGACAGATGTGTGGAAATGTATATACAATTAGATGATGAAATTTGGGTCAAAGCAGTTCAAATCTCAGTTTATGCCTTTGAATTTCCGTGAATATTGCAATAAAATTCCTACCTGCTGATGCATGACCTTCTGCAATATCAGCTTACCCTGGCTCATCCAGGCTGCTGTTGGGAAGACTGCCCTGCCAACAGTATAGTGGTGCATCTCAGGCAGGATTCAAGCATTTATTGGAGTAAATGAGATTTTTTGCCTGGCTTTGGATAAGACCTTGGTGCACTTTCCCAATTGAGATGTAGTATTTCCTAAACTAGAAGATACTCAGGACTCGAAAGCTCTAAACCTGGACCCTGGACAGGCGAGAGAGTTGGGCCTGTACAAACCTCATGAAGTTCAATAAGGCCAAGTGCAAGGTCCTGTACCTGAGCTGGGGCAATCCCAAGCACAAATACAGCCTGGGCAGAGAATGGATTGAGAGTAGATCTGAGGAGAAGGACTTGGGAGTACTGGCAGATGAAAAGCTCAATATGAGCCAGCAACATGCACTAGCAGCCCAGAAAGCCAACCGTATCCTGGGCTGCATCAAAAGCAGCGTGGTCAGCAAGGCAAGGGAGTTGATTCTCCCCCTCTGCTCTGCTCTCGTGAGACCCAACTTGGAGTACTGTATTCAGCTCTGGGACTCATGCACAAGAAGGACATGGATGTATTAGAATGAGTCTAGAGGAGGGCTATGAGGTTGATCCAAAGGCTGGAACACCTCTCCTGTGAAGACATGCTGAGGGAGTTGGGTTGTTCAGCCTGGAGAAGAAGAGAAGACTCTAGGGAGACCTCATTGCAGCCTTCCAGTACCTGAAGGGGGCCTACAGGAAAGCTGGGGAGGGACTCTTTGTCAGGGAGTGTAGTGATAGGACAAGGGGGAATGGCTTTAAACTGAAAGGGGTTAGATTTAGATTAGAGATAAGGAATTAATTCTTCACTCAGAGGGTGATGAGGACCTGGCACAGGTTGTTCAGAGAATCTATGGATTGCCCCAACCCTGGAAGTGCTCAAGGCCAGGCTGGATGGGGCTTTGAAAAACCTGGTGTAGTCGGAGGTGTCCCTGCCTATGACAGGGGGGTGGGAACTAGATGGTCTTTAAGGTGCATTCCAACCCTAACCATTCTGTGATTCTGCGATTTGTGTCTTGGAGTAAATGAATGTAATGAGAGGCAAAGTGAATGACCCAGGATTTCAGCTGAACTGGGAGCACAAAATGGAAAACATTGTCATTCTGGATATTTTTCATATCTTGGAGGAAAAAAAAATTATATATATATATATATATATATATTCAGACAGCAGACCCATATTTTATGGAAATATGGTGAGTTTTGTTTGTTTAATTGATTTATTGATTTTATTTTGTTTTGTTTTATTTTGTTTTTCCCAGAAGAGGATGTGTGGAGTACAGAAGACAGTTTCAAAATGAAACTTGCAATAAATAATTAGGATGCTGGGTGTTGCATATGCAGTTGGCCACTGCTCTTCCTGGCCATAATATGAAGATACAGGAGCAGTTGTGCTTATTGAACTATCAAAACTGTTCTCTTTTTAGTCATTTCAGCCTTCTACAATTCATTTGGTCTTTACAGCTGTGTAAGACAATCTTTCTGTTGGCCATTGTAGTATACATATGGTAAATGGTTCTCCTGTTGCAGATGGGCTGGCAACTTTGCTTATACATAGAAAAAAGGCTTCTTTGGGGAAAAAAATCTCAGTAATTAATTTATAACTGAAGCAAGGAAAAGGCAAGCACACACTGCAAATTAGATTGTTATTACCAGTCTAACAAGAAACACTCCTTGTCTGCTTTGTCTGAGAAAGGCAGATCTGTTGTCACTGAATGAAAGCCATCCACAGTCCCTCAGTACAACTCTGACACTGGAATCCATTGTGGTCTATATCTACATCATTGTTTTTTATTGAAAGTTTTTGAGTCTCCTAGAAACGACTCAGAAGAAAAAATATCAAGTAAACTAGTAAGAATATATGCATTTTTAAGAGTGAAGAAACTTTCAGATGTATGGAAAAGGCCTGTTAATTTACCTGTGTGTTCTGTTACTATGATTTAGTATGAATTGAGTGACTACTGGTGGTTAGAACACAGATAACGGGAGGCAGAAGTTCTTATTCTGATTTGCTCTGCAATGACTGATTTTTTACTTAATTTCTCTGTTTTCTTCTAAGAAATACATACTTACATACATTTATCCATCTAGCCATCCATCCTTGCATGTGTGCAAGCATACATATATTTACATATATATATATATGCACTGCCTTATGTACATCTTATACAAGCTCTTTGAGCAGTTTTGTAAGCCTGTGTCTTTTACTTCATAATAGTTGGAGGAAAAGTGGGTAATACTGGTGTTGCTGTTCACAACAAATTATTTGCTACTTTCTTAGGTTTAGTAAAAAACAACAACAACTCACAGGAACAGGTATTGATTTGTTAATCTAGCTACATTAAAAATTTTCCATGTAAAAATGCTTTTTTACAAAAAGTAGATTATTATAGGTAGTACCACAATATATATAAATACCATCACCTTATTTAACAGGTCTATGGAAATGCAAGATCTAGCAAGTCCTCATAATCTTGTTGGAAGCAGCGATGCACCAGGTAGTTCCAAACTGGATAAACCTAATCTCAGTAGTACATCAGTTACAACAAATGGAACAGGAGGTAAGTGTAAAACATTTCTGGTGCATAGAAAGTTTGGGCTAGCTTTTAGTCATATGCATTTTTAACGTTATTTCAATGATGAGTATAAACCCGCTTATAAACCCAGAAAGAAATATTTAAAAAATTCCAGTCATACCAGTGTAAATCTACTAATCCCTATTTCTCCAATTTCCACCAATTGAAATAAGAGGCAGAACTATGCAAATGTGAAACTAAGAAAATTATTGTACAGTTGTACCAGGTCTTAAAGGCTTGGTTATACCTGTTGGTAACTTGACATATATTGCATTTTCTGCTTCATACTTCATTGCTAAACAATAATTTACTGTTATGCCCTAAACTATACCCATGTAGATTTATTTTCAAACTCTGTTGAAAGAAGTGCATCAAAATTGTCACTACTGCTGGCTTAGGTAATTTTTATTTTATGATGAACTTGCTAATTCTATTTCTTGGAATGAACATTTGTCATAAAGAGATTTTTAGGTTTCCCTCAAAACTTACTGTTTATTATTGCTGTATCTATTACTGTAGACACAGCACTGCTGTGCAGATACAATACTGATGTTCCAATATTTTCAGATAATAGATTCTTCCATAGCTGAGACGGAGGAGTAGGAGGAAGGGTACCACATTCTGAGCTGGAGTCCTGGCCCCATTACCGTTCACGAGAGTGACACCATGGATACAAGTCCAGCTGGAGTTTCAGTCTGCTTTTTTGGAGCTTATACATGGCTGTAGTTTAACAGCTGGCACCAAAAAGACCTTTGTAGTTTGTTCTTTCTGGCCATGATGTAAAACATTTTATTTACTTATCCCTATTTTAAATATATTTATATATATATCTGTAAATCTCAGTAAAAAGTGAATATGCATATGAAGGGAATAGAGCCCTACAAAAAAAAAAAAAAAAAAGCTGAACCATTAAGGTTCAACCTATTTATTTATTTTTAATAGAATCCATATTCCAGCTTAAATAGAAGGGAAAACTTCAAGCATACCATTAAAGAACAGTAATAAATATATGCCCCTATATTATACTTTAATAAATAAACTGGTTAAAATAATGCTCATAAAAACAATACAGTGCAGTTAAAAGACTTGGCTCAAAGAGTAAAAACACTTACTTGCATTGAAGAATATTCATGTACACTGAACAGACATTCGGACAATGAACCATTGTACCATTCCTGTCCTCAGGAGACAACATGACAGTTTTAAATACTGCAGACTGGTTGCTGAGTTGCAGTACTCCCTCCTCTGCAACAAGTATGAGAGATCCTGGTACAGTGCATGTGTGTGGTGGTGTCTCTGTGACTGCTGTGTAACTTCTCTTGGTTTGCTCTGTTCTTTTGTTCTCTGGTTTGAACGTTTCCATGTTGTTTTTTCCACCCTTTCCCAAGAGGCTATTCCCACAGCCAGAAAACTGGAGGGAAGTTGCAATATATAGTTATCTTACTGTACTTTGAAAGACATTCAAAGAGCAAGGAGAATTTTAGTAAACTTAAAATTAGCTTAACTGCATAGATGCACTGAGAGCCTGGGAGAGCCCCGTGTGGTGAACATGCCGGGAAGGGCTAATTCTCAGCATTTCTGTAAGTCAGACCAACAGATTTTCCACTGAATGTGGAATGTAGTACTGATTGTGCTACTGCATGTAACTTGCCACATGTGTCTCACAAACGTTTGGCCAAATTTTCCAAGATGTTGTTTTCATTTAGGAGTTTCCTCTCCCATGTGTTATTAATTGTTATGAGATACAATGATTAATAATAATTATATATGTGTCATTGTCACAGTACATGTGGGATTAATCACAGGTGTAAATGTTCATCACTGTGACTCTCTATAAGCCATTACACAGGTGCTTAAGCTGTGACGGTTTGGACTAAATTTAGGAAGATCTTAAAAAGTTTCCTTCTGAAAAAAAATAGGAATAGATTGCCATTTGCAAGTCAGAGTTAACAATAAATAAAAGATAGATAAATAGACAGATAGATAAATCAGACAAGCACAAAATAATATTTTACATTAGAATAAATGGTTCCATGTGAATGTTCCTGCTGAATTTAAGTTTAAGGAATTTAAGTTTAAGGAAGGCTAATTTAGTCTGTCACCTCAGTTAACTATTCAGTATGTTGAGATAAATATAGAAGGTAATAATTTAACTAGTAATTAATAACAGTGGGGAAATGTAGTATGAAACTACTTGCATTACTGAGGGCACTTCAGCTTTGGTACAAACTGAAATTAAATTTTCCAAAGGCAGTAGCATGTTTAGATCTGTGCTTGAATATGTCCTGGTGAGCCCAATTTGTTCTGTATCTGTGCTTTTTCATACATCTGTACTTTTTAATATATCTGTCATTACGGGATATGTGCTTAAACTGTGTGGAGTTTTGCATGTGCCATAACCTGTCCCTTCATGAGGTGTATATGCTATAGGTTTTCCCTGGCTGCCTTTATTTGGCTGCTTCCATGTGCCTGCCATCTCCATCCTTCATCTCAGATGTTCTGCCCAAACTGGGCCCTATCTCCTGCCCTCCAGACCTGGCACAGCTCTAAGCTGAGCCTCAGCTTGCCAGGCAGCTGCCAGCCACCACAAGAGAAGTGCTGCATTTGGCTGCTGCCCTCTGTACAACTTTCATAGCTCATTGGCTAAACAACAGAAAAAAAATCGGAAGAAGATGAGCCTGTAGTCACACTTGTTTGCTCTAATATTACCTTCTACCTATTGCATGTGCTTGTCCAGCTTTGGGCATAGTAGTAGCATCTCCTGCCCCTAAAACTCCGTGTACATTCTCAGTCCTTAACACAGAGAGGTTCTTTAGGAAAAAAAAGAGGTTGTTAAAGTCAGAGTAAAAGTCATGTTGACCTGTTAAGTTTCTTCATCAAATAAAGAACTTATATTGTAGAAATTACTGTCTGTTTGGAGTAGTAGTAGGGGTTACTTTAGAAGTAATTAGGTTTGGGAGAAATCCCTGGAGGTCAGCAGGGCCAAGTCCTACTCCGAGTAGGGTTCATGGCAGCGTCCAGTCCAGTGCTGAGTATCTCTGAGGATGGAGGTGCCACAGCCACTCTGGGCACTGTCCCAGGGCCTGACTACTTTCATGGTGAAGAATGTCTTACATCTAATTGGATTGTTCCCCTGTGTCAGTTGCCTCCACTCCATTCACAGGACACATTCACAGAAGAGCATGCCTTTGTTCTTCATCTTCTTTGCACTTTCTCATTGGGTAGCTGAAGGCTAGCAATTAGTTTTCCCATCAGCCTTCTCTACTTAGGACTGAACAACCACAGCTTCTTCTGTCAGTCCTTGTACATCATGTGCCCCAGCCCTGACCATCATGGTAGCTCTCCTCTGTTAGCATCTGCAGTCTTCACTGTTAGCAACACTCAAATGCTTGAGAACACTTTTCATTTTATTTTTGCTCTTTCAGTACTTAAAACAATCCAAACTTAATCCACACTTAAAAAATAAATAAATAAAAATGAACACATCAGAATATTAAATTTATACTCTTTTAAGTATTCACTCACAATGATGGCTCAAACTCGTGATCTTTGCACTATGTCTAGAGTAGTTGCCTTAGTAGTATTACAACCACACTTTATCTCACATGTGTCAGGAAACCTATGGATGATTTTGTGTTTTGATTTGGTGTCAGCTTGTTTTGATTTCAGCTTTAAAGTTTTTGTTTGTTTGCTTTGTCTGATGTTAGAATTGTTCTTTTTTTTTTTCTTTTTTTTTTTTTAGTTAGCGTAGTGCTTTTTCACCCTCTTGTTTTAATGACATGCAACTTAAAAAAAAAAAAAGTATTAGTCCAAATGTCTAGCTACACTGAGGAAAGACCTTGATGAATTCCTTACTGTGATAAAATCTGAATGTAACAAAGTAGAACTGTTTAAAATCAAGCACATAAAAAAATAATTGCTACAAGTATTTTTCAACAAAACACAGTGACAATATGCTTTTTTTTTTTTTCCCTCAAGTTAAGTACATGAGAGGGTTTCTTTTGTTTTAGATCATTTTCTGCTTGACAGGGAGAGAAAAAGTTGGTGAATGTTTGTGCTGATGGAAGTGCACTGCAGCTGGCATTAACCAGAAATAGACAAAACTGTAGTAAACACTTCAGTTTGTTACTGAAGCTTTGGTTAAAGAAAATGGTTAGGTGCAAACCGAAGTGTTCTTCTGGATGCAATACTAGACATAGGTTTGTAGCTCAGTATGGGCAATACTGCAATACCTGCTTGAACAGAAAGAGTTAAAGGTGCTGAAAAGTAGTTTTTTTTCATGTAGGTAAATGTCTGCACTCTGAAGAGAAAAGAGACATGCAGCTTATAAAGTAACATATGACCAAAGATCTTCAGAGGGGAAAATAAAAAACTTTTCCACATACTATGGTTTGACATTCTCCTTCTGAGGTATAGGCAGACATCTGTATTTAGTAATCAGAAAGGCCTGAGGTTCAGCGGAGTGATTGTTATTTTGTAGCAAATGACCCCTAAGCTTTTTCCTGCTACATATTTTACTGATTTTATTGATGAAAATAAAAGTACCTTTCACACTTAAATAGAGAAATGGGAACAGTTACAAATGACTTTGTTCATTTTATGTAATCTTTGCCAGTTTTTGTTTTGCTTTGTTGTTTGTTATTTAAACTCCCCCAACCTCAGGCTTGCCCATGAAGTCAAATGAGGGTGCAGTGATGTTGATGGCTTAGCTGACATCCCTTGGAGGGGTCAGGTAGCTAGCTGGCAGAAAATGCTTTTGATCAGGATATGTTACATCTGCTGAGGGGCTCAGCCAGCCTGGTTGTCACAGCAAAGGCTTCTCCACAGACCCCAGGTTGTGTCTTTCCAGTTCCAGTGCCTGGCACATGACTGTGGCAGTGGCACGTACAGGTTCTCATCGCCACTGCACTCCGCATGCCTGGGCTGTGATCAGTGCTGTGATCTATTAGCAGGCCCCTGATATGTCTGATAAATGTTCACACATGCCTAACTGATCGTCACAAGGTGACTGTGGTAACGCTGGGGTTTGCCGATGTTAGTGTTTTTGACATTTGCCAGTCAAATATCTATTAAAAGTAGCAGCATATTCTGCACTGCTGTTTCTTACCACATCAGTCAGTGGTTCCCAAACTCCATTGCAAAAATCCATGCTAAATGGTCTGTGTAGGTAACATGTTAAACTATAAAATCTGGATTGCCGCTGTGGTGCCTTCAGTTATGGCTTGGATGGTAGGACTGCGTGATTATCTCTAAGAAATATTTTGAGTTTATAGTGGACCCAAATGTTTGGTAACCTCTGAATTAGAAGCTGACTTGTTACAGCTGTCATTTGTGCCCCACTGTAGTTCTTTTACTTCTTTTCTTTTAAACTTCACTCTTCTTTTATGGAAAATTGCTTGCTGGTGACCTAGCTCAAAACAAATAAATAAATAAAATCCCACAGACAGTGAAAAAGGTGAAGGAGAAGGCAGAATGCTGGCACTGTGAAAGTAATTTGCTTCCATATGAGCATGAAACCGTATTATTATTGTTTCACTCATCAGGCAAAACTATTTTTGTGATGTGCTATATCCCTTGACAGCTAATGTTTCCTTCCTCTCTGCTACTCTTAGGGAATTGTTGGAATCAATTAGATTTAGGTTGAAATCACCCCAGAAGATATTTCAGTTGCTAAAGCCAGTAGATAGCCGAGTGCACAGATAAAAAGCTATATAGATGCATGGCCATTCCAGATGGTAGCAATGGTAGAGTGTCTCAGTGCAGTGGTAGAGCAAAGGTCGAAGCTGTTGCACCACATGATTATTATATCTGGACTACCACTAGTGAGACAGGCATGAGGACTCCAGTATAAATTTAGAAGTAAAATCTCATGTCTACTTATTCTTCTATGTAGTGTCTCTTCTTGCAGTCAAAACAGAGCCCATGAACAGCAACGAAACAACAACAACAACTGGAGATGGATCGCTTGACACTTTTACTGGGTCAGGTAAAGCCATAATGAGATCATGTATCGCTATATGCACATTAATGTAGTATTTAATAACCTTCACTAATGAGCATTGCAGTGCATGGAAGTGATCTTTTAGAAGCCACAAAAAGTAACATTTTAATACCAAATAATAATTCTAGTTTTTTTTGTTTGTTTATGTAGATTAAAAAAATAATTGCATTTTTCATGAGCTATGATTGTAAAAAGCAGCTTTAATAATGACTAAGACCATTCCTGTATGTAAAAATCTTACAGTAATAATGTTATTATTATACCGTAGCTTTTTTTCAGTGCTAGTCTTGTATGATTTTAGGAAGAAAAAAATAGATTACCTTTGTAAAGGCTGTTCTAATTTGTAAAATTTTAAATCTTAAGGGTTATATTTCAATGCTAACCTTTCTATCTGTATGAACATTGTGTTATTTTAAACACTAGCCTGATTTCCCTTAGCTGCTTTCTCTCCATGTAAATATTTCAGTTTAAGCATTTTAAATATTTTAATGTTAATCATAAATTTCAGTTACTTCTTAAAAAATTAAGCCAGCAGCAACTTCTAAGTAGTTTCCTATAAATTACTAAAAGGCGATGGACTGTGAAAAAATATGGAAAAAAAACTGCCTTCTAATTATTAGGCTGAATCCTGCTAAAAATAACATTAGAAGGGAGAGAGAGGAGAATTGATTTCATGTCTGAAAATACCAACTCAGCAAGTGGTATTGGAAATACCAATTCAAGACTGAAATTTCACTGAAACCAAGAATTGCCATGCCACTTTTGGTAGACATAGGTAGTCACAGCCTATTTAAAATATTCTGGAAATAACGATGCTTCTGTATAATTACATTGTTTTAAAAACTGAGCACATGCTTCTGGAATTGTTTTTAGGCATCAGTAAATGCTGATACACTCTGAAGTTTGTTATTCAAAAAAGAGTTGAAAACAAATTTTGTGCCTGAAATAAAGATCTTTTATGAGATGTAAAGCAGCATATACTTTTTCTGATTAGTAAAAATGAAAAAAAAAAGTTCTCATTATGAAAGAAACAACATCAACTTAAAATCTAATATGTTCCATTAAAAAAAAATAGTCTTGGCTAAAAAAAGTTGGCTTTCTTTTTTCTTCCCTGTGATTATTGATACTCTGTCCTAAGATTTTATTAGTAATGATTACAGGTTATAAAATGTCTGACTATATGTGATTTTGGCATTGTTGATGAGATTTTTATCAGCCTGTCCCATGTATTTAAGACATCTGAGTTGTATCACACATGCAAAACATGGCTAAGGCAACATTTGCAGGAAGGAGGTGCCAAAAATTGCAGTTCAAGTTCATTCTTAGGTACCTAAATAACAGCTTGATTTTTCAGGATGCCACTCACCCCTTAGCTTCCACTGACAGGAAAAGAAGCATTGAGATCTTTGGAGATTTGAAAACAGTTGGCGCTGCCAAAAAATGAAGGAACTTGAGGTTTACACAATCTTTTTTTGTCAGTTAGCCACCTGCATATTCAAATGAAAAATGAGCCTGATTCTCTGTTTAAGCCACAAACTCAAGTATTCAATGAGTATGGTCATTCAAAGTGGGAAATTAGTAGCCTGCCTGTCAAAGTGATGTGCAGTCTTCATCGTCAGAATGAGAGGCAGAGCTCCCTTCACAATGTACTGAGCCTTTCTTAAGGAGTAAATCCATTACTTGCATTTTACTGGTACTTGTAAACTGGACAATATGATTGTATCAGTTTTGTGGCAGATGTCTTAAAAAATAAAAATAAAAACTCACAGAAAAAAGCATCTCTCTGACTTTTTAACCTAATTGGTGATTTGGGAAGTTTGATGTGTTGCTAAAGACAATAAATATTAACTAGTGGAAAGATGCCATTTCAGATGAACCAGCTGCAATTGAAAACAATGCATAGCAAAGCCCAGCATTTAACATTGTTTGCTTTTTCCCAAAAATCAGTAACAAATATATGTTATTCCCAATTGTGACAAAGTGATAATGCTAGTACTTTCCTGCAGCTTTCAGAGCACCTGTGAGCTCATTTCACGAGGATGCCTGGACATAAGCCACTAGCCACTAGCAGGGATATCACTTTCTCTGTTTTAAACAAACATAGGTCTGAAGAATTCAAGCAACTATTGTTAAGTAGGGAAATATTTAGGTATGTTATTAAACATTTTATGAAATAAAATCGCATAGGGGAAAGGCTCACTTGAGAGTCTGCCATGCAGAATTCTTCTCCTTCAAATATTCTACCCATTAAAATTGATTTCCATGGTCCAAGGGCAATGAAAACCCGTGACATGTCCTGGGGCTGAGCAGAAGGCTGAACAAGCTCTGTAGGGTATAAAGTAGCCAGCTTTGTTTCTGATGACCAGCTTTAACACAGAAAGTGATGATGAGATGTACCATGCAAGGTATATGGCAGGAGAGACAGAGGAGGCCTCCCAGGTAACGGATGAACCCTGATTTTTGATGGATAAACACTGCAGCTTTTTGAAACTGCTGTCTTACACTCAGGCTTGTTCCTTCCCTGACATTCTGCAGTCAGAGGTGCCTCCAAGACGGTCTTCATGGTCTTATGACTATGTCCAGTGCTAGGTTAATGGTTGGACCAGATGATCTTAGAGGTCTTTTCCAACCCAAATGATTCTATGAGTCCATGACAATAAACCTGCAAGTTGATACTGAGTGTGCTAGCCTTGAGTCTCACTTAAATAACATAAACTCAATATACTCAATAAGAAACCTCACATCTCAAAATTTAAGTTGAAAAATAAACCATGCAGATCTAATGAATTTAAAATGAGAGTTAGAATGGTGGCCCTGTCCTGGCTGTGGTGTTGCAGCTCATGCTAGGAGCTCTGCTCTCCCCCTTCTGTAGAGTTACCCCCTGAGAAAAAAAAACACCACTTAGCATAGGGTAGCAAGGTAGGGAGTCACACTGTGGACCCCTCTTCCTCTTCCTTTTTCTTCAGGATGGCAGTTGGTAATTACTATCAGTATACAATTTGAATCTTTGTGATCCTGTAGCAGACTCTTTTTGGTGTGGAGAGCTGCAGAACAATCTTAAACTGAGCATTTTCATACTCTGAAAATTTGCTGCAGCTGCTATATTGAGTGCATGCCTTTTTGTATTTGAATTGCTTAGAATACTAGATTAATTTGGGAACTGTTCATCATTTTAATGGAGCTGAGGGAAACATTTGAAGTTCTTGTCAGCCTTTCTATTTACTATTTATGACACCCAGAAAAATGATATTAAAAAAAAATTAAAAAAAATCTGAAGGCTCTAAAGGCAAGGTTGGGAAATGCCACCACTGCATAACCTTCATTTGGTTCCCTTTTGTGTAGAAATTGTGATTCACTATTTAAATGAGATCCTTTTAACCTATCATCTACACAGAATTTTCCAGATGCTTAATGGAAAAATACAGAAATCTAGTCTCTGTTAATTTACTGAACCCAACACATGCTATCAGCATCATTTATGGTCATTTCAGTTCTCCACATCCACCTTGGACAGTTGAGCTAACGGAGTAAATAGTAAGAGATGGCCGTCAGCTTTTTGCCCCCTCTGTGAATCAGCATTGGTTGGGATAGGGAAATGTCCTCAGCATTGTATTGAGCCTCAGCTCTCCCAGGCTCTCTTGTTTGGAGCTCACCTCAGTGGGCCCACGTATATCTCCTTTTTCTCCATAGATATTCCTATCCATTCCTAGCATATCCATTCCTATCTCCTGCAAACCTTTGTCTTTTCATCTCAGCCAACCCTTGTCAGCAATGTCTTTTGCCATCCAGTACATTCATTCCTCATCCTATTTCCTACCCCATCCTCAGACTTCCAGTCTAAGGAGCTCTTCTCTTACACATCTGTCCTCAAGCCTCACTGCCATTTCTGAATCTCCACCTTCCATGTTTCCTTCCAGTGGCCACCCCTCCTCATGGATAGAGGGTGGAGATGCTGGAACCCTGTGTGGCACAGTTCAGCCGGAACTGCCACCTGCGGCGAAAGTGGGCCCAGTGAATAGAGAATTTACCTGCCAACATCTGCATGCTGCTTTTACAGAGCAAGTGCAAAATGTGACTTTTTTTCTTTTCAGAAGTATGCAGCTTGATGGATTTTCACTTGAGAAATAAAGGGTCTTATACCTGCCCAGAAGACCATTCATTTGCTAAAGTCAAGTAATGAAGTCTTAGAAATTTTTGAGTTTTTCAGAGAAGAGACAGATCTGTTTTTAATTTAAAAAAAAAAAAAAAAAAGTTGTCTACCCCCGATTCCTATGGCTATAGAAAATGACACGGCTATGAAAAGCATAGCAACCTACCTTCACCATCTCCTCCATCACCAGTCCTCTCCACCAAAAGAGAAATAGGGTTACAGCAGTAAAAGTTGTTTAAATCTGATAACTGACTGAATTACAGTCCACAAGCCCTGCTCAGTCATAGTGTTCTCTTATTGTGGGTCTTATATCCTATGTTTCTCAAATGTCTCATTCTAAAATGTTCAAAAATAGATGTGAAAAGAAGAGAAAGAGTGAAAGGAAGAGACTTTTTAATTTGAATGTTGCACAATTTTTTTCTGGGGCACTTGCCCCCGTTCTGTCTCCTCTCTACAGTCATTAGTGACATTAGGTCAACTGAAAAAAAAAATCCTAAGTTCTTTGCTTGTCTGAATTTATGAAATAAGGTATATGCAGAAAGAATAAAAAAGTAGGCAGGATATTATTTTTTTGCTGAAAAACATTAGTTTTTCATAACTGAAGTGAGACAAATGAACAGTCATTCATTTTTTGTAGTTTATATCAGCTTTAGTAGAATGGTAAATGTGCTTTAACCAAGATGATTAATCGAGTGATGTGTCATTCAGCAAACAATAGACAAAAAGTGGAGCAGTATGGTTAAAAAAGATCCGATAAGCCGGTAATGGATCATGAAAGTTCCTTGCCCTGAGAATCACCAAGGTCACTGTGTTAGCTATTGCTTGTCTTCAGAAAGGTCACAGTGATACAACAGGCAAGACTAATTACTCCTCAAGAGTTAAATAAATACCAGCATTTTTTAGGGTTTTATGGGCAGTTTATGTTGATATATACAGCTAAAGGTTTGTCTAAATCTGGGAAAATCTTTATGCACACCAAGTAGATCACTCTACCGATTAAGCTTAAACCATGGAAAGACATTCTCAGAAAAGAAGAATAACCAACAAAATTAAATTCAGCAGATTTCCATCACAGGCAAATACTTAATATCTTTTCAGTCAGCAACTCTTTTATGAAATCTGGTAGCACATGTTCAAAAAAATTATTCACTTTTTTATTTTCAAGTCATTCTCAACTGCACATTTAAAAAAAAAAAAGCTAATGGTTTTTCTTCTACTGTATTTCCTTTTAAGTCGTACATGTTCTAAATGTGTTTAAACTAGCTTTAAAAATATGAAGTTCTGCATATGTTCAAAGCAATAGATCTCAAAGACATTAATTAGACCTGGATGTAGAAATATATCATGTTTCATAAAATAGTTAGGAACCTAAACCTATTTGTCACTTATATAATTCTGAAAGTTCATTTCTACTACCATTACGAATAACTCAGGAAGAGGGTACACTTTGAAGTACAACTATGATTGATTAGACTAAAGAAATTCCAGTGCTTCGTTGTGTACTACTTTAATCTTTTGAAAAGTGAATGAGCAGCAGATGGCCTAATAAAGACACTCTGTATGTTTGCCCAGTATGGATTTGGTCTGAAGGGATTGGTTCAACACTTTAGAGTACATATATTTGGAATACATCTGTCTTAGTCAAGACAGATGGCTAAAGGAAAGAGAAACTTCCAAACACTTGGAATTAATCCAGTGTGAGCACCGCTTTTGAATGAAATTTTAATAGGATGTGACTATTGTTCTGTTAGCTTTCTTGGAAGAATGCAGCTGTTAATAGTATAGACATACATAATTTTGATGGCTACTGTACAGGGCTGTTTTTGCTTACTTTTGAAATACAAATGTTGTTAGTGCCTGTGTTCTAATCAGCCTGTTGATAATGATGTTTATTTGGTTTCTAGTAGTCAGTTGGGTATCTCCCATCACCTAAGCAAACTAAAATTGATCATACCCATATAAAACATATTTTTACTATACAGTATCAAAATTAAACTTGTTAATGTAGACTGTAAACAATGAATGTTTGTTGAGTTTGCCAAACGTTTTAGTTTGTGTATTAAGATGTTACAGTTCAGGTGACATCTTTGTTGAAAAGCTGTTCATTTCAATGAGATTTTCTGCTAATGTGACTGTATTTGTATTTAGACTGTTTGGCTGTATTGGTCTCATGATGTTTTTAACTGTCAAACTCTTTGTTTTCTGTTTTGCAGTAATAACAAGTAGTGGTTACAGCCCAAGATCAGCGCATCAATACTCACCACAGATATATCCTTCCAAGTTAGTGTCTGTACCTCTTCTTGTCTTGTATATGGAATTGACCTTGGTTGTAGGCAGATCTGTGGTTTGCTGCAAACAAATATTCATCACCAGAAGAAAGAAAGTAAAATACTTAAGCCTCAGTACGGAATCTATTACAGTTCTACGTCCAATTTTTTGTTCTCACATGGCTGCAGAGTAAGATCTTACTCTGTGCAATACTGTACTGCTGCACAAGAGATATCCTTGAATTTCTGCACAAAACAGAAGGAAAAAATTGGAGTGTTACTTTCTTACACATCAGCGTCTTAATAGTGCTGGCATTAAATACAGACATATTTTGAAGACAGTTTATATTTAGAAACTACAATTGCATGTGCAAGATGCGTACTTAAGGGTAACCCTCCCAGTACTGCCAAATTGTTCCAAACATTCCAGAGTTATGAACCACCCTTTCCTACTCTTTCTCCAAGACCGTAAGATCTAAAAATCAAACAAATTATATCAGATTAACTTTAATCTCTCTCTCTCTTTTTAAAATTATTTTGAAGCCAATGGAGGTTATTAAAACTAGAACCTTACTTCCAATTTATTATTTTTATTTTTTTATTTTTATTTTTATTTTTATTTTTATTTTTATTTTATTTTTATTTTTATTTTTATTTTTATTTTTTTTTATTTTTATTTTTATTTTTATTTTTATTTTTATTTTTATTTTTATTTTTATTTTTATTTTTATTTTTATTTTTATTTTTATTTTTATTTTATTTATTGAGGAAAATTAACTCTGTCAATCATATAAATTGAGGAGTGGGAACATTATGGAAAGCACTGAGGATGTTTTATGAAACTGATGAAACTGACAACCTATAAAATTGCATGACCTGTGATAAGTGCTTTGGAAAAGGGTGCTGGATTTCAGTATGCCATATATTTTTTTCAGTGTATTCAATGCATCTACCTATGCAACTTTGATATTTGATACAGAGAAAACATTGAAACTATAGCTGATGAAGTGAAGCTTTTTCAAATTTCTTTAACAAATTTGCATTCATTTCATGTTAACCAGTATTTACTGATAGAGAAAGTAGATGCCTAAACTAAAAACATTCCTCCTTATTCCACTTAAAACAAGTTTTGGCAGACTATATCAGATACCTTTGCCCAAATACATTACAAGATTTAATAGATTTTTTAATCTACTGTAATAATTTACTATCATCTAAATTAATGAGTAATCCTTTTCTGATAGCAATGGCTGCCAACTGTACTGAAATAATTAGAAAGAAAAAAAAAGGAATAAAGAAAAATAAATTAGAATCTGAAATTTAGTCATGGCTTTAATGGCCAGGTTTCAGTTAGCTTAATTCTGCAGAATATGTTTATTCAACTCTTAGTCCATAAAATCTTATTTGACTTACAAAACAATCCAAGACAAATGTTTCTCTGTATGTTTTTGCAACTCTGGAGGGCAAAAATTTTAAACTTGATTTTATTCAATCTCTCAATAAAACCCCAGTATTTATAAATTAAAGCCATTTTTATTTTCATTCTGCTTCCCTAGCCCATATTTTCCAACTGTTTAAAGCCCATCTGGTTACCAAAGTATTGCTGTCAATAGTTTTCATGCTTCTCTCTGTGGGCATGATCCACCTCCCATTGAAGCCAGAGATGTCTGCTAGGTGTCTGCTGAAGCAGAACCACACATAGAAAACACAATGTAGTAGCTTTAATGTACTCCTCTGTATTTCCTTTATTCTTCCAGTCCAACTGTCCCTCCACTGGATTAAAAAAGTTGAGGGACTTTCTCATTTGAGCATGCCTATCTTGGCTCAAAAGGGTCAAATCCATACAAAACTGTTACAGCAGTGGTACAGCGCACCTAGAGCTGGACACAGAAGCTTAAGAATTAAATTGTAGTGATGGGACAGCACAAAATACTCATAGTGCCCTGGAGAATGAGCCAGAGTGTTTTTTCAGTTTATTTCAGTGGGGGATGGAATAACTCCCAAAGAGGAAGAGTTAGCAGAGTAATGAACTGCCTTTGGACATCTTTAAACCTTGTTCTTTATTGCTTGAATAAACATACAAAGTATTTGTTGCCACAGTAATGCTATTTTTCCTGATATTTAGGCCCTATCCACACATTCTTTCTACACCAGCAGCTCAAACAATGTCTGCCTATGCCGGACAAACCCAGTATTCAGGAATGCAGCAACCAGCGGTCTATACAGCCTACTCACAGACAGGACAGCCATACAGCCTACCTACTTACGGTATTTGACCTCTTATTACTTCTCCTTACATAGAAGTAAGAGCAATGCTGATGTGAACATTTTTGCCTTTTTATTATTATTATTATTATTATTTTTCCCCACTGTAAGAAAATATTTTAAAGAATCAGTTGAAAATTAATTTCTTATACAGATTTGGGTGTAATGTTGCCAGGCATCAAGACAGAAAGTGGGCTCTCGCAGACACAGTCACCACTGCAGAGTGGGTGCCTCAGTTACAGTCCAGGTTTTTCCACCCCACAGCCAGGCCAAACACCATATTCATATCAGATGCCAGGTGAGTAGCCCTTGCTGTCATGCATCATCCTGCCCTGCTGCTGTCGATGGCCCGCTATTCCCTCATTTTTATATTTTCAGTTCATTTTTGTGATCTCTAGCAAATATGCGTGTCATTGGCAGCTACTTTCACCTCTACAATATAAAGCCAGATTTTATTTTATTTTTTCCAGTATTAACATGTATACATATATTCGTTTTGGTCATTATCTAATCTAAATCATGACATGCAATGCAGTCCTTATTTGCAACTTAAGTTTTTTATGGGGTAAAATCACATGGCAAGACTGGAAGCATTAGTTGTATTTACCGGAGAACACAAGTCACTTTCCCTTGTTTCCATGTTTCTGAGTATGACATCATTAGATGCTTGTTTTAGAATTTCTCCTTAATTCATATCTATTCTTGCATTTATTATTCAATTTATAATTCATTTATTGCCCTTTGATCATTGATACTTTATCTGAATACATTTTTAGTTTCTAATACAATGGCAAATTTTTTAAATATTGCAAGTGCAATATTAATCATCTGAATTATCTTGAAAACATGGAAATGCCTCATTACAGGTTGATTAAAAACAACCAGATCATTAAAATATTATTTTTTAAAAAAAAAAGATTTTTGTTTCATAAGTGAACATACATGTAAGCATTACAACTTATAAGGAAATAAAGGAAAAAGAGAATAACAATATCTGAACAGAGGTGAGACACTGTAATACACTGAAAATTGCTTTTGAGATTACTGTAATGACTTATTGTCAATACCTTCCTTCAATTGTGAGAAAAAGGCTGTATGCCTGTATGCATGGAAGTAGCATTTCATTTCTTTTAAAGTCTCATTATAATGTTTTATTATTTAAATGAAAAATAAAAATTGTTTGCTCCTCTGATTTATCTATGCCTTAACATGAAATTCTGTATTTAGAATTGTATTTTGATTCACAAGTTATTGCAACTAATCACAGTTTTAATTTTAGGTTCTAGTTTTACACCATCATCCACTATTTATGCAAACAATTCTGTTTCAAATTCTACAAACTTCAGTAGTTCACAACAGGTATGAATATCAACATTTTCTTTGTGCATTATAAAAGTATTTCTGTAACTCTAATGATGGCGTGTTATTTAAGTTTAGATTTTTTATGCTCAATGAGACTTACTGTGGTTCAGTGCTATTTTCCGTGGAAAACAATGAAAGTCCCAGTGGATGCCTAGTTTCATCTTTTGGCACCTAAATACTTCATCAATCTTCCCATAGTCTTCTAATAAATATTCTTAAACTAGAAAATGTAAAATAAAATCCGGCAGCTCCTTGCATAAGTCATTTGATTGCATACAGAAATACTTTATGGAAAAATTGCTTGTTACTCTACTCAGTTAACTGCATTTGCCCTTTTAGGATTATCCATCATACACAGCTTTTGGCCAAAACCAGTATGCACAGTATTACTCAGCATCAACATATGGTGCATATATGACCTCAAACAACTCGGCTGATGTCACTTCATCATCATCATCAACCTACCAGTTACAGGAATCTCTCCCTGGCCTGACTAGTCAACCAGGTACAGATCTACATTCAGGTGAAAACAAAATTTTAATCTTATCCTGTATTTGTATAAAGCCAAGATTTCCATGTCTACCCTGGTGATTTTGTACTGTTTGACATTTTAAGCTCATGCCTTTCAGGAAACTTTATTTATCATGCAAACCAATCAAAATAAGCTTTCTGTTTGTTTTTGTTTGTTTGTTTATTTAAGAAATCTGTGTAACTTGTTTGTAAGTTAAAAACAAACAAACAAAACCAAACCACTTCTTTGCAGTTTGACATTATCTGTGGAAGGAGTGGACTGAAATTGTTGCAATGGTCTGTTAGGGATCTGTTAGTACCAAAAACAAATGTACAGTAATAAACCTTAAATAAAAATTCAGTCAGATCCCCAGTTACTGGCAGTGTAACATTCTGGTATCTACTTGCATATTCTGAAGTGTTACTGCAAATGATTTAAAACACTATGTTTTTCTTCATTTAATTATGCCCCAATCATACCAGCAAGTGTACATGCATTTTATTCAAAACGTATAGAAGCCAGACTTGCTAATTCACAAATTTAGGTGACTAAGAATAGAGTGATCAGTTATTAACACAATTCTTTAAAACAAACAAACAAACAAAAAATTAAAGTAACTGAAACTGTGAAAAAGATAGCTCCAAAGAGAAATCAGGAGACTAATTTTGCCTGCCCAACTCTGCCCCCTTGTGCATATGCATTACAACACAGTATTTAGTTAAGCATCTGTGTTTTAGGGCATCACTGTTGGATAATGACAGCTCCTCATTTTTTCTCATTATCATTATAACCCAGTTCACAGTCATTTATTTTCTCTGTTATACATGTCATGAAAATGCAGATGTTAACCAAGGATTTTTTTTTCCATACTAGAGTTCCTGAACATCTCACCAATGTATTTTCCCACATTTAATCTATATGGGACTAAAGTACATCAAGATAAAATTATGCCTTTGAAATGATGCATAGTACAATTCAGAGTCTCAAACTTCTCTGTGGGCTGGCTTAGGAACTTACAGCCACAGTCAGATGTGTGGTTAACCTTACTGGGTGAATAGAGCCTGTTTTTTCATCCTTACTTTCCTATATTGTTTCAATTATTTCAGGAATTCCTTAAAAATCTATCCCAGTTTTATTTCATATTTATATCCTAAACAGCCTACTTAGAGCTGCATGTAGCATCTGTGAGAAAGGAGATAATTGCCAGCTGCCTGGCCCAGTGCAGTTAGAGCAATCTTGTAGGGACAGTGGCTTCACATATACAGCGTGGTTAAAGTCTGCCTTGCCCACAGGCTGTGACAATTTATGAATACACTAACAAACTGGTTTTGGATTAGGGTCTGAAAAGGGAAAATGTGCTTTGCTCACAAAGTCAACTCATTCTGTAAATTTTCCTAATTCTCATCCTAACAACTGAACACTGATAAACATCATGGTAAAATTGTTATAATAGTGTGTAGAAAGGAAGGGTAATACTGTGTAGAAGAGTATAGGCAAGGCCTCATACTTCATGTAAGCTGCTTAAATTTACTGAAAACTTTAGAATGTTTAATTTCATGAGTTGATTTTTTTTTCCTGCTAGCTTTTTTCCTCAGACTGATCTTTAAATTGTGTATATATGTGCATGCATGTGCATATTTGTGGTATGGCATGGTATGGATATGGGGAGATCATAGAATCACAGAATGGTTTGAGTTGGAAGGGACCTTAAAGACCACCTAGTTCCAACCCCCTGCCATGGGCAGGGACACCTTCCAAGAGATCAGGTTGCCCAAAGTCCCATCCAACTTGGTTTTAAACACTTCCAGGGATAGGGCATCCACAACTTCTCTGGGCAATGCATGTTCTCTTGGTTTTTGATGAAAACATAAAATGCCTCAAAGAGCAATTTTAGGAAGAAAAGATACAACTTAAAATCAATTGAAATTCCAGCAGTTGCAGAACATTCATGATAAAGCACGATCTTATGTAATGTATTTTCAAAAGAGTGGAAAGAGTATTCACAATCGATTTTTTGATAATTGTGCATGTCTGGTGCACTTTTCCTTGTTCCTTTGTTATTCTATATTTTTATTTGAGAAAATCAGACAGCATTTTCCCTTTGTCTCAACCTTGTGTATCTGTTTCCTAGAAATGCTGTGTAGATATCTTATGTCTTAAAACTACCTTAATATTGAATAGCAAAACAGACAAATTAGGAATTGACAAAAGAAAAGAATTTTACATAGCTTAAACAGATAGAAAAAATATTGAAGGCTGCACATCTATGAAACAGTAAGGACTTTTCTTATTTGTGGATTGTTTAAGCGTATGAACTTCTTTTCCTTTTAAGTAAGTTGTGCATCTGAACTTACAAATCTGCCCACTCACTCCTTATTTCTGTGAAGTGCTGAACTGGTCATGAGACCCTTTATTGAGAGTGCAACACCCACTTTGAGAATACATGACATGCCTGTGCCATTGTGTGTCACTGTAAAAATAAATTTATATGCATGAGATTCAGTGTCTTGGATATAGAAATCACTTCAGATAGATCATACTGCAGAGGTTCAGTACTCAACATGTTTGCTGGCTGCCTAACAGACCTTCATTGCTTGGTCCTAAGAGTTACTCCAATTAAAACATAAGATTAAACACAGTAAGGCACTTCATTCTTCCGCCATCTCTGCTAGCTGCTAATTCAAATTAGTCTCTAGTACTCTCCATATACACAGGACTTCTTGTGATAAAAAGCCCCATCAGATCAAGATTTAAATATCTGTTATAATTTTATTTGTTGACCAAGTAAAGAAAATGAGATGAAAATTGAAATAGGCATTACTCTCTCTACTACTCATAACAACTGATAACACATTATGGGTCTGGTCTTTGCTTCTACTAAAGAAAGGGATTCTTGGCAAAAGTCCTGTTTTTTTGAGGAGCTTGTGGACTGTCAATAGGCTGCTGGGATCCAGAGACAGCCACTTCCACAGAAGTCTCACTGGAAGACAGGGAGAAGATTCAGTGCCCCCTGCTCCTGACAGTATTTGGTGAGAGGCTGCGACATGCTCGGCTGGAACAGGATACAAACACACACAAGACAGTCAGTGGTAGCTTTCCACCATTACACACGCCAGAAGTTGTCTCATTGAGGACTTGTTCTGGCCTGTGCCCACACTTTTCTCCAGCTTAAGTGGCACAACTGTGTTTTAACAGGGAGGAGGGGATGCTTGCATCAAAGTACAGGTGAGAAAAAAATGTTCTGAATATGAACTACCTCTGTTTTTACCAGTTTTGGTGTAACTCCCTAACCTCTGGTTGGAGCTGCTGCAAGGTCTCTGTGGCATGGAAGGCTTCATGCTGGACATGAACCAGTGTATGAATATGTGCACGAACATCTGTGATGAAGTGGTCATTCAACGTTCCAGTTTTAACATTTTCCTCTTGTTTTATTGGATCTTTGATGCTGCTCATAGTTCCAGTGAGAGAAGGCTATGACGTGTACTTATTAGGCATGTGCTAAATATTGGAAAAGCTAAAAGAATTCAAATATTACAATAAAAATTTCTGTCTAATGTTAACTGCAGTAGAAAATCTTTATAAGGGTAAGGTTTTTGGTACTCTTTGGTACTAGAATTTCTCAGATTCTTTTACAGAGCTGAATTTTTAATAAGTTTTCCTTTTATCAGTATTGACCTCATTTCTAAAGCAAATTAAAGATAAGAAAATGCAGTTGCTCATTTAGCCTGCTGTTGGTAAAAAGCAAATCAAACAATTAAGCCTACAGTTTTTCAAAAAAAATAAAAATAAAAATCACTACAGACTTATGCAGTTCTAAAATAGATGCATACCTTGCATTCAAGTAAGAGACAGCTGCTCATTCTGATTTAGAGATTAGTGTAATGAAATAAAGTTGGCTCTAAATATATAGGACTTAGAACGTACAGTGATTAGTTACAGTGCTGATTAATGGATAATTATGCAATCACATACAGTGTTGGCCCAAGCAGAGGCCTGGAGCAACTGGTAATGGCTAATGCTAAATGAAACTTGAAGTTGTTTACTTCAGTTGTTAGATACTTTCAGAGAAGATTTAGAAAATAGGGTGTTGTTCTTTTATATATATTTTATTTTTGGTAGATTGGAGTAAGCACGCTCATTGAAAACAGATGTTTTAATATATTACTGTAGATTACTGTAGAAGTGAGCCTTGATTTTCTTGTAAAATCTTGGCATGTTATAAATATGAAAATTTTTGTGATAAGAATGTAAACATTCATATTCAGTTATTTAGTTTTTGACTCTTTTGCTGGGTTTTGTTTTTGGATTCTTTTTCCATTCTGTCAGAGTAGCTGGGAAATTATAGTTTTGTACATAACACTTGTATACTCAAAACTTCTTTTGAAGTCAGTATCAGTTTTTGCTGTGCAAGGAATGTGATTCTGAAACACCTTTTTGTACATTCTTACATTTAGAAAAGTATATTTTGCTGTTCTACTTATGGAGAAAGAACGAAGATAATGTGATCTTATTGATTGCTCCACGACCTGCAGTGTCCTTATTGACATCAACACCATTCTGGGAATAGAAATAAGTAGTCAATAAGAACTCTCTCCCCATTGTGTAGGGACAAAGTAAAAACACTATGGGAACATTATTAATTAGATATTATTATTGCTGCCTAATTTCCCCATCATTTCTTTTCTGATAAGAGTTTCAGCTGAAAGACAAGAGAAAATACCACAGAATATATATGATCAGGACAGACTTATCTAAAATGGCACCTGGAATAAATTCTCAAATTACAGTTCTGAATATCTCTTCTTAGCAGCTGCCTGAAAGTTTGGCTATATTCTGCACAGCCAGAGACACACATTGGTTTTACAACATTGAACTAGTCATCATCTATTTTGAGAAGAAAATAGTAGTATACTCTTCCAGGTGACGGTAGAATAATTAGGGTACTTTGTCAGGAAGTGAGAGAGACAGATTTGATTTCCTCCTGTTTCATGGAGGATTCATCATCTTCCACTTGGATGTGCAGGTATATGGATTCTGAGTCATGAAAGCATCTCTGTATTTATACTTATGTATACATATATATATCAGTCATTCAGTCAAATAAACAAATGTGCCTCAGAGAGGTCAACAGAACCTAGATATGTCCTTCTTCCAGGTAAATATCCTAACCAATATGCTCAGGATCTAACTTTCTTCATGTTCTGCCCTGTCCTTAAATCTTGAATTCTTTCCCCATAATGCCTAGAGCTCCCATTCAGGAATGCAACATTATGGGCTTAAATCTTATTCTTCCAAGAAATACAACAGTATTTTCTTTCCATACAAGATATGTAAGTATATCTTCCTAGTATATTTATTTTAATAATATTTTGTATGTGGTTCACTGTAAGGTATAAATAAATGATGGAAGAGACGAAGAATTTAACTGTGGTGTTACGTTACACTCAGACTCTCACTTAAGATTGTGTTCTATTTTTTCTTCTTAGACTAGAATTGTTTTCTTTGTTGTGGAGAGAGAAAGAGGTGAATGACTCAGGGAAGGTCATAGAAACTTTCAATCATGCAAGTTGGAAGGGACTTCTACTGGTCTTTTGGTCCAAACTGCTCATGGACGAGCCAATTTATATCATATTGCTCAGGGTTCTCTCCAGTCAAGTTTTGAGTATCTGCAAGGATGGAGAACTCACAGACTCTCTAGGCATCTGTCCCAGGGCCTGACCACTCTCACAGTGAAGAACTTTTTCTTGTTCTAACCAACAGGAATATCCTCTGCTGTGATTTGTATCTGTTGTTTCTTGTCATTTCTCTCTACAGCTCCACGGAAATTCCCTCAGCCTTTCCTCCTATGTGCTCCAGCCCTTTAACTGTTGTGGTTGCTCTCAGTTGGACTAACTCCAGCTGTCAATCTCTCTCTGGTACCTGGGGACCCAGAACAAAGCCTTTTTTCAGACATTGTCTTGCAAGATCTGAACAGAGCAGAAAATCACTCTTCTTGATCTGCTGGCCACTTTCTCTGTTTCCTGGTGGAGTTTGGCAGTCTTAGCAATCCTCTTTACTAAAAATGTATGGTGTTCAGATTCCAGTTCAAAATCAGATTCATCATAGATAATTCTTTTGAAACATTTGTACCAGTTTTTTTGTTGTTGTTGTTGTTGTTTTGTTTTTTTTCAGAAGTGGCATCATGAGCACTTCTAACAAATATTGCCAAACAAACAAACAACAATAAAAAAGCCCAGAAAATCACAATTACATGCAGCACGAGGAATCCCTTGAATCAAACTCTATAGTAGATGTCAGATCTAAGCTGTACCCATTCCTTCACTGGTAGAGAAAAAAACAAATCTTTAATAGTCTAGATAATGAAAGAGTATTTATGTAATTTAGCACTCATGAACTTCACCAAACTGTATTTATTGCTAGCAGTTTTAAAGGGGCACTGAAAATACTGTGTTACGAAGAAAAGGATAATTTCCAGTTACTGAGATGCGGTGTAAAAATGCTTTAGAAGGCCAAGTTACACACCATCCTTCCCGGAGGTACCTTCTTTGGTCTGTCTTACATATCTGCTGTTGTGTGTGATCACCTCCAAAGCCATTTGTTACCAACAGAGGCAAAGCAGATTACATTTAAAAAGTCAGGGGTATAAGCCTGAGCATTAAGAGCAACTATGCCATACTAGATCAAAGGTCCTTCTAGCTCAATGTCTTTTCTCTGGCAGGAGACAGTGGCCAATACTTAGAGAAAGATGATCAGACTACAGCAAATACGACTTTCCACTTTTTTTGGTAGTAAGTGGAATAATACATTTAAAATTGTGACTTTCCTCTGCCAATTCATGGTCAGAGTTAAAGTGGGAAGAAAAAAAAAAAAAAAAACCTCTACTAGAGGAGGAGACAGAGGAGGAGATGAAGCAGTCTTGGTATTCTGGTGTGTGTGGATGAGTACCAAAGGGTGTTCTGGTAAAACACAGGACTTGGAAATAAGTCCAAGTGAACTCCAAAAATGGGAAATAAACTTTTTTTAACTAAAACACACTTCATGTTTTGATAAGTCATTTGTTCATTCGTATGACTTCTAAAATACATCTTCCTTGGCTCTATCAATATTTTGCTTATGCTCATGTATGTATGTGTAGGTCTGCACAAGCGTATGTATTATTTTTATCTCTCTCTTATTCTGCTAAGATTTATAACATTTCCTTTGTAAAGTCAAAAGTGTTTGTGGCATCTGCAGACTCCTTCTACACTGGACAAACTGCTTATCAGTCATTTTGTACAATTTATTTAGGCACATTTCGTGGTTGTGTTTGCATACAGGTCTGTCTAGCTGTGGAAAAAAAGTTTATTACTTAAAAATCCGGCACTAATTTTGCTATGAATGGTTGACTTTACAGGGGAGTTTGACACAGTACAGAGCCCCTCCACGCCAATCAAAGATCTTGATGAGAGAACATGTAGGAGTTCTGGGTCAAAGTCTCGGGGTAGAGGGCGGAAGAATAATCCATCACCCCCTCCGGACAGTGACTTGGAGGTATGCCTGCAGTAATTGATGAATGGTAATGTGGAAGTTTCTTCTGATGAAAAGTAAATTCTGAAAAGTACAGCTGTGGAAATAGCTTAAGGCACTTTAGAAAACATAATGGACTTGATGTCGCTAACTGAACTTAACAGATATTAGCTGCTGTTTTAATATACATGTACAATGAGACATTACAGTTCTGTACGACAAAGAAA
This sequence comes from Anser cygnoides, assembly GCF_040182565.1. Classification (NCBI taxonomy): domain Eukaryota; kingdom Metazoa; phylum Chordata; class Aves; order Anseriformes; family Anatidae; genus Anser; species Anser cygnoides. The sequence goes on along the minus strand of NC_089875.1, from coordinate 62,102,705 downwards.
AGTAAATGTGATTCAGCCTTCCACTTTTTAGCTCTGACTGTGGGTCCTTTAGTTCTTCATACAATAGAACCACAAAATTGTGAGACTTGTTTATTCAAAATAGTCAGAGTTTCTTTCAGTTTTTGGAATAGGAAATCTCAAATATGTTTCTCAGCCTTACTACATTTATTTATGAATGCAGTGTAAATATGCAGGATCATCTGGCCATAGCCTTTCAAGTACTTATGAACAGACCTGTTTTTATGTTTTAACTGATGTCAGTGGATTTCAGTGATGCAGCTGACATGAGTAAAGTTATGACAGTACTTAAGTAAGTGCAATATTGATGCCTTAGTGAAGAAATATATCTACCTAATATATGCAGGGATGATTTAAAACACAGATGACCTCTTAGCAAGGGGGTAATTATAGTCTTAGTACTCCTGCATTAGCAGCGTGCTACCTTAATGCAACAGGAGAAGAAGCTCAGTGCCTTCATGTATGAAACGCTGGCATTGGAAGAATGTGCTGCGCGCCTGTGTGCTGTGCCTCCTACTGCCACGAGACTGGTTTTCGGAGTGGGTAGCCCCAGACAGCCACGCTGCCTGTGCCTTCACTGAACACCTCTGGGTACAGCAGAAAACAGACTTGGCTAGGACTTGGCTGATGACACAGTCACTGTTGGGGTGACAGGATAGGCTGCAGTGCAAAGCACTGAATGCACACGCCAGGTACATTGCTTTTATACAGAAACTGTTATTAACATATATTTTTTTAATCCTAAAATAAGATTTAAATCCTGTATGACATTCTATGTGGCAGGTAGTACTTTTACCCAGGACTTGATTCTCGCTATGCAGGAGAAAAGAATCTTGAGTCACAGATTTGTTAAGTTACTAAGAGGAGTATCTGAGTTTATCATTAAGATAACACTTGCATTTGACCCCCATCATGTTTCTGAAATCTGTGTTATGCAACTTTTTTGAAAAGCTTTTTAAGGGAAGAATAAGAAATGGTTGAACAGTTGAAATCATAGAATCATTCAGGTTGGAAAAAGACCTCTAAGATCACCTAGTCCAACCTTTAAGTGTTACTGTCCGTCTGACTTTTTACCAATAGATGCATAACATACTATTCTTGCTGATTTTCAGAGAAAACCTGCTTAGTTAAGTTACAGTTAAAGTTTAGGACTAAGCTGAATTTTAGGCACCATGGGTAGGGTGGTTGTGGGACTCTGATGTTATTTATTTGTTAATACTGTCTCCACTTCTGTTTTCAGCGTGTATTTGTTTGGGATTTGGATGAAACAATCATAGTTTTTCATTCGCTGCTTACGGGATCCTATGCACAAAAGTATGGCAAGGTATGTGATCCATGATTTTCGTGTTGATTCACTGTATCATAGCTGTCTGGCCTGTACACCTATGTGTTCATAATGGCTTCAGGGAAGGTAGAGGGAAAGTGTGCAGTAAACCCCATTTTCAGAAGGTTAACATGAAAAAGTCAAGGATAGAAATGAGATAGACTCTAAGCACAAAACATAAAGCAGGACTGAAGCAGATGTTACAAATGAGGGAAGAGTTTATAGAAGAACAAGGACAAGGTCCCTGAGGTACATTGGAACAGACATTCCAGGCAGACAATGGATTCGACGGGCAAATGGAAATAACTGACAGCATTTGGATGCATAGAGGAAGAAATAAGAAAACTGGAATGATGGGTTTACAGGGAAACTGATGAATCAGGATAAGTAAGACAGACCTGTTTAAGCGCCAGCTGCAGATGTTATTCTTTTACTCCCTAGCTTTTCCATTGCATCTTTGGTCCCACTGGCTGGCTCTAGTCTGAGTAATGCTAGGGAGTGAATCCCTCTCCCCACCAGACAGTTGCACTCATTCTCTTTCCTGCAAGGAGATCCAAAAGACATTCAGGTCACAGAGCAGCAAGTGGGAAAGCAACAGGAAGAGGGAGGAAAAGAGGGAGGGAGTGAAGGAGGGAGAGGAAAGGAGCCACAGTCCGCTGGATGATAAGGTGGGGTTGCCCTGATGAGTCAGCAGGGAGTCCTGCTGGTGGCAGGAGCAAGGGGGAGAAGGGGTTGGGGAAAAAAACAGCATGTAGCAGTGGGAGTGGGCTGCCAAGAGGGACAGAAGTTAATCAAACAAAACCATTAGGGCAGATGTATAGACGGGAGAAAAATGGACAGGGAGAATGTTGGTACACATGCAAAAGGTTTACTAGGTGCTTTGCCATTCAAGAGTAATAAATGCAAACCTATTTTTTCTTAAGAAAAACTTAAACAAGCAGAAGAACTGCTTGTTTGTCGTAAGTTTCCTGCCTCTTTATCTCTGCCAGAATCAGATGCTTAAGAGAAGCCTGTGAGAAAGCGTACATTAGAGAAATGTTTTCCACACCCAAACTCCCCAGCCAATGGGCCAGAAATTTCCAAAGCCAGAACCTGCAGATTATAACTGCTGATGGGCCAGTCCTCTGTGTTTCAAGGCAGATGTTTGCGGTTATAAAAAGAGAAAGCTAATAAGAAAACTCACAGGCCCAGACAAAAATCTGATTTTCTGGAATGCTAAGATAAGAGTAGTTATTCATGTCTTGTACAAAATAGGCTTGTTTATGTTGCAGCTTAACAGTGCCATATCAGTATGCATTTCAATACCCTGTCAAAAACTTCTCTTCTACTGTTTTTCAAACACTGTAACAACAGCTACTTTGTAAGAAACATTTCTAATTAGCAAATCAAGAGAGAAACCTAGCTGAACATGAACATTTGTATTACTTTTGTGTGTAGCCCACAGACTACCACAGAGCTTGCAGAATTGCCACAGTGATGCTGTCGTTTCTTTCATCCCTGTTTGATTGTGCCCATAGGATGTTTCCATCTCATGCACCTCACATACTCTATAAGCAAAGTCTGAATCAACTATTACAAAGTTTTAAAAATCAGAGCAGATTTTTCTAATTCTCAAACATTTATGGATAACTATAAACTGTCTTAAAGACAGCTACAGAAAAGTAATTCCTCTTGGATTCTTGCTTTTGTTATGAGTTTGAATATTTCAGAAAGACCAGTGCTACTGGTCTTTAAGAACTCAACTGTTACTATACTTGATTCTCCATACAGAGATGTTAGAAACAGTAAAGGCATATTAACAGCCAGTAGTATTGCCAGCAGATACAGTAGGCTTGTATAAACCAAAAATATCCCAAGGGCAAGTGAAATTAATGTATTTATACTGCTGACATCAGCATCAGTAAACAAATGTCATGGACAACCATGAAGTAAAAGGAGTGGAATTCTTAAGTAACTTTTTTTTTTTTTAATATATGTACACTGATAAACAACATCCATATAAATAGAGAAATGTGTTCATTTCCAGGGACTGTAATAGAAAATTAGTAGACTTTTTCCTTTTTTTTTTTTTTCCTACAGTAACTACCTTTAACATATTTATAGAGAACTTAATGAGAAAGTACCAATTAAGCTGGAATATGTGTCTTGCTGACTGCAACAGTAGACTGGGGCAGTGCAAAAGGGAATACAGGGAGAGCTTATCATTAGTAGGCTTTAACTTTTGCATGTCATTGAAGTGTTGTCTAAACTTAAGATGGGATCTGTCTGAGCCTAAGTGCCTAAGAGGTTAGACATAAGAGAAGGGAAAGATAGCACAGCTGCACCTCAGTAAGCTTCTGATGCATGACCTTTCTAGCAGATGTAGCCCTTATCATTCCTGCATGTGATCTCTATCTATAAACAAGGTCTTAATCCAAACCAAGGTTATGAGAATTGGATCACTATGAGGATAAATAACTCATGAATAGTGAAGTTCCCAGTGAGCACAGTGGTCTTTCAAAAGTGTTGCAGGTGCTACTTGTTCCCAGAAAGCCTGTACAATTAAAAATTCTCAGGGTACTACAAAATAATAATGATACTAAATTTTTTTTTGTGATGATTTGTTCTCTGATTAAAAAAAAATAAAAATAAAATTAAAGGTGTGTAATATTACATAAATGCTCAGTTGCACATGTGTATTTTTTCCATATGTATTTTGTATAACAATTGGGTTTAAATATTCTATATTTTAATACTCTAAATGAGATTAGAGAGTCTTTATTGTGAACTCTGGGGAAGGGAAGGAGTCTTTTTATACCAAGTGTGCTCACTTTGTACTTTCAAAGGGTAAAATGCTGTGTTTAGGACCAGTGCAAATACACAAACAAGCAAGGATATTTACCCTCAGTTCTCTTACATCTATTTCTTGATGTGTGAACTTTCATTCTCCTTTTTCATTATGTCTTTACCTAATTTCTGCCAGTGAGCAGGTAAAAACAAAATATTAATAATAATAATAATAATAATAATAAATCTCTCTTTTCTGTGCATTATAGACTGCATGTAGTGCAGTATGTGGGGTTGGCTGTCATGCTGTTATAGCTAGGGGGAGAGACCAGCAAATTGCTGCCTCTTACCTCAGCACTGGTAGTATAGCTTTGAACTCCACTGAAGTGGGAGAGATTTGGCCAGAGGCGGATCAATGTATCACTTTAAAATATCAAGATATAAAGCATATCCAGAGAACGATTCTGTGTCTTGCTGTTTTCTACCTGTTGGTGCTTCTGTCTGACTTTTGGTGTAGTGGTTATTTGATCACATTGGTCAGAATTAACATAAGGAGAGAATAAAAACTACCCTATACCTCTGTTAGGTTTCAGGGTAACTGTGCTGCTTCCCAGCATTGAAAGTACCTCTCATTGTTCACCTCATTTGCTCATCTGCCTCGTACTTCATAAAATTAGTACATTTCTATTTTTAATTATTTACTACAGTAGTAAATCATGAACATCATCATTTGAGCTGTTATATTATGACTTGTGTGGCTGATGATGGTTTTTGCAGCTGAGCACCAGTTGGCAGATACACTCTTCTACAATGCTGAACTCTTAAGTAAGGATTTGTTGATGTGACAGGACATGTGTTATATTTCATCATCTGTTAAAAGTTTATGAGGTACATTCTTATTCCCTGTGAGCAGCATATATTCTCTGTTCCGTTATATTCCAGTTATTCTCACTGATATAAGGCTGATTAAGCTGCATTTTTTCTACCTCAGAGCATTTATATTTCACTCATTTCCCCCAGGTCAAACCAGAGGGCAAGGATGCACAGATAAGTGCTGTGACTTAAAGTGAAACTGGTTAAAAAAAAAAAAAAAGTATGAAAGTCCCTCATACCCTTGGGAAGATGAGAATGTGATCTCCAAGTGCAAAAATCAAAACCAATCCACACTTCATGATCACATCTTGACATTTTTTATAGAATTGCTAATGCCAGAAAGTTGTCAGGGAGGCCGTGTTAACCTTGTAGACTTCTCTGGAACAGGCTCCGAAGGATTTTATTGCTCACATGCCGCTTGTCTAGTCATTAAACAGAAAAACTTTGTCACTATTAGCACACGTTGACACTCTCAAATTCACTCATGAACATGCTTTAGTTTGTCTATATTAATCGTGTATCTCTCATAACTTCCAGTTGTGCTCTCCATTCACTCCCTCATTGTCTGAGACCTCTGAGTCCATTTTCCTACTGCCTTCTGGAGAGCACGGAACAGAAACTCCTTGTGGAGTACGTGAGTTGTCCTTCATCAGCCACCAGATATGGTTTTTAAGAGATGTATTCTCTTCCTCCAATACCACCTATGTGAAACTCTCCTGGGAACGAGTGTCCCCTATGAGATTGTGAGAGCTAAACTTAAATCTGGGATTCCTGTGTAATGTAGGGAAGTGTCTTTAAGCTAAAAAATATTAGTATATAACTTAAACATTTCCAATCTTTTTCCAGAGGTCAATGCTGTTGTAAGTCTGCTCAGGACAGCCATCCATTGAAAATCTGTTCTTAGAACATTATTCATATATTTTGCTTGTTTGATTTCTTGCTTATGTTTAACACTTGGTGCATACAAATTCCTGTCAAAATGAATCTACCTGACTGCCTGTTTACCTGTTTGTTATGTGAGGCTTTGTATAAAATTGTTTGGTATGTTTGTATTTTATTTTTCCAAGAAATTAAGTTATTTTTGAACATCTAGTGCTGAAAACTGACCTTCCAACATAATATTAAATAGTTTTCTTCCACTAATGACCACTGAGCTTTTGGGACTTTATTCAAGCCACTTTTCTCTTGGTCAAAACATATAAATATTGGTTGTCCCAGGATATTTTTACCTAGTCTCCCAGGAGGCATTCTAGTGGATGGACCAGTCTAGTAGAAAAGTCCCTAGGCAGACAGTCTGGCTCCAGTTTAGTGCCTTCAAAATAATGTAACTAAAGTGGTATTTTGGTATACAGAAGTGCCATAGCTGGTCCTGTTTCCTTTGCATGCATCTGACTAAGATCATGCTTCTGAGGGCCAAAGAGTTATGCTTCTTTATTCTGCAAATTATCTGGGGAAAACTTCCAGATTAGTTTTGTTCTGTTTTGTTTAGTTTCTTAATTATTATTATTATTATTGTTTTTGTTATTGTTATTATTATTATTTCCTCTTTTGTATGTGCTTGTGCAGAGTAGCACAGAACAACAGTCTGCCTTTTATTTAATTTCTCAATTTGCTGTGCTCGAATCTATATCAGCTGCACATTTCTCTATTTTCAACTCAGTTCTTTGTGCCACTTGAGTCAGTCTGCAACTCCTGTTTTGAGCTGAAAGACAGTAAAATAAAGATTGGGATGTTCCCCCACATTCTGCAAACATTATAAAACCACAAGACACTGACAAATCTGCTTCCTCTGTTTATTTTTGTATGTGAAAGGATGGACTTACATGGCAAGAGCTGGAACTTGATGTCTAATTCTTGTTAAACAGTTGCAGTGCGTGTTTGTTCAAATTTATTAAAGGAGGAATTGTTCCTGTCTTGAGATTTCAATTCCAGTGACTCTTCTTAGTAGATGTTGTTACATGGAGATCCCAGACTGATTTCATGCTAAACTGAAATGAAGTCTCTTTGTTCTATTTTATTTTATAGTACCTGGCAATATCCTACACATGCCTTTGTCAAAACAGGAATGTAAGAAATCTCATTTTAACAGTAATAAAGTCAGGCATAGTTGGTTACAAAAATGCTACTAATAAGAAAATCGTAAAAGCTATGTCATATTTATATCTTTCAAGAATACTAGGCAAGGCAGGAAATTGTGATACATATTTGGTAGTTTCTGTAAAAATAAATTGGATTATAATGGAATATGTTATAGCATATTTCCTCATTTCACTCCACTTCTACCCAGGAAGGAGAAAAAAGAGACTGAGAATCAGAAGTTTAAGATTCCAGTCTTGGAAGTACTCCAGTGAATAACTTAACTCACATAAATAATAATGAGTTACCACCTGTGCATAAAGCTATGCACATACCTTAGTGTTCATAGGACTGAGGCAAAAAAACATATTGCAGAAACTCTTTATTATATTGTATCTAAGGAGAAAAAAAAAATCATAATTTACTGTGCACAGAAGAAACTGCAAGAGAAAGGAGAGAGGAACACGTGTATATGTGATGACATTTTGATAAAAGCATTATGGCTTGATGAGGAATCTCATGAGTCCAAAGTATTTTTATGATTTGTGTTCTAAGTATCTTACACGAGTTTTTGCAAATCTCCTAACGTGCATTCCTTAAACATCCCCTTGGAAAACTGACCTTTACACTTGCTGCTGCCTTCACCCACATGGCTTTCAGATCCAGTGAACATGATTGCAGAAGACGTATGGGATGAAGTTACATTACTAGGCACTGCCTTTGGTTTTTACTTCTGAAAGGTAGTCTAGACCAGTTCAAAGGTCAATATAGAAATATTGCCTTTCAGTGCCAAAGAACTGGATCTAACTTTGGATCATTACAATTTCTTACACACTATTCTTCTCAAGTCCGACTTTTTCATGAGCAAGGGTCAAAATATGTCTATGTTTCAGATTTTACCATTAGTTTTTTAAGTGCTTCAGGGCAGAAGCCATCTTTTAATCTGTCTTTGTGAAGCCCTAGAGTAGCAGATGTATGATCCTGATTGGGAAGCCTTTGATCCTAATACTAATGAATGATCATTTGAGGTTTTGAATGGGGTGTTTCTTGTTGTTCTCTTTTTTTTTTTTTTTTTTTTTTTCCAGATGGGAACATACTGGTAAACTTTTAGACTTGTAATCTCAAGGTATTTTAAAAAAAGATTTCTAAAAACTCACGAGTGTCAATCACTTTAAATCATGAAATTTAGATTTTTGTTCTTGTTTTAATGAGAAGAGTATCACATCCACTTTTGATAAATATTGTAGTATCTTAAGTGTAAAATGTTAGCTGAACCTCACAAGCTCAGGCAGATGATTAAGGCAGTGGAATAACTAGTTACCAGCTATCAGGTAGACATCAGAAACTGTCCATGTGAGCTCTTATCCTTAAAGAAACATAAGATAATATAATTTGCCTCAACCTCTTTCCTAGCAAGCCTAGCAAAATCAAGTTAATTGCCTCACATTTGCTGCACAATAAAGGCTCTTAGACAAACAGCTATTGCAGAACAGGAAATTTCTTGTATCTTGCTGAGGTAGCATGATTTGATAAAATGAAAGCTGACCTACAAGCAGATAGCAACATTTTGAATGAATCCCATCCAGGGACAGGAATCCTGTATTTCAAAATAAGTGAAGGGATTATCTGTAACAAAATCAAACTTGCATATGCTTTCACATTACTGTAGAGCACTTAAAGAATTGTGCCATAGATTGTAAACATGCTGAAGAATACTTAGAAGAATGCTTGCAGGCACTTTGCAGAATACCTGCAATAAAACCATACAGGAGATCCTGGGAATTCTTCAGTGAGTGCACAGGAGAACAGTACATATTTAGACTGGAAAGGACAAAGCACAGTGACAATGCATATTGGAGCAGCAGAGTTTAGGGAAGAACTGATATAGGCATAAGCATAGGTAAGGCAGTGATGATTTATCTAAAGAGAAACTCAGTTTGGGGAAATGGACAAGTGTTCAGACTGCCTTTTATACTTTTCTAAAGCAGAAACATTAGAAATTGAAAAGGCCTCATAAACCATACCTTCCTATCAAAGGGTAGGATAATCACTTACAAAGAAATCATTTGGTAGAGGTAAACTACCTTTTCTAGTCCTGTTTAGCACAGCCTTGTTGAGGACTTCTGTGCATCCAAAAATTGGGAAGACAAGCTAAGAGGCCAGAGGAATTGTGTGGTGGACTGGGTATCACATGGAATAATTTTGTTCCAGCCTCTGCCACTAACAGTACATGGGCTCAGAAAAATCAGTTACAGCTTCTTGACTCTTTCTCTTCTGCCCACAAATTGACAATCAAGATACTTACATATTTTTATAAAAGACTCAGGGATGAAAAATGTAGTATATTTTTATTTTAATATTTTTTTTTCTTATAGGTATATTTAGTAGAAAGTACCCTGCCTGTTTACAGCCTTATTTATGCAGGTTTACATAGGGCCACCAGCCTTCCCCCTTTGCCATAGTTTAGCCAGGTTACAAATGTCTCAACTTTCAAAAAACATACCCAGCTCCCCGAATGTTTTCACACAGGTTCAGCAAACTCTTCTTGTAGTGTTACACTAAAATAGCTTAATACTGAAAGGATTTTAGAGAAATTTGTTGCAGTGATAATTTTTCAAAATACATTTTTTAAAGTCATGATGTAACTTAAAGGTATTCAAGTAGTTAACCTTGATTTCTGTTTCTTAAGGATCCACCAATGGCAGTGACTCTTGGACTACGAATGGAAGAAATGATTTTTAATCTTGCTGATACACACTTATTTTTTAATGATTTAGAGGTAAGAATCAAAGGAACATAAATGCTGTTATACCTGGGGTTTTGACACAGTGGTTTTGCTGTGCATTGCTGTTTGTTATGTGTGATGCCATATGCTTTTCCAGACTTTGGATTTGTCATATGCTAATCAGAGAGGGGTTAGCTAGGTGGCAGTGAGTTCCTGTGGCACCAGACTCCTTCCATGAAATTTAGTGAGATGTGTAATCTGTAAACTACACCTTCCTCTCCAAGACAGATCTTTCTCCTATGGCCATCTTTTCAATGCCTATGGATTTAGAATTTTCTGCAGTGATTTCCAGGAGAGATGTAAGTGTCTCCCATTCTTTCTCTTGAAGTTCTCTACATTCGCTTTGAGGGGGTGGCATCATCTGACCTAAGAGACTACACTATTCTCTTCACACTCCTGAGTAGCCTTTTGGCCACCCTTCTTGCTCAAAGATAGAATATTCTTCACTTACCTCAAAGACTGCAGCATTAGTGAACTGTGACTGTGTCATCTCCAGTGTTGTAGAAACTAAGGACACAATCTAAATTTTCTTCTGATCATCAGTGTCAAAACCTTGCTATTAGAATATAGGAGCATATGTGCAAGTCATCTCCTCTATTCTTCTCTGCCCCCTGAAGGATACTGTGAGTTTCAAGTGGAAGATTACAGACAGGAATGGCTCATTCTGAAAAATGCCAAAGTGGTTTATGGAATAAAAATTAAAAACATTAAAAAAAAATAAAAAAGTCTCCATTTCCATATAAACTAACAAAGAGGCCTTTCTGAACTTAGTTAAGAAATTTCTGGATTTATTTAATTTTTTGTTAAAAGGACTGAAAAGTTCATTAAGAACTTGTAAGCATTGAAAAGAACACAGTTATTTCTAAATTTTGTGAGTCTAAAGGTTTAAAACACCATTTATACATCTGATTCAATTCCATACTTTTTTGGTTACCTTCCCAGTAATTTAATTTATGACCATGTGTTCCTTTCAGAGACTTTGAGTAAGCCATGATCAATAACACAACTACTCCTTTGTTTGGGTTCTTCACTGTCCCCTGCACTTGGGATACACTCACCACCAGGTTTCTGGAAGCATTACAGATAGGAGTTTGGTCAATCCAGTTATGGCCTCTGCATATCAAAGCCTGTTGTGCATCAAATCCTGTACTGTCTAGCTTGTGGATTATTTTTTTTCATCTTTTACTTATTTATTTCCCTTCCAGATAAAAGGGGGAAATCTGGAGAGAAGTTCCCATCCAAAATTTTAGATCTGGCAGGCTTTCAAATATCCAGAATGTAGTGTGTCACATCCTGACAATGTGGAGCCTCCTGGTTGCCCACGTTTTCTTCCTGAGGTAACCAGGAGACCATACGTTTTGTCACAACATACCCAGGGTGTGCCACTTGGCATCTGGTCAGAAAAGGGAGAGGCCTGTTCTTGGGGAGCGACCACTGGGGATCACTTGCCTGTGGGAAGCACGCGGACGGACCTCCAAAGGGACAACTGCCTGGGGAGTGGGCCCATCGGCAGTGCTTCACAGACGGTTCGTTTCTCTCCAGAAGTCTGTATCTGCTAACGTGGAATGTGGCAGTCTTACAGCTGTGTTTATTTATCTTTTTATTTATTTTGTGGAACAGACAGTGGGTGAAAAACAGCTCTCAGATTGAACTGCAGGCTTATCAGACCTTCCCCTCACCTAAATCAGTGTTGTCTTAGAGTGGATCCCACATTTCCCTCTGTGGACAGATATTTCTCCACTAACAGCAACTGGAAGACTTTGAGGTTTTGTGTAAAATGCTAGAGAAAGATCTTTGGTGAATGAATACAAAAAAAAAAAAAAAGGATAAATGAGATTTTTCCATTCACTGGGCTGTTGGTTTTTCTATCATGCACTTCTTTTGTTTCTTTGTCAGCTGTGGGCAGTGGGAAAAGCAGAAGGCACCGGGCTGAACTCCTTGTCATGCCCTGCAGACCTCACTTGTTCTCAGCTCTTTTCATGTCAAGAAACTAGGATCTACTTCACCCTATACCTGCACTGTACTTCCTCTTTCCAGCAGCAGAAACATAGGACAGTAAAACCCTGGATATGCCTTCACCAGTCAGTGTTTTATTGCAGTCTAAGTGAGTCATCACTTGACAATGCGAGTGCATTCAGTGAATGTTCTCTTTCTAGTGCCCTGTACCAGGGATAGATTCCAAATCAATTTTTCAAAGCATTGCTTAAATTTCTTTTTAGCAGACCTTTGCCCCTGCATGTTCAGATTTCATGTGGCACCCAATGAACTTTAAGCCTTTCAGTAGCATGTGCCCCGATTTCTTCAAGCTTGTGCTGCGTTCAAGAGGAAGAGTTCAGCAAAATGGAGCTTTGACCACTTTATATACTTTATTCTTGCTTATGGCCATTGAAGCTTCATTCCATTCTTTATTTATGTTCTTTGTAGATCTCAGGTTCAGCTGTCATAGTTGACTCTCAAATCTGAGTAATCATATTTTGTATATTCTTCATAGGGTGGTTTTAATATCCTATGTAAAAATTCATACACCAGCTCATTCCAGAGCTTGAACATTACCCTGATAGTTTTCAGGTTTAGATAAATCAAAAAATTGTTCTTGGGGATGCTCTTTTAAAATCTCATAACTCAATCAATTTGATGTATTAGATTTGATTGCATTTCTATATGCAATTATGTCTTTTCTAGCTTGGAATTCAGCTTTGTTTCAAAACTAACTCTATTATAAGATTACCAAAATTCCAAGCTTTGTACTTTGAAGCATGGCATCTTGTGCCAAAGTACATAGATGCATCCTTTAATACACAGATGATTAGATCTGTCTGTTTAAATATGTTTGCAGGGCACATGGCCATTTCTAAGCACTAAATATTACGGTGCACCTACACGACGACCAAGTGATGAATCCTGAGAATTCCCCAGTTCCCCAGTTCTTTTTCTCTCTCTGCTTTCCTTCCTCCATCCACCCGCAGGAGGAGGGTGGTAGGCTATGATCTTGGTGATGATCTGCTGATAGTCATGGTCATCAAGACATGAGATTTTCCGTTCTCGCTGGAGATATGTCTTTCTTTTTTTCAGTAGACAGATTACTGAGATTACTTATACTTTCTTCATCTCTCTTTCCTAGTGCTGAGCCACCAGGTCTCATACCTTCTGCCTTGCTTTCATCTACATCCCACAATAAACAACGTCTCTGTATATGGCAATTGTAATGTACTAATGAATTTATATTCCTTTATGTTTCAGTCATAGCATCCTCTAGGCTCCCCTTTTTTCTCTCTCTGTCTAGGTTACAAGCACTGCATACCAAGGTCTAGTAATAACAACCAAGTTATTGAAAGTTATCACATACAAAAATAAAGTTTTCCTTCCTCTATGCAAATCTGTCTCACTACAATGACTGCTGATGCAGAAATTCCAATCTGTTGAGACATTCCCCACTGACCCAGTAACCCATGTCCTAATCAGCCAAGCTGCAGTTTTATTTCAGGCTAGGCTGTTCTCCAGCTATTTCATTCTCAGTGTATAAATTTTAGTTAGTTTGAGAAGTATCACTTGGGAGGGCAGTTGGTATTTTGCCATGAAAATAGGAGTCTGGTGCTCTAGAAAGTTCATATGCCTAAGCAATGTTTAGAGCTGGGACTAAGGTCAGTAACAATAGCCAGAGTAAAGCATTCTGTTCTCAATCAGGTAAGGAATAAAAGGAAGTTTTTGTTCATATCTCAGTATTAATTTTAAGCCAGCTTTTAAAAATGTTGATAAAACATGCTATGCACACCCACAAAACAGTTTCTACAGTTTGCAAGCGTGAATTTGGACATGAGTCTTCAAACTCTATCATCCTCCATTCTCTGGAGTAATGTAAGAAAAGCATATTTATTTCAAAAAAACTGAATTACATTTCCATTTTTATCATAATCGTATCATATTTTAAAGAAGGTTTTGTTTTGTTTTGTTTTGTTTTCTCATTAGAAATGGAAATGAGAGAGAAAAAATAGATATAAATAAGTCTCAAAACTTGGGAGGCAGGTCAAACTGGTTTTAACAGAAAATGAAGCAAATACATAAAAAGGGAGGTTTCTGTATAATCTGAGAAAGCATAGTGTTGAATATTTTAAGGGTGATTTGTTGATTTTGTACTCTCAAATTTTCAGTCTCTAAAAATTGCTGCAAAGAATTGACTGTACTCAGATATAATTGGTACTGCTTCAAGCAAAAGCCTGTTATTATACCTAGATTCCTTTCCTGTACACCCAGTATTATGAAATATATTTTATCTTTCTTAGTTTTGACCTTGCACTGACTTGTGACTCGAGTATAGTCAATACTGTAGCTGCTGTGAAAAGCATTTCACCTTAACATATAAATTAACAGAGATCTTTCCTTCCCTCCTCCCCTCAGCTGTTTGGTCTCTTTTACAAGCAATTCAGATTTAGCGTTGTGCCACCAGTTGATGAGAACTATCTCCAATCTGCTTAAACTGCCTGCTTTTTCTTTTCTTTTTTTTCTTTTTTTCACCCCAATTTGTAAAATGTAATCATTTTACTTGAAGTTGATGAAGTAAACAAGAAGACAAAATAAAATGATGCAAAGAGTGGGGGGCACATGAGTTTACTGTTGGTCAGCAAATGGGTATTGCCATATTGCTTAGCAGGTGAGCAATAGATCTTAGGGGAGAAGAGGAAGGGGAAAAAGGAGGAAGGTAGGGGATGTTGTTGATTTGGATCCTTTCATATGGCTGAAAACTTAGCAACTTTATTTCAGGAACAAGAGGCATCAATCATGTTCCCCTCTTCTGTTGCTGGAGCCAATGAAAAAATTGTTAGATAAAAAAGTAAAAGTGAACAGCTGAGCCTTTGCCACCCACTCATATTAAACTTAATAATTAAATTGTCAGTGGAACAGTTATCTGTAATTTTCAAGGCTGGAACAATATAGCTGAACAGCTTAACAAAACCCAAACAGCACAGAGAGTCCTTCTTATCCATGAGGACTTCTGTGTACCCTCCATTTAATTAGTACATGGTCAAATCCACAGGACTGTTTTTTAAACTTTTAGAACTATCTTATGCTTTGACCAGTTCCAGTGTAATCAGTAAAGGTGATTAGGAAACCAGATACTGCTCAGATATTGCAAAATATCAAGTTAGATTTTTTTCCCAGTGGGACCTTTCCTCTGAGTTTTTAGCTCCTTTTCTACACTGGGTGGAGTCCAGTTGCATTTTTCTTTTTTTTGAGTTTACATAATAAATTAGGATAAAGGAATGAATCTTTTATTTCAGCTGTCACTTCCTTTTTTCTTTCTCTTTTCATCCGCTATTTACATCCAAAAGCACCTTCTTTAAAATATTCTAAAGCTCAAGCTAATCTTCTTAGACAGAACCAAAAACTTTTATTTCTCCATTGGGGAGAAGAATGATTCGTCTTCCTTGAACGCAGGTCTTTCATGCTTGTCTTAATGTATTAAGCTAGATGAGCCCAATTTGGCCATTCATTCTTTTAGACTTGGTACATACTTTTTAATTATGATCACTTGTATTAAAATGACGTCTTATGAGTTTATTTTATACACAAATTGCTATTTTTTTAACTTCATGTGGATAAAAGTCTATTGATGTTTTCATTCAGTGCAAAGCAAACAAAACTTTGGACAGAAATGGTAGTTCCCTGAAATCAAGCTTCCAAAATTCTAGGAACTTGTGGTACACACATTTGGAAATCACACCTCTGATCAGATTTATCCTTCATCTGGACAATTTAACACTAGTTCTAGACTGAGGTCTGAAAATCTGAACTGCGTACTTTTGCATGTCACAGACTCTGAATTAAGCATTGCTTGTGAGAAATATTATTTGAAGTAGATGACTCAAATGACTATTTGAAGCATTAAACTGTTCATTTTGAAAGTTCAGCCTCATTTTGTCTTAGTGGTGATACTAAATCAGAAAACATTAGCTGGGGAGTCATTTGTATGTAAATACATCCTTGAACTTTTTCATAAATAAAATGGGATTATGTTAATAACAGCTATTTTAAATATTAAAAAAAATCACTTACATAGAATAATGTAAAGTCTCTGGATACTGGATTTCTAGTGTGTCTTTGGGGTAGGTTATTACTGCTAGCAACTACAGAAATTAGTAATACGATGCCTGTTTGTATTTACTGTTGCATGGTGGCTTGAGATTTTTATTTGTGCTTCCCCTGCATTTTCCTATCTTTCTGCTGTAACCTTTGTGCAGAAAAGGATATTTAATAGCTACCCAATTATAAAAACAGACTGGGGGGGAGGTCAGGTTTTCAATGTACCTCAGTTCCCTGGAATTACTTCCATCCCTTCTGAAACCAGGAAATAGTCAAGTTCTCCTTGATTATCTGCAATTTCCCAGCCAAAATGATTTGGAGAAATCAAGACAAGAATCTGATAAGCATCCAAACTCCTAGACACTCAACAGAAATTACATGCCTTTTAAGGTTCATCATCGCTAGCTTTTAGGGAGCAGGGGAATAAGGTTTCAGTGATTTTGGAATATTGGTGTGCTACAGAGACTACAGGAGTGAATTGTAATTGTCCTTTTTTCAATTAAAATAATTTTATGGAAAGTCACACTAAAATTACAGAGCACTTTTCTAAAGGCCTGTTTTAACTGATAATTTATACAGCATAGGAATTGAGGGTTGTATTAAGGAAATTGATGGTGGTAAAAAGCTGTAAGTGTACATACACTGCCATCTCCTGGTACAGTTAGTGGCCTGCAACGATCATTTCTTCATCTGTATTGAGCATTTGGTGAACATACTCTCCTTTAAAATAATTTATCATTTGATGTTTTTTTCAACAGGAATGTGATCAAGTTCACATAGATGATGTTTCTTCTGATGATAATGGACAAGACCTAAGGTAAGATAGAGCATTTATTTATTTTTTTTTTTCTTTAAAGATTAAATACATTGAGAATTTACAGGAATACATTGTATTTATTTTTACTGTATTTTGGGTGTTTGCAGTACCTACAGTTTTGCAACTGATGGCTTCCATGCAGCTGCAAGTAGTGCAAACCTTTGTCTGCCAACAGGTGTAAGAGGAGGGGTTGACTGGATGAGGAAGCTGGCTTTCCGTTACAGAAGAGTAAAAGAGTTGTATAATACTTACAAGAACAACATAGGAGGTGAGTTTAATTGTCACAAACAATTTAGAATGCTGGTCAGGTTCAACTGCATGGCAATGAACTTCTGCCAAATGAAATTGCCTTGCAAGCAACAGAGTGAATAGAAAATTATTTGACTGGACCTTGAGCTATTAAAAGTCCCTGACTGTAAGGACAGATCCAACATTGTCCTGTTGTGCAGGAGAACCAGAGATGGAGAAGCAAGACAGGCTTCCATTTTATTTGCACAGAGGCCACTTTTCTCCTTCAGATCTAGATTAGCTGTACCTACATCCTCCTGACTTACTTTTAGGTTGAGACACTTATTCTACATCAAACAAGCTGTTACTCTAGGAAAGAGGTTGTGTAATTTTCCACAGTACAAATTGCTTCTGGCTGGCCTTCTTTTACATCCTACAATTTCTTGAACCAGTTGGTAACAACATACTTGCTGCTTAATTCTCTGCTCTGCACCTGCTAGCCTGTTTTCTCTAGTGAATGCAAAAAAACTCTAACATTGCCGTACCACTAGGCCCTTTTGTTAACTCTATAGCTTACACCGTTAATTTTGTTCGCAAGAAATCCAGTTTCCTTTGTGACAAGAACTCTTCTCTTACTACTTTCATTCATGTACTCACTCATGTCAGTGCCAGCAATCCTTTAGGAAATCATAGCAGTCTAGTGGCAAGAATCTGGCCTAGAGAGTCCTGTGTGACTTGCAGAGGCCTCTTCTGAGGAAGGAAATAGGTCAACTGACTACCTCAAGAAGAGACTGAGAGAACAGGGAATATTTCTAAAGCCACAGTTGAGGATGAAACAAGGCCAATCCAACCAGGAAGCAATCCAAGTGAACACTCTCCCATTCTACAACATGGACTTTTTCAACTCAGATGAAATTTATTTTAGAGGAACCTGAAACTCAAAGGAAGTCTCATCTTCAGCAAAACTAGCTTGGTGTACTTTTAGCACTTCTTGCCTTCTCAGAAATGGGTAGCAGTCTACTAACATGGACAGTGAATTAGTTGTTAGCTTAATGATTTTCTAAATTACCTAAATCTGGCATATATATGTATTTTATGTTTAGTAGTTCAGAGTCTTTAAATGCCACAGGATAAAGCAACAGGAGCAAAGGCTAGTAATAGTTGGATGGCTTTTAATTGCTCTGCCTTGCCCTTCATTGATGTCATGAATGGAGTTGTTATATATTAAGAATACTTGAATCATTAATATCCATAGGTTTACTGAGTTTTTCTTATAGAATCTCATAACGCATCCACAATTGCAAAACTGTTGCACTTCATAAACCCTTTAACATGACTATCAGTTTATATCCAATAGCATGGCATAGACAAACATACTAGGAAGTACCATCATTACAAAGACAGAGTGCAGATACCTGGTGCATCGTATTAAAGTTTTTATTCTCTTCCACAAATCCTGCTTCAGAAATATAATCCATCCTTTCTGAGCAATTTCCTTCATCCATCCACTACATGGTTTGTTTGTTTGTTTGTTTGTTTTTAAATAATCTTTTTATCACATATGTATTTCAGAATAGCTGTTAGTACACAAGAGTAGGCTAGATCAAGCTAGGCATTTTAAGTTGATTTGTTTCACACTTTTTCTGACAGAGAAGATGGATAATAACGGTCATGAAGCCTGCTTCTCTGTTCTTCCAGTACCATATCTAAATTTAAAATAGCTTGGTTCTGAAGAAGTCAGGTTTCAACATGCAGTTAGCTGGGTATTTTTGAAATCTGACCATTCATACATAAAAGGAGATGTTAAGGTGCTTTTAAAGACTACCCTAGGTACAAGAACATAAGATGTACAGACATTTTGGGACTGTAAATGTTATAAAAGGAGCTATCATTACTAACTACAATAGGATGTGAAGAGCAAGCCATCAGTAAACAAATGTACTTCCATATGCATAACCTGAGGTTTACCTATATACAGAGTCATAAGCAGGGCAGTTTTTAACATACACAGATAGTGCAAAGGCAAGTTTATTCTGAAGTTGTTTTTTTCTGAGTGTCTCTGCCTATGATCCCCATGGCATGTATCCACTTCTCATTGACTCTGATAGAGTGTAAGACAAATGTAAGAACTTGGTTTGAAAAATGTGTACTTTTGAGAAGTACACTTTGAACATAGTCAAGTATACTGAATATATGAAAAATAATAAGATGATGTTTTTTCATATTTTGGTGAAATGTAAAATTGAAACAAATAGCAAAAATCTATACATTCCAACTAATACAGAATTTAATTTTATTTATTTTCTTGCTTTTTTACATAAAAGGACTCCTGGGACCTGCTAAAAGAGATGCATGGTTGCAATTAAGAGCAGAGATCGAAGCTCTGACAGACTCCTGGCTAACAAATGCACTTAAATCATTATCAATTATCAGCACAAGGTATGTATTGAGTCTACTATTAAAAAATATATATTTTTTTAGCTGTAGATATGCAATGGCTATTTCTGACATTTTAGGTTGCAATACACTAGTACTTTCAAAGAACATTATAGGTCTAACATGACTTTTGAACAGGACATAGGAAAGATTCTACAGAAATTGATTTCATTTTCTGTGATTCCAGCATTTACTAGTATGAAAGGTCTTTCAAAATGTGGTATATGGTCCTGTGTACATTGAAAGGGTATTTTAGAATTGTGAGCCAGCCTTTAAGTTATTGTCTTGCAGGCAGCATCCTCTGAACTCCAGGTTTCTGTTCTGGGCTTCAATGTTTGTGCCTATTCACAGTGGTACCTAAGTACTGTATAAATCCCAGAACATTTTCCTTCAGTTGTTCCAAATGAATCAGTATGATTAAGTATATATATATAAGTTTTCAGAAGAATGAATATCTGTGTTTGATATTACAACTGAGATAAAAGTCTGGGTTCCTAGTCATAAGACATAAAATTAATTGTTCTTCTGAAATAATAAAGCTGTGAGCAATGCTGCTGATTACTCATTTAATATGTATTTCATTAGAAATCTCCCCCTCCCCTCCCCCCCCCCCCCCCCAAAAAAAAAAAGTTTAAAACTATAAGAAAAGAACAATGTTAAACCATCTTGCCTTCTGAACAAGTCTGGGAAAAAACAATCAGCATTAAATTAAAAGAACAAACATGGAAAAATGTGGAAAATTACTCTAAATGTAATTACTTTTGCAATACGCTTCTCACTTAGCTATTGTTGTTTTTTATTTTAATAGTCTTAAGCACCTCAAGAGAAAAAAAAATGTAAAACAATTGTGTATGCCACTATGTGTAGCTCTGCATTTCTTTCCGAACTGCTAGTCTTCAGAAAAGCATTGTGTAGTGAAGATTAGTTGAGCACTGGAAGATTAATTTGATACAGTTATCACTTGCTCAGGACTGTTAAATAATAGTCTTTCATCTTGTCTCAAAGAATTGTACAATTATAAATCTTCAGAAGATATACCCATGAGGCAGCAAAACATTACCTACATGTTACTGACAGGAAACTGAGATACATTAACACAGAAATAGAACCCTAAGGTCTTGCTTGGAGCTTTTGGAAGGACCAGGATCAAAAGTCACAACTAGTGGCTCTCAGCTGCATGTTCACACCACAGTCATACTGCTGTTGTGTCTGCAATGGACTGGCCTTCAGTTTTCTGTTGTGTAACAGCTAGCTCAGCTTCTCCATTCAACTTTTCAACCTCTCCATTCAGTGCTATCTTCTTAACATAATTATGATTCTCTTTCCCTTTTCTCAGAAAAACTCTTACTCTTGAAACATGAAGAAAATGATGTCAGGGTGCAGAAATGTGTACTGGTCATTTATTTTCCCTCAAGACAGGAGTAACAAATGGTGTTTCTGCTTTCTCCTAACACTTGAGTTTGGCTGGTAGCTAGTGCCAAGTAATCACCAGCAGGAAAATGATGCTTTGAAGTCACTGGGATGTCTATTCTCAGAGGCAGTTAGTGATCTTATATGTCTATTTCAATGGACTCATCTTCAAGGACCTGGTTTTCATAAATTAGCATGGAATACTTCCTGCAAATCATGCCAACCTAAGTCTTAAAGGATTTTGCCAAAAGGTTTACGTATATTTTTCTGGAACTGACGACGCTGAGTAGCAAAACCCTGTGAGTGAAAGTAAATGTAGAGGATTCTTGAAAATATGCTCTACAGCTGGTTCACCTCATCAGCATTTGCGTAATGATTTTAAA
The DNA here is from genome assembly GCF_040182565.1 of Anser cygnoides. Taxonomy (NCBI): domain Eukaryota; kingdom Metazoa; phylum Chordata; class Aves; order Anseriformes; family Anatidae; genus Anser; species Anser cygnoides. Next base: position 62,081,511 of record NC_089875.1, on the reverse strand, counting down.
CTATTCAAATTTGAATTATTTCTCTCTTTTTAGGAGTAACTGTGTAAATGTGTTGGTAACAACAACCCAGCTTATCCCAGCACTTGCAAAAGTCTTGCTATACAGCTTAGGAGGAGCTTTTCCTATTGAAAATATTTACAGTGCAACCAAAATAGGTAAGAAAATTATTCTTTTATCTATTCTGACTACACTGCATTATCAATAATTTTTTGCCTGTACTGGATGGATTCAAAACGATTTTCCGGACGCTTACATTGTTATTTAAAACATGCATGTTTAGAGTTGTTTATGTCAGTAATAATCCAAATTCAGCTTCCTTTCAGTTATCCCTAAAGGCATATAGTTTCCAATACTGATTAAAAGCCTCAGAAAGTCCTAATTCAGATACAGAGAATATAAAATGTGCAGAAAAGAATTAAGAAAATTGTTTTGTTATTTCAAATCTAAACACAAGGGGGTTTTGTTTTTTTGTTTATTTGTTTTAAATAGTCTATGCTCTGACCCTTAACTCTTCTTAAGCTAGACCACAGCTTCACAATCTTACCTGCAAACATAGTATATCACCGAGGGTAATGAAAACTGGTACCAACAGAAGCTGGGTTGATGGATGCCACAAGGGCATGTCCTTAATCTGTTGCTAACATGCAACAGAACAGGCTTGTGTACAATTTGGAAATTCATGGCATTTGGAAATCACATCCCAAACTGTCTTGCAGTATAAGAAAAGTTACCATTCTTGTGTGATATGACACAGCCTACAATGACGGATAATTTTGGCAGAATTTGTGATTTACCATTTATTCATTTAAGAATGCTTAATTTCAATACCTGTGATATCTTGTATAACAAGGAGATTGACACTTCTTTTACAAAAGTATTACATTTCATCTCCTTAATGATTTTCACAAGCGAAAAAACTTGTGAAAAGAAGTGAAAAACTAAAAATATAAAGTGTATTCTAGCAGTGTCAGGAAAATCAATTATCTCCATTATCTGTTAATTAGCTGTAGCTCATCCCTTGACACAGAAATGCCTCGAATCCTTTAAAAAAAGTCAAGGCACAAAGTATCCCCAAAACAACATGACATTGAACAGCCTCTGGAATTAATGTCATCTGTCATACAGCCTGTATATGTTGGCTTCAGTTATTGAGATTGCACTCAGGCCAAAGGAAGGTGCATTAAGAAATCGTGCCAACATCACCAAAGGAGGTAAAGAGTGAAATACAGTCGTTGGAGGCTCTTTGGAAGGAGACCTGCACCAGGATTTCCTTCCTAACAGCAGTGTGGCTAGAGTTACATCCATGTCAGGAACACAGCAAACTCTTTTGAGTACAAGATCTACTTTTCATCTCAGTGAACTCTGCACTGTGCTGAGCACAGGACAAAAATTGTAGTTTTTGCTTGCACATACTGAAATCTCATCCTTGTTCGACAGTTAATACATGCAACAGTTTTTGTAATCATAAGCCTCTTCCTATGGACCATCTGAAAAAAAAAAAAAAAAAAAGAAAGAGAAGAGCACTATGAATCATAGATCTAGAACTCAGGAGCTTGTGAGAAGAAACTGAAAAGCCTGGGATGGGGTGTAGGGTATATGGGGAGGACATACTAACAAACCAGGTATGAAGCTATTGCAAAGAGGAAAGAAAGAATCTTTCTCCACATTGATGGGAGGTATGACAATAAGTGATGATTTAATTGCAATGATGCATGTGTAGGTTGCAAATAAAAATTTCCTAATGGAAAAATTAATTAAATATGGATATTGCCTGTGGAAAGAGTGAAATCATCATATCTGAACAGTTTAATTATCAATAGCATAAGCATTTGGTGATAAAACCGAAGCTGTAGTACATTGGGAAGACGGGTAGATGACTTTGCAGTTTATTGTTTGTTGATACTGGTATAGCCTGCTTGTTTCCACTTTCCTCTAAAGTGCCAAATACTTCATGGAAATTCTCCCAGGAACCCGTTGTCTAATTTTATTTTCTGTGTCTGTTGTTCTCCAAACACATTTTCCATTGCTCCATGAAGCATTTTTGCAGATATGTTAGAATTAAAATTGTAGCTGTCCTTGAAATATTAATACTACAATAATAGGGAAATATTTAAATTCAATTATTCTTTCACTAACCTATTCATTTTCACAATGCTTCTAATTTCTTCATCTTACTTAGTGGCTTTCCTGTGACTCTTAATAGATTTAGGTTTATCCGAATCAGCTTAGTGTCATTAAGGGAACTAATTCCTTCTCAGCAGCTTCAGCTCTAAGTCACCAGGCTGGGAACTATAAAAAAGTAGTAGTAGTAGCAATGTCTTACCACTGCAATTATCCTTTGTAGAGCGTCATGATAACTTGCTTGATAGCTTGAACAAGTAGTGCATTGTTTTTCAGGCAAAGAGAGCTGTTTTGAGCGTATAGTGTCCAGATTTGGCACTAACATAACTTATGTTGTGATTGGAGATGGCCGAGATGAGGAGCATGCAGCTAATCAGGTAACTTCACTCTGAACTCTTATCTCATTTATCTTCCAGGAAAAGAAAGTTGCTTTGAACGAATAATGCAAAGGTTTGGCAGAAAAGTAGTATATGTTGTAATTGGGGATGGTGTAGAAGAAGAACAGGCAGCAAAAAAGGTAACCTGTCTCCTGAAATGTTGGTGTGATACATAGCTACTAATGCAAGCCTTTCTGTTTGCATTTCTGTCAATGTTTTACAATGGCAGAATGACAAATATAATTTCAGTCTACAGGTGCAAGGCAACAAGAGCATGATGAGATCAGCACTTATAGTAAACTGAACCATTTGGATTCTAGCATTTGCTTCATTTCAGTTTGGAAAGAAAAAAAATGCAAAATTATTTAAAAATAGACAAAAAATGATTGGGTCAAAAATGGCTGACTATTTCAAGCAAATTACATATAAAAAGAAGACAGCAGGGGTTTGACATGAACGTTGGGTGTTCATTTTCACTGTTTTAAAACAGTGAAAGCAGAGTGGTTTAAGAGAAGTGTTACAGAGAATGTGGAAAGCCATTAAAAGGATTGTAAAGATTTTTTGTTAACATTAACAAAGATCTGTAGGTAGCTGGAGCAAATATGATGAATATGAACATTAATAGTTTGCTTCAAGAAAGACACATCTGCAAATTAAAAAAGAAAACAGCATACAGATTGTGCACCAAATCTGTGTATCTAAAATAACAATAATAATAATAATAAATCTGGAAGGTTGTTTCCTCATCTTACGAGTAAAAGTCTAAACTTCATCAGATAAGTTTTCATGTTCAAAAAGAGATCAAAATGGTAATAATTTGAATTGTATTTCATAGTACTGGCCCTGGAAATGTGCAGAAAATTGAAAAATTTTGCCTCAGGACATCTGCACAAGGCAATTTACATAAACATCTTTGCTAGCAGCAGTAAAATTAAGTGTCTTTTTAGTGTTAAGTTTTTACGGTGTAATTAGAATTAAAAGAAAATGAAAATATCTAAAATGCTCATTCCAAATGGTTCCTTGATATAGGTACAGTACTGGTGATGGGTCTTTCATAGTTTGTGCTAAACAAAGGTGGTTGGATTGTGTACTTTCCAGTTTGGCATGCTTTTTTCTTAATGTTGGCTATATTGCATGAATAGATACAGAATTCAGAGGGACAGATGCCTGTTACAAATAGATCTGAACAGAACATGAAAGTATGATTTTTATTCTATTCTGATCAATTGCTGAAAAGATAGTGCATATACCTGCACTACATCTCTTATACTGATGCTTTCTGTAACACATTATCTTCTTTTAGAAACAGAAATGTGTTATTTTCTCCATTTTTTTTTTCTCCTAGAAGGATAAAACTGTAATTTAACTCTGTTTTAAAGTGTTGTGTGTGAACCCTCATTTAATGAAAGTCTTATAACTTCGTCAGATGAGCTTGCAAAGTATAACAAGTGGAGCAGAAACTGTTAAAGCTCCTTTGTATGGATTTCCCTGCTAAAACTATAGCAAATAGCTTACCAAATAATGGGCTCTTTCCAAAGAAACTATTAAGAAAGACTGTCTAATTATTTTACCTCCAGTTGGACTATTAAGATCAGATCTATTTTGGCCTGATTTTTGTTAGCACCTTACTGGCAAAAATCAATCCTGAAACACAGTGATGTAAAATCCATGGTGGTAATCTGACTAGACTTGTGTATCAGACACCACCCTCTGTCATAGCATTCATTGTTCCTGACCTTTTTCCCCCCTCTGACAAACACAGCACAACATGCCTTTCTGGAGGATATCCAGTCATTCGGACCTCTTGGCTCTCCATCAAGCACTGGAACTAGAGTATTTGTAACTGTGTTCTAAAGTTGGCGATCCTTTTTATATATATATATTTCAAGTACACTGAAATTTTATGTGTGATTCAATGCCTCTGGCTTTACACATATGAATTGTCTTAAGAAGGGAAGAAATATTTGGAATTAAAAATTCCAAATTGAAGAATTCAGATTGCTGAATGGAGTTAAAACATTAGTGCTACGTAAGGAAGCTCTATGGTCTTATATATGCAACGTTTTTAAATGAATTAAAACTGTGGAGGTTGCTGGTACACACCAAATGAGCCCTGACAGGAGGACTCAAACTGGCAAAGCACCAACACGCGTTTTCCAACCGACAAGGTGGTGTTCAACAACATTCCTCAAAATGGGATATATTCTCAGCACTGAGGTTTGAACCAGACTTTAACCTACCTAACCCAGAAAATCTGAATTGGAATGCACTCAGACTGTATAATGACAATCCTGTCTAGACCTGTAATTTGTGTAAATTATTGATGAAAATAATTTACTGTGACTTTATTAGCAGCTGATTTTGGAAGTGGATGCAATTTTTCTTTCTTTTTTGGGGGGGAAGGGGAGGGAGAGGGTTATATAATATTGTCTCTTTTATAAGTTTGGCAAACAGAATGTGCATAATGATGTGTTGTGCCTTAAAGAAAAGACTGTGTTTGTGTGTTATAATGTAATTTTGGTTAAAAACTATGTAGATAAACAAAAAAAAAGCTTTTGTGATAATTTTTGACATGACCAAATTTGAAATTCAAAGAAATCAAAGAGCAGGGCTGCACCAAAGCATTTAAGTATTTGTTGCAGTAAGAAAAAAAAAATAATAAAGGAAAGTTTGTGTTTTTATTTGGATTCTCAATAATTCCACTGATTGTTTGAGGAAAGTTAAGAATATGTTGGGAGTTTGATATTGGGGACCGCTACCTTGAAAGCTAAAAAAAAAAAAAAAAAAAAAAAAGGGTTTAACTCCTTCAATATCAGTTCTTGATTCTCCGATGACAGAGCTAAGAGCCATATTCGTGAATTACTTAGTCCATTGAAAGCCATACAGTGAGTACATCTGCTGTGTATGAAAGAGAAAATTCCCACCCAGCAGAAAAAGGTACCTGGAGATCACTGGTGGCATTACTGGAGGGTGAAAATGTGGTATTAAGCACAGGTGAGGGATAAAACACGAGTTCTTTAGAAAGAAAAAAAAAAATCCCAAAGAATCTCTTACCAGTCAGATGCATAAATTATTCTACATTTAGCATATTCAGGATCAACACAGGCTGCTGGAATTGCTGGCATTATGACATTGACCCTTTCAGAGCACAGTCTACTTTGGTAAATATAACAGCATTTTGGTGGCTTTTCCATTGTGTTCCACATAAATTTGTCTTCTGTCTTGGGTCAACATGATTTTCTTCACCTATTTTTGATTACACAAGAGTATTACACAGAAGCAACCCTAAGAGTCTTTGAATCCAGAAATTTCAATAGCATGTCAGATATATGAAGAGAGGATAAGGAAGGGATTTTTAATGAAGAAATATTGAGAAATATATTACCTTAATTTTATTCATTTCTATTAATAATTATGGTCCACATAGTGATAATTACCTTGCAAGTTTTGAACATGCTGCCTTTCAGCTTTGGAAAATGAGCAAGGTCTGTATTTGACGCAAGGTCCCTAGCATCCTACATGCAGCTTGAGCACTCTGAAGAAACTACAAGTGGTTCATCTCTCATTGCAGAAGAAGGAAACCGCTTTTTGGTGTATATCACTGTACATGTAGATGCCTAAGGTTTCCTGTGCTACGAGTGTGCAAGAGATGTTAAATGCACACTCCGGAATGCTTACACAAACACAGTAGTCAGCACTGAGATGTTCTTCCATCTATGTGCTGTGAAGCCAGCATATGTCTAGTCATCACATATTAAACAAATTTCATCTTTGTTGATTGCATGAAAGTTATTTGGTAGGTGAAAGCCTAAAGCCACTAAAAGACCAATACAAAACTCCTTTATAACTTCATAAAAATGGAATTTCTTTGCTGCTTTGGAATTCAATATACAAGTCACCAGACAATGAACTAATGATTTGTTATCGCTGGAAAGTATGAAACCATCAGATGAGACTAGCGACATATGAAATCATTATACACCAGCTACTTGGGTGATGAATTTGTGTGTCCAACAAGTAAAAATGACAAATACCTTCTTTATATATACAGTATTTGCTTAGTCAAATTTGGCCTAGAAGTACATTCTCATAAAACCTGTGGTACCAGCTTTTCATAGTCTTTCAGGTGAGAAAAAATGGGTTTCTACTGGAATAGGAAAAAGGTTGAACAAAAAGCCCCTCTCAAGTTCCAGCATCAGAACATCACATGAGAATCTCAGCATAAAAGTTTTTGTTTAAAAAAATAAAATAAAATAAAAAGTAATAATTGGTATGGTGAAGTAGCCTATATTTGTTTTCTTTTTTCTTTTTTTTGTTTCTTACAAGTGATAGTGTTATTTAAATGCATGAAGAAATTTTATTTCTCAGTTATTTTTTTTTCAGCTTTTCAGTGTTCTTTTCCAAATCAGAAGTAAGAACAAACAATAACCAGCAACAACCATTAGTTCTTATAAAAGGTTTGCAGTGGAGTTGTGTTTAACTCTCCATGGCAGGTATGGCTCAATTAATATACCGGACTTTCAGAGAGGAGATGGAGGTAAAAGGATGGAAGTTTTTCAGAACAAGACAAAGTTCTGATTTTAACTAGGATTCTGTGTCTTAACGTAGCAGAAGTTAATTATAAAAATGAAAAATCCACAAAAAATGCACAAGAAAATCAAAGATTTATCTCAAAAACCTTCATAATCTTAAAATTCTAAAGCAAAATTTCAGAGTACAAATACTCTCTTCCTATGCAAAATTTGTTATATATATCTTTGAATGAAACTATGTTTTGCAAGACTGCCTTGTAGAAAGAACTTACTCTGATAATCATAATATACTGTGTGAACTATACAGAGGAGAAAATAAGCAAGGCAGAGTTGTAGTCATGTCAGACTGTCTCAGATGGGCCTGAGTAGATTAAACTGAAGGTTGGTCATTTTGACATTGAGTGCATTTTAATTCAACAGCGTATTCATCAGAAACTGCCTTCCATTCTGCCTCTCCTGAATAACCAAGACTGAGCACAATGTCATGTTTGCAAGTATTTTGTGAAAATGAAGTATAGGATATAATGCCTTTTGCTGATTAGCAGTTTTCAGTCAGTACAGAACTTGAATGTTCATTAGGCATTTGAATAGTCAGCTTGCAGAATACAAACACAGTGGGATCGCAGTCACAAAGTATTAACGTAATAGATATATAACTCCATGTAGCTCAGTATATCAGTAAAAGAGGAAGCAAAAGCTAAAAATGATTTTTCTTTTTAGATGCCTATGGAGATAGTGAACAAAGGTATAGGTGGCAGCTAGCTCCCAGAACTGATTTCAATAGAAGCAGCAGCGTTTACATCCACAGTAGATGCAGAGTATATTCCAGTGTAAGCACTAACAAGAGAGATGCCAACCCAAAATCCTGTATACAAGCACACATAATATCAGAGCAGATGAAGTCCCACGGCCAATCAGAACTGCAGATTTTATGGGAAACATGGACTTGGCACACAACAGCAAGTCTAGAGTTTAGCTGTGAGGGTGTATCCAGATCCAGGGTTTTGGTTCAAAAGTCATCTCTACTTTACAAAAGTGATACCATGCATATGCTTTAAATGAAAGTGGTATTTAGTATCTCTGAAGAGGAGCTGAAGTGACATGAGCCAAATCCCAGCAAAAGCAGCATTTTTGAGATATAATTGAAGCCAAGGGTCTCTGTCATGTATTAGATTATAGTTTATTAGGGCCTACATAATTTAAGAAAATGTAAATTAAAATTAAAAGCTTGTAAAATTATGTACATCTTTACTATTTCTCAATAAATACACTTGGAAATGTCATTTTCTGCACTATATTATGTTGCAAGATGTTTGGTTTGTGGTTGAAATCGTCAGTACAGGATGCCTCTTATGGGAACTGAGTGTTACTTTGAACTCTTCTTAAGTATGTCCATGATATCTCAGTGATCCATGTCAGGAACAACCCCGTGACCTTGTGGTCTGGTAAAGACTGGCTTCTCTGTGTGCTGTTTGCAAGGTGCAGCCTTTGTGGGGAACTGAAGTTTCCTTACCAAAGCCAGTAGATGTTTTGTTCCAGATTGCAGCCTGAGACACAATGCGTTTTTTTGTGATGGCCAAAATACAGAACCAATTTGAAAGCCTAGACACATAACACATTAATTTAAATTCACTTACCAATTCACTTACTAGTGCTATGCTAATATCCTTCTTATGGACAATTACTTCCAAAGCACGGACTGTTTGGGAGACAGATTGAGCTACTGAGGAGCAAGTGGCCGTTCCAGTCAAAGCTGAGCCTCGTGAAACTTTGTATGTGTCTTTGAGAGTGGTGCTTCATGTCAGGAGCTGGCCTTGGTTTGCAGGATGCAGTGCCTCTGCAGTCTGCTTGCACAGGCTTTAAGGCAGTCACTTCAAAAGCAGGGCTGCAAGATTATCAGCACACATAGATGTGACATTACAGTCTTGGAAACAACATCGCAAGTGGCAGATCCTCAGTAACCACAGTGCTTCAACCACAAGAGGCAGATCATAAACAGATTTTTCCCAGGAGTTAGATTAAAGCATTTCCGTTACACAGACAACTGTTTTCTGTGTAAAGATTCCCAAGTGATAACAAAGACACTGTTTTCTCTGATAAAATGTTCCTTTGTTTAATTTTAATGTCTATGCTCTCCCAGTGTCCATCAGTAGACAGGGTAAAATTTATGTGTTATTTGAAACATTATATAGATGACTGTGGCTATCTGGATATTGCACAATACTGAAAATGCTTATTGACAAATAAAAACCTTATAAAATTGTGCATATTTTCAAGTGAATTAAAAATATGTAATAAATTTCTTCATGTTTACTGGGTACAGTGGAATGTAATATGCAACATATGCGTGGTACATTTGCCTTCAACTCCAATTTGAGGAACCAGAAGGAAGATACATCAAAAATAGAGTGGACAAAACACAAATAAGACTCACCTACTGAGCAGACTGATACACTGTTAACAGTAGATTTAACATTTCATCTCTCAGATGGGTTTAGATGTGACTCTAGAGAAGAGAAATAAATATTCAGTACCACTTCAGGAGACTGAGCTAAAAGGTAGGCTGAAAATGTTTTTTTTCTCTACCACTAAAAATTGTGGGAGATATCAGAACTTTTCCCTTTTAAACATCGGGATAAAAAAATGAGATATCTGGGGCTTCAACATTAACAGCTTTTGTCTGGATTATAGCACAGCATTAGCCTCATTTCTCATTGTTCTGAAACTCGGTGTTCTCCATGACTGTCAATAGGTCCGGCACATGATAGTTTGCAGCACTGAACTTAAGTAAAAATATTATACTGAAAATAAGCATGGATGGAGAAATAACTCTCGTTCATTTGGGTGCAGAAATATTCCTTGCAGTGAATAATGCAATAGGTATCCATTACCTATAGTGAATCTCCAAGGAAAACCAAGCAGAAATTCAGATTGGAATTATTTGCTACGTGTCCTTTCCATTGTATGCTGATGCATATTATCACTAGGGCATGCACATTTATGGATGACTTGTTTGATCGTTTTTCTCTTTTCCAAACAAATAATGGATTCTGAAACATTTTGCAAATGTTTATAAATTTGAGGGAATTGTTTCAGTTGCCAAAAGCCCAGTCAGTAGGAGAAATGCTGACAAAGTCAAAACATCTCAATAGTTTATTTTTGCCTGTCATTTTCTCTACAAGGTTCAACGCTTGATATTCCAAAGATTGAGGCTTTGACTTGAAACCACCAATGAAAATGAAGGGGGATTTTTTATTTGGTTGGGAAGAACAGGGAGAAAGCATGAGCAAGTTTCACAATTTTATTATTATTATTAATTATATTGGATAAGCAAAGAAAATCCTTTGTCACACAAAGCACCATTTCTCAAACTTCACAGATGAATTAGTCATCAAACATCCATCTAAATTAGAAATTCACATATGCACTTCAATAAACATAAAGCAAGAGAGCAGAGGAGCATGAAGGATACGGATTTTAAATGAACTAGATCATACCAAGGAGTCAGGTTGAGAATAGATGTTAATTAGTCTTGCTTTTTCTGCTGTGTTCTCAGTGTCTGGGAAAATGAAGTACAGCAGAGGAGCAGCAAAAGGAAAGTGATTCATGTTTTCTAGGCTACTATACAACTTCCCGTGCACCAGGAAGCACATACTTTTTCTATTATATATATTAAATATAAAAAATAAAAAGGAAATATTTGGAAAATATTAGAAATTTTTGACTCATTGAAACCAAAATGTGTGTACATACCAACACTGATGAATGGAACATTCACCTGCGTAGAGAAAGAATGAATCAGGAGCACACTGGATCAGACATAAAAAAAGTATAAGCCATTGCAAGAGCCTGGTGACTGTGGATTTCAGATGGGATATCAAGCCTCTGATGTTTTTCCATCTCCTAATACACTTAAATCTTATCTGGGTTAGTATCTTCTTGATTTCCAGTCTTCTGACTCATAAAGGTTTGGTCCCAATAGTGAACAGGAATGTTTCTGAAAACAGAAAATAATAATAATAAATTAAAAAAAAAAAAGTGAAGAAAAAGGAAGAGAAGAAGAATTGGAATAAATAAATAAATAAATAAACAAATAAACAAATAAACAAATAATTCTCTTTTCCCAGCTCTAAAGCCAGAATGCCCATTGTGAAGGCTTATGGAAATAGAAAACTTCCTGGACAGTATTTAACAACTGAGAAGCTATGGCGAGCTGGTTGGTTGCCTGCAGGGTGGGAACAGGCTGATAAGGCATGGGAAAATAACCAGCAAGAAAGAGCATTTTGTCTGTGCAGTGTGGGGATCTCTCCTGTTTCACAGGACAAATTTACTTGTGTTCTTTGTGCTCTGTATCCCCACCCCACACAGCAGCACTGCTCCTCCAACTGTCCACCAACTCTAGTCCGTGGGTTTGATTGATCCCTTTGCTGCCTTGTTTCTCTGTTTTCACACTTCTCTGTTACCACATTGCTCATACCATAGCTGCTCTTTGCTGTGGGTGAGTGTATTAGGATCCCAAATAGCCTTGAAAGTGTAGCAGCTCCTTACAGCTTTTGCAGGGAAAAGAAAGAGGCTCCCAGTGGTCTTACGCCACATGGGCTACCAAGTTGAGCCCCTGCAGCTACGATTCCAGGCCTGTTTGGGATACTGGCGTTATAGGAGAGAGGAGCGTGCACAGGACCAGCAGTAGGCAGCATCTTAGCCAGATGTGCCACTCTCCCTTTGGCGGGCACGGCTGCCAACATTTCTCTCTGCCACTCTGCTTACATCCAGCACAATTGTGAGCACATCTGTCTTTTGCAAGAGCAGACAGGCAGGAGATGCCATATACTTTTGCCGAGCCCCAGGAAGCAAGGTGAGCAGAGTTGCCTTTCCAGGGTGGGAACAGAAGTACAGAAGTGACCTTATGGGGTTTGTGGAAGAAGCACATGGAATAGATGTGTCTCCTTGCCAGTGGAGCTGAGGGCTGGTGTGTGTAGAACAGCTAGTTGGGTTAATATGAAGACAGCACATTTAGTATTGTGGGCCTCCCAGGCCGCCAAGCAACATAGAGCAACTCTTCCTTCTTCCTCCTCCTTGTCTAACCTTGGTGTTCCCTCTGCTGTTTCTCTCTCTTATCTGTTCCCTCCTGTTCTGTCTGTGCCATATTTCCTGCCCCATGCTGTCCCGAGGTGTCCACCCGTGGCTGCGGGGCCCAGCCCTTGCCTCACAGAGGCCCTGCAGCCCCCTGCCAGCACCTGGGCACCCACACCCAAAACAGGAGGGCAGGGGAGGGATATCTGCCCTGGTAGCTGAGCTGTTTGCTTTCTGCAACCCAAGGGGGGTCACCACAATTCACAACCACATGACATCTGCTGCACACAGACATTTAAATAAATTAATTCTCCAGGAAATAGTTAGCTGTTATGGTGAAACCTTAGTAACAATCAGGTGCAGTTGATTTAATCCCTTGCTATTGCAACACACTAATGGGCTATAAAGATTATTTTCATTCATATATATATATATATATATATATTTCTCCTGGAATAAACAGTTTATCCAGTGGGAATAGGCAGTAGTGAATGGGGGCTGAAACTGATATCTTCTGAGAATTTTTTTAGCAACAAACGAATATTCTCTTTCACTCATGCTGATTGCTGTCCTGTTGGTGACAGACGTGTGTGTATTGCCCCGTGAAACTTGCTTCAGCATGAAAGCTGTTGCTTCTGGTGGCAAAATCACTCCTCTTCCTGTGTGGCCTTCTCTGTGCCTTCTCCTGCCATCTCCATGCAGTCCTGGTCTGTCCCCCTCGGGCTGTGCTTTGTGTACAGAACTGGACATACTGGTCCAGCTGCAAGCTTAGTCCTTCCACACACAACTCATTCCTCCTGGCAAGAGCTGAGATAGCAACAATTAAATGCCTTTTCCTTCCTCATCTATCTACAGGGTTTAGTAGGTGTATCCTGCTAGTACGTGATCCCATCCCCATTATTCAGGAGCCCCGTTGAGGGAAGGCAAGGTTCTTGCAGGTTGTCCCTGCTGCCTTCACCAGCATGTTGATGAGCAAGGTCACGTACCTCCTTGCTAGGGCAATTTGGTGTCTCCCTGCCCCATCAGCCCTCTTTGATATTTTTTTCTCTGCCAGGTAGATTGTCAGCAAATACCGCTGCCACATGGTTGTGAAGCATCAGCGGGAGATCTCTGCCTTTATCTCATCAGCATGCCCCCATTAGCTGTCTATAATGCTGTCTTTACAAGAGTGCATCAGGTCCAAATGCTATCTTTCTCACACATAAAACTTTTAATGTTGTTTGGTGTTATGGGACAAGCCATGACTGGCACATGTGTTACACTTCTTCAGTCTATGCAAAGGAGTATTTACCAGAAAATCTTAATGACATCTGTGCCTTGCAGTCACTCACGCTTAAAGAAATACAAGCTAAAAAAAGGGGGGGAGACAGGGTGGAGGGGGAGGGGAGGGAAGGAATAGAGCCAAATGCAGGGGAGGGCTGCTCAGCTCAAACAGCACATGTACACTGATTTATGAAATGCAATCCTATTCTCAACAATTACCACAGGCCACTGACACTTGAGAGATGATGGAGGTAAGGTAATTACCAAAGCTTAACTTCTCCTGTTACTCACTGGGAACTAAAACAAGTTTTTTTTTATCACAAGCAAGTTTGTGCTCAAAATCAAGCTGCCTGGTTGCCAAACCGGAGTCCACGTAGCTGCCTGTCCCCCATGGCAGGCTGGGAGTGGGGAGAGACAACCTTGCCCGGGTCTCTTCTCGAGGTGGGCACCCATCCTGCTCACCCAACCTCTCAGCTTGCCACCACCCCAGTTCCTTTTTTCTTTACTGAGCTGCTTTTACATCTTCTTTAGACAAAGCTGGTTCTAGTGGGGTCCTAGCAGGGAAGAACCTATTCACAAGTCTTCAAGAAGTCAAGAACCTCTCAGCCCAAGTGGTATTCCTAAAAATCCAAGCAGTTGCCAGTGTTTTTAATTTTTTTCCCTTTGCCTGAATGCTCAAAGTGAGTTTTCTTCTCTGGTCATACTGCAGTTCCTTAAAAGCAGTTTATTTGTAATGGAAAGGCTGACTCAACCTTCGCTCTAATCACCAGGAAAACAACCGTAAAATGAAACAACAAATCATTTCTCTGACAGTAATGAGGCACTTGCTTAGACATTTATCTATCCTTTTACAGGGCAGTAATTTTATGGTTGAAAAGTCTTGTTTTTAAACTTCATGTCCGGGAAGAAATTTCCAAACGCTGGCCAAAATCGCCTCATTTAGCAGATGGTAACATTGTACATAATTAATGCATTCATTTTCATTCTTAAAAACTAGTAAACGCAGCTTATTTGAATTTCCTCCTGAAAGATGAATTTATTAGCTACAAAACAGAGAACCTGAGCCAACTCTTTCAAGTAGATTGTATCCCATATTTCCCCCATATTCTAACTGTTTTCCACCAGTATCACCTGGATGAGTCTTCCCTCTCTACAGGAGAATTCAAAGTGGGTTACAAGTTTTTCCTGTCCTTTTCAGTCTTCCATATGTTGCCATGACAAAGGTTTCTTTCCTTCACCTCAAAATAAAGCACAGAGAGGCTGCCACTTGCTTGCTGAAAATGCCTTTAAATTCATCAGCTTTCCCAGACCTAATAAAGTGACATGTTTACAATGTTAAAGGAAATCAGGTGTTTTAATGTTAAATGAAAAAAAAAAAAACATATTTATGTAGTGTTATAATAATACCGTTTGCCTGGCCTTTCTCAGTCTATTCATCACACAGCAATCTCCCCACGAGATGCTGTGGAGTCTGTGTGCTGGAATGCCATGCAATAATAAGCCTGAATTCAACATAAATAATATATCGCGGTGGCTGCCCCCCTTGCTGCTGGCAGCCAAAGCAGTGGGGCACAGGTAGGGAAAGAGATCACCCCCAGGCATGTGGCAGCATGGAGCTAAGGAAACGCTTGGGATCCTTCCTTTGAAGGACAGTAATCTGTCCCATCCTGGGCAGCCAGTCCCTCAAGATGCTGTCAAGGATCCACCTCAAGTTATAGCTGTGTGGGAGCCCCAGTCTTTCCCTTCCTCTTCACCACGAGTCTTCCTCATCCTCTCTGCCTTCCCTCCTCAAACCCTCACCCCCATTTTGCACACTAAAACTTGGTCTCTGCCCCCTCATTAATTTCTGTGTAGAACGCCCCTGGCATCTCCTGTGTACGTCAGGTGTATGCAGGGAAGATTCTGCATTGTGGATCCTGGAGCAGCACAGAGAAACACGTCTGTGCTGCTGGCACCAGGCTGCATGGGGAGGAAAGAGAAAGCTGCTGCCATGGTGTTTTCTTGGATGTAACGCAGGCATCTACAAGCAGAGGCATTCACAACACAGGCAGAGGCAGCGATGCCCCGGCATCTATGGGGTTTTGTAATCACCTAATCTAGCCTGTAAATCCAGTGCACATCCCTTTGTGAAAAGTGAGGAGGATTCAGTCATTTCCATTGAAGTGGATAAAAGCAGAGACCCTTTTGTAAGCCACAGCTGAGAATAGTGGAAGCCACGTGGGAAGTTGTCCTGTGTAATTTGTTGGAGGTTTGTACACTGATTTCTGCAGAGTTTGGGTTTTATTGAGGGTCTCTAAACACTCTGAATGGTGATGCATATCCCAGGCTATGGTTTACATGTGGTTTCCCAAGACGGCTCCTACCTCACTGCAGCTGTGCTGAACACCCCCCATTCTGAATGGCAAGAGAAGTATTTTATTTACCTCTTACACGTCACTTGTTCCCACACTCTGAAATACACCATCACCCATCACTCACATCATGTTCATAGAGGCCTGCTTAGAGGTGTTAACAACATGGACCTTCTCCTGGCTCATTTACTTACTGCTGGGTCCCAGCACGGTTATTCTCAAAAATCCTGTAGAAAAGAGCAGTCAGAGTAGGCAGCTAGCGTCTTCATGATTGGTATTTAACGATCAGAAGTTTTCCTTTCTTTTCTTTCCCTTTGTATTAAATTACCAGAAAATGGAAATCATCCAGTCTCCCAACAAACTGAAGCCCTTCATGGGATTCCCACTCTGAGTGATGTGGTGCTGAGCAAGCCCAGAAAGAGTGCTTTTAAGAGAGCCACAGCTTGCTTCTTTTCCTACTGCGTGGAAAGGTGCTGTTATTTTGTTCTAACACATAGGTCGCTGAAGCATTAAGTGATTTATGCACAACATGGCAGGACATGAATCACACATCCCAGGCTAACCTCATCTCCCTGCCTGTACCTGCTGTTAAATCAAATGCCTGTTCTTCTCTGGCCAAGCCCCCACACAGCTTCTTACTTCCTCATTGAACTTTTCTATTCTGCTCCGTGGGAAGAAGGTGGTGTGCATGTATAATGAAAGCAGGCTGTTTTTAAGGAGTTGCTGAAAAAGGCTTTGCTGGTTTTCCATCTGGCAATTCAGCCATTTTCATAGATGTCGGTAGAATATGTATCTTTAATTGGCAGCCATCTCTTTTCCCTTCTGCTGAACAGCCATCAGACTCTACTCTGTGGTTTTATGTTAGAGCAGAAAACATCCAGAGAACATGTGGTTCCTTACTTCCCTCAGCTCGCTGTCATTGCTGCAGGCAATGACAACCTCCCATGAAGGCAATTCAACCTCCCATGTACCTCCACTGGTAGTCCACAGCTGAGCTCTTGCACCTATAGATGCCAGTTCCTGCATGCAGGCATGCAAAGCCACAGACACTTGGCACTCACACTGACAGCCAGGGTTAATGAAGCCTATCTCTGCTGCAAAGACTCTGCAATAGTGACAGCTGCAGTGACACAACAGCAGTGATTTCTGTGGTGATGCAATAACACTAAAGAATAAAACATCTGGCTATAGAAAGCATCCATTGGACCTTGTAACAACAGCTTCTTTTAAATGTTTTTAAGAGGATGAGGGGTGTAAAGAAGTGGTTAACATTGCTAAAGTATATTTCTGAACTAAAAGAGGGTGAACCTCTTTATCTCTAGTAACCCTTGATTTCAACAGAGAGATGTATCACAAGGAAAATTTGTCATGATAAATCATCCCATTATACTCCTAGCCTTGTAACTAGAATCCTTTTTTTTTTTCCTTTAAATTTTCTTTCTTAACTGTCACAGTAGTAAATTCACAATCAGTCTCCACGACACATTTTTATCTAGAGAGGCAACAATTTCATAGCCTTTATCTTCATGGATTTCAGGAAAGTGTAATGAGGAGAAGAAGCCAGAACATTTTTCTCACTTTTGGGATTTGTTAGAACAGTCAGAAACAAAACAATCATGTTGATATTTGCTTCGTTAAAAACAACAGACCGAATAATAGAGCATGTAGACTCTGGAATCTGATGCTAGCTGACAGCTTCTTTCCTATTTCTCCATCGTTGTACTTAGTCCAGAGTTCCTCAAAAGTTTTCAGTGTGTACATTACTTCCCAAATGCAGAGCCTTTCTCCTGGTCCAGCTTGCCTTTCCATGGCTGATCACATGTCCCCATTCACAGCAGATCTGTGCTATGTAGCATTAATGCCTGGTTTGGAAAAGTCATGTTCAGTTATGTATTTTTGGCTTCTTCAGGGTACTAAGGCTGACCAAATAAAAGAAGACTGCCTTTTTTTTTTTTTTTTTCCTACAGATTTGAGCAGGCGGTCAGAGAACCATCAGCAGTCCCAAACCTGTGGCAATGGCCACTCTCCTCTGTTGACCATTCAGCAGGAGCTCACTTACCTACTTGCAGTCATTTCTTCAGATAAACAGATCTCCCCTGAAAAAGACTTTCTGTTTTTGTTTCTTAAAAACCCTGAGCTCATTATATCATTTGTCCATTGAGAAAGCCATCTCCAACGTGGGACAAAGCCTAGTAAGAAGAAAATTGAAAGGTTCAGTGAATAAAACCCAGGTCCATATGTTCTGAGACCTGTACTCCCTCACTAGCTCTCTGTGGTCAGCTCCAGCTGTTGTTCAAAGGAGGAAGCCTCCTGCTTTGAGGCTTTGTGGATGCTTTCACAAGTGTGAGTCGTTTCAGTCTTTCTTCCAAAGTTTTTCAGGAGAACTTAGGTAGATGCCATGTGTTTTATGAAAAGACATACTAGGCCAACTGCCCGTCAAGTACAGTCTTCTGTCTCTGACAGGGACCATCACCAGATAGTTCCAGAAAAAAAAAAGAAAAAAAAAAAAAAGAAAAAAGCTCTCAGGAAAGATGTAGAGACTGTACCCCATCTTGAAAAGGTTTCTTCCAGCAGTCTTTCAGCAGCTACTGGTTTAATAAAGCAGGCTGGCCACCAGTATAATTAACTACCTGCACTTACAGAATTGATGATATTTTTATTTGCCTTGTAAAAATCTAGTCTTTTCTGAAATCAGTCATGCTCTTTCCCTCAAAACTTTACTTGGCAGTCAAAATTACAGGTCAGCTATAACTGTTTTGAAAATGTATCTCTCTGTTATGAATGTGTTTTCTCAATCTTATTGGTATTGCCTGTACAAAATTATAGGGAAAAGAGAAATACGGAATATAGGGAAAGTAAAATAACAATTATTGTCTAGTTCTGTCAAATGGACATGGCATGTCATAAAAGTTTAGTAGTACTTGACACTAATACTGCAATTTTATCTGGTATCTTCTTACTCATACCTTTCAAGAAGTTAATTAGTGCATAGCTTTGCATTCAGCAAAGATGCCTGGAATAGATGAAACAACATTTAGATATTTCTCTTTTTCACCCGTTACTGATGGAATATCTCTGTTCATGCAGTATTGTTATAATTTACTTTGATTCTAGTCTCTGACACAGTCTCCAGTTTGTTTTCTACATTTGTGCATTCAAAAATTATCTTTTTCCTACTTAAATTCTAATCAAGCACTTGAGCTATTTCAGGATTATTGTTTTCCTTTTAAAACAGTTCTAACCATTTCTCTCATTTCATGTTTGTGTTAGGTGCTTCCAGTCAATAGAGGACGCTGGAGCCAGTGATTTTGACAGAATTTCAGCTGACTATGGCCCTTACAGTTGATGTATGAGGCACACCAAGGGATAACCTTTTCACAATGGTTGAGCAAGTTTGGAGGTGGAGGGATTAAAAATCCATTGTGCCTTGGTATTATCCCTCCTTTGGGACTAGTCGAACATCTCCCTAGGATGTGGCAAAAATGTCTTGGAGGTCATTTGAAGAGAAGATTACACTGCATGGCCCCATGGCCCACTTACTGAGAGGTAGTGAGGGTCTGAGAGTGTTACTCAAGAAAACCTCCTGGAATTGCTGTCTCCAAAGCTGATGATCCTCCAATAAACTCAGATCGCACGTGTAACATTACAGAAGTGTCAGCTCCGTAGCATACTATCTGCAGTTAAGTTTTCTTGGAGTTGTATAAGCAGTCTTGTGATTTGCTTGAGAGATGAGGGGAGACATGTGCACTGTAACATTTGGCCTCAGCCGGAAGACGATGACTTCAGTGGTGGCAGACAATCCAATAAGTACATTTGTTGTTACAGTACGCCTCTCAGCCAGGCAAACGCTTCTGCTGTAAGCCAAATTTATGTCTCAGACGAATCACATAATTTATCAGCAAAGCAGACCAGACCTATTGTTGCCTATAGAAGTAAAAGAAAGAGCCTTCAGAGATGACAGGAGTGTGGTCCACAGAGTTTGTGCTGCAGTGTGTGGGGCTTTTCCAGCTCTCAACGTGTTAGAACAGGCGGAGATAAATGGTTAGATTGGGATCTCTGTAACTTTATCACCCGATGCTTAACAAGACAACACGCTGGCCATAGAGATGTTCCCAGGAGACATTCCATAAGACCTCTGGAGCCACGACTGGATTTTCAAAGAAGCCAGAAAAAAATACAGTATTTTCACTGAATGAGTTTCCTTTCTATTGACGTTATAGCATACTGAGACACAGTGATTCGTATATCTGCAGTTTCCTTCACTTAAAAAAAGAAACAGCATTCCCATACCCTTCTTTGTAGAGAGGCTTAATAGCAAAACAAGTTGCCAGCAACCTTAAGCAAGCTGTGGTCCTTCTCTTATATGCCTGTTTCAGTGTCACAAATATTCTGTATTGGTTTATTCTAGAAGAAGCAAGTGAAACAGAGCTGGTGGGCCAATCTCATAGGTATCTGATACCCTTAAATTCCTTGGACGTCAGCCATTTAAATAGTAGGCTTAGTCATAGCATTATTCACAGTAGTTGTCGGTCTCTAAAAGACTTTGCCAGTGCTATTACATCTTTCAACATACTTCAGTTCAATTGATGGAGAGCATCTGCTGTGCTGAGGAGAGATGTGAGGCTAGATATATTAATTTCTTTCCTGAAAAATAGGGTACTACTGAATGCCTCTCATCTCTAAAGAGAGGAGACTAGCTATAGTCTATCTGTGTTATTTATTCTAACTACAGTGACTTCTGTAAGTCTTTCCTGCTACACAGCATCTCAGTAAAACTGGTGGAAAGAACATCAAACTGATATGGACTGCAGTGTTGCAATATCAAATTGTCCAGTTTATTCTAGGAGCTGACTTAAACTTACTGCTAATAGCAGAAATCTAAATGTTCAGAAACATGGGATACAATTTGTGTACTTAGTACCTAACAAATTTTTCTACAATTCAGTCCATGGAAGACATCCATGGAAGTTTGGGATGATATCCCTTGATCCTTTTGGCTACACTCCCATTCAGCTCCTCACACAAACAGCAAGCAGGTTACAGCTTTTCATTTTGGAAGTAGAACTGATTTTAATAATATGATGTTTTGGCAAAAGACTTTGTGAAATACTCGGTATCTCAATAACACCTCTGAGATAAAATAAAATAATAATAAAATAAAAAAGCCTGGAAGCAGTTACTAATGCACCCATTGACTTTCTGGGCCGACTAGAGTAATCTCAGATGGAGGCATATTACTAATGTTGGTCAGAAAATCCTCTTTCTCAAATTTACGGAAGAATCCTGAAACATTTTGGAAGAGAAAAGGGATGGACATAAAAAGATAAATGCAGAGATAAACTCTCTGCTTTTGAAAAATAATTCCAGGTAGAAGGCAAAACTTTGTAGAGACTTTTTTTTTTCTATTTATTTAGAGGGGGAGAGAGAGAGAAACTAAACATTTTCGTTTAAGAATTGTTTTCTAGTTCTTTTACTGAAAAAAAATAATTATAATAATAATAATGAGAGACTGCCGTAAATGACTTGTATCGCCCAGTGCTGCAGCCAGTGTGACTTGGAGGGGAGACGAGGCTGGGGCAGATCATTTCACCGTGGAAGCCTCTGGGCAAGACCAGAACAGGGCTCCCTCCTCCTCCCCCTCCTCCGTTGCGTTCTGGGCTGAGGACCCTCCTGCCATCACCCTGGGAGTCCCCAGGACCACGGGTGGGCAAAGGAGGAGATGTGTTGTGGAGCTTGCTGAGGGACAAGAAAAGCTAAGGGGGAAAGAAGCTGGGAAGCATAGCCTCTCCTCAGTGACAAACTGGACTAGGTGCACAAAGAGCTCTGGGGGATGAAACTGGTCTGGGAGAAGCACAGAGCAGAGCTGGGACAGGTCAGGGCATGAGATCAGTGTAGCTGTTACTGCAGCAGCACTGGGGGAACAAACTGCTCCTGAGCCATCTGTGCTGCTGGGAGGCTGCTGGAAGGCAGTTGCCTTCTCCAGCCATGGTCTTGTGTTGAGATGAATGCCAGCCTCCCTTTCTGCCTCACATTGAAACTCCCTGGGAAAGCAGGTATTATTTCTCCTATTGGCCAGCCTCTGAAAGCAGAGATAAACCATTATAGGTCACAGACTGTTGTGGTTTAGCCCCGTCAGGCAGCTCAGCACCACCCAGCTGCTCACTCGCTCTCCCCAGGTGGGAAAGGTAAAAGTGCAAGAACTCATGGGTTGAAATAAGGACAGTTCACCAGGTGAAGCAAAAGCTGGGTGTGCAAGCACAGCGAAGCAAGGAATGCACTTACTACTTCCCATTGGTGGGCAGGTGTCAGCCACCTCCAGGACAGCAGGGCTCGTCACACGTAACGGCTTCTTGGGAAGACAAACACCATCACCCCAACACCCCCCTTCCTCCTCCTTTCCCCCAGCTGTTACTGCTGAGCACGGCGCCACGCGGTGTGGGACATCCCTTTGGGCAGCCTGGGCCAGCTGTCCTGGCCGTGTCCCCCCCCAGCTCCTGGGCACCCCCAGCCCATTTCCTGGCAGGGCAGCACCAGGAGCAGGAGAGGCCTCGGCTCTGTGCGAGCACTGCTCTGCAGCGACTGAAACATCCCTCTGGTATCACTGCTATTTTCATCACAAATCCAAACCACAGCATTGCGTGAGCCTCAACAAGAAAAATTAGCTCCATCCCAGCCAAAATCATGACACAGGTGAACATTGATGTGATCATTCTTGCCTACACTGTTGAAACCCGTGGATACTTGCAGTACACTATCTGTCCATATTTCCTCTTTTCTCATACAGAGAGATCCCAGGAGATATTGCTGTGATTGCTGAAACTGTGATTCTAAATACCTGAACTCTGAAAAAGGTTTGGATGTGAATTTGAAATTTCTGCATCTTAAACTTACCTCTGTTTGTACTCAGTATTTGCAACCTGTTGAATTTGGTCTGCCAGAAAACCCAGGCAGCTCTGCTTGTGTGCCCACCTGCCTTGCACCGGCTTCTCTTTCCCTCCGCCCCGTGCAGCAGTGCCCCTGCCTCCAGCTCACCGGCTGAAGGGGATTTCAAGAGCTCTCAGCTTTGGTCTGACCATTATAGGATTGCAGCCACTGCTGGTACCTTGGGGATACTGGTGTCACCCACACGGAGCTAAGGAGGGCTCACCTGAGCGCATTTTAAAGAGGCTATAGCATCATCTTCTTCTCCAAAGCTCCCCCAATATGTGCTGGAAATCAGCAGAAAGTCGCACACCTTTCCGTGAAGCTGCGGAGATCACTGCCATCAACCGGAGCTGCTGCTCCCACGCCGAGCAGCTCCGGGGGCCGGCAATTCCCAGCCGAAGCAGCAGGGGTCATCCCACCCTTGAGCTCCACCTGAAAGCCGCTTCTCGGCACTACAGGGACAGCAGCACCTCTCCCCTTCTCCCCTGCCTTCCGACTGCCCGCGATAAACCTGGACTGCAAATAAGGTTGTGTTTAGACAGGGAAGTGGTGGGAATCTTGTCTGAGTAAAGACAGGAGGATCTGTCCCGGTGGAAAGGCTTTTGAGTGGTTTACAGTATTTGCCTGTAATTGTACACATTCCATGAACAAATCACGTCCACTCATTTATTATCCACACTAAACAACGCCGTAGGTCTGGTGCACAGGTGTGTCACTCACCCTGCTTCAGACTAGAGACATCCGCAGTGGAATGTAATTTTTCCACCCAGAGATTAGTCATGTTAATGCAACGTCAGAGGTGACCAGTATGGGGAGACGGGGAGAAAAAGGAATATGGGAGAAAAATAAGCTGAACAAAATGTTCACAGAAACTTGGAATAAAATCACCCAGAACAGGTGCTTGCTTTCTCCCATGACATGTGCAAAACTGTGGTGGGTTTTTGTCCTTAATAATAAATCTTATTTAAAATTTAAGTAATTCTCTACCCTGTGATAGTTTGATCAAAAGGACATGGAAATCAATGGGAGCTTTCCCTGGGCTTTGTATCATGTCATATGTGTCAACTGAATTTATTTGTCAAAGGAGTAGTAATGAGGAATAGACTGTTTAAGGCTAGAACACCTAGGGATTTGCTTCTGGTTAAAGCAGGTTACACATCTAACACATCTGCACTTTCTGTCAACTACCATGCTAAATGCAAAGTGTTTGAGGCCCAGAATCCCAGAGGAGCAGAGGTGCAAATTTAGAGGAAGGTAAAGGCTGCACACACACACGTGTTGTGTGCCACTTTTCTATGGTTGAGGATTTCACCTCATACATGAGTAGGCTGGATTGATGTGGCTTGGACAAAGGGCTGAGCCCTAAAGCCCAAACATACCTACTAGAAAGTTAAACCCTTCCTTCCTGACTATGCTTTACAAGGATGCCTTTACCTCTTCAAGTGCATCATTTTATTTCATGGCAAATAGCTAGAAAGAGAGATCCTCAGTTCCCAATGTGCATTAACACATGAGCTTTGCTCAGCCTTAACATTTATTTGCTGTAACAGGCTCTGATGCCTCAGTCCATGCCTGTTCAGCACTTATACAGATAATGTAGCCTGAAACCTTTAATGGATGCCTAAGATTACACCATATCGACATTCACTCCCTGGCTTGTCTGAAAGTTTTTCATCATCTTGGCCAAGAGTTTCCATTCTCTTTAGCCCCCAGAAACATCAGGCAACCCCTGTACAATTTATTGCAGTTTATAGGTTTTCCACATAGATGTCATTTCCAAAATATTCATTAAAAAAATTAGTCATTTACAATAAATGTTACATTTTTACAAGAAAACGCAGTGATTATTTATTAAACATCTGGATTTTTTCAGCACCACTTCATAATGGGGATGAGCCTGAACTGGAACACCTGATCTAAGCCCTATTCTGACTTTTGGAGAAATTCAGATCCAAGTTTTTGAGGGCTGGGACTGTCTTCATTTCAAGTCTCTACCGCACTGAGCACATTGTTGGCACTTAACAAATAAACAATAGTAATCCAAATCTGGACCAGAAATTAATGGCTGGGGTGTATCTGTACTTTATAAAAAAATGTATACATCTTCCACTTTACCCATACTCCATCAAATCCAATGCCTTCTTTCTTCTGTAACCATGAAAGATTGGGATTCAACAGCCTCCAGCCCATCACTTGTGGGGCAGTGAGGAAAACCCACCATCCCATGTGGTAGCCCCAGTCATAAACCAGAGGTGTGAACACAAGAGCCATAGAGCAGTGATAACTCAAACTAAGGCAGCATCTGCCACAAAGCCCGCCTGGGCTAGGGTCTGCCTGGGGTGGGTCACACGTGGGTACACCTAGGAGGGAAGAAATTAGCTGCATGTCTCTGCTGCTTTACATGAACCGTGGACCTGGAGCTTAGGACGCCGCTTGGAAGTGTTCAGATTAGTAAACTAAAAAAAAAAAAACAAAAAACTGGAAAGCATCTCACATTGTGCTCCCTCAGGAAAGGAAAATGCCCGTCTTTAACAGAGACAGGCCCAAATGCAGCAGTGCAGTAGCATTTATTGTAATGTGTATTGCTTTAACCCAAAAGTCATAGTATATTTTCCTTAGCATCTGTTTTGGGATATTTTTGCTTCACAGTGGAAATGAAGAACCAGTGAAGACTTCTGGCAGTTTGCAGAGAACAGAAGGAGAGAACATAGATGGAAAAGCGCTCCAGCAGAGGTGGAGTAATGGCAACCGATATGCAAGGGGAAGTCATAGGAAACAATGCAATCTAACTTGTTCCAGCTGCCTGAGCAATCACAGGGACAGTGCCAGATGTAATATAGCTCTGGTTAGCATGAACAGAAATGTGGGATAGTCTCCAAAAACAAGGACAGGGAGAAGAGAAGAAGCAGCTTGTTTGTGAACAAAAGACTAAATTATTTGGTTGCTAAAATACACGCAAAGGAGGTATCCCCTCCCTTTGCCCCATGTGGAAATCACATTTAATCTGAGCAAAAGACAAAAGGAAAAAAAACTAGTTTGTGGTTGTGCTGAATTCATATGATAAACACTGGAGGCTCTGCTGAATGGTGAGGAGATCTTGGGGAGTGTTATTTTGGTTGTGCAGCAATTCATTCCAACATTTTAACAAACTACTGCTGCTCCGTTTGAGAAATTGAATTTTTTAAATGTGAATCAGCTGGGACGATTCACAACAGGACAGCAGCTCTGAGAATCCCTATTAGGTATACGGTATGTTGTTGGTCAGTTCCTCCCATGATTACACTGTAGGATGGAGGGCCTGAGCTACAGTGGGACTAACTACCTATGGTACTCTGAACCCAACCTATATGACCACAAAAGAGAACAAATAACCTTATTCTGAACTGTCTTTTACTGATATTTAACCTAGCCCCATCTCAGATCACTTTATGATTGATTAAGCCATGCTCCTGACTGTTGAGTTAAGTGTTCCCCCAGGCCATATATATGATGAAGGAAATGCAGAAGGATCACATAGATCAGATTGTTTTGTTCATCCCATTGCCTGCCCACAACTGTTCCCTGTTCCATGAGAGCGTGGGGCAATGCACAAAGCAGTCAGGACAGGCAATATTTTAAGTGCTTCTCCAAAGGTGCTTTGCAAAAGAGCCCTCCTGTAAGGAAGGATCATTCTTCCTTGGCTTCCAGCACACATTAAGAAATACCTAGAAGATGTCTTTCCTTTTTTAACTTGCTTCTGCTGTCCCCATGGGAGGAGGATCCAGCTGTCCAATTTGCTTGAAGAAGCAAGCCAATCTGTATAATGCAGTTTGAAGGAAAAGATGCTGTGTGGGCTCCACTAAATTCTAAAGCAACTTGGCAATGTTTGATTATTGGTCATTATTGAAGTGAACAAGTAGCAGGAGATGGTAAGCATTATTCCCATTCTGAAGAAATAAGTGAAGACATGGGGAATTCAGACTATTTACATACTCAGGGGTTTTGGTCCAGCTCTGTTCTTCCTCTGACACAGAAGTCACAGTTCTGAGGAGGGCAGCAGGCACTGCACTGATGTGGGCCAGCCATTCATTAACATTCTCAGTTAGGAAAATGAGGCTTTGCAAAACGGTAAAAAAAAAAAACAAAAAAAAAACTGAAAAGCATAGTTAATCCTTCAACCTAACAACAGAATGGGCTGCAACAGCAAAATCTCTACTTCTACTCCATTTGCAGTTTCTGAGCACTGCTGTGGTTGTCTTTCCTGCAAATATGATCAATTATCATACAGTTGTTAACATTTATAGATGTTGCCTCATAATGCAGATGGGACTGTTCCTTCCCCCACAGCCACAGTCTACTTGAGGGATAAAAGCTGCTGCTTTCCTACAATCAGAATTCCATCAGTCTTACGAGTATCAGATCTGCGTTGAGCTCTTGTCACAGAAATGCTTTACATTTATCACCTGGCATGTGCCACCTTTGTGCCCTTTTTCCCAGGGACACCACTTCTGTGGAAATATTAATAAATGACAAATTGCATTTGTGTAATCTTATGAAATGTTTTGACTACTAAAGTTGTTCCATAGCAGTTCATTAAAGGACACATAAAGTATTTAAGTTTACATTTTATAAAAAGATCAGGAATGCTATGGCTGATAGCTTTCTTTCTATTGAGCATCTGTTTCCTATTTTTTTAACGGCTTACAGCAGTGGTTGGCCAGTTCTGTACTAATAGTTGATCTTAACTGGATCAAAACATTGTAATTTCTTACCAAAGGTTAGCGAGTGTCCTTCTAACACAGCTTCCTATGGCTGCAACCAGCAATGTCTGTGCATCAACATCTGGTTTCAAAATATTAAAAATGATAAACACTTCCAGATACAATCCATCTGGCCTCCCAAAATTCTACATCTGCATAATTTTGCTTTCCTTTTAAAAACCAAACACAGCCTTAGTTTGGCCCTGCTGTATTGCTGAAGAATCCTCCCTCCTTCTAAGTGTGGGACAAAGCCCATGGTCAAGCTTTGTTGGAAGTGACTATCTTCATCTGGCCGACTGTTGTGTCTAACGTTGGCATTATTAGTAACTGATAAGCAGAAATTCTTCGCCTTGTTAGTGTATGTTATCTGATTGAATCAAAAGGGAGGCTGCAATGAAGAAATCATGGTGCAGTGCGCAAGCACTGAAGTTTGCAGTGCTGGCTGCTAGCGGAGCTTTGAAAGCTGTTTGCTCACCACCCACCTGCATCGTGTCAGTCACCTCAAAGACAGCATCAAGCCTGCAGGATTCCTGCCCAGTGAAGATGTAGTCACTGCTCATGATTCACTACTTCGCTCCAACATCTCAGGCTTTCTTGAGAGGCATATGCCTTGGCTGTAACACCCTGCAGACAGGTCTGCAACACTGCAAGGGGCAGAGCACTGGAAGGGGGACCACCCCTCTCCCTTTTGGCTGGAGATACTTCCTGTGAGATGCTGCTGCAGCTGTGACTAAACAACACCGGACTACTTCCTCTGGCCTCTCTCCCCTTCCTTTTCATTTTCCATGCCAATTTAAGGAGCTCTGTACTGTGGAGTCCCTGACTGCTTTACCCAGATGGGAAGATGATTTGTATTTCATATGCACTGAGCAATAACAAGACGTTCTTACACAGATAACTGCATGCAGAGTATGAAATGTCACTGATATCATTCACTTTTAATTAATGTTGCTATGTAGTGTTCAACATTATATATATATAAAGGAATAGTGAAATTAATAATAATTTATGGTGGAATTAATAACAACTTAAGGAAATTAACGGAGGTGTGGGAGATAAGTATTCAAAGTTCAGTCAAAGTCAGAAGTTCATCTTATCGTTTTTGTGTCCCTCAGTGGTCTAATTTGCCACAGAAGAGTATTTTTCCCTTAGCTTTTAAAAAAACTGAAAAGGTTCCAGCAAGCTCTGAAAGCAGGACACTGAACAGGCCTTTCAACCCCAGCTGGAGTGCTCCAGCTTAAAGCTGAAGAGGTAATCAAGATGGGAATTAATGCTTCTTTCACTCTTCCAAGATTTTACTGGCTCCAATGAGAGCATCTTTATGCTAAAAGCAGGAACAGATGGCATCCTTCAGACCCAGAGAATGTCTCAAAGAAGTTACTGCAAGATCAATACCTTGACTCAGCTCTCAGTTCAGAGATACCTGGTATCCCATGGTCTGTTGCAAAATACCCCATCAATCAAAAATATACCAAGGATCATGACCACATCCTGCATGGAATGGTTGATAATAGCAGCAATGAGTATGTGAACCACACGGATAATAAAAATTTACAGATATTCATTTCATTATGGAAAAAAAATCCAGTCAGTCTAAACTTTTAATTCCATAGGCAAGCTCATTAGGTGGATATACCTAAATTCAGCTTTAGACCAACTTCTCTGCTTAGACCAGAGACAGCAAACACCATCTGAACACTGTACCTAATCTCTCACAACTGATGCGGCTGTTGTTAATATTTCCTGTATTTATGATGGCTTGCCAGGTGCTGAGGAATGAAAGCACAATCAGACCTTACAGAAACATGAGTAAAGCAAAGATCTATGATGGCACTAGTTATATATGCTGCTGTTGTCATCTCTTACATGTGGCTCATCTGGTGGTATGTGTCAAGTGCATCAGCCAGAAGGTGCCCTAATAAGTTAGGGAATGACAAATCAATGCCAAAAAAACATAGCAAACTACTAGCAGTCAGCATCAAACAACCTCCCATTCACCCACAATAGCCACTAGAAATCGAAGGCAGAGAAGGCAACTCTTTCCTTTCTTGACTTAGATGTGAGGCAGCTCCTTTTTCACTGTTCACAACTGACATTTTCTTCATATTCCTTCCATATTTTGAAAGAAATCTGAGCAAAGCTTACCTTCACTCTGAGAGCTGTGATAGTTTAATCGTGATGATAATTCTTTTATTTGAAATTTAGGAAGTCAAAATAGAGTTCGTTCATCAGTAAAAGAACTGAGGAAAACACAGCTGTTGTTTTGCATTTCTTAATGACCATGAACAGACAAAGTCACACAAGACAACCAACTCAGAAGTATCCCTTTCACAAACTGATCTTAATTAATTTGATCATTTGATAACCACACAATTTGATAATTTGATAATCATATGTAATTCTGAGGTGGCAAGTAACATCATCATATGAATCATAATTAACGTGTTTTTAAATTTTAGGCTTCAAAGTCTCTCTTTCATTCTTTCCTCCTCTTTTCTATTTTCATCTCCTCCAACTTATTCCATCTTCCCTTTTCTTAGAAAGAACATTTTCCTCCATTACAAAGCCAACAGTTTTACTGTGATAAGGGCAAATGGCTAGACAGAGGTGGTCATCACCCTTGTGTTTCCCATCATCAGTGTTTCAACTGAAGAAAACGAGCTCTGAAGCTTAATTTGTTTAAAATTGTCTATAAAGAAAATCAGAACCCAATTATGCTTTCTGTTTTCTTAGAAGGAGGGATTAGATATACCGTATGCTCTTAGCCTGGGAGTGTTGCTTCTAAACACCTGCTATCCTGTGCCATTCCTGCTGCCTGGAGGTGCATAGGGCACCACTGCCTCTGGAGTGGCTGGCAACCCATTTCAATGTAATGGAAACTTTTTATTCTGTGGGCACAAGGGTTTAGCATGGAGTGAGATGGCTGTTGTCAGCCCTGCCAGGAAAGGGATGCTAAGAGTCCCTAAAAGGTAGATAATAACAGCTGAAATGGGATAAGGCTGTGAGGCTAGTCAGGGTGCAGGACTGAAAAGAAACTAGAATGTTAATTTTATCTTTGACATGAGGGTGCAGGGTCTGTCTTCTCAGGCAGAGAGCAAAGTTTTCACCCTCTAATTCCTGAGAAATAACATTACAGCAGTGAAGCAACTCTTGACCTTACTTTAAGATACTGTTGTTCACTGGAAAGAAAGGATTTGGAGGAGGCATTTGGGGAATCCTAATACTTTTATCTGTTTTAAAAGATAAGCAAAAAATTGAAGAAAAAAAAAAAAAGAAAAAAAAGATACAATTGAATAATGTAGCCTTACCCCTAAAATCTGCCTTACAGATAACCTGAAATGTTTGGCACAATCTCAGCTAGACATGATTGACCTGCATAGAGGTGTATGCCCTGTGTTGAGACAGAAAGAGTACTGCCTTGGGTTATAGAATTTCTATCAATTTTGCCAATGTAGACACTCAGATAAAACTGAATTCATTACAGATTAAATTTGGCCACCTTTGTGGTGATGATTTTTTCTGGTGAATACATTTGCTACCATATGTGTTCACTGAGAAAAGGGATATAAGAGCAATATTAGATATATTATTTGATAGCAGAGAATAAATAATGACATAGCATGTTTGATTATTGGAAACAGGAGTCTGACAATTATTCACTGAATCAGGACAGTGAAAGTTTTATGTGTAAGAATATTTTTTCCATATTTTTATTCCGTAAGTTTTTATTCCATAAGAATAAATGCTATCAGCACAGCTTAAATACTTTAAAGTGAGGTGTAAATAGTTGCAAAATTTGACGTAGCAAACAAACTAAGAAAGTAAAAGTCTCAGCAAATAGTTTGCTCTTTCTAGGCAACTCAATAAAAGGAAAAGAACCCAAGTAGTTGATATGTAGTTACTTATTCTCTAAAAGGTTTTTTTGTTTGTTTGTTTATTTTTTATCTTTGTTATACAGAAATAGTTGAAACAGAATTTAGTGTTGTTTCTGCTAAGACTAATAGTAATAGCATAATTTCCATAGTAAGGAAGAAAATCTATTTTGCCAGAGAAATGCTGTAAGAACTTAACCATTCTCTGACATGTAGATAACATTATCATTTACCTTCCTATCAGATAACATTGTTTTAGTATGAACTTCTTATTGCTTTGGAAGATTTTTTTAGTCTGACCTCAAGATCCCTGAAGAGTGATAGACTAAAACTATTTCAAATAAGCCTGTCTGAAAATACGAGCAAGACTGAGAAAGTTATGCCTGCTTCAAATTCATCTGCTCAAGTGTCCAGGTTACCACAAATCAAATTTAAATTGTGCAGAAGAATTTAAAAAATAAATAAATTGCCTCTTTAGCTGTAATTTCCAAAGTCTGCTTTCACTCACCTTATTCAATTACTAAAGGCTGAGAAGCAGGATAACATTAATAGTTATCAGAAAAAATATATATTTTTTTTTATATATATTTTCAAGCTAAAACTCAGAAGGACAGGCTATATATGCAAATATACAATCCAATTGCTGGGAGATTTCATGGCTGCTCCTGGATATGAATGCTCAAAGCAGTTATTAATAAGGACTAAATGCCTTAGTCATTCAACAATGCACTTAATTATGTTCTTCAGTTTCCATTTAGTAACAGATTTCTGTCCATTCCATTTGTATTACATGTTCCTTTAATTGTACAAGTTCAGTCTTGTAATAAAGGAATGTACTTCCTCCTCTGGGTACATATGTAACCTCTTAGGGATCATTTACACTTGAAACTCGATTGGCACAAATGCAGGTAGAAAACTAAACACAAAAACTATTTCTGTTTAATTCTACATGTAGATATTAATATTGCACAGCAAAATTGTCCGCTTGTGGGATTGTCCAGGAATGTTGATCCAGAACTGCTGCTCCAGAAAAACTATTTAGGTGTAATACCACATTTGGGAAAGTCCTTCTGATCCATATTCTAGTCATATGAACCAGTAGAGGAACCAAGACAGTCAGAAGAACTTGTGATGCACATCAGCTAGGCTGGCAGAAAATCATTAACAGAGATGCCGGAAGTCCAGTCAAGACTTGCTGCTCTGATTCCAAGGGGTTTCATTTATTTTTGCAGATTTACTGCAGTGAGCCTGTGCCAGTGGTGAGATCAGAACTACGATTCCCTGAAATCAACTGTGCCCTTACCAACTCACTTGCTACCTCTTCTTGAGGCACACAAGGTAAAATGCTTGTAGCTTACACACACAAATGATATTGGCCATTATATTAAAGTAATCGAGGACTATATTTTAATCTCACTTTTAGAGGCAACTACTTAGAGAGACGAAGAAGAAACTCACTCACAAAACTCAACTGGTGTCAGCTGAATATCATCTTGTCCAGAGGAAAGGGCTTCTTCTTCCTTCATCTGAAAAACTGGGAATGGACCTTGTCCAAAGACATAAGAACTGATTTAGATTGACTCTCTGTGGTGTGAAAAGGATTGTTGAGGTTTTATATTGGTGAATCTCAATCATATGCTCATAGTCAGCCCTTGAGACAAACAAATGCTCCCTTCTAGCCTTAACCAATGTGAAAATATGTGGCTCTCAAATTGCTCCTTTCTTACACGGATTCCAGAGGACGTGTTGCACGATTCCACTCAGCCATTCCAAAGTGCTAACCACTGAGAAGTCCTGCAGAGTTGCAGGATTGTGACAATTGCAGAGAAACAAACATTGAATTGAATGTGTTACTAGACCAAGAAGTAAGCTCAAAGACAAAAAAAAAACTCTTTGTAAAAACATAAAATCTGGAAACAAGCTGGCTGGTGAAGTTTTAAAATACTGGCTGCAAATCAAACACAAGAAAGGTATTGGTGAAGGCCATGTCACACACAAAGAACAGTTTTGGAAACTTCTTTAGACTGTGGAAACAAATCAAGCTTCATTTAGTCAAAATATCTTCACAACTAGACAGAGTTCTGCTTTGTTTTTGCAATTTAAATGTAAGCAGAGGACATAAATGAAGCTGTATTTTTGCTTTTTATACAAAAAGACTATATTTTCCTAAAGCCTGC
Source organism: Anser cygnoides (assembly GCF_040182565.1). Lineage (NCBI taxonomy): Eukaryota > Metazoa > Chordata > Aves > Anseriformes > Anatidae > Anser > Anser cygnoides. The sequence continues at coordinate 62,048,082 of NC_089875.1, read as the reverse complement.
CCCAACTACATTGCTCAATAACAGCCTTTACAATTAGCATCCCTTCTTAAAAATAACAAAAGTATCCAATTATATTCACATGGTCACTCTTGCTTGAGCTGCTGCTTGACGCTGCTAAGAACAGAATGATAGACTTACAAAACTAAGAGTTATACAATAAATTAACCTTAACCTGTGAAGGGTTAATGCATCATTACCTTAAAGTCTCCTGATTACATGCTCACACCAGCCTTGACTAAGTTTGCGACACAACTTTAAATCTCAAAGAGGTGACTCCAGGATTATCACGTAGGTAAATACGTGCCTCAAAATGTCATCTTTACTCTCCATTAAGTAAGAGTTAAACAAAATGTTTGAATGGAAAGTTTAATAACAAAAGACATTTATGATGTTTACTTAAATTTTCTGGACCATTAAGTCTAAATGACATGAGTTATTGGATGCTATATCTGGCCAAAAAATCTTTTTGACCAGTCTAAGTTTTACTACATGCTGAGCTGCCAGCATCCCTTTTGGAAAAAAAAAATATATATATATATATATATAAAAATCTGTTGTCAAATCCTAGTTTTCTCAGTGAAATCTGGATTCAGAACAGCCATTCATGCCAGAAAGTACCTTTTGAAGTTTACATTAACATGGATATTTATTTATTTTCCCTCTGTAACAATGACAGTGGTTGAGATAAACTGTTTAATTCTAAATAGAAAACACATCTGCTGTTTCTGCATTGTTTGTGGTTGCTGGAGGGGTGACAATTTAAACCAAGTAGCACACATGACATTTTAAGTGAGATGTTGTATGAGGATTTGCAGCTGCTGTACTTTCCTATTTTCCCCTTGCTGGACAGCACTGCTTCATTGCAGGGCCTGTGAAACTTCTCATCCCCAGCACGTTTCTGAAATGAAAGCTCATACATATATGTAGACATATGCATGAATACGCGTATACATGCAATATTTTTGATGCAGTTGTTTTTATTTCTTTAGAGCTGAAGGACATTTCCTACACTGGCATGGATGTCCATGGCCAGGACTGTCAGAGACTTTGCAGATGGCTAGGGGATGAGCAGAGCTCCTGGATGCTTAGCAAGCATCTCAGAGCCCCTGCAGCAACCTGCAGTTGCGCTCTGACCTGCTTGTGTTGGACTTTATGACCCACCTGGGGATATAGTGTGCCTGCGGCAGCCTGGGGCTGCAGGTCCTTTGGCGCTGGGGAGCTTTGAGACCTGCCCCAATCTGGCTCTGCTCTCTCCTGCAACATCCACGTTATCTCAAGGCTGTCGGACAGTGTTAAACAAATAGAAAGCTCTGCGGGGCTGGGCTGAACAAGGTAGCAGGAGGTTGGAAATGCAGGCCCCATGCCAGCACTGAGAGATGGATCATGAAGGCAAGCATCCCGCTCTGCCCCTAGGGGCTGCAGTGTTGTCCATCCCCTGCCCCAAGTATGTGCTGGCAGAGGAACAGACTTCATTCCTGCCCAGGGGATTCGGGAGTGTAACCCTTATTTGCAAATGAATGGAGTACTGCAGAGCTGAGACCTCTGTTAGGGTTAAACCATCTGTTTTTGGATCCTTAGTTTCCTTAACTCTGGTGTGTTTACAGGTCTTTAAGGTATATAAAACCATGGGTTTTCACAGTGCAGTAGTGCAATCCACTAACCATAAAAAACAGCGTGGGCTGATGTTTGACTCCCGTATTATGGCTGGAGAGACCAAAAAGCTCCAGAGAGGTGCTAAAATATCCTGAGCTGTCATCTCAACCAGGGCTAGGCCCATGAGCTCCTGGCACAGCCCCACAGCATTTCTGGTGATTTTTTCCTTTTCAGTTTGAAGAAAGGTATCAGTATTTTGTTTTGCTGTAGCCTGCTAGAGAAGAAGCTTCCTCTTTCCCTTCTTGAAAAATCACTAAAATCCCTCTTGGGTCTGAAGGGAAAGTGATGAATCTTTCTTCACCATTTTGGGATGTTATGGTTCTTCCTCTCATCCCAGCAAAGTGAGGGTTTCTCTTTGGAGTTTGTGCAACGACTTTGAGGAGAACAAATTATTTCCCTTGGGAGGGACCAGATTATAACCAATTGTAAATATTAAAAAAAAAAAAAAAATCCCAGGGAGGAACCTCAGTATTGACCTCCAGGTCATCTTTCCCCACAGCCCTCTTTATGTCATACAAACTGAACTTTGTCCTGCACTACTAGCATGCCCAGTGCAGTTTTCAGAAACCCAGCGTAAACACACGCAGCCAAGTGCAAGTGTAATACAAATGTGCTGTCTCTCCCTCCAGTTACAGTGGTGAGAAATTGCTTGTGTTTAAGGGGGGCCAGGGAAATCGGTTCCCAGGTTGGGCCTGGCTACGGCCATGCAGTCTCAGGGCTGATCCGTCTCCAAGGCCAGGCCCACGCGCGTACTCTGCATCAAGCACTGGTGCTGCATGGGCCGGCGGGCCTTCATGGGGTCACGGCGTGTTTGGGTTTGTTCGTAGCTCTGGCCCCTGCGCAGCAGCTGCGGAGACCGGGGACACAGTTTTCTCTCAGTTCAGGGAATCACTGAGCTGCCAAAGAAACCACGTAGCAACTATTCAGCAGATGAACTCCAATAATGCCACGGTACTTGGGTGGCCATATTTACACTGGGCTAGCCAGGAATGTCAGGATTTCAGCATTCCCAAAAAATGCACTTCTGGCACAAGCTGTCTCTGTCATTTCAGCTCCACTCCTCAGTCTCAAATGATCCATATTGTTAGGGGAGCCTCAGTGTTTGGACTAACGTGCGTTTCCCCACTCTGTAGGTTTTGGGAGCAAGGAAATGCACCCAGCCCAGACATTTTCCTCCACAGATCTGTGGCTGCTTTCCTCTAAGTAAGCAATGGCAAACATGCAATGGGGGAGAGATACATCTGATCTCATGCAATCTGTCACAGCACAGCATCTCCTGAGCACAGGCTTTTTATCCTTGGATCTATCCCATCTCTGTCTGCACAGACATATTTCAAGGATTTGTCACAGGTCACATCTGCCAGCAATCATGTGGAAGAAACATACAAAAAGAGCAATGCGCATTAGCTCCACTCTCTTCCTCTACAGCCCTCCTGTGCTCCTGACAAATGGACAAACTCCCATGCTGAAGGTCATCAGCCTAATTCCCCACTGCAAAGAAGCAAATGGGAAGCTACCGCGAGCTTCAGTGGACTTTGCCCACTGAAGATGGGCAAAGAGGAGGTGAGGAGTCAAGGCAAAGCAACATAGCTACCCCAAAACTTCATCCCTGTGAAAAGCCTCTGGGCCCTGTAGTGGGCAAGGCTACCTTGTGCCTGGAGTTCCCCCGAAAACTGTTTTACTATTCAAAAATGTCATCTAGGAAAAATATTAGGGGATTTTTACACTTGAGGATTCTTAGGTGTCTGGCAGAAGCAGATCTGTGCTCCGCCCTACCTAACTGCTATATGCACCACAGTATGGGACCTCTTTGTCAATGCACAAGCAGATCAGCTGCACCGGTCCTCCCCATGACTCCACATGGTATGCTGCTCACAGAAATATCAGTCTAATTGCACATGAGGTATACAGCTCATTTGCATTTAAGCTCAAAGTCCAACATACTTTGAAAGCCCTAGATTTAGTGCATATTTGCAATCTGCCTGCAGATCAGAGATCTCCTGGGAAAGACAAGTTCTTCTGTATATGGTTTCTCAGTCAGGAAATCCCAGGTGGGAATGTAGGAATATGGTTGAAATGGACAAATAAAGATACCTCTGTAAATTGAAAGGTGAGTGCCGTCAGCCTTTCAGAAACAAGTGTAGATGAATATTATTGTGTATCTTACAGTCTCAGTGACCTATCCAGTTTCATTATGGTCCTGGGACTGCTTTTCCAGAATTAGTCTGCTTCTCAGTGTTGTCCATACACTAGCACCATGGGGCAAAATAATCAAGGAAGATTTCTATAAAAAATACATGCATATATAAAATTCTGCTTTAAAGGGTTGAGAAACCTAAATATCAGAGTAATATCAGAGTATCTAAATCAAGAAAATCCAGATTAGAATTAGTCCATGTAACAGTCTTTGTAAATGAACTTCTACTGTCAGGTAATACCAGTTCCGTAAAATGGTATTGTTACATATTATTGTTATATTATCCACATCTGAAGAAATCTCTCACTGCAAGGTTTTCTAAAGTATTAGAAGGCTTGGTAGAATCTTCTCCTATATATGATCAACAAACTACCAAAAACAGCTGGTGCTGACACAAACATATTTTGAAACCTGGATGCCTAACACACAAACATCTTTCTTCAGGCAAGGCAGTGGGCCAGGTGTTTAAGACTGAGGATGTGCCAAAGTATTTGGAGCTGAAATGGGAGCAAGACCAGTGAAAAATTCAATCTGTGTGCAGCATTTCAATGTCTCTTTTACAGGTTTTCCATAGTTTGTATTTTTTTTTTTTTTTTGGTCTGGCAAACTCAGTACAAGGGAGAGGCTTGCACAACTTCCATTGAATACTTTCCTCTAAAGAAGGAAGAGTATTGTGAAGGAAGCTCCAAAGCTTATTGAAAGATTCACACCAATACATTATTTTCTATCAGATGTTCTGTAAATATGTTATGAACAGGAAATATTTTATAAAAATAATACAAGAAATATATACATATATAAAAATCCCTCAAAAAGAGACTGATCCCAGCCTTATTCAAGTTAGTGGAAGGTTTGCCAGACACTTCCAGGAAAATCTAGGTCTCATCCATCTCATGAGGAGTCAGTCCTGAACTACTACAGATAATTCACTAAACACTGTAGAAATGAGGAATGACAAATGCAAATCAAGGAGATTTATACAGTGTTTGGTATCAGGATTACCAGTCTTTATTCTTGAAATAAGATATGGTGAATGAAGACTGACTGATTCAAGTCAAGTGTGTTCACTAATAGCCAGTGTAGGTGTACTCAGCAGTAAAAGTCACAAATCAGACACCCAGCTGATAATTGACAACACAACTTGTAATTTGTGTTGTTTGCCTGTTTGAGGTGGCTTCTTCCTAAACTGAGTTGGAATAGTATATTTAAAGAGCTGGTGCGCAGATGTTAAAAATAGGACAGAAGCACATCACACACGTCAGGAAATCCATTTAAAATAATTTCCCAGAGCATTCAGTGGCTGCACAAACTACCCATCCCCACATGCCTGTTCACCTGCACAGTTCAAGTTGCTTTAAGCAGAGCTGTACCACTAGTAACACATGTGATATTTGAAGTTGGAAAACCTTGAAACATTTGAACTGCTATTAAATCTCTGGTAACATTTAGATTAAAACCCCTCTGAGGTATGGAAAGTCTTATGTATCTAAGCAGTGCCTAGAAAAACTTGGGAGGGAGTGAAGACTGAGGTTATGATGACTTCTCTAGGTCTATTTCAGTGAGAATTTCTATTTCTGTTGTTCCTACATCTAATGAGGGTGAGTCAGACTATTACGAAAAAAGCCTAGGAACAAAACTGGTTATCCATAGTCTTTTTCCATATATAGGTAGGATACTAAAATAACCTAAATTTTACAAATTCCTCTGAGTAAAGAGGTATCAAATAGAGTGGCTGCACAGCACCAGGTTTAGCCACAGGACCTTCCTCCACATGCTATTCTTCTTTTTCTTTTTTTTTTCTTTCTTTTTTTTTTTTTTTTTTTTTTCCCAAGGCCCTGCAAGTCTGGGGATAAGCCATAAGCAACTATTACCTCTTTGCACTGGAGCCACAGTGCCAGCTAGTTCAGACACAGCCTTCATACTTCTTTATGCTTCTGCTCTGGGGTAAGCAGGTTTCATGTTAGACTGCAGCCGTTGTCCCAGGTAGCCCACAACAAGATCCAGGAAAGCTCTTCACCTTTCACACTTGTCCTCCCCAGTCTGGTAATGTCAAAGTGGGTCACTGCTCTTTGTTACAGACAGTGGAAAAAGTGGTTGCAACCCAGCTTCATGAAGTTCTCCATGCCAGCTGCTTGTGTCACATGAAGGGGTGCAGCAGTCATTTCCATACCCAAATAAATGCAAACTCCAGGAATGCAATGGAGTAGGCAGTGCTCCTGAGTATTTCAGCTTAATAGAGACATCTCCCAGAATTTCCCCAACCCATATCCAATAAATATAAACCTCTTCTTACCCCAGCACCTCTTCCTCTAGAGTGTGTCTTTTTCTGTGGCAGCAGTATGGAAATAGACTCCTCATAGTCACATCTGTTATTCTAGTGATTTCATAATTGTTGCAGAAGTGGTAATCCCCTCTCTCACGGAAGATGAAACGTCTGAGTGGTACTAAATGACTGAGGGGATTACAACACTCAAGAAGTTTGTGAGCCTTAGGTTCTCCAAAGCCTTTTAGCTTTGCCTATGCCTGCCTCTATTCATTTTGCATGGTGTCTTTTGGGCTTGGCTTCTGAAATAGCTAGATGAGTTACTAAGGTGGAATTCACGGATGGTTGCAGTGTCCTTTGATCAGATTATCACCAGACCTGTTACCTTGTCCCTTGTTCTGATTTTTTACAGGACAGAGTTATATTACACAGACTGTAGAGCCAGCAAGACTCGGAAGCTTTATGCAATTGTTCAGATGTTATTTGCATGGATATGTATGCAGTAGGTTAGGTACATGCTCCCAGATCCTGATGATTTAAGTGAAGATAACTCCAGAGTATGGAGTTAGCTGCCCACCCTTTTTTTTCCTGAACTGAATTATGTCACAGCAATAACATTAAAATTCCTTTGCACCAAGGAATTTTCTCTGGAAACTACAGCAATTTTATTCTACAATATAAATTTCCAGTCACTGGAAGACATTTACTTCTGTATGGATGCAGCTGCCAGAAAGAAACAATGATACATGAAGGCCCAGGAAAAGATTTTAAAAACCTAACAGAACATGCCCAGGAAATACCAATCAATTCATATAGTAACTGATCATCTTCACTTTTAAAAAGCCAAACTAACAGCTGTGCATTGTCTCTTCTTCCAGAAATGAGTCCAGATGACCTGGTGTTACACTATTCATTTCTATTGTAGACTTTGGCAGTTTGTTTCATACTTTTAATTATACTCTTTGAGCAATGAAAGTCATCCCGAATAGTTTACAGCTCATGCCTCATCTGCAATATGTAACCTCGTTCTTTGCAATTAGCAACAAGTCACACAACATTTTATTTGAAATAACCCATTCCTTTTTTGGTATATATTTTACTATACTTTCTGCAAACGCCTATCCCTTTTAGCTTCAGTAGAACTTCAGTCTCCATTGACTTGAACCCAATATAATTATTTACTCCACAGCTCCTAGATTTTTAAGGCTTGAAAAAGCAATTGCATTGTCTAGCCTGAGTTCCTGTACAATAAATGTCATTAACATCATCTAGCTACTGCAGTGTGGAGAGTAATATATTGCCTGCTTAACATTCATATTCTTCTATTGTTACTATTCTATATAGTTAATATGAAATGTATCACTCACAATTGCATTCCTCAGTTTCTTATTCCCTATACATGCTAGTAAATAACTCTATAATGTATTAGGCAATGAAGATTCAGACTAAAATGGTCAAATAGATGCGATTTCTCCTGATCAGTTTTCATATATCCCTATGCATAGTGATTTAATTATCTCTTATTTCAGGTTTCAGTAGTGTTTTACTGCAATCTGTATGTACTTTCTGGAATAGAAAATGAAATAGCTACGTAATAAATATTATACTATGCAGAGTTTGGAAGGGATCTTGCTAAAACTCATTTTTGATTAAAAATAAAAACGCTTTTAGGTGGAGATTATTTTTCTGCTTCTTTGGTTAACCAAATTGCTATTTAAAGATTAAAATATTCACTGTCAGATGGCAAAAAACATATGAAAGATACATTTACTGAGGGTGAAAAAAAAGGGGGGGGTTCAAAAATGGGGCAAAAGACATATAGACGTTGCTTCTGGGGAGGTGTTTCATGTCTCTCATCTGAAACCTTGTACTGTGAACAGCATTTACAACGGTGGCAGCTTCAGATTCTTGGTCTGACATTGCAGACTTCACACGAAATTTCAGAATAGCTTTTCTGAAAAGCTATTTTAGTGTGAGATATCTTTTTCTAAAAACACAGAGACAGTTCATGTCGAACACTGAATTAAAATACAAGAATGATCACTCCCTCTCCTGTATTTAGATCACAGTTCTCGTGTTTCCAGCTTGAGTTAAAGGAAGAAGCCAGAGGAAAACACTCAAAAACAGGTTGTTGTAAAACTGGATATTTTTGCAACATTCTCAATAGTATTAGAACACAAAGCAGTCTTTATCCTCCTCTATCTTCATTCCCAGGTTTTATGTCCCACATTGGCCTAAAAAAATGAGTGCTCAGATATCTATTGAAATTTGAGTTTGATTGTAAAAGCTGCTTCAATTTTAAATTGTTTTCAGCATTTGAGGAAAAGGTGTCCCAGCAAGCTGGAACTTGGAAGATTTTCTCCAGCACAATTTGACAAACAGAAAAACGGCACAAAAAGCTGCTTAAAACTGCAAGAGGAGTAAGTACACCATTGCAGCTGAGGGATCCAGAGGGCTCAATCGAGTATGATCAGGAGAGCGTATTGCACAATCTATTTTCTGTATCTTAAAGACATGCTTGTCCTAATTTATTTAGGAATGTCGAGTAAATAGACAGCATTTTTGCTATTGATTAAGGAATAAAAATCCTTACAACTCTCCCTCCAAAGTCTTAGAAATCTGATGAGGAGAGTCTTAGTCATGCAGTATTAGAACATTTTCTTCCCAGGGAAAGCATCAAACACAACATAAGCCCATATAAAGATTATGTTGAATGACCATTTGCAATCCTGTTATTTTTCTTCTTTTCTTGTATTGATATGAACCTGTCCCCCAAAACTTATCATATGATTAAAAGACAAATGTAAAGAATTATACAGCATTAAATGATTACAGACTGACTCTTGCCCTCTATCTTACTTGTAAGCTCTGTTATGCAACTGAGTGTAGTGACATAAATAGGATATAGGCCGTCTTTATCTTTCTGGAAGAAGTTATAGTGTATTTAAAGGATTTTTGGTATGTGTGTTACTTTATCTTCATTATAGAAACAACTTGGATGTGGGCTCTGGGGGAAATTTATAGTCTCTCCATGACACAATTAAATTACAAATGTCTCATTAGAGACTGCCAGTTTACCTCAGATAATGACTCTAAAACATTCATCTCAAAGCTCATTTCCAGACTGTTTTTCTTTTGAACTTGTTGTACTTGAGTATTGTACTAACGTTTATGAATATGTTTTCAAGGGGTAGTGTCCTTTAGGGCACACCATAAAATACTAGCGTACTCGGAGTAAAAGTTGGTAAGAGTCCAGAGAACAGAATGGAGAGAAAGCCTGCAGAAGGGAAAGACAAAACTAAACAAAACAGCTAAAGCCCAGTTATAAATACTTTTATCAAACACATGATCAGAGAAAGAATTTTTGAATATACAGATACTTCACCCATTGCAAGCTACAATTAAAACAAAATTTCAGATGATGAAACAAGTGCACCAGCCTAATATATTTACTGTGATTCACTATGAGCTCAAAATAAGTTTGGCACCAGCTATTTCTGCTACTGATCAAGTTTTACAAAGTAGGCCTTTCGTGAATACTTTCTTATATTTTGGCTTTTTGCCTTTGTCACCAGTTACACACTTGAGTATTAAAAGAGTAATCAAGTACTAATTAATTCAAAATTAACTCTAGATGATTTTTAAACTTCCCTTCCAACCCAAACCATTCTATGATTCCATATTATTCTGCCTTTCATGAATTCCAGGAAATGGATGAATTAGATTACTTTATCCATTGTATATAAAAAAATAAGAAGAAGAAAAAAAAATCCCTTCTTCTTCATATTGAATATACTTTTTACAAAAAATTATGTCCTGTTTGCAAGGAATGGATTACTGTTTAATGCTACATAAAAGTACCCTACTTAAATTTAGTTCTCTTTAATCACTACTTTGGTGAGAGAAGACACTGGTAATCCTGAGCTCCTTTTCTTTCATGAGTATATCTGAAGGGAACACAGCATATAATTTGTGCAGAAAGGAAGAAAGTGGTTCTAACTTCTGCAGTTCTCCTGACAAGTGGACAAGGCTCTTTATATTCTGTCTAAAGCCTCTGCCCTCTTCCTCCTGATATCAAAAACTTGAGCCCAGTAACAATAAATTAAAGCTGCACACACAGACCTGAAAGCATTTTCTCTATTAACTCCCAGTAGGAAAACCTAACAGTCAACAAGGTTATAAAAGAGTCTTCTCCCTCAGTCTTTCAAACAAGTGATTCCCAATGGTCAAGAGACCATTTTTGTAATGGTCTCTTGAGGTGTACAAACAGAAGAGTGTTTGGCTCTTCTCTTGTTTCTGACTTTCTCTCTTGAACTGAATGATAATATGCCCAGTTCACAATTTGGAAGAATTAGTTGTAGCAAGATCTATGTCACCATGCATTTCTTGAAACAGTGATGAATGTGAGGAACAATGCATGTTAAAAAACTTTCAGGTCACATAGAGCTGTTAAGGGGTAAAGTCTCAATTTTATTTGAAATTTTCCCTGAGTCCCTACACTCTTCAGAAGTAACAGGCAGAAAATTTTAGCAAAATACCCTACTCTCATCTCCAGATATCAGTTATTGTCTGAAGAAGGATTAACTGTGGCTGTGAAGGAACAGATATTGATTTTACAGTGACCTGTGACCTCTATTTTTCATCCATCCTTTCTATTTCCAGGAACACTAAACACAACAGGACACAAACATTCAACCAATGTGCAATGAGAGAGTGTCAGCATTGCTTAAACTTAACCAGAGTGCATAGATATGAAAAAGGGAACTCAGAACAAAGATCCGTGTGAGTGGGAAAATGGTTCATGACTAGCTAATATGCAGCACTCCACTCTGAGGCAATATCCACTAACTGTTCATTTCTGGTGCACTTGAGACAACATGGCTGTGGTGAAAAGCTGACACATGAAATCCTTACAAATCCCAGAAACAGGCAGACAAACAGAAAGAAATGGAAGGTATTGTAGTCTCTGAGTTTTCTGTGAGCCTGACTTATGAATGCTGGAAGTCAGCAGTACAGTATTACTATCTCTTAACAAAAATATAGCTTTTTCTCCCCTTCCTTATATTTCCCTGGGAGATTGCATGTGCTGTATCAGATTGTGGCTAGTAGTGACAAGAGTGATATAGCAGGAGACTTTATTGAGGAAGTTAGGAACATTTTAAAGTACAAACTAGGCCAAAAAGGCATTTAAAATATCCCAAAGGCAAGCCAAGAGAAATGGCCCTTTGGATGTTTCAGGACAGATACTCCAACAAGCTCAGTATCTAACATCTCCTTCTTAGGCACTTAACAGCAAGGCTGGGCTTTCAAGGGTACTAAGCTCCATGAGCTAACCACTCTGATTAGGAGACCAGCCCTGTAGGGCTTTGATTTTTCAGCCTTGTTTTTTTGTTTGTTTGTTTTTGTTTTTCCCTAGATCTTAATAACTCAGGGAAACTTTTTCCTCTTTTGTTTCATTTTAAAAATCTGTGTTTCCTGGAAGTCTGGCAAGTCTCACACTACAATAGTAGATAGCTAACATCCCTTGCAGTTCGGGTCTTTCACTGTAAAGTAAAATTAGCTGAGGTGAGGTTTACCTGTGCTACCCACTGCAGTCTGATTACCTGAATATCACCTTTAAGAATTCAGATACATGCAAAAAAAAAAAAATCATAATTTAAGTATAGGAAAGATTTATATGGCTATAAGTGAAACTATTCTTCTGGAATGAATATGATCTTAAAGTTTAGAAATCCTCGGGCTATTCTCTAAACAAAGATGTGGGAAACTATTGCTGTTTATATTAAATATTCCCATGTGGATCTTTTGGTCCTTGTGGAATATGAATGGCAATCTCTTGTAAAATCCCTACTGGAGCTGTCAACGCTTTTTATATGAGGCATCCCAGACACAGAGAGGAGTGAAGCATGCATGTCGGTGGGTCATACCTGTTTCCTTAGGAAGTGCTCACCCCTCTGGTGGCCAATAGGTTTTCTGAGGCTACCCAGATATCAGAGCAAAGTCAGTAAAGGGAGAACGATTAGTCATGGGGGAGGACGTAATACACTCTTCCCTATTACCAACTTTGTGAATCAGTCGTCAGCAGAACTATACCTGATTAAGAGTAGAGGAATTTGAGACTAAAAGAATGATCCTAAGCCACAGAGTTTGTCCCCATTCTCACAAAACCCAGCTCACACAGTCAGCTCACATACTCATTAGGTTCCACCTTGAACCTTTCAATTTTTGTCTGTTGCCTTCATGAGCACCTGACTCAGAAACCATCTTCTACCTTGAAACCTGAATTAATACCTGAACTGTTAATAACCATTTCTCATTGTGCCAGTATTCTCTGTTCATTTAAATTTCTTCTCTTCCTGGTATTTCTCCTTCTGTTCTTCCTTATTGTACTTGTGGAAAGTAACCATGTCTTTTCTCAGGATTCATTGTGTTGCTAAACAATACTAGCTCTTCTGGTCTTTTCTTCTAAGACAGAAGCCCCAATGAGCACGTTGATGGGCTTGTTGAACGGGTTCTTAGTCATTCCATGAACTCTTCTCTGTTCTTATCCCCATGTATGTGTTTGGTCCCACATAATCCAAAAAAAAAAAAAAAAAAAAAAAAATAGGTGGGTTCAAAGAATACCAGAGAATCTTCTGCCACTACCTTGGAGAAGGTCAGTCCCTACAAGAAATTTTTCAACCAAAATGTTTCAACTGATAAACAGCAAGCTTGCATTCTCATGGTCAAGACCCCATTACAATTTCAACAGTATTTTTTCCTTCTTCTATTATTTCCAGATGATGGGATCTGACTTTATTGCTTGTAGCACTTATACAATTAAGTGAGAGGTGAATCAGGGCCAGGTTGTTTGCCAAAAAACAAGTAAAACCCAAACACTTCATGTCACTGTTTATTTTTGCACTTTTCTTGAAGAAATCTCTAGATCAGCTGCACCAAACTTCGACTTCAGGATGCCTTGGATAAGGCTCTTGCTTAAGCTACCTTGTTTATACCTATCTGAATAATTTCTCCAAGAATGATTGTAGCCCAAAATATACTTACCAGCATATTTAAACAAAAATCAAGATTAAAAAGTCCTGTTTTTTCTGTATATGCAGAAATGAAACAGTAATTATACAATGCATATCTGCTCATTATAACTGAGATATTAATTTTATGTTACACCTACACAAAGAAAAATTATTATTTGATAGATCTAAAATGAAAATGTTGCTCCCTTAAAGTCAACAGCAAAATTCCTGCTGAGTTTAATGGGCTAAGATTTCTTCCACGGAGTCTGATTTACTACTTCTCTTGATGAGTTGTATGCAAGGGTAACTCTGCTGAAATCACTGGAATTCCCTTGGCATTGAAGCAGTGAAATTAAAAATCAGACAATCATTGTAGTTTTTACTGGAATAAAAATATTGCAATTGAGGGATAAATGTTTAGGTAAATATCAATTGTCTGAGATGTTCAAGACTGGCTTTTTAGACAGTTGTATACTGCTATAAAAGCCAAATATAAATACATATCATGTATTCATACCATTTTTATAAAATTGGAATCTTGCATAGACAAAACAGGGAAATTGCAGACTTACATCATTGCTAAATGAGTTTCTCTTCAAAAACTGCTCAATGTTTTTTAGAACAAGAGCCAAATTCTGCCCCTTGATATACACATGCAAATTCCATTAAAGTAGCTGGAACTGCGCATTCATACTTGTGGGAATGATTTGGCTGTTTAAAGGCAGTTCTGAGGGCATTGACTGCTAGGGCTGCTAAAGAATTTTCCAGTGGAAAAAAAATATACATTATTTTTTGGTCAAAACCTGTTGATTTGTCAAAACTAAACATTTCCGCACAAATATATACGGCATGTTTGGCAGTGATCACATTTCTGATCAAGGATAAAGAGAAAGCAAATGTCCACAGTACAGCCAACAAGCACTCATGCCAAATAGAGGGCTAACGTTCATATTCATGCTTTCCCAGAAGTGCTCCTTTCTCTCACAGTCCATGATGAATCCCTTGACCAGGATGAATTGTCATCAGTCTCCTTCACTTGGAGCTATTTCATGCAGTTCTAGAAATTCAGTATTAATTGTGAAAGAGACTGCCTCATCATCACTTCCCCATCTGGTAGCTTTGTGTTCTTGTCAGGAAAAGGAATAACTTGAACCTCTCCTCCCTTCCATGGGATTGTTCTCTTAACAGGCACTTTTGTTCCTGAATGAACAGGGCATTGGCTTAAACACCCCCTGCTGCAAAAGGATTATGTCCATCTTAGAGTACTGGGAAAACTCTTTACTGGTCAGAAATGATAATGAGATTGAACATTTGTACATTCCACCCACTTCTCTGAAAATACTTATATTTCTTAATATAAGATGTATTTCTTAATTTTGGTTTTACTTTGAAAATCTATATTTTTGTCTATACCAATAACTTTTGATATATTTGCTTCCCACTTGCAGTATTTCAGAAACGAAAATAATACTTCATTAAGCACTCATTTTTCAGGGTACTTGGGGATACAAACTAAGAGAAAAACTTTTTACATACGTACATGCTAGACCAATAGCCAGAGAGACACCATGTTCCTACTGCACTGTTTACCACAGCAGCTGATAACAGGCAGAGGGATGAGGCAGAAAGAGGGGAATTTAACACTAATAGTACATATTATGGATGGCTTAACTGGCTGGCCTCTGGAATGACAGAGTAAAGCACAACCTGTCAGAAGTGTGGTCATTAAGTTGAGATCTAAGTCCATTGCCATGTCAGGGAGCAAGACTAAAACAATTCTGATGTGTCAGTCCTGCTCTGTTTTTTCAGTTGGAAAGGTAGGCATTTCTTGCCCCCTCCCCACAACACTCCAGTGGGAGCCCCCTCAAGGGAAATGCAGCAGAAGCTGTTACGAGATGTGAATATCGTTATATGTTCCAATACTTTTTTGGAGTGAGACATAGAGGTGCAATCAAGTTTGTCTCCCATTTCCCAGTTCTGTCAGCTCAAAAAGGAAGTCTCAGACTCTGTGGGCAGCTTGGCTGGCAAACAGAGGGGACAAGGCTTATGAGATGAACAAACATAATGTTAGCTTTTTCCACAGGCTGAATTTCACTCTGTCATTAAATGTAGCACTGTTGACTTCTGCCCACCCACCATTAACCCCTTTAGGACTCACTCCTTAGCTGTTTTTTGGCAAATCCTTACTGCTTGTGAATGAAATCCAAATGAAACATTTTCTCCTCTTTTTTGTTCAAAACTCTTTGATTGCCCTGGAATGATGGAGCTGCTTTTCTATAGTTTGAAGTTACTTAGTTCATTGCCTTTCTTCCTTCCTTTCTTCCTTTCTTTCCTTCTCTCTTTCTCTCTTTCTTCTTTCTTTCTTTCTTTCTTTCTTTCTTTCTTTTCTTTCTTTCTCTCTCTCTCTCTTTCTCTCTTTCTTTCTTTCTTTCTTTTCTTTCTTTTTCTCTCTCTCTTTCTCTCTCTCTCTTTCTTTCTCTCTCTCTCTCTTTCCCTTTCTCCCTCTTTCTCTCTTTCTCTTTCTCTTTCTCTTTCTCTTTCTCTTTCTCTTTCTCTTTCTCTTTCTCTTTCTCTTTCTCTTTCTCTTCTTTCTCTTTCTCTTTCTCTTTCTCTTTCTCTTTCTCTTTCTCTTTCTCTTTCTCTTTCTCTTTCTCTTTCTCTTTCTCTTTCTCTTTCTCTTTCTCTCTTTCTCTCTTTCATTATCCCTTTCTTTCATTATCCCCTTTTCCTTCTCCTTCCTTCCTTCCTTCCTTCCTTCCTTCCTTCCTTCCTTCTTTATTTCCCTATTTCTTTGTCATTCCTTTTTAGTTTTAACACTTTCACTTCTAACTGCAGTCCAGAGCCTGTAGGAAAATGCTTTCCCTTCAGCTGGGCCTCTTTCTATCTTATCAAATAATATTAGCTTGCACTCCATTTATACCACATATAGCCTTAAAAACTCTCATAGCTTTTAACCTGTCATGTAGATTAAGACCTCATTAAATTTCATACTACCTTCAGCATGATCGTGTTACCTAATGTTAAAGATTTTGAAGAAACATAATCGGCACTGATACGGAATGAAAACAGAGGGATATTTCATCATATGGCTGCTAGTGGCTTCAATTGCTGGGAAGACAGTTCGCTGTTGGTTCAGTCTGGTCTGTGTTGCTGTATGTGCCCTTTCTGGACTAAGCTAATTGATTGCTGTGTTTCTGAATTTGAATGAACACGTCCGTGCTAATAGATAAAACACTGGTATTTGAGAATCAGTAAAGTGTGTGCATGTGTACATATACAGATATGTATATACATGCATATTTATTTAATATTTTACAAGCATGAATAGGTACAGGAATAAAATTCCCTTATATTTTTCTGGCATTTCTTACATGTTTGCAGAAAAAGCTGTTTAGAGCGGAATAACTGAAACCAAATAGAGGAATATACTCTGCTGAGGTTTCAGTGTTTGCAGTGTGATAACAGCTATACGCAATTATTTCTAAAGGCTGTTTTTGTGTGTGTGTGTATGTGTGTGTGTGAGCACAGTATAGAGAGCTTGAAAGTTCAGCCCTGCCACAGCAGCTTTACAGATGAAGCATGTTAAACAAGAGAAAGTGCCAGTGATCCAGTTTTATTAATAAGGAACAAAAATACAAAATGACTTGTTCTCAGTCATCTAGGAGATGATCTTCTTATCATTTCTAGGAGGTGATTCACTCCTATCACAGCAAATACCTTTGCTACCAGTCCAGTCTTTAAACTTTACTGTACTGATAATGTTTCTGGTCCCGTCACAGATATAGAAAATCCTGAGAAAGATACAAAAAGAGAGCTCTCAGTCTCATACAGCTCAAGTCCCTTGAGGATATGAGCACCTCATACCAGTTCTGTGTTTGCCCTAACAACAAGACACTTAACTGCGAGGCTGCAGTCCACTGCTGATGGGGAACAGAGGCAGAGAGTGGGCAGGAGCTGCCCACGGCAGCTGGGGGAGTGAAGGAGTTGAATTCAAGTTTTCCTGAGGTTTGACCTGGAGGTCTAACATTTGGTTCACTATTTCTTCTCTGGGTGCTTAGCTAATCATACAGAAGTCCTTATCAGGGCATTACAGACCTCCCTACAGGAGAGCACTGATTAACAATCCCTTCAATGCATTTCTCCACTTATTTTCTTTCTCTTTTTAAATGACTCTTACTCTTCCAAAGGATTAGGCAACATAACAACATCATTATCATTTTTCTCTTGAAAGCACCTTGTTAGGTTGGCTTTTTTCTTTTTTTTTTTCTCTTTTTTTTTTTTCTTTTTGAGAGAGAGAGAAATAAGGGTGGAAGAAGAATAGGAGCAAGACCAGCTCTCCCCAAGTAGTTGATGTAATTTCCTCCTGGGACAGACTGCTCCTCTTGACCTGCCTCCTCCCAGCCACAGCTCCATCTCTGTGGCCAGGGAAGGCCTCCAAACCTGGCAGGATGAGGCCCTCCCCTGGCTGAGCCCAGATAGCCACTCGGAGGGCTTCCCTGTGTCACATCCATTGTAAACTCCACCATGCTTTTCCTGTGTCTGCACAACATCTCAGCTCATTAGGAAGACATGAGATAGCAGAAGGCCCGATATGGCGCTCTGCGGATCCCCCAAGCCCAGGAGATCCTCCTTCCCCTACCATGCATGCATGGGACCCTTCACTTTAACCCAGCTTTGCCTTTTGTCTGAAGGGGAGAGACTATTTATGAGGAGTCATACAAAATAAACATGAAGAGTTCACCATAAAATATGACAACCACTTTAAATAATGTTGACTTAATTAAACTTTAAACTTTATTTATATATTTTATGGCTGTAGTGTGAGCTCTTCTCGGATGTTTACTTCAGTGAAAAATCCATCATGTGAGGGCCTTGAAAGGAATTAATCCCCTTACCCCTGGCACAGAACTCAGCTCCAACAATTCAGATCTAAATATTTAGTGATGGATGATACATGTTTATAGAACAGAGGGCAGCATGACATTTAAATGGGATCCGGGGTTGCTATAGTGAGCGTACATTGTTGAAAAGAAACGGGAAGCTGAAGCCATGCCAATTATCGGAAGCCGATAAGTCAGCCCCTTTTTGCCTGATTTTTTTCCCTTCCATCTATCCCTTCTGGGTTTTTGAAGGCTTATTCACAGAGTATTATGAGCAATTTTCAGAAGGAAAAGTTCTGCTGACTCTTGTACATTTGGTAGTGCATCCCATGGTTAAACTAATAGCCTCGTTGGGTGTCAGCCAAAGGTTACAGGCCTCTCAAAATATTCTTGGAAAAAAAAAAAAGAGTTTATCACTGAACTGAAGTTTCTCATTAGTAACCCTGTGTTGTCTAATCTGTGAAATTACATGATTAACTCTTTTGCAGAGACAGCTTCAGCCAGAGTTTGCAATCCCACAGGAAGTTATTAAAAGTATCACCAAGATAATTTCCCCGCTTTGTACTTGGCCCTTAGGGTAAAGGAAATACATCATTAGATGAGTACTTTATAATAAAGCTATAGATCACTAACAATTATTAAATGGCTGTCAAGAATGATTATTATTTTAAAAGTTGAGGACTGTGCAATTTGAAAAACAAATAAAAAACCTCGAAAGAAATTACTTCCTTTGTTTTTGTATAGAAATTAGAAACATGCCTTCTCCCCCATTCTCTTTGAAGTGATTATTGGAATATAATCTTCCTCTGTACACAGCCATCTTACCTTCAACAATTCTTTTTGCATCTCTAAAAATACTCTTAAGAAAAGCAACCACTTGCTATTAGGAGGAAATTCCTCAGTGGCCCAGAGGACAACAGGACCTTTTGCATGTACTGACAATGACACTCAGTGCATGAGCTGTGAACCCGATGCTTCAAGTCACTGAAGCAGAGGTGGTGGTCCTTGCTTTTGGTGAAAGTTGAACTCAGGAATATCTGGGACACAGAATATCCTCGAGTCACGTATTTTAGCTGAAGTCACTCGCAGATGTTTTCCATGATTTGTTGCAGTGGTTTTTGGCTTCCTTATGAGCTCCTCCCAGATCATTGGGTGGTTTAGCTTGCATCTTTTGGGAGAAAGGGTGACAGGATCTTTAGTAACTTCCCCTTCTAGGTCTTTTTTCCCTTTTTTAAATTTTGTTTTGTCTTGTTTTCAACTGTTAGTGAAAAAGTGTTTAGATGATGGAGATGCCTGCCCAGTCATCCAGGCTGTGAGTGTGATCCGGTGACACAAATGTCCAGCAGGGATTGTGGTGGGACATCCAGTTGAATCATGTGAAAGTCACAAGAGGTTTAGACAGAGGGGAAGCTCATGGAAGCTTGAACCAGCAAGGACTCTTCTGGTCTTCAGATTATATCTAGCCAAACAATTCTGTATTATGGGTGTCAGCTATGAAGCCAACAGAAAACAGCTGGAATTTTTAAAATATAGTAAGATTTTTCCTCCTCACACCCAGAAAAGTAAGACTGCTACCAGACCCCTGTAAGAAAATTTATTCACGTTGCTGCAAGAATATCAGATCTTTCAACCAAGCTGATTTTAGGAATTAACCACACATCCTCACAGATGCTTTCGTGATTTCATCTCATTATGGTGCCTCAATATAGCTAATGCACCCATGCAGTATAACCTAGGAGTTAAGAAACAGTGCCTTGAATTAGAAGAGCTGAAGTCCAGTCTCAGCTGCATAGATGTGCTACCAGGTCAAGTGATTTGATCTTTCTAGGCGACATTACTTCTTCCTCTAATAAATTCTTCCTGACCTTATATAAGCCATGATCTTCTAAGACAAAAGTCAGTGGACTGTATAAACGCAATATGTGTTTATACATTTTCAATATAATTGCAGTTTCAGTTGCTCACTTACCTTTTTCATTCTGTATCACTTTCACTGGCAAAAACTGGTATACTCTTAAGTGTTTAGAATAAAATTCCCTCCAATCTGCTCATTCTTATTTTTGAAAAGTGATCTGAGAATGGCCTGGATTAATCTTTAATCCTTTTACTGCTTAACCTAAGATCTACATGTCTAGCACTTTTCGAAAAGTTTAAATAGGGGAGGAGAGTTTGTCTAAATTGGTGTATACATAGGATAATATTCCTCTTATTCCAGTTCTAGTTTCTAAAAATAAAATGACTGGAATTCATTCTAAAGTGCAAGATAGGGTAACTCAGCCTCTGTAACCTTCCATGATCTGCAAGTGATGAATTAATTTTTACTGCGTTTTGTAGTAAAGAAAAAGAAGACAGACAAAATTTTCTCTAGTGTTTGTTAACCAATTAAAAAAGAGATGACATTTTTTCTTCAGAAATTCTTCAGACACAAAAGATTCTGGAATGTATTCAGACTTGTGGTGCTTAAATAAATGCAACCTAAATCTTTTGAGGCTTGTTTATTATCGGCGTGAGACCTGAATTTCAATATGAGGTTGGAAATTACTTGAAGATTTATAGGGAAGAAGAACACTGAAGGATCTGCAAAAGGTATCTAAGGAAAACAAAACTATTCCCAAATAAGAACAACTTTAGCTGTCCTTGCAGGCATCCATACTTCCATGGGAAAACTTTCAGGGGTCTGTAAACTGTAAACCATTGAAAAAAAATATATGTATATGACACATGCATATTTGCAGAATAGAAAAGAATAACTTAAAAAAAAAACTATGAATGTCAATACAAAATCTCTGGCTCACATCTCTCACTTTGAACTGGGATTTTATAACATAGATCTCTGAACTTGTAGAAGATAATCAAATACGCACCAGAGCTGATCAGAAAAACAATATCAATGCAATTCTAATTTGACGGATGAATGCAGCATGCAATTTTCTTCTTGTAGTTTTTCATTCTCAGGAGTTTTATTCTCTCTAACTGAGGTTGATGGTAAAATACTAATTTATACAATTAGAGAGATCTGCAACTCTATATGAGAGAATCAACGTAATCAGGGACCAGTTCTTTCAGAACTATTAGACATCATAGCACAGAATGGGTCATACCTCATTTTAGCATTCATTTCTGATGTTCAAGTGATACCTCCAAGAGATATAGGAGTGTGCCTTTGCTTTTACTGTGGATTATACCTTTACATCTGTGGGAGTAGCTGTTGTTTTGTTTTCATTTCAAAACCAGTTTGTTGCAGATGAGAACTGTGCTCTTTTCTGCAGTATTGACTCATTTTTCTTCTTGTACTACTGATTTTCTTTATTTATATCATCCAAGAAAGAGATCACTCTTTACAGATAGAAAATATAACTTCAGCATCCAATCAAAGCTATATGTTAAATTACTACATTCTTTTTTTCAGGAGAAGTCGTGTGTAACCATCCTTCCATTAATATATATGTATGTTCCTATTAGTTTTAAATTTCTTTCGCTGGTCCGCATTCTGTCTAATTTTAGAGATGTTGGCCCTGGCTATTCTTGTCCTAAATGAATTTTTATCATCCAGCAAAGGATCATGCTCTGTATGTATGCTTGGCATTCGCAAAACCTGATAATATCTCTGTTTCATCTGCTGGGAAGAAGGAGGAAAGCTCTCCTGTGGCAGGGATGGATGTTTCCAAGAGCATCTCCTTTTCCCTGCCGCTGAGTGGCTGTTTCGCATCACTGGAGGCAGCAGGAATGCAGTAGATCTCATCTTAGGGCAAACCTCCCATCTTCTAATCACTCGGCTTCAGGTAAAGGCAATAGTGTCATAATCACACCAAAGGCTCATTCCATAAATGAACGAAGTAGGAGTGGTAGGAGTAGAAGAGGTAGGAGTAGGTAGGAGAAGTAGGAATGGAAGAGTGGAGGGCCTTTCATGTTTGTTAGCAGGCACTCTGCATTTTCAAATGCCATGATTTGAAAGAGATGCATCTCCATCAGAGATGAAGAGCAGTGAAGGAGGAAGATTAAAAGAAATAATAGCTAGAACGAATGTGGAAAAAAAAAATCAAACCCTTCACTGAGTATTTGTTTTACACTTTTTGTCTTTGCAGATTATGTGCTTTTTAAACCAAAAGTGTTAGGTTGTTTCTGCACTTCATTGCCAAATCAGAAAAAAAGATTCATGCAAAGCATTATCCCTGCTTGTATTCATATTTGTAATTATTCTTACACTTCAAATGTGTGGAAAATCCATTATTCATAATACTGTGTTTTAGTTGGTAGAGCACCAGACTCACAGATGATTAGTGATAGTTGATGAAATGAACTTTTGCTAAAGTTCAGGGGTCTTGCGTTATATAAAATTGAATTTCTAAAATCAGTGCCTTTGATGTCTTCCCAGTACAAATATTTTACTCACAATTAAGCACTTGGGACAAAAGTCTGGGAGAAGGGGGAGAGAGAAAGGGGAGGGGAGATGTGGTTAATGGCAATCCTCAGTAGGACAACTTAAAAATATGACTATGATTTCTCAATAGCTGCTACTGACTTTCCGGTTTACATGAATTTGCCAAATGTATTTTCTTTGGGTCAGATCTTACTTGTCTTGCTCACACAAGTATTCTTATTGACTACTCCTGAGAATAAAGCAACCCAAATTTTGCTTACTCTTTCTGTTTAGCTAACTCCCTGAGGACCAATTCAAATAAACTAGAGTCCTGTGTTTCTGTATCAGTTAACGGGGCTGTGATTTTATACTAATATTCACGTTAGCAATTTTTTTTCAGGGGAAATACTTATTTTCCTTGGTTCTCTCAGAATGAAAACAAGGAAAGAAGAAACGTTTTCCTGACTTCAGAGTGGAAACCCTATTATCCACAGGCCTGGCCAATCCACATGCTGTGATTAGCCTAGCTCTAAACAGATGTTGTTTCTGCAGTTCCTGCCATTTTTGCTGTGGTGATTTTTTTTTGGGGGGGGGGGAGTTTAATAGGCATACTTTTATGCTTTTTTATTTCCTTTTGCTTGGAAAGTTTTTGTCCAAATGTTTCATTTTCAGTGAAAAAGCCAACAGTACTCTAGCTGAAGCCTAACATTTTATGCTGACAGCCACAAAGCTGCCACGAATTGAGCTTTTGCAAATCCCGGCAATGCTACAGCCTCACAGTGTATAAATTAGCTATCACTCTGCATTTATACCTGAATCTGAATACATACCTGTATGTGCACCTGTACCTGTACTGACAAAGCTCTTTTCATACCTCTGTATGCTCTATTTTGCAATTAATTTCAGTTTCAGATATTTCAGACTATACAGTTGAATCTATTTGGGGTAAGAGAAGAATTTGTAAGGACATAATGTATAGTCTTCGTTGTAAATAGAAGCAAGCATAATGGATGAGTTAGAGTGAATGCCTGAAGAAAGCTATGAGTCCAAAAGGGAGCTGGACTGAGATTCCTGGCATGTAGGTGCTATTTCTACTGCTTCTGGCAGCCTCCTTGTGGACGCTGGGTGAGTGGCTTCCCACATTGATTTAAATCTTACTTTGCATGGAGCTTGGATTATCTCCTACTATATAAGCTTAAGTAGTGTCATGAACACCCAACTTCCAGGACAGTTCTTAAGTGATGTTATGATGTATGATTATCTTTTTTTTTTCCAATGCAATGTTCAGTGCTTTCAGCCCTTTGCTAGAAACTGTTTTGTTCGTTTCTTTTCTATTCTTTTTTTTCCCCCTAAAATTTGGTTGTTTTCCATGGAAATATAAAACTCATTAATGGGAACTTTTCTTCTTTAGGTAGGTATGATGCTGTACTGGTTAAGACATTAGTTTATATTCCACGATATTCATCACTACCTGAAATTAGATTTGACCGAGGACTTTGACCTTTACTTGAAAAGTGTTGCCTTGCCCTTCCCTTCCTTGGCTAGCCAGTATGTCTGCTGCAGACAAGTGTGCATCTGGAAGAAGGCATCTTTTCCTTGGGTGGTAGGAAGTTTCTCCCTGACGTCACATGAGCAGCCACATGGACATTGTCAGAATCCCACAAAATTTGTCCTGCAAAAGAAATCAGTTCAGCCCCCAACCTTTTGCCTGGGGAGCTTGGGGAAAAATAGTTTTCGGTCTATAAACAGAAAGTTTGACCTGCTCATCTTAGCCAGCTTGTATAAACAGATCAGTTCATCAGGGAGGTGATGCAGGTTTCAGTAGGAAAGGGGGCACCCTTTGCACGTGTGAGACGGATCCTGGCTTGTTGCCCTGCTCCCCTCTCAGCACACAACAAAGCCTTTGGGATGCCTCCTCTGTCAGGTCACCCAGCGCATGGTGTGAGAGGAGAAAAGGGGAATCATTGCATTGTGTCTCTGGATCAGTAGGCACCAACAAACTTATGGCAGGGTGAGGAATAACCTCAGGGTACTTGGCTTTCAGCACACTCAGAGGGAAATAGTCACAGAAGATGGAAGAGGGGGAGTACCTGTTGCCAAATAGCTGTGATTACAGTGGTGGCAAACATCCAGGGAAACAGAGCCTCAGTTCTGTTTTATCAGGATCCTTTGTAAATTGCTATTAAGAAGTATTTTTCAACAATCTCATTTTTATTAGCCGTTTGTGCCCATTATAGTTTTCTAGTTGCTAGTTTGTTATGGCTGTAACATAAATAAAGTTCTAAAAATGTCTCATTTGAGAAATTGCAGAGCTGGGCATACCATTTAGACACAGATAAAAGCAGATGTAAAGGGCTTTCTTTGTAATGGGTCTATTTTATATTTAATAGAACTGTCATATAAACCTATACTAGCATTTAAAATGCAGTTTCTAGGCTATAAAATAAACACCATTTCTAATATTGCTGTTGGCTTTCACCTATGGGACACAGTTCATTAAAAGCTCTCTAAGGTATTTACGTGGGATTGCCATATGATTTACAACCTAAGAGCCACCCCAGGCAACAAATGTGTTTCTCCCCCACCTTAGGAAACAGTTCTTCAAAAATATTAATGATTCCTGCAGGATCACTCAGCCAGGAGGGACTGGTATGATCGGTGGTGCCTGTGCTGGAGGGGACTGGCACACCTTTTAGAGCAGGAGCTCTGCTAGGTACAAATGCCTCCCACAGGAAGACTATGCCTGGGAACCACTTTTGCATTATTTAACGATGTTTGTGAGACAAGTGTCATCACAAAAATACCTGTATCAGATCTCTGTGGGAGGTAAGGCAGGGCTGCGTGTGCTGGATTTAGGGATTAGCTTGTTTGCTTGTCTGAGCTGGGCTGAAACACCCACTGGAGATGCCCACATCTCTCCATTGGCTGCAGAAATAGGCATCCAGGTGAGGTGGTGAAAATAAGGTGGAAGCACCTCAACACAAGTTCTGCATTACTATGTGAAGATGTGAGACAGCTTGAGGACGTTGCCTCTGACATGGTGCTAAATTTCATCCCAGGTTGAGATACACTTTTCATACTGTACTCATCACTCAGCAACATTTTGGCTTCCTCCCTAAAGCAGTAGGATGCTTAGATCCTCTCGTACCTTACTCTCCTTGTGAGCCAGACCAAGAACATGTAGTTCCTTCTCTCTGAACTGCCAGTAATAACATCTCCTCAAGTCTTTTGGGTGAGGAAACATGAGGAAGAAGAGAAGCAATCTGTGCACCACTCTGTAGAGTGCCCTGACCAATCCCCCCATGGCACGCACTGACACTGTGCTGTTCATCACTGCCCAGCAGCAGGCAAGCACCTACACTGAGACACTCCTGGAAGCTGCTGTCCCCTGTGGAAACAGCCTGCCTGCTTGCTGGCCTTAAGGCAGCATTGCTGTTATGAGGGGTGATGCTCTGTGCCTCCCCTGAAAGTTCCTGAGATCTGTGGCTCTGGCTTGTCAGACTTTAACTGGCTGTACTGTTATTTTCCATGCCTCAAGCTGATTATTATTTGTTTAATGGAGCAAAATACTTCAGCCATTTCTGAGCCAAGAGCTTGGGGGGGAATATATTTTTATTTTAATATTTATTATTTTTTTTTAATGTTGGCAACCTCTTCTCCAAATGCCCCTGTGCTTTCCAGAAGGCACTTCAGACTTGGCAGGGATGGGGTCCTTTGTGCTGGTCAAGTGCATACCACTTTCTGTTTTGATTCAAATCTAATGGGATTATATTGCTCTGAAAAATCAGACTGAGTGTAATGAACTGATGTTTTGATTTTAGCAGCTAAAATTTTGTATGAATCCATTCTCACTAAGCATTCTGGACCTTTTCACAACCCACGGATGCACCAAAACAGTTCTACACAGACCAGCTGACACATGCAGCTTGCCCAGTAATACCAGGACTTTGCCCTGCAATGCTGCTCCATGTCTGTTGTGACTTTAGTTGCATGTGGGATCCAGCTGGCATGCTGTGTCTTGGGCCCTCAATGCCTTAGGAAGACTGGGCAAGCTCTTGGAAAAGTAGCCTGTGGCTCAGTGGACAGAAATCTGGTTGAGGATGTGGGGGAACTGTCTGAGGCAGTGCACAAGGACTATTTAAGCAACAAAAGTGGGAAGAGAAAGGAAAGTCTGAGAGATCTGGACAGGGCAAGCATGCAGAATAAAACTGAGAGGAGGTATCAGATGTGTACTGGAGAAATGAGAGGGTCTAGCAGAAGGGAAGCAGCAGAGGAGAGGAATTCAGAGGCTGGGGTGGAACCCAAACATCCCAAGTCTTACTGTCCTACTGCCTTAAATAAATATTTCTGAAACCCACTGGCAGGGCACTTGTCTCATCCTCATCTGATAGTGGTTCACAATGAAAATAAAGGGCAACAAGTTCTGTTTTTTCCTCTGTTAACACAAACAGCTAAAGTACGCACAGTGAAAGTAGTCTCCAAAAACCAAACACATACACGTCAAACTTTATTGGTCTCAAAGTGGTATTTCAGGGGTTTTGCAATTTTAATTAGGAATGCTTACCTACCTTAACTTTATAAAAAGGTATAAAAAGCTTGTAAATTTGTTACGGTATCAAAGAGTTGAAAAGTAGGAAATATGCTACAAGTAAGGCTGACTGTGAAAATTGAGGTAGGTTCCCTTATGCCCGTACCTTGTAACAGGTTGTGAGATAAGTGTTAGCATTTTAGCAGGGCTTTCTGAATAAATGAGGATGGTGGGAAGTGCTATGTATATGTGCATAATGGGTGTGCAAGTGTGTCTGCTTATCTTCTTGCAAGTCAATTACCCCATTACCCTGTAACTTGTCTTTTTTCAGATGAGTTTAACCGGGGGACACCACTCCAAGCTACTAGCCTCACACATGTTTCGTGACAGCATGGGCCCCACCAAGCGAAGAGGTATCTCCAAGTGTCCTCACTCAGCTCACCTCTCACCAGATAGCAGGGGAGTCTCACAGACCACAGCCACCCCAAATTCCCTGGCCCCAGCAAAATCATTAGTCCATCTGTCAAGGTCAGCCCTCTGGTGTAAATAATAAGTCACAAAGAACCAGCTCCAGTGCTGCATGATGAATGAGACATTACCCACCACGTGCCTGCTTCATGTGCTGTAATAATCAGTGGAAGCTCGCTGTTGCAAATCTTGCTGGATTTACACTAACAGAAAAGACAAGTTTTGGTTCAGACAGCTGAAAATGAGGCTCCAGGTGTGGCTTCTGCACTAGCTTTTTGCACAGGGGTGCTTGAGGAGGCACTGCAGTTCTGCCTACAGTTGGACTGAGCAATTCCAGCCAGAGGAATTGTGCTGTGGCCAAATAACAACAACAACAAAAATCTCAAAAATTAGGACTCACCCTGGGCCCTGAGGATGAGTGGGAACTCCTGATTTTCATTTTCTGGGGCCGCAGTTCCCTGTCTGTCAATTAGGTCCTGTCACTGAACAGGAACATTGCAAAAATAATAGAATATTCATGGAATAATAAACAATCAAATCAATAAACATTTCAGTTAAACGGCTTGGAAAGGAAGCCCTTAGTGGAGATACATCATTATCTTTCCATAACAGTCTTCAGTGTATTCAGACGTGTAGATAAATAGTTAAAAAGCCCACTCACTTAACCTTAGACACTTCGCAGCAGCCCATGTGTTAGGATCCAGGCTGTTCTCAGCTCCCTTTAAAGTAGGTGATGATCTTAAGTGGCCAGAATCACCATTTGGAGATATGTTTCCCCGCTGGCTACAGGAGGAGCTCATGCTGACCAGCCTCACGAGGCAACTCTCTGAGTGCCTGAAGTGGGTGGATGAGCTCAGGATGGAGGGGGTGATCTCCAGGCTCTTCTCGTGTGGCACAGCTGTATGGGAAAGGCCTGGGCAGTGGTGCTGTTAAAAGCTACCGAGCACCAGGGAGGCCAAAAGGGTTTCCAACAGTGGTCTCCATCCTGCTATCTAAGCTTTTATCCTGGGAAACATCTTCCAATGACATGTCTTTACAAGTAGTATTTATATTTCAGAACTTCTTGAAAGCCTTCAGCTCTGTTGCGCCAAGCATTGAACAGAGCTGTGAACTATTTTCCATCACAGATGATTGTATATAATTCTGAAGCTGTATTTGGATTATTTTTTTTCATCATAAATGGCCTAATTTTTACGATATCATGTTCCATGCAGACCCAAGAAAGTTAACTGTCAGTATCTTTCCGAAATCAGGCTACTTTCCTTAAGGATTGTATATGCCAGGAAGAGAAGCATGTGCCAAGGTTTTGGTGTATCCTGAAGTCACGTTGAAGTTAGTGTACCGTTAAAAGCCTTGCACAAGAGGTCTATCACAGGGCTGCCTGGCAACCAGGAGAAATCGTGCGGAGGCCAGGGAGCTGTAATGACTTCCTTATGACCCATCTCCAAACTGAGTGGAGGTCTGGCACAGCAGAGATTCTGGCCTATAGCATGTAAATAAATAACAAATGGGAAAGTCAGAGCAAAGGCTGAGATGAATGAAGTGGTTCACACAGCACAGCTATAGTTTTACACTGTCTCCAGGCTATGGAAGGCAAGCCATCATACTTTGGTTCAGGTTCTCAAAATAATTTTTACTGCCATAGAGGGTGACCTTTTTTATTTATTTATTTATTTAAATGAAAGCCCACGTTCTGGAGCTGCCTCTTTAAGATATAAATAGAGCCAACAAAGATAGTACTTTTCAACAAAAACATTCGTAAGCTCTCCTTACTACATTGATAAATGTAGTTTGGGACAGAAATATGAGTATAATTCATTTTAAATTGATAGGTTAATCTTTAAATTGATTAATAGACTTCAGAAGAGCCTGCACTTTGTATTTTTCTAAAACCTACATGAAAGACCATTTTTTATCTAAAGGGATGAGGAAAACAATTACCAGTGGGACTAAATCAACATTTATAAATGGGGTTGTTTCAAAGCAATTAGAAAACAAAGTTGGTAGCTTGTTCTATGGGTTGCATGAATTGCACACTGTATTGAAAAATTAAGTTCTCAGACTAAGGTCTAGAGTTACAGTATCTAATTTTAGCCAGTAATGGACAAAGTCCAGAAAACTTCATGGCAATATCACTGCCATGTCCTAGGAGGGGTGATGGCCAGGGAATATGGTTCAAAATATTATGAGCAGGCTGAAAAAGATGGCTATGGAAAGACGGCAGACAGCTCAGCTGGCAGATGTCTGGTATCCTTCAGTGCGGAAAGAAGGGGTATGTGTAATAATCTAGGAAAGTGGGTGTGTGCTCCTCCACATTAGAAGAAAAAATGAATTTAAGTCTGTATTATCTTAGTAAAAAATTACTAAGAGAAGATGTTATGTTATGTAATTCTGGCTGAGAGAGCATCAAGGGGATATGATGCTCCATTGAGCATCTAAATATTTCTGACAGCCTGTGAAAAGAAGGATTAATTAAGTCTGTCTGGGAGTTTGCAAGAAACTATCATGATGAGAAGGCAAAATGGAAGAAGTTGTGTTTCATTGTGTTTCTATAGCAGAAGCTCAGCAGCAGCAGCTGATCTATGACAGCAAGAGCAAGCCTAGATACTTCATGCATAGCTTTCAGGCTTTGGCAAAACCTGTATGTTGGAATGTGCCACTGCAGGAGTAGGGCTCCTCATCCCTGGACCCTCAATCTCCAGCTCATCATCTGGGGAGTTCATTTTGGTGTCCCTCTGGCTTGTCTCCTTACTGTGAAAACTGTCACAGAGAGGGAACACTACAAGAATGGGACTGATTTTGCCCAGGCTTTGCCATCCCAACCAGGAAACAAGCTGCCAGGGCATGGACCCAGTCCTTGAACTTGAAACAGACCCAGTATCACACAAATAGCAGCACAGAAACACAGAAAGAAAAATGTGTGTCATCTCGTAGTCAGCAGACCCCCAAATGTCAGCAAGTTACTTAATATTGCTGACTGGTGGCTGAACAAGGCAAAAACTCAACATGAGAAAACAAAGATGGACCAGATCAGCTTGGGACCACATTTTCAGGTCTTGACCCTAGAGAGACAAATCTGAACACTGTGTTTCCAGCCTATATCAGCAGCTGAGGTAAGTGCCTTTAACTACTGATATAGGCCGGAGACATAGTGTTTCCAATTGATTCAGTGGTGAGAAATGAAGCCTACCTGAGGGGAATGACTGAACCATTGAGTGAGGAAGGTAACATCCCAACAGAGAGAAGAGCAAAAAAGCCTGTGCCCTCTCAAGCCATCACCAGTAGGCCTGCTGAGGAAGATGGCTCTGAGGATCCCCTGATCATGATGCCCAAAAGAGCCCTCCCACCAGTCCCCTCAGCTCTGCCAGCGTAATGGAAGGGGCCGAGGTAGCTAGGGGGACAACATGGGATAATTCGGAAACGAAAGGACATCAAGGAGGGCTCTGGTCCCGCCCTGCCACTGGCTTGGACATGACACAGACCACGATGCTCAGGTCTGCTCAGGACACAGAAAAGACTTTCTCCTTATAGAGGGAGAAGTGCAAACATCTCTCACAAGGTAAGCCTGTGAATGGTCTGGGCAAGAACAGGAAAATACAGACACTGGCTGGCAAGAGGTTGCCAACACCTGGACTGGTAAATTCCACCTCCTGGTTTAGCAAAATGACAGATTCACCAGCACATCTTTTGTATGTTCACTGAAATATTAAAGCCTTTCCCAGGCTGGATGGAAGGTAGGAAGTTTACATTTTCACGTTTTTTTTTGTGTGTGTGTGTATGGTTGCTTGTTTGGTTTTGTTGTGTGAGTTTTGTTTGGTTGGTTTTGTTTATTTATCTTTGTTTGTTTGCTTGTTGGATTATTTACTTGTTTTTGAGGAAGGCTAAGAGAAATTAAGAAGAAATCTAAGAAGACCCTTCTCTGTGAGCCAAGGAGTGTGGATGACTGAAAGTCTGGGCTGGCAGAGGAAGTCTGCTTAGAAATAATGAGAATAATGTAATGCTAATATGACTTGTCTGTACAGATGGATCTCCAGCATAACAGAGCAATGAAATAGCACGTTCCCCAAAGGGGAGCTCCTGAGCAGTGAAGCATAACTCTTGCCTGAGAGTTAAATGACAGTACATCTCTTTGCCGTGAAATTACTGCAGTGCCAAAAATCCACACACAGACACACATGCACACTGACACTGGAAGAAAAGCTGTGTTGGCATTTATAAAATTGTAAGGTCAAAGTTAATTTTGTCAGATTTACTAATTGTTTTCAAACTGTGTCTTTTGTTTAAGCTGATTTAAAAGTAAACTCTGACTTACTGTGATTTGGTTTTAAATACCTCTTGGTAACAGTCATTCTGAATTATAAATAGCTTCATACTTCTTCCTTCTTATCAAACTTTGACGTATGCAAGATAATAAGAGGGATTTCAGAAATATTGATGCAAACCAGCAACCCCCGAATCATGTTAAGTCAATAGACCTTAAGAGTTAATGTTCAGATCACAGAGGGAGTGTTCAGTAAGGGGCTGGGGAAGGGAGAAAGACTTCCATGGCTTTTGAGCCAGAACCAATTCATTATTCACTCCATTTAAAATTGTCAAAGGTAATTTTTGTAAGCATGCATCCGTTTCCCTTCTGTTTAGAGAGGTATATGGCAGTATGACTACAAGTGAGCACAGTTAAAAGAAGATAGTCATGGCTTAGTGCATGCTGTAAGTGGATTGCTGTCATCACTAAAGCTAAACGAGGGGGACCGGGGGAAGATGAGATGTCATACTAGCATTTGTCCACACTCATGTTCCTGTGGGTATTTCTGTGCATTGCTTTGTTCCTTGAGATAATAATGTTTTCTTTCTCTAAATAAAGATTTGTTAAATTTGCTTTCCTGGAAGATATGTTCCAGGGATTGGGTCTGGGCCTCCCTGTTCACTGCTGTCCCTGTCCTTAGAAATACTACACTGTGTTAACAGGAAACGGGTGGCACAAAAAGCAGGAGTATTCCAAAATCCCACTTGGATTTTTTTCTTTGTGTTTTCTCTGAAATAGCCTGGCCCTAATCCTTCAATTATTAGCTATGTGAACAAATTTTGCATATGTGAGCATGATTGTTGACTTCAGTGGGAATGCTCCCATGGGTAAAAAAGACCATATAACTTAAGTATTGGATGGGCTGAATCCTGTGTAAAATGGTTGAGACTTTTTACAACTTCTCTGTCCTCTTTGTTTTTTAAGTCACAGTCTGTCGTCTTATTGGCATGTCAAGCCTTGAACCAGTGGAGCTAGAAGACAGCAAGCTGGTTCTTTTCTGTTACAAAAAAAAAAAAAAAAAAAACACTTATTTGCCTATGAAGGAAAGATGGAGATGGTGGAATCTCCTTCTATGAAGGCCTTCGGGTATCTATGAATATTTGATCCTGTGTACTGGCAAGAGGTTTGTTAGAAGACCTCATGAGGTCCTCTCCAGCCCTATCTTCTGCTAATGTAATTGACAAAATTCACAACTATGTCGAAGAGGGCAGGAGTCTTATTACTGAGTAGGGAAGAGGCAGAAAGGATCAAAACACTTTGCTTTCAAACTTCAAATGGAGCTTGCAAAGTATCGACAATGTTCTTTTGATTAGTATGTAAAAAAAAAAAAAAAGCAACAACTTTAAAAGAATAAGTACAAAACTGTAATATGACTCTTTTGGGGATGGGTTTTCTTCCTGCTTCCAGTGTCCCCTTGTTGTTTTTCAAACTGTTTTTTTTTATTTTATTATATCTTGAGATGAAAAGATGGAAATAACATCACCAAGCAGCTTTTTACTTCAAACCCTTGTTGCCAAAATCATTTTAGAACTATTATTTGTAACAATGATGTTTATAATGATGAACTTTTTGTTATTTGCTACATCCAAAACTCAAGTAGAAGATCGGAAAACCAGCAATACCCTCTTTCATACTACACTAATTTGACAGGAATAAAATCTTGCAAATTATTATGGAGCTTTTTTTCTAAAGTGAATGAAAATAGGATCTGATTATATTCAAATAATATACTAACATTTCTAAGGCTGAGTGGAAGACACTTTTGTTGGAACACTGCGACTAAGCAGGTATATAAAAATACAGAAATAAAGACATAATTTTCCTTTGTTATCATACAAAATGAGAGTCCTATATTGCTTATGGAGAGAGGAAACTGCAAAAAAATAAGGAGAGAAATTAATACAAAAGACCCTAAAGAAATGGAGCTGTCTTGCTCCTTATAAAAATAAATAAATAAATAAAATGGGAAAAAGAGTTCAGCATGGATCCATATGGTGTGAGATTTCTCTTCTGTGACATTTTTATTAAGGTTATGTATATGACCGTTCATCTTCATTCTGCTGGTGCTAATTGCTGTCTATTGGACCCTTCGCTACTGTGTACAGAGAACACATGCTTCCCCTCGACACTGCCATCGCTGCGGGTGCACTGGATTGTTCTGCTGTCCTCAGATAGGAACCTGCTGCTGCTGCCTGACCGCAACAGCTGGGAATATTCTGCTTTTAAAAGCTTATCTTGTTGATACTTGAGTTGAGCTATTACACAGTGGAACAAGCAAACAGAATGAATGGACCCTCTGCGGGCAACTTATGGTAACAAAAAAAGCTTCCATGTGCTTTTGAATGTGTCTCTTGTCTTGGAATTGACAGTGATGTTTAGCATAGATGTTTCCTGCGAAGAAAGTGTAATGGTATAGAGCCAGGAACAGGCTAAAGAGAAATATGTACAGAAGACATGTTCAGCACTTAAGCTTCTTTGCAACTCTAAGCAACATTTAGCGTCCAATTTTGCAAAGGTCTGCTGATTTGAACAGCCCCACTGAAATGCAAGTGGCAGCTTTTTTGTCTAGAATGGCTACTGCGATTCAGTGTTACTTTTATGCACAAAAAGAATATGTACAGCAGGTCTCTATCTTCTATGGAGCTTTTAAGAAATCAGCCTGAGAAAGGGTTACATTTATTTATCAGAATTAGGTCCATACATACACACATGTACATGCAGATCAGAGTACAGAAGCAGCATTCCCATGTTATGGATGGACCACCCAGAGAAATATAGAAATCTATTAATTTTGCTTATCATTTAGTTTCCAATTTAACAAAACATCTAATAGTGTCATGAATTTTTCTGTCATGAAAGAAGTGTTACAATCATCTAATCTGACTTCCTGCATAACGCAGACTCTAGAATTTCATCGAGCAATTCTGACTTACACATCCATACATTTTATGGAACATCTGGAGAAGTAATTCCTATTGTAAAACTTAATATCAGCTATAAGGATAATTATCAGACTCAGTTCATGCAATTAGTGAATTTTAAGCAGTTACCTTCTTAACACAGTGCCTTTTGTGAATGGTCCTATGCTTAGCCATGCCTCAAACTACAGACCAGTCACACTACAGACTCCACATGACCTCTAGGCAGGAAAATCTCTCTTCTGAAGCCTTAATGGAGGCGTTGTCTGAGCAAGCACAGACCCTGAATGACACGTACATTATTCTGTGCATGGACGAACATCTGAAAATTTGGCTCAGACAACACTGGGCAATCTGTGAGAGTTGAACTTGACACCTAACAGCCAGACTCACTTGTAATTGTGGTCTCACAGTGATGGTGATTCTTGCCATACAACCTCAGTTTTAACTCATTAACCTTACTTAAGCGGCCAGTTCTCTTTGGCATAGGAGATCCATGGACCTGTGTTTCCTTTTCCAGCATTCTTGGTGACGCATTTGGCTTAAGGAAGCCAAAACTCCTCCTTGTGCCACTTTCTCATTTGTGCTTAGGCAACTGTTTACAAGGTTACGAAATAAAGTGAATGAGGATTAAAATTAACTCCACCTTTTTCCCTATTCTATTAAAAAAAAAAAATCTTATTCCATTAAAAAAGAATTATTATTATTTTTCCAAATGTAACAATGTCCCTTCTTGGAGGTGTTGATATATTTGGAAAAAGAATGATAATTTGGAGTCAATATGAAAAGAATTCCTATTTTCTCTTTTTATCACTGTAGTGAAAAAATGAA
Organism: Anser cygnoides; assembly: GCF_040182565.1. Classification (NCBI taxonomy): domain Eukaryota; kingdom Metazoa; phylum Chordata; class Aves; order Anseriformes; family Anatidae; genus Anser; species Anser cygnoides. The sequence continues at coordinate 62,012,668 of NC_089875.1, read as the reverse complement.
AAAAAAATACATCCGAAAAAAAATTATTTCAATGGATGTATAGGCTATTTTCACTCCCTGGCACTATTTAATCACTTTACAATTATTATATTTAGTTCATATTTGAAATGAAACTGCTTCCCAAGAAAGGACTGAAAAAAAAAAATCTTGGAAACTGAACATAAAATCATACAATAATAGAATCACAGAATTATTAAGGTTGGAAAAGACCTCCAAGATCATCTTGAACCATCCCCCACCTACCAATATCATCCACTAAACCATGTCCCTAAGTACCAATTATCCTGCAACTTCTTTTCTTAGCAAAAGCAAATACTTTAATACAACAAAGAACTATTACTTATTTTGGAAACCTTTTCTGAAAATAACTGATTCCCATGATTTTTATTGATTACTTTATTTTGCCTGCACCTCATTAAGGACAAGTAGCACCTCAGGACAATAGCCAGCACCAAGAACGAGCTCTCACGTCAGAGAAAGAATTCTGCATAGGATCCCAAGGTTATTAACAACTACAGAAATCATTACCAAAACGAACACACACACAAACAGAAAGAACACAATACCCAAGTATCCATTTCAACTAAGATATAAACCTGTCTCTGGTCAAAAGGCTTCCTCACTGCTTTCTGAGAGCTGCTGTAGGGTTCTGGCCAAATTCCATATAATACATATTAGTCTGGGGGCTGTGATGCTGCCTGGATGGGGCTAAATGCAGCCCCATTCCACACTTTTTCTGCTACAACCAGTTGTTTATTGTGCCGTTTAACTTTGGATTTACATAAGAATTGGTTGTATTATATATAGCAAGAGAAAGTGGTTCTTGTACTCACATTTTTATTTAACTGGATAAAGCTGTTTCTTTGGACAACACTATGTAATCTTCACATTTTTAGCGACTAAAAATGCTCCTAAATGTTAATCTTAAGCAATATTTTGCTGTCATTTCCTTCATCTCTTCCTTTTCTTTCTTGACCCTATCATAATTATGCCTTGTTCTTACTGAGCACTTCTTGCCCCACAGGGTTGTGGCACGACAAGTCAAATTATTATGGCTCTTTGTTCTCATGTACAAGAAAACAAGGATGCTGTCCTTACATGGGGATGGGGGGACCAGACAACACATTTGGATAAACGCCTTGTCAGCTTGGAAACGTCTTGTAAAATCCTGTTAATGTTTCTCTGCCATGCATGAGGCTTGCATCAAGTGCCTTTTTCAACAGCATCACTGTAGACAACCATTTATCAGGTGTATATTGTATGGCAGCGCGGTGTTTGGAAATTCCATTTGCCATATGTTATTCATGATCCTTGCTCACAGCCTTCATTTGTCAGGGGATTTAGATCTCAGCTGTGTTTAGTTTTTGGGGCTTGAGAACAAGTTGACCCACAGGCAGACACCTAATGATATAATTTGTTCAGTGCAAAAGGTTTGACTGCCCTCTATCAACCTTTATGCAGACAACTCCTTTGAATACAGTAATGGATGACAATATCAAAAGCATAAATCTCGGCAAACTTCAAGGTTTCCTGGAAAACACGACTCTTAAACTTTAGGCACATAGACATTTGGCACGATGTCAGAAACTTTCTGGACTATTCATTTATCCAACTCTGGCCAAAAATAACCAAAGACTCTATGTGTCTGTTGATTTGTTTTGAAATCCATTCAAAACGGCAAAGAAGTTAAAAAGTAAGAGACCGGCAATTGAGAAACAAGACTTCTGAAGTATGAAAGATCCTTTTCTGTATCTTACAACATGTGGTGCTAACAAGCCAGGTCATGTCCCTCATACAAAATGGTTTCTGTGAACTTAGTGTTGTTAAATTATAAGTAGAAAATGGCATAGTTCAGGTTCCTTATGGTTTTAGAAAGTAGTAAACAAAGCCCTTGCTAAAGGAGCTGCATCAGAGGAGAAGAACACGCCGATGACTGTGGGCTCACCCCTGGGGGCAGGACAGCTCAGCCAGGGTAATGGTCTCCTCCTTAAACCTGTCAATTTCAAGGGTCCCTGTTTCCCTTTTTTCTAGCTGCATCCCATTCTTTTCTTAGTGCTTCTTGTGTGACACCCCCTGGCCTTTTTCTCTTCCTCTTCCACATACACTCCTTCTGCTTTCCCCTGCACTACCTCTTCTAGTGGGAGGAGGAGAAACCCATCCTCCTGCTCTCTGGAAGAAGACTACTCAGCCTTCCTTTGTCTGTCCCCTTGGCATGCAGACTGCTCATCCTTCTCTCTAAGCAGAGAGGGTGGCCAGGAAAAACTGCAGTACTGCACTCTCCCCTCCCATTTTGTTTTTCAGGCCTTTCGTTGCCCTGCCTGGAAGGACTTGTTGCAATGTCAATGAAGGTCCCCAGCCACACCCTTGATAGCACAGGAGAGCAGTGTTGTCACTGGTTGGTTTGACCTCAAGCCTCCCATTACTATTGTGTTTTATTTTAAATTATGAGGAAAAGGGAGGCAAATAAAGCTTTTTTGGTTTTGTTGTTTTGCTTTGTTTTGTTTTGTTTAGTACAGTCAATTTAGGCAACTTTATTAATACCACAGTCACTCAGCATCTCTTTTAACAGCTTGAGGTTTTCTTCTTTAAATACTTCTTCATTCTCTTTCATTCCAGAATGCTTACATATCCCAACAGGAGTGATCAAGAAAAAATGACAATTATTATAACTTGTGAAAAATTCATTTGCTTTGTCACAGCTTCATGATATTCCTCTTGTTATTGAATAGATGAAGGAGTAACACTATTTTACATCTGCGACAGTGTTTTTGATCTTTATCTACATTGAAAAAAAAAAAGAAAAAAAAAAAAAAAAGAAAAAAAAAAGAAAAAAAATAAAAATAAAGCCCTTATTTCTGTCTAGAGCCCTTGGATGCACTGCATAGCCCCTGTAATAGTGTCAATAACAGTAATAATACTACAAAACATAGAGCATTTAAAAAAAAAAAAAAAAAAACAATGGCACAAGTGCTTCCAAAGAATTTGTGACTGGTGGTCAAAAGGAATGGCATCTTCTGAGTTCCAGCTGCTTCTACAGATGCAAAACTAAAGATGTAAAAAAGTCACTCTCTGAAAGTCAAGATGCCTGTGAAAGAAACAGGAAGAGAAACATGCTCTGCTCTTGGAGAGAAAGAGAGAAAGTACTCTGTATCCTGCAAATATTGGAGTATGGCTTTAAGGTACCTCTCTTATTCCTTAAGGGAAATCATACATTTTTCAGTGTGACTGCTGTACATGCATGAAACAGAGGCAGACAAGGGAAGCCAGCTGGCTATGAAGAATATGCGGTGAAGAAGTAATAAAGACGAGTTGAATGGATTAGAAGGAGATATGGAACGGAGAGGAAAAGTAGGCAGCAGGTTTTAACTTTCAGAAGACAGGGCAGTAACTCCCAGTCTGTACATAGCTTGGAGACTGCTGTGTCTGTCTCAGAAATAAGTGTTCAGTATTGATGAAGAAGAGATTCTGCCTTTGAGGTCCTGTCTGTTTGCTCCAGCTGAAGGAGCTCTTTTTCTAACAATGCAATGAAAAATGCTTGTCACTTCTCCCAATAAAAGGTGCCTAATTTTTTAAGCACACAACAAAAAAATATTTCAATAGACATGCAATCCAATAAGCATGTATGAGATACATTGCTACTCTTACTTTTCCACATCAGGTGCCTACTGAAGCTGCTACAGCTATGTTAACCATTCATTAAAAAAGCTGGACTTGCACGTGAGTGGGACATCTTCACTAAAGAAACGGTCTGGTGCATTGGACCTAGAAGAAGCAGCATCCTGTTGCCAAACAAGAATATCCGTTTTGTTGTCTGGTCCTAGGTAATTAATTTAATGAAACCCAGGTTTTGAGGTGGGACGATAATGAGCCCATCAGCCATTGTGAAGATAAGTCAGTTGTCAAATGCTATCAATATGTAAGTTGCTAATTAAGAAAAAAATATATATATATATAATAGTTGCATTTTGACATTTGAGAATGGGAGACACAGGGCTTCAGAATCTGGCACATCTGAAACTACAGAACATATGTGTAGTTTGGCTCTGCTAAGAGCACAAGCTATCTCCTTCCATGAATTATTTGGCAGACCTTCTTCTCCTGCCCCCACAAAACTGCCAATTTTCAATGGTAAATCTCAGCTCTGAATACTCCATCCTAATTCTAAATCCAGGCCTGATATAAATATTAGTTTCCTTCAGTGGACCTATACTGGTTTCTACCAGCTCAGCACCCAGTTCCAAGTATTTCCACATACGCATTGCTCATTCTGGTTCGGCCAGCCCTTGCACCCCTTACTAATTAAGCAGAGTGATGAGTTGCAGTAGGCATGCCCTGACTTTCTTATCACAAGGGAAAAACTCCTTCTTTTCCCTTCAGATCCCCTGTACAGTTTGGCAGGACCACTCAACCATTTTTCTTTTCTCATCTTGAAAACCCCTCAAAGTTAGAGTATTGTCAGGCAGTTTCAAGTGTTATGGACAACCTTTGCCAAGAAAGTATATGATTTTATGGTAATTGGTTTTGCATTGAAATGTTTCTCCCTCGGCTAATCTGTGTCAGGGAAAAAATGATGTATACTGAGGGGATCTGTAGGAGAGCAGTGGCCATTAGCCTGTTCTCCTGTGGAAGGTTCTGGTGCCTTCCAGGCACCAGATAAAAGAGAAAAACTCACTGAGAAAATAAATTATTTGTTCTTGCAAATGCGAATGTTAAAGTTTTACAGTGAAGCAAGTTGAGAGCTTAAAAGATCTTGCAGTGTCTGGTTCATGAAAGCTATTAGAAGGTCATATTCATTCAAGATTTCATACACTGAAAACTGGTGGAATGATGCCCGGAGGCAAAAGGAATTGTGCTTTGTGCTGCTTATAGGAGAGGTCAGGACAGTTTCTGGCCCTGTCAGTGCTTTTTTGAGGGGGTCAAGTACCTCTACCTTCAAAGGGAAATGACAGAACTTTACACCTGAAAACCAGAACAAGTCAAAAGACCAGAGAACCCCCTTCTGCAATAACATTTGGGGAACCTCAAAGTGAAGGGAGTGAGCACTGTGAAATTAGAGGCAATAACTGAGAGGGATGAGAGATAAGTATGGGTCTACTCAGCACTGCTCTGGACTCAGTCTGGTTTAATAGACTTTAAGAAGGGTAATGGGCCTAAAATCCCCTTGGGTTGTGGTGTATTTGCAGTTCTAAACAAATATTTACTCAGTCTTGTCAAGTTCTTTAACTCTTCACGTATGTATCCTCACACAGTGTACAGCCAAGTCAGTGGGAACTGCCAGCAGAAGATTGATAAAACAAAGAGCTCATTTTGAACATATATTTATATATGCCAGGAAAAGCGTAAACTTTCCATTTCATCCAGCTTTTATTTAACAGATTTGGCATCTTTGAGCTAGGGTCTGTAAATTGGCACACCAGCATTGTGATCAACGGACCTGAGCCAAGAAGTTCCTCTCAGTAACATAGGCTTTGGTCTTTCACCTTTCAGTGTGTGGTTACCATTTTTAGCTTCTGACACCTACTGTAAGAACAGCACAGCCCATCAAATCTTCCTTAATTCTCGAACTAGCCATGATTCTTACTTTAGCTAAGAACTATATGTCATGACAAACAAAAATACTGTAAACATTCCATTATGAAGTAATCTATAGAAAAACACTTGAAATATTTTAGAAGAGCCAGAAGCATCCAATTTTAACACCTATACATTAAATGAGAATGCCTAGAAACAGACTATTACAGTGGAGCCAAAAAAAAAATCCTCTAAAAAAAGATTTGGTAAATAGTGCCCTACCTTAAAAATCCAAATCTGGGAAGAAAATGAGCATCAGGAAGGCTTGTTTCAACTGTCAGGCATAAAAGAAAGTCAGCACTTCAGCTGGTGGGAGGATTCCATAGCAGAAGGATATTTATTTTTCTATGTTCATATCTACCCATTAATTCAGTTCGATGCTAATTGCATGTGCTATGAAGAGTGAATGTATTATGCACTTAGAAAGTATCTGTTGACCACTAGTATATTTTGCCTAAACAAAAAACCTTAACTTTCCTCAGCTTTTTTTCTGATTCATGCAAAACCAAACAATTCTGTTGTTCAGAAGTCTACTGTGGGAAGGAAACACAGTGAGGTAAATCCTCAGGGCAGTGACACACAGTAGTTTACAACCACTGCTACTACAGCAATGAACTATGGGCATTCTGTATCCTTCCAAGGAAAGCTTACAGTGTATTCCATGGGATTGATCGATGGTTTTGCTGTCTTCTTTGACACAGAAAGTTAAGCTATTTTTTTTCTAATTCCTCTTCTTCTTATTTGAGTTGGTTAATTCTGTTGGAAATAGCAAGGATCAAGCATACAAGGATCATGCTACAGAAGATGTTTTGCCTCCTGTTGTCTCTGAAGGCAAACAAGAAACAGGATACACACTGGCTTTGCATGTGCTTTAAGCGATGACTATAGCCACTCTAGGAAATTCAGATGGGACTCCCTCATGAAGAAGACTTTGAGTAGGCTATATAATAAATGAATAATTGGCGCTGGTGACTATCATTTATTTAACCTCCCATTAAATCTATGCATAGGCATTACGTGATCAAAAACCCACTGAAAGAATCTCAAAGCATTTGTAGCATCTAGGGAAGGCCTGGAGCATCTAGGGATCTCTTAGAGGAGATCTGTGGGAAAACAGGGAGGATGTGTGGGTGACAAGGCAAATGGCTACCATTCTTAGAACAGACCACTCCTCCTCTCGGGGGGAAGGCACATAGCCAGCACACAGGCAAGTAACCATAACCGCATCCCTTTAATATCTTGGGCAATGTGGGTTTTTTCCTCATGGCCTTCCATGATCCTCTGTATCCCCTGTATGCTCAAAATTATCCCTCTGCTGCACTGCCAGGCAATGCGAGCATGGAGGGCTATGCCTCCTCCAGCCAGACTGAAAGGAGGGGAGCAGGGAAGGCGAGGACAACATGCTGATACAGGGGAAGCAAAGGGAAACAGAGGGAGAGAGGTGTGAAACCTGATCCATCTAATAACATCAAGACTGATAGTGATTTTCCACTCTATCTAGTAGGTCAGATGATCTTATAGTGCAGTGTTAGAGAGAAAGAAGATGGAAATATTTTCATTTTCTCTCAGAGTCAATATTTCCCTAGCTGGAAATTAATCACTGGAAAAGAAGTTTAAGGGGAGTCTGTCAAGGTTTATTTAGGCTTCAAAATAACTTTTTAAAACACTGTCTTTTGTTGTTGTTGCAGGTTTAGAGGTCAGAGTTTCCCTCCACAGCATTCTTCTCTTGACAAATGATCTTTGCAACAGCTAGCCAAGTTGTTTTTTTTTTTTTTAATTTTTATTTTAAATTGACTTCTTGTGTGTTCTGCCATAAGCAAAATGTTGCAGATACAGTGGAAAAGGTAGAGCATCCACAGTCATCTCTATTTATGTATCATGAATCAGACAAGATGTCTTTCTTTTATCTAATTATTTTTCTCTTAAAGGATTGCAGCAGTGAATCTTCATTTAGCAACCTGCCACCTGGTTATAAAGCAACTAGATTTTGAATTTAGGTAATGCCTTCTGAAGTTACTGTTATTAACACCTGGAAGCCTACAGTAGAATGCCTGGCTTAATGGCAGACGGCTAGTACCTGTGGATGTACAGAACATAGTCTGGCATCTGGCAACCAGTTATAAATTGCAAGCCAAGCCTGAAAGAATATATCTGAAGAAAGTGTGAGAAGAACTTATCTATCTGTGAAATAGCGTTAATGTCTTTTCAGTAGACCCTTTGCCCCTTCCAGACACAGAAATCCAAGAGGAAAAACACATACCAAACCAATCATCTATCCCCATCAGCAGCATCTAACCTGGGTTACTCAAATTTTGAAGTCTATTATACAGCTGTTTTTAGAAGCACATGGATCTGAAAGGAGTACCCAAAGAAAGCATCAAAAAGAGCATTTTCCTTCTATAACTTCATTCTTGAAGATGAATCAGATTCCGATTCTGCCCCACACACCAGAACCAGTGAAAAAAGAAGGGAAGGTAAGGGAAGGTGAAGGTGGGGAAGGGGAAGGGGAAGGGGAAGGGGAAGGGGAAGGGGAAGGGGAAGGGGAAGGGGAAGGGGAAGGGGAAGGGGAAGGGGAAGGGGAAGGGGAAGGGGAAGGGGAAGGGGAAGGGGAAGGGGAAGGGGAAGGGGAAGGGGAAGGGGAAGGGGAAGGGGAAGGGGAAGGGGAAGGGGAAGGGGAAGGGGAAGGGGAAGGGGAAGGGGAAGGGGAAGGGGAAGGGAAGGGAAGGGAAGGGAAGGGAAGGGAAGGGAAGGGAAGGGAAGGGAAGGGAAGAGTTCACCAGAAGGGCTATTGAGATCAACTAAGAGAGGAAAAGTTGTCTGTGTCTCCAAGTGACTTAACAAGAGCAGAAGGCAGGAACTTCACTGAGGGCCTGTGACTACAAAATGTTATTTCTTCTTATCATACATCAGAACACATCTGTAGAAGTTTCCTGGCTGAGATGCCAGATGTGTTGGTTCCCTTTATCATCATGCACTGATTATTTCTTGTTTGTGTAAGGCTTGTTTATGGTTTTACATTTTGCTTCTTCTGTGACAACTTTAATTATTCTGTGATGGGCACTTGTTATTTTGCTAGACATTTTTAATGCCCTGCTATTTTACTCAAAGAGAGCTTTGCGAGTTTGTAATAGTAAAAATATTAATGAGTAAGCAATGTTTTAACCCCAGCTATCGTTGCTGCAATTTTTTGACACTCCATACGTAAGGACAGCTTTCCTTGAGAATTCACCTATGAACTACAGATTTTCATTCATGTGTATTATAAATTTGGTTCACTATAAATGTACTGATCCTATAGACAACGGAAGATAGGAGGTCTTGCCCTAAGAGGCAACTGTAGCAAATCACTGTGAGATTTCTTATCTGGAGCCTCAGAATCAAACTGGTACACAATGTGCCTCCCAGACTGCCAGAGACTCTCTCCCTTGATCGTAGCACTGTGCAACTTCATACAGGTTGATATAAAACTTGTTTTCTACAACTGACAGCCACTGTGTTACACCAAGGACTTAAAGTTTAATCTACCAAAATCCAGATACACACAAGATAATTGCATGTGCTTCCATGTGTCTTGTTTGTTTTGTAAACATTCGCCTCTCCGTGCCTTACTGGCACCAGCCAAGGAAAGCTGTCCGATAGACTTCAGCAGAGCATTGCCCATGTTCCCTGAGTGTGCTCAGAGGGGCTGGATGATGTATGGAAGGGCTGTTTGTCACAAAGCACTGTTATTCTACCAGGAAAATAGTTCGGCCTTTCTGAAACTGGGTGTGGGCAGGGAAGGGTGAACTGGGGAGCAGGGGAAGGGTTGAAATGGAGGACCAGACTGAGTTCTCTGGAAACCAGTGATCACAAACCATGAATCATGCAGGAACTACAGAGCCAAACGTTTGGATGAACAGAGCCCTTAACAATTAATTAATTGTTGACTTTTACTGCCTGTGCTGCAGATGTGCTATCATTTCTACAGAGCAATCCCTCACCAATCTCTTTAAGTTGTTTACAAAGTAATTGGTAAATGAAAAAAAAAAAAAAGTATGAAAGTTGCTTCCACACATGCACAGATGTGTAGGCGTGCACACAATGAAAATAGGAGAAAGGTTGAAGACTGCATGATGTTTGATTTTATGAGAGTTTATGAATGTCCCTTGGAAAAGATTTCATGTCTTTTTCTCCCGTGCTTCCTGGATTTTGATGTTTCCCATAAAAAAAAAAAAAAGGCAGAATATCCCTTCATTTACAAAATGAGTTGGATTTAACTCTATAATTTGTAAATATTTATACATATTTCCAAAGAATACATGGGCTGAACTGCATTTTTTCCTGATTACTTATATGCCTCAATATATCATCTTAGCTCCCACATCTTGTACTTGCAAAACTGAACTTTCAGATGAAAAGTCTTTACAAGAAGTTGACAACAAATTGGCAGTGTTGCAAGAGAAACGATCTAAGTGGCATGCAGTTCAGAAACCTGAACAAATGTGACATGAAGCTATTTTCAGGTATGGTCTTTCAGGTTTGTGACAGCAAAAGACCTTTCTGACATTAGACCCAAGTTCTCCAAGCCGTTAATATGCTTAACATTATACATTATATTCAGAGATAAAGTTGTCCCACTGCATTCAGCAGGATTACTCTTGTGCAAAGTGCCTTTAGCAATAAAACTCGAGTGATTTGAAGCTTATATGTAACACGGAGTTCAGAACAGTCATTTCATTTTTTTAGTATATTTTTCTTTCATTTATATTTCCTATGTCACCACAGCATTGAGGCATAATTGCCTTTTTAAGCTTGTAACACGCTAATGCAAATTAAAAACATCATAGGCAATGAAATGAGGAAGGCAGAGATGCCCAAAACTCTTTGAAAGGGATCTGAGGCAGGTGTCCAGAATCAAATACATCGCGTGTGCTCAATGCTGGATTTGCACCCAAACTCTGTTATTCGAGATGATATCTGCTTGCCATGCTGGGTAACCTCACTGTAAGATCTTGAGGCACTTAATACATTTTTCACTGAGTCACTCTGCAAATATTTCTGAACAGGTTCAGTTGTGTTAATCAAATGATTTACTGAAATGCAAAATTGTTTCACTTTTATTTTTGCTTCATCAGCCTATAACTTTTCTTTCACTATGGGTTTTCTATTTCACTCTTGTGTTTTTCCTCACTCCTAGTAATTACAGGGTATTGGTGTACATGTGCATAAGTGCAGGTTTCTATTAGATTACTAAGAAATGGGTAGAAATTTGAGGAGTTTTGGCTATTCAGCTTAAGAGATATTCTTGGGGCTGACTGAAAGGAGGTGTGACTTAAGAAACGATCGCAACATTTGGAAGTCAGATCACATTTGCTAATTTGGAGATCTTAAAAATAGAAGCAACCTACATTTCTAACCACTTCAGAGGATACCTATAATTATCTCCCTTTTCTCCCTCCTAGCACATGTGCACAGAGGGGGAGACATCTCATGACTCACCACACTCATTCCTGCAGTTCTGGACTGCAGAAAAAGTTCACCAGTGTTTGTAAGATGTTTGTGGTGACCCCTGGGATATGCTCTCATAATGAATTTCAGACCGTCTACCCAAGCCTTTAGACTATCTGTCCAATCTTATTGAATTCTTAACCTCGCACTTCCTCCTACTGCAAGTCCTTTTGGGAGACACTGGATACTCAGGATGAAACATTTTAAAGCCAGTGCCTGCATCCTTGTCAGTACATCCAACACAAGACCCCACTTTGTTGTTTGTTTTAGTGTAAATCTTTACCCTGTTCACGTGTGCACAGGAAGGTTTTTTTTCTTATGGATTGTAGCCCTGCACTTGAGAGAAATCTTCCTTCCTTTCTCCTTTTCTGGATGCTCTTTTTGGTGCAGAAAAAGAGAGAGAGTACTGCATAAGAGCAGTTTCAGATTCTTTTTCACTGGGATACAAGGAAAAAAAATATTTTTTTCTACTATTATATTCACCCCTAAAGTCATTTATAATTAAAATAATAATAATAATAACCTCTGCATCCTTACTTACAGAAAACCAGCCTTAGTAAGCTGACCTACTGAAACTGGAAGCCCTAACTAACCCCTTGGCTGATTCATGATTTATCTATGCCAGGGTGAAGTGTTCCACATATTAGCTGGAAGAAATGAGGAAATACACTTCTAGTTTGTAATCTTGATGAATAGTTTCTAGATTTATTTTTTTTTTATGCTCATTTTAGGAATTCATCATTATTTTGAAAACCTTTTACAAATATTGCTTTGAAACTTCCAGTGAGTGATACATTTGTGAAAGAAAACCTGCACTAGTAAGAAAAGTAAGAAAGAAAACTCCTTAAAAAAAAAAAAAGGAAAGAAAAAAAAAAAAAAGAAAAAAATTGTTGATGCCATTTGACCAGACAAATGAACACCAGTGCTGGACAAAACAGATTGCACATAAAATGCATTAATGTTGCAGGTGGTTTGCTCTTGTCCTACTTTATAGTACATTCTTATTATACAAGTGTCTTATGAAGGGTTAATGGGCTACTGCAAAACCATGCCAGTGTAACTCCCTCCTGAGCCCAAAGCCAGCGAACAGGAGGGGAGTGTATGAGAAGGAAAGGTAGGTGACCTTGTGGCCTTCTGGAGAAGCACTCATGGAAATGATTAAATGATTTCTATGCCTCTTTTTCCCTCATGGCTATTAATAAATGGTCTTGGAGCACAGACCGTGATCCCCTGATTTCAGCAGTGCTATAAACAACAGTAATCAGCATGATAGACTACCAGATTTTTGAACCTTTAGGAATGTTGTGTCTCACAAAACATTGTTATTTTGCTACAGAAAGCACAGATTTGAATTGTCTCTACTACCACTTTTAAAGCAAATGATGCAACGAGGAAGATGATGCTGAATGAACCAGTGTGACATTTAAGTCACTATCACAAATCAAGTTGCCCCTATTTCTGGGTGTAAAAGCTAGAGTTTCTCAGTATAGAAGGGGGTGGGGGGGTGGTTCTCAAGCCATTATTTTCAGGGAATGCTTTGCTACCTGATACTTAAAAGGTGGTGGTTAATAACGCTAAATCATTCTCGTTTAATCAACTCTGAAATAATAGGAAGAGAAGTTTAGACATTAGGAGGGGCTTTTTTTCTCCTTCTCTGAGAATAATGAATTGGTGAAATGACCTCAGGGGCAAAGTTGTTAGGACAAGGCAGAAGGTCAGTCAAGGAGCAATTAAATGCTGTCCTGTGGGAAAATGGTAAATGCAGTCCCAAAGAGTGAGCTGAAGAATGGCTAAGAGTTACAGAGGGAGAGGAGGATGACATCCCCCCCCTGCCAGCACTATTATGTAGTCTCATGGTCTTCTTTCAGGAAGAAGCTACAGAACAGGAGGTCTATTAGGACTGTAATAAATACTGAGTTATCAGAGTAAGAGGGAATTTGGATATAAACTCCAGATGGATTTAAAGCACATGCTCATTACTCTCACCTCTCACAAACTGTAATAAGCCAAGGCACATGGTCCCGGACATTAGTCAGCTGTAACTGTTCACGTTAGCATGCCACAAGCAGGCCCCTGCCTGTGGACACTTGGTCTGTCTCAGTCCCCTCTGTCTCAGCGGCCATGCCCGTGACAGAATCCAGAAACCCAGAATTAAAGAGGTTAGTGTAGTGGCAGGCACTGCTTCTGCTGCAAGGGAAAGACTACAGCAAGTCATTTTGACACTGAATTTGTGTGCCCTGAGTTATAGATCTATGCTGCAGTAAGGACCTGGTACCCGAGCCGTACAGACAAAGTGCAGGAGGACTCTGCAGTCTGTGCCCTCAGTGATGTAGCCATACCTATACTAGTGAATCAGTGCCAGCAGCTGCTCCTGCATACAAGTCTATTCAGACAAGATGCTGTTAGGGCTGTTCCTGACCATGTGGGGGGCCTGGCTCAGCTAAATTATCCCCTTCCTCTCTTCTTGGAGATTACTTTGAAACCAGTATGTCAGATAACACTCCCAGCTACCCTGTTTGGAGCTTAAGGGGGGTCAGCTCTCTCAGTGCGTGCTGTTGGCCACAATGCCAGGCAATGAGGTTGTGCAATTTTAATCTACCTGTACAAGCACAGAGACTCTAGGAGATAAGGCTCTAAAGAAGAGATTAATCTCAGCAGGAATGGAGAGGGTGCTCTGTCTCTTTGTGGTGAGAGACAGGATGGGGAAAAGCTTCATCTCATCTGGAATTTTATTATTTAAGGATTCTGAAACACATGCAAATCTTTTGGTCTGGGAACTCTGGTACCATCTTTGAAATAAGTCATACCTGGACCAACAGCCACACCGCAATACTTTAAAACAGAAGGCTAGCAGGATACTCTAGGGCAAGGATAGTCTAGACATGTACCACCACTGAACCATCTCTAGGTGGACAGCAAGTCTAGTTCCCTCCAGCCACCAACTCAGGTTAAACGCAGAAACCAAGAATTAGGTTAAGAGAAACCTGCTGTTCATGTAAGGCAATGCACTTTCATTAACCCTCAGCCCAGCATAGAACCCCAGAATAAATGGCTGTGACAGCATAACGCTTGTTGTGAGCTCCAAAGCCCACCTGAGAGAAAACACAAACACCTGCATAGTGTTAAAACCCTTTCCAGGTTCTCAGTAGCACAAGAAGAACACAGAAGAGAAAGCAAGAGCTAGAGCCACCTCCAAGCACAGCTTGGGAGACCTTCTCTTGTTATCTTCTATTTTCTTTCTCTACTGTATTTCTGGTGAGGTACACATCAGTCCCACACTAATACAACCTTTCTACATCAGACTGCCCTGCTATCACTTCCATCTATGACCCAGAAAATCCTACTTAGAAAGATTTATCTTCATACTTAACACACCTAAATATTCACTTTGCAATGTGCCTTCAGAATGGTAGCCCTTACAGATTTTGGAATTTAAAACCAATAAAAAAATCTAACACTATGAGTAGCCAACAAACACATTCAAATTCTCTGTACAATCTAAGTCCCTAAAAAGTCCTAAACAAGGACCCCCTAAACAAAACAAAACAAAACAAAACATACAAACAAAAAAACCAGACTTGCTCTGCCAGTACTCAATCCAGTTTTGTCTATTTCCTTTTCCTTTTTCTAATCCTCCTTCTTGCCCATCAGCTGGTCCTGTTAGCGTAACATGGCCCAGCTGCATCTCCAGCACTACAATTTAACCTCTCTTTGTCTGGCTGTGCACTTTAGCATGTACAGCAAAGAGGGCAGAGGCCTATGGATTGCTATATAGACAGCCATATTTGAATTTGCAATTACTGGATGTTCTGAAAGTATGAGATAGTTTCCCTTGTACTTTAGTATACATAGGAAAAAAAAAAAAAAACAAAAAACTAGTCAATCTCAACTGTTTTGAACCACAACCATGAGAGCTGGGTGCTGAGCTAGCCAGCATTTGCAAACAGGCTGGTGACATTGTCAAAACCAGAGGAACTTAATTTCAGGTTTAGCTGCTTAAGGTTATCATGAATTCAGTTTTTAGTCTCAATGTGCTATTCTTCTGTTTACAAATTTTTGCCCTTGTTTCTCTGTTTCAGATTTAACAAGTAGAAAAGAATAATAAATGGTTATTAGAGTATACTTGGACAGTATATATATATATTGTCCTTCTGAGACTTCACTTAGGTCCAGCTAGGCTCTTTCCTGGAGGAACCTTTTGAATGATTGCTTGAAATAACCCTGGGTTTAAGAAGTTATAATTGTATTGTAGCCTGTCCTACTTAAAGGACAGGGAACTGAACATTTCACAGATTAGTTTAAAGTATTGACCTCTTCTGTTACCATTCTTGCTTTATTTCAAGAATTTTTATAGTAATACAGCAACAGATATTATATCAAATATATTAGATACCTGCATTTTATGAGCATAATAATTGAGTAATTAGATGAGGTGAGATGTAAGCTTTCCTGTGGTACAAGTATTAAAACCAATCTCAGATTCTTAAGGGAAGCCACGGGTAGTTACAGAATTTGGAAATCTTTACCACTGAGTCACTGCATGCCTTAAAGTGATTCATTTTTGGGTGCAGGGATCATGCAACCCCAATTCAGGCAACAAATTTTCTGGGTACTACTATTATTTCAAATTGTATTTTTTATATTTTTGACAGTGCTAGGATTCTATAGCACAGTTTAAGAAGCAAATTGAACAAATCCAGAAGTATATTCTTGGCCTTGGGGGTGTTAGTCCAAGCTCCTCATTGTGCAGTTTCATTCATCTGTTTAATTTATAGATTCTGAAAGTTCATTTTTGCCCACCACGACACTTCTCCTACCATGCAAAGCAAATCCAGGTTTTAACCAAGACACTAATAAGGTAGCCAGAGCTATGTCTTGGACTGAGCTCTGACCAATGATTGCTGTTTTGGGGACTGGCGTGTTTGTAACCATCAGGATAACTGAAGACAGGTGTTATTTCCAGCACTCTTCTGCAACCATCTAGGCTGAACGTTCTCAAATTATTCTGAAACTTAGTCAATGCAAAAATATATTTCTCTAGTATAGGTCCTGGCTTGCTGATTTTTAGGCATGTGGATTTTATTTTTTATATTTTTCCCTTTTCTGCACTGTACAAAACAAACAAACAACAACAACAACAAATATATAAACAACAAGGGTTAGCTGATCATCTTAACATGTACAACAGAGATTTTTCTATATGCAAAATGCTCTCAAATGTATAATACAAATAATTTAAGAAACAGAGAAGAATATTTCTTAACTATCTAAATTATACTTATCAGCATTTTAGTTGTAAGATAAATGTTATGTTAGTTATGTTTATCTTGTGTCCTAGATAACTAAGGAGTTATACTAAAACCTTCAAATAAACTAAATTTAATCCCAATCAAAAAGTCACGCTTTGAGTCAGATGTGATGTCAACTTTGAAATAACAGTGTTTCGTTATGAGGTATTGTTTATGTTTTATAGAGTTCATAGGATCTTTGTGAAAGCAAAAATCATGAAAGTTCCTTTCTGAAAGCATTTATTTATATTATATTAATTTAAAGCTAAGCTTTTTGTTGCTTTCTGCTGCTCATTTCATCAAAAAGAACAGCATGCTCTGATTTGAACAACAGAACTATCACATTGCCCGAAAGGCTGGCTCTAGTTTTCCATTTGGAATGAGCAGGACAAAGTCTGTTGCAAATGTACTTGGGCAGAGATTTAATCAGTTCTTTCCTAGGAAATGATGAAGAAAAATATTCTCAACAAAGCTAAAATACAACGTTAAAGTGTGATCCACCCACTCACAGCTGCCTTTTAAACCGTTTCCAGTCTAGAAGCTACTGTTCCACTGAGTTAGCATGACTTGATGCAAACTACTTTTTGTTATTTGCTGTTTGTCATTTGTCCTAAACTGGAAAAGAAGGGGAATAGCTGTAGCCAGTGGCAACTACCCCAAAGCATGCAAGATCACAGTACTGCCACTGCCCATACAATAATAAAAAATTACTGTAAGGAAGGACTGGTATGGAACAAAGTGTTTACTTGACTTTCCAACACAACCATCAATTTAGACAGACCCGAGTGTTAGTCAGCAGCAGCAGTGCCCAAATGGTTGTGTAAAGTGAAGTACTTAGAGCAATTTCTGAAAAACAAACCTTGAAGAAACGGCATCCTATACGTTCCCACAGGCAGAATGATATTATACGCTACATTGTATGGTGTGACAGGCTTTGGCCAAAGAATCCTGCAAGATCAGCATTTTTAAATTATTATTATTTTATTTTATTTTAATTATTTTACTCCCTGTTTCTTTTTCCTTCTAGGAGCAGCATTTCAACTGCCAAGCACTGGTATTTTCATTCCTCTGCCAAGAAATTCCCCTAATGAGGAGCACAGAAATTAAAGACAGCTCTGAAGAGCTAAAAAATAGGTGAATTCACTTTAAATATTTGATGAAGGTTGTGGTTGACTGGGACTTCTCTCTCCAGTCTAGTTCATCCTGCTCAGGAAAAACGTGTTTGTTGTGCTCCCTCTGACTACCACTACCAAGAAAGTGAAAATAAAAAAGGCAACAGCATCCTCAAAGGGAGGACC
Source organism: Anser cygnoides (assembly GCF_040182565.1). Lineage (NCBI taxonomy): Eukaryota > Metazoa > Chordata > Aves > Anseriformes > Anatidae > Anser > Anser cygnoides. The sequence continues at coordinate 61,995,024 of NC_089875.1, read as the reverse complement.
ATTACATATTTCTGGCAGTAATCTGCTTCCAGATTGTATCTATTTTTTAAGGATTTTTAAGGGCCAAGAACAAGGGGACTCCCAGATCCCACATCAGTTCAAAGAGTTAAAACATTCAGCAAGCTAAACTCCTTGCTTTGGCATGTCTATCAAAGTCTTTGAGTCTTTAATGTAACTGAAAACAATTGTCCCAGTGGGGAGGTCTAACACTCTTACCAGTTGCAGTTAAATGTTTGAACTGCCTGAGAAACTAGAGGGGTTATAAGAATTCAAGGGTAAACTGCGTGACACGGTTCTGGTGATAATAATGTTCCAGAATTTATATTTATTAATATTGCCTTCTTTCGGTCAGACTCCCACAGGAAATCCTGAGGAGTACATGTCTCTGGCATGTTTTATCTTAGATAGTCCCATCCTTGCGGTATTGCGTGCTGATAGCAGGACAGAAGAGTACCTTTGAAAATCTCTGGTCTTTATAGAAGCTGCGGATGACAACAAGCAGGACCTTCAACACTCTGGGAAGACAATCCATCTACTTTCTTTAGTTATCATTAAAATGTCTTTTAGACATAGGTCATAACTGGAAACCTATAAAGGATGTCTGTGTATTAGGCACTTCCCACAAAGCTCAGTCCCTTGCGATTAAAATTTATCACATTGTTCTTCTGGTTACAAATACTGCTGATATGTGTCATTACTGCAGAGCACTGCTCATAACATTTTGACTTTACTCCAAACATTTTTTTAATTCTGAGTTTCCCATAAAGAACATACATCTGAAGTTTTTAAAGGCACCCATTACTTTCAAGTTTTTAAGCCTGTTTTAAAGGTTGTTAACTATTTTATTTTTCTGTTAAATGTTCACTTACTTACACTGACAAATAGCTTGATGGGAAGCGTCATGTTCCCCTCTGTGTTCCCTATGATGTCGCAAAGAGCAATTATGGTGCATAAAATCATATAGACTTATCAGTTTATATGGCAGTTTATAAATACTCCATCTTCTTAAAAGCTCTGTCTTCACTGAGACTGGTGTCACTAACACTGTATTTTGTGGCATTCTTTTTGAAAGACTTGCTAGATTTGCTTTTTAAAAATTTCAAACAGATTTTTACTTTATGCATTTATTGGTGAAGAAACAGAGAATAATTACTGTTATACTCTAGCTTCCTTGCTAGAATAAGCTTTTTGTTGTGCGTGTTGCTAGATCTCTAGTCTTCGGCAGCAAAGACCATTTTTTTGTCATTCTTTATGAAGAAGACACTTACAACATCATACCACATATAGCTTTCCTGTGTATGCGTGAGTGTGTGTGTGCCTCTGCCACCCTCTTGCCCTCAGCTGTTGATCATCTTGCTCAATTGTAACCAAAACTGACTGTGGAGCAGCAGTCACACAGATTAAAAAATTAAAATAAAAACATGTTTTGTGAAAATAGTTGTCTAGGTAGAAAAAAAAAAAAAAAGGAAAAAAAAAGTATTTACAAGGCTGACTCTTGACCTTGTCTGTGATGGGACATCAAAGAACCCACATGAGAGCCCACTTCACAACACAAACCTTTGTTCTCTCAGCCACTCCTGGAGTTTCTCTATCTGCACAGCTGGAGCACGTACAGAAGCAGCACCATTGTTCCCCTCACATGGTTTGTCCTGCTGGATAAAGAAGGGAGTATTTTAATTCTGTTTACTCCATCAGAACGAATTTTCTTAACCGCAAAAGTGGGTCAGATTTCTACACCCACACTGTGGTATTAGACCAGGTTAGGCCTGGATGCCTATAGCATCCAGACTATGCTTCTGCGCTGCGCAAAGCACAGATCTTCAGCGAGCCATTCCTGTCCTGAGTTCATAATTTAAGCATAAATATCTGAGCATGCAATCAGAATTAAACATCTGAATCAGCTGGATTTAGGAACTCTGTGCTGACATGTTTCAGGTGGGGATGTGGACAACATCCCTTGCTTCTGGGATATTCTTCACAGCCACCCTGTGAAGAATAGCTGAGTTTGGCAATGAATAGGCATGGACAAAACAAGGATTGACACCAAAAGGTAGCGTTCATTTCAGAAAGTATCATTTTGCAGGTATGAACAAAGCGATGTTACATACATGAAGATCTGATGGAGAAACTAAGTGAAGATGACCTTATTTTGCATTCAGTACTCACCATCTTATTCTGGGTAGTACTATAATTAATTTAGTTCTTAAAAAGTTAACAACTTTACTTGTTGCATTAGATTTTTTATTATTTTTTTTTAACTCTAGGTCACTTGCATTCTCGTATCTGCCACTTGCTATCCCATTCATGTTTTCCTACTTCTTGTTTTTCTTCCTTTGAGCAAAACAAATCATAGTTGCCATTCAAAAAGACATCTTGTCTTTTTGTGCAAGCTGGGGAGTAATGCGTGGAAAAAAAAAAAAAAAAGCTGTAAATGACAAAGATCTCTGCTCTGTTTCTCTGATTACACTGGCAAAACAATATATTTGAGAAATATAGGGGAAAAACGAAAAGCAAAAGATAAAAGCTCAAAACCAAAGATAAGCTGTGCTTTCAGATATCTGAGCAGAGAGAATACTGGCTCTTCCCGCATCTTTGGATTTCATAGTATCCTAAAACAAAAAAGCAAACAAAACCTCTTCACTTATACTCAGAAAACAGAGATATTCCCTCTCTGTGTTCCCAGATGGCATCATAGCAATTTCTATAAAACTAGTGACAGATTTTTTTATTTTTTTTTCTGATATGTAAATGTGCTGAACATGATCCAAAAACATTAAAGCAGCACGCTGGCAGCACTGCCCATGTCTGCCGTGGGCTTTGGATCAGACTCCACAGGATAGTCAGAGGCAGTCAAAAGGAAATTATTTTCTCCTGTTGTACCCTCTTCATAGCAGTTCACACAAACAAAACAGCTCTCCACTTATTTTGACAGAAGACCTGGAAACAGCATGTAGTATTAGTAAGCCAGATGATATAAGGTGCTGGATTTTGCCCTTTGATACATTTGCAGCAGGAACGTGTTGGTTCCCTTCCCCTAAACACTTTTGGATCACTTTCATGCAGAATTGGGGGCCTTCAGAGGGACAAGCAGCCCCTTTCTCTTTATACTGAAGGTGCTCCAGCACGATGACTGTGGTGAACTCTGTTGAGAAACACGGTGGACTGTCCCTTAGGGACAAAGGCTGCATGACATTAGGGCCAGGAGGTCCAAGCTTCAACTCCATCCAGAAACTCTGGGGACTCCCAGTGACTCAGACTGAAGCAGGACTGCATCAGAGAGAGAGAGAAATAAGGTGGATGTAAAGAAGAGAAAGAAACTGTGATCCAGACTCAGTTGCATGGGGGCCCCCAGCACATGAATACAAAAATTCCACTGGCCTTGTGATGTTTTGAAAAGTAAACTATGGAAGAAAGACCAGAAACTTCAAAGAAATTCCTGATTTGGAAATTGTCTGATGTAAAAGGTGTTAGCGTAGAGGAGGGTAGAGAAATAGCCTGTTCTCAAAGGCACTCTACGAGAGGTCAAATGTTGGTCTGGCTCATATGGCCATTTTTTCCAGTTGTACAGTATATTGTGTAAACTAAATATAATGTAAAGATGCAAAAGCTTCCAGAAATGTCATCTTACAGACATTTGCTTGGATGCAATCCATGATTATGTGAAAACATTTACTTTGAGATCTAAAAGCCATGGGTTACGTGGGTGTTCTGTACATTTTACATTGGAACTTATACTATAGAGCCAGAAAAGACTGAGAGTCTTAATTTGAAATGACTTCCATTGGTATACTGGCCTGTATTGTACTCAAATGTAAATGCAGGTGAGTATATGTGACAGAAGGAGAGGATAGTTCACAACCTATTGAAGAGAACAACCAGAAACCTTTAACGTGGCTGGGACCTCAGTTAAATCTCTGCTGGCAGTCATATGCTTGCAATTGCCCCCAAGAATGGGTTACTGAAAAATCTTTAGACCAAGATGCTGACAGATTTTTCTGACTTGTGAGCTGTTCAGCTGTGCTTACCAGTAAATTTTCAATTGACAGGACATGATTTTAAGCTCAGGTAAGGTGGTACCTTGCAAGGGATGGAGACAAGGAAAAGCCTGTTTAGAGAGCACAAATGAGAAGGAAAGTTACTGTATTATGCTATTACCTTACAGCTCTTGCAACAAGCATCAAAACAATCTGCAATCCAGATTTCTCTGTTTCTTAGTCTTAAACACACACTTGTGATAGGCTGCCCCAAGCATCCATGCTTCAGGGGCAGCAGGTTGCAGGGAGTGACGTACATATATACCAGTACTCAGTGACTCATCTGACTCTACTTTTGACACTATTGAATTTCTCACTTATAAAAGTATTTCAATATACCTTTACTGTTTATAATTCTTTTTATATTTAATAAAGGAAACAATTAAGGGCTATCATCACTGTGCAGTCAATACAGAGATGCCCCCAGAGCTGACTGTACTAGTTCCAGAACTGTAATCTGTACAGCCACACCATTTAAACCTCATTAGATCACTGTGGGTAAACTGAGTCTCCTGGGACCCCACCTAGTCTAATTATATGGACTTGCACTGCTCCAGGTAATGTAACAGTTCTGTAGCCAGATGGAGGATTTGCAGCACCTGGTGTAAGCATGCCCCAAAAAGTACTCGGTAGTCTTCAGCAACTGGCCAAAAGCATGTCCCTGTCTCTCCCAGTGGTTTGCTTCTCAAGTATCGTTAACAAAACCATGCCCACAGACTATCTGCATAAGTCCTGAGGAGTCTGGTCCAGTAAGTGAAAGTAAAGTGGGTTTGAAAGCAGTTTGCATCTCTCTGACATTCTGAATGAATAGCAGAGGTTATGGGGAAAGAGAGGGCATATTCTAGCAAAGCATATTTCATCATTACACCCTCAACCTGGAAACAGACTGCACTGCTGTGCAGTCATTGTACCCAGCTGTAGCATGGGAGAAGTAAGCATTGAGAGTTCTGGCAGTTCTCTGAAAGACTTCAAATATAAACAGAATTTCCAGAACACAGATTTTTGGAGCAAAAAGTGCAAAATAGTAACTGTTGAAAATTGAAAACAGTGAAAGAAATTGGAGGATAGAATTAATTAACTCCCACAAAATATCCAGAAATCTCATTTGGGTGAGGTTTTGCAACCCTTAATGCTGGTGTCAGAGTAGCTGCATGTGGGAGAAGTTGCTACGCAAATTGAACCCAGGGGCTTGAGTCCTGGCCCTTTGCTATCTACATGCTCAGGACTGTGAAGCTTTAGCAGGATTCAGACTTTTCCAGGCATCCGGACACAGAGCAGATTCCAAAACTGCAGTCTCAATATCCTGACAATTAAAACATGAAAAAGGTCACATTTAATCTATTTATAGCAATAATCATCTGAAAAGGTCAGGAATGAATTTTGGCTCTCTTCTAATCAAAAGATTTTTACCATTTGCTTTAGCAGATGGGAATTCACACAAGGAACTTATTTCAGTTTAAGAAAGATAATCACATGGCTTGGCCAGTGTATAGTCTTTTTCTTAGTATTATTTATGCCAAAATAAGAATCAGACAGTTAAAAACTGGAACTTATGCATTTTGTTTCTTTCAGCTTCAGAATACATATCTTCCAAACCAAAACCTTTTCCTTGGAGCGGTCTAAGGAATATAAAATCAATGAATCAATGACCCAATATCTTTCCTAATATGGTAGCTGGAATTTATATTAGAAATATGAATTTGGCCAAATAGCTTTTCTCAAGCTGATGAAATAGATGAAATAGCATGTGACAAAGTAGACAACTTTTCTTTGCATAAAATCAATCACCTTTTCAAATGCTGGCTGTCAAGGATTCCTATTCACATCTTACTTTTGCCTTAAAAAACTTCCTCTGCATAACAAGTCTCATCAAAGGCACCTCTGTACTTACTGGTAGTTCCTGCACTATAATATAAATAGTTGTTTGTGGAGAAAAAGGTCAGAATTCAGTCAAAACTCAAAGTCAATGCTTTTGTGCTTTAACTACTTATCTTTGCAATGCACTGGAGCAAACATTGTTTGCTTCATGTCCTAGGAAATGGGTCCTGGATTTGTGCTGGAGGCTGTGTGAAGATTTAATCATAACTGTGAAAATTGGCAGTGTGAGTGTGCCTTTTCGTTTATTGAATGCATTTGTGACAGAGAAGGAAAAAATAAAAACCCACCTTGCAAAAGTAAATGTTTTGAACTCCCATTATGTTCAGGTATATAGGGATTCAGTTTCTAAAGAGTGTTAGAGGACAGCATAAAACCTATACTGAGACCTTTGCAGAAGAGGACTGTTGCTTTCTCCCATTTCAGTTTAGTGTATGTGCAACCAGAGTCTCTGTTATACCAACCTGAAATCTCTTACTGTCATAGCACCTTCAGGGTATTCTCATTTGCATGCTCTGGTAATGACCCTTTCTGTTTTAGCAGCGGATGTCTGCTCCTAAAAATTGGTGTTTTCTGGGGAAAAAAGTTATATTTAGGAAAACAAAGCAAAACAAGCAGGACAAAATGTTTACTCCAGAAATTAAGAAAAGCAGCTCTCCTGCTGCCTACCTGAAGAGTTTTCTCACCCTCTGCAAAGAAAATGTGACAGAATAAAACTCAAAAATAAAATTTGATCTGTTGGACTGACAATATCAACGTGACTAATGGACACAAACCTCAGAAGGAAGTCACTCTATGCCCAGCCAGCATCACTGCTAGAAACAGGAAATACCAAGAGGAAATGGGTGTTATAGACAGCTTTATTAGTTGAGGGTTTGTTTAGTTTCAGTGTTTTGAAATCATGCCCCACACTTGGCTTTAAAACTGCATCTGTTTCACAGTTCTGTCTAATTTCATCACTTCTTAATGGTGTCAACCTTGTGTTTTTGGTAGTTGTATCATGAAGTTTGGCTTTGTTATCAAAATCACAGTTGTAGGGATAGCTTGCAGTAAAAATAGTTTTCATTAGCAGCAAAAACAACAACAACAAATCTTACAAAGAAAAATTTGACAAAGAGTAATTATGGTTTCATCAAGAGAAGGTCCTGCCTTAGTAATTTGATCTCCTCTGATAAGATCACCAACTTAGAGGATGAAGGGAAGGCAGTGGACATAAATTTTTTGAATTTTAGCAAGGTTTTTGATATTGTCCCTCACAGCATCCTTCTGGACTAGCTGTCCAGCTGTAAGATAAACAGATTCACGCCACGCTGGGTGATGAACTGGCCCAATGGTAGCACTCAAAGGGTCACAGTGAATGTGGCTACATCTGGCTGGGGGACAGTCACCAGTGGTGTTCTCCAGGACTCAGTTCAAGGGCCAGACCTGTTTAACTTTTTTATCAATGATTTGGATGAAGGATTGGAATGCATCCTTAGGAAGTTTGCTGATGATACTAAATGGGGAGGTTCTGTTGATTCCCCAGAGGGATGAGAGGCCTTGCAAAGAAATCTGGACAGACTGGAGCTTTGGGCAATCATCAGTGGCATGAAGTTCATAAAAGGAACTTGCTGGGTGTTGCACCCCAGATAGAGCAACGCTGGACATGTGCACAGGCACAGGCTGGGAGACGAGTGGCTGGGCAGCAGCTCAGCAGAAAGGGACCTGGGGGTGCTGGTCAACAGCAGGTTCAACATAAGCCAGTAGTGGGCCCTGGCAGCCAAATGGCATTTTGTGCTGCATTAAACACAGCACAGCCATAAGATCAAAAGAGGTGATTTTCCCACTATATTCAGTGGTGGTGCGGCCTCACCTGCAATATAGTGAGCAGTTCTGGGCTCCACGCTATAAAAAAATGGCTGTTAAGGTCCTTGAAAGCATCCAGAGGAGGGCAACAAAGCTGGTTACAGGGCTGGAAGGCATGTCCCGTGAGGAGAGGCTGAGGGCACTTGGGTCCTCTAGTCTGGAGAAGAGGAGGCTCAGAGGAGACTTCATTGTTCTCTGCAACCTCCTGAGGAGGGGAAGCGCAGAGGGAGGTGCTGGTCTCTGCTCCCAAATAAGCAATGTCAGGTTGCTCAGGGCCTCATCTAACCAGGTCTTGAACACCTCCAGGGATGGGACATCCACAGCTTCTCTGGCAACTTGTGCCAGTGCCTCACCACCCTCTGAGTGAAGAATTTCCTCCTAACCTCCAATCTAAATCCCCCTTCTTTTAGTTTAAAATATTTCCCCCTCATCTTGTCATTATCTGATTGAGCAAAGAGTTGCTCCCCATCTTTTTCATAAGTCCCCTTCAAGTACGGAAAGGTCACAGTGAGGTCCCCCAGGATTCATTCCTGTCATTTCTGTCTGCCTCCAGACATACACTTCTATTATCAATGCTAATAAATCTTTCTTCCCGTATTGACTCCATAAAGAAGTAACGATTTTTTTAAACTGGACCAGCCTAAGACCAATGAACCCCCCCCGTTCCCTTATTTTAAGGAAGCTTTTTGGGTTACGTAGTCTGTATTTTGAGCCTCTGCCTAAGGTTTATTTCCACACCTAATACATTCTGCACAGAAAGGCTGCAGTCATATCAACCAGTGCCATTTCAGTTGCATCCACACCAGCTGATGAATGTATGCGCTCCCTTTTTACAGTAGCATAATTATGCTTAAAAAAAAAAAAAAAATGGTGGGGTGTCTTTCTTATTTACTCAGTTACAGATTTATGCTTGCAGTTTATTGCAGGCACCCAGCTATTAGTGGACTTGGAAAGAACGTGTAGACAGGTCTTTTCCAACCTTAATGATTCTATGATTCTAAACTAAACAACCGCTTGGAGCAGTGGACAGGCAGTGGCCCCTGATCATCCACATTGCTTAATTGCTTGCCTAATCCCTAATTTAGGTTTTAGCAAGCTCTCTAAAGGACTGTGCCCTGGTATAGTTGTGTCAGCTGTTCACTCCAGGGACCACTCCTAAATGCCTCGAAATATACTACACCTGCCCTCACATTCATTGTCTAAGGCATCATTTGAGTGGCCGTCACAATATTTCAGACACCTGAAATTATAAACACATACATTCATGGCCATAAGGAAGACACAGAAAACTCAACAGTAATGTTGTGTAGATGTGGTTAGTCTACTCCAGACCAAGTAAGCCCTTAGCAGGACAGACATAAGTCAGTGAGTGTCACTTTGATTCTTGATCCTCTTTTACTTAGCAATATAGATAAAGCTTATGGGCTCTACAATTTTATGCTGAAGCTCTCATCTTGAATATATGCAGCATTAAAAATTCTAAGATATTTTCTGTTCCCTGTGAGAAAACCTGTTTTTCCTTTCACTCCTTTTTTTTTTTTTTTTTGAAATATGCTGTCTATCTATATGCTTAGTGCATATATATCACTTCTCCAAACCCTTGAATTCCATGACTCTGATGGATCATGTTTTTCTCAACTTTCCCCTGAGCTTCCATCTTATCAGGCTTCAGTGTAGGTCATTAGTCTCTAATGAATTTTATAGGTATTCTGGAGAATGTTTCTAATATGTTACAAAGATTCTGATAAGCTCTTTATTCATTAACCATCCTAAAGCATAACACTCTGGGATGACGTTGCTAGGTTGTTTAATGCCCATGTATTTATTTCTTGAAGGTCAATAAGAGCAAGCTGCCTAACTTGTAAAGAAGTGACATAATTGCATCCATTGTTTAAAACCTGATGCAATACTGGTTGTAGTCAATGGAAAGATGGAAAACTCCAGTGGTCTTTTGAAAAAGATTTCTGAGAACAATCGTGAGTGCATGGAACTTCACATAAAACAGTAACTGCTCTCCTTTCAGAGAGATTTTCACTTACTTGTGTTACATGCTGTACAAAATGGACTGAAGCAGTCAAACAATCCAAATTATTTCAGTCTGGCTAATGTGAATGATAATAGGAGATTTTTCCACATGCTGGTTTTTTGTTTTGTTTCATTTTGTTTAAAAAAAAAAAAAAACTACATGGAAGTGGGACAGCACCACTTATTCTTGACCCTGTAGAACAAGTACTCCCTGTGACATTTTTCTGAAGTATTCTGAAGCTTGAATTGGAAAAAAATATATAGCTAGTAACCAAAAGCCTCTAACCGATCTTGGTTGGGAAGGGAAAAGTTTTTCAGAGTTTGTTCTAGTGAGACATCTAGCTGCTTTTGTGTGCTAGTATCAGAGTGAAACAGAAACAAAATGGTTGCATTCAAAGCTGAAAGTTTCACATGCAATTAGGAACAATTATATTTTTATTTATCACTAAGAGTAAACTGAGTGATCATATCCCTGTCAGGGGCACTTTAAGTCTAATACACGCCTAAATTCAAATGTGCAGGTTCCAGTAAAATTAATCAGATTATTCTCGTTCTTAAGAGTTAAGTGCTTTTCTGGAGAAGGATCTGTATAAGAGAAGAAGGGCCAAGTCTACCCAGCTGCAAGTCTAGCAGAGTTTACGCCAGGTTTGAATTTATTCCAGGAAAGATAGATGGCTGCATATCCATAATTTACAGGACTATAAATATCAAGAACTCCACTGATGTCATACATGAGTGTGTAGTCCTTAATCAGGTAACATTTCCGTTGGCTGTGAGATGAGCGCCTTTTAGAAAAGGACTACAGGGCTGAGCTGTCACAGCTTATTTTAACATTTTCACATTAAAACCCCTTATGTCCCAGTTGCTATCATAGTTTTCTCATTGACAGCTTTTAGTTTATTTCAACAGTGCTTTTTTATTATACAGTGTGACCACACCAGCTTTAGCATTCAAAAAATTAAAAACTGCCTGTTGTTTTATCCATGTGGGTCTTTGCACTCAACCCTTTATTGAGATTGCTGCCAGTAAGGGCTAAATTTTGGCCTGACCCATTCAGTTGTTGGGCACAAAACAGAAGTGTGGCACCTGAAGGGGAAGACAGATACAAGAGGGGCAAAAGTGCAAGTTATATTTTGAGCTCATTTAAGGGCTAAAGTTACTAAATCTTAATTAGTTAATGACTGATTTGGTTTCAGTTCTTGGCATGTTCAAACTGTGCCTCCAAAAGAGAACATAAGAGGTCAAAAACCTAGCTATTACTTCTTCATTATAAGGAGGAAGTTTTAAAAAATCCAGGGCTTTTATTTTGAAATTTATTATGCATTCTTTATTTTGGCAGGTCTGAGATAAACCAGCAAACATACTAATGAAGACAAGAACTGTCCTGAGGAAATACCTCCTATTAGTTAATAAGCAGACACAGTGGCCTGGATTAGGAAGGAACATGACAACACTGTTGAAAATGAAGATGTGTATCCTAAGCGAAGCCAATGGGTTCACAGAAGCCAGGACTGTGTAACCTGCTGCTGCACATCAGGATTCCAGGAGAGGAAATGAACATTACAAATGGTGAGAGCAATAATACACCAGGGTGAGATAAATTTGTTTCTCAACTGCATTTCGTCTTAGAAATTTTAAAGTAGCCTTTCTGTACTGAGGGAGGCTCCAGATCAGCTGCCTGATGCATTGCTGTGTTCCAAATGGAAAGATGACTGTCAGCTCTCTGGTTTGCTAACTTTTATCTTTGCTGATAAATGAACCTTAAGTGGTCAGCTGTTGACAAAAGCCCTCTTTTTAATTGGATATGTGAGTTGGACCTTACGTAACCTGGCACCGTACTATCATCCCTGGACCTTGTCACTCAGATTAAACCTTCTTGGCTCCTTCAGGAACGGGGGTGTTCAGTGACTACATTTTTACTATTTGGAGGGGAAGATCACAGATATATATGCTCAGCTATAAAGGGAGAAAAATCTTCCAAAGTTTTGGTTCAGTAGAAATTTGCCCAAAATAGGCAATAACCAAAGAAATCTCATTTGAACCTGACTAGATAAAGTTGCATAGTTCCCACATTGTCCCACTGGAACTGATTTGTCCATAGGTCTGAAGGAACTTCTGGCCAAGCAGACCAAGAGCTGTTTGTAAGAGACTAGGGCAAGGCCAAGAAGACCCTTAGCCAAGGAACACTGCTGTCACTCAGTCTCTTCACGGACATCCTGGGGAAAAGAAGTTCAAAATATCACTAAAGGGACTGTGGCAACAGCTGCCCAATCTCTCTTCACTTGTAGTAGGCAGAAGGCACTTGCCAGTGTTGTCACTTTTTTGCCCAAGATACATTTTAAAAGAATCTCAACTACTGTGAAAGACAGAGTTCATGAACTGCATATTTTTCCTTCCTTCTTGTTTTGTCTTCTGGATTTCTTTTAGCTATTGATTTATCTCTAGCTGGGAAATCTCCCAGTCTTTTTAAATCATTAAAGTTTTGTTGTGGAATTGTTGCAGGTCTGTATCAGGGTCAGTCAAAATCCTCATCAAAACAGATAATATTGCAGTTAGTCAACGTTCAGCTTCAGAACAGCTTCAGCTGTTCCCTACAGAGATGGCAGTTCCAACCTAGTCTCAGGTCCTTGCCATCACCTCACTAACAGTGCTCAGTCCTACACAAGAGGGTGCAAGCTGTACAGTGAAGTCTCTTAACCCAGAACTGGTCAGGACAGCCAAAATAAAACTGGTAGTTTCAAATAGGCATCATTGCTAAGTTAGCCTATTTCATGGGAAGTGCTCACATAAGATGGGTCACCAGAAGATCTGAAAAAAGCATTCCTTCTAGTAGAAGAATGGTGATGAGCAGCTGGGGGACAGCAAGGACAGATCCCATTTCCCTTAATGTAGCTGGAACTGGAAAAGATGCATGCTAAGTTCCTCTGTACTTCACAAGCTAAGATGGACTGAAAAAAAATGGGCCTCTTTTATATTTTGTGTTTGTAGTCTATGGGGTTTTGAAATTACTGCTTCTGGGAAATGAAAGCGAATTCTGCTCATCAAGAGTTTTCTCTTGGTGTCTGTCATGTAATACCACTGCTTGATGCAGTTCCAGAAGGCAAAATCTTCATAACCAGAACTGAGTTCAAAGAAGGGAGACTGATAATTGGCCTAGTCTTGGTTTGATAGCCGTATTGCTTAATTTCTAATTTATTTTGATGTTAGTTTTAATGGATTAGACTGAGTGATAGTCTGGGGCTTCTTTGCTGGGTGTTGATGGATTTAAGTTCTTGGGGTTTTCTTTTTGTTCTTTTTATCTATTTTGTCATATTTCAGTTTGTTTAACTAACATTATAAAGTTTTTAATAAAGTTAAATCATTTCTGTCATTGAAGAAAATGGTCCAGAATCTTTAAAGGACTGGGTAGATATCATCCAGCCAACATAAAAGCCTATATTTAAATCTTACTTAGTAAACTAATTTAAATCACATGTTTTTACATGTTCTGTTGCTTGAAAGTTGTTTCCTTTGAAACTTTCCTTTTTATGCTCCCATGCAGGAAATACGATAAACTTGTTTATTTTATTTGTCAGTTTTGTGTTTCTGAATTTCTTCATCAAATCTGTTATCTTCCATAAGTATCCAATCCTTGCCCAAGTTTTGTGCAGAGAGGGGAATGGGTTTGCTGCTGTACTTGCAGTGCTGGAAAACACGGGAAAGAAAAGGGCAAGTAGAGGTGCTGGCTTCTGAGAACTATTGAAAAAATTATATTAAATGGGCATTATATTTTGGAGACAATCTGACAGGATGAGAAAGCCAAATAATTTTAGGATCATGGGATAGTTCAGGTTGGAACAGACCTCCAAAGGTCAAATGGTTCAACTTTTCCATTCTGTTGATGCATCACAGTAAAACACTTGCTTATCACTTATTGCTTTTCCTGGCCTTTTATTTTACTTAGTTAACTCTACCTTACATTGTGTTTCAATTTGAAATGACCTTAGCAAGTCATTAAAAAACGCTTGCATAATACAAGTACTTTTATTTGTCATTTGAATGGAAGCAGCTAAAGAGAAAAAAATTATCTGTGGGCTGGATCTCTGCTGAACTCAGTAATAAGGCTAATTTTCAAATGTGCCTGTAAAGGGCACCCTGAAACATGTGGAAGTCTCTTTCTCCTTGAAAAGTGTGGAGTTCTTGAAATTCTTCAGGATTCAAAAAAGGGTGCTAGGACTCACACATTAACAAGAACAACAGCTTTCCACAGCTCCACTTGGAAAGAGAGAGATTTGGAGTCCCTAGGCTGTCTTTAAGTAGAATAAGCCAGGTTAAGGAGAAATAGATACTAATTGGTTGAGAAATGTGAAATTTCAGCAGATTTTTATCACATCATCATTTCCTACCAATGATTTTCTCTCCTCCACTTATTGCCCTGAAGAGGGGAGACATTTTATGGAAGTACAGGTGGGGTTATCCATAATTCTTGTTCATCAGAAAAGACAAGAAAACATATGTATGGACTGAAAAACATCAGCCTCAATTGGCGATTCCTGGTTCTTGCAAAGTACAGATGTTTTTTCTTTTCCAGGATCTACTTTACCAGTGTCATTTCTTCTGCTATAATGCCTCTGATAATTTTTCAGAGATGGGTACCAAAGTTGTCTCCCTTTTCATGAAAATGGCAAGGATAAGGTACGACTGTAGAGTAAATGAAATTACTAGCTAATTATTGACCAATGCCTGGAAGAAGAAACGTCACGTCAAGACTGGGCTCAAGTAGTCCAAGAGCAGATGAAGAATACCAGTCAGTATCAGAAGTGCACAACAATATACTCTGCCCCTTCATTACTTAGTGAAGCAAGGTTGCCGAGACAAACTGAAAAACCTGCATCCCCACAATTTTGTTTTGTATGGTATAGGTCCGCCTTGGTGTATCTGTCCACAGCCAAAAGTGTTTAAAAGGCTTTTTCAAACTTTAGCAAGGAAAAATATTCCCTTCCCTGCTTGAACTTGGGGTTTAAAAAACTAACCGTTTCTGCCTAGATGGCAGAAATATGGGATTAGGACTGCCCATTTCCTTAGTGCTTGTACAGTTTATATCACAATTAAATGTTGATTAATGCTTAGGGCTCTACAGAGAACCAGTCCAAATTAAATAATAATAATGATTGCAACAGGATTTTAGTAGTTATTAACTGTGAGTATTTATTTCTATTATAAGTTTTCTTTCCCATGCAAAACATACATACATGTGGATGCATTTTTAAGTAGTTGGGAACTATTCAAAACAAGAGTTATTTTGAGGGTTAGGAAATAGCTTGTCTCACGGTTGCCAAGTGATTTTGGAATAACTCTTTGCATGATGGAGTGGAGGGGAAAATGGAGATAAAAACATCAGTCCTTCAGTTCAAGGATAAAAGTAAAAGAAAGAAAAAGAAAAAGAAAAAGAAAAAGAAAAAGAAAAAGAAAAAGAAAAAGAAAAAGAAAAAGAAAAAGAAAAAGAAAAAGAAAAAGAAAAAGAAAAAGAAAAAGAAAAAGAAAAAGAAAAAGAAAAAGAAAAAGAAAAAGAAAAAGAAAAAGAAAAAGAAAAAGAAAAAGAAAAAGAAAAAGAAAAAGAAAAAGAAAAAGAAAAAGAAGAAAAAGAAAAGAAAAAGAAGAAAAAAAGAAAGAAAGAAAGAAAGAAAGAAAGAAAGAAAGAAAGAAAGAAAGAAAGAAAGAAAGAAAGAAAGAAAGAAAGAAAAAGAGAAAGAGAGAGAGAGAAAGAGAAAGAGAGAGAAAGAGAAAGAGAAAGAGAAAGAGAAAGAGAAAGAGAAAGAGAAAGAGAAAGAGAAAGAGAAAGAGAAAGAGAAAGAGAAAGAGAAAGAGAAAGAGAAAGAGAAAGAGAAAGAGAAAGAGAAAGAGAAAGAGAAAGAAAGAGAATGCAGATGCTTCTGCATCCAGATCCCCCTTTATTTTCCATTCTGAAGATGGTCAAAGGAGTTTTAGCCACATTCTCCTGACTGTGCCCCTCTGCAGATTAGACAAAAAAGGCAGGCAGCCTCTCTCCTATATTTTCCCCTCCTCCACCTTGAGCAGGTTTGAAAGAGAGAAGGAACACATACGATGATGGACATGTGGAAATGTCATTAGTCACATTTAGATAAGTTTATAAATGTACAAAGTAGCTCTCAGGGCCAGACAAAGGTTTGAGGTGAAACATCTGAGTCTCATCCAAAAGTAAGCTGGTGTAAATCAGGTATTCTGATATATCCCAGCTGAGGGTCTAATGTCAGGACTCATCTCCACAGTCTGTAAAGTTCCTGACATATATTTAGGGTTTTATAAAATGTTCATAAATAGCTGCAATATGTGACCACTGAATAACAGCAGAATTCAACCCTCCCTTTGACTTTGTATTTTAAAAATGGAAAAATATTCCTTTCCTTTGCCTTCAGTTCACTTTGTTCTTTCTCTACAGGGTGAGTAGCTATCAAACTTCTCACAGGGGCAATTGAGAGACGTGAACCCTTAGGATGGGCAGAGCCACCTATGAAAACACTTCCAAACTTGCACAAAATGAATGTTGCATACAGACACCTAAGTTTTTAGAACACTGATGCCACTTTACTTTAATATCTTGGACTAAGTTAATGAGTGAAACAGCAAAAACAGCCTAACACCCTTCACTTTCTTCTTTCTCTTGAAAATCAACAGGTATTTTTGTTAGAAGTAAGGTTAAAACTTGTGCTTTAGCGGTGCTTACTTGAGACCAGGAAAACATATCAGAACTTCTCCAAAATAATATTTCCATCTTAAAGCACCTAAAAATGTTAAAGATTGGACATTAATAACTTTAAAAAAATGTAATATGAAATTGTTAAAAGTCAAAGTCATGTCATCTATAATTATTTTGCTTTCTAGGTATTATTAAAGCTGACCACAAAAAAAAAAATCTTCATGACTTTTTGTCGGCTCCCCAGATCATCCCTTCCCTCCCAACATTCCAATACAATAAAATAAAATACAATAAATATTGAGGTGAATGATACAATATGCATTTAAGACTGTTAATCAAAGCAATTCTATGGACAGATTTATTTTTGTGTGTGTGTGTGTGTGTGTGCGCGTGTGTGTGTGTGTGTGTGTGTGTGTGTGTGTGTAGTCAGATTTCTGGAAAAATCAGTTTTGAAAATACTCTTTTCCCCAAAACTTACTAGGAAAATTAAGCTCTGGGATAAAGTTTATAGATTATCAATGTAAAGTTTCTGAAGGTTTAGGAGGGAAAAGGAAGAGGAGGAAGGAGAAAGAGTATGAGACTGAAAGAACATTCAAAGACTTTCAACACTGCACTAGTGTGCAAGGCAAAGATCCACTACTTTTTGGTCAAACAAAGCAGTCATCTCTACTCCTTGATATTAGGGCTCATTGCAGTTAACTCCTTTGCTTTGTCTTTAGACAGAAACTGCTTACTTGGATGTTGGGGCACATCCAAAAGGTGGGGAGAAGAGGCATATTCTAATTCTGCAAGCACATTGGAACAGGCACGTGGCTTCTCCTCAAAAGGCAACCCACCAAGCCCCTACACCTGACATGTCAGGCCAGGGGGCAGCCAGTGCAGGGTCTCACTCAGGCCCAGCATGCTGCTTGCACAGTGAAGCTCTTCAAACCCTAGCAGCTGCAGCCTATTTTCACAAATATCTGACAAGTTTATTTGGCTCCTTTCCAGTGTGAGCTGTGCCCGACTCTTCTTCTGTCCTTCCCCAAGCTCCACAATCCCTTGTAACTGCTGCTTAAAACTCAGACACATACCAAATGAAGCTCCCTTCCTCCCCTCAGTGTGCAGACATCCCACCCCAATTAATTAACTCAACAGTGGCTTCATCTCTACGAAGCTGTGGCTTCCCACAATTTATCTCCCTCATTCCACTTAGAGACATCAGCACATTCCTGACTTCATCACTTATTAACTCCCTTTTGCTAATGGCTAGTGCATCCTCGCTTGCTGGCCTGCTCTTGATTCCGTATGACTTGAACTCTCGCGCAAGTAGCCTGGAAGGCTGTTTATGTGCTTGACTGCTATTACAGCACATAACAATCTCTCAGGTTGTGTTTTGTCACTGTTTCTGTATCCAGAATTGAGAGGCTTTCAGGCCTTCTTGGCCTGCCTTCCTGTACTGTCCAACTTGCAAGCACCTGGTAAAGAACAGCAAAGACTGAGTGAAAACAAGACCTCTGCTGCTTTGTGTTTGATTACCAAAGGTTAATCCTTTGGCACAATACCAAAGGACTTAATGGGGGTGACAACATCATTAAACAAAAATACCAAGGGAAAGGTTTCCTTCGGCAGTTATTTAAAACAAACAAACACATGCGATGTAGCAAAATGATGTGCATCCAAACAAATTTTTAGCTATCCTACTGAACCTAGAAATGATGACAGTTTAAAAAAAAAAAATCATGGGCTGTAACTTTTTATTTATATTTTAGAACAATTGAAAGTGTTTCAAGAATCAAAGGGATTTCCAGAGATCACCTGCAACACTTCCCTGCCTAAATACAGGTTTAATTCTGCCTGTGGCATTACTGACTCCTGCTTGTTCAATGGGTTCTTAAAAACCATCAGTGATGGTGCTTTTTGTTTTTTTGTTTGTTTGTTTGTTGTTTGTTGTTGTTTTTTCTCTTGGTAAAAGCCTCTCCTTTTCTTGAAAGACTGCAAAATGTTTAACATTGTATTGATTAGAGAAATTTTAAACTGTTTGCTCAAAGAAGCTAGTGTAAAGCTACACAGAAAGCAGCAATAGCCACTTAAGAAAGAAGTCTGGAGGACAGGAAGCTAGAAAACTGTAAAGCTATCAAACATTAAGAAGATCAAGGTAATAATATTCTTTAAAATGACATGCATATCCAGCTTGGAAATTCAGAAGAAGCACCCAAATGTCTAGCTTTTCATTTGACTCCAAACCCTTTTGATTATAAGTACTTAGAAAATGAGACAATAACATTCCCATAAGATTTCTTTTAGCATGAATCTTCACTTTTCAGCTATTATCAGAAATACCTCACTTAAAGTAATGAAAACTAAAGTTACCAGATGTAGGAATGTTTTTAGATTAAAAAAAAAAAAATCTTAGTCCTTTTCATACTACACAAAAATATTCCAATCATTTCTTCAATTGGTATAACCAAAGTTATTGTCCTCTGACTTTATGTATACCTGACATTACTCAAGCTGAAATTTTCATCTGTTTACAGGAAAATCTAAAGTCAGTGTTTGTAGCTAAATAAATTATCTTGAGTTAGCATAGCTATACAATCTTATAATCACTGTAGGCTGTACTTAAGCAAAATGTTTACTTACCTTCTTTACTCTTCTGATATAACTAATTATATTCACATTTAAAAGTCACTTCCAAACCAATTGAATAAATGGCTATTGATAGAGGTTAAGGTTAATACACATTCTAGCACATCATCTGTTCCTCTCCAGGCCAATGGTCCACTCTACCCCAGTGCTTTCTGTCACTCCCTGTTTTCAAAGGACACTTCATTTCATATGTCATTCAATGGATTTCTCAGACCTCAATATTTATTGCAATTTTTGCAGGTATTTATCATATCAATGTCACCAGACCAAATTGATATTTTTATTAGCCTTCATTTGTGGTATGGATTCTTTAGGCCACTTGGAAGGAGAATGAACTAACTGTGACTGGGATCACTTCAAGCCATCCCCTTTCTTTCCTTTAAGCCTTGGTTTCTAACAAGGGATGGGTTGGAAAGAAGAAGAAACACAAGTAGGAAAGCTACCAGACCTGCCTGCTTTCAAGTTGCAAAGAAGCTGTAAACTAGGGCAGCCTCTGTTTGCTTTTTTTGTGTGTGTTTTTTACAGCAATGTTCCTTTGTGCCAGCCAAAACCCAAAGATGAGAAGACGCTGCTCCCTTTGGGTTGTGAATAGAGATGCATCATAGAGCTTTAACCCAAAGATCCTAGGTACTTTTTTCTCTTTTCCTTTTAGACAAGAGTTTGCTAGGACAAAGCTGTGAGGACCAAACTTTTGAATTTTTATACCTTTCAGTTATCAAACTTATCCCAAAATTTCACCTGTCACTAGCATCTGCAGTGACATTTCTCAGCAATGATATGCACTCCTTATGCTACCAGTCGTGACAGAAACAAGAAATGCAGGAACAAGTCAGCTGCTACTGTGGCATTTGAAGAAGGTTTCTGCAATGGAGAAGGTATATCCAGACTGAGGTCCACATCTAATTCCCAAACACTAGTTGTCAGATCTTGAACATGGATCAACACAGCCAAGGCATTTATGCTTCCAGCCATCTTCCTTTTGAACTACTAGAACACTCCATTATTTATGTAGAAAGAGTGGTTGCTAAAGCCATATTTTTAATGTGATACTACAAAGAACATCAGTCAGAAAGCTGCTACTGACGGCGATTTCACATCTCCGGAGTGAAAACTAAGCCCATGCCCCTAAACATTTACTTACAGTCTAGGTAGTTTTTGCCCAACATATAATCCTTCACACTTGTGCTTCATCCTATTTCCTCTGAAATCAACGGCAAAACTTCTAACTAAATGAGAGTTGCATACAGTTCGTTACTGCACTTTACCTTGTTGTGCACATTCTTTCAGAAGCAGTTGGGTTCAACAGTGAGAAAAGCTTTCAGCATATGTGTAACTTACACATTTGTGAGAAAGCAATAGTTGAATTTGACTTCTGATGACCAGTATGTTGCCTCTTCATTGTAAAATGTAAGTAACAATAACATAAAACAGCCTTGTTTAAACTCTTGTTTATAAAATTCAAGTAGTATTGCATTTTTTTTTTGAATTGCTGGCCTAGAATGAGCATTAAAGTAGCTTTCATACAACCCATAATGCCAAAAAATAAATGCAGTTTTGCACATTCTTTCCTGAGAGCATCCACAAATGACGTGCAAGGCATACACATTGGCGGGAGGCCATAAGCAAAAGCATTGTGTTAAAACTTTGTATGACATCAAGCCAAAAAACTACTTAGCATTTGTATCTCAGATCTCAACTGAATTATGAATTAAATAACAAAATCAAAACAAAAAGCATAAAGCATACTACATCACACAACTTTGGTTATACACACATACACACACACATGTAAGTGGTGTGGATCTGTGGTGATTGATATAAGCTCAGTGTTAGTGTGCGCACATACACACAAATACATGACATGGATTAAAAAGAAATATTTGGAGGATATACTCAGAATAAAGTCCACTGCCTTTGCTATTAAGTGGATGACATCCCAGATGAGCTCCCTCTGGTGTTGAGATTGTAATACGTTTCCCTGTTCAATCTAATTTCTTTGTGTCCGTCAATAAGGGTGTTGAAATGTGTCAAATGCAATCATGGTATTATTATGGCAGAATCCCTTTTTTCACACAGACTCTTATGGATGGGATAGTATAGCTTATCATTCAGTGTACATGTGTGTTACATATGGCATAAGCATATATATACGGATATATGTAAATCTACGCACTTTATTGCACTCAGCTGTCCTTGCACATGTATATCATTTCTAACCATGAGAGAGGCTGAAATGTCATCCCATAAAACCTGTCACCCATAAGACTGCAATATAACTATTCACAGTTTAAAATAAGAAACTGAATGCATTGCAGCAGCCAGGATCTCATTCTCCTATGTGTGGAGCATCTTTATAATACCTCTTAAACTCAAATCAAATAATTTTGGAAACCTAGGACCCAGCATTAATTAGCATTGCTGTGGCACAGGCAACGGGTGGAATCATTTTTGCCATGAATATTAAATAAGCACTTTAACCATGAAATTATCCCTGCTATATCCCCACCTTACTTACAACCCATATACTACCTTCTGCTATACTACTGTCTTCCAATATGAGAGTGCAAGCAACATCCTTTCCAGTATTTCCCAGCTGGAAAATGCCCAAATTTGTCACCTGGATGCCCTTTTAAAATAAGTCTGTTTGTTTTTTCATGCAATCCCTTCCTCGGAAAAAAATCATCTCCATTTTGTCCTGAAATGCCAGGAGATGGAAAGAGGGTGACCTTGTCTTGGCTCGCTGGAAGAACATGACCCCCTTGCAGCCACAGCACATCTCTCCCTGGCTGAAGTTTGCAGCAGAGCTGAGATACTTTTTGCAGAATGAACCAACAGTGAGAGGGAGACAAGAAACACACATTTCCTGTGGGTTTTAACAGATGTTTACTGGCAGCAGAGGAGTAAGGAGGCTAGCCCAAGAGAGAGCATGTCCTCATGGTCCTAGACCTCTGCTCCTGCTGCCAACTTCCCAACTTCCCCTGTCCTCCTTCCCGGCTCCTGCAAGCCCTCCCTCTCCACTTCATTCCTCCCTTTCAAAGCATTCATTCATTGCCACCCAGAAGCCTGTCTCCTGCCTCCTCCATCCTCACACTCTGCAATGATATGTGTTAGAAATGCAACACTTGGGCCAGATCCCAGGCCTGGTAAAAGCTGGAGAAAAACTCACATTCACTCTAGTGGCCTTCTTGGACCGGGTCCTGAATGCACAAAAGCAAAGCTGGTGTTAATTTTCCTCTCCCTTGGACAGTGCTGTTAGAGTTGGCACATGCTCTTTCGATCCATGAAACAAGAAGTGGGGTTGGGAGGTGGAGGAGAAGGAGCAGGGGCAGAACAGAAAGGATGTGTACAAGGAGGAATGATTGCACACATGTGCTGTGAATTCTTCGGCTCAGATTAATGTTTTCCTGTGAATTTAATTGGCTGCCTTCTGGTTTCGGCCAGATGACCAATTACATTTCAGAACAGCTATAAAGATGAATCTAAATGAAATATTTGGACAACAGGAGCCAATGTCTGTGAACTATTCCAGAAAATTATTAAATAAACAAAAAACACTGGAAATTCTAACTGCAAAGCATAATAATTATTATTGTTCATTCACATGTAGTATTAATTCCTATTGCATCAATGTGACTGACAAAAGTTTAAAAAGAACCATCCCACTGTAACTTTAAAAATATGTTGTCCTTGCATCTCTGTCACGTGGATGGCAACATAGTTGATCACTCCTCGTTGAATGATCTAGCATCATTAGTTGGGACATCTAGAGAGTTTCATTGCAAATTAGCTAAATTTAAATTTGCATGTTATTTAAATGTTCTCCATCCCCAGAACCAGTCTGTTGTCAAGTAGCACTGAAAAGAAAAACAGTGCTAGTGGTTAGAGTGATAGGACTATATCTGTGTCCCAAATGTGACAGTACAGTTTTTACTGCTCTCTTCACTTGGATGAGGTTTAGACCTTTTCACCTAGCTGCCTGCTGAGTTATACCGGTGGGTTGGCCCCAGTGTAGCTGGTTTATCTTCATGGAAGTGTCAGCATGAACCACCTACAGGCCAGGTTCTCCCCCTCTCTGTCTGGGCTGATCTTAAATAGCTACTGAGAATTCATCACCTGCAAAGGAAAACTCCTAGTTGGCATCAACCCAGCTTTGCTCGTTCATAGGCAGGCTATTCTCCCTTGCTCTGTGTGGGAGAGGGCACATGGCAAAGGGATTTTCTAATACCTTGCCATATCTTCCTGGTCTGTGATATAATCCACTGGGGAAAACTTAACTGATCCAACACACAGTCTGTCCTGGCTTCCTGATCTAGCAGAACTAAGCAATGCATGAGAGCAATGTGGAAAGCATACCTTAGCACATGCAGGAGGATGAAGATGTCTAAATGCTACTGCTGCATATGTTATGAACCTTCCTATCCACCCTGCTCACTGGGTCCCCTGAGGTCTACCAGCCAAGGTAATCTCTGATGGCATTTGTGTCCATGCTGTGGCCCTCACAAGGTCATGACTTTCATAAATTAGGAAAACAGATCAGGAGAAGAGGTATGCCGTAAACAGTTATGGAGTTTTATTTCACTGTTTATGTGATCTTCTCGTTATCGCTGGTCTTCCACTAAGTCTTTTGAATACTCATCTTGGATTTCCAGATCTTCTCCCTGTAGAAGATGCACCAGTGCCAATAGCAGAAACTGGTTCAGAAATCAAGCACACACGATTTGAAACTGTGGTTCTGTTATCCTCTCTCCTGGTCTTTGAACTTTTATTTCCTCTTTCTTCTCATTCATCAAGATCTTCCCATCCAAAACCTCCTAAAGAAATAAATCTCAAGAAATATTCAGGAAACTGATTCCAGTGCACATTCAGCTTCTGCTATAAGAATGACACATGCCAGGCTCAAAACCTTCTGGTCTTCCCTTCACCTGAGCTGAGGACAGAATGAAAGAAGCCAAAGAGGACATTCGCCAATTTAGTCATCAGGCAATGGAGGGCTAGATTGCCCACATTACAGGAAAAAAAAAAAAAAAAGTGTATTTAAGGTCAAAGGAAACAAGGCTCGGGATAGAGCGTCGAATAGGTGCTGACAGTAGCCAAACCCATAGCTGAGGAGCAGATGCCATGGAGCATAACAGTAACTAGGTAATGAAAATACTGTATGTGATCAGATGAAACAGAAAGCATTATCTGAAGTTAATGTGGTTCAATACTGGTGGATGTTCCCCTAGAAAGGGTCAAGTTACATAATACTGTCAGAGAGAGCAAGAAAAAAGGTAGACTACGGATACTTGTCTGTGCTTATCACTCCAATTCAGTGCTGCCATCTTTTCATGCTTCCCTGAACCTGGACAGAGTGTTTGATAGAGCATCCTCAGGAAAGTAGTCATCACGTCAAAGAGACATCTTGTAATATCATAAAAACCTTCTCAAGCCCCTTTATCTACTGCAATTTGTAAATTAGTAACACCTCAAATGATACCTCAAAACATCTTTCACCTCTCATACTTGCTGAATTCTCTTTACAAATAAAGTATTTTGGTTTAATTCAGATGGCATCAATGGTAAATATGGGCCCTTTGCACTTCTGGGTAACAAGACATTTCTTATATATATATCTTCAGTGATCCTTAAAACCAGGAGTTATATTTCAACAGGTATTGGAAAATCATATGCCTGCAATTCAAATGATAGCAAATGTAAACAGTTGTGTTTGGAATGATAGCATGTTATCATTTCTCAAAAACAAACAAACAAAAACATTTCTGCTCAGGAGGCAAGCTGACTGAAAACATCTCTAAGTGATATATATGTGCCTAATTACAGCCACATTCTCTGATGTGAATCTTGATGGAAATCTAGGGTTACAAAGGTGCAACAAAGACAAGAGTCAATGGCTGGGAACTGAAACTCAGCAAATCTATACTAAAGGATGATGGAATTTTTTTAACTGATGGGGTAACTGACCATAAGAACAGTTCATAGAGAGTTGTGATGAATTCTCTTCATGACTCGCAATTCTTAAATCAAGACTGGATGTTTTTCCAGTAGACAGACCAAACAAGAATTAAGTCAGAGAAAGCTAATGGCCTGGGTTGTAGCAGAGGTCAGACAAAATGATACCAAAGGCCTCTCTCAGCCTTATAGTCTTTGAGTCTCCTAAATAAAAAGTTCAGGGCTTGCAGATTGTAGCATAAATCCTATTCTATTTCAGGCTGCTTTCAAACTTGGGCAATTGAAGAAGAGGGAAAATAAACAGATGCTGCAAGACAAAATCATCTGAGTGATGAACAAAAAGCCCCATCCATGCATCAAGTGTGTCAGAAAGTCTTCCCAGGGGTCTGTCTTATCAGCGATCTGGTTTACTTTGGCCTATTTGTCAGTGGCAGAAAAAGAAAACAGCCCCAAATCCTGATAACTATATAGGGCTGATTGTATCATGCAGTGATAATGAATTTGAATAGGTCTATTAGAATAGCAGTGTGGCCTGAAATATCCCTCCCCTTTTCGTGGATGGTGGCTTTTCTCTGCTGCCCCTTATCTAACAGGAGGGTGTTTTTCCAGGGAATGAATTCTTTAAAAGCAGAGAAGTGTTAAGGGATTCCTTCCTTGCTTGACAGGTCTTACCTCCCGTCAGACATGCCAATTCAATGGTTTGGATGGCTGAACTCCAAACCAGATCTGGGGAATGATCTGACTTAAAGAAAAAAAAAAAAAAGCATGAAAAGAGAAATCTTTCCTCATTGTTTTGAAAGCAGTCACTATGACAAATCTGGTTCGGAGCACAGCCACCCAAACAGTTGAATCATCGAGCAGACAGTGAACTCTGGCACTGCAGGGAGGAGCGGGGGAAGGAGATGGGAAGGCAAAGAGGGTGGTGATGATCTCTTCAAGTGGGTCCACCACCACAGGGCTTGTCACATGGAACCACATCCGGGGTTGCAAAATGCGGTCCTTTATAAAAGTTCCCTCAGAGAAGGACTCAGTTTGGATTTTTGCAGAACCTTTAAAGCTGATTGCTCATGGCCTGTATAATTTGTTGATGTTTTCCTGTCATAAATTCCCTAACATGCATTTTTGAATGAGAAGGACTTGCTCACAAACATTAGAAAAGCTGGGAGAAGATGTGAATGTTTCATTTAGCTCCCAGACAACCCCTGTTATTCTGTCCTTCACGTCTCCATCTCCAGACCACCAGCATGCACAGTGAGGAACTTGCAGAAAGAAGTGTTTTTTAACCACCTTTCCACCCCTCCCAGCCTGAAGCAGGGGCATGCCCTGCACCTCTCGGGGGGGCTGGTGTGAGAAGCGCTAGCACCTCTGGAGATGAAGTCCTGCCTCAGACCTCCACCCAGCTTTCTGCTTTTCATTCAAGGCCTGGTGGGACAATTATGGGGGTGTTTGGGAGGAAAACCCTTGGAAGACCCTTTGATTTCTGAATGTCTCTTAAGTACCTGCTAGAAGATAAGAGGGAGAAGGAAGAAAGATAGAATTTTACACCCCTCAGAACCACAGCTTCAGGATCATTTTCACTATTTTGACCTCCAAGTGGAGCATCTTCCCTGATCAGTGGAGACATTTGGTAGATTGGTGCCAAAATCTAACTGGCTGGTCCTACATTTCAAAGTCTTGTACAGATCAAAATTAAATCTGTGATTGCAACAGTTTTGCATGAGCAAACCCCAAAGAAATTCAGGATGTAAGCTATGTCTTTTTGTCAGAAATAAAAATATTATGACAGTCTTCACCTAGACAAGCTAAGATGGAATAGACAGGACAGAAAGACACCAGATCAAAGAAAACATACTTTTATACTCATTTTGCAATGAGAAGCTTATGTGTAGTGCAGCTGTGCATGATTTACTCCTGATCACATTGCAAATGTCTAGGTATTAGGATTTTAACCTATATTCCTTCAGTGCCAAGCCATTGCCAGAACCATATCACATACTCAGAAAATTTTCCTGGAATAGTAGATTGACTTCATTACATTTTTATTACAAAAATAACAAATTATGGTCCACTATTGACACCAAACCTTCAAACATCTCCTCATGAAGTTCCAGTTCACATCAAACCCTTGAAATATTGCCACAGTCTTTGGTGGGAGTAGATACAAGCAAATAGTCTGGTACCCTGTGTCTAATGGTGCCCTGTCTCTCAGGTGTCAGAAGAAGGATTAAAAACACCCATCAGATAACTAGTCAATTATCCAGTGCACAAAGTCTTTCCTGTGTCCCAAAGAGGCTTTATCCTATGCTGCAAAATATGAGGTTGGATTACCATTATCATGGTCTTCCTTTGCATAGTTACAGATGTTGCTGATGGTCATAAAATTATGTAGCTCTTTTAAGAGTCCAGCCACAATATATTATCTTGATGACTGTTCATAGCAGTGAACTCCACAGATTAGCTAAATGCTGGGAAAAGTGGGGATTTCCTTTTATACGGACAAAATTTACTACCTTTTAATTTTATTGGGCAGGGGTATACCTTTCACGGTTTAGATTACATGACAAGGTATGTCTCAGTTCTCTGCTAGATCAAAAATAGTTTCAGAAACCATAAATGCAGTTTGATATTTATCAGACCAAAAACTGCACTCATTTGCCAGAGTACAAACCAGAACGAGACTTACAGCTCCTCACGTGCCGGTGGCCTTCTGGAATGGATTTTCATCTCCAACACTGCAACCCCCCTTCCCTCTCGCCTTCACTGCTGTTCTCCCCACCCCCAACCTTTTGCTTGTCAGCACTAAGCTCTGTCCAATTATTCACCTTTTCAAAAGTGATTTATTTTCAGGATAACCTAATAATGTCAAAACCAACACTGTTATGCTCTATCACCACCAGGATGGGCCAGAGAAGATAGGGGTCGATTGTATTGATTCCCTTTGCCTTGCACATTTTACCTGATGAGCTGATTAACTGTATGGACAACAACTTAAGAATCATTTGGTCATGTTATCATAAACAACTCCCTTCTACTCCTTCACACTTCCTAATAACATTGCTATACAGCTGTTGCAGCAGTGTTCCCTACCTCCTGTTTCAGAGGTAATTATTTTTTTCATGCAACTCCATGTCTGCTGGTAAGACATTCTACAAGCTAGCTAACGTTTTGTGCCACTGAAGCAATTAGGTGGAGTTTATCACATTGTTTGTTTGTCATCCAAAATTTTGTTAACAAAAACGAGAACTCTCTTGGCACCTTCTTTTTTTCATCTCACAACGGGTTGGTTGAATCTGAGGTCTGAAACGTGGCAAACTGGGAGCCGTACCTCCCTAAAATATATTTTGGGAAAATCAAGGAGTTGCCAAGACATGGTGTTTTTTCTTCTCCTGCTTAATTCCTTGAAAGGAATAATTTCCACCTCTGTCACAATCTATGTCTGTCTACATGTGTTACTTGGCTGGTGATGGTGGAATCTAGCTCAAGGGTGCTAATCTCTTTTATGTTGTTTGTTTGTTTGTTTGTTTGTCCAGGGCCAAGCCACTTGTTGATTTTCTAGTTCATATATGGCTATGAGACATGGAGGAAAACCTTCTTCTCCCACCAGTTCATGGCTAATACACCTCTTGCTTGGTTCACAAAACCAGGCAAGACTCTGCCCCAAGGTACTTGTTGTATTGCTTTTTTTTTTTTTAATTGTAATTGGAGCTGAAAGAAGGGTGAAGGAACTTACTAACATTACATTAATTCTTATATTCAAGCAAAATCTCATGATCTCTTGATCTATGAGTGTGTTAATTCCTCTTTTGTGTAACAGCCAGTTCACACAGTGGCAAAAGTGTCCTCAAGTCTGCATGGATTTACGGGCTTGCAGCTCCTGAAGAACATGGAGAGATCCCCATGGTCTGTTTTAAGTAGGAGTCAGCAGATGACTTGGGATAATCTGATTTGTGCAAAGAAAATATTTCATTTACATTTTGCTCTCAGAAAAAGCGAGAGCACAGTAAACAACATCTTATCTATACCCATATATTCAGCTCAATTCCATGGAGTTTTGCCATTGACTCAACTGGAACAAGATCAGTCCCTAATCATTAAAAAAACACATTTTTACTCTTGTTCTCCTGCACTTTATGCAATATATTATGTCAGAATGGAAGAGACTTTTTTAAGAAGTGAACAATCATTCTGGCATATTCTGCAGGATTTTGGATAACAAATTTCTACTGCAATAAATTTCAAGCTCCATAACAAAGTCTTACTTGCAGCCATTTTGTAAAAATTTCTTTCATGGGTTCCTTTTTTTTTAGTCCTTGACAAGAGAATATTTGCTTCTTGACATTCTCAGTACATTATTTTTTATTTAAGGGTATAAATGGAGAAAAAAGTCAGTAATTCTATTTGTTTCCTTCATGAGGAAGATTTAAAAAGACAAAGTTTCTTAAATATAATTTGGTTGTAATCTAATTACAGGCCCCTGAAATGAGTCCTTATTATGCTATTCTTGCACGTAGCTTTGTTAAATTTAAATAAATGGCAGGATTTTATACTGTTTTATGTAAGTGAAATATATTTACTGTTTTATATAAGTGAATAATCTTAACTTTTCAATTATCATGCTGAACATTTGGCCCATGTTATGCATTTTAAGGCAACATGAAGAAATAAACACCTAAAAATAACACTTACATAAAAAAAATGATTATTTGCAGTCTGTTCTTAAGAATTCCTTTTAACGTATCCCATACAACCATTAACAAAGTTAATTGTATTGCAGTACAATATTACAAAACAATTGGTGTATTATTACGGCAAGCGTATGAACAGCCAGAGAGCCCAAATCAAAATAAAAGGTAATAAGGGGTAAAGCATTTAATCAAGAAGTTCGTGGCCAAATTTCAAGCACTGATTCACTTCTTATTGTGAACATGATTCCCTAAACAAGCAACGAGACACCAACACAAATGAAATGTTTCTGCCTTTCTGTCTGCACATGCTTTTTAAGTAATCGTTTTACCTGGGAATGGATCCTGTCCCACTGAGTTACACCTTACTACTGAAAGAGGGTTCATAATTTTATATTACACACTAGCCTTTCTGAAGAGGTATCACCAACCTGATCATCACAAGCACTTTGGGTCTGGTTATACGGCTGTCATTCTCTCTCTTTGCTGAACTATGAGTAGAGGTATCTGCCCAGCAGCCTGTTAACCTGACATAAATTATTGGATGAGGCTACCACAAAGGGAGGAGGAAGCTGAGGAAATGTGTGGGTTAGCAATCACCAAGCCTATTAAACTGTTCTGAAATCTCACCCTTCAGATTCACAATTTCTCATGTTTTGGCTTGACCAAGAGGCAGGTTGGTGAAGCAAGAGGATCTGTGGGGGTGTGAAAGGGATGACCCTGGAAACAAAATATTGGTTTTACATCGCAGGGTATCCATTACAGGAGAATTTCCTCTGGCGCCAGCAGGTATTTGAGTAGGCATCTGGATGGATCCCAAAGGGGGGAAGGAAATGGAGAGGGAAGTTTTTAGAGGGGATCAAGATGTTAAGCCTTAAAACTGTTTGAATGACCCACAATGACTACCCTGCAAGGTTTTATCTGTGGGATGACTCTTGGTGCTGGTGGATTTTAGGGTTGTTTTCTCTCTCTGTCTCTTCCTCTCGCGTGCACGTGTCTCTGTGTGTGTGAGTGTGTGTGTGTTGGCAAGGAGTTCCAGCCAAAAGTGCAGAAGGGCACTAATAAAGGAATGTAAACTCCATCCCCAATCACTGATGAGGAAAATTATCTGATCCATAGCAGCCTCCTTTCATCTGTACTGGGCACACAGATCATACTGCTGATCCTGAGAGCTGTTTGCTGCATTCCCAGTGCTCTTGAAAATACTGTTAGTGGTAACTGCAATCACAAAATATCACAAGCTGGATTGATAGTTTTACTCTGAAAGAAAATTTTGACATGTATTTGTTCCCCTTAGGCTTGGGAAAGAAAATCTTCCTTGGGGGTCTGAAGGCTGATTCATTAAATCTGAGCTGTCTGCTGAAGTGCTCAGTAAAAGTGACTCTGATTTATTTGGATTTGTCACTATAAAGGTCTCTGGAGACAGCTATTTATCCTACGGGATTCTTGACAAATTGGCCGACTGGTCTGGTCAGTCCAGAGGGAGGATGGTCTTCTTTGACCCTTCACATGGCCAGAGAACAGGTAATCACTCCCCCTGATCAAAAACATGCACAGAAATCACATTGTTGCCAAGACTTCTCTACCCACCCAGAAGCTCATCTAGTCACCCGTGGCTTAGACGAGGACTTAAATCTACTCTTGATCTGAAAGTATAGTCAATAGCTATAGGAATAAGCAGGTAATGGAGAACTCATGGGATAGATTTATGCTGCTGAGGGTACGTCCCGCTGAACTGGAGCCTGACAAAGTTTTTTGTTCCACTGCTGTCAGAATGTATAAAATACTTGAATACAATGCTGTAGGATCATTTGGACCCTAATATTATCAGTATATTCTAACTCACTTCCAGCAATGCAGAGCAGACAGGCATCCCTGTAATTGCAAATGAGAAGAGACTGAGCATGGCAAAACGAGGAGGAGGGAATCTGCTGCTTTTTTCTTACTGTACCCCTCATGTGACTTTCCCCATGCTGCAGTGTATAAGGTGGAGCAGTGTCTAGTGTCAGTTCTTCCCTTTAATTATCCGCTAGCCGGACTGAGAGCTGTATAAACACATTACGGTCACTTGTAAGTAACAGATACTGCAAGTACATCCATCTTTCCCTTTTAACTCTTTATGTCTATCACGCCTTTTGTGCTTCTCTGAATTTTATCAAACTGTTCAATAATGTGCACTTTGGCCCAGTTTCATTGCCGCTGACTTCAGCTTCTGGTCCATTCATAGCTGTCACGGTGAAACACACACTTTCAGAGCGTGATTAAGGCCAGTTAAGATCTATGTTGCCTCACAGATTTAGATGGAATAAATTCAGGATGTTATGTCCAGAAGAATTGCCCCAAATGACTGGATGGAGGTGATGAGAAAAATACTACAGAAGGTAAATGCAGGAAAAACCTGGGATGATGACAGCCTACCTTGGACTTAGCTTGCAGTTACTCGGGATTTTTATCCTCTTGGCACATTATTCTCTTCCCTGCTTACATCCGTGCAGCAAATGATGCTAGCAGCTCAGGCCGGAAATTTTCAAAGTAGGCAAAACCAAGTTCAAAGACAGATGAAAGAAAGTACAAGGGGGGTAAAACAAAGAGCATGGGGACTTCCTTGCCAGTGACTTTGCAAGGGATCCATGGGGATGGGCTGCTCTCAGCTTGTCTAGCGGCAGAGGATTCAGGCCCCAAATGAATTATTCCGGGTTGTGTTCAGCATAAAAACGGTGTGAAAGAGCTAAAGTTCATGTTGCAACCTCAGAAAGGAACACCATAGACTTCTGAAATGCATTGAGGGTGGGGGTGAGTCCCGGCAGGGTAACAACACTGGTCTCTCTGCCCTACTTGGTGGTTGGATGACTTCAACCTGGGGGTTTCGCCTGCCAATCTGTCTTGCTAAAAGTCAGGGTAAGATAAACTGTACTCTGTCTCTGATTTCTGCAAGAAAGAAAACAATTGAACGACTGGTCATTCATCACTGAACCACCCTCCCCCTCTCTAACACCTTGTATAGGGCTGTATATCCTGGAGCTGTTTGGCTTTCCTCAACCATTTCTTAAAAGGAAAGCAAAGTTTCAAGTAGCCAGATACGTATTTTACAATTTTTTCTGTAAAAAGAGATTGTTCAGAATTGGAAGGGACAGATCTACAGAGAATCTACTTGGCTGTTGTTAGAATTGATATATTCAGCACATAAGTCATCGCATGCCACTTATGTTAAAGGAAGTTTAATAACAAAGGACCTCCTTTTTTTAGCCTCATCTCAACAATTGTGCTCATAAATACATTTACCTACTCACAAAAATTTGCATTCATTTTTGTGTACTGAGGAGCTCAAGCTCTGATAAGATGCTGCTTATGGATTTACAAATGTGTGTTTTTACCATTTGGTTGGGGAAAAAGGAGAATATTATTGAGAAGTTTCTTTGACAACTTGAGTTAAATCCAGTATTTAAATCACTGAGAAAAAAAATCCACATGGAACAAACTGCAAAAATTGCAAATCTGCTAAGAGACAAGCAGACTCAAAGGGGGAAGGGTGGCATGCAAAGGTGGAAAGCAAAAGTAGTTTGGATATATTTCTGTAGGAAAAAGAAGCACCTTGGGTAAAAAGAAGAAGCTAGGCTTCTCTGATGGGTCAAGGGTAGTAACCATGTATATTCTGGTACTGGAAAGTATGGAGGGAGCCTTCAGAAAATGATGAAGTGGGGCAGAACCCAAAAAGAGGATGCTGGAAGAAGATGGGCCCAAAAGCTGACTTCTTTGGAGCCCCCTTTCACCCTGAGAGCTGTGTTAGCTATTTGTTCAAGGAAGTAAGACCCTTCATAGAGGAGACAATTAGAGTTACAAAAAGGCATAAAGAAACCTTGTAATGGATTTTAACTCTCCTAAGGGAATCCTGTGTTTTTACTGAGGAAGGATTACAGGAAACTGAAGTAACACTTTATTTTTCTTCACAGAGAGCTTGGGGACTTCAGAATAATTTAGTCAATGGTGATTTGCTACTTGTGCTATAGTGTTACCAATGATGGTACTCTTGGTCTGTTTATTAAACTTTCAGCTTGTCACTCATCACTAGCACGATTGAAATTCACTGTTTTTGTTCCTATAAAAGCAACTTTTCTATCTTTCAAAATTAATACAAGATTGAGGAACGAGTGCTTTCATCTAGAATCAAAGTCAGGCGAGTATCCATTTTGTAAGACACGTGAGCATAAAAATGCGCCAATGTAAACATCAGGTATCTGAGTGAAAAATGTTAATTGGCATTTCAAGAAATGGGGAGACATCACAAAGATATTTTAGGCTTTCAACATATTTGTAGTATTCTAACATCAATCATTTTCTTGCAACTAACTATCAGGTTATTTATCTTAGCTACCCTCAGTATCCATTACCATAGTGTCTAAGCCCCTCATAATGTTTCTGTAGGGTGGGGAAGTGTTCTCATCCCTTTTTACCACTGAGGAACTGGAGCACAAAGGATTCCCCTTTTGGGGTCACCTAGGAAGCCTGTAATATAGCAGATAATCAACCTACATACCCCAGGACTCTGGCTAGAACCTTAATCAAAGAAAAGTCTATAAATTAGCCCAATTTGCACTTCACCTCATTAATTTGCACCAAAAACTGTAGCAGGGTGGCCATGTTACAATTATTGCTGAGCCGCTAGTTACCTGACTAATTCCACTGACACCTGCAAACAGGAATTCCCTAGGGCTTGCCTCCCTAAAAGAGTTCTGGCTACAGGCTGGTGAGAAGAGGTGGAAGAATACGGTGAGTCAGGACACGGGGAGAAGAGAAAAAGAAAGGTGCTGTTGTACATTGCTATGGATGCTGCACCAGGCAGTCCACAGAGGCTTCATCTGGAAGTGCTTGTTCTTCAGGATAGAGCACGGCTTTGGTACCGGGAAGACCAAACAGGACCCAGACACCCAGTGTACATCGGCAGCCTCTGGAAATTTGTATCGTGACTCCCCCTGGAGTCCTTGGGCTCAAACAGATCAGCTGAGAAGTTCTGCAGGGAGAGTTTTGCCTATGTGCAAAGCCTTTCTGAGGAGTTCATCCACAATGTTGAGAGAAAACTTGTGGGTGCTATGTCAGGTATTTACGTCATCTTTTACACTTTGTGGAAATTTCAGTCAACACGGCTCAGAGGGATCACAACTACACCTTTGTTCAGTCCTTGCAGAGAACAGACCACAATATTTTTGCCACCTAATTTAGGCGTATGGTAAATGGTATGGTATATGGTGTTTGGGAAATTTGCTGTGCAACCCAAATAGCCTGCATGACAAAGAAAGATCTTTTTTTGGTGCAACATGCAAAGGTTGGCTAGTAACGATCTACTGTACAGAGTAGAACAAGCTGAAATAATATGGAGATTAAAGTTAGGCATCAAAAATGAAACTCCTTCAACAGTTTTAAATCAGGAAGCTCTGGAAAACAACCCTCTTCTCTCACTACCCTCAGACATCGTACCATCTGATCTTAAAACGTAAGCAGGTACATACCTGGGTCCCATACCATACTTTCTAAAAAGAGGCCACTTTAATGGCTGGTCACTTGGAGCAGAGATCTTATCTTGCCAGCAGTTTTGACAAACTTGGCTTTTCTGCTTGTGTCATCTTTGGATGGACTCAGGGCAGCTACTATATGATGTTTTCTATTTTCCCTCACTGAACTGCATAAGCATGCAGGGCCTGCTGGCACTGGCTAGCAGAAGATCTGATGACCATCTCTCTGTTCAGTTTTCCTCTGGGCTAGCCATAACCCCTGGCTAGGAACCAAACACCAAGCAGTCTGATCATCACACCAGATCTACTCGTACAGGGATAAAGAGAGAAGGGAGGGAAAAAGAGAGCCAGACTGCATTCACCATCTGTGCTTAGGCCCTTTTTCTCCCCTCACTTCTGCAATTTCAGTTCTTTGGTCCTTTCTCATGAAACTCTACTGCAACCCACATTTATGGTCTTCTTTTTATGCTCTTCCTGTGGTTCATTTTTAAAGCTATTTATTTCCTCCAAATTACTTAAATAGACTTTTATTATGTGCTTTTGCAATACCACGTTCTAAAACAACACCATTTCTATATGTGTTATATAGCTCTTCGTCTACAATACGCACCATAAAACCAAAGGACTGCACTGTGGCAAAATGCCATGACCCCACTTTGGGGATGTTCCAGGAGCTTTGAGAGTCACAGTGCGTGAGGCATGTATAAGGCCTGTCAGAGTCAAAAGAAATGCACAGTGACTGTGGTCTTTCTGTGTCACTTGACTAGGATGTATAATCTGCTTTCTTGTTTGCCTTGCCAGCTAATGTTCCCATTTAAGACTCAGCCACAACACGTTGTCTTCATCTAACTACTGTGTTGGGTGAAGCCATAGATGCAATCATACATGTGGGCAATTACATATTACTAGGTTGCTGTTTTATTATATCAGTATTTTTGGCCCAAATATTTTTCCAGCTATGTATGGCCACTCCTTTTGATGTTACTGCAGTCAGGCATGTGTATTTGAAGGTTAATGTGGCCCCCTATCAGAGGTGGTAAAAAAACAAACTCCCCATGACAGATGGAGTGCAGGGAGTCCAACAGCACAAATTGCGGCCAACTGCAGTAGCGTAAAGCAGCCCACAAAGAGCCAGGGTCCCAGCATGTGATGTTTCATTTGGATGGAAATGGAGGGCATAGGCTGACCTACTGCATTTAATGATGGATTCTGTGGGTACCTGACTTCCAGGAGCTGCGAGCACTTTAAGTGGACAGGAATTTCAGAAACTCTGTGTCCACATGCAAGCCTAATTGTGCCACAAACCATATGAGTAATAAAAGCTCACCAGAATAGTTGACATTCTTCCTGCCACTCCCCTACAAAGTGTTCTTCTTTTCCAAATTTTCTTCTGAAGAAAAAAATCTTTTATTTTCCAAAACTTGCTCTAATGTGCTAATAATTGGAGGGCAAAAGGGAACTCATTTCCTATCGACAAATTTCATCATGTTTTAAAACCACAAAAATGCAAAGGATTAGCCAATAAAGAAACAGCATAGAAAGAAATATTCAAAATAAAACAGTTATGTCTGCACTTTAATCCTACAACGATAATTTTGCATAAGATATATTGGCTTTTTTGCATATTTCTCTTTTGACCACTTCATAAAAGAGTCTGCAGTTTACAATGTCAACTATCTAGTAATATTTCAGAGATGCATCCTGGAAGCAGTGAATACTGATAGTCCCTGCAGGAGAGATGGAAGAGTCTGTGATTTTCCTTTTGTATATGAATAAACGTGCATCATAAAACAAATATGACAGCCTTTTAGGTTTACTTTCTACAAGCATGCACAAAAAGGAGGTTCACTTACATGTCTGTGAAAAGTTAATTGAAAGTTTGGGCTCAGTGCTCATCTTGGGGATTTGCTGTCTTGTTTCTGCTTTGGTAACTTGTACATGTTACATGCTTCTGATTTCTGTGATTCTCAGCTTTGAACTGATAGGTGGTTGGCAGGACATTGGTAACACAGCTACAGTACCAGAAACACTCACCAGAGAACTGGCATAGAAGCGGGAAGTGAGTCCCACGGGGATTCGATGCATCCTTCATAGTTAGGACAACGGCTTTTCTGTCATCATCTCTCTTAGGCATTAGAACATCTAAACATGACTTGGTTTCTATGATGGCAGCTGCCATTCTTTCCATACAGTCTGCTTTGCTCTGTGAGTATGCCCTGCTGATTTTAACAAAGCTACTCAAAGGAAGAGGTACTATGTGGTGTAAGTCAGGGTGGTAGAAATCATGCATTTGCTACGTGTACAGGTATTCCCTGCTGTAGACAAGAGTACTTGTTAAATACATCAGAGATTTTGTCATCAATCTGCCAGAAAGGATTGCAACGTAAAATATAGGATTATGTATTTTGAGTTTCATAACGTATGTTTTGAATATTCACAAAAACAAACAAAACAAACAAACAAAAGCTCAACTTCCCAGAGCTTCAATCTTTTTGTTTTTGTGACATTTCAAGATTTAAGAAAACACATGAAATGGAAATATGTTTTCTGCATACCTTTCTACATAAATCTTCTTGATACTGAAGTTATTTCCTTTTAAATTTTATAATGTGTAATCAGTCAGACTGAGATTTTCTATTGTAGGTATCAGCAAAACCTTCAGATATTTCTAATTGGAAATAGAAGGAAATACTTGGCTTTGATTTGGAGTTTGGGTTGTCTTTCTTGGTTTGGTTTGGTTTGGTTTGGTTTGGTTTGGTTTGGTTTGGTTTGGTTTGGTTTGGTTTGGTTTGGTTTGTTTTTTCCCCCCATGGTAAACCTTTCTAGGAAAGAGTTTCTCAAAGAGCTCTGACTTCTCTGAGCTTTGGAGCAAGAAACTGGAATTTCTTAGGGAGGGGTAGTCACACTGGTATCAGATACATGCCTCTTGGGACAGTTCTCCAGGACAGCCTTTTCACCGTCTTGAAAGTGGCATTATTTATTCTCTTTGTGTATTGCTTTATGTTATTTATCACAACGTATTTTACCTGTCAAACCAAAACTGTGACCAGAAACAGATACAGAACACTAAGAAGGAACTGTGGGAGGATTTCATTGCCCTGAGCCTTCTGATAAAGCCACCCCATTTCTACAAACAACCTTTATTCATTTTCCCAGCATTGTCTATCCTCTACAGTGGGGAAGACAGAATCCTATAGAAAAAATACCACATGCTTGTGTCTTAGGATAATTAAAGTAGCTTTAAATCTGTTCCTTTATGACTTTCAGTCATAAAGTGTTCCAGCTTCAGTGTTTTGTTTTGTTTTGTTATTGTTTCTTTAATCTCATACACACATATTGTTTCACTTAAGGTATGTAAAAGTGTGTTTCTGATTGCTCTCCACCTTTTTACCTAGTTTCCAGGTGAGACCAAGAGAGGGTGGGAGAAATCTGAGTGCAACTGCGTTTTTGTAAAAATTTAAACGTTACATCTGTTTCCATGTAGCTTCCTGACTATTCTCAAACCTAACTGAACAAGATTCATAGAATGATAGAATCATGGAATCATGGAATCATTTGGGTTGGAAGGGACCTTAAAGACCATCTAATTCCAACACCCAGGCCATGGGCAGGGACACCCTCCAAGAGATCAGATTGCCCAAAGCCCCATCCAACCTGGCCTTGAACACTTCCAGCTTCATACCAAGCATCCTAAATCTCTGCCCCCAGCCAGCCTGATCCTAATGGCTTTGTTGGTCTCAATTACAAGTAAACAAGAGATGTAATTTTCAGCATATCTAGAGAAATGCAGATGATAGTAATTTACAAGGGAAAATCACAGATTTGTACTGATGTTCCCTGTGACAGTATTTCAACTTTTTTCTTAAAACATGACTGAAGAAGTGAATGTATCGGAAGGGCCAAAAGGCCTTCAGCTGCTCCCAGCTTTCACAGCCAGTCCCCTTAATGCCGTGGCAGGTCTGTGGTCCCAGTCACATAACTGGAGATGTGGCCACACCATTGTTAGGGTGGTTGCAGCCATCACAACTTTATCCTCTGCATAGTATTCAGTTGGTCTCTCCTCCAAACTCGGCCTACAATTCAGAGCAAGAGCCAGGAAGACTAGGTAGGGCATGTAAAGTGAGGGGAAAGAGATAAAAGCGAGGAGCCAGATTTGGGGTACAAGCCCTGGGTTGGCCAAGAGAGACATAAGGAGGAGGAAGGTTGAAAAAGGAAAGGTATAATTCATGTAATGAGTTAGGAAAGAAGAGTTACCTGGAGATTAGAGGATACAGTTCTGTCTTTGAGGTCTGCCCATAGCTATCTCCATTGGAGGGGGAAAAGGGGACAACCATGTTGTTAAAAGAACTGTAATAGCCTGCATGCGTAAAGGAATCAAAGTACAATATACTGTTTGCATGTGCGTATATATCCCAGGCACATTATAATCTCCAGAAAAAAAAAAAAAAAAAAAAAAAAAAAAAGAAAAAAAAGAAAAACAAAAGAAAAAAAACCATTGTTTTGTGTCTTCACAAAAATGTGTGGTCTGTATCAGATTAATTTTACCAGCACGAATGACTCAAAATGTATGTAAATCAGTAAAAGCTACAAATGTGTGCCACCTATAGAGGCTTGTAACAGACATGTATGCATACATTTTTTTTCAGAATGTATATGAAGCTGCATACTAAAGACATTTTAAAAAGACAGGTAATCCCTTCTGCTTTCCATAGCAAATAAATAAATAAATAAAATCAGAAATTACTAAATTAAAGTTAAAAATAAATTATAGAAATTATATGCATATATACATTTTTTTGTTTTCTTTTGTTGTTCTGCAAGCTTCTGATGCTGAAATTTTAAGGGGGTTTTGTGCTCCCTGATTATTTGTGTTCTGGTCATTCATGCTTAAAGACACAGGCAACTTCAACTTGGTTTTCAGTCATCCTTGTTCCAATAAGAGTTCTCTAGCTCATTTCTAACATCAGTCACTTGGACTATAAATCTCTGCAGTGGATGCAGCCATTTAAATCTCCACCTGCACAAACAACAATCAGGCATAGAAAATAAGGAGACTCATAAATCTCCACACTGGTGATTAGTAATATATTGGATCTGAAACAAGGACATTGTAAAGGAAAAAGAAACAAAAAAAAGGAAAAAAAAAAAAACTAATTCATTAATTAGGACTGATATGCTGACAATCTGTTTAGGTTATACACAGAGAAAACACAAACAGGGCACAGTTAGCATAACATGATGTTAGAGGTTAGTGAATTCCCAAAGGCCCAGGACTCAGAGATATGGTATCTTAATGTACTTATCCTATCGCGAGTGGGAAGGTGTTATCTTCCAGCCAAATGGTAAAGAACTGGTTCAAAGTTTAGATCCGTTCTTTTCCTTCTGGCTTACTTGAGCCAAAGAACCAAGATGGAAAAATAGATAGAAAAGACTTGCTTTCTAGTTACCAAACACAACTCTCCGCCTCCTAACGAAACTTTAATCTGAGGAGAACATAGCACTTAACAGCCAGACTACTTTGGCCCTCAACAATTTTTGTTGGCTTGGTTGTTTTTTTTTAGTGCCTGCAGAAAAACCAACCCAATGTTCCCACAGATTAGTAAGGAACCTTCCTGCGGCCTTGGTGACCTTGGATTAACTCCAGAGCCACTGTGTGCCACCGTGACATCACGGGCTGTACATTTTTGTCCAGACCTTTGTGAATCCTCAGGTCAGCAGCTGAATAATTGGGGTTCTCCCTGCAGTGAGATTGGTCATGGTGGACATTTGTCCAGAAAGGTCCCATGTGCGGGTCCAGACCAGCTCTGCAGCCCCCTGCATTGAAAGTCCCGGCTGCTGCAGGATCTGGGAGTCCTTGGGAGGTACATGAAGAAGGGAGGAGAGATAGGAGAAGGTTCACAAATCACTGGCCCCTTTGGGCTCCATGGGCGGGTTGGGGAAAATTTTACCAAGGTGCACATGGAGTGGAAGAAGAGTTAGGCCATGCCTAAATGCTTTAGAAAGCTTGCTCTGCAGTGGCTGCACATGCATGTACATAGTGAACATGACTGCAGCATACAGCTGGCTATTCATTCAAGCTGCACAGTGACGTGCTCATTCACACTCGTGGTAAAACTCCTCTTCAACTTCCGTGGACGCAGAAGAAGGCCTAACGCACTCACTGGCGCAGTCCCCACAGCCAGGGCCTTATCTCGCCTGTTTACTCAGGCAAAACTCCCTGATGTTTAAGGATGCACTGAGCAGCAGATAAAACCCTCCCCGCACATAACAGAGAGAGATTCCGGCATCTGCTCTGCAACAAAACTCTGAGGAAAAGTGGGTGTTGGACACAACCGCTACCCTCCAGGAGCCCTCCTCCACCTCCTCCCTCCCCTACAGTGCCTATGGCCCTGCTGGCCTCGGCACCCTCACAGTGCTCATCCCATCTTGGAGGGATTTGGGGTCTCCAGCAACTGGCTCACCCGAGGAGCTCAGGTGGCAAGGGGGGACCAGGGTGCCCCAGAGACCATGCAGGAATCCTGGAAGGAAGCAGCTCCTCCTGCCTCCAGAGCCCGGGCTGCGATGGCGAGGTCCGAGCGCTCCTTTCCTGGAATACACTAGTAGCTGGACAGGATGCACTCTCCAATGTAATCATCCACAAATCTCCCTCAGATTAGGTTACAGGACAGCGTTTAGACAGCACGCATTGCAAAGCTCCCTGGAAGGCTTTCGCTGGTGGATCTGCTGCTCTCTCAGCTCATGACCCATTTTGGCTTTCGTCAAGAACCGTGACACCAGCCGCCTG
Organism: Anser cygnoides; assembly: GCF_040182565.1. NCBI lineage: Eukaryota > Metazoa > Chordata > Aves > Anseriformes > Anatidae > Anser > Anser cygnoides. Next base: position 61,952,998 of record NC_089875.1, on the reverse strand, counting down.
GGTCATCAAGGAGGCAGGGAGGGGGAGAGCAGCCCTGGCTGGAGAGGGAAGTGGGGAAGGAGAAGAGGAGGAGGAAGGGGGAGGATAGAAAGACAGGGAGGGGAGAGAGAGAGAGTTGCTTTGCTCCAGTGGTGAAGCTTTGAATCCCAGTCCCGAGCTCTCAGCAAGCGCTTGCTGGGATACCTCACTCCCTGTCCTGTGCTAAGGTCTGTGATTGGGGATGTGGTGTGCTCAGCGGGCAGGGCCCCTCCCCTGGGCTGGATCCGCCTCTCCTATCCCCCAGATAAATTACTAGTGTCCTCACTAAATTCCTCGGCTTTCTCTCTCTCTCTCTCTCTCTCTCTGCCTCTCACACACGCTCCCTCCCTCCCTCAAACACGGGCGAAGCGGGGTTGGGGGGTGGGAGGGCGGGGATCCTCTCTGGACCGATATTGCGCCTCGGTGCTGGGGGGGAGAGAAGGGGAGGAAAGCACGGGCGCCCCTTCTCTCCTCCACCGCCTCCAAGTAGCTTTGAGGAGCTGCCCTTCCTGCCTCCCACCCCCTTTCCCACCGGTCCTTTGGCACCTTCCAGACCATGTCCACTGGGTCCCTCAGTGATGTGGAAGATCTTCAGGAGGTGGAGATGCTGGAGTGCGATGGCCTGAAAATGGATACTAACAAAGAGTTCGGGGCGTCCAACGAGAGCAACGAGGAAGGATCCAATGGCGAGAATGGCTCCCCTCAGAAGGGGAGAGGGGCCTCGGGCAAGAGGAAAAAAGCTCCCCCCAAGAAGAGTCCTTTAAATGGAGTGAGCCAGGAGGGAAAGCAGGTCCAGAGAAACGCTGCCAACGCCAGGGAGAGGGCGAGGATGAGGGTCCTTAGCAAAGCCTTCTCCAGGCTTAAGACCACCCTGCCCTGGGTGCCCCCAGACACCAAGCTTTCCAAACTGGACACCTTGAGGTTGGCCTCCAGCTACATCGCTCACCTGAGACAGATCCTGGCCAATGACAAGTACGAAAATGGCTACATCCACCCGGTCAACCTGGTAAGTCACGGCCCGCCGAGGCCAGCCACTTGTGTGTGTGTGTGTGTGGATGGGGAGAGGCGGGCGAGGAGCTGGGATGGGGCACGTGCGGGGAGAAAACTCCACATACTCCTTCCTCACAGAGGGTCTGGTGCCAGCCCGCGGGGTGACAAAGGCTTCCGGAGCGAGGAGACAGGCTCCCAGCTGCCCCCCCTCCCGGCGCCCCGGGAGCTGAGCGTCCTGGGCCCCAGCCGCTGCTCCGTGCAGTCCCCTCCAGGGGCGGCCACAGATATTGGGGGCAGCTTTGCTGCGCCAGGAATGCCCAAGAGAACTCAGTAGGTTGACAGAAGCTCCCTACCTTCAGGTGGGAGGGTGTGAGAATTTGGGTAGAGAAAGGTACGTGTTCGGAAGGGCCCAAGCCAAGGAAGAACCCCGGATTTATTCTCAACCTCTCCTCTCTATTACGATATTTCCTGCCATAGTAATCCTCAAGCCCTGTTTTTTTAAAGACAGAACTCTTGGGGCTTTGTACCCGACCGCTCAGATTCGCTGGGTCCAGGACATTGTTCCTATTCATGTAAACTCACAGAGGAGAAATCAGAAACAGCGCAGACCCCCGGCGTTGGGGGCTGTGTGTCCATCCTTCCTGTGGCTCCCACCAGCAGCAGAAAGCCTTCCCGAGCAGCCCAGGGTCTCCCCACCAGAAACACCCAGTTTCCAGCTGTAAAAATATGTGCATCGGGTGCAAACCAGGGGTGGGTTTGATCCCGTACAGCGTTTGCATTGCCTGTGCCTAATGATAAGGGGATCACGTAGGGGATCTGGGGACGTTTCCCCGAGATCTGGCTCTGCCTTTTGAGCTCTGGTCTCGGGGCAGGGGAAGCAAATTACCGGCGGTGTCATCTTGATAAGGGCTCGGGAGATTATTTTGTAGCTAAAAGCAAAAATCGCAGAACAACAGGAGCACAACATAAACCAGACACCCAACCCAGATATTCGCCCCCTCCACACGCAGGCACACAAAACCTTGCCTCTGCGGCCGTGGGAGGACAGAGAGGGCCGGCGGGATAGGAGGGGGGCTGCTCGGGGTGCCGGCTTTTCCCACGGGAGAAAAGTGCACGGGGCGTCTCTCGTGGGAAAAGGCGGCACCCCGAGGGCCCTCCCCCGCCGGCCCCGACCGGAGCACGGCGCTGCCCTTCCCCAGGCCGGCCAGGGGGCCGCGGGCGGGCGTTTGCAGCCCCCCGCAGCGGCTGCGATCCCGCGGGGAGAGCCGGCCGGGCAGCTGCGGGAGGAGGAGGAAGGGGTCGCGGCTGAAGCCGTCGGGAAGGGCGCCCTGCAGAGCCGCCCGCGGGGCGAACGGAGCGCGGCGACGTGCGTGTAACCCCCTTGCCACCCGTGTCTTTTCCTGGCTACAGACCTGGCCTTTTATGGTAGCCGGCAAACCCGAGAGTGACCTGAAAGAAGTGGTGAACACAAACCGCTTGTGCGGCCCGACGGCATCCTGAGCCCCGGCAGCACCGGCCCGGCGCGGGCAGGGCCCCGCCGCCGCCCCCGGCCCCGGGCAGAGCCCCGGGGAGAGCCGCTCGCCCCCCCCGGCGCGGCGCCGGCCACCACGGGCGCCCTAGCAGAGACTCCGTCCGCCCCGAGAGAGAGATCCCGACTCTATTTAACTTTATTGAATGCGTGTACAGTCGAGTGTCCCGCACCGAGAGCCTTGCTGGTTCAAGCGCTACTAGAGAAAAGACAGAGATCAAACAAAACCTACCACGCGCGTATCTTTTGTCTGAGACCTGTGAAATATGTAGATGCCTAGGAAAAAAAAAAAAAGAAAAAAAGAAAAAAAAAACTGACTTTGACAGTCATCTCTATGGAGTAATTCACCCTAAAGATATATAGATATATTTTCTCCAAGCAGGTTTTTGCTCTGTTTCCGTGAATAAACCTTCCTTTCCATTGAACGCGGAGCGCTGTAATTTTCGTTTCCGACTCCGGTCGCAGCGGGGCGAGCGGCGCTGGCTGGGGGCGACGCGGGGGGAGCCACCCCCGGGCTTGGGGGGGGGGTGGGGAGGAGAGGGGGGCAAGGAGCGGATTGGGGGGGGGGGGGCGTTTTCTTACTGCGAGAGACTTGGACCCAATCCCCCGGGGAGGGGGCGGCTCCGGGCTCAGCGGAAGAGGGAGAGCAGCGACGGGAGCGGGGGGCACGGAGGGGTCCCCCCCTTCCCCAGCTTTGTGGCCGCGGAGCCGCCCGTTTCAGCCGGCCCGGGGCGATGTCGCTATCGCGGGGCGTTATCGCTATCGCGGGGCGTTATCGCGGGGCGGGAGCGGCAGCGGCGGCCGGGGCCCGGCTGTGCCGCGGTGGCCCGGCGGGGACGGAGCTGCCGGAGCCCCGCGGGGCGGAGGTTTGGGCCCCGGCCGAGGGCTCCGGGAATTTGTACTTTAAACATCTCCCCCCGATCGATCGGGGCGCCTGCGGGAGATTAGGCTGAGATAAACAGGAGCGCCCGGCGCTCCCCCTGCACCGGCAGCGGCCGTCGGCAGCTGATGCGCCAGATCCCACCGAGCTGTTTAATGTTTCAGGGTTATGACCGCACTGTTTACAAGATGTCTTCGGTTATTTATACTGTTATTATTAGCAGAGGGGCTTTAAATTTCCGCTTCACTTGCTCTTTCAGCGGCGGCCCTCGGTTCCGTTTGATACCCGGCTGCTCGCGGGCGGAGGGGCCGCGGGGTTCGGGCGGCCCTGTCGCGACATCGCTCACCCCCCGCGACAGTGGGGCCGGGCAGAGCATCCTTCGGGCGCCCCGAAATCAGCGGCGGGGTCCCCCGGTGGGCTGGGTGCGAGCGGGGCCGGGAGCGGGTGAGCATCGCGGCCCTGGCCTCCGGCCGGGGGGCAGGAGGGTGGGCAGCTTCTTTTCCCTTTCTCCCAGCTCCTCGCACGGCCACGGCTCTTGCTGAAGGGACCAGCAACGGCAAGCAGAGCTGAAAGGGCCCGTCTCTTTGCCACAAACATGGGCAGATTCCGGGGGAACTGCTGTTCTCCTGCAGGGAGATAGAGCGGAGCCCTCTGACCTTAAGCTAAGGGCAAATGAGTGATGCAGCAAATGCCCGAATGCTGTTTTCACCACCGAGGTTAACCACTGAATTGAAATTACCATTACATGTAACCATTCAAAATCTCGACTTAAATCCGTACTAACTATAGCCTGCTCCAGACTCATAGCAAGGTGCTGTTTACCTCGTAGAAAGTGGCAGTTGAGAGGGATCTGGGACATGCATAAAATTAGGAGTTAAACTGTAAATTTTCTCGCACACTGCTTTGCCATCCTGCTTTGCTATGCACTAACCACTAACTGCACTCGGCATCCTCCCCACCCCTTTGATCTAGCCACGTTCACTTCGCATTTGCCACCTAAAACGCAGCATGGAGAGAGAGAAGGGAGAAATGCAATAGTCCCCGGTGCAATGTGAGGAACACAGCTGTAACCACGTACCAAAAGCTGCAGTGCAAGTGGAACGGTAAGAGAAGGTTGCAGACACAGTTATTTCTCTTGCCACTATTCACTTTATCTAGCATTCTGGGTTTAGTCCCTGTTGGGGACTAAAATATTCCTCAAGCATCCTCCACCTTCCTCAGTCCTTGCCTCTGAACAGCAGTGCAGCAACAACCAAAAAGGCAGCAAACAACAAACAAAAGCGACCGACAACACGCAGAAAGGTAAATAATGTTTTTACTCCAACTGTAAAACACTTAATGGCTTTACATCCATTTTCAGGACAACAAGCATATTTTTCAGAGGCATGCATGTGGATGGTAGCCTTTGGTTCACTGACCTTCTCTAGAATTTGTGTTAGGACACAGCCGTGTGTATCGGTAGTTGGCTTCATTCAGCCTCCATTTCTCAGCTGAGTTAAGAGTCCTCCCTGCAGCTCAGGAGAGCGATGAGTGATACCATTCTTCCCTGCTGCTGAGTGCGATTTTACAGAAAAAAAATATTTGCAAACAAAAAGAAAAGAAAAAAAAAGAAAAAAATACACATTTAGTTTGACTGAAGCACTTGATGATTTTGAAGGGAACCCACAAACGTGTTACAGGAAGAAAGAGAATGGGTTTAAATATTGATGTTAACGATTTAAAAAATATGTATTTTGTTTGCTTACTTTTCTGTACAATGTGATGCATTTTATTATTTACTGAAATATTATTTATGCCCTTTTTCCATGTGGAAACAAAGCTGACTTGATTTATCCTTCCGTATCGACATGGATGTACACGCAGCTGCGTGAGTGTCTGTATACATTCCCTCCTAATAATGTTTGAACTCATTGCCTGAATTCAACTGAATTTGACAGAGGTCTCAAAGATAACTGAATTTCTACTTTTTTTTTTTTTTTTGGGAAAATGGGCAGCCAAGTAGAGAAGAGAAAAAATCTTTAAATTCTGCAACTAAAGGAAAAGTTTTAACATGAACTCAACTGCTGTCAGGTAGCAGAGCACCCACAACACAGAGGCAACTGTAAGAGTTGAGTCCTGCTTCCATCACCCAATAGAAGTGCACCGATGATCAGACTGTACTGCTTATGCACCCATGTGTTTTAAGATAAGAATTGTTTAAAAATAGTTTAGTCCTGTCTGATTTTTAATACTATTATTCTTTTCTCTTTTTTCTTTTTTTTTTTTCTTTTTTTTTTTCTTTTTTAAGGAAAACCAGTTCCACCCAACATCTTCACACCAATTTTTCAGTTCAGTGAGAAATTAGAAAAATCATTTATTCATGCAGCTGCACCCAGTGCTCAGAATCCTGGGCTGGGTGCTCACGTTGTACTGCCTACCAGAAGTTTCCACAATCTACACGGTCTTTAAGAACAAGCATTTTTCCATCCCTTGCAGAAAATACTTTTTTTTTTCCATCCCTTGCAGAAATATACATTTTAGGCTTATCTGATCCTCTCACTGTGATGGAAATCTGACAGTCTAAAACACTAGCATGGTGAGAAAACCACTCTTCATCCCCTTGTGCCACACCTTGTTGTCCAGGGCAGGTGAGCAAGACCACGGTGATGGTCATGCCCCGAGCTGCAAGGTCCACAAAGAGCATATGCTAGAGAGCCTACTCCTCGTGGTGCCTCCTAGGAAGCAGGTCCAAATTCCAAGCACACCTCAGAAGCTAAAAGACATAGAAAATCTGTGTGGTTTCTTCAAGAGGAAAGTTGTTTTTAATCCTGGATATAACATTGTATTGGTAATTCCACATCTGTGTCTTCTGTGTCTGCCTGGAAAAATATGCTTCCCTGTAAATTAATCTTTTTTTTTTTTTTCTTTCCGAAAAGGCAATCTTTCCTGAAATACCATTGTCATTGTTATTCATTACTATATGTATTAAAAATATGCAACAGACATTAGTTAATTTCAGGTAATAAGCAGGGTACAGAACAAAACTCACATTTTTTCTCGTGTACAAGAGGAAGGTATAATGTGATAAAAAGGAAGGGTATTTCTAATTTCTGTCTGGATATCTGAATGTAGATCATCATGCATAGCCTCCCAAAAGGGACAGGTTTTCAAAAGACATTTCAGAGAAACTGAAATTTGTGCCAGCAAAGAGCAGAGCATTCTGTAGTTTCTATATATATACACTCACAGAAAGGTCCACATGCAGTATTTCTCCAAACAACCAGTGATCCAGTGTCCCTGTCCACTGCTGGCATGGGTGGCATTGACTATTCTTGTCTTGCGGCTGTGCTGCCCAGTCAAGACCCTTGATAAACACGACTTGATGCTCACTATTTGGCCATGGATTGCTTTGCACTGTACACCCAGCCTGCCTTACGGATGGGAAGTGGCACGACCAGTGATATTGGCTTTTATGTACCTCCTGCGGCAAAGCTACTGCTGTGCTATAGCTTGGTGACTTCCTGTAACTGTAAGATGTCATAGGTCTGACTCGAAAGTATGTTTCAGAACGGATGGAGGAAAAAAAAATACATTGGTGAGGACTGCTGTCAGCAGATGTACTGGGTCTTGCTGGGATGAAGTTCACTCTCCACCACATCAAGGTTCCAGGACAGAAGTTCCCCTGCGGCCTGTGGAGAGGCCCCTGGTGGAGCAGGCTGTCCCCCTGCAGCCCATGGGTCCCACACGGAGCAGATCTCCACGCTGCAGCCCGTGGAGGAGCCCCCGGTGGGGCAGGTGGATGTGGCCTGGAGGAGGCTGCGGCCCATGGAGAGCCCCCGCAGGAGCAGGCCCCGGGCCGGAGCTGCAGCCCGTGGAGAGGAGCCCACGCAGGAGCAGGGGTCTGGGGGGAGCTGCCGCCCGTGGGGGACCCGTGCTGGAGCAGTTTGCTCCTGGGGGATGGACCCCGTGGTACGGAGCCGTGTGGGAGCAGTTCTTGAAGAGCTGCTGCCTGTGGGCAGCCCCCGCAGGCTCAGTTCGGGCAGGACGGCATCCCGTGGGAGGGACCCCGCGTGGAGCAGGGGCAGGGAGTGACCGAGAAGGAGCAGCGGAGAGGAATCGTCAGGGACTGACCGCAGCCCCCATTCCCTTTTCCCCTGCGTCACTCAGGGGGGGAACATAGAAGAGGGTGGTCGGGGGGGGGGGGGGGGGGGGGGGGGGGGGGGAAGGTGTTTTTAGTTTGCTTTTAGTTTCTCACTGCTCTAGTCTGTTAGTAATAGGCAATAAATTATATTAATCTCCCTATGCTGAGTCTGTTTTGTCCGTGACAGTAATTGGTGAGCGATCTCCCTGTTCTTATCTCAACCCGTGAGCCCTTTTCCATCGTATTTTCTCCCCCTCTTCCATAGAGGAGGGGGAGTAAGAGACCGGTTGTGGTGGAGTTCAGTTGCCTAGCAGGTGAAACCACCACAGCAGACTCCCAAACCAGCAAAGTTCTGTAAGGAACTGATTTTTCTTCAGTTCACTTTGGACACTGGTGTATCTGATCTAGATATATAAAAACGACTTTGAGTAGGCCTAGGCATGCAGTCATCGCATTTCCCAACTGTGGCGTGGACATACCCTAGGGTCACAAGAGTCCTGAAATGACGCATTTTCTTGCCTCAGGGTTTTGCCCTTAAACTAAAACTTGTAAACAGACAAAATGCGTTTCCAAGCCTATGCACATGTGTGTACAAAGCTGCACAGTCCTCACACAGGGAGTGGAGAGATCTGAACCTCCTTGCAAGGAAAACAAATATCGTAACAAAAGCAGGCGAATAAAAAACAATGCAAACCATTCCTTCCCTTTATAGTCTAAGAGGCCATTTTCCTTAAGCACTGAGAAAAAAAAACAACCCTTATTTACATCCCCGGCTGCTATGTAAACAGAAAGACCATATCTGACTGTAAATATGGATTATCTGCACACTCAAGTTTTCTCTCAGTTGTTTACACACTGTTTGAGAAACAGGGATCAGAAACACTAGGGAAAGAAAGGGAAGGGCACGGATTGCTGCAGGAGAAACCTCTAATAACTGCGCGGCCAGGAGATGGGGCGGAAAAGGCACAGAATAACCCCTCTTCCTCCGACTGCTGCTCAGTCCTTGGAAGAGGAAGGGCCTGGGAGGGGAGGAACTATCAGCAGCTCCATCACGGCCGGGTGGGGCCAGACCACCGGGGAGATGGAAACAGGGAGTCTGAGAACTGCAGCTGCCTGCCCTGGGAGGAACATCTGCGAAATCCCGTGCTGCAGCAGGCGGGGAGGAGGAGTGGGCACAGGACACGAGCGTTCCCAGGGATGCATGCACAGATAGCTGTCCCACTGGATGGCTTCCCGGACTGCTGCTGCGGCACAGCCCTCCCCCGCCAGAGATGAGGCAAAGACCATCGTGTGTGACAAGCAACCCAAGTGAGAGAGTGGCCTCTTGCTTCAGCATCCTGTTTCACGTGACGCTTTTTGATGGCCAAGCTGACCAGAAAGGGAATAGTTTTTCCTCACTGATAACATGTTCTTTTCTTCTTACGCAGGGACTTTTATACCTCTGGCATATCAGAGTCAATGCAGAAATTAAATAGAAAACGACAGCTACCTTGGAGTATTTGCCACCACCTCATGACCATGCTTGTTGTTTTTGTTTGTTTGTTTGTTTGTTTGTTCTGTAGAAGGTCAACATTGTTTTACAGATGGGGGAAAAACAAGAGGCATGGAGGAGACGAGGCTGGCTGAAGGTGACACGTAAGCTTGGTATAGGCTTAGGACCAGCTCTTTTGGTGTACAAACTTATGAGCTATTCTCTTAGGCACTCTGAAGTCACCAGGTATCTTTGTTCTTTGAAATCAACATAAAGATAGGATTGGGAAAGGCTTATGGAAGGAGCCTCTCTCTTAAGTTATACTATCCGTACATACTGGGGATCTATACTAGCAAGTAAAACAGACTATGAGCCATTCTCCAACTCTGAAAACCAGTGGTGTAGCAGCGGTCACATCCACACATACCAAAGTTTTATTCCACTCTCAGCAAAAGGTGAGAACAGCCCCTGTTGGACTAGCACATGCTATTCCCTAACGATATTTGGACACTTTCTGGGAGAAAGTTAGAAGGCCAAAAGCATGCCGAGGACCATGCTAACAATGAAGCACTATTAAAAAAAAAAAAAAAAAAAAAAGCCACATGCCTTGACCCTTATTAATCCATGTCGTTGTACCCTTACAAGCTAGAGCAATAAAGGTCCTTGATGCCTTTGTCTCACCCCAGCCCCATACTCTTCTCATTTGTTTTCTAGATCAACCTTCTACCTTCTTGTATGGGCCAGAAATTCTTAGTGAGGACCCTCCTTGCTATTTATGTCTGGTACCTGATATATTAAGACTGCAGGTTACCAGAAGAAAGAGGCCAAGTTCAAGAAAGGACGAAGCATAAGCTTTAAGCAAAATTATATCCAAAATTATGACATTGAAACCCCTTGTTCATTTGTTATTCAACTCTACTAAGCTCTCCAGTATCCTTTCCACCTGAGTCATATGTTACCTGGTGCCAAAATATGACATATGCCCTCAGAACACCTCTTCTTGCCATTGCCAAGCAGCTCCATTTTTACCTCATGCCAGTGTCTAAAATTGTGACGTTCCCCAATTTTCAAGCCAAAAGGCTTGAAACAGTCAGCAGGTGTGCTTTGAGATTGCTTAACATCCTTCCGCTGGGGTAGGAAGCAAGCAGCAGGGCTTGTGGAGGCCAATACTCCCAGATTGCTTGGCTCTAGATACACGTCGGGGCAGTGAGGCTGCTGAGGAGCCAACCTTCCCATCTTCCTGTAAACTTTGCTCCATGCTCTCCCTCACACCCACCAAGAGCTATAGTACCTTGTTCATCCCCAAGTTCTGCATCTGGAGCTTAAGAACATTTTGGTAAACACAGAGAAGGATGCTTTAAGCACTGTCAATACAAATTAATGCTCCAGGTTGAGTGGAAAATGCGTGACAGTCCTTTGCATTTGATCTCTGAGCATTGCCAGCCCTCACAAAGGAGAAATCACATTCTGGGTGAAGTATCTGTGTTTTCTGCGAGCCTGACTCCTGGGGGCTGCACGTTGCCATCTGCTTGCAAAGAAAATTCATCGACATTCCTGATAATCCCTATTAACCAACAGTAGAAACAGATGCTGAGGAATACAAAAAGAAACTTTGTGTAACGGCTCAGAGGAGCGTTCACACTCATACAACAGCAGGAAGGAGCACATGCTCTTGCTCCTAAGAGGCGTTCACAGTCTCACAGGACCTAAATATGGGCAACACTGAGCTGTTCTTCTAATCCTACTACTTTCACCGTGTCTCCCTATTATTGCCAACATGGGCTGGTAAGCATACACTGTAAATACCCTTCAGCTGTAGAGGCCGAAATTACAGATATGTATTTTATTATTGTGAAGTTTACTAAAGAAAAGCTTCATTGCGATCACTTCACTTTTATTTTGGACTACTTCACTGCCATTTTCTTCATATTCTTGTATTATATAGTATAACTATGTTACGCTATACATACAAACATTATATATTTTTCATATAAAATAAATATGAACATGAAAATATTTTATGTGTTTGTACATATATATGTAAGCATATATATGTAAGCATATGTATTATAAAATTAAAGAGAACATTTGAATATTGTGAAGTTGGTTTCAGTGCCACTTATGCCAGGGAAGTAACAGTTTAACAGAGTACACTACTAGCATGAGTTGTGTTATTGTGCATGGGCCACATCACCAGAGAAGTGTGAGAAAGCACACTTGAGTTTATAATTTCATCTGATAAATTAAGCCCTGGAGCAAAGGATTCCCTCTCTGACTGATCTCTTGCCACAGGTTTAAGCCTGTTCCCTGCTGGCCGCCAACTTGGCAGATTTCTCATAATTAACCAGTAATATCACATGCGTGTAGATGATGGTCTTTCCACAAAATGTCATTACTGTGTATGCAAGATACCTATTGCTCCTAGATTTCTCCTCTTCAAACACAAGCGCTTGAATACAGTCTTCTGCACAGAGCTCACAGTCCTGAATGCTCAGCTGTATAACACTCTCAGTTCACCGTGGGATGCCTCCAGGGGCCATCCAGCTTTCTTTTTCCACCCTACACTTTCCCACAGTCTGCCTTGCACTCCACCTTACCTGACTGCAAACGGATCCTGCAAAATACAAAAATCCAGATAACCAAGCATTTGCTTCAGTTTTCTGAGTTATTTTTTTTTTTCTGACAGAAACCTGTAGTTAGATCTAACAACAATATGAAATTGCATCTTTGTTCACTTCCAGTGCTGTAATTACAGAAGAAAAATATGTGCAGTATTCTAAAGTTTGGTTATCTTTACTTTAACCGTGTCAGTATCAATACTCCAAACAGCTCACAATTCCACACCACAGAACGTTCAAGCAGAATAAACAGCCTCCTTACACCTCCGTTTCCTCTCTGCTTTCCAGATAATGGACTGAGAGACCAAAGACACAGAAAAATGAAAAATCACATAGTAAGGAGGAGGCAGAAATGGCCTCTGTGCCTTCCCTGTGCAATGTCAGTGAAGTTAGAGTATGCAGTAGAAAGATAAGGACACAGATTCTGTTGGAAGGAAGTTCCTATCATCTTATTCACACTCAGGGAGAATGCTAAAAGTTAGAGAGCTACATCGAGCGACAGAGACCAGGAGGGGGACAACTTACATGCACAAGGTAACGGTGAAATGGACTGGGATCACACTTACTGCGAGTGGGACAGCTAAAGACAACCAGCTTCATAACTGCATAGGTGTGGAATAAAATTGCAACACAACTGATGAACTGACATGCAAAATTAGGTGGGTGGGTAACCACCTTATTTGCATTCCATGTTAATACGGTCACAACTATTTGCATAAGTTTGCGTATTTTCCAAATAAATATTTGGAGATGCAATCTTAAGCATGTCCTTGTGCAAACTGGGAAAGCTCAGGCTGAAAAAGCAACTGAAAGTGTGACACGGCAAGGGTTCGTTTCTTCATCAGTAAAAAAATTTCCCAATGTCCAGTGGTGACTATATTTCTGCAGAACGCGTGCTAGAAATGTTACATCCTGAAAAGGGCAGCTTTGCAGAGGTATATAATGGATGTGTGTTTGCTAGAATACATCTTGCGTTGAACTTATGTGGACAGTTATGCTAAAAAAAAAAAACAGCTGTCCAGTGAGGATTCAAGAAAAATGCTAAAGTGTGGCTCCAAAGCGAGAACTCCTCGTTTTCCCTTCAGCCAGCTGAAACCGTGACCAGCCACAGGGTGGCAGCGCTGCCGCACGGCGGCTCGGCCCAGCCTGCTAGCTGGAAAGCGAAAGCTGAGTCAGCAGCGAAATCTGCCTCTAATGTGCTCTGAGCCGATCCGGGGTCAAAATGTGGAGTAATTACTCGTGACGGGCGAACTAACTAAGGCGTTACAAGGCTTAAATGTAGGGTGGCAGAGGAGAACACACGTTCCATAAAGACTGCAAAATTCAAGTTTGTTGCTGTTCCCTCTATCCTAATTCAGGTTAGTTCCTCTATCCTAATTAAGGTTATTCTGCCATCACTCTGCACACGGGAAGTAAATAATGACGGACCGTGTGTCGGGACAGCGCCAACCCTTACACCCACACCCCCCACCTCTCACACACAGAGACCGACGCCTTTATAAAACCACACGACTTTATTTCGTTATTCACCCCCGCTCCGCCACAGGACCTCGTAGCCCCCCCCAGGCCCCGCCACACGGCTGCTATCGCGACAGCCCCGACAGGCGCCAAGGCGACGCCCCCCCCCCCCCCCCCCCCCCCCCACCAGCGCGTAAAGCGGAAGTGCGGCGCGGCGCGGCCCCCTTCCTCCCCTCCCCTCCCGCCACTTCCGGCGGCCGCTCTAGCCGGCGGCGCGTCTATGCCCGCGGCGCCGGGGGATGGTGGTCGCGGCGGGGGCTCGGCCCAGCACCCGGAACGCCGCCGGGCGCCAGCGGCGGGTCGCCTAGCAACCGCGCCTCCGCACCGCCGCCCGCCCGCCGCGCGCACGGTAACGGCCGCTCCGGTACAGCCCCCCCGCCCCGCCCCGCCGCTGGGGGGGGGCTGCGGCCTTCCTCCTCCTCCTCCTCCTCCTCGGGGGAAAGGGGGGGCCCGAGCGCCCCCCGAGAGGCCCAGGGTCCCCCCCCTGCCGCCGCCGGGCCGCGGGGCCTGCGCGGGGGCCGGGTCGCGGCGGGGCCTTGTGGCCGCGCTTTGTCTCCGCCGGCCCGGCCCGGTTGGGGTGGGATGGGGTCGGGTCGTGAGGCACCGGGCTGCCGCCCCTAGGGCTCCGGGGAGAGGGGGGCGCTCGGCTCGGGGTGGGGGGGGGGGTCCCGATGGAGGCAGGCGTGGAGCACACCTGCTGCTGAACAGCACGCTGTGTAACGGCCGGGTTTTAATTTTTCTTGCCTTTTTTTTTTTTTTTTAGCGAGTTGGCCGCCTGGCCTCTTGGTTCGGGCTTCCAGCCGACCTAACGGCGATTTTCCGCTTATCGTGGGTAGCTAAAGGATTGTTTTCAGTGGTTGGCTTCAGGTTGTGGCTTGGTATTACAAGGGGGGATGGTGCTAAACTGCGCGCTGCTGATTCTCGCTTTGGTCATGAACAGATATTTTTGATGAGAGCAGTCTGGGGGAAACGGCCTGTTTTGAATTGCCATCTGAAAACGGGCTTCCTGCGCTTGTTCTGTTAGCTCTTTGGCTTTATTCCTGCAGCTGGGTTTGTGCTGGAAGAGTCCAAGTCTATGGGGACACTTTAGCCTTAGCCAAGAGGCTGGACAGCAGGGTTGGGCATTTGTGCCCAATTTAGTACAGGAGGAGCCGATACAATCGTTCTTTTCATTGTTCTACTTGGATAAGTGTCCTCTCTAACCGTTTTTACACATATTTGAAAATTTTCTCCAAACTGTATTTGTCACAGTTCTGTCGGATGCAGTCATATGACCTCAGAAGGTGAGCACGTTGACTTCCAGCTAGCCTCTTGCTTTTGGTACTGTTTATCTTGCCACTGGAAACAATAAGAATGAAAGCGTACGCCTCTAGTCCAGTGTCTAAAACTTAGAAAGCTGTTCGAGTCGGAGGATATCCTAGACAGCCAACAGTAGCAATGTTACCCTTACTTCTCAGGAGTCATCAGCCTACCACTGTGACTGTGTCCTGTCCAGGAATTCAAGCAGAATACACCTCCAGGACCTGTTTGCAATGACCTGAACACTTTTTTTTTTTTTTTAACGCATTCAGTAGGAGGATGGAATTAACCCTCTCCTGGTTCCCAGTGGGGTTTATTTTTTTTGTCTCAGTTCTCACCTGCAGGTTTCTGTTAACCTCACCAGAAATGCTTTGTGGGCGCTTAGTTTGGTGAATGCCAACCGTTGCAGTAGTACAGTTCTCCCGACAGTTGGGCTGTTGGAACAGTTTGTGGAGTCAGTTGGCAAACTGCTTGGGAGCAGGGTTAAAAATATCCAGTACAAGTTGCTTATACTTGTGCTGATGGCGAAAAAGGTGTTTATTAAGCTGTTCTGACATTAGCATAACCATTATTAGATACCCGCCATCTACCTTCATAGCTCTGGGTTTCTCAGCTCAAAAGTAGCCAAAAGCTTAAAATAATTCTTTGTTTATATACCCCGTCCTAGGTGACTTTCCTCTCTCCTTGATGATGATGGTGTTCATGGGTTGGTTTGCATTTTTTTTTTTAGGACAGAGCAAGCTGCCTTTGTTTTTTTAGATTGTAAGATTTCAGTGCGGGGTGTGTTTCTTTGTGTTTGTTTATGTAGTTTTGAAAATAGTATGGCCTTGGTCCTAACTGGGGATGTATGGGTAATGCTTTGTTTAAGAACTGCAGTGCTCACTCCTTTGCTTACTCCTTCCGTGGGTATACTTCTTACCCTGAAGTGGGAAGTCTCTCTTGTTTCGGTGTAGAATGCGCTACTTTTCAAATATCCTTGAGGTTGGCTTTAGGTTTTGTTCTTATTTTTATGTTCATTACCATGCTTTACCTATTTGCTTCTTTTCTTCCTCTTTTGTTTCTTAGTGGCAATATGCCACGGGTATCCCTGGCATCTACATATAACAGAGAGAACAAGCCTTTTAATTTTCTTTGGTGAAATAGAATATTAAAAACTTCTACAAAGATGCCTTTTGCTTTTTTTCTCTCTTGGGATAGATTGTGTTATATTGGTTCAAGAGAACTTGAAATCAAAATTAGCTAGTTTCTTGCTCTGGAGAAAGTTGAATGAAATGCACAATATAAAAGAAGAGCTGCAAGTGTAGAAAAATAAATGATTTTATTATTTGTTTTAGCTTGTTACTAAATTATCAGTAACTGGCAAAACATACTTTCAGAAATGAGGTTTAGGCTGCCAAAATTCTAAGGTTCAAATGAGAGAACTTTGGGCAAAATTAATCAACACAACATAAGTTGGGCTCAGTAAAATCAGCTTAGGAATTTGCAAATCCGGAACGGGAAAGAACCAGATGTTTGGTTTCTGCTCAGTCCCTCGGTTCTGCAAGTGTAACTGCATAAATATGGAACAGTAACAGGCACGTATGTCATGCTGTTCCTTGGTATCAAAGCGTCTGTGTAAAAGCATGGGAACGTTATTTTCCCCGTTTTGCAGATAAGGAAACAGAGATGTAGGAATTCAGATTTTGGGAAATAACAGAATGGGTCAGGGCTACCCATGAGGGATACAGTAGGGAAGGATGGGAGGGAGGAGCATCAGGGCATCGCGTAGGGCTGCCCTGTTCCACCGGGGCATGCTACTGGAGGGAAATAAAGAACAAAGCTGCTGTTTGCAATGAACGTTGCTACACTATTATTTTTTTTATAAACACGTTCCTTGGATGTTTTTATACGGTACAAGTATTTCTATTTTTCAATCAACTAATTTTTGTTGAAGTGGCTTCTATGAATTTTGGTTTCTTTGAGACTTCCTGAAGAGAAGTAGCAGCGCATCTCTTCCGTAGAATTTCTTCTTTGTTGTCAGCGTGAGACATCAAAATGAACACCAAAGGCAGAGCTCATAGCAGGTTATACTCAGTGTTGGGCAGAAGCATCCAAGTCTAGAACGATTTTGTTTTGCACAACAGTTCCAAACCATGCCTTGGAAGAAGTTAGCATTGTATTTTTGTGCTAAATGAGAATGGGCATATTGGATCCAAAACTTTGGGTGCTCGAGTTCTCAAAGAACATGGGTCGTATTTAGCAGCAGTAAATAAGGAGTCTTCTCAATACAAATGAGAAAAACTTCATAATGAATACTTGAAATGTTCAGTATTTGAAATGTGTAACAGAAAAATGCTCTCGTTAGATCAAATGACATTGCAGTAGAATAAAGGCAGAATTCTTAATTTTTACACTGTACTCAGATACTGCTTCTATGACAAATTATGTCACTTTTTAGCTGAATGTTGCGAACCACAGTCTAGGATATTAGGTGCGGCTCAAGTTAAATATGAAGAGCTCCTCCTTACGTATCTGTTGTTTTGAACTTTCAGAACATGGCTGATGAAAATGGGGGGTCATTACTGTAGTACTGTGTAACTTTTCTCCCATTAAAATCCACACATGTAAATTGTACTGCTAACCGAGATACGCTGTAATTGCTGAAAACGTCCTTCCAGACAGCTCCGTAGCATTTTAACGTTCTGGGATTTTCTTCTATAAATTCCCTTTGATGTTTGATCTTTTCCTTTTAAATTGTAATTTTTATCTCAATGGCTTTTTCTTTTGTCCTGAATGAGCAAGTGACTTTTCTCCCTGGATCTATTTAAGGTGAGCTATTGATAGTTTATGGGGATATTCTCAGACAGTATTAGAGTTTCCTTAGCAGCTAGGAACCTTTCAAGGGTCTTACGCATGATGGCATTACTCTTTCACAATGTCGAGACTGCGTGTGGCAGCAGAAGCTTGGTGCAGTGAGGGAGAGGCAGCCCGCTGGAGGTGTCCTGTTCTCTTGCATGCCGCTAGTTCCCGGGTTCCAGTAAGTGAACTCGGCGAGAGCCAGGGTGGAAGACAAATGCCTCGCTCAGGATGCCGTGGGTTCCAGCTCCGTGCTCCACGCTGGCCCTGCCTGCGTGCCATTCAAAATCTGCAAATGTGCTATCTTTGGAGCCGGTGCCGTAAATTGCTAACCCAATCTGGAGTAGTCCATCAAAACCAGATGGAACGAGTCATTTGTAGCTTCATAGGATTCATATAATTTTGAATTAAAAAGAGAGATCTGGGAATACTAATTAGTTACTGTTTGTTCTCTTCTCTGCCTGCTCTCCCCCGACACCTCCCCACATTGCCTTTGGCTTTCCAGTTTTCTCTTGATGTTTCTTCGTCTCTTTTCTGTGTTGTCACCTGCTTTTCCTTTTCTTATATTGGACAAGCCAGCAATTACAGAATAATTCTTTTAGCCGGGAGCCAGCTGCGCGGTAGAATAGGCAGCCGTCACAGCAGTTGATCAAGTACAATATGTACATCTGCACTGTAGTTTATTACTTCCCTAGTGACAGTCAGTTGTAGTCAAAGACGCACCTTGAGTGCGTTCTTGATGAGAAACTATGGCGTGATGTTTAGGAAGTCGTAGTCAGATGTAAATATTGATAATAACATTGTTAATTTTGTGTCTTGCAGATTTCTGATACATAACACCAAAATATTTATAACACTGTAAATATGTCATGTGTTCTTGATGCGTAGTCTCCTGCATCTGCCATGGCAATGGCCATGTAGAGCATTTCATATATCTGACTCTTTTTCTTCAGTTTTGGTCTTTGCTTTCTGTTGGGATTCATTTGGGAGGAAATATTGCTAAAATTTTAGATGAATGGATCAAAAGCAGTCTGAGATATTATTGCCTCTGTCTCTTAGGCTATTCTCTGCTTAAATTAATTCTCCTGGAAGAGAGCTACGATTTTTATGTCCTTGTAGAAAGAAAAACTCCCCAATAAATTGCAGTATTTTGATTCAAGTTGTTTTCTCTCTATACCAATGTTTTTGTTCTTTTTTTTTTTCCCCTCCTTTCCACAAATACCTCATCTGGGATTCATTTGCAGTGTCAGGTGTCTTGGCTTTGGTGTGCGTGCAGAACAGCTACCAGCCAGTCAGGGGGTGGGCTGCGGGCAGTAGCCCAGCTCCCTGGCTCACCGCCCTGCTCCCCCGGGCGCGGTGTTGGTGGGGACATCACCCTTAGCGTGCACAGGCAGGCAGAACGGCTCCTTAGCTTCGCTGGGTGCACATGGGGTGGCCGTCCTGTGCCTTTGTAGGAACTCAAGCTGTTCCTCAGGAAGGTGTGATTTTATTTTGTATGTGAAGTACACACGTTCTGCATGGTTCCTAGGCGCGGGGCGGAAGGGGGTGAGCTGCTGGGGGTCGGCGCAGCTGCTGCTGCCCACAGGACATTTTGTATAGTTTGCATTGCGGTGCTCTGGTCGGAGAGATAGGCCACGAATGCTGGGGGAAGATGGGTACGCTGTGGTGGCAGGCTGTCTACAGGCTGCAGTTTATGTAGCCTCCTGGTTTCTGAGTTATTCAGCAGGCTCATCGGCTTCAACACAAATTACTGTGTTTCAGAATTATCGATTTAAGCAGTGAGAGAAATGCATTTTCCTGAGGTGTCTGATGACATCCTCAAACGAGCTGAGGAAAGGTTAGCCTTTGGAGCTATGGAAAAAGTCTTAGTAAACTTCACAGCGTCCTAATATAGTTGGTAAGAGCTGTAACATATTTAACCAGCAGGCTTAAAAATAATATATACATATACACTTTATGTCTGTTAAGTCTGGCAACATGGCTTCAAACAAGTAGCCTCCTATTTTATAGCATACAGGATGTAGACACCGCCCCCCCTCCACGCACGCAGTTAAATTAAATGAGTCAGAGTATAGTCACTTCTGCTTCTTGTCTCGTTTAAGGGACGGATGTATACAAGAGCAGTGTTAATAGGCAGTTTTCTACTGGAATGTTTAACTTTATCATTTTTGTTCTCAGGATGTGATCTTCATGGTGAGCTGGTGGGAGAATTGAGTTGTAAATCACCCCAATGGATGCGGACAGTGATGTTGCATTGGACATTTTAATCACAAACGTAGTGTGTGTTTTTAGAACAAGATGTCATTTAAACTTGAGGAAGATTGCATTAGAGGGAGCAAATGTGATATACAAGCGTGATGTTGGGGTAAGAGATTTAACATACCTCAATTATCTGATTTTACGTCTTGATATCCATGTGTGGTGGATAGCAAAGTTTTATTTCTATATTTCTGTCTTGATAGGCATTGAGTCTGTCATATACTAAGCCTACAGTAAGGGGAGGAGGACTAAATACTGTCTCAAAAGACTTCAGGGAGCCATTAGACTAGGGTCTGTTCAACTAGTGAGGTGAATATTAAGTGTAAGGTATGCAATGAGACCTCTTACACCTCAGGGTCTGTTTTGCCCCACTAAAATTTCATGGTTTTTTTTTTTCAGAAAAATATATCAATTGAGGAGTCAACAGGGGAGAGTTATAATAAATACAAAAAAAAAATCAGAATGATGCTGTGACTTTCAGCTTTTTATTCAAGGGAAAATATCTTCATTTAATTTGTTATGTGAACACTGAATCACTGGCTAAGATAGTCCACTTTTGTTTAGCTCTTCTCAGGAGCTGATTTTATAGTTGCTGAAAGAGATGAAGAAACATTTCAAGACTTATCAAAAGTAAAGAAATATTATTTGTGTAATACTTAATTTTTTTTTTCAATTTTGAAATTGAACTAACACCAATTCCCAATTCTTCCACTTTCATTTTCCTTTGTAGAAAGTATTAATGAAGCTTAGGAAACCTAGGATTACGGCCACAATTTGGTCCTCAGGAAAAGTTATTTGCACAGGAGCCACAAGGTAAGTCCATAAAGATCTTTTCTCTGGACGAAATTCATGTTTATTTTAAAACATAATGTTATAAATGAGGAAGGTAGCAAGAGGCAGTGCTTGCCACTCTTAAGATTCCTTCATGTTATATCACACTTAGATCCTTGCCAAGCTAAGTATTTGAGTGGAATTTTTCTCTGCAAAGTGTCTGCCTTTGACTGAATTGAAATCTTGAGCAACATCGTTTCAGCATTCTGGGAGAACAGCAGGAAAAACTAATTTATGAAGAAAATCCAAGAGATTTCATTTCTGAAATACACGAGTACAGGCTGGGGGCTGACCTGCTGGAGAGCAGCTCTGCAGAGAAGGACCTGGGAGTCCTGGTGGACAGCAGGTTAACCATGAACCACCAATGTGCCCTTGTGGCCAAGAAGGCCAACAGTATCCTGGGGTGTGGTAGAAATATCATTGCCAGAATTTTGAGGGAGGTGATCCTCCGCCTCTACTGAGCCCTGGTAAGGCCTCACCTGGAGTATTGTGTCCAGTTATGGGCTCCCCAGTACAAGAGGGTCATGGAGCTATCGGTGCGAGTCCAGAGGGGGGCTACTGAGGTGATGGGGGTACTGGAGCACCTGTCATACGAGGACAGGCTGAGAGAGCTGGGCTGCAGAAGAGAAGGCTGAGAGGGGAATCTCATCAATGTCTATAAATATCTGAAGGGAGGGTGTCAAGAGGACGGGCCCCGATTCTTCAGTGATGCCCAGTGACAGGACAAGAGGCAACGGGTACAAACTGAGATACAGGAAGCTTAGCTGAATATGAGGAAACTTTTCTTTACCGGGAGGGTGACAGAGCACTGGCATAGGTTGCCCAGAGAGGCTGTGGAGTTTCCTTCTCTGGAGATATTCAAAACCCACCTGGATGTCATCCTGCGCAACGTGCGCTAGGTGACCCTGCTTGGCAGGGGGGTTGGACTAGATGGTCTCCAGACGTCCCTTCCAACCACAACCACCCTTGTGATTTGAAAACTCTGTAAGAATTACACTTTCTCTTTTTTTTTTTTTTTTTTAACCAGAACTTAAAACTTGGGAAGGGATGACCTTTTTTGAGGGATGTCTCTCTTATTACTACATGAAAACTCACCTAAATTTAATCAAGTTATACACTGTTGAGGGAATGGAAAGAGCAAATTCTTAGTTCAGATACACATGAATTTGCTAAACTGCTAATGGCTGAATTCCTGTAAGTTATGTCCACATTGTGGAGTAAGGGTAAGGCACAGTGGTAAATTTGCATGCTTTCTGTATATGATATCTGTCTCAAAATAGAAGGTGATTTGTCAGTGCTGACATTTAAATGATAGATTTTTTTTTTTTCCCTGAGGCCCTGCGCATAATTTAACTGTACACTGAGCTTTTTCCCTAAACTTTATTTGGTGCTTCATACTAGTATGAATGTTCATAAACATTGCTTTCTTCTCTAAACCTTCAGGGAAGCTAACAAGCCCATTGCAAAGGAGAACAGGATGAAAAGTAATCACCAGTTCAGGATGGCCAACTTCAGACTACCATATTTGTCTCTTAAGAGTATTTAATATCATATATGATCAAAATATGGCTCCCACTGCAGCTCCTACTGTCTTAAGCTAGAGCTGAGTGCCAAAATATTCTTCAAATAGGGTATAAAAGACTCTATTTGAATATCTAGACAGTGAAGATAGAATGTAATATGTACAGCTGGGTAAAATTAAGGCTGTCTATGTGGTCACAGTTCATGTGTTACATAGTGCTCAGGCTACAAAATGAACCATTTACTATAGTATGTGTGCACACGAGCATATGCTGTATTTTTGTTAATGCTAGATTCTTGTCTTTACAGTGAAGAAGAAGCTAAATTTGGTGCCAGACGATTAGCTCGTAGTCTACAGAAACTAGGTTTTCAGGTAATTCTAATGAAAAAGGAACTTGTGTTGCTTAAGCAATGATGGTACTCAATTTTTTAGAAAGAATAAAAAATGAGGAAGTGTAACTATTTAGCAATCATCATGTTTTCATTCAGATGCCCGTTTTGTAGCAGCGTACGTTTTCCAGATGCTGGTCAAAGAAATGTCTTATTTTGTGGATTTGAGTTTCATTTGGTGGCTCAGAGTTGTGCTTTTTCCCTCCCTAATAAACAACAAAACTTACTAAATGAGCCACCCACAAATGTTTCTTGGGTAGAAAAATACCTTGAAAGATTTATTTGGAAGAAGTGCTGAAGGGTGTAAACCAAACTGTCATTTAAACACAATTTTCCCGCATTTATGGTGGAATAACAAACACATGTCCCTCTCGTTTAGGGCAAGTTTGAACCTTGTTAATTGAGGGGGGGAAGTGCTGCTGTGCTGTGAGGTTGCACAGCTGGAAATAAGTTTTAAAAAGAAATAGGGTATGAAACGCCTCTTTTTGTGGGTTTGGGTCAACATTACCAGTCAGAAACACCACTTGAACTTTGTAGTAACAGTTTTGAATGGGAGTGCTAAAGTGTGTAATTTTAAAACTTTCTGACAGTCAGTTGTGCTGTTTACCCACAATTTAAATTTACCAGCAGACAATTACCAACAGGCACAGTTGCTGTCCTTTGGCAGGAAGAATCTAAATTTGATTATACTGCATAAAGGCAGCTGTGACAGGCTATCCCACTAATGTTGCGTTAGACCCAAACAAAAGTTAGGGAATTTTATTGCTAAGAATGTATGCATTAGACCCAGGCTCTTAAAGCTGGATTGAAGCATTGAATCACTGGGAGATGAACAGTGCCTCCAGGGTAGATGCGCCAAGTTTTATTATGAAGTGAGCAATTTAAGTGGAGTATGTTTTGAGGATTAAAATAATAGTTGACCTCTTATAAGGATTTGTTGCTTCCACTTGTATACTTTCCCAAAATGTTTTGGCTGAGAAATTTTCAGTTCTGGCTGTTTCAGAAAATGAACAAAATTTTCTTCAGTGACTTTGCACTTCTTAACAGTGCACTTGTTTGTTTTGGAGTTGCCTGTTGGCTCTTTTAATGTCATGTAAAATGGCTGTGGTCTGAGAATAACTGAAAGCCAATATTTTGAGGTAGGATTCAGAAAGTAAAAGACTGGAAAAATAGCTTGCCGTGCTGGACATTTGAAACAAAACAGTTTTTGTCTTTTATCTTATTCTTAGCTTTGATAAAAATGGTGTATAGCAGCAAGGCATTAAAGACACTTTTCCAAATTGCATAGGATTCATGTAAGAATTAAACTTTTTCTTTGTTAATTTTGATGTCCCATGAGCTACTTAATTTAGTTTGTTTTCAATTTGGTTGTGTTTTAGTATAACAATGAGTTATTCCTGTGTTTCATTCTCAAAGAAAATTGTACGATAACCACATAGTACAAATGTGAAATAATCTAGTTCAACGGCTACTGTACCATGGAAGGATAAAATAAGTGATTTGAGTCTATTAAGTACCTTTAGACTATTACAAATGCATCAATCACAAGGTTTTAGTTGTGAAATAACATTAAAATACTCAACTAGTATTCTTCTAATTTTTTTTTTCAACACATACATCTCTGCTTCTCTGAGCTGAATTTCTAATGACATTCTTTTCTTCTCTTTTGAAAAGGTAATTTTCACAGATTTTAAAGTTGTGAATGTTTTAGCAGTGTGCAACATGCCCTTTGAGATAAGATTGCCAGAATTTACGAAGAATAACAGACCTCATGCGAGGTATGGTAGAATTTTAAAGAATTGTAGTCTTGGTATATTTCTTAAGCTTTTCTGTTTCAGTTCCAGACCTCTAACCTGTTATTTTGTCTTCTAGTTACGAACCAGAACTTCATCCTGCCGTGTGCTACAGAATAAAAACTCTCAGAGCTACCTTACAGATTTTTTCAACAGGCAGTATCACAGTTACAGGTATTTTGATGTCATAAATAAATATTTAACTTGCTGGGAATATTTAACTTTAGGGCTAGTCAGTTTAGGAAAAGAAGATATTCAAAACAGTCAAAAGATATGCCAAAGGGATCTTGTTTCCCAGTGCTTGTACCTAGTTTACTTTTGAGTGAAATGGCCAGACAAGTTAGAGGAAGAGTTATTACTGGTAGACTTAAAAATTACTTTTAGTGGACATGGTCAGTTTTTTGTTGTTTGTTTTTTTTTTTTAATAAAACAGAAGTGAGATAGAATTTGAGAATGCAGGTATTGTTATTTAAATGTTTTACTTTTTCCCCTTTTTTTAATCTTCATAATGATGTAGACTGCACTGCATGTAGCATCAACAGCACTTTCATAAATGCATATTTCCAAGCTTGAGATCTATGGAAACATGTGAGATGGCATAGTATTTTGTCATAACTGAAATTGACCAATATTTGCAATTTTTCAGACTTATGCTCGCTTCTGTTAAAGCTCATTTGGGGGGAGAACCACTACTTGGGTTATAGGAATTAGTGACCTTTCTCAAGTAATCAGAGGCATGATTGTTTTGGGTCTTAGAGATGCTACTGCCATTTTTTCTTCCTTCTCTCTCTAATTTTCATTTTCCATTCTTTGCTGTATTTACTTGTGCAGTGTACACCACAGATGTGAAAAGTCAGATGTGAGGAATACCTATTATATTTCCTGGTTCTGTACTATTATCATTTGTTATCACGTCAGCTGGTCTTGTGGCTGGTAGAGCTCAACTACTGGTATTATATATCCCTACACTGCTCACGTGCAGGGGTATTTATTTTTACATCTTATTTTTTTTTAACAAATACCTAAGCTTTATGGGGAATACTTACATCAGGATTTTCCATTTTTAAGAAGACAAACTGTATTAGACTTAGTAATCTGAAAACGTGGGGCTAGACATCAAGGTGCTGGAGTGTCTCCAGGGAAGGGCAGCAAAGCTGTTGCAGGGTCTAGAAAACAAGTTTTATGAGGAGTGGTTGAGGGAATTTGCGTTGTTTAGCCTAGAGAAAAGGAAGTTCAGGGGAGACCTTATTGCACCCTATGATTACCTTAAAGGAAGCTATAGCGAGATGGGGATCGGGCTCTTCTCCCAAGCACTAAGTGATAAAACAAGGGGAAATAGCCTGAAATTGTGCTAGGGGAGGTTTAGGTTGCATATTAGGAGAAATTTATTTACTGAAAGAGTTGTGAGGCATTAAAATAGGCTGCCCAGGGAAGTGGTTGAAGCCCTCCAGGGATGGTGACTCAAGAAATGTGTAGGTGTAGAACTTAGCAGCATGGTTTAGTGGTGGATTTTAGTACTAGGTTAAAGGTTGGACCAGATGATCTTAGAGGCTTTTTCCAAACTGGATGATTCTATGATTCTATGACTGATAAAATAAAAGAACTGATAGTTAATAGGGAAAAAAAGTTCTATTAATTTTTCTTCCTCCAAAGTGAGCAGTGAGGAGGATTATTATTATTACTTTTTATTTTATATTCCCTGTAATGATATTCCAGTCTTTACATATCTTCAACACTACTCTTCAACATTACTTTTACAAGCTTTGTCTACTCATACTCCCGCTTTCTGAAGGCTTCCTCTTGAACTTGCATTTCTACAATAGTAGACAAATTGAAGGAAGGCAAAGAAATTGCCTAGAAAGCAAAGAACGTTCTAGGCAGAGTATCTTCCACTAGGCTTGTTTGAGTGAGTGATTAACTCAGCTCGCTAAGTTGGAAAATGCAAGAATAATCCTATTCCATTTTCATTCTGACTAAGCTTGTAAATTAATATGTGTAGAATTACATGCATAGATAAGACATAGGTTATTTATAAGTAGGTTATTTATGATTTTGGGGAGCCATTTTGAACAGTTCTCTGTACTTGAAAGGAATTTTTGAAGTCCAAAGTGAGTTTAAAAAAAATGAGTTTGTAGGCAGTTGTAGCATGTGAGAAATTACCGGCTTCATTTATCTACATCACCACACTTGTATCCAGGATAGTTTCTTCTGGCATAGTATTGCTCATTCATTTGAAAGCTCAGTTGTTCATTGCAGAAAATGGTCTAGTACCATTAGAAAGCATTGCTAGGTCATTCTTCCTTTTCCCAAATGTTCATAAATTATGTTAGATAACCTTCAGCTGCCTCATTCTGAGACAATAACCATTCCCTGGCTTGCAGGTGCTGTCCTGAGATCAGTGGCTGGAGCTATTTGCAAAATCCAGACTGAAAAGTAACAGTCTATAATTTTCAAATATAAAATTTGCTTGAAACATACTTAGGCTAAATCCAGCATTATTTAGCAATAGTTTTTGTGGTGGCTATTTAAAAGAAGAGATAAATGTTGCCAGGTAGTACAAATTCCTAGAAGAGAATCATAAGTAAAAATACTTCTTCTATCTCTGCCTCTTAGCTTCTGTGATCTTCTCTGGGCTGACTGTTTAAACCAGTAAATTGCAAAGTATGCAAATTGTTAGGAAATGATAGTATTTATTTGTAGTTTAGCCATTAACCAGTGTAGAATATCTTGCAGATTCCATGCTAGAGTCGTCTTTTTGTAAGTTATAGTGGTAAGAGGAACACTTTCTTCAGTTGGGAGAAATGGGGAGAAGTTATTCTTGTCTACAGAATAAAGTTACAGTAGCCATAAATATTAAGGTTGTTTTGAAGATACTGTTGTTTTAATTTCTGATGGCCTGATTTTTCTCTTCCTATTGTTTTTTCCTGTTTTTTTCCTCTTTTTAATATTTCGCAGGGCCAAACGTAAAGGCAGTTGCCAGCGCTGTGGAGCAGATTTACCCATTCGTGTTTGAAAGCAGGAAATAAATTTTATAATTCGCCACTTGATGGTTAGGTTTCCTAACCAAGCACCTTTAAAGACTGCTGCACATTGGACTAAAAGCAAAAAGGAAAACTGGACCAACTATAGCAGAGGAATACAGACTCTTTTACTTGTTCATGGCCACAGTATAAACTCCAGTCCTTTTGGATTTTACTCTTAACAGTGCTGTATTGTAAAAACAGAAGTTTACAAGATATGAAATTGCTGCTTTTAAAAAGACATTCTATTTATTTTTGCAGTAATTTCTGTGTATTCATAAGCAAAGCTGTCACGATGTGCACTACCTTTAAAACATTTTTTTTTTAGTTTGAGCTTGTGTTTTATTTGTGAATAGTCTTTTACATTTTTGTATGCTGAATATTGGGCACCAAAGAAGCTGTAAAAGTTATCTTTTTCACCTGATGAATGTGCACAAATAAAAGTTTGGAAAATATTTCTCTTCATACCTGTTCTGTTATATTCCTTTCCCTTTTTCTATTACATTAAAATTGTATAGTTGCAAATTAATTTGAAACAATGTAGGAATAGTCTTTTGCTGATTACCTTCTGTTTCTATTTGTAGTATGTGTAAAATTTTGTGCGTGGGTTAGATTGAAATCTATAGTAGTTACGTATGTTTATCCAAGAATGAAATTTGGTTTGTTCCCAGTTCTCTTAACTACATGCCAGATTTCAAGTATTTTCTTGCTGTTTAAAGAAGACATTTCTAAATATAAAGGTATACAACGACTGTTTTCCTGTAGATGATGAGAAAATCCTACCAACTAAAGAAGCTACTGTAGAAAAATTAACTGCCTTGTCCACCTGCTGGATGCAAAAGGAAACAAATTACTATGTGATCTTCGGTATTCGGGAAGGTGTTGTTACGCTTCAACTCCGGAAAATGGTATGGTCACGCTAATCCAGTCCCAGCCTATTGCTGAATGATTAACACAGGCCTTTTCTACACTCTTGTTACTGTATAATGTTTTCATGACAGGAGCTGCCGACAAGCAATGAAGCTTGATTCTGGCATGTATGATTATTGGTATTAATCTTGGACTTGAAAGCCAGTAGATGTTTCTCTCAGTAAGTGCACATTTGAAGCAGAAGAGAGGTGAATGCTTAAAAGTAACTGCAAATGCTACTTTTAAAAAGTTACAATAAATATATGTATAAATGTATGTATGTCTTTTTTCCCTGACTGAAGACAAATGTGACGCTATTGTGTGCTGTAGGTAACATACAGTCTTGGTGGGTCCTAAAACTGAACCGTGAGCTGTTTCTATACGAGAAGTCACCGGTTGTGGAAGAGAAGTGGAGGAATATCCTGCAAATACCTAGCATAATGTATATGAGCCATCTGAGGGATGGTGTAGAAGTTGGGGCCATCTGCAGCGTCTCCATGCAGAAATTATGGAAAGGAAGGAATAGTATGGGAAATGCTCAATCAAATCCTTCAGAACAAAAGGAAAGAAAAACCTGCTGCAAGCAGTGATACATTAATAAAACCCTTTCTTAGATGTGTGAAGGTAGGAAAAGAATATTTGTAACTATGAAATAAGTAGAATTTGACAGTCATGAAACTTATGATAAAGAGCACATAAAGGCACCACAGCACTCCTGACAGTAATGAAGGTTTTGTGAAACATCATACCAGTGGACCAATTCCCATTAAATGGACAAATCCCCATTAGGGAGTGCTAATATTGTATTATTACAGTTTGAGAAAGAAGAAGGTATTTGAAAAATGAACAAAATTGTAACGGGTTTTCCAGTGATGAAGTATGTTACTAAAGTGATATATGAGAATTTGGCCATTATAACTGCAGTAGGTATAGTAGGTAAAGCTTTGCTCTTTTTCTTTTGGATCAAATCACAAAATGCTTGAGTGCTACCAGTGAGATTTTATGAAGCATGTGTCTCCTAAATTTATATGAAGAAAGAAGAACATTTTGTTCTCTTATTAGCACAATCATGTGGTGTGAAATCTGTCTCATTTAAAAAAGTAATAAACCAATGTATTAACAGTCAAAAAGGCTGGTTAGCTCAGTTGGTTAGAGCATGGTGCTAATACTGCCAAGGTTATAGTTCAAACCCTCTGTGGCCTGTGTATGATGTTCTACACCTGGACCAGAACAATACTAGACACATGCACAGACTGGGAGTGGCTGGGCAGCAGCTCAGCAGAAAGGGACCTGGGGGTGTTGGTTGATAGAGGGCTCAACATGAGCCAGCAGCGTGCCCTGGCAGCCAAATGGCATTTTGGGGTGCGTTACACACAGCACAGCCAGACAGTCAAAAGAGGTGATTCAACCACTATATTCAGCACTGGTGCAGCCTCACCTGCAATATAGTGAGCAGTTCTGGGCTCCACAATATAAAAAAAGGCTGTCAAGGTCCTTGAAAGCATCCAGGGGAGGGCAACAAAGCTGGTTACAGGGCCGGAAGGCATGTCCTGTGAGGAGAGCCTGAGGGCACTGGGTTTGCCTGCTCTGGAGAAGAGGAGGCCAAGAGGTGACTTCGCAGCTCTCTGCAGCTTCCCGAGGAGGGGAGGCACAGGGGGAGGTGCTGGTCTCTGCTCCCTGGTCACCGATGTCAGGATGTGTGGGGATGGCACAGTACTGCACTGGGGGTCAGACTGGGCATTAGGGAAAATGTCTTTACCGTGAGGCGGTCACACACTGGAACAGGCTTCCTAGGGAGGTGGTTGATGCCCCGTGCCTGTCAGTGTTCAAGAGGCATTTGGAATTACGGCCTTGATAATATGCTTTAGCTTCTGGTTAGCCCAGAAGTGGTCAGGCAGTTGGACGTGAAAGTCTTTTTAGGTGGTCTTCCAGCTGAACTATTCTATTCTGAGCTGTTTCTTTTGAAGTGTTTTCTTAGATCAATGCTAACTTTAGTTCTGTTTGAGACCTTCATAACAATTAATAAGGGAGCGAAAAAGCATGCTACTGAACTTGCAGACAGGTACTATTGAGAAAAATAATAATATCATATAAAAGATTTCTCAAAATGTATGTTCCTATCTCCAAGGGATCCTCAAACTATTTTTGACAAATAAGCTTTAAAACCTCTGATGATGAGCTTGGTGGTGTACGTTTTACACTTATACTCAGGGATATCGCTGTATTCCCATCACTGCTGTAAAACAGTAGGTCCCAGGCTCGGGCTGCAACAAGCCTTGCTGCTGCTGCTGCTGCTTTCTGTACACACGCACCCCCAGTGCCTCTCCTCACACTCAAACATACCTGTCAATCAACCAGCTCTTCCTCAATGGCGTTGTTTTCCAGAGCTCTGCCCCATTTGCTCCTGGGTTCTCCACTTGGATCACATGCAGATCTCGGCACGGTGCTCAGCTGTGGCACTAGCAGTGCCATAAGAAGTCGATTTCACATTCCTTCGAGAGAACAGCCCGTTCTATTTATACAACCTACTGAGGACTCGTTTTTGCAGTAGAATGAGAACTGACTCATTGCTGGCTTGTGAGTTGTCATAGCCACTAGATCTTTTTTTTTCCGCAGTTTCTAGGTCCCTTTTATCATCCTCTGACTTACAATTAGGCAGCATAACCGGAGAAATTTGCATTTACCCTTCCAGAATTATATTCTGCTTTTTTCAGACCCTTCTCAGTAATTTACTAAGCTCTGAATTCTAAGTCAGTCTCTCTCCCTTTAATATTGCCTGCAAATTGAAGAAGTATGTTCTGTTCTCCAATCCAGTCCATTATTGAAGATAGAGATTAATTTTAGATCTGGGACAATTTTGGGAGGAATGCTTCAGAGATCCAGGGGTGTGATTTGTAAGACATCTCTTTTTTCCCTTGTATTTTAACAGTCAATGGGATTGTGACTGCTAGCTCTGTGCCATCAGATGGGCAGGCTCTGTTATAAAAGACCAGTACAATTAGGGCCACGTTGTCTATAGGACTATAATTAAGACTAAAGCCATAACAAATAAAAAAGCCCTTGACTTCAGCATCATTGCCTTTTGGAGGTACCTGAAGCTGTTAGGGTCTCTGCAGTTAAACCAGTCTTGGAACTACGCCTTCTTCAGAAAGACGAGTTTTACTTATTTATTTCTGGACTAAGTAGTTGTGCATGGGGAAAGTTCAGAAAAGCTCACTATGAGCCCAAAGAGACAATTTCTGAGTTATTTTTGTGAGAACACTTACAGAATTTATTACAGCAGAGATTTATTTTGGGTGCTGTGGTGCTGAGCAAGATTTTACAGACGCCCATTTCCCTCAGTGTGATGTAGTAGAAATTATAAACCAGCATGGGCTTGGATTACATATGCAAAAGTATGCTATCTAGAGACAGCTGTCAGAAAACAGCACCAACCAGAGCAAATGAGGTGCTGTTGGAAATGCTGGCAATCAGGGTAAATCTCCAGACCAGGAAATGAATGAATTTCCTGCAATATGCTGTCACTAAAAATACATTTTATTCCTTGATTTGATCTCGGGCACTTGTTAGTATGGGAATGATGTTGATAAATGAGCAGCTTATTTGAAAGACCCGCAATAATCTGAAGATTTCTTGTGAAGCTGATTTAGTGTGTGATACTGAAAAGCATCTACCAGCAGATACAGAGGTTTCGGTAGACAGCAGTGCTAAAGAACTGAGGAAGGTGCTAACACACAGAACTCAGAAAATGGTGGGTGCATACTTCATTTTTTTGACAATATAACTTTCTAAGTGTTTAGGGCTTATAGTGGAACTTGTAGAATTTATAAAAAGAAAATGTCGGTGTTGATCTAAGAAAAAAGCTTTACGACATTAGCAGGTCCAACCTGCAGCTGCCCTTTGCCAGTGCTTGAGAACATCTTTTAGATCTTTTGCTTTTTGCTAGTGCTTACTAGGCTTGACACATTCATTTGGCATTGCATAGCACCAACAGCGTATCCCATATTTTATTATTCTTTCTATTTCGGTAATAGAATGTATTGGCTTTGGTTTTGTTTTGTAGCAATAAGGCATTGATATTTTTCAAAACTATTTTTCACTTAGGCCTGAAAAAGAAATTCAGGTTGAGTATCACATTGTGAGCTGATCCCCAAAGTGTGAACATTCCAAAAACAATGACAAAAAAAACCTGTGTATGTTTTGGCCACTTTCTGATTCTTGAATTTGTCATGCCTCCAAGATGTGTGAAATTTTCATGTTAAAAATAATAATCAGCCTTCGGTGCATAACACATCTACATGTAAAATCTTCTGCTGCCCCATTCCCTCCACTGCCAGAGTCCATTTTTGACTTCACCTCTCCTGCATTTCCAAAGCCCTCCCATCTTCTGGGAGCCATGCTTTCCTCACCCATGGCTCCAAACCCAGCTCTCCCTGCACTGCTATGAGATTTTTCCATGGGGTCTGGAAAGAAGGTCTTCTTATGGGGTCTTCAGTCTGAGTCACCTGCAGCTCAGGTGCACAGTCCCACTGTCCGAGTGGCCTGGGTGTGCTTGGGCTCTTGTTGCTTCTTACAGACTGTGTCAACAGGACCTACAGATCCCCTTATCAGAAGATTTTACTTAATTTTTGATATGTTGTATATTCCCTGATCTATATCTTGCTGATATGCCTTATGTACTACTGTACGCATTCCTGAAAGCAGCCTGGTCTTGTGGCACCCATGATGATATTGTGAGGACTGGTGGCTCTTGGATCGTGACAGAAAAAATAATGCATCCATAATCCAACCAGCTAGCCAGTCACCTAGCAATATGGCGGAAGAACTTCTTCAAGAGTTTTGCTTGCTTTAGATGGCATGGGATCTGCTTAGTTAAAAATCCTGCCTTGTGATGACCATTTGCCTGACCTTTACACTGAAACTACCAGAAGGTTGATACTGGTTCCCTAAAAGCTTATGATGCAGGAAATTTGTGGCACAGGTTCAGCCAGGAGGTAGCTAAAGGTGCCTACCAAGGCACTTTTAGTACATTTAGCACCAAGGTAGCTACATTTCCCATGATTTCTAGTAAATCTTGTCCTTGACTTCAATAATTTCTTTCCAGATTTTGAACACATGCTCATTGTACGAATAGATGTGCTCCCCTAAATTTACGAAGTCGGTGTCTAGAAGGGTGACAATGTTAGGAGATAATCCAGTCTGTTCAGTAGTAAAACTTTACCTAGATCAGTAAGTTCCTTTGGTGCAGGACACAGTCAGGTGGTTTTAATGCTATGAGACAGCAAATAAAGTGGGATCATGTGCTCAGTCCAAAGTAGTATCTGCGCTCCAGCTGACTGTGTCAGTCTTGATTCCTCTATTAAACGCTGGAAGAAATGCTGCTGTGTGGCTACAGAGACAGTCAGCATGCTTTCAAAGTTTCTGCAGGTTCTTGGGCCATTTATTTATCCGCTAATAAATATTTATATACTGGTCATTCTGCCACAATTTATTAACCTTTTAGGAAAAAACATACAAGTTGTTGATGGTTGTGTAATTCAGGGTACATTTGCTGAGCAATAACCAAGAAATAAAGTGATGTAAGTTATGATTCGCAGCAATGACAGTTTCAGAAATCCCTTTGTGCTGCTCTGAACCACGCAATTCTCGCTTTATGAACCGAAAAGTCAAAGTCTAGTGTACCCTGTGTTGATAAATAAAAAACTTTTGGCATCAACTCTGGTGTCTCCAGCTTCCAATTTTCCTGGGGCTGGAAGCCAAAGAAATCCCATCTCAGCTTCTGTAGGGCCACCCTCAATCTAGAATAACTGATGATGCAAGTTCCCCCACATTTAAACAGTTTGACTGTTTGATTTCTGAGGAGTATTCCTGAGGTCACTAAATCCTGGCCGTAAACATCCCAAGAAACTCTGTAAAATTCCTCTTCTATGCTGTATTGTCACTGGGTTCTGATGAATAAGATTCTTTTTCAAGTACTGCTAAACTCAAGCCTAAATTCATTCATAAACAGTCCATACCCAGTTGTTTTGCACTGCTATCACCCTTTACACTTCACAGCTGTCCATTTTTGCTCCACGGTGTTAACTTCCTTCATGTATGGACAGAGAGTTGTTAACCTTTTTCAGCCCCTTTTTCACTAGGCTAAACTGACCAGTCTTTGGAAGCCTCCTCCTCAAAGACAGACAGGCTCTTCCTTCTCCGTGGCACCCCAGCAGCTCTTTGCACCTCTGAGCTTTTGCTGAGTACGGACAACAAGAACTGTGCACAACACTCTGGTTTCTGTTCACCTGCCATGTGCTGGGGCAGAGGAACCTCGGGGAGGGAAGGGATTCTGGTTCGAAACAGACAGAGCCTGACATTCTGGTGTGTTATTAAACTACAACAATCTTTAATGTTGGCCGTAAACTGCCACCGACAGAAGCTTTATTAAGAAATGAAAGAGATTATCCCGCGTATAGAGAAGATACCATGTACCCCATCGTAGTGTCAGCATTTATTATTTTTTTTTTTGTCTGGGATCAGTCTTTTGGTGAAGGCCACCCTGGCTGCCCCAGTCTAGTAGAACTGCTCTTTCTCTCCCTTGGGAAGTTCCACCGGCACCAGCTTCTCCCTGCGCTGGCCCACCCAGCACAGCGGGGTCTTTGCGTATTTCCTGGAGAAGAAAAGGAAAAATCGAGACAAATTAAAAATTTCCACTTAGTGCAGAGGGCAGAGCGCTCGCCCACCACCTCGGGCTCGGCTGTCGGTCAGGACAGCTGCCCACAGAAGCCCACAACCGCCCACCACAGCCCACAACAGCCGCGGCCCCCAGGCCTTTGCTCCGGGCCGCCCGCCCACCAGGCGGCGCTGCCGACCTCGCTCCGGCCCCGGGGCGCCGCCGCCGGGAGGCCCGGCCAGGAAAGGCCCCGGCTTCGGGCCTGCGCCGGGGGGGCGGCCCGGGAGTAGGGGGGGGGGGGCGACTTCTCGCCAATGTTGATTCCCCTGTGGTTTCTTTAGCCTTTTATGCTGGAGACTTCTGAGGCTAGTCCAAAAAAAGCAGGGCACATAGGAGAATGCTGCGTTTTAAACAACAGGGCTGCGTCGTCTTGTCTTTATATATTTTTAATGGCTAAAAACAACTGAAAAGGATGGGGGCAGCATCACGCTGATAATAAAAATCCCTGGTTAATTTAGGGTTGATGACACCTGCATTTGGAGGTGGTGAGTGCACAGCATGTGTATCAGCAGCGGACAATTTAATTCTGTTCTCCAAGTGGCTGTGCTGCTGCTGTTGAACAGAAACAAGTGGAGTCAAGTCACACAAAAATAGCCAGAGTGGGTCATGTGGAGTGGCACTTGGCACCCATCGCCACCACCCTCTCACTGCTGGTACCCTTTTCATTTGGAGAGGTGGGGACACAAAACACGCTGGAAGGACCTTTGGGGAGGTTCAAGCTGTTACTGTCCACAGAGCCACAGGACTCAGTAAACACACAAAAAATCCCCCATCTAAAACAGCTATCAAAACTCACATAGAGTCTTGAAGTGCTGGAGGTAGGGTCTCTCTCCTTCCCTTTTCCTGCCCACAAGCTGAGACACACAGCCCAAAAGGACGCCGTTACCTCCCCTCTAGGAACACCAGCAAACATGCTGTGCAGTCAAGCACTCAGTAGCAATGCTGGAAACCTCCATCACTTTTGACGGCTGGTCCTTCAGTAACAGTAAAATGTTTGGCCACGGAGATGAGTGTGTGCAAGCTCGAGCCCTGAGAGAACCTGATTTCCCCCAAAATACCAACTTGGTTTCCTTTAATGTTAGTGCACAGCACTGAAAGGCTTTGTCTCTCTGGCACAGCAGGGACACAGACATGCTTGGTACTTACTCTTTAGCCAGTTCCATGGATATTTGCTCCAAAGAGCATCCTTTCGTCTCTGGTATAAACACAATAACAAAAGCCAGGGATGCAAGGCTCATTACTGTGTAAATGAAACACACCCAGGACAAGCCAATAAGCTCTATAAAAGAAGAAAACATTTTTATTTAATTTTCAATTTTTTTTTCCTGCTGCCATATTTTTATAGGATACAGCCACTAACACACAGGGGAAGTTAGAAAGAAGTTAGGCCGTCTCTTGGCCCTTTTATTTTTGCCTGGGTATAATTTGAAAAAGAATAATGCTTTTGCTTTTTCTAATAGTCCTTATGAAAGAAAACTGAGGAGCCCACACTGACCCATTTAGCATAAAACCATTGATTTATTTTGTTTGCTGTCACTGGATGAAAACTGAGCAGCCATTGTTGCTGTTTCATGTGAGGGCACCAGGGGTCACAAGCGCCTTGAAATTCCACCCATGTCTGGTTTTGTTGCAAATTCTTTCATGGAGCAAAAAGAGCATTTTTTCACACTGCGGCAGTTGTCTCCAGTTAATCCTCCCAGCCTGTCAGTTCCCAGGATTTCCACTGCAAGCTGTGGGTTCTGCATCAGAAAGTGTCCAAAGACTTAACTCCTAATGGGGCCAGCCAAGGACCCGTGGGTTTTTGAGTCTATGCGGGCAGACAGGTCCTCAGCCCCAAGGGATGGACTCTGCTGCCACTGTCATGTACTTGGACAGTCCAACATGCATAGGCTGCTGCAGCTCCCTTAGTTTTCTCCCCTGCTAAAACTAAGCCAGAAAGTTGAGACATTCGTCAGTTGTGCCATGAGCTAAAAAATGCAGCTGAAGCTGCTGTTCTAGTCAGTGTCTTCCACATCTGGTACCTGCTGGCCACAATAACTACCACATAAATTTGCCTGAAGACAGAATTTCCAATTCTGCCTTTCTGCTATAGGCTAGGTACTTATATTAGCTTGAAGTTACACTTTCATAAATCCAGATTAGATCCACCTAAGCCAGTGGAGTTACTGTGGATTTGCATTCATTGTAACTGAGACCAGAACAACAGCTAGGCGTACATTAACAAGCAATGCTGCATGACAGGAGGGGACCTTCAGGTCAAACAGCTGATGCTGAGGACACCAGGTATGCACTGTCTTTTTCTGAGGACGTTTCCTTAGCTCTGGTCTGTCCCAAGGACTGAACAAGTGTTGGCAACTGGAGAGCATTCACGGTTCATTTTCCATCTTGGTTTTGCCCAAAAGCAGTTCAGGGCTGCTCTGCGGTGCAAACCAAAGTGTGGTGAGTGGGGACAGCTGGAAGATTTGCTTCTGAGGGGGACCCTGGATCTAGCTAAAGTGCTAGAGTAGACACAGTGAGCTTGGCCTGGCATATTTTGTCCTAATTTTTATCAAGAAAGAACTGATCTTTCTCTATCTCTCAAAAAAAAATGCCAATATGAAACCTATTTTAGTCATAGATCACAGTATTAAATAATCCACTTCAAAATATACATATCAGGGTGAAATCACCTGAACTCTTTGTGGGTCTGATAACAATTGGTTGTCTGCCTCTGCCTCTGTTGCTGAGTAACACAGAGCTAAAGAAAACCTGGAAATTCAGTGCCGTTATATATTTTGACTTTCATCACATATTTTCTTCAGAATTACATTGAAAACCAAAATTTGCAAAACTAGAAAACATTATTTGCCAGTCAATGAATTTCAAAGCTGGCGTTTAACCTTTTCCCCTGTTTATCTTTAGATTATAAATTATTCCATGGTAGTCTGCTTTCTCAAATTAAAACACAAAACATTTTTACTTTCCAAAAACACATTTTTCTAAATAAAAATCTTTCAAAGGCAGGACAATCCTCCAAAATGGATTGATCGCTATGGGATAGTTCATCTTTCTGAGGAAAAAAAAAGTCTGATCTGGAAGAGCTGTGATCTGATCTAAAGCAGAACTTCAGAAGGAGCAGAACTAAATCCTAAATACTGTGTATTTTCAACTTAGTAAGGAAATGTTGTTTTTAAAACTTGGGGTTCCCAGCCCACAGGGCTGATCCTCCAGGTGCTCTGATAGCATGAGTCCCTGCCACGATCCCTTCCTCTCCCTGCACCCTTAGGAGCCCTGGCACAGATGCACGGGAAGAACACAGGGTATAAAGAAGCCGTGGACAGAGCAGTTTTTCTCCAGAGCTGGTTGCCAGTTTGGACACGCAAAACACACTCAGGTGAAGAGGAGAAGGAGCTCCCACTAGTTACGGGTGCATTGCTGTAGGGTCCATGGGAATAGCAGAATTGGTTGCACAGACTCGGTAAGGTGTGGAGGAGGCAGTGAAGTGACACCAACAAATGGCACCTGAGTGGGTCTCTGAATTTAGCCCCTGGGACACTGGCTGCAATTTTAGCAGTGATGTTTGCATAGGAGAGGTTTGTCATGGACATGAAGGGAATATCAGCTCAGGAGGACACAGAGAAATCTTACCGGTGACAGTCAAAAACGTCAAGGAGATGAGGAGGTTTATTCCCCAGTTCATGCTGGATGTCAAAGCCATGGCCCGTCCTCTGATCCCGCCAGGGAAAATTTCACTCAGGACCAGCCAAGACACTGAAGTGGAAGAAAAAATATAAAATATCTTTGAAAGGATGGCTTTCCTTGCTGTGCATTCAGGTGGGTTCAGATGGATCCACCTGGCAGGATAAGGCAGTTTTGGGGAGGTGTGTGTGGGCCCAGCCCCCCGAGGCCCACCCCAAGCAGTGCCAGCACCAGGACATCGATTGTCCACTTCCAGCACGGACCTAACCCAGGAAATGTGAAAGGCCTGGGGGAGGTGAGCCTTGACAGCACGTCTGCAGATGAAAGGGAGTGCCAGCTGAATAACTCTCCAGTGACATAATGCTGATGGGGCCGGGGCAGCAAACCAAAGTACTCCTGGGCCTCAGAGCAGTGCTGGGTGTTTTTGCCACCTTATAAATCAACCTGCCATGCTGAGGCACGTCTGCTGTACCAGCTCCCTGCTACATATTAATGGGATCACTGAGGGATAAATGAAGACAGAGGTCCTGAGTTTTGGCTCCTTCATGTCACACCACACCGCAGGTGATTTCAGTGCTGGTGTTTCTAGTCCACAAAAGCGAATTTGGTCATGTAGATCTGGCTGGGTAGCCACCTTGATAACGAGCAAGAAAAAGAAAAAAAAAAAGACTCCACATTTCTACACCATTCCTGGTTATTAGGACAAAGAAACCAACCAACACGTCTCCTCTAATTCATAAACACAATTAATTAGCAAGAAGTTGCTCTGTGGAGAGGTCGTGGGCTAGCAGACAACCAGCACAATAGCAAAGGGCATGTGGATGAACTGCATCTTCAGGCCCTTGGACATTATAGATCAGTCCTGTGTGATATTGTTTCAGCAAGATAAGTGTTTCTGCAAGATAACAGATGGGTGTTTCCTCAGGACATGTGCACTGGGCAGTCAAGTTACATTGTAAAACTGGACCCTGTATGGCCTCTGTCACCTTGCATTACCCCTTTCGGGGGCTTTTAGGGTTCCTGTGTGACTGTACTGGTGAGAGTAAGAAAGAAAAAGTCCTGTGGAAGGAGACTATAAAGGACTAACTGAAAGAGAAAAAATAATAACAACCTGAGCCTTGAGTCAACAGAGCAGATTCAAGCAATCTCAGCTCTAGATCTCTTTGTACCACAGATTCAAATTCAACAATAGTTTTTGGAGTTGACCCAGGGTTTTTTGTTTATTTGTTTGTTTCTTTGCTGTTTGTTTGTTTGTTTTTTAAAGAATTATAATGAGGTTCCCTCCAGCACTGGGAGACCTGGCAATGTGGTGATGTTAGTCCATAAGCAGGAGTGAGAATCAAGACTGCAGTGTGTACCAGCCTGATGCTGTTGCACATAGCCCAGTGGCACGCAGTCAACACACAGCAATAGTTGTAGAGAGGTCTTTTTTTATCTGGCTTGGATCGCAGCAAATTTAAAGCACTCACTGCTAATAAGGCAGACTTTCCACTAAATAAATGCTTTAGGCATGTTCTATGTTGTCTCTACACAGGATGGAGGGAAAAGAAGAAAGTAAAGCTGGCTTCAGAAGGAGGTATTCCTCAGTGTCAGGCCAGCTAGTCCTGCTCCTGGGGACAGCGTGTGGCTGAAATGTATGACGCTGCAGCAGCTACAATACCACGCACTCTTGCAAGGACAGACTGGCCCTTTCAGGATAAATCTGATTTGTCTAGGGGTTTGAAACACAGTGTTTTCCTGTTAATAAACCCAAATACTTGAGCATCTGCATCAGCCAGAGTAGTGTTTAGCTGCTATTATTTCAACCAGCTTACGCAGTCCAGACAGACCTCGCCAACGTACCAGGTCTGTTCTTCATGTCTGCTAATGGTATCTGCTTCCTCTGGCATGCCCCTGACCTCTGCTTGGCTAGCTAGGAGTGGAAAGGATTTTTCCCCCAAAGAAATAGCAGTTGTAGAAATCTGACACTTATTACATTCTGTTTATCCCTTTTCCCAAGCTGAGGCAGCGATAACGATCGATTCTTTGCTTTTAGCACCTCTCTGGGATTGTTTTTATTATCTGGACCATGGCCAAAAAGGAGCAGCTGCTGTAGGTACAGAGGGTATGTGGCTTTCTCTTGGGGAGCCAGGAACTAGGCTCAGGCTCCCATTCACAATGAGTGCTGCTACCCTGTGCACGCAGTCCTGTGGAAATTTAACCTGCACGCTCCCAAAGTCACTGCAAAGAAAACTAGGTGCTGCACCTCCACCAACCTAAGCAGCTACATTTTACAGGGGAAATCAACCCAACCTTGAAAACAGTGTCCAAATAATGCCCTGCAACCACTGCAATCGCCTCTCTGTCTGCTACGTAATCTAATATTATTGCAGAAGAACGCTGCAGGAGCAACCACACTGCACACACACGATAGTTTACGGGGTCTGCTTTGGCAGCCCTTGGCTGCTGTTCATGGAATGGGTAGGGAAGAGCTGGTGCCTTCCAGTTTAGGTGGGGGTAAGAAATGAGGCTAAGGGCTCAGCATGAGACTCTGTGCTAATTTCAACAGCCACGGGATTTGTTCAGGCAGTGGCTGCAGGTAGCACTCACCCTTACTGACATGTAGGGAATTGTATGTTGACAGTAGTCAAGAGAAATTGTACAGTTGAACTGTCTTTTATTATGGCAAAATCTGGAGAAGAAAAACAACCCATTGCATATGCAGATGTAGTTAATTCAAAGAAAATATTGCTCTGGATCAGGAAGCTGTCAACCGTTTGAGTAAGTATTACAGAAACTCGATGCACTGAAATACCTTGCCCAGATAAGGAAGAGCAGAAGATTCAGGTATACCAATAAACACTTGACCAGGAGGGTGACATTCACCTCTAAACAAAGTCAGAGAGACTCTAAAGGAATAATAATGATGATGATGGTGGAAGATTTCAACTACGCCCATTCAGGCTGAAAAAATTGCGTGACAGAGCACAGTGTTGGGACTACATAGATGATGCTTGTTTGTTTTAGCAATTAGCCTGATAAATAATGAGAGAATAAAAGCAAATCATGCTATAATGCTGAGCAGAAGTAGTTCAAGATGTAATTGTCATAAAGTTACTCTGTAATATTGCTATCCAATACTTAAAGGGGGCCTACAGGAAAAATGGGGAGGGATTCTTTTTAAGGAGTGTGGTGATAGGACAAGGAGTAATGGCTTTAAATTAAAAGAGGGTAGGTTTATATTAAATATAAGGCAGAAATTCTTAACTCTGAGGGTGGTGAGTCACAGGAAC
Source organism: Anser cygnoides (assembly GCF_040182565.1). Lineage (NCBI taxonomy): Eukaryota > Metazoa > Chordata > Aves > Anseriformes > Anatidae > Anser > Anser cygnoides. The sequence goes on along the minus strand of NC_089875.1, from coordinate 61,911,333 downwards.
AGGTTGCCCGGAGAAGCTGTGGATGCCCCATCCCTGGAGGTGCTCAAGGCCAGGCTGGATGGGGCTTTGGGCAACCTGGTCTGGTGGGAGGTGTCCCTGGAACTGGATGGTCTTTAAGGTCCCTTACAGCCCAAACCATTCTGTGATTCTATGATTCTATGAATATTGACTATAGCATTTCAAATCCAGTATTGTTGTAGGAATTGAAGATCAAAGACCCTACCATATTTTGTTTCAAAAAGGGAACGGTATTAGACTCAGCATGATTTCTATAAGTAAATTAACAGGACAGTCAGGGTAAGTACTTTAGTGGCAGTATGGAGAATGCTTAAATTACCTGATTAGAAGCTTAATCTATATATACAACCAAATAAAAGAAATAGCTCAGCACAATTAAAAAAATGAGTGAAGAAAGCTGTTAGAAATAGAAGAGTGCCTTCCATAAATGTGTATGTTGTTAGAAATAGAAATGTACCTTCTATAAATGTGTACTCTGTGCACGAATAAAGCAAATACAGGATAAATGCTGAAAAGTTACTTTCAATGCCACAACAGGCAGACAAGTATTTTAAAAATCTGCTGGCTAAGAGGACAACAGGCCAGAAGCAGGAGCATCTACCAGCTTGTGTGGGGGGCAGAGCTTCAGTATCTTACTAGATCTTTCAGGAAAGGGAGGTGAATGGGCATGCAAATCTTACTGGTGGTACAAAATTAGGGTAATTCGGGGTAATAAAAATGAAGGACTGTAAAGAATTGCAAAAGGATATTGATACTTTGATGAAGCAAGACATAAAATTCCCCACATCTATCAACACATACTCCCACAAAATATCACCACAAGCAAGGTAAGAGCTATGGAGAGGAGCAGGCACCAGCAGCACACCAACACAACACCAGCCCTGCCCGGGGGAGACGTGCTGGAGCCCTGGGGCTGGCTCAGGGACATTAGCTCCTGTGAGGGAGATGTCATGGGTGCAAAGAGGGGCTTAGCAATTACTGGGGAGGGAACACAGAATACTACAGAAAGTATTACCGTGCTGCTGTGCGTGCGTGTCGTACCCCTGTGTTTGACACACTGCAGGCAGGTTTGGTCAGCTCAGAGGTAGATGAGCCACAAAGAAGGGTGTGAAATGGGCCCTGCAAAGGGCAATTAGACAGCTGATGCCTCCAGCTTAGAAAACATACAGTGAAGGGAAACAGAGTTGGCATTTATAATGTTGTGAATGTGAACAGAAGAGAGGTTTTCGCTGCATTTAACAACACACAAACCAAGAGAAGCTAAGTGGTTTGAGCAGGGACAGCTGTTAGAAGAGACAGGAGGATGTTCTTCAGACAATGCATATTTCAACTCTAGAGCTCACCTTCACAGGATGCTTCAGATGTGAAAAGCAGTAATGAGATAAAAGGATGAAAAGTTGGATGTTAAAACCTTACTTCTCTGTATGTGTGGAAAAGGATCCATCAAGGACTATTAAACAACAGTAGAAAAAAATCTCCAACATTTTTCTTGGAGTCCCTTAACTAGCCAGAAGGACACACTGTGCATGCTACATGTGCCTTCCCTCATGTGTTTTCTCTCAACATCTGCTACTGGCTGCTGTTGGAGACAGGGTAACAGATTGGGTGGCCTTTTCCTTTGAGCCAAAATGGGCAATTTAATGAGCTTTATATTTGGGTCTTAAGTGAAGAGGTACCTCAAACCCTCATGTGATCTCTTCTTTATTCTACCTATGCAGTAAATAAAATAATAATAATAATAATAATAATAATAATAATAATAATAATAATAATAATAAATCACAGACATATCAGAGAAGCAGAAACATCTGAGAACATCTGAGAAATACTATGAGCTTGAGGGTACCCAACATTCAAGTAAGGTACATGAATGAAAAATGTCCTTGTTTTGACCTCATTCCTGCCAGGAGACAGAAGCAAATTGGAAGCTGCTCAGCAGCTCTCATTAATGAAATATTAGATTCCCTTGCTATTCATTTGCTGCTTAGCATTTTTTTCCTTTCCTGTACCTGTATTGTGCGAGAGCAAGTTCCTTGTGGTGAGATTTAGAAGCAGCTGTTGGAATAGTTGAAAGAATTCACGTTGCTGAGGTACAAACTCTGGAAAGAGATTAAGTGGGTTTATGGTTTAGGAAAGAAGTAGGTAAAAGTACGTAAGTCTTTGAAAGGAGAGGAATGGGTTGTTAGCAACAAGAGGTCCAAGGGAAGATGAGGAAGGGATTATCCCACCAGCAATGCAGGCAGACCCTCTAAGAACACATAACAAATTAATAAACTTGAGAAAGGATGCAAACAAGCAACTGCAAAGCTGCCACAAGAAGAAGGAATGCAAAGGACATGGCTTCACTGAGGCCACATTTTTTTTCAGTCTTATCACACACACACACACCCCGGATTTTTCAAGTACCTGGTTTCTGGACTGAAATTCTGCCCACAGTTTTTTGCCAGAGGCCAAAGCAAACAATCCTGACCAGCCTTAAAAATGCCTCCACTTAATAAAAGCCATTTGTCTCTCTGGCACTGCCCCATGACATGAGCGTGAAGTGGCTGCTCAAAGTTAATAACTGATGAATATGGAGCAAATGCAAGCCTGCATTACCTCGGAGAGCAGGTGAGTGGCCAGCGGAGTGCTTGCCTGCCAAGGGTTAAGTCAGATCTCAGGTCGTGTGTGTGCACATGAAAAGGAGCTGAATACTTCTACTGCTAAGAGATAGGGGAGTCAGGAGAAGCCTCAGTTGACCTCATGCCTCTGGCTCTATCTGACAACAAGTACCTCATCCTATGGCTTTTGAGGTGCTTGAAAGTTTGATTATTGCTTCTCTCTGAGCAGCTTTACGACTCTGGTTGCAAGATGCCTGACACCACAGATGATCCAAAAGGAGCTGGTGTGCTGTGGCAAAGTTTAAGTTTATTTTCTTTAGGTATATTACATTTCTATTTCTAATGGTTAACCCTTTGGGCTGACTCCCTGAAGTAACACATGTTAAGACAAGTGGGATTTCATCCTTTTATCTCCAAGGATGTAGTAAAGTACATAAAAACAGTTATTCACAGTTCAGACTATTTGCATCACTAACAGACAGGCCGAACACTTGCATGTGCCTTTTTTAAGAAGCCTCACGGCAGAACAGGGAATTCACCCTTCACTTACGACTCCTCCAGTTCATGTTCAAGCCACAGGAAGGTTTTGGGGGAAGGGACCTCATTTGTGAGACCAACACACTGCCTCCTTCCCCTCTTGTCTGGGTCATTTGAGGAGGAGGGCAATGAGATGTGCATCATTTCTGATTTTCCCCAGGCATCCTTCCCCCAAAACCTCTTTTTCAATAGTTCAATATATTCTTAAGTCTATTTTCAGCAACCTTCAATTACTGTCCACCTACTTTCATTTTGAAAGAATGGACACAATCAACAAGTTTTCTTGTATCGGTGATTCCCACCTGAATGATTGCTGGGCAAGAACTGAGAGAAGTATAAAGATGTAGGAGTAATAGAATTGTCTCAGTTAAGGTGATTTGGGGTCCATCTTGCCCAACAACAGCACTCAGCAGCAAATATATCAGAAGCATGCATCATCAGTGTAGATAGATAATAATATATTAATCTTCAGCTCTTTTCAGGTCCCCTAACAGAAGCTGATTTAAACTGATACACAAATGGTAATTCTGTTTGCAAATGGATTTCACACCCACTGTCTCTGTCTCTCATCTGCTGTTGTGTAAGCACTCATACTTACCCATCAAGACAGAACAACTTTCAGGGCAAGCAGAAGGGAAAGAAGAGAGAGAAAAAGGAAAAACGAAAACAGGTCCTCAAGGGAGAACATGCTTGACTACATAAATCAAATACTGTCATTCAAAATGGCCTTTTAATTAAAACCCGCAATGTGTATTGCTGTTTGTAGGTGTTTATTTGGTCAGAATATTGAATCCAGGATAATCCTCTCAGGCATTTGCAGAGGAATGACTGCGGAAGCCAGAGGCTCTAATCCACAAGGAAACTGTGCATGAATTAGTTCTGATTATCACATATTTCACTTCTAAAAAGTATGGAGATGAGAAACTACTCATTTGGGGTGGGGTAAATGAACCTGTTTTTCCAGTATCCAAGGGCCTATGTTGGGCCTTGAGGGGGTGCACCACAGAAAAGAGCTGTTGGGACACTGCAACTAGGGGCAATTTAAGCCTTTGCTCTTGCAAAATAGAGATTTGTGCACATACTTCAGAAAGTTGCAACTGGAAAGGGTAAATAGCCTTCTAAAACAGTGATTTGTTTAGTGAGAGGACTGCCGTGATCCATTTTTTAAGTCCCTCACTTCACTGCTGCTCAGGCTTTGCTTTGGTTTGTGCTGGAGGGAGGCAGCAAGGAGGACGTTTCACCCACCACAAGGTGTCTTTCAGTTCAACTTCATTCATAAGAGTACAATTTTCTATGCTTGGAGTTGATTTTCAAAGGCAACAGAAACTGGGTACCTCCTTGCGTCCCCCTTCCCTTTGAGAAAATCTTCCCGGTTTTCCTCCCAGAGCTCAGTGTGACACAAGACTCAAATGCCTAAGCAAAAAAACGTCACCTAACTCCATGCAATGACTTTCTTACCCAGCCATCCCCTCTGCACTTTGGCTGCCAATCTCCACCTTCCCCAGCAGTGCCAGTAAGCTACATGATTGCACATTTTTACCATTCCGATAAAATTTTTTCATACTTTAGAAAGCTTGTTTTAGTTTGATGATCTCTGCAAGTGAAATGAAATGCTGTCCTTGCACTTGAAGTCCTCTAACAGCTCTAGTTTTTGCATGAAGCTGGCCCAAGATCGGGTTGCCTCTAAAAATTTCCTCCAAGCCCTCTCTCCAAAAGGAAACTGGTATTATGAAACTTGACATATGCCCTATAAACTTTTTCACGGATTGTCACAGTGCTCTTCCCTGCAAGAACATGCTCAAGGAAAAATACTGTAAAATCCTTCATTATCTGTGATATGATTATCAGAGGCCACTATTATTTACTGAATGCTTAAATGTAACACTTGACCTACAACATGAGAAGGGCAAGTTTTGCTCATGATAGGCAGCCTTGATTAGCATATGAAAGCTCATACAAGATGCTATGTGAGATCCACTTGACAGTGAACCACTTTGCTGAAGATAATGCCCCTGTGGAACAAACAGGGATTGTTAGGTTCAATTACTGGTTAGCATCACAACAATACTCATTATGTGATTTTTTAAAGTGGGTCTTCTGGAGGTAAAGCACGTCATTTTAGCCAGCAGCTACTAACAAATCTGAATAGAAAAGGTATTTCATAAGTATAGCTAATTTTAAGCACTGAAGCCATTCCTCTTAAGTCAAGTAGTTCCTTTGTGTCAATAGATTTATTAACATACAGCCACTAGCAGAGATGTATCTATATCATCAGAGCACCGAGATCAGAGTATTGACTCCAATCACTGTTTAAATGCAGCAGAGTATGCTGAAAACCAGGGAGCCATCCACCCTTCCACATAGTTCTCCCAGGGCCAGATTTTGTGCTCAGCAAGGGCAGGTTGAAGCCCTGTCATTAAGGAGGCACAGGAATATAGGCTGGGTTGTGGTGTTGTCACCTTCTCTTTTCACAGTGCTAAGGGCTCTGTTGTTCAGAAAGCAACGTCCTTGGCCTGATCTGCTAAGACATTCCTCATTTGTAGACTTGAAAGTACAGTTATGAACAGGAACATGGAAGTCGGTGAGAATGAATTCCAAGATTTTAGTTGTGTACCACAATGTGCAGCTGAAATTCGGTCTCGGCGCTGAACACGGCTACTCTGCTCCTTGCAAAACGGAGCTCTGAAATAATTAAGGAGAAAACTCTTGCTGGCATTTCCATGTCTCACCACTGCAAAAACATCCTTGCCTTATTATGACATTTTTTACACTTAAAAAAGTCTCCCAAACCTGTAGATCCTGTGAAGTTAGATAAGATTAACCTATTTGGCTGATACTTTAGAGGACATTTCCTACAAGTTGAAATCCTACAACTCAGCATCCAACTATCCAAAAATATCTTACACATATTTCACATTTCACTTCTACTAATCATACCATAAAAACACAAACTGTTTCCTGAGTGACTTGCTATCAAGGGGCTACAGATAAACCTGGTGCAGGACAAGGCAACAGGACTAGTGGGCAATTCACAATGCTTTCTTTATTTTTCATTTTGTCATGCCTTTTCTTTCTGCTGCAGCTTAGTGCAGACACAGTGTGAAATAAAGGCCACACAAGGCACCATTTGAATAGCTTGGGAATAATGAGCCAGATGAATGCTAGAAGTGTCATATTGAAACCACACGTATGCATGCATTCAGTGATGATTCAGCACAAATGCAGAGTGCTAGGACTCTTGTCTTAAAATAAAGAATCCAAGATCATTTTTAATTAACAAAAAAAAGACTTTCTGTAGTGATTTGCAGTGAAACATGCCCATTTCCCAGGCTTGTTTTTCTGGTTCAGATCCAAGAAAGCATTTAAGTACTTGTGTATTTTGAGCACTTGATTTAATCCCTGCCACTATCTCCTTTTCCAGAGTAAACCACAAAACAGTGTAAAATTGATGCTGCTCATTTATGTGAAATTTAAGGCCAAGCCAGAGCTGCTCTGCAAAATGTAGAAGCTCGAAAATAAAGCATTGCAAACAAATGTCATGCAAGGCAATGCCGAGCATGAATGCCCGTTAACATTAAATTTATGTGCACTATAAACTAACACAATAACCACGTCTTGTAGAAGTCTGAAATATTGTTCTAACACCAGAAATATTGATGTGAATTCTAGTCGCCCCTACCTTTTACCAGTGTTTTCCAAGTTAGCGTAAGGCCATATGGCTTAGAAAGCAGAGGGACAAACAACTAAATCCCCTGACAGTTAGAATTTCCATACTGACAGTTCTTTCCCGTAAAGTTTTCCAGTTTCTGGTAGGGCATTTGATGACCAAGAGTAGGTCCAGGAGCATTTTGTTGCAGAGAAAAAACAGTCCTATGCGGTCTGGCTCAAATGGGTGACAGGAGATACAACCTCTGTGATCAAGTCCCTGGCCTGCTCAGTGTCATATGTGAAACCAGCTTTTTCTGGGTTTCTTACAGATGCATTTAGTGACTGAAGAGAAAGACACAGAAAAGGTTCTGCGTTTAACCATGCTAATGAATCTTTCTTTACCTCAGGTAGCCAATTAATCTATGAATCACAGTGACAAAGTCCAGCGGACTACATTTTCTTCCAGTATGATTCTCTGGGCTTTCAGAAAATGTTCCAGGTCTGCGTTTTGGCTTGCTTAATCCGATAAAATGCATAAAGAAAGACTGACACATAAGATTGCATAAGGAGTGATAGATTGAAAGAGGGACTTCGTTCCTTCATCACCTCCACAGATTTCACTTTTCTTGTGAACCCTTGAATTTTCATCATTCTTCCACCTTCCCTACTGTCCCCAACACAGGTATAAAACTTTGCATTTGGATGATGTCAACAACTCACAACAAAATGTAGACACAACAGGTGGGTTTCACATGGGAAAGCCATCACAAATTCTAATTTAGCTTCCTGATCACCCTAAACCCCCTCAGTAGCCACTGAGGAAAGGAGGTCTGCTCCAAATGGCAGGTCAGAGAGCAGGGCTCTGAAAGACCCCCATAGGTGGGGAGAATATTTCCTTCTGTTGATTTTCTGAGGAATCTGGCTCTCGCATCAGTTAAATGGCTAAGCGTGCTGAAACATATGTTCCATTTTAGGTAAAAATTAGCTCAGTTTTAAAGCATCCATTCAGGCTGATATAAATTTAACTCTGATATACTCAGTATGGCAAATCTGCCCAGATTTAAACTAGGAACAGGCATCTGTCAATCCGAATTAGGATTTCATCAGTAAATATTTGCTCCTACGATTTGTCCTCAACAGAGATCTGTCTTCGCTAATGTCCCCATGTGGGGTTTGTTCCTCACGGGGCTGACAGCCCCACACAGAGAGCTGCCACTGCAATGAGATGGTGCATCTCAGCAGGGCTTGCCAGAAAGCGTGGTCATAGCTCCCTCTTAGTGAGGGGCACACGCCAGGAGACATGAAATCACAGTCCCTCCTATGGGAGGAATTTCATCAGTGTGAAACTAGGAACCCAAGGGCATCTTGGTGGCTTGCCATCTTTCCCCGCCCTAGGATCAGATGGGTGCTCAAACTTTGGTCCCACACATCTCAGATTTAACTTATTCCACTCTTTAACAAGTCTTACCACTCTTTAACAGGTCTTAATCAATACCAAATATTGCTAGTCTTACAAGCACCTACTTACAGGAGCTGTGCTTTGATGGGACTACGAGAGCTATGCAGAAAAGCAAGGTTTGCCATAAGTTCTAAATCCTCCCCTATGGCCCCATTATGCATTTTATTTGTCCATCATTAAACTGAAATTTTATTATTTATTTATTTATTTATTAGATTTTATATCTATCTGGATGGATATATGTGTTTTTTTTTCATGCGAAGCCCTGAGAACCATTCCTCCAGATGCCGGCACTGATCCCTGCTGGGAGTGTGGCATCCACAGCTGCCTGTGTGCTGGGTGGACTTTGAGTGCTCAGGGTCAGGGCATCCCAGCAGCTCTGAGAAGTCTCCCAGAAGAGGGTCCTGTGATGACCTCCAAGAGAACTGCTCTGAGAGGTCAGTCTTTGGCTCTGGAGAGCCACTCAAAGCTGCCTGCAGCTCAGGGACATGCAGTAACAGAACACTTTCTGCCCTGGGTCCACAAAGAGATAAATACCTATGGAGTTTATGCATCTAAATGGTTTTGAGGATGGCTTCTGTCAAAAAAAAAAAAAAGCCCCTCAATCCTACGTGTAAAGTACTTTCACTGATTTCCACACTCTCAGCATGAACTTCAGGGATGTCAGCGGAGCTGATGCAATTTGCACCAGCAGATTATCCTGATGTTCGTTGGCCAACTGCCTAAATAACTTTGCAGTTGTACAGAAATCTGTTCGAAGGACTGGTAGAGGAGGAAGAAAAAGCTCTTTTGAACAAGGCACCAATGCTGTAGACTCAATGCAAATGCATGCATTCAGCATCCCTCTCAATAAAAGTGTTCCCCATTCCATGGCAAAAAAAAATCCCTGTGATCTGCATGGATCTCCTCTCTTGAACTGCATGCAGGACTCCCGTGTTAAATGTGAAGAGATACCTGAGATGTGTAAAGAGACCACTGGCAGGTCCTATTTTGCTCTTATATTTTTTCTGCTAGAACAAATTCAAGCCTGAGAAACAGATGCCCTTTGGGCCCAGACTGTGTTAGTGTTGAGTGAGTTGCTTCTGGGCCCTGGACTTGTTGGAGCCCCTCTGATTTTTGTTGGATGGAGAGGATTAATTCCAGAGCACACTGCACTCCTGTATTAATGCGCTACATCTCTCTTTCACCAGCTTATTGGTGAGGTCAGCCAGTGCCAAAAACCTGGGGTTATGCTTGCAAAGACCTCGGTGGATATATAGGAAAACATGGAAGCAAGTTGTCCATGCATGAGTGATATTTAGCTTTTGATCCTAAATGATGCAAAAGGAGCAGATCATCTGACACACAAATCTGAATTTGCATTGAGTTAGTGAGGGAAGCATCAGGGTTCTGGCCACCTGCTCCATTTCAGGAAGGCTGAAGGTGCCCTACAGTTCTTAAGCAAGAAAACTCTCCTGCATATGCTCCATCTGACTCCAAGAATCCCACGTTTACAGCCTTATTTTGGAAAATAAGTCTGATACTCCAGGAGTTTGGCTTTCCTGGCTTCTGCATCTTGGTATGTACCACCATACAGTGGTGACCAGTGAAGGAGGTGACACTTCTTTATGAGAAAGGTTCACTATTTTTGCCCTCCCCCCAAGTGTTTTGAACAGAGCACCTGCAAATGAGATGCTCTGCAACTATTTCAGTTAACTCTGTGCCATTTAGTGAGTGGTCATATGTGGGCCTGGCCCTGACTAGAAGAATTTCTCTGTGTTTTCTTTACGTTAAACTCTTTTTCAGGGCCACACCTAGCTTCGGTGACTAATTGGTGATCTACCTCCACACTGCACTCATCTCGTTCGCCTGCACTCACAGTTTCTGTGAGGCTGAGGCTTCTTGTGGCCCCAGCAGCCTGCCCGCTTTGCAAACACTGACTGGATGCAGTGCAGAGCCCCCATCGTGTTCCTCGCCCTTCACGTAGCAGCCAGATTGAGATTTCTCGTGGGCTCCACAGATATCTTTCCCTGCTGAGAACAATTCATCCTCGTGTCACTTTTCTGATATAAAGCAAAGGTAACTCAAGACAAAGATGTGTGTCAAGTAAGTCCCCTTTGTAGTAGCTGCCTGGAGGTGCTTCTGCAAACAACGCTGGAGAAACAGCATGTGCTGTTCTGCGGCATGATGCAATACTCATTTGTTGCACCTACAAAACGATCGTCCTTACGATGGTGTGAAATTGAGTGTGAACAAGCAGTTGGATCACATTTCATCAAACATAATTAATCCAAAACAGAGCAACAGAAATGCCCCTTTTATCTTGCCTAGGGGTTGATGATATAAACACACAGCACCCCTGAATCAAAAAAGTGACTAAGCAGATGCTCACCTGTCTGTGAATTCTTTTGTAATGCAAAAATGGCTTTTATCTCTCACTGTGTGTTTATGAGCACTCATCAGCATGCTGCCTGAGGGCTTTGATAAATGGCAATAAATATATTTAGCGTGTGTTTGGTTCATTAAAAAATCTATCTACTTCATGGAATTCGGAGACAAAGGAGGAATCATGGAAAAATGCAATATTTACAAATGCCTGCTGTGCAAATATGGGTTGTAACTAGCTCTTTGACTAGAATCCCCCAAAAAAGGAAAGAAAAGAACAGGAAAAAATAATTTATAAAAAGATGATAGAGCTCAGATTGCAAGCTCTGCCCTATGAAGAGTGTGCTTTTTACCTAATGGTGCTACACAGGCTCTCCTTTATCTCTGCAAAACATCAGGCAGGAAGGACTCAAAATAAAGTGGCTGAATTTGTTCCAGAAGTGGCCCAGTGGAGAGGAGAGGAAGAACAAGAACCTCTCTGCAGTTTGTCCAGAAGACCCTGATGGGATCTTTAGATCACAAACAGACACATCCCCAGCACCGCCGCCACCTCACCCAGCAGAACGGGCAGATGTAGCACAGAGCAGGAGACATGAGCACTGAAAATACAGTGGTGTGGGGTGTCAGTGCTTCTGTCCCCAGGCATCACCTGGCCGTGGCGGGCGGTTAGCACTGGAAGCAGCGCTGTAACCCCGATGCCTCCTCTCTCTACAGAGCAGACAATGGCGGCTGGTCTGGTCCAGACCACAGACCAGATTTAGAGATGAATAACATAAACATGTTAAAACTGTTTACTTTATATAGGCGAAGGGGCCCACTTATTCTTTACTCTAAGAAAGGCATACTGAGGATAAGAAATCTAGGCTTTTAAAACACATTCAAGGATTTGGACTCCAAGCAGCAGATGTTGAAGGCTGAATATGAGAAACAAACCAAAACCTCCTTCCCAACCCCGACTATCCAACCACAAGAGATCCTTTGCAGATTCCAACAACTTCTTGATTTTCTTACCCTTGCATTTTCTATGCATTGCCAGTTTTAAATGAATGCTGTATTTTTAAATCCAGGGAATTGTCTTGCAAGTGTGTGTTTGTGTTTTGAAATACCTGTATTTCTCCTGGACCCAGCCTTCACTTGCTATGCAGATGCACCATGGCTTAATTGCACATGATTTTAACAAGCTGCAGCTGAGATGGTGCCTGTTTTTCCCCATTTGCTGTTTGAGACTTTCTTGACTTGTGTTCTCAGTCAAGAAAGAAGTCAGAAAACAAACACAGGCCTCAAAGACTTCTCAGATTAGCCTGGCACACACCTTGGTTTCCATGGCCCCCAAGGAAGCAGGCATTGTTATCACCAGTGTCACATCGGGCCAGCCCAAATGACCAAGAGCACATTTACAGCCAGGTCAACAGGAAAGCAGCTTTCAGCAAGAGTCCAAAACTTCAGTCCAAACCTGAAGCTGTGCCCCTGCCCTGAGGGTCATTAACTGTGCCTTTGAAACACCCAAGGAAAAGCTCAAGTAACATTTTCTTTTCAGGGCTGCACCTGTGGTTTTGGACTTGTGGCACTGAAAGCAGAATCTAGCCTCAAGATGGTCTGCAAGGGAGGGAACAATGCTGCAATAACACAGCAAAGCTTGCTGCCCTGGCAATGAATGTTTATCTCATGCAGCTCTCCCAGTGAGCAATGTTTAAAATAAATAAATACTGCAGGGGAGTTGCTGTTAGTGCAATTGTTGGGCTTTATTCTTGTGGAAGCTTTTTATCATAATAGTGCAGCAGGCGTACAGCGTGTTTGCAAGTCAAGTTTGAGCCAGGGCACAAGAACACATAAAGTCAGTTAATAAATAATGGACTCTGTGCATGTGCTTTTTGCAATGTGGCTTAAAAAATCAACCCCTTCAAAGTACAGTAATATGCAAGTGCTATTAAAACAAAACAAAACAAAACAAAAATATGAAGGGATTTAGTTCCTAGTGCCTGGGAATGGCAGAAATGTTCTCCTTAGGAGAAGTGTTTCCTCAGCACGTATGACAGCAGCTGCAACAGTGCCTCCGTTGCACAGCAACTCTCCTTCATGTTCTTCCATTTCATAGAACCATGGGTAGTGATGATGATGACGCTTAAGTTTGCTCATGAACTATGATGCCTTATATTTCTTATCTGTATCTAAAGGCTGTTATACAGTCAGGGGTCCAGGTCCTCAACTGGACTCAGGCATGCTGACATTTCGTGGATTTAATGTTGTCTTACCGTGCAGAGGTCGAGAGCTCATCCTTATCTTGGGTTTATGGGATAACAGCAGCAAATGCCTACATCTTCACCTTCCCCGTGTAACAACACAACAGAACATGAAGAGGAAAAATAGGCAGGAGCCCTGTAACTTTGCTGTACAAAGCTCATACCAGTTTCTAACTTTACTGTAGGTGAACAGTTAATTTCACTGAACTGAAGGGAGATAAGACCATTGACCTTAAGTGCGCAGGACTTCTTCCCAAAAAGTACACATCAGGCCCACCAGGACGGTCTGTGATAATACCAATGTGTATTAGCAGAAAACACTGTCATCCCAGCACTTAATTCACTTATAAGAAAATCATTACAAAGAATTAGAAAAAAATGAAATACTTACTTGGTCCAAGACCTATGGAAAAGGCAGCAACATAAACAAGCAGGCTGGCCAGCGAGAGCCATTTCAGGACAACGGGAACCTCCCCACTTTCTGTGTGAGACCCCATCGTGCTTTTGCCTTCTGCCAGGGTAGTCCTGTTCAGTTCTCCTGTCCTGGCGACATAAGGGTTTCTGTGTGTGTCGAAGGAGAGTCTTTCTGGTGAAGCCATACCAGCAAAGAGGTCCTTGAGACTCCCATTGGTGACACCAGTGAGGTTTCCTGGTCTCTGGAGATAGGAATCCTCCGGAGACTGGCTTCTACAGACATTCGTGAAGTTCACGTGTATGTTATGGTTCACTAAGCCCATAGTGACCAGTGATACTGCCATAACAGAAGAGCCAATACACAGAAAAGTTTTACTTCCCACTTGATCCACAAAAAACGTAGCTGGGACTGTGCTGACCACTTTAACCACTCCAACTCCAGTAGAAGCCAAACTGGCGGCTTCATTGCTCTGGAACCCAACTGACTTCAAAACAGTTGATGCATAAAATAAAATGTTGGGTTGCCCAGTTGTTTGCACAAAAAAGACTAATGTGAGCCCCACCAACATACGGGCCCTCATGTTGTTCTTTGAACGAAACAGGTCCAAGAAACTATACTGATGTTCGTCTTTCAGGGAAGACTTGATCAAAGTGAGTTCTTTAGTAGCATCTGAAGTTTCTCGTAGTCTCTCCAGTATTTTCCTTGCGGCTTCATCATTATTTTTCATGACAAGAAACCGAGGACTTGGTGGAAGAAAATACATGGCAATAGCCTGCAAGGCACCTAGTGGAATCACAAGGCCAAACATATACTTCCAGCCGTGAGATACGCTGGCAAATGCGTAGTTTGAAATATAGGCAAAGAGAATGCCTATCACAATCATGAGTTCATTCAATGATACGAGAAGGCCTCTTCTGTGCTGTGGGGCAATCTCAGCAATATATACACATGTCGCGATTGATGATAATGATATGGAAATACCTATGGCAATCCGTCCCACAATAAGTATCCCATATGATTCATAGGGCAGTAAAATCAGACTTCCCAACACAAGTAAAGAAGATGCAATAATTATTGCAAACCTCCTTCCAAATCGGTCAATCAGGAATCCACCAGTAAGGGATGCAAATAAGGCACCAAAAAGAAGGGAACTTACAACAATTTCCTGCTCTTTGCAAGAGAGTGCTAATATGCTGCTCATCTGAAGAAGTGCTCCAGAGATAAGGCCTAACTCATAACCCATCAGAAGTCCACTTACAGCAGCAATGGCAGAAGATAGAAATGTAAATGTTCCACAGCCTGAAATAAGAGAGAAAAAGAAATTAATAGTGTGATTTCTGCAACATTCTGACAACCAGTAAGAAGTTTTTTTGGTATACCAGTCCTAAAAATGTTTCATTACTTTTAGGCAGAAGTTAGGTACGTACAAACCCAGCAGCAGTGGCTATATACAATGCTGTTTTTGAAAAGAATATATATATATATATATATAATTATTAGTATTAGTATTATTAATAACTATTATAATTATTAGTATGTATATATGTAAATTATATATATATATATAATATTTAGTTCATGTAATTACATATCATAATAATTAATGCTTTTAGGTTCCTCATCTTCCTAAACAAAAGTCAATAAGATTTTGGTTGGGCCCTAAATGGTCAAATCTTCTGCTTCAGAACATTATTGCAAAAGGCAACATTGACAGTGTAACCTTCTGGTAAGAAAGCAATTTTTGCCTTGAGGCATTCTCAGGCTTTTTCATGTAATGAGTTGAGGGACTCTTGTCCACCCAACCAGTCTACTATGGGCAATGAAAGCAATAATTTTCCAGCCAAATTTCTTCTACCTTGATTTCAATCAGTAGTATGATAACCCCTCACCACTTACTAATTCCTTTGCTTCATCTGAAGATGCCATGATGGCTGCTGTTACCAGTGATTTATTTTTCTTTGCCATATGAAAACCTATGCACTGACAAACAGGCTGATCCAGACAGCCAAGATATTTGAGGGAAACAAATCTTTGAGGTACAAATTTCTGAACTATCTGGGCTTTGCTCATCACTAATCTCAGATTTTTTGGAATATCAGGATCAGATATTTTGCATAGTTTAGGTCAGCCACAATGTCAGGAATAAAAAACAGATGGTGAAAACCTAAACCAAATGGAGATTATATGTCTTTGAACGTCCACTTTAAAATAAACTCATTTTATGCAACTATGATTCATTGTTTATTGTTACAAGATAGATTTAACTGATCCTGCTCTACTAACTGTGAAGCCTTTTGCACCCTAAACTTTGAGGAATATTTTAGTTTGTTATTGTTGGTCTTGTTCATTCTCCCAGTGTGATTTTCCTCTCACCATGATGTTGGCTGCGGCACAGCTAGGAAAAGAGTAAACTGACTTCTGATTTCCTGCTTAGCTGGAGAGATAGCATGTGTCTGAGGAGAGGTAGCTTTTGCAGCATAACAGAGTCCATATTTCAGTCAATTCTCCTGCAGCAAGTACTTTCCAGCTTGGCTGGAAAGTGGTATACGGCCCAATAGAAAATTAGGCAGAGACTGTTTATTTTTAGCTTATTTTTCTAAGGCATTAAGGCTCTCTGATCACGCTGACTGCCTGAAAGTACCTTGTCAGTAACTTTTGAGCACATTGGCGAGGATCGGTCCCATTTAAGAGAGGATATTACATTTCTGAAGAAAATCAGGCGAGGGGAGGCGGAGAGCGGCCTAGCAGGATATCTGTAGTACTACAACAAACAATGCCAGAGCCCAGGCCCCGACCCTGGAAGGGGGCCATGTATCCAGCTGCATTGTTGGCATGGTCTCTGGCATGATTTTGCCCCGTGCCACCTCAAGCTCTGCTGACAATTCCCGGACACAGCCTGGCTGGTGGCACGAGGCCACCATCGCACCCCGCAGCCAGCCCACAGGAGGCCAGGTTATTTCAGAGGGTAGCAGAGCTTAGCTGTGTGGGCATAAGCCGTGCCTCCAGGGCCAGGGGATATATGTAAGCCCATTAAAGATGGGTATTGCCTATCAGCTCTCCTGCTTGGTCCTCGGTTTGCTCTCTTTTAGCCAGGCAGCAGCCCCGTGTTATTGAGCACCCTCAGTATGCCTCAGCCCTCACTGCCCCTGCGCTAGGCTGGTGGGCAAGACGCAGGTGGCAAGAAAGCTGTGAAAGACACAGGGTTGTGTATGTGCATGAACATGGTACTTGTTTTAAACAGAGGTTAGTACGTGGGTTATGGCAAGGTACGCATGCAATATTTGTTTTATCATTGCAAAAACTAATTCTCCCTCCCCTTTCTATTTTTGACATGCCTGCTTGCTGTGTATCACTAGCTCTGGAAAATGTACCCTTCCAATAAACCCTGACCAAAAATCAGGGCTGATGATACAACACTGTCATGTTACCTTTATCACAGTTCTCTGCCCAGACTACTGCTCTGTGTTGATACCAGTGCTTGCTTAGATAGCCCTGTACTTTCATCATTGACCCGTTTAACCTAAGATTTTGGATTAATCTGTATATTATGAAGCCAAAAGAGACCATTGTAGTCATCTGGTCTGATACTCATGAACAGCACAACGTAACCCTTTGGACACATTTAAATGTCTTTTTATTTTAAATAGGTCATTAAAAATATTAAGCTTTGATTTAGAAAATGCTAGTGGTTGAAAACCAATGACTTTAAATCGTACATTGTCCCAATGGCTAATTGCTTTTATTTCAAATTTTCTATAATTTATTTCTAGACCTAATTTCTGCATCTTTGACTTCCAGCCATCAGATCTCACTCTCCATTTTCCTGCATGTAGCTTTGTTCACTGAGTACAAAATTATAGCCTGTCATCAAGTCATTGCACAGATGTCTCCTGGTTAAGCTACTTAGCCTGTGAGTCTTTACAAGTTTACCAGTCCCTTAAGTATTCAAAGCTCTGTTCTCTGAACTCTCTCCAGATTATCAATTTTAATAAATTGGGAACTGGACTCAGTGCTGCTGTAGTGGTTGCACAGTGCCAAATGGGAGTTTCCAATTCTTGTCCTGCTCCTGGTGGAGATTTTGCTCTGTACCGATCAAATGATTGTCACAGCAGTGTACAGGAGCTACAAGTTACTCTCCAGGACAACCCATTTCTTCTATGACCAAGTTCTTTCCAAGGCACTCAGTGTGTTTTCTTTGGGTATGGCCTAACCTTTTACATCCTAACCAGGAATGAAAATTACTTTTCATTTGGCTGTGTTAAAACACATAGGCGTGTTCAAGTTCCCTAACTGAGAGAAAGGCAGCATCTCTAGATTTTTTCTGTAACCGTTTGCAAAAAAAAGGCACTTCTAGGTATTTGAAATGGGTCAGATGCCTATTTCTCTCCATTGACTATAAAAGGAATCTGTGTGGCTTGCTCAGATGCAGATGTCTAAAGTTAGCTGAGAGGAACCCCAGACATGACATTCGCTTGCAGTCAACAGGCCAAGCCATCCTAAGTTCATTCAACCAGTAATATATCTCATTTATTAATCACATTTATTAATCACCCTGACCACCCACAAATCTTTTAGGTAACTGAGAAAAATGTTAAGTAACAGAGGGACAAAAACTGAGTTTAAGGATCTCCAGCAGAAACACAGCAGCCTGGGCAGTGTCTCCTATTTATACTCTGAGCTCTGTGTCCTGCACAGCTTTTAATTCTTTAAATGTGCAACCGCCAGTTTGGTATGGTTCCAGTTTCTTACTCAAAATGACAGTGCCAATTCAAATATCTTAAAGTAGTCTGCCACCAGCACTGTTCTTTACAACCCAGACTCTCCTCTCTCCAACCCATGGTCCTCAGAGCAATGCAACGAAGGTGATTATTTATTTGTAATCAGAGAGACTGTGCAAGCTGGAGATGGAGTTGGATACCTGGAATTTGCTAGGGAAGCACTCAAGGACATATACACTTTTTGCATCTCCAAGTGCAGCAGCTTGACAAATGTCTTCATGTTTTTTACTGGATCAGCTGATACCCATGTTGGTCTGCTGGTGGCACATGCCCACAGCGGTATAGAAGTAGCTGCGGGCTGTATCTAAAGTGGACCCCTGAGTGGAAAGCAGGTTCTGATGTAATACAGAGGGAGACAGATTTTCTTCCTGCAATGGTGGCAACAGACTCAGCAGCTAACTTGTCATTCCCAGGCATTATTCTGCTGAGAAACATTCTTATATCATTAGGAGGTTTTGCTGTAACTGATGTACCTGGGACCTGCCAGCTCAAAACTGCCTGCTAAGATAAGCCCTGAGAACTCTGCTCAGTTTTACTTTGTGGTCTTCCTCCAGACAAAGTTCTCTTTGACTTCAGCATATGTTTTGCTTTAACAATTCAAGATAAAGCATGCTGCAGTAGTTGTACTCAGAGTCCTTTTAAGTGTCATTTTTAATGATGTTGCTGGCAGTTCTTATGCATTAAAAAAAAAAAAAAGTTTCTTAAAATGTATATTCCTCTTATTTTTATGAGATGCCTGCAAAATACATGGCAGTGTGCAGCCCAGGGGAACAAACTATTTTAATGATGGCTTCCAGAGAAATTTCTCCTTCTGCCTGCAACAAACCCCATGGCTAACGAGTGCATGGCTGGTATGTGACAAGTGATTGGAAAGTCTATTATTTAGTTTCTCCATGTAAACAAAATGGTTTTTCATAACTGTTACTCAGGTCAAAAGCAGCATGACTTGGCAAACAAACTTATCTTCAAGAACATTTGCTGGAAATGTTTATTCTTTGTTCCTGAAAAGGAGAGCAAGAGCAGTTGCAGTATAGCAGTGTACTGCTGATGGGACTGGATGGGGCCAAGCTAGTAAGGGTATGCTCCTTTCTACTTATTTTCAAGAATGTATTTGGGAAAATGCAGCCTTTCTGAAGGTGAAATACTTGGTCTGCACATGAGCTTCATGGGCATTACGGATAAATGATCTGTGCCAGGAAAGATTTGCAAGCAGTTCAAGCTGGGAAACAATGCTCTTTCCCCCTTTCATGTGCAGAAGAGCTGTGAGAGGTGTCTGCTCTTTTCAAATCCTCATGACATCACGGTGCTCCACATTAGTCCAGATACTAGGGTTTCTTTGGTGCAGTTTTCCCTTCCCTTCTTTCAAGAGAATGTGAAGTATGTATATAGAAAAACGTACTGGATTGGAGCAGGGGGAGATTACTTCTTTATGTAATCTGTGCAAATGCATCTATTTTACTAGGAGGGGAATTCACAGTCTCTTCCTACATGGTGCCTTCTTCTGTTGACTTCAATGTAATTTGAGGTGAGAAATTTCTCAAGTTGGGATGGAAGGACGTTGTCTTTCAGGAAGAGAGATTATGGTTTTTTAGTCCTTGGAGATTCTTTGATATATTTAGACATTTGGAAGGTGAAATCAAGCTCTGTTAATCCTTGGTTAATAAGCACAGGTGAGAAAATAATGATGAGTTGGGTTCATTGCATAGATTTGAATCTACAACATAGATGATTATCCCATTTTCAAAATAGCTCTTTGACAAACATGACTCCTGCCATCCAAGTATGAAAGGCCAACTCAAAGCAAATATTTTGTAAATTGAGCTAAAAAAAGGCAGAAAGAAACTAATGCATCACACATTCTCATGCATCTAAATTCCTGCAATGTGGGAGGTATTGTGTACTTTATGTACCATAAGTCTGATTAACGTATCGTGTAATATTGAGATTTCATGAATAAAAATGTCCTGGAATTGATGGAAAGATAGGGCAATGCAGAGCCTGGGCAGACCCAGCCAGGCCATCTCTCCACCTCTCAGCGCTCTGCCGTGCATTTTCATTATGTCAACAGGCAGCCTGGCCTGTCATTATATTAAATGGTTTCTAGGCTTTGTTTTGTTATTTTGCAGTAAGAATCAACAACTTCTTTTAATTCCTAGCAATGTGATTATGAATTTCTCAGGTTACGCTTATTTCTGAGGGTAAGGCCAAGTGTGTAACTTGCACATACTCTTCTAATCTTAGCACTCGCACTGCAGTCGCTTTGCTGCCTGTTTATTGTAACTGCCGTGCTTCCCTTTGATAACGCCATCCTGTAGCAATCTGCATTGCTCCCCCATACCCTTAGGTAACGTTAAATGCGTCTGCACACCAACTGCTTTTCTGTTCTTCATTAACCTCTGCTTCCTCTGCTCCCAGGTGTCAGCAGATGTTTCTGGACTGATCATTACTGCACTCCGACAAAGGATTTGTGCCTGTGCTATCTGAGCATGCACTGGTTAGTCAGTTCATTCATTTTTACGTGAACAAAACTTGCTCAGGACATCATAGTCATTTCTGGCTTGCAACAGTGCTTTCCTGTTTGGGCACAGCTATCTTGTGGGTGAGAAACGTCACATTTGTGTGTCATTTTCATTTCATCTTATTGCCAGTAGAAAGGACCGGAGATGCAAAACCACACTGTAAATTAAAAATGCTGGCTGGGGGTGACAGCAAAGGTGAAGAGATATGAAATCTAGCTTCAGCACTCAGAAATCATTTCAGAAGAAATTCAGCAGTTGATTTCTCTGTGTGTCAGCACAGAAACCCTGCTCCCTCATGAAATGCTAGAGTAGAAGAGACAGCAGGGAGTCCCTGTCCCCCCACCCCAAAAATTGCCCCAGCATGAGCAGGTGTCCTGCTCACGTGGTTTCCTTGGATTTCAGTCCCTAGGGCTGAATCGAGCACACAAGGGTTGGAGGACCTCTCTTATCCCAGGTGTGGTGGGTTCTCTGTTCAGGTGACTGATCCGCATGAAGGAAAGGATTTACACCGCGGACAACCCGTGTACGAAAGGTGGGCCTTGAGGGAAAGGTATCACATCTGCCTTGACGCAAGACTAAAGCTGACGTTCCCCTCCTCGCTCACGCTTTCCCCTCTTGCTCTGTGGGAAACCGAGGCAGTGCGTATGCCCGGAGTCCCCGGGTAGCGCTGCGTGGTTTTCCCACATCCCCGCCAGCTGCTCGCTGCTGTTCGGCAGCAGCCAGCGCCCGGCCCCACCACCTTACCTGCTGCAGCTGGCAGCTGGCGGAGGTGCCCGCTACCTCTGCCGCCCTCCTCATCCTCCCCTGCTCCCATCTTCTGGCACTGCTGGCCCAGGTCCTCCGCGCTCTGCCCGGGTACCATCGCCGCTCCCGTGCCCTGCTTCGCACCTTGGCCACGGGTCCCTCAGAGCGCAGCCCTCTTGCCCCGGCCGGCCAGGGCAGCCCGGCTTATATTCCTCATGGCAACAAGTTGCTGAAGCTGGCTGAAACCAAATGCGAACCGCAAAGTGGTTTGTGAACAACTTTGTTGCTATTTCAGAAGGCTTTGCCCTTTCCAGTGACACAGGCTGTTGCTATTCTTGGGAGCCTATTGCAGGCGAGGGGAGGGCCGTCTGTCGGAAGTATTGCCCTTGCCTTTAACAAATAGTTGGAGACATCAGACGTTCAGGCACAGCTCGGTGCACATTCCTTACCCACGAGCTTCAGGGATCTCCCTCTAGCTCCTCTCCCTAATGCTCACGCACACGTTTTTTTAATAGGGAAGACACACGGGGTGGGGGGCTTTGGAGCGTTTGCTGTGACAGCTAAAGTTCGGGCACTGAATGCACACACGCGGTGTCACTTCATTCTCGTGAGTCACCAGCAAGTTGTGCTGAGACTTAGCAGTGAGGAATGAAAGCCGTGTCGGTCCTCTGCACTCCGGGAAGGTAGGAGTCAGGACGTTTTCATGGCATAGATGTGCGTGCTATTTTATAAGCAAACAAAAAGGCAAGCCACCCTCTCTCCTGTAACAATCATCTGCGGAAAAACTGAGATGGTCTCAGTTATATAGAGTCGAAGGCTTGGTTTTGAGAGCTCCTGGAGGCTGCTCCGTCCCTAACAGCTTAAGTGGAAGCAGTGGCCAGGGGTGGACCACACCAGCAGAGAAGGCAACAGCACGGGCAAGAGAGCTGCCTACGGGGCTGCCTGCCCCATCCTGCTCCTGCCCCTGCTCCTACTCCTGCTCCTGCAGCCGGTGCAGGAGCCTCTGGGTGCTCTCAGCAGACTCACTGGCCTCAGTGAGGCGAGTTGTCCAAGTCAACGCAGGTGGGAATCACTGTTGTATAATTTGGCAGCGCTGCAGGCTCCTTATTCGTTCTCTTTCTTTCACGTTTTGCTGTTTGGTTTGGTTGTTTTGTTTTAATACACTAATGCCTGCTGATAGCATGGGAGGTGGGAAGTTGGTAGCTTTCGCAATATTTCCAGGAAGTCCTAAACATTTTTTCCTGAAGTAGAGCAGACATGATATGCAATTTATCAGTGTTTGCTTAACAAGAAAATGTGACAAAAGATGCTGTTACTTCCCCATCTGACAGCTACGTTCCTGTCAGCTTCAGACACTGGAGCAGTGGGGACGCTGCAGGAATACCAGTCCCAGCGGGTTTGGTTTTGGCAGCACCTTTGGTTTAGGGATAAGTGAGTCAGGCTAGCTCTGCTCTCATGTGTGACATATTTTCCATGTAGAATACCTACCCGTCAGATGGTACGGGATGCTTTCCAGGCTAGTAACAATTTCTTGCCGCTTCCGGAGAGATGTTGCTTCATCATCTGCTACATGCAAACAATCATTGTCAACTTTAAAGAAAGCATTATGATGTCTGGGAGTAAATGAGGGGCTGTCTAGGCTGGGGAAGGAGAGGAAGTATTTCCAAAGATTAAACCCAGCTG
Organism: Anser cygnoides; assembly: GCF_040182565.1. Lineage (NCBI taxonomy): Eukaryota > Metazoa > Chordata > Aves > Anseriformes > Anatidae > Anser > Anser cygnoides. The sequence goes on along the minus strand of NC_089875.1, from coordinate 61,888,328 downwards.
TGACAAGAGTCCTCTGTTACAAAGCGACGTGTAACCAACCTCCTCATATAACCCACAGTTCTGCTTAAGCACCCCCTCTCTGGAAACTCAGTTAGCTCCAGATCTACACAGTTGTTCCCACTTCCCAAATATCTTTATGTGCAATGGTCCTGGAGAGGTCAGAGAACTGCCGTGTCCAGGCACTTGCCCTTGGAGAATGCTCTCCAAGGAGGATGCCTACCGGTCCCGTGCGTGATTCCCACTGCCTACTGAGGACCCAGGAGAAGAGAGGTCAGCTGAGTGTTGAGTTTAACGGCAGGTTCAGCTTCACAGAGCAGGGATGAGAGGCTCGCTGGCTCTCAGGGAGGTCTGGCAGAACGAAGGGAGGAATGCCTGGTGGGATGTGAGGCATCCTGAACAGCCTGAACTGATGACAGACTTTCCCCACCTCATGCTGTCTTAACGCAGGGGTTACTCAGGTATTCTCAAATGTTAAGTTTGTGCTTGTGAACTTACACAAGCTTCCATGTAAACAATATGTTCCATCCTTAGGTAATCAGATATCTGAGAATTGACTCCTTAGTTTTGCTATTATTTTTTGCCATCTACTTAATGGTGGGCTGCTTTGCTGGAAATTGGGACTGCTGTGTGAAATTATTAAGACGAGCTTGCAGCACGGCATCTGTAGGACTAGAAGTATCTATCACTCCTTCTCACATCTGTGAAGGACTACAGCCTCTCTGTCCTCTCACTCCCCCCTCATTCCACCCAGAAATGGTCCTGCAAACCCGTATCAAGACTGCCTGTGCGTGTGTCTCCACTCCCTTCACAGTTGTAGAGTGTCCTTCAGCTGTGAGCTGAATCAGTTTCAACAGCTAGAAGCTATTACTAATTTTGACAGAAGTGAGAGGTGTAATGTGACTGCAGCCTTCTAAATGTTCAAAACCTCCCCTCTAAATGTAGTCCTCCAGCTAAATATACTGGTTATGTACGGCTGCTAGCACCTATATACTTTGGAAGAACTTAAAAGCTTGTCAAGAGCTTTTAAGAGCATCAAGAGCTGCATCTTTCCTGTCACCAAGAAGCATACTTGTCATCCTGAGCTGAGGAAACTTTAAGTAGTGAACATTAACTAAATACACCAGTGAATTCCAATATATTTTTTTTAATGCCATGGGGAAAATAAAAACTAAAAACATGTTTTAGACAAACAGTGAGATTCCTTTCAACTCTGTTTCAGCCTGGAGTTCGGTGCTATTTACATCCCCCTCAGAAGCTAGAGCCTTGCCCATTTCCCCTGCCTAGCTTTCCCTTTATTTCACGGTGCTTGTGCCAGCTGCTGCACAGCAATGGTAGAGCTTCGCCCCAGTGGTAACTTCAGGAGGCAGCCAGCTCCCACGCGTGGTCAAGAAGCCAGTACAGGGCATGGGCCATAATGGCCAGACAAAAAAGAAGGAAGGCACTGAGGGGGTTGGCAGCACTGAAAGGGTGGAGGACTCTGCAGGCAGCTTGAGCCTGGCTGCCCAAGGCAGTGCTGAGCTGCCCCTACACCAAGGAGCCTCCTGGGCTTTGACCTGCTCCCTCAGCTGCACCTGGTGCCAAACACACTGTGTTAGGAAGATAAATGCTTCCCCACATAAGGGAAAAACTTACCCAGTGAGAGGAAATGTGAAGTAATTTATGCTAAGATCTGCTGGTTGGCGTGGAATTGACAGGAGGGATTTTTTTGCGGTGTTATTGGTAGCCAGCTGATAGTGGAGAGCCACAGCTCAGCAGGTGCCGGCATCTGGTTTCACGGTTGTGGCTGGAAAGCTGAGGTGTTAATGTTTTTGATGTTTACTGGCGTCCAAGAAAAGGGACTGTAAAAAGGCTGGTTGAGGCCAGTGAAAGCAGACGGAGGGAAAGCAAATAGCTTGTGCTAGTCCTGAAGCCAAGGCAATTGCACAGGGATTTCATTGGACACAGCAAAGGTGAAACACTCACAGGTAGTCCCCAGTGTCCTCGACCCAAAGCCCTGTGCTCCTCTGTTTTCTAGCAGAAATGAACAAGCTAACAACCAAACAGAAGTCCAGTACAACAGCCACAGAAACAGAGTAAGGCAGCAGGGGTGCTGCCAGAGGATTTGCAAAGTGGGAAAGCGTTGACACCACTCTCCCTCTCCCTGCTGCGTGGGCAAGGAGACCTGCTGACATCAGGAGCGGGGAACGCTCCAGAAAAAAATGCCAGACACCAGGAGAGGCGGACAACAACACTCCAAGCAGTATAAGCAGCTGTTCCACAACTGTGCAATTTGAGGCTAGGCAGAGGGTCATGCCGTTCAGGAGAAAGAAGAGTGGAAAAGATAAAACAGCCAAAAACAGGAGAGGGTCAGGAGACGAGCCAGTAGTGTAACAGTGACATGAGATTCCTCTGTTTTGTCCAAGTGCAGTTGGCAAGAAATCATCTTTTCTGACATTTTCCCAATTCCTTGCTTTCAAAACTGACTGAAGAGTTTATAAGTAGAAGCATGATAAGGCTGGGAAAAAAAAGATAACATTCCCATTTAAATTGCTGAATAATCTGCCTGGAAAATCTGTGAGGCTGGGGTGCACATTTTTTTCTAAATTCTTTGGTACTGATTTGTATTTGTCTGTGTTTCCAGTGATTTAATACCTCAAATTTGGGATGGTGGAGAGACAGGAAAGTCAGCATTATGCCAATAGGAATGCATCAGGATCTGAAGGGCTTTCTGAATCAGTTTTCTCGGGCCATTTTTATGCAAGGTTGAAGAAGATAATGAAATTCTCCCAATTCATTTCTTCTAAAATGTGGAAATAAAGATTTGGAGTGAAACTATGGACGGCATTGCTTGATACATCAGCTGAAGTTAAGTTTCCTGAATCTGTTTGCAAATGAGGTTCATAAGGTAGCCAGCATGCGACAACATGAGGGAGGCTGAGAGGAAGACAGGAGGAAAAAGGCATGGACAGAAAAGCAGGAAACAGAGAAAAATATATATATATATATATAATTTATTCCAGAAAAATAGTACCAAACTAAAAAAGCACTAGTGGCCTTTCCCATTAGCGTTGACGCATTGACACCCACACGCAAGGGGGAAAAGGTGCCAAAATTCCAGTCACAGAGAAACAGAAAATAGATTAAAAAGACAGAGAAAGCTATCTTCAGAAAATGAAATTAACCAATCCTTAAGGAGCTGTGAATATAGAAACTGTTGTTACTGTTACACGGTAAATGAATTGCAATTCAGAGTTGGCTGTGCAAAAACCTTTTGATAAATATAAGATGAATTTCATAAATGCAGTACTTAGGTTATGTAATTTGCCTCATTTTGCAAATGAATAACTCTAAATATATCAATAAATAGATAGTGCCAAGTAAATAAATGAATTAAATAGTCTGATGATGTACAACAAATTCATGTCAGAACTGAGAACGCAAGTTTTCTTCATTTCGAGTCCTGTTTTACTTACCAAGTCATTCTCTTTGTGTTTAGTTCTTACTCTTTGAGAGGCAGTGATTTATACCAATGTATTTTTATCTGACTTTAGAAAAGTCTTTCAGAAAAGTTCTTGACCCTTTTTGATAGCACAAATAATAGACAGAGTCCAGAGCTTACTTCACTTCACAGCTCCCTCCAGTGCCTGAAGAACACCTGACTCACTGCACAACTATTTATTCCTGCTGCTCTTCTGTTAGCATTGTCTTTAAAAAGGCTCTTTAAAAGTGCAACATGGCCAGGGCCAGCAACTTTTAGAATTATGTTTTGGCAAAAACTTAGACTGAAATTATGAGTGGGAGGTTGGAAAGTACAATACAAAATGAAATGAGCTGAGAAAATGAAATAAAAATTGTATTTTACTTCATATTTTTACTTTCATGTCAGTGTAGCCTTTCCACCAGACAAAAGGAAAGGTCTGGTAACTTCTGGGTAACCTGAAGAGCCACATGTAGTAGTTGCTGAATAACATCTGTGGTTTGCAATCACACCCTGTTCTTTCCTATATGCTTCAAATATTTCACATGTACCAATTTTTTAATAAAGCATAGAAACATCAGCTCCACACATTTGAAAGAAAGTGGCCCATCTGAAATAACCTCAAGATAAATGAATGTCAGAAAGTTTTGAAAAAAATGCCCCTACAAATGTGATCCAGTTCATTACCTTGTGGGAAATGGCAAAGCAGTTTCTCTACCTAAACTGAAAATTTTAACGTCTTGATTCCTTTCTTGCCTGCTTTTGATATAATCTTCTGGAATCAGCATAGGAAAAAAAAAATAAGCAGTATGAAACAGCAAGAGATGTATCAGAGTTACCTTTCAAATGTCTTTATGAACACCCAGCACAATGCTTCGTGTGCTCAGGGTGCTTTCAGCCAGCTACCTCTTTGGCAGAGGCTGAACTCCAGATTGGCCTCAGGGGACGCATTTCAGAAATAGTACAGGGGAAGGTCAGAGCCAGGGCCAGGACCAGGGCCAGGACCAGGACCAGGGCCAGGACCAGGACCAGGACCAGGACCAGGACCAGGACCAGGACGAGGGCCAGGACCAGGGCCGGGACCCACCTGGTGCAGCGCCTGCCTGTCTGCAGCCCCATGGCAAGGATTGGGCCTGTGTGGGAAAGATAACATCTCCTCCTGACTGAAGTCAGGCAGTTTTTAGGAATTTCAAAGCAAGGTACCCCAGAATGGAAGCCCTTTACATCACTGCTCTGTGGGAAAAGGGTGTTGCTGCTTCCTCATGTGATGAATTGTTAAAAATGTGTAACATGTTGTTCCCTTTGCCTGTTGTTCTGGTTAAGGAAAGGGATGCGGAGTGCTAAGAAAAATGTGAGCCACTACAAGGTATTTTTGGTTGCTGGGAAACATTTTCTCCCGCATGGATTATGTCAGTCACACAGGAAATGCAGTCATTTTCATGGTTTTAATTATTTCCACTGAGAAAGTGTTGTATTTTCTCCTGAAAATCTTGTTGTTGCAAAAATAAAGAACTAAATGTCATTAACGCTGTGCTTCAACGTCTTGCTGTTTTTTAACCACAATTGGCAACCTGGAAGGAGTTTTACAGGCGCTCATTAATACCAAATGTCAGGGTAAAGCTTTCCAAAGCCCATTGAAATGCTCAGACCATCGTAGGCAGATGGGGAATAAGACCAGCCTCCAACACGCTTTTCCAGGAGGTGTCAGTGCTTTGGAGGAGGCAAGTTATCTCCCTACCCTCCAGGGTATCTCCCTTACCACACAAAAAGAAAAAATAGATTTGCCAGCTCTTATGGACACGTCGCTGCTGAAGGAGGTTGCTGTGGGGTATGCTCTCAGCATCCCCACCCACAGCAGGAGAAATTGAGAGCTCCACAGATGGGGCAACAGCTCTGGTATCTGCCCAGACGACAAACCAGAGGCCGCTGAGAAGGACCTGAAGGTTTCTGCCTCAGGATCCACCTCTGCATTTGCACCCACCAAAATCCAGTATTTCAGTGCCGGTGGGAGAAACAACCGCCTGGCAGGGCTTTGGCAGGGTGGCACCAGGGAGGTTTCCTGCCCCGGCTGTCCAGCCCCTCTGCCTGGTACGCACTTGGCTGGCGGAGGGGTCAGGGAGGAGCGGAGATACTGTGTGCTCGCTTCTCACTTTGAAGAAGGAAACAATTTATCTCAGTCACTGTGAGGAGGATCGAGGGCCAGCTGCCCAGCTCCGTGACCCTCTCGGACACCCGCAGGCCCAGTGAGCAGGTGCCTGCCGCCCGCCCTCCCGCAGCACCGGGCTGGTTGCGGCCTGCTGCGGCTGGGAGCCAGCGGCAACTGCTCAGGAGCTTGTGTTTTATTTGCTTTTCTAAAAGCCACAGATAGGTATTGCCTCTGGGGCAGCTGATTTAGTGTTCTCCAGAGTAGGTGCAAGATCTCTCCAGAGAATATCACAGTAATTGTCCCTTTGCTTTACCAGCGTGACTTTTACAAATGTCCCTTCATCCCAGGCACTGGGGCTGGCTCCCTCCCCGCCACGAGCCTGGCAGCAGGCACCATAGCCGCTGGGCCAAAGGACCTGTGTGAAACGAGATGTCAGCACCATGACCTCTCCACAGGCTGAAGAAGTCCTGTTGCAACCATTTGGCTTCTCCTTGGCTTGGGCTGCTGGCCTGTGAGCAACCTCATCCAAAAGGCACCCCTCTCCCTTCCTTCTCATTCAGATTCAGACTCCGTGCTGCTAAATTTGGCTTAAAGCTCCCTGTTTCAGATCAGTCACTGGGATTCATTGTTTAAAATCCCATGGAAAAAATACACGTTGGCAAAGACCAGCATGCTGTCAGCAGTACAGCATGTGCCCTGCACAAAATGCATGGTGCCTTCAGGAGCCACGCGAGGCACAAGAAAGCTTTTGTGCGTGCAGAGTCAATAGGTGGGGTTACCTGACTCAGCTGAAGGTTATTTTCTCATCACAAAAAGCAATCAGAAAACAGCACAGCACCAGGGTGGCTGCTAACTTGTGGCTGCCTCTATAAAAGCAAGGGAACCTGCAAGGGTATTCCTGGCTTTTTTTTTTTTATTATTATTTTTAGGAAAGCCAAGGGTTCCATTTCCTTCTCCAGCCTCATCACAGAGCAATCACACCAATCTCACTGACATTTGTGGAAGCTGGTGAGAAGTTTTGGCATTCTTCTCTTCACATTTTCCCCTGCCAGGCAAGTAGCTTTGAGCATTTCCCTCATGCTCTACTTCATTCTCTAAAACCTTTCCTTTCCTAGGTAAATGCACTGCCCAAAATAAAAGTTTCTTCTTCCACATCTGTGACTCTCCTGAATTGCACGTGGTCTTTCTGCATGAGGTGTCTGTTCTCTCCTGATGAACAGCTCTGAAATTTCAGTTGTGCTTCAGTGAACACCCCTTCACACCCCCCACATACACACACTCAAGCTTTCTGCCTCTCAGTTCTCTGCCTTCTCTCTCAGCCCACTCAAGAGGCAAAGCAGCTACAGAAGGGAGGAGGGAAACTTAGACCTTCATTTTACTCCTGAAGAAAGTCCCTACTCAGCTGCAGGACATCTGACTTTTAAACATCACTCTCTGTGGTTTAGGGTTTTTGGTGACTAACAACATATTGAGAGATGTATATCTATAGTTATAATTGTAGGTTTTGGACTCCTTGCAAGCTCTAAAAGGGGCCTGGTCTAAAACTGTTGGACACATGCCACTGAAATCAGAAGCAACATGTTAAAGCACCTAATTCCTGGAGTCTTATAATTATCACATCTATGCAACCCACCCTTTCAGTGGTAAAATCTTGAGAGCCTGAGTTTGTTCAGCTTCATTCATAGAAACTCAAAAATTAAGAACAAAAATTATGAACATAAAGAACTCAGCATTTTTTTTAATTTTTATAAGCCATGTTCTCCAGGTCAGCCTTTTGATTTTAACTTTCAAAAAGGTGTAAGAAGTGTTTAACATTTTATCTTCAGTTTGACTATACATGACACTAAAATTGAGGATAAGCAAACTTATAGCTAGAAGAGATTTAATCCTTCAGGATTATGGTTGCAGGGTACTCAGAACTGTTCAGACCTTGCACCACTGATGTGGCCGGGACAGAGTTGGGCATGTGCCCCAGAGACAGTGCTCAGGCATCACACCTTTGTAACACTCTCATGACAGTCCACTTATCAATTTGCCGGTAAGAAAGGAGGGCCTGAGCATGGCCTGAAACCACTTCACTCAGTCAAAATCCTCCCTGCCAAGTGACATGCATGCTAGTGTTACAGCTGCAGCAGTGTCACCCTGAGCTGATCTCCAACATGTATCTCTCTTAAGCTGCTAAGAGGCATTGGGAGCTCAGGACAAGAGCTACCTTCACCATCAAAGTCTTTGTCAGATCTGGCTTTGTCTCAGATAGCTGGTGAGAAAAAGCGAGTGGTATTTGGAGGCAGTTTCCTGGAGAAAAAGCAGTTGAGCTACACTGTACTGTTTTGCACTGCATGGTAACTGCAGCTGGCCAGGTGCAATGCATGAGCTTGCAGGTGGTATTAACCGGGCTCTACTTTAGCTGAAGAGACTGCACAGGCTCTCAGATTTGCCATGGCTGCTTTCAGAGACCTCCTGCATCATTCCATCCCTCCGCTTCATCCCTGAGTGACTATGGGTCAAACAGAGGTTTGATAGCTGTAGGCTGCTGTGAGGTTCTGAAAGGAGACATCTCTGGGTGGCCCCAGACACGGATGTGGCTCCTGCCCAGGCTGCACAGCCCTGTGCACCCTGTCTCCTGCCCTGGGAGATGGGGAACATGGAAAGCAATCTTACGGCCGCCTCAGCAACAGTTGTGTTGTGCCCCTCTTTGACCCCCTTCAACTGTGCAGGAGAAGGAAGCAAATATCTGTTGAGGCTGAGTCTCCTGATGTCAAGACAGGTCCCTCTCAATGAATCTTATATTTGTGTTCTTTACATTTGAGTACTGCGTAGGTTTATTTCATGCACAAGGACACCTAGAAAGACTGTTATAAAAGGCAGTTATGCAGAAGTGGGGAAAACCCAAGGACAGAGACTATTCATGCCTCTGTAACTCAGCTCTTTTGTGTATATGTACAATACATTGTTTAATACCATTATTGCATACAGTTTCTTTCACACGCCCTCACCTTTTTCAGTACATAGAGCAGATAACATTTAGCTAATAATCATTTGGTGGTCTGTGTTACATCAGAGCTCAGACTGCAAAACCACTGAGCTTGCTGCTGCCCTTATAACGTACAGTGTTATTCAGTATTTTGATTTTGTTTTGTTCCAGTCTGTGGTTCAAAGCTTGTAAATGGAGATAAGCCATCACGATGATATGGTTAACTTCTTCCCTATAAAATCCTAGATGGTACTGTAATATATGTAAAAAATTCAAAAGCCTGAATTAACCTATCTTCAAAGCATGCTAATAAGATGAGTAGATAGCATTATCTCTGTGTTGGGGAACTGAGATATATTATTCAGAGTTCAAAAATATCTCTTAAATTCAAGTGCCCAGTCTGAGAAACCTAAGATCTACCCTTGTCATTTAGCATTAAACAAGTCTTAATACACACAAAGGCAGTTTCCACTGACTTTGTTTGCACTTGGGAGTCTTGAACAAAGCTGAAAATAAAGTTTCAGGATCCCAGCTCATGAAAAGTGAAAAGATAAGTCTGACAGCATCCTCTGTAGGCCATCTAGTCCATCTTCCTGCCTTAAGAAAAGGTCAGCTATATCAGTCTTCCCTGGATATCTCTCTAGTTAAATTGTTCCTGTCTAACCTGTTCTTAAAAATCCCTAAAAACAGAGATTTCACGGTCTACTCAGGCAGGTCATTTCCAGTGCCTAATTATGCTCCTTGTTAGGCTGATGTTTAGATTGTGCTATAGCTAGTCCATCTTTTATCTTTATGTCCACAGGGGACACGAAGAACTGCATGTTCCTCTGCTCTTTGAAGACACTATCTGCTGCTGGCCCCTGGAGTCCTTGCTGGCTCACACTTCTCTTTGGGGAACGCTGCCCAGAGCTGGACACAAAACGCCAGCTGGGGCCTCAGGGGTGCTGAGTAAGGCAGAAAGATTTCTTCACGCCTCTTATGTGTTGCTTTTCTGTTTATATGTCCCAGATGTGATCCTCACATTTCTTTCAACAGTGCCAGTGTTACTGCTCATGAATAACTTGGGGTACACTACTACCCCTCATTCCTTATCTGCAGAACTATTATCCAGCCCATCAAGTCCCATTTTGTAAATTTGTAATCAGTTATTCTTACTTAAATGTAAACTTTTGCAGTCCTCCTAACTGAATTATTTCCCACTTTCTTTTCAACTCACTACACTAACTTTACTCCTGCCCTTCCACATGCCTGCAGCTACCCTCCCAGCCGTGTTGTTTGTCGTCTCCCACACAAATTTAATATGCACATCCCTAATGACATAAGTGGTGGAACAGAAAGCAGAAAAGAGAAGCAGATTCAGGAAAGACCATTTTGGAAGCAACAGCAGATTTTTGTCCATTCTGACAATGTTTTGTTGGTATTTCCTCAAATAGAGTTCCTACTGTAATTATTATCTGTGCATTTAAGAAAAGAGACATCTACAAACATGCAAACTCCCTCAGAAAGCCTGGCATAAATGACTTCCCCAGCATCGCATTGCAACTCCGTGCTGCAGGCTGGGGCTGGAGGTTGCCTTTTATCTACCTCCAGGCTGCGACATTTCTTTGGCCCTGTCTGTGGGGCAGCAGGACGGGGGCAGCTCTCCCCTCCTAACAGGGACAAGGGCAAGGTCCAGCCTCCAAACACCAGGAGCTGAGAAGGGAGGACGCATGCATTTGCTGAGGACAGCACCTTGAAAGACTTCAGCTTTTAAGCTCTAGCATGCCTGTACACGTCTGAAGTCCTTATTTAAACAAACCTAGGCAGGTTTTTGCAGGAACAGGAAAACATACATTCTTGATACAAAGGTTACCCTTGCTAATTTTCAAGCCATTGGTAGGAGGCAGAATGGGGGAGGAGGACGTGCCAGTAATGCTTTTGCAAGTAAATATATTTTCTATCATTGGCAAAATCAGATTTTTTTTTTCCTAGCATTGTTTGTGGAGAGAACACTGTTTACACTGAGATTTGCCGCAAGCAGATCTTAAATGCAGTGGACCTACTGCTCACAAGGCTGTGGCTGAGCAGGGTTTTCAAAGCCACGACAAAGAGAGGCCAGGGGCTGCAGAGGTCGGGTGCTGCACCAGGCTGCCGCTCTGTCCGGGAAACATCAAAAAGACCCGGGCAGGCTACCAGGGAGCCTAGGACAGGATGCTCAGCCAGAGAAGCAAAGAGCAGGAACTGACAGTCAGTGCTCAAAAGGCCTCAAAAAAACAAGGCATAGCTGTAGAGTTACAGCCCAATTACATTTGTTATAGCCATGGGCAGCTACTGAGATTGCCTCGTGTACTTATGAATGGAGGGAAAAAGGCAGTCCCTAATCCCTGTCTCTCCTGCTAAGTATGTTAACCAGGTTGTCATGTATTTAGTCATCAGAAACCCTGCCCACAGCCAGCTGCAGAGTGGGTACTTGCAGCAGCTGTCCCCACAGGACATTTTTTTTTTTCTCCAACCAAATCTGTTTAAATTTAGTAAAGTGGCAAGATCCAGGAAGCAAAGCACCTAGCACCAAAAATTGGGCAGCTGTATTAATACAAAGTGCCACTTGATGTGCCTCAGCTGAAGGTCTGTCTGAGAGAAACCCCGAGTTCTCCACCCTCTGGCCATAGGGAAGAACGACAACGGCAAACACGGGGATTCAGATGTTTTGAAGGAATCATCCACTACGGGTTCCTTTCTTTTATCCACACTTCACGGTTAGATGTGCTATATAAATGTCGCGTACCTCCGTTGTCTTAATAATGAGATCATAATTTTCATGCTAACATGCATCCACAGGGACCGTGAGCTCCCAGAAGCAGGTTTCACAGTGTTGGTTTGTGTTTCTTGAGTACAGTCAAGCAAAATAAGTTTCCATTTTATGGGATTCAGATTAATACAGCTTGAAAAAAAAAAAATCCATTGCTTTTAATGGGGATTTTTTGGATCTGTCTTAAAAGAACAAAAGATGTCCATTTTTATTCCACTAGATGTCACCAGCACAATATTTTTATAAAGACGACTGTGGGAAAGCAGAACTATTCCAGTTCAAGAAGTTCACTTAAGACTTACCGGTATGATGACTTTGGTCAACTAATCATTCTGGAATAACTGGACATACCAAACTGCTTTGGAAAAAAAAATTCACACTGATTTCTATTTTGGAAGATGAGTATTTTTTCTGGGGGAAAGAATAAAAGTCAAAAACAAAACCTTTAAAGTCATCACTTTAAGGTTGAGAAAGTTGGAGTTATTTAGCCTGGAGAAGAGAAGGCTCCTGGGAGACCTTATAGCAGCCTTCCAGTACCTAAAGGGGGCCTACAGGAAAGCTGGTGAGAGACTGTCAGGGAGTGTTGTGATAAGGCAAGGGGTAACTAAAAGAGAGGAGATCTAGATTAGATATTGTAGGGTGGTGAGGCCCTGGCACAGGTTGCCCAGAAAAGCCGTGGATGCCCCATCCCTGGAGGTGTTCAAGGCCAGGCTGGATGGGGCTTTGAGCAACCTGGTCTGGTGGGAGGTGTCCCTGCCCATGGCAGGGGGTTGGAACTGAATGGTCTTTAAGGTCCCTTCCAACCCAAACCATTCTGTGGTTCTAATTCTGTAACAGTGTTCATATCATAAAGGATAACTTAGAAAGCTGGATCACACCAAAAAAAAAAGAAAAGTACACACTGATCATTTATTTTGAAGTAGCTAGGCCACAATTAAAAAGTGAAATATCCACTAATAAGAAAGCAAATCAAAATAAGGATTTGAATTTAGATTCTTCACCCCTTCTTCCCTGCTGTCAGCTTAGTAAATGAGGACCAGAGAGGATGTTTTGTGGCAAGATCCATTAACACAGATTTGGGATTAGCTCTATAGCCACTTTGAAGTCTGTAACAGTTTTTGGTAGGCTGGCAGATGTCCCTGCCTGCAGTGCCTCTGCTGTATCCTCAGGGCAGCAGTGTGGGGATGCAGGCTGTGACTGCAGCAACAGCTTAAACCCTTAGGGACACGCTCAGTCAGGCACCGCTTTCCCTGTAGTGCCCATTCACTGGGGCTTGGAGGCTGTGCTCAGCTAGTGGTTGTCACATCCTAATTGCTGGTGGCATTGCAGCTGGCTAACATCAAATTTACTGTGGTACGCTATGCAACACACAGGCGATCAGAGCCAGGGGTGGCAGCAGCGGTTGCTAAATCAGCTCCATGTCCCCAGCACATCTAGTGACAGGAGCATCCCAAAGGGAGCACCGAAACTGCCTTTCCCCTACAGCAGTCTGAGGCCTCCCCCAGCTCCCTTCCTGCAGCACCACAGCAATGTTGCAGCCCACTTTTCTTCTCCTGTGGCTGCACTGTGCAGTTATCTCTCTCTGTGTCGCAACAGTGTCAGGTTCAAGCCTTATTAAACCCCTTATCTCAAGGTCTTAGCACGGCCTTGCCTTTACATCTCATCCTATAATAGGACTAGGCCATTACTCAGAGCCAAAGGCTATGTATATTGGTTCAGTTGCTCGAAGGCTGTATTTTTCCATGAATAATGAAATTTCAGGCCTCTGCGTGCTTTTCCAGAGGGGAGCAAGGCCACCGCACATCCTGCTGCTCCAGGAGATAAGGGCACACAATAGCCCGCAGCCCTGCTGCATGGCCCCGGGCACACCACGGGGAGCTCCACCTTTGCTGCCGGACCAGGTCAGGGGCCAGGCAACAGGAAACAAAACGAGTCGCTTCCCAGAAAGTCATCCATTGCTCGTGAATCACCTGATATCAACGGTAAATGCAGCTGCCAAACTTTGTACAGCTCCAAGCTTTGCACGAGCAATGGCTTGCATAAACCGTTTAATTTCACACGCATCTTTGCAGATATTTCCCTCCTCCGTGTTCTGCCCCCAACTCTTTGAAAACCCTAACCCCATTTTTCTTTCTATTCTTTAGTCCGTTTTGGGGTCTACCCACATTCCCAACTTCATCTACCCTATGGCTGTGCTCCACCAAGGAGGTCAGGAGACAAGGGGCCATCTGCTTGCCTGAATCTAGGGCCCACTACAGCCCCTGTAGCTACTGAGCAATTCAGTTTCTGCCTGGAAGAGAGCAGCAAGAGGTGTCAGGTAGCAAGTGAGTCATGATGCCACACCAAATGTGCTGACTACATTGCCTCTGAGTAAGCTGTTTGCCAAAAAGTAACAAAGCTCACTCCTTGCAATGTCCAACTGTGAGGAGAACGTGGCAGCGAGCTAGAGAAGGTGGCTACAAGACTTCCAAACATTTCTGGTAGCAAGCAATGGGTTCAGTCATCAGGGACAGCAAAATCCCCCACATGCTTAGCTAGGCCAGTCACATTTGGGATGGCTCAAACAGAAATTGAAGCAGACTCTTCCCAGTGCTCCGCTATGCACCACATTTTCAGAAGGAACAGCTAAGCCACTGTATATGTGAATAATTTTATTCTTCACAGCAGTTGACAGGTATCAGTTACCTTCACTCTGTGGCAGCTAGCACCTCTCAGCAGCGGTATCACTGCAATGAAGTCTATGTAGTTTAGGAAGAACCTATAACGAGCACGATGCTCCTCCAGTTCTCCTCTCAGTCCTTGCCAGCATCATTTTTGCCCTTGTTCAGAGGCCAAAAAAAACAGTGTACGTGGCTTAAGTAAGACTCTGGGATGGAGAAAAATTGGCCTTTCACTAAACTGTGGATGTTCACCCTCTTGGTAATTGTTTTTGCTCACCTTTAGCTGCTTGCCTATAAATCACAAGTGGCATGGAGAGGGCGAGCAGGGAGCAATCATTCACTGTTGCCTTGATACAGTAATTTTAAGGTCATCAACAGGAGAGAGAGAAGGGAGATCCGGGCACAGACAGAGTCTGTGGCCGTAGCCAAGCACCCATGCCATCCTCCCATGGCAAGAAGACATAGCCTGTGGTGTGTGACCTGACACCCATTTTCCTTGTGAATTGGCAAAGAAGGTGAGAAGTCTGTTGCCAGCAGAAGGTATGATGACAGGCCAGGGAAATGTACTTGGTCAATACTTCATCTAGTGAGCTGGAATATAAACAGTAGTGAAGAACACTGTTCACGCGTGTTGTTTCTGCATAGGCTCACTACTGAAGTGAGCACCCCATGTCCCCTGTGGGTTTGCTGAGCCTAGACTGAAAGCCAGGCTGTCACGCCTTGCTTGCTGCTGCAGTCAGAGTTAACTGGGATAAGCACTGATCAAGCTAGTGATGATCCTGCAGCGAAATTTAATGTAGATTGCCAAACCCAGCTCAGAAACAGAACACGTATTTGACCAGCCATGCAGCCTGGCAGCAGCCCCCTGCGAAGAGCTGGGGATGTTCCCATCAGCTTTTTCAGGGAGAGCAGCCTGCAGGTACCTTAAATCTAGCTCAAGGATGCCTGTGCACTCATGCAGTCACGTCAGCTGCAGAGCACACATCCTCCCAGGGTCAGGCTCAAATTAGGGGTTAGGAAATAGGATTTTTTACTTCTAAAACGTAACACCACGCCTCCTCCTAAATTAATAGCTGGTAGTTTTGTCACGTGGCTTTGCATGAATCCACAAGGTAAGAGCTTCTTATATCAATTACCTGGAGTGGAGAAAAGCTGTCCAGTTTTGCAGCTCTGAGCATGGTTGAGGTAAAAAGGCTGAAGACAAAAGTACTATGCTCAGAGTGAGAAAATATCAGAGTACACCTCTGCTAATTTCAAAATGCACCTGCAATCAGTGTTTGGTGTTCATTTGATGTTTTTTTTTTTGTTTGCTTGTTGGGTGTTTTTGTTTGGTTTGGTTTGGTTTGGTTTTGTGTCTACAAAATCTCTTTTATTCTACTATGAGCATAAATTAATTTATCACATAAATCATTACGGAGATGTCATTAATGGGCTTAGATTTGGGAAAATCAGTATTTATTTAATATAATTCAATAGTTTATATAATCTATTTAATAATTTAATAATTTATTTAATCATAAAATTTGTGTTTAAAAGAAATGGATTTAAAATTATTTTCTGATGAAGAATTTATAGTGTGAAAAAAACTATAATCCTCACTCTGAAATATATTTGCAAGCTGAAACTATATGCAAAGCAAGGATGGAGCAAGCTTTGCATTTGATGTAATCAGGTAGCTTCTGAAGTGACTCTTCAGTTTAGGAACTGTCCTTTTCCAGCTGCCTTTTCAGAGTGCAGTTTACAGTAATAAATCAAAAACAAGGCACACTGTACACAGCTAAGCTTCTTGGAAATACCACTTTTGCACTCACAAGATTCTTAACGTCCTTTTTATATCCTGATCATGTAATCCATGTATTTTTGTCTTTAGCCACTGAGTAATTTAGCATTAGCGCCTCACTGTATTTAGGGCTGTTGCAAAAGACTCCCGATCTATGGCAAACGTAAGAGGAGACTCTGAACCTGTAAAGACAGATATTCTAAATTTAGGAAGGATAATGGAAAGCATTGTGCTTAAAGCTAAAAACAAAAACAGACAGCATCGTGGGAAGAGATTACTGTCAATCTAGTTTGCTCTTTAGCGGGGCTTGCCTATTAAGTAGTAATAACCATGATGACCAAATTTTGCTTTCAGTTTTAACTATGTGAACCCAGGTAAGCTCTGATGACTCATTGGAGTCACTGTAATTTATGTGAGTGTAAATAACTGAAGATTTTTTCCCTTTTTTTTTTTTTGGCCAATCTTACCCTTTTTGAAAAATGGCTATTTTAACAATGACTGAAAAAAAGTTTGCAGTCTTTCAAATAGGAATAAATTCCTGTTTTGATTTAGAGTCTCCAGGACAAATGTGGAACATAATGATTCTGCAGTGTGTATCTTCTGAGTCTGTAAAATCCAAATTAGGATAAAAGCTTTCCTATAAATAAAAAGTAGAAGATGGATGTAGGAAAGCTAATGTGGGATGTATGGGTCCCTACTTTTTACATCTGATAGCGTATTGTTAGAGATGTTGTCTGCAATTTTAAAAAAAAAATGGGGCAGGCTGTTAGGGCTTGCTACGCCACGATCAGTGCAGGACCTGAATCAAAAGATCCAGAAATAAAGCTGCCTACAATACACTTCAGTGCCTTGTATAATACACTAAGGCACTGTATATGGTAGGAAAAGAGAAGACATGAGATTTCCCGGCACCACAGAAAATACCCTTGTCTGAATCTGAGAGGGACACAGGGACAGGGATGTGACAAACAGCAGATTCTATAGAGAGGGTCACGGGCAACTGGGACAATGGGTTTGTAGTTGTAATCTTTGTGAAACCAAATTGCAGTTGCAATCTCACAGAATCATAGAATTGTATGCTGCTCAGTGATGGATAAATAGAGAGGTAAAACAGGTCCTATTTTTATTATGTGATTACATAGATTGCTGTTGGATTTTAAACTATATGCAACGTGTATTTTATCTCCACATGTAATGGCTATGGGTACTGCATGTGCCCGGGTGACTAATATAGTATACATAAGTGTCATCCATCAGCAATGAGCACTGTGCCAGCAGTACAAGAGCATGGAAAATTGAGTTCTTGAAGTCTCATCCAGGGTAAGGTATTGATCTCTATTTTTAAATGGCCTCTTCAGAAAGGCAATTCTGGGACCTATGCAGACTTTTTTTTTTTTTTTTACCTGAAGAGAACTTACAAGATGACATGATAATATAAAGGTGTATTTGCTGCAAGAGATGAAAGAGCTTAAGTGAAATGAAGAAATGGATAGAGAATATATACTTGGCTACACGTGAGAAAAATATCTACTGCTTGGTTCATATGCACTCATAAAATATCAGGGGATAGACACAAATACTTCGTTTGCAATTCCTCACAATTTGTAGATGTTCAGGTTTTGTCTCGTTTAAAACTATCATTAGTCACATAAAACTATCCCCAGCAGAAAAAGGTAAGCATATATTGTCAAAAATTATTCTCACTGTAACAACTGGCATGTAATTTTAAAAGAGTTGCAGGCCTAATTTTTTTTTTTAATTGCACAGCAGAATCTCAGATTAGTTTCAGTACAGTCAACCTTGCTGTGCCAGAATCAAACTGTCAGAGAGGGAAGAATCAAGCTCACTCTCTTTTTTTTTTTTTTCCCTTGCTTCAAAATCAATGATATTCACAAAATAATCTTAGCAAATTAAATTTATCAAATTAAAATGCACGAGGTGCATTCAAACACTTATTTTGAGCATTCCTAGATTTCTGAAGTGACTTCAGACTCGACTACGTAATGGGAAGAAGAAAAACCCTTATGCATGAACATACTTCAGATTATCTAGATTCAATTTCTGCTTATTTGGAAGATCCCACTGTTTCCCTCAAAACCTTCATGTGAGCACTATACCTCAAACACTGGAACCCTTTAGAAATGTAGCAGAGTTTGTGAACATCACAAGAATGTTCTGCAACACTGCTATTCTGGTCCACAACCCTGGGCCCCAGTACGTGGGGTTATACACAGGCAAATCAAGGATGGGCCAGTTGTCCACAGCTAACAGCCACCTGCAGCCTCTGGTCACCAGTTATAATCTTCAGTTACAGTCATTTAGCTCAAAGGGATCAATTTTCTATAGCACAACTGAGTGACCATCAGCGGCTCTGGCACGTACATGAGAATGGTGACCCTCCCATTTTAGTTAAATGAACTGCTAACGAACCCTGTAAGTTTTACCGTGCAACTTCTGGCAAGGATAGAGGGTAGTCACCACTACTGAGCTGATGGGCAATGGCTTATTAAGGCAAAGTAATTGCAAGCTCTGTCACCAGTTTCTTATTAGGCAGCTCCAGCCAAGGTGACATATGAAAACCAACAGTTGTCTGGCCTATCCATTGCCACGCATCTTGCATAGCTGAAGCAGAACGAAGGAGAACAGTGAATCATTAAAAAAAATGCTCATCTGAATGCATCAGCAAGAGCTATCACAATTATTGTATCGGAGTGACTACTGTGTGTGTGTGGTATATTGGAAGCCTCTATAGTCTGGCTCACAGTGATTAACCAAAACATTCTATTATGAACAGTTGGTGAATTATTTTTTACCCAGATGGTAACACGCCGTCATCAAATGTTTGGTTTGATTTGTGTTAGCTGTATGGCTTTACTAACAGTGCTCTCACATTGTATGAAAAAAATGCCAGAATCATTGAATCATTCAACCATACAGTCATTAAGGTTGGAAAAGACCTCCAAGATCATTTGGTCCAACTATCCCCCTACCACCAATATTACCCACTAAATCATGTCCTTGAGTACCATGTCCAACCTTTTCTTAAACACCCGCAGCGGCGGTGACTCCACCACCTCTCTGGGCAACCCACTCCAACGTCCGACTGCTCTTTCTGAGAAGAAGTTTCTCCTATCTCCAACCTAGACCTCTCCCGGCACAACTTGAGGCCATTCCCTCTAGTCCTGTCACTAGTTACCTGTGAGAAGAGGCCAACCCCCAGCTCCCCACACCTTCCTTTCAGGTAGTTGTAGAGAGCAATGAGGTCTCCCCTGAGCCCCCTCTTCTCCAGACTAAACAACACCAGTTCCCTCAGCTGCTCCTCACAGGACTTGTGTTCCAGGCCCTTCACCAGCTTCGTAGCCCTTCTCTGGACACGCTCCAGGGCCTCGATGTCTTTCTTGTAGTGAGGGGCCCAAAACTGAACACAGCACTCAAGGTGTGGCCTCACCGGAGCTGAGTAAAGAGGGAAGATCACCTCCCTGGTCCTGCAGACTATACTATTCCTGATACAAGCCAGGATGCCATTGGCCTTCTTGGTCACCTGGGGCATACTGCCGGCTCATGTTCAGGTGAGCATCGATCAACACTCCCAGATCCTTTTCCTCTGCACAGCTTTCCAGCCACTCTGCCCCAAGCCTGTAGCCCTGCATGGGCTTGTTGTGACCAAAGTGCAGGACCTGGCACTTAGCCATGTTGAACCTCATCCCATTGGCCTCTGCACAACGACCCAACCTGTCCAGGTCCCACTGCAGGGCCTTCCTACCCTCTGGCAGATCGACACTTCTCCCCAACTTGGTGTCATCTGCAGACTTACTGAGGGTGCACTCAATTCCCTCATCCCAATCATCAATGAAGATATTAAAGAGGATGGGCCCCAACACTGACCCCTGGTGAACACCACTGGTGACCGGTCGCCAGCTGGATTTCACTCTTTTCACCACCGCTCTCTGGACCCGGCCATCCAGCCAGTTTTTAACCCAGCAAAGAGTGTGCCTGTCTAAGCCATGGGCTGCCAGCTTCTCCAGGAGAATACTGTGGGAGACCGTGTCAAAGGCCTTGCTGAAGTCTAGGTAGACTATATCAACAGCCTTTCCCTCATCCACCAGGCAGGTCACCCAGTCATAGAAGTAGATGAGGTTGGTCAGGCAGGACTTGCCTTTCATGAACCCATGCTGGCTGGGCCTGATCCCCTGGTTGTCTTGCACATGCTGTGTGATTGCACATGAGATGATCTGTTCCATAATCTCCCCCAGCACCGAGGTCAGGCTGACAGGCCTGTAGTTCCCCGGATCCTCCTTATGACCCTTCTTATAGTTGGGCATCTATAAGATAGCGTATCTATAGATTGGTGCCAGGAAGAGGTTTAAAAATTTACATGATTTAGTACAACTCTATGCAGATTTTGACATTATTTCATACAAGAATTACTCCTCTGTGGAAAGTTCTGCAAATGATTTTCTAACGTAGTTAGCATCTTATTTATTTCCAGCATCTTATTTACTTCCAGCACCTTATCTAGTTCCAGGTCTCCACCATTACCTGTCACAATATTTTGCACGATGGCAATGTGCCAAGAGATGCAATGTCATGTTATTAATTTTTAGTATATCATGTACATTTCAAGGCAGGCAGCCAAGGTTATAGGTGCTTTAGAAATTTAAAATTTATATATTTTCCTCCCTTTTTTTTTTCATATTTCTTGTTCTCCAGCATTTTTCATTTTATAGGAGGCTTGTTCTTGTTTTCTCCTTTTTCTCAATTACTGATATTTCTTTTTAGTGACCACAAAATAAGGAGTAATATATCACTAGTTATCTCTAAATGATAATTTTGAAATCCATGCTTTGGAAGTATATTAATAGTCACATCTGATAAGCCTTCTACTGGCTTGCAGTGACAGTTGAAACAAATACAGATTATATTTTTATTTTATTTTATTTTATTTTATTTTATTTTATTTTATTTATTTAAGTTTTAATTGATTGCAAGATATATCTGCATCTGCAAAGGTGAAATACTTCAACCCTCTAGTGAGCTGCATGATTTCCAGTTAGTTCTACATCCTTTTATATCAATCCCATGTGCCTAAGATGTGACTCGCTAAATACACATGTATGTTGAACAAAATATGTACATACTGAATGATCATTTGGGGAGGTGGGAGTGGTTATCTGTTTTCACTGACTGCATTTAACACTCAGAGAACAGTTGATCTCCCTGGTTGCCTGTTTCTCTCTGTAAACTGTAAAGGGAGACTGGGCAACTGGTTCAGGTCTGACTCACAAAGTGATATGATTTAATTAATTTAGCCATACGCTGTTAACTGAAGTGTGGCTCAATGCCTCAGTGAGATAATATTCTGTATTCAGGGTTGAATAAAATAGTAGTTGGATAATTACTTATTAAACAGAAACATTTCTTATAAGGTTTTGTCCAAGTCTACACATATATTTTTAAAATACATCAGTAAATTATAACTTTACAACCAAACTATGAATATACATCAATAAATTATAACTTTATAAACAGCTTGATGGACGAATTGCTTGTACCTACACCACCATCCCCTGGTTCTTGAGTTTAAGAACGGCATCTAGCCCAAGATATGTAGTGTGATCCCAACCCTGAAGCCAAGTGACCTGGAGCACTGAGAAACTTTGGACCCAAATCTGGAAATAAAAGTCACATCTGAGAACCCCTTTACCATTATCCAACGAAGTCTTGCCCATAGGTTGTTGTGTGGTTGTCACTTAAAAGAAATCAATGCATTATTTTGTGCCTTCGGAAAAGCTAGGTCCCTGTACACACATCATCTCTATTCCTTATTTTGGTGTACCTCAGCTCAGTCAATCATTAACTACAGTTGTATGGCATCTATTAATTCTATTCAAATCCACATAAAGGCTATTTTGAGCATATATAGCTGAATCGATAAAGCACAGTTCTTAGCAGGAAACTTCACTGAATGGCATATACTTTGTATTTGGAGAGAGGCTAGCTGCACAGCTGTCTTCAGAGTGGTGTGTTGATTTACCTGAATTAATGAAATGATTTCCCTGGGAACAGCAAAAAATGATAACTGACTTACAATATATTTTTGAAACTGTTTGGTCTTTGTACTATATTTCTACTTCAGTATACTAAAATGAAGTTTGTTTTCTAACTTAAAAACATGCCAGCATAGAAAATCTCAGTATCAAGCCACCTGAGAACAGTCATTAGGACAGACTCTAAAGAATGGGAGAGATGTTTACAAGTACTAAAAAAGAGGGATGAAGTCTAAGAAGGCTTAGGCCTTATCCTATAAACCACTTATTTGTGTGCTTCACATGCTACATTCATAAGAGATGGCCTGAACTGTGGGATATCTTTTCTGCATAAGTGAGAGACCTTTCACAAAGCACTGCATTCCTCACATCCTTGTGCATCGTGGAGAGAGCTGATTCAGTGAACAGACCCTGACTGAACAAATTGGCCTAGGCTGTGGCCCATTTTCTAAACTGTTTGATCGTCCAAAATCAGGAGCTATGGAAGGAGCCCACGGGCATGCTGCATGTTGCTCTTGCCTGTTGCAGCTTAGGCCTATTCGCTAGAGGACAGGGAAGGAGTCTGCAGGTGAACACTGGTTTTGTAGCAGTTGGCAGTCTGTGCACCAAAACACTAAAATGTAGGGAAACCTTGTGTTTAATGAAATGAATGAAACTCTTGGGTCAGCTGGGTGCATCTCAAAGTCTGGTGGATCCAGAGAGAGTGATCTTTCAGAGGAGACTGCGCCTGACCGAAGCAAGGGTTTGTCAAGGCTGGCTGAGGCCTACACAGCTTGGGGAAAGAAAACCACCTGTCACCAGGAGGCGAAGCCTGTGAGGAACAGGAACGAGAGTTATGAGATCACTCTTGTGCCTTACTTAATAATATGTTAAGCAATTGATAGCCCAGGTGTAGAAAGACACCATTTCCCAGCTCCACAAGCGACAGGCCCTTTTTGCTACTGAGCGTTCATGGCCGCTCATGCGTCCTTGTCCTCGGGAGCGCTGCACGGCCGTGACCACACGGTGTCACTCTTGGTCCAGGTGGACTTCCAGAGCCAGGGCACCTGCTGCCATGGGACCCGAACGGGGGTAAAGCCGGGGAGCAGAGGGCTCCAGCTGGGCAGCGTGGCTGATGGGGGCCTTCAGCTGTGGACAGCTATCGTTTGAGGATCTCTCATAACCAAATATTGGCACAAGCGGTGAAAAAGGTTCAAGGGATGTCCCGTCCAGGCCCAGGCGAGCTGCACAGAAAAGTGCCACTGCAATCGGTCAGTGGTACCATGTTCAAAGACCAGGGACCCCAAGGACATGGACATTGGCAGCCTTCAGCCCTGGCTATGGCCCTGACATCAGATTGGCAGCACAGCACCAGGCGAGCTCGCAGTCGGGCTCTTTATGCTATACTAAATCTGCAGAGAAGCACAGAGGTCCACTTTCCCCCACGACTACACTTTTTTTTTTTATTATTATTATTATTATTCAGGCACATGGGAGTAGGAGGAAACTCCTGAATAAACAATAGACCCCTGAGGTCTTCAGGGCTTCCAAACACTGAAAGTTGTAAAACTTCTGTCACGACTGCAGGTGACCAAATGGAAATATGTAGTGGTTATACAACATTATTGTAGTACCCATACCTTTACATAAAATAGGCAAACTGCTGAACTTCAGTCTCCCAAAGAAGAAAATTTTCATCTAGTGCCTTACCTGACAATAAAGCAATCTGCTGGTCAGATTGTCTCTGATTCAAAAAGTAAATGCAGCAGCGCATATCTGCGCTATCTGTTTAAAGTTTTCTTTTTCAAAGGACAAACCTTTTTTTTTTTTTTTCTTTGTTTACTCTCATTTTTTGGAAAGCAGTTTTGGAAGCATTTTTACAGAAACTTTCCAGAGACAGTTCCAGCCAGCATGGAAAATTTTATCTCAGTCTTTATATGTTGGTCTTGACATCAGAAACAGTAAATGTGGGGAGTGTCAGAAACCATCATTACTATAAACCATTTTGCTAGATCTACCAGGGATAACTATAGCCATATGGTATCACATGAACATCTGTAGAGCTGGTGCTACAGTAAAATAGGACAGTAATGTTGTTGAACATTTGATTTCACTTCTTAGAAGAGTGCAGATGGGCCAGGATTCATCTCCCTCATTTTAGGTACCCTAGGTAAGATGCCTAATTAGGACTGCCACACAAACTCTTTTCTGAGCCATGTCCCTCATTTTTTTGTTCTGGTATCTGTCAGAGGAAATTTTTCACTTTAGTTGCAAAGCATTACAAGAGTCTTGTTTTTCTTAGTTAATTTCTGCAGATTCTTTATGAGAAGTGTATGGAAAATGGTCATAGAATACGTTGAGAAAACCTTTTGGGGGAGAAAAAGGCATCTCCTGCTTAACTCTCTTAAGATACGCACCACCCTCCAGAAAGTACCTGCCACTTTGTTGATTATACATGGAGCATAAGAAGAATACCATCATCACCAAGGAAGCTTCAATTAACTCGCTAAGGTTCATGAAATGATACATGACTTCTGGTGCATAAAGATAAGCGATACAGAATGAACCATGTGAAATGTCTGAATTTGTGTATGTTTGTATACACCATCAATACACTGTCCAAGGAATGTAAGAGGGCCCTATGGTACTTACCGGACAGGATACAATATAATGTTTGATTTAAGGTTCATTGAGTAAACTGTTCTGCTACCTAAAGCTACCCAAGCCGGTGGCAGTTATAGCACAGCTGACTACCACAGACTGTCTCCCTTTGGGCATGCCTATAGTATGTTAAATCCAGGCAGATTAAAAACACAGGCAAATTATTCACCTTTGCTACACTGAAAATGGAGGCATTGTGTTGAATATGCATTGCTAACAGTTGCAGACTTTTGCACAAAGCAGCAGCAACATAATGAGCCTATGCACAGTAAAACAGTTAAAATTACAATCAGACTGGTTGTTTTTTTAAAAGTAACCCATTAAAATTTTACTATGTACTTGGTAAAGATGAAATGCACCAAGGGTACAGCTCTGAGTCACTGAAGTTCCACATTTCTTCATTATTAATGCCTCCAGTGTTTTTTTATTGAAATTGGTAGAAAGTATTTAATGTTTTTTTACGTTAAGGCTGCACTTTTCTGTTTGCATATCTACATGCAGCACCTTGCTAATGAGTGGGAAATGTAAGGCAAAGATAATGCATATCACAAAACTGTGTGGCATAGCAAGCGCAGTTTCATTTT
Organism: Anser cygnoides; assembly: GCF_040182565.1. Classification (NCBI taxonomy): domain Eukaryota; kingdom Metazoa; phylum Chordata; class Aves; order Anseriformes; family Anatidae; genus Anser; species Anser cygnoides. The sequence goes on along the minus strand of NC_089875.1, from coordinate 61,863,252 downwards.
CTATAGGAGCAAATTAGTTCTTTATATTTTAATACCTCTAGCCTAGAAGGCATCAACACAAAAGATGTTTCAGGCACATGATACCAGTGGAAAACTTTGCAAGGCCTGTCAGCACACTATTCAAAGAGTTACTGAACTCATGAATTTGAAGGTTGTTGAAGTCTGAGGGGGAGGCAGCTACATTTCTTTCATATCCTAACATGATCTGAAAGGAGAGGGGTTTCTTGGCTGCTATAACTTAGCATTTTCAGCTGTGAGGGTGGTTTCCCAGAGACACGATTTATAGCTGAAAACACTTTTTTTTGTTGTTGTTCCTTCATCCAGCAGATAATAAAAGATGGAAAATTACTGCATGTTTTTATCTCAGCAACATAATGAACAGAAATACCATCCCTATGAGAGCTTTGCATACACTTCCATTATTGCAGTGACATGAGCTACAGCAGACTCTGTCCAGGTTTTTCTGAGCAACTGCTCATTTTAATTCTCCAAATTGCTAAGACCACCAACTGCAATAACCAGTGGACAATGAGAGCTGTAAATAAGGTGCAGGCACTCAGTCCCTAATAGAAGGAAGCCATCCATCACCATGCAGAAAAAGAAATTGAATGGGATCACCCCAGAAGCTTAATTCTTGACTGAAAGAAGACAGCAAGTCCCTCTTGCAAGCCACCCAGCTGTAGTCAGTAATAAAAACCTGCTCTTTTTTAAAAAACAGCTTTTTTTTTTTTTTAAATGCATACCCCATCCAAGTAAGCATGTAATCAGTTGGTGAAATCTGCCCTCCTGCTACAATTTTTGTCACCATTGGTAAATTCAGGGTGCATCGTACCACCCCACATTATAGCAGCAATGTTCGATGCTCCCAGACAGATGCCCAGATGGGGAGCTTCCACTAACTAACCTTAGAAAAACCTACTTTTAGCACATATCTGCAGCATAGTGGTAAAATGGCTCAAGTATTTGTTATACAACTGTGCTAATGAGTTAATTCTTTAAGTGTAGTTAAGCTTTGTCTACACCAGAGAGCAGTACCATCATTCTGCTAGAGGTAGAAAAGTCCTTGTGGAGCCACGATGCTCCCACACAAGGGAGCCCAAACCGATATATACCCACTCTAACACCCACATTTATAAGACCAAGTATTTTGGCAAGCAGCATGTATCCTATGTGTGCAGCTTGACAAAATAATCATCACACGCCTAAGCAAAATTATACAGGTATCCTTGCTAATTGGCAGCTCAGATTCGTTTGTTTTGTTTTTGTTTTTTTTTTAAAAAAGCTAACTTTTTTCAGGGAGAAAACTTGTTTTTAAAGAAAAATGAGACTTCATGGACATATTTTTCAAGATTTTACTGCAAACCAATGGGTTTGGTCACAAAAAAATATGATACATATAACCATGTTAATTATATTACATTACAATGATAGTATACATTACAAGTAGGTCTGTAAGTTTAAATATACATCTAGAGTTACAACTGAATGTACAGATCTTTTTTACAATACATACAATCAGGAATGAAAAACCCCCAAAACCCAAAACCATAAATAATGCCCATTTTACAGATGACATCTTTTAAACAAAAAGAAAGGAAAAAAAAAAAAACAGAAAGAAAAAAAAAAGAAAGAAACCAACAGCTTTGACTGACTGCAGCTGGGGCATTTTGGTCCATAAAAACCCTTTCTAAAAATAGAAATCTTTTCATAGCAGCAATGCTTTCTTCAAGCATTTGGATACAAGTAGTTGTGAGCCCATTTCAATAATTTTAGTTGACTGTATAGATTTACAAAAAAAATTTCAAAATTACACTTAATTTATCTTCCAAATATGGAAGAAACAAACAATGCCCCACATTGTGGTATCCTGCAAGTGTCACATTGATGCTTTACACTAAGTCCATCTGTAGTACGCAGACCACACGCATACCATTTGTTCACATAGTAAACCCACATAAATGAACTAAGAAACACACTCTGCAACAGGGAAAGCTTTGGAGCTAACAAGATCTCATCAGAAAAAGGCACATTTCATAAAATCCTCATCACGTGCGGACAGATCTTCAGGCAAGGCTTTTCAGAGCATGATTTCAAAACTGCTTGTTCTTACTCCTACAATCTGCTGTAGCAGCCTATGGCAGCAGTCACTTTTATTTTTCTTTCCCAAGAAGACAGCACCACTTTGGGGGAAGAACGAATGGAAATGAAAAGCCTGTAACGCTCAGAGAGTGATGTGCTCTTCAAAAAAGCTTCCAGCAAACAGTGTAGTTGAAATTAAGGCTGCAAAGCTGCCATGGTGGAAATGTGCAAATTCTGTTTCAAGATGACCGGTCAACTGGCAGTTCCACCAGAAGGCCAAACAAAACCAAAAATAATAATTATTATTATTAAAAAGGGAAAGAAAGAAAAATGTTCATAAGAAAGAATCCACGGGTGGGGCATATGAGAAGCCCAAAAAAGCCTCAGCAGCTTCTTTGACACTGGCAGTGATGAGGATGCTGTCTGGAGACTGGCCGATGGAGTTGGGGACTGGCTCATCTGTAAACTCAGGATCAAAGTGCCGCAGGTCACTGGGGCCACTCTGTTGAAAGGAGAGAAATGGAAAGGCACAACATTTAGAACAAGTCTTTCTATTTTCTCTAAGTGCACAGTTCAATTCAGAATAGGACAAGCACCCTTGATCTCAGACTACCATCTCTGGACAAGTTATTAAACTGGCCTGAAAAAGTGCTCAGACATGTTGGTATCTGACAAGCCAAATGCTACTCTGTGCTTGTGAAGCTACCTCCTTTCTGCACCTTACTTTCCTCTTTAGTAACATGGGGATGATGGGGATTATTTTAAAATAGCCATGCAAATTAAGCATTTGTCAGAGGCCAAAAAAAAAAAAGCCAGCTAAATTTAGACTGTCCATCAGCAAAAAGTCAGCTACCGCTTATTTTTAACCTTGTCTAGACAGCCACAAGGAAAGGAAAGGCTGTGTTTCCCAAACACAGCTACCTGATTAGTTCCCTCTGGCTTCTGAGTGCCCCACAAAGACATGTAACATGTAGGAAGCGAAGACACTTTATACATTCTATAATTAGAAGTGATACGTACCACATTTGGGTTAAAAGGGGGGGTAATCTTCTTATTAATGAGATCATCCCAGTTAATTGGGGAGAAGAAGATGTGACTCTTAATCTCCATCTGTTACGGAGAAAAAAATAGATTAATTCAGACCCCAGCTAATATAAGTAATATGACCTAGTCATCTTCCTGTGCTGCGCACACGGAAGAACTGGCCACTTGGCACTTACAAAGTCCTCCTTGGCGCCAAGCCTCTTTGTCCTATCCTTCTGCAAAAGGCCTTCCAGGAGATGTCTAGCAGAGTTGGTAATATTTGGCTTCAGCTGCAAGGGTTTGTTCAAGATGTTATCATACATTTCTGCTGTGTTCCTGCTGTAGAAGGGCGGCTGTGGGAACAGCAATGGAGAGACCAAAGTTAATGAGGCTGACGACATGCGGGCCTGTGCTTTCTGAGAGCACAGGGAAAGCTCAAGAGCAAGCTTGTTTCATCTGCCACCGAGGGCTCACTGCTTACCAGGCCATAAAGCATCTCATACAAGACTGCTCCAAGGCACCACCAGTCCACAGTCCTGTCGTAGGGCTGCTTGTGCAGAACTTCAGGAGCAAGATACTGTGGGAGAGAAGAGAGCCTTGTTAGCCAAAGGGATCTCTGTAGTTAGGAAACCCCCTCAAGGCTGAGTGAAAGCAGCTTACTGAATCACAGCTTATCTAAGCTACTGGAAAGATGCAAGTACTTTATAAACAGGGAGACAGCTTGAAAGCTGTTCTCTCCCTAATCAACAAGCTCTCTGAGTCACCCATGTCCTCACCACAGCCTGATATTACAAGACCCATACTGCCTCCCATTTGCCTAACCCGCTGTAAAAATGCACAAGAAGCACCAGTTCTCACTGCAGGCTGAGGACTGGACGTACCTCGGGTGTGCCACAGAAGGTGGAGGTTGTGCCGTTGTGCTCTATGTTTTCTTTGCAAAGTCCGAAGTCGGTCAAGACAATGTGCCCTTGAGAATCAAGCAGAATATTCTCCGGCTTCAAGTCACTGTAGGAAAAGATGAAAGAACAAAAGCACTCGTTAGAAGAGCTAGAGCAAGAAGACTGTCTACAGAACTTCAATAAGCCAAAAAAAATGATTAAAAGCTATTTTGAGCTAATATTGAGGTCAACTTTTTAATGCTTATTAAACAAAAGACCTTTTTTTTTTTTAGTCTAACAAGCAGAACAACACTGCTTACCGATAAACTATGTTCAGGGAGTGCAGGTAGCCCAACGCACTGGCAATTTCAGCAGCATAAAATCGGGCTCTTGGTTCCAGGAAGCAACGCTCCCTCTGGAGATGGTAGAACAACTGCAGGAGACAGAAAGAACAAAGTTCTGTAAACGGCGCCAAAGCCTGTTAACAATGCACTTAATTAGACTCAACATATATAGCTAGGGAGAACAATGGCAGGAAATGGCCTAACGATCCTTTGGTAGTTCAAAACTTGGCAGGCTGGAAACATTAACTCCAGTAACTTTTCCCTCATGGCTTTTCCCCCTGGAACTCTTTTATTTAAAAGGAAGGGGTAAAAGCCTACCCTACCACTGTCACATGATAGGAAACGGTATTTAATTTTCTTGCTGCTTACCTCTCCACCATTGATGTAGTCTAGGACAAAATACAATTTGTCTGCAGTTTGGAAGGAGAAGTGAAGTCCGACTAGGAAGGGGTGTTTCACATTTTTCAGCAGGACATTGCGTTCTGACATAATGTGCTTTTCCTGAAAACATGAGAAACCATTAATGTTTAGCAACGGTATGTGCTGAGCAATAGCAGTAGAAATGTATTTGATGGACATCATAACAGCATCACTAAGAAGCAGCTTACCTCCTTCTTTTTCAGGATTGCTTTCTTCTGCAGGACTTTAACAGCGTAAAACTGCTCTTCCGCCTTATGCCGTGCAAGGAGAACCTGAAACAGGACAAATTCCCAGAACTGAGCAATACGAAAATACAGAACAAATTGTAAGCAACGGGAAACAACACTTTCTGTTAAACACTGAGCACTGCTACACTCCTCCAGTTCACCTTGCAAGCTCTTTGCTGGAAATGCCTAAAGCTATCACCACTCCCACAGATAAATAAATCCAGCCCTGAGCTTTTACAGTTAGCGTCATTTCCAAGGCGTATATTCCCTCAAGCTGAAGAAGCACCCCTGCCTCCTCACTCCCTTGCTCTTTTGTGACTCTTAAATGCAGTACTGGGCTCCTGCTCCCTGCAGCTCAGCAGTGAGCCAGGCATAGGGCAGCAGCACGTGCCTGGGTCTGTTTTAAACGACCACCAAAGCCAGTACAGGCACAACCCTCAGGCATTACATACAAGAGCTGAAGAATAGTCAAAACTACAGTAAAAAGAAGTTAAGTTTACCTTCCCAAAACTGCCTTTTCCAATCACTTTTAAGAAATGGAAGTCTGACGGTTTGGCATGTGGGTTGGATGATGGACCAAGATTGATCTGCTGCGAAGGACTGGGCTAGAAAAATAAACATGCAGAAAACACATTTATTAAAACAGCTTGGTGGCGAGAGGCTCAGCAATGCTTCTCTTTTTTAAAGTACAGATAAAGTGATCACAAAGGAGAAGATCAGCCCCCTCCTTATCACTAAAAAATTTAATCTAGACTTCTGCCATTAAGTTAAACGATTTGGTACTGCCCGATAAAAGTGTAACAGCAGCAGTTTACTTAAGAATTCTTTCTGAGGTCTTAGCCACATTCCATAGTGAAGTTCCAATTAATAAGCTTTATTTTTAAAATCTTCTTCTCCACTTTGGGAAAATGTTTCAGTCTAACTTGATTACTCTCTTTCCCAGCTACATCAATGCTATAAACTGAAGTTACACTCGTGATGCTAATTTTGCTACGCTTCTATTGCCGGCTCAGTTATGTTCTAAAAATGCTTCAGAGAACATTAAATCTGCTTACCGGAGGAGAAGGATTAGCATTCATAAGTTCAGGCTCTTGAGGCTGGGAGATTTTCAGAATAGACTGAACTTCAGGGCTGCAAGGAGAAGAGCACGCATAATCAGTCACCGTAAGCGTAAGGCACATCTTTCCGCCAGAGGGCAAGCAAGTACCGCGCTGGCAAAAGATCAGTTTTGGGTTGGGCTGTTACAGAAAGCAACTGATACAACCTATTCGGCTTGAGAAATAAAATCCATCTAGAGAACGTAAAATCAGCCGCACAAAGAAATGTATTTATGCCGTAAGTACAGATCAAAACAGGGACGGGGCTCTAGAAATCCCATCCGACTCATCTCGCCCAAACCCAGCTCATGAAGAACTGATGCAAGGTGAGTAATAATACTGCAAGAAGAGCAATTAACTCTTCAGTAACAGTCATGCCAGAGGCATTAGAGTAAACAATTTTTTTTCCTAGGTCTCACAAAACGTAATGGTATTTATTACTGAAACCCAGCCGAAATGTCTGATACTTACTGCTTGCATGCATAGGAGTTGGTGGCTATCTTCTGAATGAAGTCATTCAGCCCCATTCTTCTCTGCTTCATGAAAGCTACAAAATAAAAGGACAGGAGCGTTAAAAATTTTAAAAATAATAATAAAAAAAAAAGATCGTGAATCTATTTGCCTGTCCTGTAAAAAAAAAAAAAAAATCACACCACCCAGCAGCATCCCCGCTGCCCGCCTCACCGATGAGGATGGCCACCATGCCCCTCATCTTGGCGTAGGTCAGGGTGGGACCCGACGCCTCGGCTGCCTTCACTGTCATCGCACTGGGCTTGGGGGAGGAAAAAGAAGCCGGCACAAGGAGCCGACTGCGACCAGCACCGCACTGCTCCGGAGCGGCCCCCGACGGCGCTTAAGTGGCGGCGGAGCGGGGCGGGACCGGGGCGGGGCGGCGCCGTTCGTCCCCCCCCCCCCGACGGCCCCGGGGCCGTCGGGGGGGGGGGACGAAGGGCGCCGCCCCGCTGCCGGCCCCGGGAGACTGATTCCTACCCCCCCCCGCTCCCCGCTCCGGAGAACAAGATTTCCTGCCCGGTTTGCACTAAAACAAACAAATGTCCCTTCTGTGCGCTGCCCTGATCCCGGCCGGGCCGTTACCGAAAGGGAAAAGGAAAACAAACAAAAGCGAACAAAAAAAAAATATATAATAATAATAATAATATAATAATAATTCTTTTTTTAATGCCAAAAAGGGGAAAACGTAAGGGAAAATAAATAAATAAGTCCCGGTTCCCTGAACTTGGAGGCGGGGGGAGGAAAGGGCTGAGAGGTGTGCTGCTGGAAGTGGTGGGGAGATGACAAGTGCAGCACTGCAAACATCAAAAGGGAAAAAAGGAAAAAAAGGAAAAATAAAAGGGGGGTGGGTGGGAAGGAATTGCCCCTTTTGCTTCCCCTGTTCATTACCACTCGGGAACACGGTGTGTGGGGCACCGCTGCCGTGCCCCCCCCGTATCCCCCGGCCCCAATACCAGCCGGCCGCTGGGCGGCATCCCTTGGCAGCCGGCCGCACCTCGAGGGGTGACAGCAGCAGGGACTCCCAGCGAGGTGGGCGCAGGTCTCCAAAAGCGCCTTACACCGAGGGAAGAAGGAGGGAAAGGGGTCGGGGTCCCGCCGGGAGATGGGGGGGGGGGGGGATCCCTGACGTCCCAGTGCGGGCGCAGCGGCGCCGGGGAGGGCAGGGGCGAGGGGAGCGCCTGTTGGGGCTCTGCCTGCTCCCACTTGTCGCCTTCCTCACTCCCGTCGCCAAAACTGCCACTATTAGCGGCGGCAGAAATTAAAGAGAAAAAGAAAAAAAAGAAAAGAAGAAAAGAAATGGGCAAGAAAAAGAAACCCCAGGCTCTGCCACAGCCCCCGGTGCCCCGCACAACCTGCCGCGGGTCGCGGCGCCCCCTCACGCCCCCTCCTCTCCCCCCGGGTGCCCCCCGGTGCCCCCCGGCGCCCCGTCACCTTTCAGCGACGACTTCTCCTCCTTGCCCCTCATCTCCGCCGCGGGGCCGTGCTCTGCGCTCAGCAGCCGGGGGCGGGCTGAGGCCGGCCAAGTGCCCGGCCCGGGGGCAGGGGGAGGCGGCGGGGGGCGGAGGGGCCGGGCGCCGCTGCCGCTGCCCCGCTTACGAGCGCGGTGCCGAGGGCGCTTCGGGAGCGTTATAAACGCGGGCACGGGCCGCCCCGCACACTCTGCCCCGTTGCAACATCGCCCTCAAAATTACTGTCATCAGCGGCAGCCGCGCACACCCCGCCGCGGGGGGGCCGGCCCTGCCCTCCGCCACCCGCCCCGGCCCCACGGCGGCGCCAGGAGGCGCTGCCCGCACCCGCTGCGAGCCGCCGCGCACCGGGACCCCCCCGCGGGTCCCCCCCCCCCCTTCCCCGGCCGGGCCCCGAGCCAAGGCGGGCGGAGGAGGCGGCCCCGGGTCCGCTCCCGCCCCCGGGCGCCGAGCCGCGGCTGCCGGCAGCGCTTCCCCGCCGGCCGGATAGCGCCGGGCCGGGCACGGCCCCCAGCGCCTTCCGCCGGCAGCGCCCCGGCGGCGCCCCCCCGGCCGCGGGGCTCCGCCGCGCCCCCCCCGGCCGCCGCCCGGCTCAGGACACCGCTGTCCGTCCGTCCGTCCGTCCGTCCATCCGTCCGTCCGTCGGTTCGCCCCCCCACGCACGCGTCCGCTTCCGCACCGTGTACGGGAGCAGTGGCTCGGTACGGTGGGAGGCCGTCAGCTCCCAAACCCGGGTCTCCGGAGCCCGGGATGCGCTTAACAAGCCCCTAAATTGCGTTTTAAAGCTTTTCCCGGCGGTGGCGGCTGCAAAGCCGGTTGGAACGGAAGACGCAGCTCAAGCAAGGGAAAGGTGGCCAAGAGGCATCCCGTTACTCAAGGGCCGGCTCTTCTGGAAAAGGGTCGGGCATTGTGCAAATGTCGCCAGACCGCAAGGGCTTGCATCGAGAGTTTGTGTAGTCGCTGATAAGTAAAGACAAGAGAAGAGCCAAAATAATTACAGTGATGTTTCCCGCTCCCGTTACGTTTCTCCCTGAGATTAAAATTCTGGCAAATTGTCCTGAGCTTCTAAAGTTTTCAAAGAAAAAATTAATTATGCTTTTTCAAAGAAAAATGAATAAAGTAAAAGGTGGACATGCAAAATGAAAAAGTAAACGGAGACTCCACACCAGGAGCACGAACAGTCGCAGAACAACTTGCTGCAGGATGTGCGCACACCGAAGTGTGGGTGGGTTGGGTAATGGCTGGGTGAATGAATGGCAAAAAAAATACTTGAGGGCAGTGGAGTACAAAGGCAGTGTGCCTGACCCAGAATGTTCCTGAACCACGAACTCCCGGGAGCCAGGGGTGTTTTGGGGGCGAATCACTGAACAGTTGACTATTCCTGCTGTCTGCCTTAGAGGGGACTGTTAGCTGTTGCTGGTAACCCCATATGCTGGGCTACACAGACCTGGGGCTCAGGTCTTCATTCTGATACTGCCTGTCTGAGTGGTGTGGTACTGGGTCTGAGCTCACAGAATTTAACCGACTCACAAAGCCCCAGGTACTGCTGCTTGGTGGCTAGAAGAAAAGAAGAGAGAGAGCCGATTGCATTTTGTAACATAATATGAAGCATGACGCTGCTAAATGGCTCGGTTCCACGTAAAAGTAGCACCAGGTGAGCAGGCTCTCATCAGCCTCCTCACCATGCCAGCATTCGGACCAGGGTCCTGCTGCGGGGTGGTGAGAAATGCAGAAAGACACAGACTGCCGGACCCTTGGGCGATGCAGGCATAAGGGCAGAGCGGGCACGATGCGCTGGCTTGCCTGTATGAGGCAGGTATGGATAACCCTAGGGTCCTGCTGGGGACGTGCCCAGCGTAAAGCCTGTGGGAATGTGATTCAGTTCATCTTGAACAAACAAGCACACCGCCAGTGTGGGCCTGTGCTGTTCAAAGCACCTTCAGAAGCTGCTGGCTGGCCTGTGGAAATTCATCTCCCTCGAGAAGGCTCGCTATTTGTGGGGATTCTTCGTATGTAGGGGACGGGTGTTAGTCCCGCCTGGCAGTGCTCCCTGGGTGCACAGAAACTTTCCCCTCTTGCCCTTCAGGAAGGTCAAAGGCTCCAGCAGCCTGCATGGTAATCGTAATTTGCGAGCTCTCTTCCTCTGATTCTCATTGTACTGGTACTCATTGTCCGCTGCGGGGCAAGATTTACGCATGTCCTTCAGTGCCTCCATCCTTGAGGAATTAGATTCTCAGATAGCTTCTGAACTTCATTTTGGCAATGAATTCAGTGCTAAAGGAAAGAATCCCTGCTTACTTATCTCGCTGAATATAGATGTTAGGATGTGGCAGGTTGAACTGTTCCTAGAATTGCTTGGCTGACTCTGGACGGAAGCTTTCCCAAATTCTGCAAATATTTTCAGCAATATTTGGGTTCGGGTTAATTAAACAAAGACGGAATTCAAGCCTTGGACTGCAGCAATGACACTGCCCCCAAATGCAAAAGGAGATTGCACTCCTAACAGCGTCTGCGCTCTGAAGCAAAATCTCCAAAGCTTTTATTTTCCTCCCCTAAATCCCCAACAAACAAGTTCTTGCCTCTGACCTTGTAATTAAGTTTCATGTGCGACAGCCAAAACTTTCAGTCAAGACCTTCAGGCCGTCCCCGCAAACGTCTCTACAAGTAGCAGCAAATAGATAAGGACTGAATAACAGCTTTAATAACAACCCAAACAAAGATTTTAAATCAGGAGATTTCGAGTGATGTCAACAGGTCTGCTAGATGTTGTTCTGGCAGGAGGGTTATCCACTCAAACCCCTATAGATCTGGAAACATCTAATTGATTTCAGTCTCGTATTTTGCCAAACACAAATTTGGAACATCTTTTATTTTACTTTTCTGATGCGTACAGAGCAGGTTTACTGCCTCGTCAATAAGAGGCTTTAGTGCCAAGGGATTACGCTCACAGGATCACAGAGTGATGCAGGGCTGTACCGAGAAAAAAAAAAAAAAAAGTAATTCCTGTCCTTGTAGAAAGCAGTGGAAAATTACAGCATCCTTTAGATGCACTGACCTCTAGTTAAAAGAGCTGATAAACGATGGCCCTAACTTCCATTTTAACTCCAGCACACTGATTTGAGTCTAACGTAGTCGTCCCTGCGACTTTATGAGCAAATGATGCTGGCATTTGCATGTCTTGCTCTGAGTGTGCCCCCCAGCAAAAAAAATATATATATATATATATATATTTAAGTCCTTGCATTATTGAACAGCCTCTCTAGCTTAGCGTCCTCATAAAAGCAGGTTAGATGACAGATACTTGAATTCATTATTGTTGTTATGAACTTAAAATAATGTGCTGTGACTGAGTAGAGTTTGGTGTTATCCGAATTGAATAATGCTAGTATGGTAAATGAGGTGAAAACATCAGATGGCAAGATGATAAAAAGGGCTCATGAGAAAGATGATTCTTCATCATGCTGTAAAGTCTCTCTGCTGCTCTCCTTCGGCCACAAGGCAGCCTAATGCGAGCAGCGGGTACGTGCTCCAGAAGGAAGAGTGTAACAAGCACTGTCTGCTGACTCTAGCACTCGGACTTCCCTTGAAAACTTTAGCTGTTGAAGGATAATAGCAGAGATGGATTTAGGCATTTTCTGTTGAGAGTACAGCTTGAGCAAGTTTCCCCGTACCTCTCGCTTAAACATATGTGCTAAAATACAAATGATAACTGATCTAACCTAGCAATCAGATCACCTGTCTTGCCCCTATCGCTTCATCTAGTGTTCCACGAGGTGTTTTCTACCATGATATCTCAGTCCCTTTTATGTATTTACAAAGCCCCCATCATCATCATTGTAGTTCGTTATCTTAAAAGGAAGATCTCTTTAAGCCTGTAAGCCCTCCAGCAACCTTGAGTTAAGGTACTAAATGCCATAAATAGTGAGCAAATTAGTCAAAGAGAGGAATTTTTACTAGAGAGAGGTTCAGTTGGCTGCTAACTCGAAACAGCAACTTGAATTCCCTGAGGTGAATTGGATATGCAAATGGAGGTGTACTAAAGGCAGGCTCACGCTGTCAGGTCTCATTGCTTTTCATCTGGGTGATACCACCCTGACTCTTGCCATCGTGTCAACTGCTTTAATATTCCTTACTATTTCTATGAGGTTTTCTTTCAGGAGGCTCGCGGGGGTGGAAGGATGCTCACCATGCACGTTAAACCAGGCTTTATTTGTGGGAATTTATCTTCAGCGATGGGAACATATTTATCCAGTTTTAGTATGTATTTACTACCTAGTTATCTGGTTGTTTTCAGTGGGGTTATTACCTATTTCTCAGGGTAGAATAATTAGTCTAACCTAGAGGGTGAGGAAAGAAGTGTTAATTTTGCCCTAGGCAAGTGGTCCAAAGCAGGGTCCAAATATGCATTTTCGTATTCATACACTATACATTTACCCTTCTTAAGTTTGGGCATTTGAGGTAGGCATATAGTCACCAAGGGTACCCACCTTGGTCAGAAGAGAAAAATAAGCAACCCGGAGGCCACTCAGTGAATCTATGGCCTGAATCGGTCAGTGTCTAATCTGTAGTTGAAGGAATTGGGGCCTGAAACCCACAGACAGGTAGTGGCTCTTTTGAATCACAGGTGTTGTTTTTTTTTTTGTTATATCTGAAGCTTCACGTGTAAAAGATGTGGAATTACTTTAGAGGATCATGTTGTCAACATGCCTGGAGAGAGCTGAGACTCTAGCCGTTTTTTCCCGGATTTATATATATTTATATAAAAAGATAAAATCTTAGGGCAAGTTTAAATACCATACATGGTATGCAGAGATTCCTGGCATGCCTCAGTTCAGTCTAGCTATGGACCTGGAATAAGACTTGTAACATTAGTATAATGCTCCATTGTGCTCCTCAGGGATCAGTTATACATCTTGGTTTCACGCTGGTATCCCTGCATGGTTCTGTGTTGTGCTGGACAGACAAGACATACCAGCTTTCTTGAAATTAATTGACGTACCTTGCCTTGCGCTTTGCCTGATAGCATCTCAGTGTGATCTAGAAGAATTACTTCTATTTTATACAAGTGGGAATTAAACCGCAGGGTAGACAATGTGTCTCATCCAAGGGAAGTCTGCGGCAGAACTGAAAATTAAATGCAAAGTAAACTTTCCCCCACTCTATTAAGTGGATTAAGATTAGGACAGATGATCTCCAGAGGTCCCTTCCAACCTAAACCATTCTGTGATTCTGTGATTGCTCTGTAGCACTATATATTCCGTATCTCCCAACTATATATTCCATATCTGCCAACATCATACGAGCTGTTACATGCATTGTAAGTAGACAATTTAGGATGGCAAGATCACTTTCAGTCAGAGCAGGCACTGCAGGTGCCTGCTGTACCTTGGTGGATCCCACCTAGATATCTAGCATTACTGTAGCCCTGGTTCCCTTCCCAACAGCAACAACCGCCCACAAAGAAATACGTGGGACTTAGAAGCACTGACAACTAAAAACTGTTCTTGCGGTTCAGGAAAGGACCTGAATCCAGATCTGTGGGGAAGAGAAGGCTCCATATCTATATCTGCATTTAACTGGCAACTGGGAAAATCGCCTATCTCGGAAATGCCAGGAAGGTGCTTTTCCCACAGCACAGGATCACCACAGAGAATATTACTGTAAGACAAAAAAGTCCCATAGCTGTTTCACAGGCAGATACAGAAAGAACCAGCCACACACATCTGCAGCTTGAATTTCTTTTTTTCGCTTCCAGATACTATTTTCAAACCTGCGCAGTCATTCACTATGCTGTGAATCTCTTTGTAGTATTCCAGTTAGCCCAAATCTTTTTAACACCTTAAGCCCTAAAGTAATTTGGGAAGCTTTGATATGGGTTTCATTTACTTTGATAGAAGCTGTCTTTTTTTTTTTTTTTTTTTTTTGATAAGTGCTTTACATGATTAAGAAGAAAAGAAAGAAGAGCTTAATTTCAGGCAGCCAAGCTCAAATGTTTTGGCCATAAGTTTACTAGACTTCAGGGCCAAAAGGAACTACTAGAACATCTGTCCTGTCTCTCTGCATAACACGGACTTGCATTTGCTCCTGCATATATCAGGTCCAGCAACTTTACCGTTAAAGTTTCTTGTCTCTTCCTTTTAATGCAAGCTTGACTATCTCAACATTTTCATCCAGTTCAAGGATAATCATCAGGAGGTTTTGACAAGCACAGACACCCACCCATGCCTAATCATGCAGTCGACCACAGGCTGTGAGTACATGACCTTTCCAGCCTTCAGCAAGGGCTTCCTCACCCCGGCGCGTCTGCAGCTGCTCGTCAGCACCCACAGGGTGGGTGTTACCAGCCCGTGGGTCGGCTGGCAGGTCTCCACGGGGAGCTCCCACTGCCTCCATCAGCCAGCCAGGTGATGAGCACCTGGGCAAGGCCTCTGCAGCTGGCACAGCTGGAGCTGGAGGCAGGCCCAGGTCCCAGCCTGCTTGGCCAGCGTGCGAGGCAGTGAGCGCAACACCGCTGATCTTAGACGCATCGGCTGCCTTGTCATTTTAACCTCATAAAAAAGGGATGCAGATGTGGAAGTGTGCCACTCCAAACAGTTGCTGCTACTTCTGTAACATTTCCCATCAGAACCTTACAGCACTTTGATTTGTTCAGGAAATACCTGCATATGGGAACGGGGAACAGGAGGTCTAGCATATGGGATTACTGCTGAATGCAGTGTGACACTGACCTCCATATCTGCAGTGAGATGAACACAACACCTCTCTGCTCTGCTGAGCTGAATATCATGTGTCAATCTTTCATACAAGACAGCTTTAATAATGCTATAGAATATTAAGGAAAGGAAAGGGAAGGGAAAGGGAAGGGAAAAGGGAAGGGAAGGGAAGGGAAGGGGAAGGGAAGGGAAGGGAAGGGAAGGGAAGGGAAGGGAAGGGAAGGGAAGGGAAGGGAAGGGAAGGGAAGGGAAGGGAAGGGAAGGGAAGGGAAGGGAAGGGAAGGGAAGGGAAGGGAAGGGAAGGGAAGGGAAGGGAAGGGAAGGGAAGGGAAGGGAAGGGAAGGGAAGGGAAGGGAAGGGAAGGGAAGGGAAGGGAAGGAAAGGAAAGGAAAGGAAAGGAAAGGAAAGGAAAGGAAAGGAAAGGAAAGGAAAGGAAAGGAAAGGAAAGGAAAGGAAAGGAAAGGAAAGGAAAGGAAAGGAAAGGAAAGGAAAGGAAAGGAAAGGAAAGGAAAGGAAAGGAAAGGAAAGGAAAGGAAAGGAAAGGAAAGGAAAGGAAAGGAAAGGAAAGGAAAGGAAAGGAAAGGAAAGGAAAAAGGAGAAAGGGAATCAACAGTCTCTCTTTTTTTTGTTTTTGTTTTTGTTTTTTTTTTTTTTTAATCAGGGGACTAGAAAAAACAGCTCCTGGAACTTGGGCGTGTTCCAAACATGTCTCAGCCTATTGCAATATGGGAAATATTACGAAGCACTTCCTATTTTATAGACATCAGAGTTCTTTAGAAATAACAGATAATGTTTCAGATGAGGAAATTGAAAAATAAAAGTGCTAAGCAAATTACTGTACAGTGAGACAGCGGATCGAAAACAAAGCTTTTGGTATTGTACCATTTATGTCAACAAGTGAATCATTGAGGGTGAATACACAATTTAAATCTGGAAAGTCTATGCACAATGTAGCTACCGATGGCAGCTTTAGTTGCTTTAGTTGCTTCCAAAGTATAACATTGAGGGCTTTTCCACAGTTATATTAAATTGTACTACTAGTACAATATTAGCAGTTTTCACTTAGCCATGATATTCACTTATGCTTGTTTTTATCCAAAGATCTTTAAGCCGTCACACAGGCAAATACTAACAGTGACATTTCAAAGCATGAAGACATGGGGAAGTTGGGTTACTTGGGTCATTGTCATATGATGAGCCCAAAATAGAAAAAGCATCTTGCAGAGCTTGTGACTTCTATCCCATGCTCCCCTGTTCAGACATACAGCCCACCTCCTGCGAGGCGCACAGCTAGACGGGCAGTAGTTCTGTTCATTTAGTGACTGACCCAGACTGACTGACTCAAAACAGGCGTTGAAATCTCAGCTGTCGGACTCTGAATCAATAAAATGCTGTCCTCTCTCAGTTTCCATCAGATTTGCAAGTAATGTTCTAGTTTTGACCCATTTCCTAATTTTGAAATTCTTAGTGCTTGTCACAGAATTGCAATAAAGGCAGACAAGAAAAGCGCAGAGATAGCTAACGAATTTCTCAGAATGGAAGAAAAACTATTTTTGCCATTGTTTGAGATATGGAAGTATAAAATACACAGAGCTGCATCTGTCAGATTCAGCTGAGTAGTAACTCTCTGTATCTGCATAATTCTTTTTTGATTCCACTTTATCTGCTTCAAAATGGATAGTACGTGGCAGTAAAATATGCTCAGCTTTGTCTGGAGATATCACTCTGAAGTGTTTTTTACAGAATACAGTCTTCTCATCTTTAGTATTATGTATACATATGTAGTTATTACTGTGATCATGTTTTTCATTTAATATGTATTTATTCTCTCTTATTTAACTCTTCTAATTTGAACAGCATACATAGAACTTAAAGCTCTTTCATCTAGTTTCAGGTCACACTGATGAAAGATCTGTAATCACTCAAGCCCCAGAGCAACAGCCCTGGTTGTTCCAAGTGTTTGTCTTTAGGTGCTGCAACCACAACTAGCAAACTTCCAAGTTGCTTAGGCAGTGTGACCTGAGTCATAGAATAATAGAAAAGGACTTCTATTCATGCTTTTCTGTTCACTGGAACATACTTAAATGTACAGTAATGACTAATGGAGCAGTGAACACAGTTGTTGAAGACAACTTAATAGGAAAATGTGATTTGTTCAGGGGTGGGGGTGGGGGGTTGTTAGGATTTTAGAAACTGTGAGAACCAGCATTGATTCATTAATATAATGAGGTTTTGTTTCTTAATCCACATTTTTATTCTCAGATGTGGTGTTTTTAAATATAAAAGAATTTTATGGGACTGAGACATCGGATTCCATTTTGTTGTATAAACCTACTTCTGGCTGCTGGGATAGGAAAAAAGAACTTCTCTGAGTGTTTCTGAGTTTCTTGTGTCTTCCCCTTTAGCGGTGTCTTTCCAATTCTGTTTGTTCATGGGTTGTTTAGATTTTTGGAAAACTATTCATGGACCACCTTGTGCGGTACAACTATAACATTTTAATAATTAAACACCTGTAATTAAGCTATGCTTTGAGTGTTCACTCACTTGCCTTTTTCAAGAATGTTTTGAGAATATTATTACTTTGATTTCCTTGTTATCTTTGCTTGACTGATTACTTAAAAGAAGAATTGTGACCACTTTTCAGGTCACCACCTGATGTGTAATGGACTGCTGGCACGGCAGAGGCCACAGGCTGAGAAACACCTGACAGTGACCATTACTGCAGATGAGATGCTGGGTCAGGCAGGACTTTGATTGGACCAAAATGGCAATTCAGATGTTCTCAAGGCAATTTGAGAATGGTAAGCTGATTAAAAACTATTTTATGTTTTCAGTTTTATCAATATGTTACAGCTATTGACTTGTAAAATTCCTCTTTCACCACTCATGATCATTTTCCCAGGAGATCTTTAAATGGCTTTCAAAATCGAATTTTACTTTGAATTGGCTCTGCAGGAAGAAAAACAGGCTTCCAGGCCGTATGCCATCATTTACCAGCATTGCTCAGCATCCCGACAGTTCCGTGGGGCCGACTTGTAAGAAATGTGGAATAACTGAGATGAACAACTGAGATGCTGAATTCATTTCACAAAGCAAAATATTTGGACTGCTAGAAAAAGAAAAAAAAAAAAAAAAAGGAACTGGCGTGGGAGTAAGTGGGGAACTCCATATAGAAACAGGAAGTATCGTGTGGCTGATAGGAAACGGGCGCAAAGCATCTGTTTTGGTAGTATTTTCGCTTGTTTTGGGGGTATTTCCATAGTGAACTGGAAATTGGCCTTGTGTGTAGGTATTACTTCACTGCTGAGCAAAAGGAAGGCACTAATTTGGAGCGCAGCATAGCAGCTGTCAGCATTACTGCACAGCAACACCGCACAACAGCTGAAGGCCACTCGTGCAAAACACAACATCCCACTGAGGCTGTGGATGACCGTAGAGCTGCTCTGACCTGCCATAAAGTGTAAACAGCCCTTTGACTTCTATAAAAACAGAAAGCTGTCTTCCAGGCTGCCTTTTCTGACTAGGACCACTTCTGCCTCCAGAAATGCTGGGATACAGCCCCATCGACACTACAAAAACTACAAGGCAGCAAGGTGCGAACACGACAAAAGCACTTTGTGACCCTGTTTGGCAAAGCCTTTACCACACGTGGATCTGACAGGAGGGAAGCGTAGCTCTCCTGTTTCCGTAATTGTTAGCTGGTGGCCGGTCTGGAGCACACTCCCAAGCTCTGTGGCGTCAGGGCTGTTTGCTCCTTTGGTTTTGTCACAAGATTGGGTTTTTTTCTTCACAGAAGTCAAGTCCAAAAATA
The DNA here is from genome assembly GCF_040182565.1 of Anser cygnoides. Taxonomy (NCBI): domain Eukaryota; kingdom Metazoa; phylum Chordata; class Aves; order Anseriformes; family Anatidae; genus Anser; species Anser cygnoides. Next base: position 61,844,681 of record NC_089875.1, on the reverse strand, counting down.
TGACAGTTTTCCTTGTGTCAGTGAAGTTCTACTGAGGCAGTAGGTCTTGAGCAAGTTGTTTGTCAGACCTCCGCAGAGCTCTGGGGAGGGTAGTGTGCTGCCCTTGATATGATGAAGTCATTTTTAGAGGAAGTCCTTGTACGGACGATTTACTCATTGCTTTGGAAGATTTTAAGTAGCATTTCCACCAGGACCAATTCATATTCCAGATTGGATTTTCATTTTTTCAGTCATTCCTCAGTCATCTGGGAGGTGGAGGTAAGCTTGGATATGCTGGTGCGATCGGGCACCACTGAAAGCTCAGACAAAATCCCTGACAGAAGGCTATTTTAGACCTCCCCCTCCATGACAGAAGTGTTCTGCTTTTACAGAGTTATAACGGGACTGAAATAAATGAAAGATATATTTCAAGGTTGTCATGGTAAAGCTCCTGAGAAACATATTTAGTGAGATGTAGAGCCAGACAATTGTTTGGAGGGCTCTTTTTGCGATTGGCTTTCCTGTCTTTGAAGAATGAAACCTGTTAGCTTAAATGATTTCAAATACGGCCCATCACTGTTTGCTAAATAGATCACATTAATTTACATTTGTCTTGGAACACGGTGTTACAGAAGTGACAGGGGATAACTTGTTTTTAACTCCATCTTTTTTCTGTCCTTTCAGAATCACAAAATGGTGGAGGCTGGAAGGGCCCTCTGGAGGCCATCTTGACCCCAACCCCTGGTCAGGCAGGGTCACCCAGAGCAGGTTGCCCAGGACCATGTCCAGGCAGCTTTTGAAGATCTCCAAGGAGGAGACTCCACAGCCTCTCTGGGCAACCTGTGCCACTGCTCTGTCACCTGTACAGTACAGAGGTGCTTCCTGATGTTCAGACAGAACCTTCTGTGTTCCAGTTTTTGTCCACGGCTTCTTGTCCTGGCACTAGGTATCACTAGAAAGAGCCTGGCTCCATCTTCACTGTTGTTCCCTTCAGGTATTTACATACCTGAAGGTATATATGGTTGATGAGATCCTCCCTGAACCTTCTCTTCTCCAGGCTGAACAGTTCCAGGTCTCAGTCTCTCCTCACAGGAGAGATGCTCCAGTCCCTTCATTGTGTTCATAGCACTGTGTTGGACTCCTTCCAGAATGTCCATGTCTCTTCTTCTGTGGAGCTCAGAAGTGGGCACAGCACACCAGGTGTGGCCTCACCAGTGCTGAACAGAAGGGAAGGATCAACTCCCTTGATCTGCTGGCAACACTGCTTGATACTTCCTAGGATACCAGTGCCCTGCTTTGCTACAAGGACACATTGCTGGCTCATGTTCAACTTGGTCCTTTTCTGACAAACTGCTTTCCAGATGGGCAGCCCCCAGCTCCTCCTTGGAGTGATCTTTTTTTCCTTAATATTTTCCTGCATTTCACTTTGTTTCCTCCCTCAGACCCTTCTTTCTTCTTCACTGTTCCTATCTGAAGACAGCACTCTGGAAGCAACATCTTCAGCTACAGTCACGTTCAAAGGAACATCACCAGCTCAAAGTCATCTTCAAAATTGTTTAAAGTGAAAGAGATCACTTTAACATATTTTTATTGCATAAGGTAGAGTCAAATATAATTAAAAAATTGCCTCCAGTCAAGAAGGATGTTAAGAAACTGGGGAGAGCCTAGTGGAGGGCTACCAGAATGGTCAGGGGGTCTATTGTACAAAACCATTGAAGAGCTGGGTTTGTAAGAGCTGGATTTGTTTACTCTGATAAAGAGGAGATCAAAGGCAGTTGAACAGCAGCCTAGCCCTACCAGTACTTGAAGAGGAGCTACACTGACACCAAAATTTTCTCAGTGGTAACAGGAGGTGCAAAAGGGGGCAACGGCAGCAATATCAGTGTTCGGTCTAGACATTATGAGACAAAATGCCCATCTGAGGGTAGTGCAGCCCTTGAACAGGCTTCCTTAAGAGAGGGAAAAGTCCTTGTCCCCAGAAATTTCTAAACCTCAGCTAGGCAAAGCCACACTGACCTGCTCCACTGCTGGTCATAGGCTGGCCTTGGGAAGGGATGGGATGGGATGGGATGGGATGGGATGGGATGGGATGGGATGGGATGGGATGGGACGGGACGGGATGGGATGGGTTGGTCCCTCTAAAAATCACTCTAACACTGTAAAATGAGGTACTTGTCCTCTTAAAACAGGTAGTGTAGAGTCTGGCATGCTCTCCCCATTAGTTAGCCAGTCCTTTCTGAACTACAGGTGGGTTTTTTGTCTGGAAGAAGAGAAATTTTATTTTCTTTTGAAGGGAGGGGTAATATAAACTAACCTAAACAGTTTCAGTAATTCTGGGATAAGTGGAATACTTGTGAATACTTTTCTTTCTTTGAATTGAATGTGTTTCATGAAGGCAGTGTCCCCTTGGTTTTCATTTCCCATCAAAACTCTATGTTCTTGTGTTTGCTGAAAGATGTTCAGGCACAGAGTAATGCTGAGATTCTAGCAAATATGCTTCCAGCAGAGCAGAATCTGTAGTTTCTGTGGTTAAAACTGTATTGCAATTCTGATACATCTGTCACGTAGCAACAAATGTAAGAGGAAAAAGTTTGTGTGAACAGAGAAGTATCTGTCCTTCAGTCAGGCTTCTCCTGAGCTGCAGAGTGATTCTAAATGTAGTATTACAGACGGCATTATACTTCATCTTAAAGGATATGTATAGATCTTAGGGCATGGTAGGTCACCCTGTATTAGAACTTGCATGATCTCAGCTCTACAAACCAGTGTCTTCATTTTTAGGTAGGCAAGTAGAGTCCTTAGTTTTAGTGGGATGATTTACATCCACGTGATTATGCATACGTGTGTTTATATAAGTTCTTTATTCATTCAATATTTATGATTTTTCTGCAAGTTATCCTAATGAAATCTTTGCTCAAATAACGGTTTTGTTTGTTTTGTTTTGTTTTCTGGGATTGTCCACAGGCACCCAATGCCTTTTGTGTGGAGGTGTTTCTTTCACAGTTTCCAATTCCTCCTCAGGAATAAATTCACTTAACTTGCATGTCTTAAATACTTTTTTTAGAACATAGGCTGTAAGCCACAATCTTGTATTTGCTGCAATTACTTTTAACATACTTGCATACCTCATTCTTCGTGCAACTATATTAAAAGCAGCAACAATTTTCCATCTGTTTTAATTTGCAGCAAATGAGTTTATGCTGCTTTATTTTAGGAAGACAAGAGCTTGTCTTCTTCAGTAATTATCTCCAGACAATGCTGGTTGAATGATGTGATAGGCTAAATGAAAATGATAGTTTATCTCAGGTAAACTAAGCAATTTTGTTCCAAAATATTCAAGTCTGATTATAATAAAAGGCTTTGAATTCATTTCCCTAACCACTGAACTGGTGTTCACAAATCGCCTTCCCATGTGTACAGTGACAATGCAGTTATAAATATCTCCTTTAGACTAAGGAGGATATCAAGAAAAAATATGATTGTTGACATCACTTAAAATGAAACCTTTTTGTACTGGCTACCAGGATCACTTCTTACTCTCCTAGTTTCTGGGTAGCGGGAAGGTTTTTGAGCTTTTCATACAGTTACAGACGTAAGTCACTGATACAGTTCAGGTAAAAAACAGTTGACAACATAGTGTCTTCTTCACATGAACAAAAGCCTTCCATCTCCTGAAGGTGGCCTTCTGTGTAGGAACTGGAAAACAGCAGGTTTCTTTGAAGAAGGCTTCCCCTCTTGCCTCAAGCAATCACTCTCTGCCTAGGGCCTTGAAAGGTAGCTAGGGGATAACGAACAGCAAACCATAGTTAGCCCTTCTCTCCTAAAACACATTTATCTCAGAGTATTTGCATATGTGGGAAAAGAGCTAAATGTCTCCTCAGTCAGATTTTTCTGTTGCAACATCCATTTCTGCTGCATGATGGTATGGGCTGATGAATACCAAAGTGATGGTATGCAGTGTATGACCTTGTTAGTTTTCCCCCTTTCTGGACAAAGCTTACCCTTTGAGAAGTGCAGTCTCACAGATTTCTCTTGCAAAATATATTGCAGAGAAATACGATACATATAGTCCTCGCATTCACATTACAAAAGACAAAATTCTGTCTTTTTTGTCTGTTTTCATTGTAAGGAACCAACTTGGGCACAATCATAATTTCAAGGTCACCTTTAGAAACAACAGCAAAAAAATCAGAAAAAAAAAAAAAAGAGCAACTGAGTATTTACATTTTTCTGTGGGGGCATCAGTCAATATGGCCTTTTTATGATTTATTATAATTACTATTAAGTTTCCTTCAATGCCTATAAAATACATAACAATAGTTCTCTGTGGGCAGGAGCCAAGCAATCCAAATGAATATCCAGGAGACTCCTGATACGCAGCTTCTCTTCTATGCCACATTTTCCTAGAGCTATTATTCTCTATTAATCTTGAAATGACCCACGTTTCTGTGTGATTTATTGCTTAGCTGCATAACTGCACAAAAGGTTTGTGGATGATGCCCCTCATATTGCTCTTCAGAAACATAACACTCCTGCAAGGCCTGGAGATTTTTTCACTGGCAAGACTCCAGATAAAACGGCGCATCCTTTCCATGAGGTCTTGCTAGCCAACATGTGGATCCCTGCAGGGAAAATGGGACCTCAAAATGAAGAGAGCTGCAGTTTAGATATTGGCTGGAAAACACAATGTGGTGGAGGAAATGTAAGGGCAAAATTAAAGGGAAGATCTGGATATCCTGCTGGCACCTGGGAGAGCAGTGGAGGTGCTGCCTTCTTGTCGCTCTGCTGTTTTCTCTGGTGGCCTCTTTTTTATCCTCTTTCCCTCCTTCGCCTTTGTTCACCAACACTGTGCCAATGTAGCAGTTTCTCTAGAAATCTTATCTACTGCCACACTCTGGGAGAAATCCCTTTAGGGCCTTGGTTTGACTCATTTGGGTCTGGTCTCCTTCACCATATTCTGTGGTAAGTCAGACCCCAGATTTACAACTCAACAGAATGAGAAGTCAAAAAAAAAAAAAAAAGATAAAAAGATATAAGTACTTAACTCTGTGCTATACCTGCACAAATTTTGCAAGAAAATGGGACTCTGAGGACAATAACAAGGATTGGAACAGAAAAGAAAGGAGTAGAGGGGTGTTGAGGAATCTCCAGCACTGAAAGTTAAGAAGCTAAACCCAGCTTGTCTAGCCTTCCTTCATAGTCAGAGGAGAAAAAAGGACAGATAGAGACTGATTCTTCTCCTCCTCAGACAGGAAGTTCAAGAAGTTCAACAAGGCCAAGTGCCGGGTCCTGCACCTGGGGCTCAACAACCCCAAGCAGAGATACAGGCTGGGAGATGAGTGGCTGGAAAGCTGCCTGGCCGAGAAGGACCTGGGAGTATTGGTTGACCTGGGAGTATTGGTTGACAGTCGGCTGAATATGAGCCAGCAGTGTGCCCAGGTGGCCAAGAAGGCCAACAGCATCCTGGCCTGCATAAGAAGCAGTGTGGCCAGCAGGTCTAGGGAAGTGATTGTGCCCCTGTACTTGGCTCTGGTGAGGCCGCACCTTGAGTACTGTGTTCAGTTTTGGGCCCCTCGCTACAGGAAGGACATGGACGTGCTCGAGCGAGTCCAGAGAAGGGCGACCAAGCTGGTGAGGGGTCTGGAGAACAAGTCTTACGAGGAGCGGCTGAGGGAGCTGGGCTTGTTCAGCCTGGAGAAGAGGAGGCTCAGGGGCGACCTGATCGCTCTCTACAGTTACCTTAAAGGAGGCTGTAAAGAGGTGGGGGTTGGTCTATTCTCCTACGTGCCTGGTGACAGGACGAGGGGGAATGGGCGAAAGTTGCGACAGGGGAGTTTTAGGTTGGATGTTAGGAAGTACTTCTTTACCGAAAGGGTTATTAAGCATTGGAACGGGCTGCCCAGGGAGGTGGTGGAGTCACCATCCCTGGAGGTCTTTAAAAGACGTTTAGATGTAGAGCTTAGCAATATGGTTTAGTGGAGTACTTAGTGTTAGGTCGAAGGTTGGACTCGATGATCTTGAGGTCTCTTCCAACTTAGAAATCTGTGATACTGTGATACTGTGATACCTCTTTTAGGTCAGAAAAACTGTGTCTGTTCCTCTCCGTGCATTGCCACAAAAACTGGAGTGCCAACCTGTGACACCACCATCCACTTTGCAGAGGTCTGAAGTCAGGTGATAAAATGGTTTGGGTTCGTACTTGGGAAAAATTCCTCAGAGCTATGAGTCCTGGGAACACAATTTTTTTCACCAAAAAATGAAAATGGACAGTCACCACACATCTTCCAGATTGCAATGTTCAAGCTGACACAGAAGCCTGCTTGTCGCCTGCCACTGGTGGCTGCTGATCAGCTTGAGACTCCTGAATGTAAATCTGCAGTCACCTCACACACCTTCAGCTCGGACTGCTACATTTCTTTTTCATTGCCATTTCAGTATGACAGAGAGAAAGACTTTTATATTAACTGCAATTAAACTCTATTAGACCTTTGATCTGCTACCATGTTGTAGTGTCTAAATTAATACATTAAAAGAAAAATAAAATGTGAAATAATTATCCTCTGTAAGTTGCAAAGCTGAATTTCAAGCTGTGCTTTGAGATCAGTTTCATCACATTTTTAATTGTGCTAGCTTTTGTTTCAGGGGAGAAAAAAAAAAAAAGCTTTATTGGAAAAGATGAGGGCAAAATAGAACAAAAGCTGATGTTTCATTAAACTGAGAAATGCCACAGGCTTGAAATTGTAATCTTTAAAAGTTCTCTATTAAGAAATCAGATTTCCAAATTGTTGGGCTTGATGAAGTAAAACCTTAGTTTTCTCAAAGAGACATGCATTGGCAAGAAAAATACCAACGTTATTTTGGAGATCAATTTAAAAAATATTGTGCTGAAAGATCAAAATTAACCTAGTATGATGGTCAGCTGATGTTGGAAAGTGAGAGAAAAATGACCACCCTGATAATCAGTCTGAAAAACAAAGGATTAGTTTCCACTTAGCTTGCTGAATGAGACTGAGGGTTTGTTGGAAGAGAAGCATGGGTTTTATTGGTGCACACCCGAAGGGCAGCTCTAGCCCTTTGTGCTGAGGGAGGGAGAACAGAGCTGAGGAGGGGCACTGGGTTGGTGGGCACTCCTCTTCCCTGCACTCAGGTGAGATTTGGGAGCTTTATAGGAGGAGAATGGGGAAAAATGCTGTGCTTCTCCATTTTGAACACAGGTATGTTTAGGATTTAGGATTCTGCTTCCAGTCCTCACAGGCAGCAAAGAACACTGAATGCTAGGGTAGGAGCTCCCAGATGGGACTAGCAGCCCAGTTCTCTTAAGTACAAATTCCACAAGAGCAAAGAGAAGCTTTCAGGCACTTCCAAACAAGAATATTGACCTGGGTCTTCAGAGGACTGTTTTTGTACCCAAAACCTACTACACTATATTGTATAAGAGTGTTGTGCTAGTCAGGTAAGTAATAGACCTTGGTGGAGGGTGTTTTTTTTTATTATTATTATTATTTTTTTACTTCTCAAGAAGAAGAAACAATGACTTTTACTGTCCCTTCAGTATTTTGTGCACACAGTGATTGATTGATTGATTGATTTTTTCAGTCTGCTCTTTGTCCGTACAGACTGCTTTCAATTTCGCTGCATATTATGGCTTGCAGTGCAATCTGCAGAATTCTAAGATGGAGCTGTAAGACAAGGTGCAGCACTAGGGAAAATTTCCAGCAAATGCCCTAATTATTACATCTCTGTCTCTCTGGCTGCTATTCCCTAGAGGAGCCATATGTTTTCACTGCATAAAGAGACAGTCCATCCATTCCCATGGCAAAAGCAGATCTCCCCATGCATACTCTCTGTAGATAAACTGGCAAAAAAGAGAACTAAACCTCAATCTTTTATGCCTCTATTCCCACTCTGTTCAAGGGAATATTAACTTTAAAGTGTAGCTGAGAGCCACATAAAATTACCAGTGTTATCAAGTGCAATAAGCCTGAAAACCCAATAGACTGATTATCTGTTGGTTTGCCTCTTTGGTAATCACTGACATCTGCCAGAGTGAATATCAAGGTAAGTGCAAAATGATATCAAATTTAAGCAGTAGTATTCTGGAGACCTTTGGACTAAGAAGCAGAAAATCGGGCCCAGCAGGTGTAAATATATGCAAAAGTATCACAGGATCTCAGTCTCAGAAAAATCTCTCCCCCTCGCCCCCCCTCCCTCCCTCCCTCTCTTCCTTCCTTCCTTCCTTCCTTCCTTCCTTCCTTCTCTCTTAATAGTGAGTTTCTAACCCTCATGGTGAAATATGGTCCAAACAAACTCAAATTCAAACTAAGGGTTCACCATTTTGAAGAATGAGGATGGGAAGAGGAAGGGGTGAAGAGAAGAGAGAGAGAAGGTTACCACATGACTCTTGAATGTCTCAGATGTAATACTATGTCTAGCTTTGAATGCTGATTTGAATGAATGCTACAGAGATAACAATGAGAAATAGTATTTGGGAAGCAGACTAGTTTAAAAAAAAAAAAAAGTTTTGTAGCCTGAAGACAAAATGACTGGGAAAGCTCCCAAGTTCCTTTGCTTAAACTGGTTGAGTAAACACTGTAGATCTCATTTTCAGTGGTGAAAATCATTAATATAGACCTAGTCAGTATGAAGGTCAAAAATCACACCACTTGTGGAAATCTAGCCAGCCTCAACAAACACAAAATGAGAGAACCGACTACACCAAAGGTCCCCATCACCCTATGTGGGAAGAGATGCCTTCATGAGCATGCCTGCTTGGCAAGGTGCAGAGCCAGGCAGAGACACTGGAGCCAGCGTGGGGACCTGGGACCAGAAGTGCAAGAGCCAGGCCAGCACCTGTGTCCCCGGGGAGCTCATCCTGGGTTACGTGTCTCTTCTGCTACCTTAAATAATGACACTTATTGCCTAGTCATAACTTTGATGACGCTTTTCTTTGGGGTATTTCTGCCTAAACATTCCCTTCTAAATTGGTAAAATGTTATTCATCTAGATCATGATCTTGTGAGGCCCTTGACCCTCTCAGATATCTGGGAATGACTTGGCTGCAGTAAATTGAGGAGACACAAGCATTTTTATTAGGGTGAGTTAGCAAGCACAGAGCTGAGCTCATGAACTGCATTATTTTGGGCCAGGGACAGCTGATTTCCAGTTGTGTGTGGCACAAATAACTACAGCAAACCTGTGCTGGATACACAAGTGGCACTCCCTGCTCAGTTGCAAAATGCTGTGATGAACTGAATTGAATAGACAGGAGCAGAGAACTGGAAATAAAGTGGCCACTATTGGGAAAGGTGCTGCCAACCTAAAGCATTCCAAAATCATGAGTCCAGACAGTCTCCCCAAGTTATAAAACTGGATTACACATAACTTTTAAATAAAAATAATAAATGGTAAGTTCTTCTTGCTCTATGTTTTCAGAGCTTCCAGGTGCTTCAGTCTCACATTTTCTCTTCAGCCACAAGTATTAAATATCTAAACACCAGCAAGTAAGGATATGCAAAGGAAACTTGAAATATCATGAAAATCATCATCTAGTTGTAAGAACTGGCAAAACTCCTGTAAACCTGGCACTGTAAACCAGAGGCATTAAGTATCTCAGATTTTTAAGCTTTATTTAATAGGCACTTCAGATCTAAATTATTAAGAACAATTTGAGATAAATGATGTAGAAAAGTAAGAGCTGCTTCTTGCTAACAAGTGTATCTTTGAGCTCAGTGAATGTATGTGGAAATGCAAAGGACTGCAGGGACAGTCTCCTAAGTCCTGCAGTTTTCCTTTTGTATTGGCACTGATATGGGGAGGGCACTTCCCCTCCATGGTTTAAGACCTGGTGGAGCTCTAAGGAAGGCAGAGCCGTCAGTGAAGCAATGGCTTTTTGGCTGTGCCACTGTTCAATGTTATAAACAGAAATTCCAGATTATCTACTGGTGGAAACCATAGCTGGCAAGCTTTTGCTTGTTTCCATTTCCTTTGCAAACCCAAGAGATACATTATATATACTTCTATAAGATAAATAATGGGAGAATTCTATAAATGTTAGCTGTGGTTTGAATCTGCAGACAATTCATACACTTCTTTTAAAGGTCACAGTAGGCTTAGAACTACTGCTCTTTTATTAAGACAGATGGATCATTGATAAAGCTTCTGAAGATCATTTGGATAAATTATTTAATCTCATGGTTATATCCTGCCCTTTTTTGCTCCTTATGCTCTGACCAAGGAATTATTTTGCCTGTTGCAATCATCCTCGGGGACACCCAATGTTGCCATGTAAACAGCGCAAAACGGCCAAGTCGTAAGACTCAGTACCCTCTGGGTTTGGAAACCAAGAATTCAAGCTTTTGCTTCAAAGCAGTTTAAGTCCTCTGGCATAACCAAGAGCCGGTATGCAAGTAAAGTGTAAAAATTCAGGACCCCTTCAGTCCTGAAAATTACCTTTGACTGCACTTGTAGAAACCTGGAAAGAAATACGGCATTAGACCTCGAATAGCATTCTTACAGGTGCCTAAGAATTGGCTACAAAGCTTGTTATGGTGATATAATTGGGTTTCAATCAAGTTCGCTTAATTGATACGGTGAGGTAGTTGTTAAATGCTTCTTAAGCAGAACCATTGGAAAACATTTAAAAATCGAAGGTGAATTAACATGTTGTGCTAAGTGCCCCAGCCACCAGTCAGTACAAACTAACATTGAAGGACCAGTTTAAAGCAGTTGTGTCCTGGCAGAAGTCTTTAAAGTTCAGATACCCTGAGATTAGCTCCTAGAGCAGTAAATCATGAGCACTTTTTCCACTTTCACTGAATTTATCCTAGATGCTTCAACAATCCAGGTAAGAAAAAGAACAACAACCCACACCTCCACTGCCAATAAATTTTTGATAAAGCTTTTGAAGATCATTTGGAGAAATTATTTAATTGCACGGTTATATCCTGCCCTTTTTTGCTCCTCATGCTCTGACCGAGCAATTACTTTGCCTGTCGCAATCACCCTCAAGGACACCCAATGTTGCCATGTAAACACAGTGCAAATGCCTAAATACTGCATTTGTAACGGGTCATTTCACTTGTAGCCAGCTCTTGACCCAACTGGAGGAACAATTTCTGGCAGAGAACAGGCAGGAGCAAGTAGGAAGTTCATTTACAGCTCTTACACTGCCCATGCTGCTGACAGAGGGGTCAAGTGGGTCCCTGCCCTGCTGCAATTCAGAAAGAAGAAAGCATCATGCAACTTAGCTAAATCAGCGGAGCTATCCTGGGTGGGCTCCCATATTTTAGAAAAAGTGTGTTATGACTATAGCTAATGTTGGTTAGGAATCAGTGTAACCTGCAACATTTACAGACCACAGTAGTATCTTACATTTAGTGTGTTTACTTAATTACATGTATTTCTAAAGTGGTTTCATAAAAGTTTATCATCTAGATCAGCATTTCTTCTGTATGCACAGAAGCCAAGACTGGTTATAGGTCAGGGGAATTATACAGCAGCATTAAGCATTCAAAATCAAAGTGAGGAAGTGAAAGATTTCCTCCTAATGGGGACAGAGGCTTCTGGGATGTTTCCCAGAGGGGCAGCTGCAAAAATGGTGAAGAGAGCAGGAAGAAAATCCCCAAACACTTAAGTGAAATCTGCCTCAGGATCTGACAAATACTTGCCATGCATGTTTACCAGGACATTTGCAGTCTGTAGCCACAGCATTTTTTCCTAGCTTAAATGCAATTTTAACATGCCACCCAACCACAGTACCAAGACTAAATTAATCTGGTACACTTTTAACTTGTAAATAAGATCTAGGCTTACGATAAGGCAAAAAGAAATAAAAACAAACCACAAAAACAAACAAACAAACAAAAGCCCCCAAACAGAAAGGCAACAGGGTAAGAAGGGTGTGTGTGAGCTCACTTTCTCAGTTATTCTGCCTGTGTTGTACTATCTTCCTTCTTGTGAAACCAATGCAGCTCCTCAGACGCAGGGCCTGGTCTCCATGCACCCGCAGGGCTCTGCCTGGCAGCTCTTGAGAGCTCTGCCCACACAGCAGGTCGATGCTGAAGCATGGCTGGTGGTTTATCCAAGGGATTTGCTATAATACTTTTGTTTCTCCTCATTATGCCACAGCATAATTCCTCAGGAGCTCTTGTGCAGCACATTGTGTGCTTCAGCCACCCTACGCAGAAGTTGTTGCTGTTGTCCAGCAAACACACAGCAGGCGACAGCCTACATCTCATTTCAGCATGAAAAACACCCTCCAATGAAGCTTGGCCTTGGGAAAAGGACCACAGGCCTGAACGAAGCTGTGGACAAAACAGCCCCCCGCACCCCCCATGTGCAGCCCAGCCCCTACCTGTGTCGTCGCTGCCCCAGAGGGGCCGTGTTTCGGACCTGGGAAGCGGCTCTCCCCTGCCGTGGGGCTCCTTTGCCTGCAAAACAGGAGGAACACATCGAGTCACCAGAGCTGCCTCTTACACTGGGTTGTTGTTTTACAGCACTGAAGACCAAGATTATTTTCCATCTGAAGAAAACATGGCAGGCGGCAGTGCAAGGCCTCAGTCCGGCTGTGTCCATAATCAGGGGCAAACTTATGAGGTGTCAGGTACTGCAATCTTCCAGAAAGGATAAAGGCTTTGTGCTTTATTATGCTTTGACTTGCATTTTCCCTTCAAAGTGTGCATGTTGACCTTACCTCCGTGGACCAAGCCAGTTGCCCCGTTCTCCCACCTCGGCCCTGCTGAGGTGGGGAAGGGGTAAGGAAATGGCAGGTCCTGGTGGGGTTGTCTGCTGACACAGGGCTGCTTGCAGAGAGACACTCAGTGGCCTGGCAGGGAAGGCCTCAGTGGGGATGAGTTTGGGGGAGAAGCACAGTGAACCCCTTCACATACCCTTGGTATGGCCAACCTGGGAGCTACAGGCCCCTATTGCCCTCCTGATTAACATGTCATCACTCCATCCTCATCCGTGCTAGTATGGTACATCTAACTGCTTGCCCTCTGCACTTCCTTTACTCATACAAGAGGCTTGGATCAGAGCTGTGAAAGAATTTGGGAGAACTGAGAGCAGGACTGTCCTCTGGCACCACTTTCGCAAGGGCACTGGCCACTGGCCTCAGTGCTGCTGCTCCTGGGGGACAAACTGACTGTGAGTGTGGAGACAGCCAGCAGGACCACACATTTGCTAACCCCCTCTATCCCAAAGTGCTTCACAGGCTCTCCACCCCACCAAAATACTGCATCCAGCATCAGGACAGAAAGCAGCAGCCAAAGAAGAAATGATTTGCTACAGAAAAACAACGTAAAGAATTGCCACTAAAATCACAGGCTACACTTTTATTGTCCAAAAATAGTAGAAATTTTCTTGCTAACATCAAAACTTAAATATGTCTTCATACAAATGCAGTGTTCTCAAAGTCAGTAGTCCTGACGGATTAAAGAGCACGTCAGTATGAATCTGGGGCTCAGGCAAATCACTTGAGTAGACTTCAACTCCAAAGTTCTTCACGGTTTTAGTTTAAGAAATACTTTCATTCAAAAGATTCCCAGCTTAAATGGCAGCTTCACCTACTGTTACACACACTCCAAAAAGGTGTGAAGCTTTCTGGAGGATGCCCGAGGCTGTAAAGCATGGAAAGATGGCTCACTTTTCTGATGACATATTTCTGACATTTTATTCAGGAGATTAAGCACTTCATGAATAACAAGGAAGAAATAGGCATTCAAGACAGCCACTGTTCCAGCCCCTGCAAAGCTCTGTGATTGAAGTTAAGAGCCAGAGGGAAGTAGGACTGAAGTAGCACAGGAATAGAAAGCAAGTGTGGATGAAGGGAGAGTCAGAGGAAAAGTGCTTAATTTGATGTGTTCCAGGCAGAACTGTGATTATGCCCAGAAGAACACAAGTTCAGAAAACTCAGAGAAAAGCAATTAAGGAAAAGGTATGGATCTATCTCTACAGAAAAGCATAACTTTGCATATGTGAAAAACAATATATGCTAAAAATATATTACAAAGCCATGTCAAGGACAAAAGTGTAATGTGCAGAATGTCCATAAGCAATAAAAGGCTGAGTGCTGAAAGCTGCAAACTCTGAACTCTGTCTCTTAACAGAGCCCTGTAAAAAGGAAAACTGTCTTGGTCACCTTGCCATAAAACAAGAGGCTCTGCAGTCAAAAATGTGCAAAGTTGAAGTGCTGGGAAGTTGTACAGAACATTTCCTGACTGAATATGACACAACTATCAATGATATCTTTTAGGGGCCCCAGAGCTATGGTGATTGCCACAGCAGAGCAATACACAGCAATTAGAGGGAGAGGTGGACTACACATATGCAGCAAGTCCTAAGGAAGCATATTTATGCTAAAAAAAAAAAAAACAGAAGGGAGGCCCCTCTTACTAAAAGCAATGACTCCCAGCAGCATCACACAGGTTCTTGGTCCATTCTCTAAATATAGGAATTTCACATGAAGTATAAATTGCTGATTCTCATGTCTTAATGTGACAAAAAGTACAAGGCAACCATACTCACAGAATAAAAAGTCTTTTTCAGGTGCTTCATTTTTGTTATTTTCCCCTTAATAATACTTGCAGAGGAAGAGTTTTGCTTTTTCTTTGTGACTTAATGACTATGCCTTTCATGGTGTTTGGAAAATGCTGGGTTGTCTGTTTCTCATCTGACTTTGCTTAAGCCTAGAGTTCAATGAGGAGGCAAACAGTTCAATGCTAGTGGCCAAGTCTTTGTGCTAGCTAAGTACACTTAAGTCACAGCAGATAAGACATCAACAAGTCAAATATTTAAAAACAATATGCATACAATAGTGACTCACTGTAGAAAACAGCACATTCTTTCATTCCATGAAGCACAACGTCTCCCTTCCCACTTTTCTAGTACTCCCTTACTGTGGCCATAAAAAGCCAGTCTCCCTGGTGAGTGGCACAGCTCCCACTAAGCCACGTCCTAGCAGTCAGCTGTGGAAAACTGCAGTCTCCAGTCTGCAAAATGTAAACCGTGTTAGAGGATCTGTCTCTGAAGTAGAGTTTAGAGGCATTAATCTGTTTCAGCATTGCTGTGATCTCAGTGCCACTGGGAGAAGATAAAGGGAAGTTGAGGTCAGAAGTTCATGTGTCAGTGCAAGCAACACTTGACTGATTTTCACTGAAAATCAGTGCTTTATATATTTTGTGCAAACATGATGTTAATTGCATGATCCTCTTTTTCTTATTTTAGGAAGAGTAAAAACACAGAAATATTTCTAACCCCTAAAAAATAGCAGCTGAAACACCTCCTCTACTCTTTTTTACTGAGGCACACAGTTGTCGTCAGCCACAATACCTCTTGGTGTGCCCTAAGTCTGGAGGCTGCCTGGAAGACAACAACAGGAAGAGAGACAAGGCAGAGTGACTGCCTGTGGTTGCATGTGCTTTTAATGGAAGTACTGCTATGTTTAGCATATAGCCAGTCCTCATCTGTTGTGCTGAACCAAGAGTCAGAGAACTGTGATCCATCTCATTCATCTCAATGGCAATTTAAACTCTCAAGCCTAATTTACACATCAACATTGTTAATTATTTCATTGCTGAACATCTCAACAGAAAGAACTCATTAACGGCTACATATTCTGTTCACTTGAAAGGACATCAATACCAACAGTGGAAGCAGAATACATTACCTAGACTAAACACCACAGCCACTTTGTATTAAAAAGAAAAAAAATGTTGCTCACAGATACCAAATGGTGCTCATTTATTAAAGTTATATGCCTTCACTGGTGCTTTGTGGAGTTCTGTAGAAGATCTACCCTATTGAGTAAGACACAGGCTTGGGATCCAGCACATTTTTGCTACTGGGATGACAATGTTTTCACTTGAGATTCTCAATTATCCAAATAAGTCACTGATTTTTTTTATGGCACTTAATATATTCAGACTTACAGCTTCACTCCTGGAGACAGTCCCTTCAAATGAAGAGAATGACAGGATGTGACAGGGCTGAGCATACATTATCTCTGTATATTGTGCTTGTGAAATGCTAACCTAAATAATGTTAGTGACACTAAAAAGTCTATAATCAGATTTTAAAGGGAATTATCCATTAAAATGAAGGGGAGCCATCCACATTCCTCTTGGTGCAACTGCTTCAGCACTGCTGAAGTCTCGGCAGCATCATCCTCCACAGACACTGCTGTCTCTGGAGTCAAGCCATGTTGCCACAGGTCCTAAGCAGCTACCAAAATGCCACCACAGTGTCTAGTGCCCAGGAAGGGCTACCACCATTTCAAGTGACTGCAGTCAGCCACAGCATCTGAAATGAAAGTAGCCTGGACTGCTCTGTGCTGGTGTTCAAAGCAGGAACCCTAGGTGAGTCTGAAATCTGAAGTTTACCAAACCAGGGCATGGCTATTGCAGTGCCTTCCTGGCAGGTGCTCCCAGGCAGATCTGTGAAAGAACATTCAAAAGTTTACATAGGTGGAGCTCTAAAAACTGTGGGCACTCTGAGCTCTGCCTGTGGGTGGAAGAAGCACTGATGCAGATTTCCATTAAAAAACAAAACAAAGGAAAACAAAACAAAACAAAACAAAACAAAACAAAACTTGCAGTGGGATTGTTTATGCTGAGGTCAAGACAACTTGAAGGACCAAAATTAAGTGAGTTGCAAAGCTGAGAGAAGCCGATTGACTGTATGTATTTCTTGTGCTGCAAGACTGTTTCTCCAGCCACTGTGTTTCTCCACCCAGCACTCTGCATCAGAGGCCCGCGTACTAAGCATAATGGACTGCGGGATCCCAGAGCTGGAAGCACAAATTTCCATGCTGTTACTACCGCAAACACACAATGCAGATGCTAATTAAGACACCTGTCTACATTTCTGTTCTTTTCTGGCTCTCAGAAGGATTCAGCCTATGCAAAGTCCCATGCTTGTTCTATAAAGGTCAGAAACGACATGCTTTTTAGACAGACGTCTCCTTATGTCCTAGATCATCATGAAGAGGTACACAGGCAGGATGACAAACCTGAAGCCTCACTGCCCCTGCATTGCTCCATAGATGAAAAAAGCGTAATTTTTTTTCTTTTTATTTTTCACTTCTTTTGGTCCCTCCACCTCCACCCTTCGGCTTCTCTCCTGCTATGCTACTTTCCAGAAATGCTGATCTTTCTTATGGGAAGTGTGTTTTTTCAAGACCTGGAGATAAGATTGCATAGTCTTGCATGAAAAAGGACTTCCTTAGTAAGATGAAAAGAAGCCTGGACTACAGCAGCATAGGCAAGAGATGGATTTACACGTCTGAGGAGAAAAGGGTTGCCTAGCTTTGCAAAATACTTTTCCTTCTCCAGAACTCCTGTACAGATACCCCAGTGGGATCTGAAGGATTCTTTCCCCAGAGAATAACAAGAATAATGTTCTTCAACTGCATTACTTATTTATTCAATCATCTCCCATCACATCTTTGCTATATAACAAAAAAGCACTTGGCACAGGTGCTTGTTATTGAAAAAATGTCCTCCATTGATAAAAGGAATGTTTTATTCAGGCTGCAAATTTCATTTGCAAAAAATATCTTGGCTTCACCCTGGCAATTGTCAAATTGTGGGAGATCTTACTCATGACAAAGTTCTGTTCTCCTAAGATGATCAGAGAAGGGAGAAGCAGAGATTATTGCTGCCCTGAGAACTGACTTAAAGCTGAGCATAAATGGAGAGCTTTGGATTTAATAGAAGAACTGCTGAGGACGAAAGATTTTGTAAAACTTGTGAAGATTAATACAGGTCCAATCTATGTTTGAGTGGCTCTCATTTAACCTGCAAAAATGTCAGTCTCCAGTACAATTGCCATCTGGCAAAAAATGCATGTCTTACAGGACAGAGAGGGTTAACTGTGTTTTCCACTTGTCTCTGAGCTGAGCGAATCATATCCCAGTCCAAAGCCAAACTCAGGGACATAACTGAACAAAACTTTATGAATCACAGCTTTTGTGATTCATTGCCTTCAACAATGCAAAACAGAGCTGTATTTAATGATGTTGGGAAACAGTTCTGTTTGAATGGGACCAGCTGATGTAACATGTTGAAGGACTATGTTGTGGCTTGCAAGACAGCAGGAATAATGAAACTGCAAACCTGCAGTGCAATGCAAATGCTGCACTAAAATAGCTATGGATTCATACGGATTCACTTCACATTGCAGCTACATCACCCACACGTTTACTGAAAGAGTCCTGCCTCTTGTATAAACAAAGTCACGGGGGAGCATCAGTGAAAAACAGCACTTTTCTTGCCTACACTTACATGAAATTTCATCTCTGCTTTATCTATGTAGAAGTACACCAGTCCAAATAGCATACAAATGCTATTTGTGTAATAAAGGCCTTGCAGATTGCTCATTACAAAGCAGCAAACAGCTGCTTTTATTATGGCCAAGAGAAGGAAATAAGTGAGCACTGGAATAAGCAAAAAACTCTGTTTAAAAATTCATGAAAGTCAGAATATTAGATCCAAGTCTTCTTACATCAGATTTCGGTAGAGTTTTAATAAGGATTCATATCCGTATCTGTGCTTTGCTCCATGGGACTAAATAGGAATCCAGAGTCCAAACCATTCTGAATTTAGTGGAAATTCAGGAGCATGTGCATTCAGAGTTACAGTCACAATTACAGTAAACTCAGAAGTAATCAGTACAATGACCTAGTCTGATATTCTCCATGACGCAGCTACAGAACCTTGTCAGGTTTATTGCTGCCTCACCCCCTCATCTCTAGCATTATTTCTTAGGTGTTCTGGAGTTCAGGATTTCAAGTAATGGAAAATCTACCCTTCTCTCTCTCTCTCTCCTTTTTTTTTCCTTTTTTTTTTCTTTTTTTTTCCTTATTGATTGTTTTTGCTTGATCTTCGAATCACAAGATACTTTTATGTTTTTTCTTTGAAGAGCTCTGTATTACAAGTAGCTGCTCCACCAGGAAGATGTTTGTAGGCTATGGTCAAGTTGCTTCTCAAACTCATTTTTCATGAAGTCATCATACCCTTTGATGTCTTTCAGTGAGGGTTAAACAATCTTGCATTAAGCACAAGGAAAAAACACACACATAGTTCCTAGAAAGTATCGAATAATCCTAAAAATTTAGGCACTTGCAGTTGCATGATGGTAACATATACATACATCCTAAATGAAGTGAAGAAAAAAACCTTTAATTAACATTAGCTGTGTTTTCCAAAATAAGACGAAGTGTTACAGAAATGGAGTTCGTGTTTAGATTATCAAAAATAGGATTCATTAACATTTATCTCTTTTTATGTAGATTTTAGTGGAACAATCTAAACACTACAATTTAACTATCAAATTAAGTTAATGCATCATATTTTATAACAAAAGTGCCTGAAATAATTTTCAGTGAGTAAACTCTGTTAAGTAACACAATGGAGTCAAAAAGTAGCTTTATACAAATCTGACACAAAGCCTGGCATGAGTGAGGTACGTTGGTTAGGGAGGCTAGAGCTTCCAGAGGTTCACAGGGTCTGCAAGAGTTGTGAATATCTTCCAAGGCTCAGAATATATGTCCCTTTTTTCCAGAAATCAGCCTGGCAGTACCCTAAGACTGGACTTTCTGGTCCTTGCTGGCTCTAACCAGAGCAGAGTCACTCAGTTGTACATTATCCTGGTCTCATCCACAGACAGTGAGTGCGGGCAACTGAATATTAACTGAATTTACTCTGGGTTTGGTTTAAGATTTGGGCAAAGGTTGCTGTCAGTTCTCACTTTGTCTGAACTAGTTCTCTGCCCTGGGTGTTAAAGCCTCAGAAATAATCAGTGACCCTTGCGTGCTGCCATCTTACTTTGACCTGCTTCTGGCCTGACCAAGGGGCATTTTTCCATGGATAAGCAAGTGAGATGTCTCAGCAACAAAAACCTACCTACAGTGATGGCTGACATTCTCTAGCCATTCCAGTCACATAACACATATTGCCACAGAGAAGACAAGCAGATTTTGCTTCAGACACTATATGCACTTACTCTGTAGGCAGTTTACTGATCCTTTAGACTATATCCTCACTCTATCCTAGGCACTGGTATAGAAAACTAGTTGCAATATTGCATTGCTTTTTTTTTTCTGTATGTAGGAAGAAATAAAATCAGTGACCACTTGTGCAGTGATGGGTGCTTTCCACAAGCCAGAGACAACTGATAATCCGTACAATCTTGAAGTCCTGCACTCATGGATTAGCTGCATAATTATGTCCGTTTCACAGATGGAAAATCTAAATACCAAAGAGGTTGAAGACTTGTTCAAACTTAAATCCCAGTGGAGAAGCCTTTTTTCTTCTGCGTGTTTTTCTGATGCTCCTCAAGCACCCAGGAATCCTTTTTTTCAAGGCTTGTGGTTCTGCCATGTATTCGAATATGAAGAAACTGAACTCGATTAAAAGAGACAGTGGATCTCATAAATCCCCCTAACAGGACTAAGAAGCTCTTTATATATATGGAGTTTGCTCAGAAACAGGGGTGAGTTACTCAGGAACAGAGCTAAGTATGTCTCTGAATGATTACTTCTATTGTAACTCTATTGTACTTCTATTCTAGGTCTCTGCCACTTAGTGAGAAGAGGTGAAGGATAATGGCTCCACTTGTGTGCTGGGCCCACACAGAGCCAGCTGTGTTTTGCAGCTGTTGAAAAAAACAGGACTGAATTATCTAAGGGGTGCTGTGGGTCGTACAGGCCTTCCTTAGGCTGGTAGTGGCCAGGTTTCCAATTCTGGCCCCAAATGCCACCATAGCCTAGCCCTTTCACGACCCTTAGCCCCAGGCAGCGCCTACACAAGCATCGTCTACATACATCTCAATCCATGCATACGAGGACACTGGCTGGTGCAGAAGGGAGGAAACCCTTCCTATAACCTTCACTGAAATGCAAATGTATTTATACATAAAGAGGAGTGTGAAAGGTGAGGAGGGTGGAGGGTCAGACAACTACCTTGGCCCACCAGGAACAGGAGCACAGTGTGCCCAAGTGCTCCTGATGGATCCAGACTTCCATTTACATTGCTTGAGATGCACATATCTTGAGGAAACCTCATGAACTTTGCTATACAGACAGCTTAGATGTCCTATTAACTTTGTGGTGTTGTTATTTTCATAACACCATAGTTCAATGTTGTGACAGCAAGGTCAAGCAAATCTTTTTATAATAAAAATCTATCTGTTGTGCATGAATTAATAGGCCATACTTATGTCTGATCCTTTTTTTCTTAATACCTGGTTATTCTTCCCTTCCCTTTTCCTGCTAAGGAATCATTTGACCTGAAAATAAAATGAAATGAGGCTCGTTAGAAGCAATGAGTTTTTGGAGGGTGACTGTCTACCTGTGCTGTACATTAAATCATATTTCCATTAATTTCTAACAGCTCAATGACATGGGAAGGAACTGATCCTGTTCTCTGTGTAAGACAACGGAGACAATATCACTCTATCTTCAGGGATAGAAAGATCACCTCTTGGGAAAAAGAAAAATGAAAGGACACATTCTAGCTGGCACAGGCTATGGCTTCATTCATGGTGAGTGTGAAAAACCAATTGACATTTTAGCTGCCTGACCTCTGTTACAAACATCTGCAGGGAAAGAAAGCAAATTAGGAAAATGTGTCCTTTTTTGCTTGGGTTCATTTAAGGTTGCAGTGTTAGTTGTATGTGTGCGCAGAGAAAGAAATGAAGCAGAGCTTTATTTCCATCACTACAGTCAAGCTATATAGGGGATATAAACGGATGTCTACGTAATGCCAGTGCTGCCTGTTGTGTGTGTTCAAAACTTGAAATGGAATCATTGCATATGCATCCATCATATGCAACCATTACAAGCCCATGTTATCCTACGCCCACATTTTGCAAGAGGTGGTGGAGGTGGAGTGATACTGGCCTGATAATGAGGGCAGTGATTGTTGTTTGCTATTTAGAAACAGGAACAGAAACTGAAATAACTTGAGCAAATAAAAGTGCTTAGGCTATGGCTACGTCAGGGGCGTGATTAGCTCTTATCAATGTGTTCCTTTTAGCTCTCCTGACAGGAGCCAAAAGTGGCTGGGTCATTCATGTGGGTTAGAGTTAGATGAACTTTGTATGTGATGTATGTCCACTGCATCAGACCCAGCCTGTGATATCCTTTGAATGACTTCAGTACAAGCTCACACAGTGTTAACAATGCTAGGATCGTTTTCCAACACCTTCCCGAGTTTGGCTTGCCAGACAGTGTAGGTGCCCCACATCCTATCCTTTCCTGCTCTTGCTGTCAGCTACCCTGATTCCAACACAGCACATACATGTTAGTATAAACATACACGTTGGCATTAAGACATGCCTTGGGGATATTGCTGGTAAAGAAACTCTAAAACTGTATTCTACTTAAGAAATAAATTGAGGGACTCAAGCTGTACAGTTCTATATAAACACGGTTCTTATCTGGATTGATGTTGTTTACACTGGACAATCAGAATCCAGTTTGGCTGGAACCTTCCTTAAATCAGATTAAAATCCAATTTATTTTTGCTCCAGTTTCTGCCCACAAGATAGTCTTTAATGTAGGAACGAATAGGTCCTGTGTTCTCCACTGTGGTCTGTGCAGTCTGACTTTGCATTTGCAAAGGGTCTTTTTTTTCTGAACAGTTTGCAGCTTGATATTTGGTAGTGTGATTATTAACAAGACTTGAATCTTGCACAAAATGACTGGCAGATGACAGCCAAAGGTTCGATGTAAATGTTCCAGAGTGTTTAATATGCAACTACTTGCATGTTTACTGACCATATTTAATGGTCCTTAGCTTCTGCTGCTGTGGACTGTCTTTGCCATGGGTATGAGGAATAGGGGAAGAACAAGGGACATCTCACTGTTTATTGTTAAACATAAAAGCACTAAAACTGGTCCTCTGGATGTGTTTATACTTTCTCTTCCAACTCTATCTCTAGTCATAGCACCAAGAAAAAGAGGACTTGTTACACTGGAAAATATTTCCTTATTAAGAAGTGTAAACAACCCTTGCAGCTCTGGAAGGCAGTTGCTTCTCATTTCACAGTACAACTATTTGCTTGCATTCAGAGTTACATAATCAGATATGGGAGTGGTGGCTGTTTGTGTTCTCTTTCATAGCTGCGTACCTCTCTGATGCAAAAGAAGGACCCAAGTTGTGCTTAGACTGTCAGAGATTCAGCTTTTCCATTCCTTCAAGGGATGTGTAGCATGCAGGTGGTCTTTCCAGCTGTCTGCAAAACTTTAAAGCATCTGTAACACAACCAGTTTTCCATCATTTTCATTCAGGCTTTCAGTAGGATTAATTGATTTCTGAATTGTGGCTTTTCTCCAAGAAAAGCCTATGTTTCTTCCCTAAAATAACTGAAACAGCATTCTTAGTGAAATGATAAAATATGATTCTAACCCACCCAAATATGGCAACAATCAAGCTAGAGCCAAACAGACTTTGAGTGAAAATGTGACAGAATTGAACAAGTCAGTCATCATCAGCTTCAGCACAAGGCTGCTGCCAAGACATGGAAGATTCAAAACTAACATACACAGCAGTTTCACTGAAAGAAAAAGAAAGAAAAGACAAATATTCCATAATGGCACCAGGCACATTTTTTTTTTTCCCTAAAGTTCCTTATAAAGCTGAGAAATTGACAACATCTTTTAAAGATGTGCTGACGGCTGGTTGGGGAAACTGGCATAGACTTCTATATCCACAAATATTCCTATAGGCCTTACTTACAGCCTTCCCAGTATTGCTGGAATGAAGTGCAAGGAAGAATCAGGCTCTGAATGAGATACATAGCGCTGATACAATCTGAGTTTTGTAGTGAGAGACTTGGGGCATATCCAAATCACTTTTTTTTTTTTCTTTGCTCTTCCACTTTAGGGGTCTTCAGTATGTGCAAATGTAGTAAAAACCCATTCACAGCCTATAGCAGCCCTGCAGCTATGAGAGGACAAAGGGGCTAAAGATTGCAAACATTGCCACCATGGGCAAAGGCCTGGGAGGAAAAGCAGGATCCAGATCTGTCTGTAGAGTATCTTCTGAATTGGGCGTGAAGTGCCCCTCCAATGCAGAGGCAAAGCCCTGATCTGCAAGCAGCTCAGGAAATGGCCTCTCTGCTGTTGGCTTTCATGGTCCAGTTGTGCCCGTGATGCAGGTGGGGTCCTAAAAGTGTCACACTGTGAAGGAGGAATCACTTCAGCATAACAAACGTTTGTTTGTGCATCAGTATCTTTCAGGCATTGAAGCTCAGTTACTGATTTTCAAAGAGTCCTCCCAAGACTGTAGAGTGTGGAAAGTTACTGTGCAGTTGAAATGTGAAGTGATATCCTGAATGTGTGATGTGTCAACAGCCATACAACCTGTGATAAGAACTTTGCTTGCTGAACTATTATGTCAGCCCCATTTCACGTGGCTTTCAGAAGCCGGTATGGTAACAAAATCTCCAGTCTTCTTGAATGAGGAGCATGCGTACAGCTTCTGCTCTGCAGTTGGCACAATGGCGGCAGAAATTTTTCCATTTCCTCTTCAGGACAAAATCGCAGTGATCAAAGTTGAAGCATTTGAAAAGCATTTCCCCACCCCCAAATGCAGTTACTATATTTTCTAAAGGGAATATGAACCAAAAGAACGAAGTGAAATCTAGTTATAACTAAATAGCCTCCCTGTAGAACAGATGCTTCCTTTTCATAGTATTGCCCTGTGCACTTCCAGGGAGGGCATGATACAGAGAGATTATTTCCTTGAAAAAATTATAATCCTTGGAGGTCACTATCGAACAGTTTCAATTCCAGTTTTTTAAAAAGGGGGTATTATGAGACATAATGAGCAATAGTTCCTACCGGCACTAACAGCTCCGAGTGCCCCAGTTTCTGAGATTCTGGCTTGGGATCCTACACAAATCCCTGGCACACGAGGGGTGTTTTTTGGATCCTTTCTGCAATGTTTTCAAAGTACAGCTCAGCGCATGTGTGTCCAAGAGAAAATGGCCTAAATCGCAGGTCACTTCTGACAACTTAGCCAAAATCATTTTACATAGTCAAAACAAATATTTATATAAAATATTGCTTTGACATATTTCGTATATAATAAGCTTAGTTTACTGGCACATTTATTTATTTTTTTCTTTTCAAAGCCACCTTCAGAGAGATCTGAAAAACTTGTAGCATTTCAGCGATGTGAAAGCAAAGCTAAATAGAAATACAGTGGAAACTCCAGACTTCCAATTCTGAAAAACTGGTGACTGAAATAAGGTACATAGAATTCTGAAATTATTCCAGTTATAGTAGTTGGATTTTAAAGATACTTTTCATTTTAGATATATGATATTTTTATTGACAGAGTCTTACTCAACAGGTTCATTGTTTCGTGCATTTCCCTTTGGTGCTTTGAAAAGAAAGCAAGTTTGTTCTTTCCATCTGTAGCCATTCCCTCAGTAGCTGTCATTTAATATGTAAAAAAAGAAGGATCGTGTTGTATTTCTGTATGCATTTGGCTATGCGTGCATCTTTTTTTTTTTCTTTCCGGAGATGTATCTTGGAGTTTGGAGAATAGTTTTGATGAAAAGGCAGCTTTTAAAGTTGAAATATCTCTCTCAAAAAGCCTTGTTTACTGTAGGCTCAATTAAAAAAAAATCAAACAAAGGAGGGAGGAAATCTGTTGGCATTAGTTATCTATCTCTTTCCTTTTGAGAGTGTTTTTTGAAAAGCATCTCAAGGACAGCGATCCTTGTTTTAATCCAATTTCTTGGGGCTGAATACAAATGCTCCAATTGTGACAGGTCTTGGTTTAATTTCTCCCCAACCCAGGGAATTCAAATCTATTTCTCCCACTTTCAATGAGACTGCCTGAATTAGAGATGGTTACCTGTTGTTAACAACCTGGCCAGTCTCAAGAATCAGACCTTCAAGAGGTAAACAGGAGACATAGGTTTCCTTCTCATTTTTACCTGTGCTTCACTCAGCAACTGCTTAACATAGAAATAATCCTTGCAGCAGTAAATGGAGCCCAGGAATCTTCTAACCTGAAGATTGTTCAAGCAGGCTGCTGGGTTTTGTTTGTGCTCTTAAAGAATAAGACAGCTGCAAGAAGAGACAGGAGGAATTAAATCCTCCACTTTCACCTAAACAAGCTTATTACTGAATAATAAGTAACTTTGCTGCCATTCAGCGAGACTTGGACCAGCTGGAGAGATGGGCAGGAAGAAACCAAATGAGGTTTAATAAGAGCAAGTGTAGAGTCCTGCACCTGGGAAGGAACAACTGGACGTATCAGTACAGGCTGGGGGACGACCTGCTGGAGAGGAGCTCTGAGGAGAAGGACCTGTGGGTCCTGGTGGACGACGGGTTGACCATGAGCCAGCAGTGTGCTCTCGTGGCCAAGAGGGCCAATGGGATCCTGGCGTGCATTAAAAGGAGTGTGGCCAGCAAGTCAAGGGAGGTGATCCTCCCCCTCTACTCTGCCCTGGTCAGGCCTCACCTGGAGTACTGTGTCCAGTTCTAGGCGCCCCGGTACAAAAAAGACAGGGATCTCCTGGAAAGAGTCCAGTGGAGGGCCACAAAGATGATACGGGGCCTGGAGCATCATCCCTATGAAGAAAGGCTGTGAGACCTCGGTCTGTTCAGCCTGGAGAAAAGCAGACTGAGAGGGGATCTCATCAATGTGTATAAATACCTGAGGTGTGGGAGACAGAGGGATTTGGCCAACCTCTTTTCAGTGGTTTGTGGGGATAGGACAAGGGGTAATGGCCACAAGATAGAGCACAGGAAGTTCTGAGCCAACATGCGAAAGAACTTCTTCATGGTGAGGGTAACGGAGCACTGGAACAGGCTGCCCAGGGAGGTTGTGGAGTCTCCTTCTCTGGAGATATTCAAGGCCCATCTGCATGCCTACCTGGGCAGCCTGCTCTAAGGGACCTGCTTTGGCAGGGGGTTTGGACCCGATGATCTTTCGAGGTCCCTTCCAACCCCTTCAGTTTTGTGATTCTGTGATTCTGTGAACAGTGAGAAGATCATTCGGCAGTGGGAAGGTTATGTTCCCCTCCTATGTTCCCCTCCTATGGTACTTGAAAAGGCATCTAAATTCTAGTCTCAGACTTTCAGTGTTTTCCTCAGACTTGCAGTGTTGGAAACTTTCAGCAATAGTATATGGGAGGTACCCACTCTTAGCAGCTCTTCCTCTTATCTTTCAAGGACAAAAGTGGATCCTATTGCACTCTCTTAGAGACCATTTTTGCATGCTAATCTTTCTTCATGGTTTGGGTAGATACATCTATCCCCTTTTTGTGTTTCCTTCATGCTTGCTCAACACCTAATTATGTCTCTTATAAGATAGAAGATTTAAGTATTTAACAGTAGGCAGTGGTTTCTGCTCCAGAAGACAGGTGTGTTAATCACGTGCTATCACACCCTTCTTAAAACATTTATGGGTTTTATCTTTTTTTTGTTTGGTTGGTTTTGGTTTTTAATCTGTCCCTAAATTCATTTATCTACAAAGAAAACAACAACAACAAAAATCTTTGTTTCATGTGAAAGCAAAAGCCACATGGTTTCACATGACATCTCTCTGCTAAGGATTTCTTTATTAGAAGGGTTTGGATTCATTTTCGGTTCCTTAAAAGTGGTAATTTTAAACATTTCTAAAGCCCCATGGGCGTGACTCCCCTTGCTTCAAGACTCAAGCGTCTTTTAAAGAGGTCAGATGGGGTGCACTCCTACAAAGCTCTTTATCAGGAAAACAGGGTACTTTTTTCTCCAATATTAATTCCTCAATCTATGCAAAACCACCAAAAGATGTTAAACCCAGTGCCTTCATTGCCAGTAAAGTTCCAAAATAATTCTGAAACAGTGTGTTATGAGTTCTGAGCATTTTTGTTGATCTATTTTAATTATAATGTCAATAGGGTGTGATATAACAGCCATACAAACTTTTGTGCAGCTGCACTGCTGCTTTGGAAATAATTATCTTTCCATTAATGCAAATGCTTGAAAAAGTCGTCTTATCTTGCCTCTTTCAAACAGAGACCACGTTACAGAAACTCTTTTAAAACATTCTGTACTGACTACTTGGAGGGGGTTGAAGACTTCAGAAAATGGAAAGGGGATAATTGGATACAGTGCACTTGCACTGTATTGGATAGGAGACACTGAGGAGTCCTGGGATCTGGGAATTGTATTAAATAACCTTAAATAAGCTTCATGCACTGTATTAACTAACATTATAATGGGATTTACAGAATGCATTACTTTACTACAGAGGTCTTAGCCAATTATAACCTCTCAAAGTGGAGAGTTCTAAACAGCAGGCTATCTGGAAGACAGAGAAATAGTGATATTTATGAACTGCAAAGGAATGCGATAGCTACAGTGCTAACAATAAGATGAGAGCAAAATTATTCGCTGTGTTACTCATACCAATCAAGACACTTTGGATGTCTTTTGATATCTTGGAATGGACAGACAGATGCTTATAGAGCAGCTGGAGGAAGAAACAAACCTTTATGGAACAAGTGCTTGGATCAGAGATGTATTTCTTTAGAGAGAAAATGACATATGAGACTTACTCCTGTTGATCCTCAAAAGCACAGTCCAGGCATGCCATGGAATGACCCTGGCACCCTGACCTGTGTGAGGAGGAAGGGACACAAGTTGTCCCGAGGAGGTACTCTTTAGCAGGGGGAAGTCCTGGAGGCTTCAGCTCATGTGAGCCTCCTCTCCAAGCAGTCTGTCTGGTGACATGGCCCTGGCCCTGGCCAGGTGGCACAGGTGGCCTTGCAGATGATTCTGCCCTTGCGATACCCCCGCCCTGTGCAACACCTGACTCCCCTGACTATGTTATAACATGGCTTATTGATCCCTTGATGGATAGGACTGATATATATATATATTTTTTAAGTCCTTCTTAGCTAGCACTCAGCTATTTTACTGACCTAGTCTTTAGCTGCCTGGATTTGGTCTTACATATGTGTATGTAAGAGTGTTGTTTTATCTTCAGTGCTGTTACTCTTTAAAAGAGTATTAATTGCCCGTCAGATTGTTTTTATGACCTTGTTACGCAATGCAACAGACTCCTTTATTTATCTTTTATGTAGCACTGAATTATCTTCAAAATGAGCTATTTGAGGCAATGGTTACAAGATGGGTAATAAACAGATTAGAATCAAACTCCAATAGAAGAGTACATCCCCAATCATCCCCACTAAATACTGCCTTTGAAGACCAAATGGATGAAACGCAGTGTTAGGCTGTAAGAAATATGTTCCCTCCAAACAAACTGCTTTTTGAATGGTTTTGTTCACCTTCTTTTTGAGCATCACTAATACTAAATGTTGCCAGAAGCAAGATTCTGAAGAAATAAAGAACATTGTTCCATTCTGGTTAGCAAATCTCTTGACCTGATGTGTCTCACCACTTGCTCAGAAATGTGCCTTGTCTGTCCTGTATGACAGGACAAAACTAAACAGAAATCTGGTGTACTGTGTCTGCCCCAGATTCCTCACACTCCTTGCGCTATAATTTTGCTTGTTACTACCGCTGATGGAGCAATGAATACTTTTCTCTGGTTTCTCTGTTAGCAAAGTTGTTTGGATCTCTGAGTGGAAATGGTGCTAGATAAACACCAGATTTAAAAAAAGAAACAGAGAGAGATGTCATTTCCAGTGCAGGTATTGTGGAAACACAGTGGAAAGTACAACAAATCATTTTCCAGCAGCAGATGTCCCTAGGGAAAAACTCTGACAATTAGTTTCTTTAAAATAGGAAATATTTTAACTATTTTCAGTAGTGTTGAACCCACATTCAGAAAGGATGAGAGAATGTATTTAGACTTTGATATTTACTTGCCCAATTAATTTACCAAATGTATGCCACCTGAACAGACCTCTGATGGATGTACAAATGACTGAGTGCCTCACTGCACATTTGTAAAGCAGATGACTGACATATCACATCATTTCTTTGAGTCATGGAACTGATTTATATGCTCCATGCTATAGACATCGCTTTTTCAGTTGGGACCGTAAAAACCCCCACAGGCAATTGTCTGCTATTCAGTCTTTGCCATTCACTGAAATTATACATAATTTTAGCCTGTGCATTTGCAAACTGTGCTTTGCCATTTCCATTTGAAAACGCTTTTGTGTTAAACACTTTTGACTCGTCTAAATAAATATTATCCATAATAACCCTATATCAATCCATTACAAAACCATGAAAGTACGTACTGCATTTAGATTTAATCCCTGAAACAAAGCCTGTTCCCACCTCACTTGCATGCTGTGTTCACAGCTGATCCTCACAGCTGCTGAAATAAGAACAACAGAGAAATCTGAGATTGCTTTTCATCTTGGTAAAGCTATAGGATCTACAATGAAATCACATTTGAGTCACCAGTCTTTGGATAGGCACATGAACAAATTCCTAGAGTACAGACACCTATTGGCAGATACGTAAGCCTCTGCGTATGGGTGGAGATATGTATTCAAATGTACTCAATTCCAAATTCCATCAAAAACCCATTAGCGACACATTTATATCAATAGCTAAAAGAGCTTTAGTGCAGTCAGCTAGAAAGAACTATTTAGGAAATAGCTGTAAGCTATGCTGGTGAAAATGAGTTTTCCATTTGAGACTGTCATCTTGCAGTATTAAGCTACAACTTTGACTTGTGATGATCCAGAAAACATAAGCTTTGTGCAGCCAGGAGGTGCTGAATGGAGAGAAGTATAAAATACCATCATTACTGTTCTAATTGCTCACCTTGAACCACTCACTTCTCTAAAGCCCTCTTTCATTTTCAGGCAGTGCTATAATACATTTTCTGGAGCAGAATAGGATGGGTGGGTTTACTTGTATATGAAAAAAAGTAAAACAGAAGCTATAGAGGTCCAGTGGCTATGGATTCTCAAGTTAAATTACAAAAATCCAATAAATGGAGGACTGTATTGCTTAGCGAACGTGTAGAGGGGCTGCTTTGCTCTGTGTGGGTGCTACCTGCTGAGCTACACTGAGCTGAGGTCTTCAACAAGCTGCTCAAAAGAGGCACCCAGGGCTGCCTTCTGGAATAATTGCAATTAATTTAAGATCCTGCAATGTGTAC
The DNA here is from genome assembly GCF_040182565.1 of Anser cygnoides. Taxonomy (NCBI): domain Eukaryota; kingdom Metazoa; phylum Chordata; class Aves; order Anseriformes; family Anatidae; genus Anser; species Anser cygnoides. The sequence goes on along the minus strand of NC_089875.1, from coordinate 61,813,608 downwards.
CGAGTAGTTCTAATTATTCCATCAAAGTGCATTATGGTGCTTCTGTCTTTATCAAGTGTAATCTGCCATCAGGTTGTTAATTTGCCCAGGTTTATTTGAGCCTCTCACAGTCTTCTCCAGATTTCAGTTCCCTGAACAATTCTGTTATATGAACTCTTTTAAACTTGCTTTTCCTTTCAGATAATATTTTGTTCCAGCACTTTTCACATATATTCATTCCAGGATTAATTGTCCCCTACTGAACCTTCAGGATTTTCATGTCCTCTTTTGCATGTGCATATTTTTGTGTATTAACTAGTGCTTATTGGGGTATAAATTACAAGGTGCCTCATCGCCAACACAGATCATTAAAAATAGAAAGACTTTTTTCCAAAATGTGTGAGAAAATCATCTTCCCCTTAAAAGTCCAGTCAGGTCTGTTCCCACACTCTTTCTTTATGTGAGTTAGTCAGCTATTTCCTTTTCTCTTCTCCATACTTTCTAATCCATTGAAGACATTCATTTTTACGATGTCCCATTCTACAATATATTTCACCTGAAATGTATTCTTACCCCATTTCATATGCAGGTTTCTGAAAGATGTTTGTTATTTATAGGGGAGTATCATACGTAGAACTATCTCAAATAATTGCCCAAACTTTGTCTTGCGTACATTTTTTTAGCATTCTTCATGTCTGAATCAAGACTTGAAATATGGTAAAGTGCTGAAATGTGACTGAAATCAAGACCTCTCCAATCTACAGGTCCTTCAAGTGGTTTCTAGCAGTAGAATAGATGCCTACTGTCGATTTAATAGTGTGATCCAGAATTGTCTTTGAGAGCAATTATTTTCCAGTAAGTTACAGAGAACTTGTCCAAAAAGGTAGCAGCATCGAATTCCCTGCAACCCTAAGAAATGCTTTCCTGATGCTCCTTCACAAAAGACACTAGGCATGGATTTGCCCAGGAGGGTAGCTCCCTCAGCAACCTCCGTCTCCTTTCCACTCATGTTCCCATCACAGTGCCACTGCCAGCCCCACAGCAGCAGCAAGAGGGTGAAGAGACCAAAACCATTTGGGGGTTTTGCCCATCAGACCCACCATACCACGCCAGATGTGGGGACAGATGGTTCCTCGGACTGGAGGGTCTCAGTGCCTTGTTCAGCATCCCCAAGTCCCCCGTCATGCAGTTGTGGCTGTGCTGGACACACACACATGCTCCCAGCCATATAAAGTCACGTTGCTTAAATGGAATAAATGCATTAGTCTGTTCTTTCCCTTCTCTCATCCTTTAGCCAGGGGCAGCACAGAGTTTTTGTTTAGGTTTGGAGAGAAAAGATAGCTCTTAACATTCAGGGCTTTGGTCTACAAGATAGAGATGTGTCCGTGATGCTTCAGGACAAATGCCAGCTGATAGATAGGGCAGCAGGAGCCTTTTTTGAGAAAGCTGAAAGAACAGAACTAGCCTTGAACCTAGCCGTTGGCTCTATCTGGGGAAAAAAATATTTTGAGCTTGCTAATAAGGTCTGCTATCTTTTGTTTATTTAGAGAAAGGTCTGAAACAAGGGCATGACAATACAGTGTAAGCAGCATATTCATATCTACATATCACGCAGAGTACGAAGGATTTTTATTATTATTTTTTAACTCAGATTGGTAAATCTTCACTTGAGAGATTTAACTCACACCCAGTTTTCACCATGTTCACTTTGAGTTTAGCAGAAAGTTAAGCAGGTCTAAAAAGCCTGCTCTTTCCAAACCTGCTTGTTTACACAGGGGTATTCATTACTCTGTGCTGCAATTTATTTTGAAATGAAATTTACCCTCCTCATCGAGATGGTGAGTTTTATACAATCTGAAGTATGTAGATACACATGCAAAAGCGAGGGATGGCTATTGTAAATCATTACCTTGGCAGTGCTCCAAAGCCCTCAGGGCTTCAGCTGTTACACTGATAGAACAGATAGAAGCTTTACATAGAATTAATCCAAGTCAGTCACAAAAACAATAATATACCTATGTAAGTCTTGTGAAAATTAGCATTGCTTTCTGGAAATGCTTGAAAATTATCTAGTATACAGATGTACAGAGATAATACATGATCATACAAATAACAGAGGGGACTTAGAAGAAGTCATTTATAAACTCCAGCTGACACATGCCTCAATAGAAAAGCCTGGGGAGGTGGAAATGGAAGCATATCATAAAAAAAAAAAAAAAACAAACCTCATTATTTAAAATACTTTATGTTTCAGTATAGCCTTATTTATGTTGTCAATTTTTAAAGACTCTATGACATCATTAGCATCACAGTAAATGAGATTTAGAGATCTTTCCTTTTTTTTTTTTTTTTTTTTAATAAGAATAGAAATACAGACACATTTTCCCTTGGGTGGTATGGTTTAATCGGGTTATTTTTTATAAGGCTTTTTTCAAACTGATCAGAATAGTCTGAGACATGTCAGAGAAATCTTGTTGCGTTAAATAAGCCTTTAATAATATTTCACAGCTGATTACTTTGTGAATTAATTTGCCCTTGAGCAGAAGGAAATGGTCAGTGGGACCCTTGTGTTTGGGCATAGTACAAAGGAGCTGTAATCACTGTATCAGTACCTGGCGAGAGTACTGGAAAACAGAAGGATGAGTAATGGAGAAAAAGAGACAGGAATTATACAGCAAATGTAACTGGTGTATCCCACACTACCTGCTGGTTTAAGAGGCCTCTTTCTCTCCTCCTTGAAATGCAGACCGTCTCTGCTCAAGTTCATTGGCTTAAAGTGAAGGGAGTTATCACACAATTATGCAGTTTTTGCCATTTGTAACCCCTGAACAGATTCTCACCCAGCAGCTCTCTTTAAACCTGGAAAAGGTCAGGCCCTAGCTCCTTCAGTCTTTATTATTAAAAGCTTCCTGTGTGGTTTTACTGTAGAGAAAGAGGCAGTGACCTTACATTTAATCTCATCAAAGACTCTGTGCCGTAACTTACTTAAAAGACTCCTTATGCAGGGTAGTTTTAGCCAAGGAGTCTTTCGCCAGACGATGTTATTTTTAAAGCAGCGTGCAGAATATCCCTTTGCTGCAGACTCCAACTGCTGACTAAGCAGCCTCTCCACTGCCTGGAGTAACAAGAACCGAGAGGTCTGAGGGGATCTGTGCTCAGCCAAATCTATCCCATATGCATGCAAAACCCGGTTGAAATCAGTCATGAGGCCGTACTGCTGTATAGGAGTACGTGTGATTTATGGCAAGGCAAAGGATTTGCAGAATCCTCCCTCTTTGGTGGTTTCATTTTTTAATGCTTCAGCCTGAACAAAGATAATTTTCTCTTAATGAAACAAAATAGAGTAATTAGCTCCTCAGCTTGTGCATATGTTTCCCCAAAACGCTTTTGCTGAGTTTCTGAAGTGCACAGGACTTCCACTTTTAACCACTGTTAGAAGTTCTCTGTTTAAAAATGCAGCAGACATATCATGAAAAAAATGTTTCTGCTGTGAGCTCTGCGCTCACGCTCTGATAAATGCCTTGTCACATTTGCTCTGCTTTGTACTTGGAAAGATTCGTATTTGTTTGCTTTTATGTTTGTACACCTCTCTGGATTTTGTGCGCGGTCTCTGGGCAGGGATGAGTCCGCCAGGGATGACGGCTTCTGAGCACGATGTGCTGTTCTGCATTTGGCTTTTCTCCACAAGGGTTAGGTGGAGCTGGACGATGGATGAAAGGTTCAAACTCTGTCTCGGAAAAGCCACTTCTCGGCCTTTTCCACTGAAAAGAGTCACTGCATCATTCACTTCTGGTTCAGGAAAACTCCCTAAGCCAAGTTACTGTTCCTAAAGAGGAAGTGTCCCTGGAAGTGTGCAAGGCCAGGCTGGATGGGGCTTTGGGCAACCTGGTCTGGTGGGAGGTGTCCCTGGCCATGGCAGGAGGTTGGAAGTAGATGGTCTTTAAGGTCCCTTCCAACCCAAACAATTCTGTGATTCTATGAAGGATGGGGGCAAAAAAGTGTTGCCTTGTACTTGCAGCACAGAACGGAAGGTCCTGGTTCCTTTCTTTACCTTGGAAAGATAACTTCACCTCTCCACGCCTCAGTTTATGAAAAGTAGGAAAATGCTACTTAGTGTTATTACCAATCAGTTTGAACACTGTGAGGCTAAACCGAGGCACTTCAGCCTTGCACAGCCCCGCTGTTGGTGGTGTGAAATACACAAAGTAAGCAGGTGGGAAGGGAAGCCTGGCTCACCTTGCTGCTTGGCTGGCTCTCCCAGGAGCAGGACTCGGCCTCCTGTGGAGTGATGCCTTGCTGGAAGGAGTGGTCGCCCAGGCAGGTCTGGCACAGGGGAGCCTCCAGCTCCGAGTCCCCCGCAGGTAAGTGCATCACAGTGGACCCCGGGTATTTGAGGCTGGCGTTTGGGTGCTTTTCCACACTAACCATCGGGCTCTTAATCCACCTCCGTACCTGTTGACACAGAAAGAGATCATGGACTCCCTTTGCCTGTTTTATGGCAAAAGCTGGGATAGAGCAGCGGGGTTTCTAATGTGGATAAAGGCACAGATTGGGGAAAATAATCAGATATAATTGTAGGATCAGATGCCATATAGGTTATGGTGTGTCAGCACCACAGGGCTCTTTTGGGCTGAGAATCATTTGCTGCTTTGTGCAAGTCTTTCATCAGTTTATCTACAGTAACGACTTTTCAGGCTTTATAAAGATATTAAAGTATATGATAGACTCCTGAGAAGAGGAAAACAACTACCTGAAGCAAGTACTCCCAGCCTAGACAGCTCAATTCTCCTTCTTGAGAGAAAGCAGCCTGTTTTTGCAGGTATGAAATAGTAATCGCATAAATTGTCTGCAGTCCCTTTCCAACAGAAGTATCTTTTGTTCATATCTGACCTCACGTACCATCTCAGCCTTTTCTGTGCCTCCTGCTGCTACATTCGAGGGTCCGTTTCTGCCAATGACCTGCCCTGGATTTTGGCCCTGACCCCTCTAAGCTGCCTCCCCCTGTGTCTCCTTTTCCTGATCTCCCTGTGCAGGACGTGGTGCGCTGCAGCAGGAAGCACCTGATTCACAGGTGCAGCACACTGTGCTCTCAGGGCTTAGTGTGAGCCCTGTGCACAGTTTGCCCTTCCTTTCACTTCTCTGACTGTCTCTTTTACGGCACGTGAATTGAACGTGCTGCGGTTTCTAAGTGAGGAGCCAGAGGCTTTCCTGAGCTGTTTTTCCAACCCATTTTGTGCAAAGGAAGCAGAGACAGCAGCGTGGTCTGTGTTACGTTTGCACCCAATCTGTTCAAAACACAGTTGACAAACATACATTTATCTCCGTTCCCATTTACTCTGCCTTTTGGGTGCAGACAGTAGGAGCGTATGAGGACACGTGCTATCAGGACTGACTGCTGGACCAGCTCCTATTTGCCCTGTGAGCTGAAACCTCCATAGGTGGCAGGGAGCGGGGCAGCACTGTCCTGCCTCACCCTCCGCTCACTCAGCTTCCACCAAGGGGAAGCCAGGAAGAGCATTTGGCCTCATGCTGCATTAGGGGATGATGTTTGCCATAAGATGATGCTTTACATCAGGAAAATAAACTTTTTTTATGTTGCATTAGTCATAAGCGTGATGCCAAGTGTTTGGTTAGCAGTGGGAGTCTCTGCCGCAGCAACTGGTTACCACGATGGCTTGTGGCAAACAAACAGAGTGAAACGTGTCTGACCAGCCTCCTTCTGGTGACTCCTCGCTGAGTGATACACCCACGATTGCCCTGCTTTGCTGACCCGCCGGAAATCTCAAGGTTAGGAACATTTTTTCTTTCCTCTCTATGGAAACCAAGCAAACAGATGTCCGTCTGTGGGTAAACGTGCCAATTCCCGCTGCATTCTCCGTCTGCAGTTTCTGGTGATGCCACTTGGTGTGGACCGTGTCAGCCCCTAGTTCTGTGCTCTGGAGCACCCTTACAAACCCAGCACCCCATTTGCCCATTACAACTTCTGGATGCAGTAGAAAGCAGGTGCAATGTCTGCATGCTTTGGTAACAGTTTTTTTCAGAATTAAAACCCGAGTGCCTAAAGTTTTGTAGAATCATTTTTCCAGGACGTTAAAACCAAAATATATTTTTTTATTGAACTTCTCTGCTTTCATAATTCCTAAACTCCCTAACAGTGCTGAGAGATTTTTTGCTCACCGTTTTCCTTATGCAGACTTTTCTGACTTCAGGTTGGTCGGTTGAAGTTGCAGGAGGGAAGAATTATTTTTTTCAGATTTCGTTTCAATAAACATATTTCGAAACTGTTCTTTTGACTCTAGCATGTTTTAAACACATTTATTTTGCCAAACATAATTGTTTCTATGGTTGTTAAGCACATCATTAATTATGTTACTTTCTCCAAGTAAATTCATAGTTATGTGTCTCGATCAAATTCCAGAACATGGTATGTTGAAAAGAATAATTATGTTCCTGGACAAAAAAAAACCAGCAACGACCACCAACCAACAAGCCTAAAACCAAAAAACAACCAAACCTACCAACCATACAAACAAAACAAAACAAACAACAACAACAACAACAAAACCCACATGCTTGATTTTCCAGGGGTGTTTTATTATGGGAAACATACAGTACTTCGAATATCATTTCAAGAGGAGTAAACTGTTCATTTTGACCTTTTCTTTTGTTATTCTGGTGATGTTAAGTATTTTCTGACCTGTTTCTGCCTTTCTTCCTTGATATCCTGCATCTTCAGTCAGATATTTATGGGCGAGCCAGCAAGCATGCATAAAAGAACCAAATAGGCAGCATTGAGGGGGCTGTATCGCAACAAGGTGCAGGTTCAGTTTTGCTCAAAATTTAAGGGACATATCCCAGTCTTTTGTTCAAGACTGCTTGATTATATAGCATCAGCCCAGGAAGGAACTCAAATGAAAATCTGGGTTTGAGATTCCATTGAGCCAATGATGTTCAGCTTTGTGATTTCAAATTCAGGACATTTGCAGTGACACAGTTAATCATAATTTATGTCACAGATTCATCTGTTTCCATTTACAAATCTCTAGTGTGCCTAGGTATTGGGGAGCATTCAAACTGTGACCTGGGTACCATCTCAACCATAATGAGAAATGAAAAAGAAATATAATTACATATACTGCTCTGATCTTATTGCTCTGTTCAGTACAACAGGGTTTCAGGGAAGCTAAGGTGAAAAAATTTCTGCAGGAGCTAGCTTAGAGACTTAACAGAGTAGCAGGATTTTTTTAATTTTTTTTTGGTAGCTGGAAGTAGTTCAAATAAGTTAGCCCCTCCAAAGTTCAAATGGACCCACAGAGATGAGAGTTAAAACAATTCTACTTCTCCTCTGTTGAACAGGGTGAAGTTCATGTTCACAGACATTCAGCCGCTTTGCTCAGTTTGTGGTGTTGCGTTGACTCGGCAAAATTCAGCAAAGCCTCAAATGTGGGCTCCGCACCCGCCGACTGGGGTGCAGGCTGAGGCTGAGCCAGTGCTGCTACTTCGGTGGGTGCCAAATGCTGTGGCGAGAGTGCTTGTGCTTGTTATTTTTAGGTGTTGGCTACATGGATGTGTTAATGTCCACTGACCTAAATATGAAGTAGTTAAGCATGCAGCAAAGTGTCGTGTAGACAGCTTGCTCCAGCATTAAAACAGACTTAATTCATCCTGTAGCCATTTGCTTCATTTATCTAGCTTAAAATTTCTGTGCTGATTGTGAATTAAAATGTCCATGAGGACCTTAATGACATTGAACTAATCTTCTGTAATTTTACATCTTTGGCTAATTCAGACTAATGTCCCTTAGTGTCCCTCTGCAGATAAACCCTACATTTGCCTTTTAAATTTCACAGATAATGCAGAGTAAAGTGAACAGAAGAGAATGATAATTGTTACCAGTGCTCAGAGTGGAAAACCGTATGCTTCGCCACTGACTTTTGATGTTTATGGCCATCCAAAAGCATTGAAAACGTTGATCTGAAACTGCAAGTATGATTTGGCACCACCTCCATAGCAGCTGGGCCAAGAACAGACTTCTGAAGAAAAACAGCTTCCCTGGGTTTTAGCTCTGCAGGTCTCAGGTTTCTATTGAGGTTTGTAGATTATATGTTACTTCTCAGAGTGACTCATTTACGTTTATTGAAATGTTATGCGTGCATGTTAGTCATTGAATTGTAAGTATACACCATAGGTTTTTGTCTAGCTTTAACCTTAATAGACTTCAAAGATTTTTACATATTTAATATTTACATTTACACTAGCACTAGACAAGCACCTTAGATCTATTGCTCTCTGTTTGACTTGGGCTATCTTAAATGTCACCAAAGATTTCCAAGTGCAATGCTTCATTCCTTTGAACTCACTTCCACTTAAAAATCTCCAACACTGAATTGCACAAAAAGAAGAACAATTTTGAAGAATTTTCTCACAGTTGCTTCCCCAAATAACAAAGACAGAAAGATTAACAAGGAGCAGATGATAGCTCATTATTTAGGGAACTGTAAGATGTGCAGATACTGCAGTGCTAGTGCATCATTCTTCGCAGTAATGTAAGGTATATTTGATTATTCAAATATATTTTTATTCTTAACATGATATCCAACTACCAGTAAATAAACTATAGCCTGCTCCCAGCTACAGGAAGCAATTCTGTTCCAAACTCCTTCTGAAGATTTATGTACTTTCATTTCAAAACAAGGCTCTTTAAACCCTCCAGGCAATGCTCTCCACCGTTACAGGGTATAAGCAGCTGACTCAAAGAGTGGCTGAAGTAATCAGGATAGAGCTGAGCAGTTCAGAAAAGTGCACCAGTTCCTCTTGTCCCATCTTGACTGTAGGTTCATTACGCCTTTTTCTCATCAAGAGCTCACATCCGCTAGAAATTACTTCTGCTACATGCCCATTGTGGAGCACCCAACAGCTTCTGATTAAGCTATAATTGCGCTTATGAGATTTGCTGTTCCCAAACTAATCCTTTGAAGGTGCAACCTCCTAGGCCCATGCAGATGGTCTTGAGTCTGCTTTGCTGGTGGTGTGAGCTGAGCAGCTGCCAGTGATCTGCACATCAGCATCCCGTCATGCTCAGGGATACTGTCCCTTGCTGCTTGCTGAGGCTGAGCAAGAGACCATCCGTACCCATCCATGCAGACAGGGTTGAGATTTGTCAAATATTGCCTTAGTGCTATTACCTAGAAGTTGATTCCAAATGTTTCAGTGAACCCTTGCCATGTCTTCTTTGGAGAGAATAAAATTCAAAGCAAAAAAATGTAGCTCAACAAAATTAACTGAAGAGTAATCAGCTTTAATACATCTACTAACATTTATAATTTTTGAAAAGAGAGTTTTGAAGATCTTAATACAACTCATTTAAACTTTTCAAAGCACAGAATTTTCACATTTTCAAGTCAAATGGCTTTTCTTTTTCTTTTTCTTTTTTTTTTTTGGGGGGGAGGGTGGGCATAACTATGGTATATTTAAATTAAGGGAGAATAAAGAGATTTAGACAGATGGCTTGCTCTGAAATGATCAGAACAAAAATTTTTGGCTGAGTAAAATCAACTTTTTCTTGAGAGCTTCAATTTGTTTAGATATTTCTGATTTTGACTTTTTCATCTAAATTTGCTGTGGGAATTAAATGCATGTGAAATGGTAAATTTACTTCTCACCGTAGTTTTCTGTTTGTTTGTTTGGGATAGAACAATTTGTTTGGAACAAATGCAGTTAGCTTCATAGTCACAGACCTTCATGGTTAAGAGTAAACTTAAGTATACCTCTTCACCCTGTCACTTTTTTTGTTGTTGTTTTTTACTTCTGCTTTTACTGGAACATCAAAGACCTTCGAAGTTAACCAAAGCTGTTCAGTATTTCTTATCTTTCTTGCAGTGACTGTAAACTGTAAACAAAATTGATGACATTTTGCCTATTCTTTCAAGAGAAGTGAGTTCATAAGTATTGCACACCCTTCTGGGATGTAGTTATTTGCCACTAATCCTAAACTAAATTAAAATGTGACTGTTCTTGTCATAAACAAGAGAATAGCCTTAAATACCCCTTTTCCAATCATGGATTGTAATATCAATGTTAAAGTGTATATATATATATATACACACACATATATATATATATTAAAAGTCTCTTTATTTTCTGAATCTTGTTTGCTCTAGTTTCTTTGTTTGCTTTACTTGCTAAAACCATGATATCCAACAGTGATAATCTCTCAGACTAGAAATTGCCAGATGTGATTAAATGAGATTTGCCAAGTTCCAAATTTTTTTCCACTCATTGCTTTTCCTCTTATGCAATAACAAACAGATATGGCTTTTAATTTCATGTGGCTCAGTTGTCAATGGCATCAGTCAACTCAGCACAATTTGTACTTTAATCAGGTATTCATAAGTCAGTCCCAATCACTGTAATAATGAGCAATATTTGCCATGAAAGAAACACCAGTACGCTCTCTGGGGGCTGCTACTGATGCAAGTGTGGCTTTAGCTGGAGTGAAGCAGGTGCTGATGGCACCTGTGGCCATTCTTTGGCATTCTCCTTGGACTTGGGGGCACTGGAAAGCCTGGTACTTCTCAGGACACCTGCGGGCTGGTTCGCTGACTTCACAGCTGTGGGCTGGAGTCTCAGGCATGCTGCAAACATTGGAAAAGAAAAGACCTTGTGCAGAGACCTATCGTCTTGCAGAATTAGGCCCCTTGTGAATGTAAGAGTCACTTTATTTCACTAAATTGCAGTGCCTGGTGCAGACTTCTGATTTTAGTAGGATTTAGTAAGATGATGTGAAGATACATATTCTAAGCAGTAAATGTTGATATGAATGAAGGAGGGAATACGTTCATAGACAAATTTAATAGGCCATTAAAATAACTAAAATAGCAAGCATTCGCTGAAGACCGAGGGTAAACAATTCTGGAATGGGTTAAGGGAGACTGTTGAAATCTGCTTGGTGGTCCAGTATTATCAGCCAGTTCTCAGTGAAACTTCACACCCATCAGCACATCAAGTATCATATTTAATCTGACTGCCTGTGCAACCATATGCTCTGTACAGCAGCATTTTCTTCATCTGAAACTTTGGAGAGGCTTTCTTCCCATTTTTGTGTGGGATTGGAATAAAGCACTCAGTATGTGTTTGAACTCTTCTGTATTTAAATTTCAATTTTTCATAAATGTCCCTGTTTGCATCATTTTGTAAGTTTTTATGGCTCTCAGTCAGCTACTATTTACTCTACGTGTTGCATTGCAAAGTGTCTGGGTATCCATTTCCCTACCAGACAGTATCGGATGTCTTAGCTGTGATCTAGGTCTGTGCGTGTGTTTGTTCTAGTTTTGCCTCCAAGTGATATCAAATGTACTTTTCTCCTTCTCTGATTGCAGTTCATCCGATCCCTTCTTTCCTTTTCCCGCATTATCTAATTGCACCTCGGACCAGGATTTGAATTTTCATCCATTATGTAAACTGTAGGTGGACACAGAGCTCTTGGAATCATCTCCCCCGAGCCTTGGGGGCAACAGTCAGGAAACCTATTTAAATTACAATTAGGGAGTTTATGGAATGAAAAGCTCCATTGTTCAAACTGTATACAGTCATCCACTTAAATGGAAAGTGGTAAAAGAGAGGCAGGCTGATTAATGCTCAGCCTGAGATATATCATTACTCTCTAGTTGGCTTCGACATTTAATTTGTCATGTCCCATGGGAAATGCAGCACAGCAAAAGAAGTAGTTTGTCAAATCACCTCAAGCTATTTCTTTCCCTCTGGAGCCCTGAAACACATCACTTTGTTGATTAATAATCACATTTTATTTTATAAAGGAAAGTGAAGGGCAACTCTCTGCTTAGTCATCATTTGCCACTCTCTGCAAGTGGAAAAGCTGCTTGCTAAAAGCAGGCTGAGGCCAAATAGCAGAGCACATTGCTTCCACTCAGGCCTAGATGAACGTGGCTGGATTTATGGAGAGTTCAGCTCTTCAAGCATGCCAGGAGAAAGGTTGCCTGTATTTCAGGGAAATTCTGGGAAGGAAGAACAGTCACAGTTCAGGGTGGTGGGTGCAGGGAATGACCATGTTGTTTACAGGAGCCTCGGTCAAAGGCACAGGGTGTTGCAAGACAAGGGAGTATAATTTTGGCTGGGACATGACTCCTGTGAGCCCTTGGGAAAGCAGTCCCGGTTCCCTGGGGTTTGATTTCTCCTCCTACCCTTCACTTCCTTTGCTGTTTCATCATAAACTCTTTAAGACCTCTTTGTGGAGAGCCTCCACGTTTGTGGCCACCTGTAGGTATGACTTAATAGATACCATGAAGAAAAGCACATGACAGTGTATGTGATGATCTTAAGTGGATGCTGTTCGTGATCCTCCTGCTATCCCAGCAACTACTTTTGCCATAAAGGCTGGATTAGAGGATTGACTTATTTTAGTTCTCTTTCTTTGATGTGTCAGGTGTAATAAGCTTGTACAGTCTCCATTTGCATCTGGCTACCCGGATTTAACCAATTGCCATACAGCCACTGGGCAAGCTGGTTTGGTGTAAATGTCCATAACTCCACCAAGCTCAGTGACCTTCAGATCTTGTCTGCAGGTTTTCTCCCATGGAAACCAGCACACAGGGAGGAGGACACAGTTCTCACGGCATGACATGGACTGTGGCATCTACCTGGGTCTGAGGGCAGGGAAGTATTTGGGGGTCCCCCAGACCAAGTACACACCCCTGGTACATGCTGAGGGTTTGACCTGCCCTGTGTCACATCTCTGCTCGGGTTCATCACGTTATGACAAATATCTCAGGGCTTTTGTCATGGTTCTTAACCAGCACTTCATTGCTATTTACACACACTCTCACTTTCCCACACCAAAGCATTTCACTTGCCATAACAGCATCTGGCAGAAATCAAATTTATCTCAGAGGAAGCATAGTAAATGTTTCTATATTTGTTGTTGTCAACAGTTGCAGTGTTAACACTTGAAGTAAATAAGGCAGATTTTTATGATCTTAAGCGTGAATGACATGTCTCCAGGCAGCAAGTCAGCGAAGGCGAGATTCTGAAAAAATATGTCAGCATGTGACTGCAGTCAGGCACCAATACCAAAAGATGCTGGGTACCAGTATGGCTTGGGGAATTTGAGCTCCTCTAAGCATGTGTTTAAGTATTCCTGCTGAATACGTTGCATACACGTAAGTCAAGGCACAAAGAGTAGCAGAAAGCTAAGGCACACCATTAATACCAGTAACAAGGTTTCATGAGCACACAGAAAACTGCCTGGCTGATTTTCCTGTTCCACTCAATGGGAAAGTTCTTGTGAGCTCAAATGATGCAGGAGAAAGTCTGTCATGCTCATATTTCACGTTGATTGCTAAATTGACTTTTGCTCTGTCCTTTTATTAAATGGCTGATCTGTTTGAAAAGTGGCACAAAAAAATCTAAACAACTGAACAGGCATCACTTAGGATTTTCCGCTCTTCCTTCCTCCCATGTTGTCCTTGATAACAATTGTTAGTCTCATGGGATTCTTTTCTTTGTGAATAAATAAATAACCGATGTGTTGGAATCAGGTAAGAGTTCTTGGATCAATTGTAAGCGCTGATGGCACTTGTTTCTACAGGACATGACACAATAGATTCATTGTCCACACTGATGTATAAACACACTCTCTCTGCACATTATGTCAAAGAGGAAAACAAAACAAAATGAGGTTTATTGTGTATGTGCAAATCTAATCATTCCAGGCTACCAAGCTAAAAATGCTTTTCATCTAGATCAAATAATAACAAATGAACAATACAGCCCCAAATCCAATCCAAATCATGCGAGGTTTCTTGCTTGTACCTTCGCTTCTCTATTTTATGTGAGCAAAGCTAATTTCAGTAGACCTAGGCAACGTTTATTTTAACTCCTGCCCTGATAAACACCACATCCCATGTCTATCAGTCAAAGTCTCAAAGCTGTCTGCAAGCTCCTGTGATTTTCTCAGACAGATATAGGAGCCAGGGGATGCAAGTTTGGAGGTGGATGGGCTGCAATGGTAGATTCTTCAAAAAAAGGCCAAGCAAAACAAAGATTTCTCACTGTACTTTTTCTCTCTTAAATATATTATTCTAGTTTTCTCATGCAGTAACTATTTGCATCCTTCAGTAGTCTGGGCTGAAATATCACAGCACTGTAAAGCTTAGTAGCAGTATAAGAGTAATGGCTGCAGTGGCAGAACACAATGGATGGCTGGATTCAGTACCAAATACTATTCAATAGTCATCTTTAGCTATTCAGTCAAAGGCATCATGCTGTTCAGAGCTGTGAAGCACATTCTGTATGGCCTTAATTTAATAGCTTTCTTATTTGTAAATTGAGCCTGTACCGCACTTCGCTTAACTCTTTTTGATTTGGCAGATGGTGATCCTCATAATGTGTTATATAATATTGTATATTACTAACCATCCTAATTTTTTATAGATTTTAAAGGCAGCTGGGTCCATTAGATGAGCTGATTTAGGACGCCCAGTCTTTCTGGCCCTGAAATACTGACGTACCAAAGTATTCACAGAGCTGTGAGAAGAACCGTGTAACTCAGCAAGCTGCAATATTCCAGGAGTGACTCCAGCTGGGAAATAACTGTATGACTGATGACAGGTTAGCTCCTTTGCAAGGCAAGGCTGGACTGGAATTTGGCAGCAGGGACCTCAACAGGTCATGCAGGTTCACCTGCCGTGTGCGCACAAGCCCTATGGAGTGGCAGTGCCATGTGGGCGGGTGGCTCAGCACTGCTTCGGAAGCCCACCTGAGTGCTCAGGAGCTCTTGGGTGGGCCTTTCATCTGGCGGACCCATGTGTAACACAGACAAGAGAAATGTTTGTGTTCTTCCTTTCCTGTGTCAAAGGGGATGTGTTTGCTCAAAGGCCCGTATGCCAGGAAGATAGCCGCTATTTCTCTTCCAAGCTTTTTCTAGTGGCCAATTTGCCCCTGATGTTGAGTTGCTGAGAATGCTGTCTGAGGAGAAATAGAAAGTACTGATTGATCAAATTAGTCTTTTTTAAATGGCATCCCAACTTAGATGCAGTGCATAGCAGTGTGCGAGGCACCAATACATTTAAATCAAGATTCTAAATATCATTTTATTCTGAGATGTACAAGAACTGGCTTAAACCACCATCTTCAGTGGGGATTTAAATTAACATGTGGTAGACTAGGAGAAGAAGATTTTAAAATGCAAGGGTTTTGACAAATTTGTCCAGTGCCAGATGTGATCAGTTCCTTTAAGATCTTTCATTGGTTTATCATCTTATTTTTTTCCCAGCAAGATTGCTAAAAATGAACTTAAGGGGAGTGGCACCATTTGATACATACCCTGTCACTGTAGGAAAACACATGGCTCTGAATAACTTGAAAAGAAAACATACATCTTCCTGTAGCAACTGCACAGAGTGAAAGCAAAACTCCTCAATATAAGAGACTCTTATGAGGATAACATTTGTTGGTTAATGATTAAAAACTTTCTGTGCACGATATACTTTTAAGATAAGCAATGGAATCTAGCTCAGTCTATCTGAAAGGTGGAGCCAACTTTCATGGCATTTCCATCACCCAAAGCTGCAAGTAACATTTATTTTCAGTCCGAAGAGGAGAAGACTATTATGTTCTAGCTACTTTTCAGTCTACACTGAAATTTGTTTGAATTCTTTTACAAGCTTTCCCTTGCCTTGCTCTGTGGAGACTTCCTTTCACTTGAGAAATAGGTTTTAGATTCCTTGTTGGAGAGTGAGAAATGGCTCAATATTTCAAAAACAAAACAGAAAACACAAGATGAACAAATAAATGTGAAACCTCATCCTATTGCAATTTCATTACCTATAAAACTACAGCCATTTCAATTTGTGAAACCTAGCAATTTCTCCTGCACCTGTCAAACCTGCCTGGCATTTCAATAAGTTGTTCCACATGTTGTCTTTGCTCCTTTTTTAACATAGGTTGAGAAATATGGTCTAAAAAAGGGCTACACACAGACAAAAAGTAGCTGATCAGAGTAAAGCCACATTTTCAAACTGCCAGTCATAAATAGTCATTCATACATATAAAATAAATAAAAGTTCTTCAATGGAAACTGTAGTAACAGATGTAAACCAGATACACTTGAGAAGTATGGAAACAAGGGAGGCTTTCTTTTTGCCATTTACATTATTTTTCCTTCTTAGATTGGTGTTTTTCCAGGAGCGCACACACACGCACAAGAAACATTTTGACCAGCACTTTTATCCCTCATGGTCTTCTTCTTATTACAAGATGACTGCAATAAAGATCTTTGTTTTAGAAACACAAGCTGAAGTGTAAGTCACCAACACTGACTCATCAGCTTGAAGGCTGGAGTCTTTCACATGTGAAGGCTGTTAGTTTTGGGAAGTCTGTGACTGAAGCAGCTTGTTTTGAGTCTCTTATTCCACATGCTTGGTTGTGTGTGGGTTTTCTTTTGCCTAGTTCTTGAAAGAAAAAAAAAAAAATCTGAAGTCATTTCGGGTAAAAGCCACTGGAAGCTAACACATTTTTCCTCTTAGCAAGCCAACATTTTTTGAGGGTTCGAGGCTGATCCAGTTAAACAATAACTGTGACATCAGAGAGAAGTATTTACTGTTGAAAATACCCTGCAGGTAGGAGGATATGTATGATTTCAGTTCATCGTGTCACTTTTTTGGGCTCCTGCTCACCAGTGTAAATGACTGTGTCAAAGAATAAGTGGAATAGAGAAAGAGGTGTCGCTTTGCTTAAAGAATTAACTTCATTTAGAGCAAACAGAAATTGAAGAAGGGAAGCAGAGAGAGGAAATGCCTCAGACAGACAAGTTAGCCAGGTTTTTTAAATGGACTGGATAGTTTTTCTAGTAAGGGAAATCAGAACACAGCGTAATGTTGTAGAGCTGGCCAGAGACTCTCTTGCTAGAGAGAACATTTTCAAAAGCAGTAAATGCACCAAACTCCCTGGCACTTGGCTCCTTCCAGCCCCTGCAACTTGCTCCCCTGAATGTGGGTGTGGGGAGCCTGGCTCACCTGTCTTCAATTAACCTGTTACGGCCAGGAGACTAATTTTTAGGTGGCATACCTATACCAGAGAAAGCCAGCATGTATATCTGGATCCCACATTAACGCACAGATCTGCAAAGATGTTTGGGTCTAGTAGCTGCTGAGGTTTTCTAAAACTCACAGAAGTTCCTCCAAGAACCTCATAAAGCACAGTGCTTGGCTGGATTCTCCATCATCTTGCAATGGAGAAGAAACAATCTCTCCCTTCATTTCTGTATGAGCCTATTCAATCCACAGGCTACTAAACTGTGAAGGTCCAGGTGGGTTAGGTCTTGCAGGGAAAAACAGGGGAAGTACAAAGAACAGGAGAAATCTGGTGAAAAGGAAAAGATTTATTTATCTATCTAACTTTTGGAGGACTGCCAGTATGCTTGGAACTCTACAGAAAGAGAACTCATAAGGCTTTTGTCATATCTAGTTACAGCTCTTTCAGGTTTAGTATACACTGAATAATTGGGGGGTGGAATGAACAATCTCTCAGTAACTCAGTTCTTTTCAACATTCCTTAATTAATCTTAAATAGAGAAGGAAAGAATAAATTTAGTCCAGGCAAGGTGTCCTAGAGCAGTCACCTTTGCTCCCTCAGCAGTTCTGTGCTCAGAAGTGCAGAACAAAAGAAGAGCCATAAAAAAAAAAAAAAAAAAAAAAACTTTTGAATCTAAAATGAGATTAGTTCCTCTCACAGAGGATGGTGGAGGATATATATGTGAAAACAGTGAGCTCAACATGAGCTCTCTGCTCTAATGGAAATTTCTGACAACATGAACCAAATCTCACAGTATCCTTATCAAAAACACAGACCTCCAATGGTCCAGATCTTGGATCTCTTTGTAAAATCCAGTGAGATTTTTTTCTTTTCCCTGGAAATATTTTGGAAGGGAGTACAGAAGAAATTTTAACTGGGGAACTTCAGAATAGCACTGGGGATGCTACTCAGTTGCCTTGATGGGGCCTAAAAGGTCGGTCTACACCACATCTAGCAGGCCTGTTCCCAGTTTTGTCATGTACTGGAGGTCAGTGCATAGAGATTAATAATGGAGTTCTGTCCTTTTTATAAAAAAATACACATGCACAAATTCCACTTTCATTGCATGGTTGTTCTAAAGACTAGAAAACTCTTGGCCAAGGATGTATGGAGGAGCCAGTATCACAAATCCTGTATATATACTTAGGCAGGTGGTGCCCAGAGATACACCTCACCACCTCAGCGCAGCCAATAATTTGATTGCAGTGATGACAGGCATAGAAGACATTCAGGTCTAGACTGGTGTCAGGGCAGCAGGAGGGTCTTTTCTGCTCCACCACACAGAGATATATTCTGCAAAATCTCTCTCGCTCTCTCAATCTGTGTGTGTGTGTGTAACCTGGTTGTTTCATTTGTAGCAGAGCCAGGAAGAATGAACCAGAACTGGAATAATGAACTTGACAGAGAAGTGACTGTGGAAATACAAAAATGTAATCTATGGATGGATCAAATGCCCTGTTTTCAGAGAGGCAATGGGAATACTGGCACTGTTTGATTCTCTGAAAATGCTATGAAGTTATCAAGGCTTTAAAGCAGTACAGTGTCGGCCTAACTACACATCCACTGTGCCTTACTCAACATGTAAGGGAGTCCAATTAATCCATGTGAGCTTGGTGACCAATGAATACCCCTGACTGCAGGCTGAATCTTTAGACTGCAAATCCACAGAGTTGCTGAGCACTGAACAGCATTTAAGTTCATCTACTTTCTGAGAGGTCATACTCAGCCTTGACCAGTAATATTAAATAAAAAGATTTGGTTATTAATTAATGTTGCATTTTTAATTTGCTAAACAAGCTAGAAATAAGGATAAAGTCAATGACATCACTGTAGAAAGGGACAAGGTGTTTGTGGAGCAAAAGAGATGACAACATAGAGAGAGGATGCAAAATTGGGGTCACGGTGTACATGTTTCTCATCACATCTCCAGTTTGTTGGCCTAAGAAACAAAGGCCACACTAATTAGCTAAAGATTGCTTTGGTTTGGGGTACTGGAGTTGAACATGAGCTGAAATACCTGAACAGATTTCTGAAGATACTTCTCACAATAGGGAATATTGCCTCCCACTGCTCCACACGTGCTCTGGATTAGTTGGTATTTTGGAATAATTATTTCTGTATCACATTTGAGTTTGCTCACTGAAGTCTGTTCAGACCAAGATAATAGTAGGTGTGCATTTTAGGCATGTAAATACATATGTCTTGCTTCTTTCTAAGGTGCAATACAATAGGGTGAGATCCTGGCTGCATAGGCAGGCAGCAAGTTTGTTACAACATATAACAGAAAAAAAGGTCTGTGAGTTAAAAAACTAAGTTTGAAAAACATTTCAGTATTTTGTTTTGATCACAGTATGAGGATGATAATCCCAAGCATCTGATCAGAAGATAAAGATTATGAGAATCTGACACATTTTTGTTGATTTCATGCACCTTCCTCCAATAAGAGATTAGGCCTCATTTGAGTGACTATAAATCCTTGTAGACGATGGATACGTCACTTTATTTGAGGAACAGAAATGATATCTTGAGTGCTGTGCTCTGAATTATTATCACCAAATTTTCTTTTATTATTAAAATAGTCTGCATAACCTTTACTTTCAAGGATTCTTACAGAGAAACAATAGAAATCAACTTGACAAGAGTTCAAACAAGAACTGAATCACAGTTTGTAATCATTAGCTGCAGGTTGTAAGTTCCTAATACTGGACATTTTCCCAGATGCATAACTTCAGCAGCAGCATAGCCATTGCTAACTTTATTATAGGTTTTCATATCACAGGCTGTCCTCCACCAACATTACTTTCCATTATCTTCTCTTTAGATGCCTTTTCTAATAGCTCTTCTTTGCGTCACAGCATAGCAGTTAGTCAGAAAGGCTTTACACAGAGGATTCCCACAGTGACTTTGTTCCCATAGCATAGAGGTTTAGTTCAATGCTACAACCAGAAAAGATGAGGTTACAATGTCTCCTCTGATAGCAACCAGAGGTGCTATTCTGGACCTCTCTCTCACCAACAAGAAGGGGCTGGTGAAGAATGTGAGGCTCAAGGGCAGCCTTGACTGCAGTGACCATGAAATGGTAGAGTTCAGGATCCTTAGGGCAGCAAACTCAGTACCCTGGACTTCAGGAGAGAAGACAGGCCTATTCAGGGATCTGCTTTGTAGAGTACCATGGGGTAAACCCTGGAGGGAAGAGGGACCCAAGAACGCTGGTTAATATTCAAGCATCACCTCCTCCAAACTCAGGAGCAATGCATCCCAACAAAGAGGAAGTCAGGCAAAAATGCCAGGAGGCCTGCATGGATGAACAAGGAGCTCCCTGCCAAACTCAAGCAGAAAAGGAGGCCTACAGAAGGTAAAAGCAAGGATAGGTGTCCTGGGAGGAATACAGAGACATCGTCTGAGCAGCCAATGATCACGTTAGGAAAGCCAAAGCCCTGACAGAATCACATTTGGCCAGGGACATCAAGGGCAGCAAGAAAGGCTTCTGTAGGTACATTGGTGACAATGGGAAGACTAGGAAAATTGTGAGCCATCTCTGGAAGGAAATGGGAGACCTGTTTACCTGGGATATGGAGAAAGTTGAGGTACTCAATGACTTGTTGGCCTCAGCCTTCATCAGCAAGTTCTCTAGACACATCGTTCAAGCCCCAGAAGGCAAAGGCAGGGACTGGGATAATGACGAACTGCCCACTGTAGGAGAAGATCAGGTTCAAGATCATCTAAGGAACCTAAAGGTACACAAGTCCATGGGACCCAATGAAATACATCCACGGGTCCTGAGGGAACTTGCAGATGCAGTTGCTGAGCCACTATCCATTGTACTTGAGAAGTCGTGGCAGTCTGGTGAAGATCCTGCTGGAAGAGGGAAAACATAACCCCCATTTTAAAAAAGTGACAAAGGGAAGGACTACAGGCCAGACAGTCTCACTTCTGTGCCTGACAACACCAAGGAGAAGATCCTCCTGGTATCTATGCTAAGGCACATGGAAAACAAGGTGATTGGTGACAGCCAACATGGCTTCACTAAGGGCAGATCATGCCTGACGTGTTTGTGGCCCTCTACAGTGGATTGGATGGGGCTTTGGACAACCTGATCTAGTGGGGGGTGTCCCTGCCCATGGCAGGGGGGTTGGAAGTATGTGAGCTTTAAGGTCCCTTCCAACCCAAACCATTCTGTGATTCTAAGGAGAACCCCTGTAAGCCAACCTTTTAGCAATGAGGGGTCCAAAATTTTGCATGAATCAGCGTGTGTCAGATGATGACAATGTTTTTCAAAATGTCATTTATTTTAAAGCAAGAAATAAATTATCATTAATCAAATTACAACTTACTTACAGTTAAGCACATTAAAGTTTAGCAGTCTTTCATTAGACAAATGCAAGAATCCTTTAGTAAAACAAAAGATACTGAAAGAACTATGTATTTTTTTTTCATTAATCTGTAATTACTTGAAATGGAAAGCAGAATTTCAAGCCAGTTTTGTGGCATATCCTTGGGAAAGTTATTTTTGCAATGCATCTACAAGTCTTATTGCTGGCCTGCAGTTCAAGCATTTGGACTAATAATCTTTTTTACTTCTTTTTGCTACACTCCTCAAGACCTTTCACTGCCCTGGTAAAAAACATACTTTGTAGGAACTGACAGAAGCAAGATAAACTAGCAAACATCTAATAAAAACAGAATAGGAAGTAAAATAAAATATATCTTCCACATCTGTAGTTGCCAAAAAAACAACTCTCTCCCAATCAGTCATCTAAAAAATCATTTTTATAGCAACAATAGTCTGTGATTTTCTCTGTATTATCTGTGTTCATGAAGCCTCAAGTGAGACTTGAACCTGACTGCTTTAAGCTATGTAGAAACTCAGTCTCTTTTTCTCTACCCCAAAGAGCTTGCACTCTAGTCAGGTGACCCAAGGATGCCTGCTAGGATAACTGAGGTGACCTCTCAGCATCAAACAATAGACCAGATTCAGAGTTTCAGTGAAAAGTGTTGTCTCGAGTACTCCTTTAGTAGCCGGTATTGGTACAAGGTAGTGCCTTAAAAATGCCACTTGAAGAAGTCCCAGTCTACAGTGAAAAAGAGGCAGCCCCCACCCCCGTGCACAGCTCATCATGCTTCTGTGCTTCTGATGCTATGCCGATGTTTGCATACTGGGGGGTTGCCCATGGGAGACACAAGAGCAGTGAAATAAGCACCAGGTTACGGAGCACAGCATGTTCCTCTCTTAGGCTGTCACCTCTTCAGCCACTTCCTGATGCATCACAGTGCAGGAACAGGCTTTGGCCATGCTGAAAGACTCATAATACGAAGGTGCCCCTCGGCATGCTTGACTTTGTTGGGCAGGCAGGTTCTCTATTTGTCCTGCTTTAATGATCTGAGTGGACTTAATGATCTGAGTGGACTGGAAATAATAGCTTTCCAAGTTTAACATAGGATATAGCACCTTTGTTGCCACTGCAGCATGAGGAATGCCACATGTGCCTTCTTAGAATTTGAAATAAATATATTATTTTGGTGCTTGTGTTATTAAGCTGCTTAGAGCTCCTGAACATCTTCCAGCCAAAACATATACTAGCAGATGTTTGCTGCTGCTGTTTCAGGAAAATGTGTCTTTTTTCTTTTTTTTTTCCCTAGTGAGGAAAAGTTACAGTAAGGATCAGGAAACACGAATAATTTCTGTCTTCTATAATAACTTGTCTAATTGATGTGGATACCTATTTCCTGTTGTTCACTTATCTGTGAAATGGGAATGATTTTGCTGTCTCATCAGGATATTTTGAGACTTGGTTAATTGCTTGTAAGTTGATTTGGAAACCTGTCGGTGCTGTGTCTTCAATAAACATTAAAATTTATTGATCTTGGAGTTATTCATTGTTTCCTTACTCTCCATAGTTAGTTGTCTTGCTGTAAAAACAACTGTTGTAAATAAAATCCACTAACAATTATTTCCTGATAGCATGCTATTTAAAACAAAACAAAACAAAACAAAAAGCTGTCTTATTGATTTGATTTTGCAAGCTTCTTTCGTGCATTTAGGTCTTGCTTGCTTTTCTGTTGTTTTAGCATATCCATTTACATGTTTTTCTGCAGAGACTGTTGTTCTTCTATTTTCCCCTTCCCTGCATTAGCCAATTTGTTAAAAGGATATGAGCTTTCCCCTTGTTTTCAATTCTCTGATTCCTTTCTCCATGAGCACAACTGTTGACTTCTCCCAGGCTTGTAACCTTCATCAAAACCATGTCTTTAATTAGTAGGTAGGGAAACATATACAACAAGGTGCTCCAAATTCTTATTCCTTCCCAGCTTCTGCAGATCATATTTATCATTCTCCCCATTTGACAGAGAAACCACATTGATTGTTCAGCAGACACAGCCATTGGCTCTCTCAGTAGCTCAGTTTGCATCACCTCTTTCCGGACAGCCAAGGGTATCCAGATTCTTTTGCACTGCCCTTCTTGCTGGCAGTTTCTTGCATCACGATGTTTTTCAGACAATCTGGATGTTCAGACTGAGGTTAAATGATATCAAGGCTGCTGAGCTGAGTTATGATAGCAGTGACATCATTGTGTTTGGAGTAGGATTGCTTTAAGAATTTAACTCCAGCCTCTGTGGCCTTTAAAAACAGTGTTAATATGCACTTGGCAGAAGAGTCGGAGATCTCATGGGTGTCCCATCCCTGAACAGAAGCCATACTCAACTCTGAAGGCACGTAACGAAGAGAGACCAAAGAGCTATTCAGGTTCAAGCAATTCTAATCTGAACTTGAAAGAATAAGCCAGAGCAGGCTCTGAGAGGAACCTCACCCCCACTGCTATTTCACTAGTAATGGTGTATAATAAGACTGAAAATGGTAGGATAGCAGTGAATAGCAGTGAGTGAGTCTGGAAAAATCCATTAAGACTCTGAAATTAAAAAAAAAAAAAGAGAGAGAGAGGCAAAAAGAGGTCTGTTTCTCAGAAAGCTTGAGCTGAGATTAAAAGGGAAATCACAAGATGAATTCCTTTGGTCTGTGTTTTCCAGGAGGAGAATGATGTATACAGCATAGGAGAAAAAGCCTTATGGGACTATGTGTAGAGAAACAAAACTTACCACATTTGAAGTGAAAGAAATCTTTAAGAGTTTAATATGTTGAGATAACACTCAACATACATTTACCAGTATGCCAGACTTGCCTGATGTCTTCCTTTGATGAGGGAAATGTGGATAATCTACTCCATATGGTCTTTGGTAACTCAGTAAGACAGTGATAACACGTGAGAGTTAATTAGTTAAAATGGAAAATAAGAGTACTCTTATGAAAATAAGTATGAGAGAAAGAAACTAAGAAAGTGTATTAAAAACAGGAAGGTTAGTACTGGAGTTGGGTTTGATACAAAACCTAGGCTTGTGCCTATAAAATTTGCCAAAGACAAAAAAGGAGACCTGCTCAGCAGAAGAGGACCAGAGCAGGTGGACAGGAATGAGATGGAGGTTAGAAATGTGAAGAGAACTTTGTGAGAAATAACAGCAAAAGAGGACTATATAGATGCTTTGATATACTGAAAGAAATCTACAGGCGGCAAATGTGTCAGCTTCCTTTGTCTACTGGGGAGCAGAAAGTCTACCCTAAAAGAAGAGTCAAAGAGAAACCTATCCAAATACAGCTGAATGAAGAGATGTCTGCTCTCTATAAATACACCAGTGGTTGTACATATGAGGGAAGAGGAAGAGCAATTTGTTACTTTATGTGCGTACAAGAGAAAGTTGGGATAAATTGGTCATATGTAAAATTAGACCAAAAATGAGAGGAGGATTTCTAACTTTTCAAAGAGGGACTTTTAACCCTCAGGTTACAGACTGGCAATGGCACTTCTAAGTGCCTGCAGCTTTGGCTGATGCCAAGCAGAGCCATGGATGCTCAGCACCTCTGCACACAAAAGAGCTGGGATGGGAAAGAAGCCTGTACTGCAGCACAACTCTGTCTCGCTTGCCCTCAGCCAGGATCCTTGTCTTTGGAAATCAACTTTAAAACATGCGTACTTTTATGACGTTGGCCCAAGCAGCTAATAAAAGCAGCAGTCATCCCATATAAAGCTGGCATTTTCCTAAGGTACAGTCAGCTTCAGATCTCATTTATTTTCTTCTAGGTAAGCTCCCAATTACCCTAAAAAAATATAACTCTAGCCCTGGAATGAATTTCTAGACCCATAAAAGTGGCAGAGCAGAGAGCAGCCCCTCCAGCACAATCTACCAGGAAGAACATAATCTGTAGGAGGTCAGCTGAAAATACTGATTTCAGGGGCTTTCTTTATCACTAAGTTACTGTAATCCTAAAAAGGGTTTTCAGGTAATTTTGCAGTCCCCTTGGCAGCTCATTGCCTTGAGCTTTAATGCAGGCTGAGCTGTCATCTTCATGCAGGATGATGTTTATAAGTTAGCCTCTTCAGCTTGTATATGGAGAAAGCTGCTGGTGTGCAGTGACATAAAATATCCACCTAGAAAGGAGAAGGGCATGGTTTACCCAAACTGTATATTTGGAAAAAACTGCATAGAAACAAAGATAGGGATTTTCTCTTCCTTCTTTGTGAGCTCACTTTAGCTTGACCTAAATTGCTAATTAATGCAAATTTTCTCAGTGAAAAAGGATTATGGATATTCTTTCCCTTATCAGGTTTCAGACTAGCAAATCCTTAATCCATGCAATAAAATTCTTCTGTAAGACATGCCCTAGTATTTTTTTCTGCCTTTTTTTTTTTTTGTCCTTTTATGGAAGACAGTTATTTCATTTCCCATTTATCAGTCATTTATCTTCGTCACATTCTGAATAAATTTGTATTTGCTCTTGGTCCAGGCCTAAGAGGATAATGAATTTCCAGGCTCACTGAGGTTACCATATCATCAGCCAGTATTTAAGTGGCACAGGCAGTTCATCATTCATCCTGGTTTAACCATTTTGTTGTGTTATGTGAAACGGTATGTTATTGCAAGATGAGGGAGGTTATATATTGAATAATGTTATCCAAAAGTCTTTATAAGGGAGGAAAACAGCAGAAGAAGGCAGTGCAAATACCACAAACCCCTGCTTCTGAAAACCATCTGGCAACGATGGCAGTAGGTGCCACTGAAAGGTCCCTCTGCCCTGGGATATCCTGTTGGCTGACTGGCAATAGCGTAACTGCAAGTTTGCCTCATTCTTTGATCTTAAAATCAGTACAGTCCAATTCTATTTTTAAATCTGCATGGTTCTGGAGGGTGAGACCTCTGAGCCCCTCACAATTTAGGGACATGATTTCTGCCAATTAACAAAACCTTTTAATTGAACTCTGGGAAAGTCAAAATAGTGCTATCATATGAAAAGGAGAGATTCCCCAGCCATTTATTACTAAACCAAGTCGGTGGACAATTTATATTGGTATCCAATATGCAACATTAGCAGACGGGGCAAGGGACGGCAGCAAAACAGGAGTCCTGACAATGAAGGTAATTACATGCTATTAGATGATAATATCTTATATTAGATGATAATGTCTTATAATAATGTCTCCCAGCCTTGTCAGATGGAGATCCTTTTATGCCATGACCCAAGATCATGTGAACAATGGCTTTTAGAAATTATCTTCTTTGGAGTAACTTCAGATTCTCTCCTTGTGCCCATGATTGCCCCATCTTCTTCTCTCTCCTTCTCTTTTAAGACTTCTGTGTCATCATTAATTAAAAAACTATTTTTAATTATTAAAATGTCATCTTGATCTTAGTCACATTAAGTTGTTACACCTCTTGGAACCAAGCTTTGCAAATCATTTGATTTTCTTCCAAACAGGATAGATTTTAAGTGGATGGGGTCGCTACTTGCTCCAACCCTTCCAGCATTGAGTGCTACAAAGTATTCTGCAAAAGCAATAGTTTCTATTTTTCCTTTTATTTTATCTGTGTGCTGCCTGCTAATTTCAGCCTTTCCTTCCTGTTCTCCAACCTCCGGACATGATTAGCCTGTAGTCTGAATCATCTGACACGGCAGGCAGCATCCCAGAGGGTCAGCGCTTTGTCATCAGAAGAAAATAAGCCAGGCTTAAAAAAAATCTGGTCCTCAACTTTAAGTCAATGTTTGAATGCACTTTCAGCCTAGCCTAAATCCACAGAACTCTGACAGTCCTTTCCGCACTCCTGGCCAGAGCAACACAGAGATTTGCAATTTAATGACAACAATAGACTCAATGGAAAATGAAAAAAATGAAGATACATCTAGTGCTTCCTTCCAAAAAAATTCTAATCAACCTGAAAAAATAGGAAGATTTCCTGCAGTTTGTGTGTTCTAATGTAGATTGATACAGGCTTTTTAGAATTAGACTTGAAAGCATCTGTGCTAGCAATGTGCGCTTTTCCAGGAGAAAGACATGGTGACTTTAAACTGGAGGTGTCAGGGTCCCACCCCTTGTTTCATTAAAGACGCTGCTGGTGATCCAGGGGAAGCCTATCCAGCATCCACGCAACAGAACTGCTTCTCTGGCTTTCAGTCATCAGTAAGTACAGTGTGGACAGGAATACCCGACCCCTTCAGTGAGGTCTGCTGAGCTCTGCAGGGCAAGACCTGCCTCTCACTGTAAATATAGGATGCACCCTACTTGCTGGTGTTGGTTATGGGCTGCTGGTGCTGTGGTGATGCAACTGTCAAACAAATAACCTCACACACTAGATCCAAATCAAGAAACCTAACAGCTGTGCTTCTGCAGGCACAGGATTTTGGTGGTTCTTCAAACAGAGTGTCTGGATCATTGGTACTGAACAAAGTCAACTGTCTTTAACCATCTTGCTCCATCCTCCCAGTAATTAAAACCAGCATGTTACTTGGCCAACAAACATGGTATACATTACTGGAAGTCAATAACACATTACAAACATGTAGCTCTTCTTGTTTGTATACATTTCAAGCACAATAAGAACAATGTAATTAATACTTGAATGCAGAGGATTTTCTGGAAGGAAGATAAGGATATCTATTGGGATAAAAGAAATGTTAAAGAATATGCATATTGATTGACAGAAATGTATACGGAGGGAATTTCCTTCAGTTGTGTCTGTAAATTGGTTTTACTGATTGCATCCATCTTCATTATAATAGCAAGAAGGTAACATCTGATAAAACATAAGCACTGAGAAAAGAAAAATGGCTATTTTCTCCAGACCCACTGTCTGGGACTGTTCCACTATGCTAGCTTCTTTAGATAGGACTACAGCCAACAATCTTTTCCAATGAGAAATTCACTGATCAGCAGTATAGCTTTGAAAAACAAAAACAACCGGCAACCCACCAACATCCAAAAACTATTTTCGCTGCTTCTAGAACAAAATGTTGTAGAGGCTTCCAGTGATAACTTGTTTTAGCTCTAAACAGAGGCAGAAGACAACTGCCAATAATTAACCTCTTACAGGAACTGCAAGCTATTTTATTTCCTCTTTAATAATACATTTATCTTTAAGTCTCTCAGCAGTTTTGAAAACCAGATAGTCCTTTCTGGTGACCTGGGTATCAAACATACATGTGCCAAAAGTAATATACTTAAATGAGAAGTTGCCTGGGACAAGAACCATTTTTATGGGCTGAGTGTGCATGGTGTCTGGATTATCTCTATGAGGCTTAATCAGACAACCTTAGAAACAACAAAAAATGTCAGCAAAGACTACTCTTCTTTTCTTCAAGTAACTCTGTTAGCATTTTCTACTCTGCCCTTAAATCGGGTATCTTGGTGCCCAGAAGGGTTTGACCCTGGCTTTTAAATCAGTAGCTGGTGCAGGCATCGCTTTCTTTGCCTGAAGGGTTAAATGGACTGACCATAATCTTGGCATAACGAAGAGAGAGAATGAATGGGAATGAATGAATGAATGAGTGAGTGACTGAGTGAATGGAGCAGCTTATCTGCTCCTACTCTAGTCTGTTTAAAGAGAGGGTTGTCATTTTAATCATTCAGGAAATCCTTTCCATAGAAGAGTCCCCAGATCTGATGCGTTGCTTCTCCTTTCTGGGTCTACCCAGGCATATTCAGAATACCTGTCCTGCTTCCACATGGAAAGGACTTTGTTGCTCAAGTTAAATGGAGAGTGTGCAGCACCGTCGCTATAGAAGAGTCAAAGAAATAGAAAGGACTTAACTAAGGTGATGAAGTAGAGCATTACATGTACAGGTCTTTAAGGAACCAGCAGCCAAATAGAATACGTAACAGACCTTTTGAAATCCTGACATATCTCCTTAAGCTAAAGAATATAAAAGAAAACCAAATCCAGGTGTACCTCCCTCTTATTCTTTTCTCCCATGTTAATTGTGATTACAGTCAAATTACAGACTGTGAAATATTTTGCTGAGCTCACAAACACCTCTTTGTTCTCTCTTTTTTTTCCCTGCTCCATGAGATGATGAATGGAGGTGGGTAATGCAGCACTTCGGGCAAGTGAATGAAAGGTGTGGAGGGAGTCATACCCCTAGGTGCCGGTGGAGGAGGGAGTCAGAGAGCGAGACAAGCTGCAACAAACCCGCACTCTGATTTGGACCGTATTATCCCAGTCTGAATAGCTGCTTGTATGGCGTCAAGCCCTGTGGTCAGCCCTGATTGAGATATACATTCCTCAGCAAAGAGTGCTTACGTAATGCCTTTCGGTCCCCCCGTCCCTCTCCCTAGCTCCCCTTTGCCCATGGTTATTGCCCTTGGTGTTTGGTCGAGCTGCCAGCGTGACGGGCTCCGTACACTAGGAGACTGGTATTAAAACACCTTCCCCTGTCAATGACTTTTACATTAACAGAAATAACAACTACAACAAAAGAAAGTGTAAAGAAAGAAATAATTAAAGGGAAATCTTACCCTCTTTTTAAAAAACTGAAAGGCTGAGCACTTCTTGACTGGAAATCCATTCATGTCTTTGTTGACCATTTTCCACAGTGAAGGGTACACAGTGATAGATCCAGTGTGGCACTTGCTTAGTGCATCTGCTTTCTTCTGTATCCCTTCAGTTAATGACAGAGCAAGACGGGAGCCTCACCGGCACAGCTCGGGCAGCTGTCCTTTACACATTCATCCTGCTGCACCAGCTACTGCAGCAGCAGCAGCGAGCAGCAGCCTTTCCCAGCTCTCGGTTGCAGCAGGCTACCAGCTCCTTAAAAACGTCCCCTAAATGCACACACTCCTATAAAAGCCTGTGACAGCTTTCAAATAACAGGCAGCAGATCTCAGGCTAAATGGGTCTCACACAAACCCAGGTCCTTCCGTCTGTCGGGTGC
Source organism: Anser cygnoides (assembly GCF_040182565.1). Lineage (NCBI taxonomy): Eukaryota > Metazoa > Chordata > Aves > Anseriformes > Anatidae > Anser > Anser cygnoides. The sequence continues at coordinate 61,783,289 of NC_089875.1, read as the reverse complement.
TACTGGTGCCTCACGCTTCATAGGCAGCGAGGCTACTGGGCTCAGTTCGCTATTCCTCTTCTCCAGGTGATGTGATTCACTGCCGCTTGAGATGAGAGCTGGGTTTGATTGTGCAAATTCCAGTGGGAGCTGCAGTTCGGCAACAGCAGGGAGGGAGAGAGAGAGAGGGAGGGAGAGATGCACGGGCTCACAGCTGAGCACAAATAACCATACAAAGGATAGGAGAAAGGCTCGGGGAAAGAAGTGCTGAAAGGCAATATGCTCCCCTTGGGAGCGTGACAGCAATAGGCTCTTGTTTTATATGCGGTATATGTGGACAGTCTTTGAGTGAAAAGAAAAGAGACATGGGTTAATCATATATATATATATATATATGAATATATATATATATATATATATATATTTTTTTACGTTGCTTTCCTTGCAATGATTTAGACTGTGGTACTTTGGAAAAAAGCCCATCCAATGATCAGTGTAATGCTGGGTTATGTGACAGGACATGTTGTAGACAGGGAAGCTCTGGAGCTTCATTGTGAAGTTCAATGAGCTTAAGGGAAACTGGTGGTTCCCATGAAGTACAATTACCACATCTGATGCAGATAAATGTAAAGAAAGCAGTCACAGACAAATTTGTTCAGATATTTCTCCTTTTTTTTTTTTCTGCCCTAGAAACAGAGATATTTAGATTTTAAAACTAGAAAGACTATTTCATTACACAAAAATAGGGCTGAAAAGGATCTTGAAAGGACACCTTGTCGAACCTCCCATTTATTAAATTTGATTGAGGTACATTTCGTCAACCCCAGTGATTCCAATCACATGTGTTTAACTAAACTGTAAAATATCATTTAATTATGCTATATTTTCCAACAAGGTCTGAAAAATAAAATAGAGACTTCATCACTTTCTTTTGTCTTCTGTTCCAGGTTAATAAACCTCTGTTTCAAGAAAGGACCTTATTTCTAATATTAGTCTGGCTTTCTAGTTCTAGCCATAGCTTCCTCTCCAGCCTTTCTCTCTGAGATCTGTCAGCCCTGTAGTACAGAGAAGTTCCCCTCATTTGAAGATACTGGTCTACTGTAAATTGGTTACTTCTCAAGCACCTCTATAGTAAGGTAAATGGACTGAGCATTTCACATTTTTCAGCAGAATTTGTTTTCACTATCCCTTGAATACATTCTGTCATTTTTCCCTGCCCTTTTCATCCCTTTTTTGGGAAGATCCTTGAAAAATAAGAGCATGTAAGCTCTCCATGTTAACCCCAGTATGTTTCTCCTTATTGCATTTACAGGTGAAACTATGAACTTACACCTACTGCTCTGGCTATTCCATAGAATATCCCACTATTTTTGTCCTGGGTACCTAACTGAGACCCCCTGTCACAGTGTTTGCAAGCTATGCTATCCATTCAAAAATCCCTTCCCTTCCCTTTCTCCTTTCCCTTCCCTTTCCTTCCCTTCCCCTTCCATTGCGGCACTTGCAGCTGTTACAGTGGCAATTTAATACAGAAATACTCCTTGGGACCAGGATGAAAATTCTGTTCAAGACTGCAGGGGGAATGTACAACCCCACCACAGATCACAATTCAGAGTACTCCCTTGGGAGTTGCGAGTTCGAGGTCCAAGTCACACAAAAGACATAATTTTGCATTTTGGCATCCTTAAAGGACTGTCCGGAGCAGTGGGCTGAAGATCCAATATCTCATCAGAATTGTTCCACTTTGGATAACTAATAAAATAGTCACTGGAGCAAGGAGAGAGGGAATTTTCCACTCTGCCCCTCTGTCTGCAGCTAATGGATTTCACCAAGCAGCAATTCAGCCCAGCCTCTGAAAACTGCCCAGCAATTCAGACTGCCCAGCCAGAGGCGTGTTGGAGGGTTTTTAGAAAATCTGGAATTCTCAACACGTCTCAGTGAGAGCTCCCTGCACTGAGCATCCCCTACATCCAGTCACTAGCAATTTGGGAAAAAATCTCTCATTAATCCTTTCCTGCGCTTTAGAGCTGTCAGGCCTATATTCTGGTGCTTATAGATAGAGAAGTAGATAATGGTGAGTTTTTACCAGTGGTATCTCCCAGTACTCTATTCTGAGCACCATGTGCTTTGTCCGCTCATCTGATATGCAAGGAAACTATTGTTCAGAAATGTCTTTCACTTGGGCTAACCGGCCAGCTTGCTGTGCACATACATTTATTTTTGAGATCTTTGATGTATCCCGCCACAGCTTTGATCTGACTCTCAGCCTCAGATATTTCTCCTGAGGGCTCAGCACGATATTCTCTTTAACAAAAGCATTTGTGATGCCTCTACCTTTTCTATAAGATTTCCAGACTACAAGCTGAAATCTTCTTCTCCTTCCTCTTTCCAGTGCTGATGGTGGTGGTGATTGCCTGCGTGAATATATCTCATGGCTCCTGCTGTCAGAGACTTGGCCTCCAGATCCTCTTCGCTATTTATTTTGTTTGGGTGTTGGCCTATTATCAGCTGGACGAGCTAAACTAAGTACTTAATTTAAGCATATTTCCATTAGACTTAAAAAAAAAAAAAAAAAAAAAAAGGCCACGACAAACAAACAAACAAAACCCCATCTGCTTTCAAGCTAGCCTGATAGTTTTAAAGTACTGCAGGATATGTTTTTTGAGGCAGGTACATTGATGTCTGGGGAATGTGCTAGGACACTACAGTTGTATCGTGCAAAGCCCTCCTGGCCTCTCAAGAATATGCATATTTTGATAGGATTTCTTCTTAGCTGAAATCCTTTTGGCTCCATGACCTCAAGGGATTTTATTTACCAACTATTTTTTTTTTAATCACAGAAAACAGAAGTGTGACTTGATAGCTGCAGAGCGTTTATTTAGCACACGTGGGCAAAAGTCTTAAAAAGCAGCAGAAAAGGTACCCCACACGTTTGTTTTTCTGCCAGTAGACAAAGATTTAAAGCCAGAGAGATTTTCCTAAGGAAAAGTGTTACACTACATTATGGTGCCAAAAGCATGGATTCATAATTAAACCTGATATAAGCATAAAACTCCATGTTCACTGCATTTAACTGCAATCAAAAGGCATAAAAATTGAGTAGGAAAATCAGAACTTGAGCCAAGCCAACCCCCTCAGCAGCGCTTTATTGTGACTGTCATGAAAGACCAAAGGCTTTCATCAACTTGGTGGCCTGCCAGATGTAGCAGGCACTTTAAACAAGTCCTACAGGTACTTCATGCTTTAACAGCCTTTAGCAGTTTCCATTAAACTGTCATATACTCACCCAATGATAAAATAAGTTTTTTATTAGGGCAGTCAAGAAAGTAATGCAGAATTTTTCTAGTAGCAAAATTTTGGAGAGTTGAAAAGCACACAGTAATACATAAATCCCAATGAGGCATCCCCATAGGAGACCAGGTAAGTTTTTTCATTGCAGATCTTCCTGAAGGAGTGCTATAAACTGAAGGAGTTACATAGTATGTGGAAGAGCCTAGGCATGGACCAGAACTATCATACTGCTGGGCCTTTTACAAACACAACATCCTAATAATTCCCTTTGCCTTTAAGCACTTAAGTGCAATGTAACAGGTAACTGGTGGTAAAACAGACCAGGGTATATCAGGGAACAAGTATATCGTATTGATAAGTCTGATCAGCTACAGGTATAACAGCCCTGCCTAAGAAGAACGTTGAATGTGAAGTCTCAGGCTTTTAGTATCACAACCCTTGGTAAGGTTCTCTTTGCCATACTTTCAACGTTGCCTGCATCTCTGGCATGGCCCAAAAACCTGTGTTGCAGATCATTTCTAGTATCCTGTCAGCTACAGGTTCTTACACAGACTCTCAGAGTTAGTGAGTGCTTCTTTCCTACCCTCTCATCCTTTTCAGGCAGGGAAAAGTGGGTAGCTTCCAGCAACTGCAAACCTGATATTTGATGTGGGTATCCAACAGTGAATGACACAGCTTATTTCCTGGTGTACCATTGGAACAGCTCAGAGTGTATGAAAAATGAACAGAGAAAATGAACATTTGACCCTTTGACCTACCTCCAGAAATGAGACTAGTTGAGTCTGCACATGGCTTTCATCTCAGCTCTGCCTTAGGGCTTAGTTGCTCCTTTAGCTGCCAGCCTTGTCCACATCTACCTTGAAACCTCATGGTGTGGGCACCCCTCTTACACCACTTCTCATTTGTTCTTTATCACCAACACGCAGCACTCATCCCCAAACTCCTATTTGTGTTTGCCCCTGTGCTCCACTGCCACCCCTGCTCCTGATCATATGCGTTGCAAAGTGCTCCTCGTTGGGCAGATTTTCTTCATCTGTGTTTGCTCCTTGCTCTCCAGGTCACTGGGAGGAATGGGGAAGTCAGAGATGCACTAACAGCCCCAACGTGCAATCACCATGTTCACATACCAGAAACTAGAGCTGGTGGTATAATGTCTAGCAATAAAATATTAGTGTAAATAAAACTGTTGCGAAGAAATAAAAGTGTGTTTAGCACTTTGGAAGTTTTCTCAAAACTAGCAGTGTGTTCACTCTGGGTGTTTCAGCCCTGTCCTCTTCTTTTGAGGTATTTCTGGGGCTCTTCTCAGTGCTGACAAAGGTTTGTGATATTCAAATTTGGTTTTATTTAGGGGAAAACTAAACCATGGTGGGACCCTAAGAAAGTTATCGTACTTTCCTAATGCAAAATAACATCCATGGTATTGTAGGAAGAGGGAAGGAAGAGGATAGGGGAATTTCCTCAGCTGTGAGAGTTGAACAAAGAAGAGCCTTCTGAAGAGTGCTGCTCAGAAATAGGGCATGGCTGGAGCAGTGGGCTAGCCACCGTCAGAGAGCTCCAGCCCTTCGTCTGAACTGATTGACTATGCTGATCCTTTGCAATCTGTGCTGGCAGAATTGAAAAGGAAATCTAACAGCTCTCCAGCAGTTCAAGCTTCTTAAAAATGGCTTACAACAGTTTTTGTTTATACACAATATCAGAAGCAATCTGAAGGTCTGATAGTTTGAAAGTATTCCAGGCCTGGAAGCAATTGTTCCATGTTTCATAGGTGAGCTGAAATCCCCATCTATGCAGCCACATGTAGTTCCCATTTTTAGCCTACAGAGAGTTGGAGATATAAAACCTATTCCACAGGAAGAAAACATCCATCTATATCCTATAGGCCGCAAAACAATCACCAGAAAATAATGAGTTTTGCCTGCTGCTGACCTGAGCTGAATTCAAACTGTGAAAATTTCTGTGACCATGATCAGTCAGTTTAGCTAAATAGCCTATGCGGGTAGATAGTTTTTAATTTTTGCATACTTGACTTTTGCTGTTTGATTATTTCAGGCATCTCATTTCCTTGAGTATTACTTAGAGGAGAGATGAAAAGAAAATGATACATGAAACCATGAAATAAAATAAAACTAGCTTTCACACAAGAGAGAGAAAGAGGAGATCTGGTTCTAAAGCAAGCAAAATTTCACTGGAATAGACAGAGATGCTTTGTTTATGCCAGGACTCTTTTTTTTTTTTTTTTTTTTCCCCAGAAAAGTCCAATCTAAAAAAGAAAAAAAAAAGCCAGCAAAGAGGAAGGTCATCGTTATTACCACAGGCACTTAATTAGATTCCCTGATTGTATCTTAATTGATCTGTAAGGTTTCTCAAGATACGGGAACAAAAAGCATTAGGGGAAAAAATTGAATTTCATGGAAACCTTATCAAGTCAATAATTTTCCCTGGCTTCTTTTGCATTCCTTGAATCCATTCACAAAGGAAAGCCTCCCTGCAGCCACAGCAGCTCCTTCAGAGCACAGTCTGCCGGAGTCAGCTCTGGGGCTGAATGAGCTCTCGGTGCCGCTCCCTCTGCGGCTCCCTCCCATTCATCCACAGCTCGCAGCCTGGTGCACAGCGTCTGTGTGACACCAGCCAGGGTCGCTGGGATTTTCCTGGCTCCTAAGGAAACGCTGCTCGGTGTGCAGCCACGGATGAACAAGCAGAGCTCACCAGGTAGAAAGAGGCATGCAGGAATGTAAAGGCCCTTTAAGATGAGAAAAAAAATTATAACTAAAATAAAGGTCTTACCATGAGTGCATTTCACTGTTTAAATCACACTTATTTCTGCTGCTATACTCGGGGATAGGGCCATGTCCTGACGTTTCCTGTGGTGGGGTTTTGTCCATGGTCTGTCTATGTGAACCATTCAGTTCCCAAGCAAACGGTAATTAAGTCCAAGTTGTGAGAGATTTAAACGAGGTCTGTGATGTGTTGGGTGGGGAGGGGAGGTGGGTGGAGGTTTAGCAGCTGCCCTCTTTATTTGAGAAGATAGGACTGAAATCATTAATAATACCTAACTACTGAAAGAGGACTTGGTCTTCATTCCCACCAATGACACCTTGAGCACGGAGGCATTAGTGTTTTTAGATGATGTTTAAAATAAGCAAGCTCTGTGGAGGACACTGACATTTTGCCTGGATTTGGTAGTCTAAGCTTTCTACTACAGGTTTATTTAAATGTGTGTATTTTGTCCAAAAACAAAAAAATCACAGCTAGGACATGCACTTATCTAGGACATTTTCCAGTGCTGTCAAGGACAGTTTTATGGGAATGTATAAACAAGTCCAACCTGGAGATGCTGTTCATTTTCCTCAGCGGGCTCAGCATGCATGCTTGAGTACTCATGCTGTGGAAATCTGCTCTCTCTGTCTAGCAGGTTGAGAAACGAATTATTGCAACCATCCCTCTAGGCCAAAAAAATCCACTGATTGTTACAGTAGCTAGGTCTGAGCTCTCATTGCCCTTCACTTTTCAGGGGACATTTTTGTCTGCAGATCATCTAGTGTTCTCATCTGCTCGCTTCCCAGGGTGGTGTTTCTGCCCTAGTCACCTTTTTCACTCGTACCACAGAGCCATTCGGCACGAACAGCATTTACCACCCTAATAAAACTCAGGGACTAGTGCACTCAGCTTCTGCTGTCCCTTCTCCCTACTCAGCTGGCCACTGGGGAGTACCTTTTGACATCTCCCTCTTGATTCCTCTTCATTGTGAATTCTAGGTCAGTGCCTCCACATTCCCTGTAGTGTAGCAAAATTTCCCGTTTATTTAAAAAACAAACAAACAAACAAAAAACAATTAAACTAGAATAGAAGTTTTCCTGTTATATTCCCCAGCTACTACAGTCAAGTGAATAACTGCATTTAATTTGGGGCCCAAAATTTCCTTTGTTTCACTCTGCCTCTGCTGTACAAAGCCGAGACAAATTTCCAAAAAGTACAAAGTCGATATCATGTAGTCCACCTAAAACAGGCTTGCTTAAGACTGTTTGGCACAGAGGTGAGGAAAAGACTCCGATGGGACCAGCACCAACTTAGAAATATTCCCAAGAAACCTGATCCCTCAGAGGGATCAGATGAGTCACAATTACTCATTTGCTCCTTCAGATGGCTGGGGAGGGGGACATGGGGTAATAGCCTATTAACATTAACTCATAACATCTAAAAATTGCAACAGCCCACATGCGGGTCAGTTACAGTGGCTGCCGTGTATGGGAGACAGAGCCAAGATCTACCCAGTTGCTTCTCTCCCAAACTCGTATCTTCGCTGACTCCCGTTGCAGTCAGACCCAAGGTATGAGCTGTCTGTGTAGGAGTGTTTCCAAGTGGTACTTCTCCAAGGCACAGTGTAAGCAACACTGACACACACACTCTGCTAGTCCAAATCATCAGTTAGCCCTGCAAAAGGGCAAAATGAGTGGCAATGCTGGCTGTTTTTTGCCCTGTATCTCAAGGTCTTTCAGCCAGTCTTTATCTGCTCGGAAGACCTGGGCTGAGTAGCAGTGGGGTCCACATGACCATTTCTCAGTGAGGTAAATTGGCTATCTAGATGACAATGCTTTTGGCAGCTTAAAGACCAAAGAAGCTTGCATCAGAAAATATTTAGGTACAGGCAATTTGAAAAAAAATCAGGTACCATTATGACTGAATTACCTGACTCTATCTTCACAGGAAACTCAGCTATTGCAAACCTCCATTTATAGCAAAGCAAATTAAAGTCACTAATTGTTTCATATGTGCAATGTGGGAATTGCAGTTTCATTTATAATGAAACTTTGATTACACCATAATTGTTCTGGCAGAAAAATGTCTCCATTTTCAGAGGCCTCTGCTGCGTTTTCAGACTGTGTCCATGTCTGCAGTAGTTTTTCCTTTTAAATTCCTTGACTAGCATTGTGCAATCAAATCTCTTTAGGCCTTCCCAGAATTGTGATTCATATTGTCTGATTCTCAAAATCCAGACAAATCCAACAGAAACACTCCTTTAGGTGGAAGAGCAAACAGAAATGCAGCGTTATGGAGAGCCTGGTAAGTCCTGAGTGTTCTGTGCAGAGTCCCAGGGGAAATATCAGCTCATGCTTTTAACTTTGTGCTGCAGACTTCTGCACTTGATGTGTCCTCTAATACTTCTGCTTTTACCGAAAGCCACTATTCCCTTGCAGAAGGTGCTTCTGCTGCTTCCTTCTAGAGCTTATCTAGTAATTGCCTACAAAGTGTGAACATGTCTGCACTGAACACCTGAAATGGAAAGACATCATTGGAAAGACCTTTATTAACTGGTTCCTAAGGTAATTAAATGCATAAATCATGTTCCTCGTGACTTTCTCCCTCCTGTAATGTGTTTTGCTTCACACTCATCCATGAAGATCAACTGACAATGTGGTTATTGATGTAACTTTGCATGTTACAGTTGAGATTTCTCCTGTCTGTTTGCACCAGTGAGACAGTGATTTAGGACTCTGAACCCTTTGTAGCTGGAATCTCATTTTCTTGGTTTTCTATGTCCAGCATCTACACACCTGAGAGTTTTATAGAATCATATATCATAGTAATAACTGGAAGTTTACCAGCTGTGCTTCCTTCTCTAACTTTTTCAGTGTCCCCTCCTAGTACAAAGGAAGACTTTAGTTATCAGGTGGTGCGAGAGGGGAGAAACTCTACACTCCTAGTTCCATAGAAACCCTAGGGTAGCTGCACATAGCATGGTGAAGGAAGACCTGTAATTAATGTCAACAGATTTGGGCATGAAGGTACTGACAACACCATGTAATTGTGGCCCAAATCTGGGATACTTGCTGCTGAGACCGAAGGTGTTGTTTCCATGTCATTGATACCAGGATTGAACTGTGAGGTGAATATTCATATTACTGAAGCGAGAAACATTTAATTTCCTCAACATCAACCCTCTGCAGTCTAAAAGTGTGAGTAAAATGTGTCAGGCCACTTTCTGTGTGTACTTTTGTGAAATGAAACAGGTTTCCAAGATATGAGAAAATTAACACCCCCAAACAAAGCTGTTTTTCCAGATGACTTCAGCCTTTCCATATTAACCACTATTCCACAACAAGACTTGCATTTTTCTGAGTAACAGTTGTAGGCAGTGGTAGTAATACTCTTTAGCATCTAGCTAGCATTACTAATGAATTTTTATGTGTGACACACCTCTGCATAGAAAAACTACTGCATTGACATGAAAATATGGAACCATTTTAACCTGGATAATTTAGAAGCTTTTCCTCTGCTTGCATTCCATAAACATTAATGGCTAGGTAGCCTGTGGAAGATATGTTTCACTGCTCATGTTACGAGTCTCCCATGTGACACAGGCATTCACTTCTGTATATTTGAGCACAGCACTGAAAAAGTTGTGTCAGTATTTTAGATCTCAGTGTTGTCAGCTGGAGAGACCAGTACTTCTAAAAGTCTGTTTATTCCTACATAAGATATGCCATCTTCTGAAACTCCCAATGCTGGGAGTCTGGTGCAACCAAAAATCTGTCTTTGAAATTCTTTCTTACATTTTGCATTTTTAACTTCTTCTGTGCAGGTTTTTTAGAAACCTTATATTCTTCCTCCATGCAATTCCAATAATTATGCATTCATAAAGTCTGAATTTATAGTAGAAACATCTGCATGAATGTCTTGGTATGTCATACAGTTTGAGGTAGGCTAAAAAACTCCTTTGATCAGTTATAATAAATTTATTGGTTCAGATAATGTAAAAATATCCATTAACGATTAACATTAATGCTGAGGCACATCCCATAATTGATTATGTCAAATTGTATTCTTGATCAAAAATACAGAGATGTCTGAAGAAACTGGAAAAAATATAATTGACAAATTTATTGTAATCTATCATAAACCAAATTAACATATGGAAAATTATTCAGATAATTCTTTAGGAATCTAAAGGGAATTCTTATTATGTTAGAATGTCATAAGCCAGACACTGCCATGAAAGCCATCAAAAGAAAGAAAGGTAAAACTAATTAAAGCATTTTCAGTAAAAACACTTTTCATTACAGAATTCCATATGTCAGAACTGAAACTATTCACAGAAAAGGGTTGATTTTAGTAAGTCTTGGGATAATTTAAATTCCAAATTGTCAAAATAACTCTTTCTGATTCTTTAAAGAAAAAGTTTTCTGTGACATAAAATTCATTTTTTTTCTCTTGAGCAATTTTTATTAATACACCATGAAAAAGGTTTAAATAAATCATCAGGAAAAAAAATATTTGGATTGCAGCAACCATTTTTTAATTATTATTGTGACATCACACAGAATTTCAATTTTTTCTCTTTGTCCTCAGTCAGCTTTGAAATCTCAAAAATTCCTGCAGATCAGAAAACTGCTTTGCATTCAGCTCTTATACAAATGTCAGCATTTGAATATCTCAGCATACCGTACTGCTGGATTTAGTTAGGAGTCATAAGACAATGTCAGTATTGTGAAACCTATGCAAAATTGCAAATTGTTTATTTTGGGGCATATTTTTCACTGTGTCTTTTCAGATAGATATAAGTTTCTAATGTTTAATGTTTTGCACTCTTTTTTCTCTTAGTGACCTTATCACATTTTATAAATAGCTGTTGTATGACTTGGGGACTTTCATTATCATCCAGTGATAGACAGTTGACCCATCAATGTGCATTTCATGTGCAAATCCTCTCATTTTCTGTTATATATTTGCTTCCATGATTTATTTTTTTTAATGCAGTTCCTTGATGATAAGTAAATCAATTCAAAACCACAACTAATTGACTGAGTTCCCTACATAAAAATGCTTAATACATCAGTTTTTTGTACTGCATCCTCCCAAATGCCAAGAGGAATGTTAAAATTCATACCATATTTAGGAGGGTAGCAAATTTGGGCTTGGGCATGTTTAAACAGAATTTTTTAAATAATATCCATGGAGGTAGGTTCTCAACTACTCCCTGCTAACTTGTATATCTTTAGTTAATACTATGTTGTTGTCGTGGCCAAAGAGAACATGTGTTTTCCAGTAACAGCTCTGAAATCAGTGCGGGGACTACATGATAAAAGCAAATCCTTAACCTTTACCCTTTATCATCTTTATCATCAAACAAACCTAAGAGTCAAACACCTCTACGAAGACTTCTGAGTCAAAGGCAGCTATCTGCTGTATCAGCTTCAATTTCCCAGGGGATTAGGTGGCAGGTTTTTGTTGTAAGCACGATAACAGCCCGTTCCCAAAGCGACTAAGGCTTTTGGTGAATGAGGCAACACCTGCACTGTGTGTTGAGGCAAAACACAAGTGCATTCATGGTTATGGGCTGGTAGATGCTGAGATGTAACAGCTTTGAGCTTGAGGCCCTGGCTTCTCAGGTTTTGTTTTATTCAAACTGCAGACAAAGCAATTGCCCTGGATCCCATGCAGATGTATCCAATGTGACTGCAAGAAGGTCTTGCATCCTTTTCACCAGCAGCAGACAGAAAGGTCCTCCTTGTACGTACAGGCAGTGCAAGACCAGACACTAAATGCAAAAGGCTGGTGCCCCCAGACCAGCAGCACAGGGCAACTGTTGCCAGTTCTCCCATCAACTGGCAGAACATTTCCCTCTTGTTTTATCTAGTGGAGGGCTTAGCCAGTTACTGCTCATGGGGCAGGCATCAAATCTGTGCAGACACCATATCACTGATGCCACTGTGTGGCAAGGGTCAGAGAAGATGGACATGCAGAGCCAGGAACCATTAGCATACTGATACATATCTGCCATTTATTAATGAAGTAAGACTCACATGCAGGCTCAGCAGGATGACTGAGAGGACAGAGTACTGCATGAGAGTGCTCTTAGGGCAGACTCTGACCCTCTCAGACATCTAACAAAAAAAGGAACAAAGACTCAAAATCATCAACTGTTCACCCTACCAAGAACAAAGAGTTGCCCATGCTGCTTTGTCACTCACTGAAAGATCCTGCCATTGGCTACAATTAACTGCATCGACCTAGCTCTTACTTTGGCTGAGGTTTCAATTTCTTTCATCCATAGTGGATTAAGCCTCGGACTTAATCAGAAGATATTCAAATCTGATTGAGTTTTCTGCAGGATCTCGGCAGACTTGAATTAGAGCTATGTAGCATTTAAGCTAGAATGCTTGAACTCACTAAGTAACCTTCCAAATCTCCCTGCAAATCATTCCTGAACAAGAGAAATGCTATCTCTCTTCAAACAAACCATTGCCCAATCTGTCCTTAGAAGAATAACCACCTTGTTCTTTAGCTGGGACATTTTTCTGATGGACTGTAAAGGGTTTCAGGACTGTCCTGAATACCGTGTGGATTCCTAATGCACTGTATTCTTAACTGAATCTCTCAGAAAAGGAACGGCTCCATCTAAAATGGCTGACACTTTCAGTATACTGTTTCCTGGAAAGAGGCACCAGCACAGCGTCTTCAGCTTACAAGCATCCAGTCTGTGGCCAAAAATGTTCTAATGTCTTCCACCTCTCCACAACTGCTGGTTTTAATACTCCCTGCCCCGCTAGGTAGGAATTCAGGAAAAGACAAAACAAAAATACATTGACACTTATCTTAGTGGGGTGCAACTGAGTGCAAGGTGAATATGCAGCTACACTTGGCATCTCTGGGGCAGAGTTTTAAAAGGTAATAATTTAGCAGCTCAGTCAGCAGTAACACATTAATAACTGAATCCAAAGGTAAGGTATCTTCAGCTTTGTGGCCTTACAGTGAGCAGTAAGTACCAAGGTCCACCTCTAGCCAGCCAGCTTGCTGTAGTGGGAGAGGAGATTTTGCACCCATACACTTAAGCTGTATTCAGGACAGATGTCTCTTTCACACAAGCTTTTGTCATGGCCTTGATGTCATGTTAGATATAAGAAAATGATTTCACACGTGTAGCTGCATGGGAGCTGTTAGAGGCTTAGCATACACATCTGTACATCAGTATGTGAGGCTGTCCATCCGAGAGATTTGCAAGCAGAGAGGGTTCTGACTGGAATTTGCCATCCACCTTCTACCCCTGAATTTTGGTATGTGTAGTTCTGGCCTTTGTTTAGTACTGTCTCCTCTGAGCTACAACGTCAAGGGTTAAGAAGGTTTGGTATATCTCAGGTTAATGCTAAACGATTATCTAGAATGCAAGGTGTTCTTAATTAATGGTTAAAGCTATCTCACTAACCTTAGGAACATGCTTCCAAAATTTGAGTCAAAGAGGGCCAGATCAGTCTTGTAATCCAAAGACACTTTGCCACCTGATACAGATCCAGACATAAGGGTGAGCAGGAGCCATAATGATCACAAAAACAATGGCAGAAAATATCATCAACTGCTCAGACTTCATCCAGAACAGTTATGTTATGCTGTGTTATGCTTCATAGAATCATAATTCCATATGTGCTTGGGTGAAATATTCTAATGTTTGGCTACTTCCTGTCATTATGCGTGAAATACCATTTTGTGATGATAAATATTGAGCCATAAAGCACTGCTGAGTTCAGGAAAGATTTCTTGTTCTCAGTCTATTCTTCTGATGTTACAGCTGGGTGACTTGGGACTTATTACGCACTGCTCTTTCTTTTAATCTAGTGTACTTAGCTTCAATGTCAATTTTACACACTCCCCCTGGAGCTACATGAAAAATGAAGTCTTGATCATTGCCCAGTTTTATGGAAATCCAATGGGAGCAATTATGAGCTGAACCCTGAGAAGGTCACGTTTGTAAGTAAGAGCAAATAAGGGAGCTCGGTGTGAGCGACTGCCCTGTGAGCAGCAAAGACAAAACAAGATGCAGACACACCCCACTGCTCACTGTCTCCACAGTGCTTGCTGAACCAACGCCAACTATCACCTGCGCTCCAGCACAGCCTCCCCATGCCATTGCCCAGCAAGCAGTGCTCCAGGTGACAGCGGTTCTGTGACAGAGGAGGAGTCAGGCATGTCAAGGAGCAGGGCCAGTGAGTACCCTGTAACCTGGGTGCCATTCCAGCTGGAAAAAGATTCTCACCCTCTCCCACAGGTCTCTCTGTCTTTGATCTGCTTGAGCTTTTGACAGCTGTGGGATATGGTTACCTTTTCTGAGGGGTTTTTGGTTGCAAGCAAAAAAATCCACATCGTTTCAGTGCTTGTGTCGTATTGAATTATTCGGGCAGGAAAGGACTTAACAGCTCTCCTTTCCTTATTTTATCTTGTATCACCTGTATCTCATTTCTGCTCTGTTAGTGCATTTTATTTTTTACCTCTCTGCGTCATACCTTTAAAATTCTCCCATTTTTGGAAAAGTTGTCAAAAGGTAAAAAGTGAAATAAGGCATAGAAATTGTGCAGAAATTGACTCATTCCAAATGAAAATGCCTTTGATGTGGTATGATTTTAAAAATAATCTTTTTTACTATTACTATTATTATTCCAGATCCACTATTCAGTTTCACAGACTTGAAATACACTGATTCTCATGTGTCCTAAATGAATTCAGAAAAGGTTTGATTTACATTTACATCTTGTTATTTTAATTTAATTTTATTTATTTTATTAGTCTTTCAGGAATATTTTGGTAACTGTCAAGTGTCCATAATTTACCACAATAAAAGACTGGTGAATGAAGAGAGGTATCATTTCCCTCTTTTAGACTAAATAACAATTGCTCATTAATATACATAAATGTGCTGAGACAACTACTTCTGAGCCCTAGATTTAAGCAGCAGAGACCTCAACAGCTCTCCTGTGGACAAGCTGACTTCTAGCATCGCTCACATTGAGGCGTTCTCATGTGCCACACTGAACTGGAAGAAAATCTTGTTTGCTAATGGATTTAAAACATAAAGCTTGTTTGCTTATATTCATACAAACCAAAAAAGCATATTCAGTAAAAGTCTTCTTAAATAACATTTAGTGTGAACATTTCACTTTTTTTTTTTTTTTTTTTTTTGTGTGTGTGTGTGTGTGTGCCTTTTCTAGCCTTATAGCCTTGTATTTGGACTAAAACAGATGTTTCTTCTGTTCTCATCTGGTAGCTTTTCTGATACTAACTGGGAAAGTGATAAAAATTGTAAGTATGTAGTTTATATTTGTGAGGTGACTGACAAAAATGCTGTAAAAGGTGGGGTAGTATAGGTTAGGATTGACAGAATGTTTACAAGGCATGTGGCTTTGTAAAAATTCTGTCATATATATATATATATCTTTTTTCATAAATGTTCATTCCATACATCTGCTATGTTACTACAGGCAGTAAATCTGTTTCTCCTTTCTCATTCTTTTCTTCTGCTGCATAAAATTTCTACAGTTCATATATAGTTTGGCAACCACAGGGATGATATTGAAAAACAGGGAGAGGTATCTGTCCATATTCAGGTACTTCTGTATGCCAGGAGACTTGGCATTTAATAGTCGACAGCTGATTTCATATTTGATGCAGATTAGTAGTGCTTCAGACCTAGCATCTCTTAACCCGTATTTGTCCATTAAGTAACGCTGACTTTTTTGTAGTGCAAACTAGCCAAATGATAGTTTCCCAGGCTTACAGAATTGCTCATTATGTCACCGTCATTGTCCTATTTGTGCCCTTGTCTCTGGAAGTAAAAGGACTTGCAATTCCCCTTTGTGCTAGCTGAGTCTTCTTTTAAGGGGGAGAAAAAAATAGAGGACTTTTTTTTTTTAGCTTCCTTTAGTCTTTATTTTTGTTGTTGTCATTAAATAGTAGCTTCTACTTTGATGTAATAACATGGAAATGCAGCTAATTAAATCCAAGCATTGTAAAATATTCAGTACTGAAAAGGAAGCTGCCACAAAATCCATTTGCAGAGCATATCAAAAGGAAAAGAGCAAGTGTAACCTGGAGAAATTAATAAAAATTGACCAGTGGAATCTCTGAGATTAGATTCAAAAGGCTGTGGATATTCTCCAGGCCCTGATGTATTAAACAAAGTGAACCTTTTAGGTTATGACTTGGCCCTAAATGAATGGGATAATTAAAACCATGATAATATTTATTCAACATAGATCCATTTAATTTGGAATAGGACTCATTCATTCATAAGCATGTAGAAGTGAGATCTGCTGGACGTGACTGTATAAACTGGGTTGGGGAGCTAAGCATTTTTAGCATTTCTTTTCAACCACTCGGACGGGCGTCTTACAAACTCAGGGTGCAGAATGGATTCAGCCCAGACTGTATGGAGAAGCAGTGGGCAGCTGTGGGATTTGCCTCAGTGCACACCTGCAGTTGTAGATGGTGTGCCAAAGTGCAGGTGTCTGGGAGCACCTGGGGCATGAGCCATCACCAACGTCTAGATGCAGGCAGGTAGCAGTTATTTTCCCTCTCATACACACAGTGTACTTGGGGAATTAAAATGTAGATTTAAGGAATAAAAAATGGTGGAGAAAACAGAGACACTGATGCCAGAAATGAAACTAACACAGGAGCCTTATACTACAGGTATTAGACTAAGTAGTCAGAAGTACCTGAGTTGCATTGGTATTTGTAGGTCTATGTTCACAGTCCTCTAAAGTGTTGCTGCTTCTTTTTCTTCTTTCACTTCAGTCACATGCCTGTAAAATGTTTTGCCTGACTTGGCAGAGAAATACGCTCCTCTTCTTTTCTATGCTAGATTATCAATTAAGTTAAAGGCTTCTCTGCCTACTAATGAGAGAAGGAGAGGATGAGCTTTCACTGAGAACTTTTCTTTGAAGTGAAAATCTTTAGTAGAGCCCTCTCTTTTCTAAGGACACTATAATCATCTTGATGGGAGGAAAAAAAAAAAAGAGAAAGAGAAAAAGAGTGGGGATTCTGTCTCTCTACCTATCTTCCTCCCACTCTCTCCCTCGTTTTCCCTCTCCCTCTCCTTTATGCATGTGCACACACACACACACATAATGAGCTATGGAAATAGCAGCCTACATGTATTTTCTGAACTGCGTGTTTACATTCACCCAGGTATAGCTATTTCTTCCAAATGGCCCATACCTGTAATACATGCACAACAACAATCACATACCATACTTCAAGGACTTTAGTTTTATTCTTTTTAGTTGACTTTTATGGTTTTGACCTTTATTTTCTGCACACATCCTGTCCCATCTTTTGTAAATTAATTTTATAGACACAAATATTTGCTCTAAAGGAATTTGGAATTATAAACACTTACACTCAAGGAGACTTTCTTTTAAACATGAATGCTTTGGTACGGAAATACTTGCATTCTCCTACACTTAGGGAATAAAATCTGTATCTTGTCTGACCGCATCCAGTGAGGCAGCACAGCTTTAGTTATAATTATGCGCCATAATTCCCTGTGATAGAAGTATACTGACAATAATCAATTCAAATGCATTCAGATAAATATGTTTAAAGTAAATGCATATTGCTGGAGGATGCTCATCAAGAATTAAAAAAACCCAAACCCCAGTAGCCTAGTTACTTGTTGGGAATAGCTCTCTCTGCCCTTATGCTGATATATTCTTTGGGAACAATTTAACACCGTTCCTAGAATTAGCAAACATTTCATAATCACCTTCTTGGGAAAGAAATCTCTCCGTAACACTCAGGTTGATTTTGCAGGCATCAGAGTGTAAACAGCTCATGTTCAGCAGAAGACAGGGTGTTGGGGGGGCTCTAAAGCATAACCTGGAGACGTCAGTCTCAATTCCCTGCAGTGGACTACATTCTTCTTCTTCAAGAAGGACAAGTGAAATCCTGATCTCACTGAAGCCTGGGGGTGTTTTGACAGTGCCTTGCCCAGCATTCAGTTAGGGGGGACGGCTTCATTTCCATTGCAGGGGGGAGCGGTGAGGTGTGTGGGGACACTCAGGTGCTGCGGCCCTTCCCTGGGCCACCCACCTTGTGCCCGCTGTAGCAAAGCCCCTCTGGCCACTCTTGTTCTGCTCGGTCACACCCCCAGGCAGTGATGTCTACAGGCAAAATGTGTTCTTTTTAAGTGAGATTAACTGCCTGTGATAGTCAGGAGAGATTGCAGTGTGGTTTGTAACCCTTTCAGTGTCCCAGGACAAACTCCACGGAAGCCCGTCCTGCACGCAGGGTGCTGCAACTGCTGCTTGCAAACACCTTTGCTATTGAGATGGCATGCCAAGAGGCATGGACAGTGATGACTGAGTGTCCATCTGATCTATTGTAATACTTGATCATTATTCTGTCAAGTGCCCTGTAAGATGAGAGAGCAGCAGAAAGAGCCTTGGAAAACTTGTTCTTGTAAAAATATCTTTGATCTCAATGTTCAGTAATTCCATAGCTGCAAGAAGGACCAGAGTTTATAAGCTTTATTTTATTTGATTATAGAATGGTCTGAGTGAAGGAAATACCTGGAAAACAAATTGAGTGAAAACTTTACTTCTGATACTGTTCGCCCAGTGTCTGAGACCTTAAAAAGAAGAGCTGACTAAAAAACCCACCACTTTTAATTTAAATATATTTTTTTCCACCTCTTTTCTTTCTCTGCAAACTTGAATATGATGAGAGAAGCTTTCCACAGTTACAAAATACGTTAGTTGATTATAGCTCATTTCCTGGACCCCATGGATCCCTGCACCTCATCCTGTTAGTAAGCTTCCCCAGTAAATTCATTGCTTTTCAACTTGAACCAAGGAAGGCTTTTATGATATTTTATGCTAAAATATGTTTACCTGAAGTAATTGCTCAGAAGGGATCTACAGGATTTAGACTGCTCAGAAGGGATCTATAGGATTTAGACTGTGATATCCGAAGGATTTAGACTGTGATAGTGCTCTATGTCTCAAAACAGAACAAGGAACTTATGACCAAATGGCTCTGTGGTAATCTGATTGGACCAAGCTCTCACGTTATGTATAATATCATGCATGATCATACAGCTTATTGATTTCCTGTAGAATTTCTTGTATGCTCATGTTATGGTACTGTTCCACAATCACCGAAATTCTTGGAATGAAAAGTTGAAGAGAATTATACAAAATTAAGTAATGCTTTTGAGCGTATGTCTTTCATACACCTGAAACTAGCTAGTTAATAGGGTGATTTGTTTGTTGCTGGAAAGGTGAGGGGAAAAGCATTTGTAAGACTAACCTCTCATGCAAGGATAAACTAGGTTAATGGTTTACAAAATGTTCTGAAGAAAGTAACACTTTTACCTGCAGGGTTTTATGTAGGCATGTGAGAGGTCTGTTTGCAGTACTGGAGGGTTGGCATTTGGTGCTTATGTAGATTTATACCTGCAAACCAACCCAGTAGTGATTCGATGCCATCAGATTAAATTTGAAACAGATTTCTTTGCTCTTTCCAAGTGAGATAATTTTTGAGAAGCCCTCCTGGGTGAGATTAGACTTGTTCCTTTTTTAACCTCCACACCTTTTAAACCATATTCTTTCTATAAAGACATTTAAAGGGTATTGGTTAAAGTCTAAGATTCCTAAATTCTAGGTTATTTGTCTGTATCTAGCACAGAGATCTTGTGTGGCCCAGAGCTTATTATCTAACTTGTTATGTTCCTCAGATTCATTTACTCTGAAATTCTAAATTTGTCCGTCTCCCAAGTGGGTAGCTAAGGATTAAAACTTCTTTTCGCTCTATGACAGGATATGTTGTATGGACAAGAGTGGGCTGGGAGCTTCAGTTCATCAGTCCTCAGAGATGCCAAGTAGCCACATCTTCCACTGACTGAGGAGGTGTTGGAGAGAACTGAACATCTCCTGGGAGAGCTTGGAGAATCAAATCAGAGCAAAAATACAGCAGAGTCAGCATAGATACACATCCATATCTACATATATATGCACGTCTACACACCCATATCAGCCAATTAGTCTGATAAACTAGCTAACATTCTGTCAGAATTGTTTTTGTTATGAGTATAAAATAGCTACATAAATCAGCCATTTCCCTTCATTGCAACCCCAGTCATTGCCAGAGAACATATTCCCTTAAGCACAGTAGAAGCTTTCCCTGACCCCTGTTTCCAGGATTGCTTTCTGGCGAGTTCTTGCTATAAGAAGCTCTGTTTTTCCATCCCAGATGAAGGTAACTAGGCTTATCTTACCATCTGTTTTCTTCTAGTCTCTGGTGGAACAGCTTTCAAGAGGTACAAGGAGGCTTCTGAGACCACGTTCCTTGGCTTTGGCTATGGTTTGCCATGTGGCCAATTGCCTTGGGCAACAGCTTCTAGAAACTCCCATTCTCTCTTGCTACAAAGGGCTTTAATTGTCTTCTGCTCAGTCATAATTGTGCCTTGCACATGTGGCAGTTTGACTATAGTCTCCAGTTGTATGCCAATTAAATTCTCTTTAGATGCGAACAGCCTGTGCACAAGCTCCAAAAAAATCGTTAAAATATATGCTAAAAGACTTTACAGGATAGAATTTTTACAGACACAGGGCCTGGCCTGGCCTGACTTTCCTTCAAGTTGATGCAAAGAAACCCACTACCCTCATGTGATCTTTTTTTTTTTGTTAAATAATAAGTAGAAAGAGCAAGAAATTCATAGACATGTTCAAGCTGGTTCAATAAAGATATTTAGACCCTATACAGAGAATTTTCTTCTAAGTATCTTATAAAGGAACCTTAGAAATGTTTCTGTTCAGTTACATTTAAATATACCGTGATGGGATGCCTTCTAAAGTAATTGTTTCCTGCACGCTGTTTGCAAGCTAAGCATCAAGAGACAAGTTATAAGTAGCAATAAACAAACAAACAAACAAACAAACAAACAAATAAAAGGTTAGGTTAGGTTAGGAAGCCCAGCAGTCCCTCAGACTGTACCACCTGTGCAGAAAGACAGTGGCCACAGCTTAATTGTTGCTTGAGCACCTAATGGAGATGAGCACCAAAAAGATATTCACAGCTTTTTCTCAGTAATCCTTTTGAAAAGAGGAATAAAAGAGGAACAGTGGTTTTTAAAAGGGAAACCAGAAAACACTGTAGGATCAGCCCTTGAATAAATATGGTCTGGAGTTCATTAAACTCCACACACCTCTGCAAACGCTTCCCCTAGTAACTAAGGGAAAAACATGCTCCTCGTTACTTTTCCTACTAGAATAATTACAGTATGTTAAGGCACAGCAAGGCAGGTCACAGCAAAGCCTGTTTGGAGTTTGCATTTCAACTGCATATTATGCACTTGCATTGTAATATATTCATACTGACAGCATCGTTAGGGTGAATTAATCTAAATTATGTCTAGACGCATATTTACAGCAACAAGCATCATAGACTGCTTGGTGGCTGACTGCTCAGAGGAATTAACCATGAAAATCCCAGGCATAAACCTTACAAATAAATGACTAAAATGATAAGCAGAAGAATAAATTAGTTTAGGCCATGATTCAGGAACAATACCAAAACCTTCTCCATATAATTTTATTAGTTTATGTGTTCGTTTACCAGTTTACCAACTTTAATTGTGAACACCTCTGCTGGAGAGACATAACCCAACTGTAATGCTGTGACAGGCTCAGAAGCCAGCACGAGAGTGCAAGGAAGTCACAACAAGTCATTGGAAGCATTGCATGACTTCTACTTATGTGCAGTTAAAGTGCCCAGATATACCCACACTTTGAAAGATTTTCATGAACATCCTACGGCTATTTTAAGTCAGGTGTGTCAGGAAACTTAGCTATCATTTCAACATTAGTAAAGGTAAAGTCATGCATTAGCATTGTTCCACCACTATTGGTAATGCGGGAAGAAGGAGGCTTGCAGTTCCTGCTGTTATTATTTATTGTTTGTAAGAGCAAAGGTTTTAGGAGCAACACTGATTACTTTTAGCAATTCCCACCTAAGATAATCATTTTATTACCCAGCTGCAATGAATCCACAACACTGCCAGTGTAGCATGTAATTAATTGTAATTTTATAGACCAAGTATGCACACTACTTCACCCTAAACTCACTGTGGGGTAGAAGCTTGCAAAGGCAGGGCGATAGACAACATATGAGAGGTTTGGAATTTTGCCATCACTGGAGCCGTGGCTCTCAGGAGAGCTCTTGGGTCAGCCAGGCATGCAGGGGACACCCAACCCAGAGGATGTGTGGCCGAGGAATCCCCATGTCACCAGAAAAGACCATGCTGCTGTGTCACGATGGCATTCCCCAGCAGTGACATGAGGACAGCGTGTTCCCAGCTCCTGGGAAAATTAAATGCTTTCTTCCCTAGCATGGGGTTCGTTACAGCCTGTTTGGTTTCAAGATCTTGATCTGTCTGCAGTAATGCAACCCTCGTGCATGCTGTTCGGGAGGACTGGGGAGGGAGGGAGGAAAGCAGGCTGAGCGCAAGCAAGGCACGCTTAGATGCTGGACAAGAGAAATGTGAGACCTGACACTGCTTTGGCACTGGAGCTCTCCGTGCTGGAGAGTGCTGGTGATTTTTATGCTTGAGGAGACCCACAACAGTAAATTCAATAACTCGACATGCCTAATTTCTCTGTGGGGAAGCAGGAAGCATTAGCATGGGCACAGCCTTCCGTAACACGTCCAAACAGCTTCCAGCTTGGAGAAGGCTTTCACTCAGCTGAGTCAGAGCGCAGGCAGAGTTACCGTCTGTGCAGATGTGCCTGTAGATAAAGCAGGTGGGACCAGCGCAGCACTAGTATTGTACATGTCTTATAGAAATGGGGCTGAGGTAAGAGAGATGGCAGCACAGAAAGGTCAAATTCACTTCTTAAGATTGCTCAAGAGGCCTGAGCCAAACCTTCCTGAATCCTGGGTGAGTAAATGCAAGTGCCTTCCTGAGGAATGGCCTGGACTTGCTCCCTGAAGGCAAAGGTTTACCTGCAGAAGCACTATTGCTCTTACCTTTAATAAATGTTTAGTGAAATGTCAAAAGTTGTTTAGAAAGCAGAAATGGAGATGTGATCTTACCTCTGTGTATGGCATTAGTTAACCACTGCTAGAAGCTGGCATGCATTTCTGGTCCTCACTCCCAAAGGGAGGCTGAGGAAATACTACAGACGTTTCAAAGGGGAGCCAGAAAGTTCTCCTGTGGGCTGCCAAGCAAACCATAGTGGCAGAAACAAAAGGACTGTAATTTATTCACTTAAAAAAAAAAAAGCCCAAGGTGATTTACATATTTTGTACAAGTGATAGCATACAGGATGGATATCTGGGAGTAGAGAGCTTTTAAACTTCTACTGATAAAGGCATGACAAGATCCAATCGCTGATAAATGTCCTTCAGTGGGAGAAACTCCAAATCACAGGCTGCAATCAGTCCTGAGGAGCTCACGTGATTGCCTTTGGGCTATGAAAGAATTCCTTCTTTCTCCCTTCTATATATATTTTGATTACTTCCCCTACCCACCTAGCACTTTCTGAAGTATCAGACATTGGCCACCAGCTGGAAACAGGGCAGTGGTGGCATCAAACCACTGATGGAAGGCAGTATGTAGTATTGGTGTTCTGCTTTGTATATCTTCCCCTCAAGCTCAGGGTCATGCCAACAGACAGATTTGAGGTTGGAAAAGCATTTTATTCTAGGATAGATTGTTAAGAAACTTGAGGGGTATTGCCTTTATCTTCAGCAAAAGGTGCAGGTTGCAGGCTGGAATTCCTTTGTCACAGGGCCTTCAGAGTGCAGATACTTCTCTCTTCTTTGCACCCAGTGCACAGCTTTTTCTCCCAAGAATAGAAACATTTAGTATAACTGTAGTCTTTGGGACACGCAGGAATTCAAAGAATTCTCTCGGACCAATAAAAGGACATCACTACCCGAGTTAAACATTTTTTAAAAAGTCCCAGAGAGTCCATCCCAGCCACTGCTCTGTCCTAGTACTGCCTGAACTCCTCATGGAAGTCCCCCAGACTGGCAGCGACAAGCAGCTTGAAGCTTGCCTCATTTCTCTTCCCCATCAGGATCAGTAAAATGAAACTTTTTCTGTTTGTCTCCCTTTAACAACCTAATGTAGCAGGTTTTCTTGGAAGCTCCCAAACTGAGCATACTAGATTCAAAATGCAATGGCAGCAGCTTTCAAAACATAGCTAGTGAAAAAGAAGGTCTTTATGTACCCGGCAAAGGGAGAAAATGCCTAAATGAGTTATGGTCTGTTTACATGGGTTTATTCACCCTTTCTTTGCTTGGGGGAATTTAAACCCCACATTTTCAGGGACAAATCTTTGTTTTTGACATTCCCTTAAGCACTCTAGATACAAAGGCTTTTTACAAGCAGGTAAACACAAACAGCAGTCATGAAGTCATCTTCTTTTGAAGAAAAATGCAATGTCCATTGAATGTATTGGGAGGAAGAGTATACTGATATGTTCTTTCTAATGTAAATTAAGTCCTGGGAATACTGAGTGAAAGTACTGAGATACCTGCCTGCAAGGAGAAGTGGAATACTGGAGTTTTAGCCCCATTCTTAGCAGTTTCCCATCAGCTTGGCTACCCTTCTCTTTTATCCTCTCTGTGGCATAAAATGCTCCTCTGCACTGTATGAGGAGCCTAACCAGAACGAACAGTGCATCAGGAGACTGAAAGAAAACAACAGCAGCAAGAACAACAAAAAGAGCTTCTGCATGTTAGTCCTTCGGTGGACCAGAAATTTCTACCTGGATAAGAGAGAAACAACAAACCAAAGAAGAAAACTAAAAGTATATTCGGTATATGGTTACTTTTGTAAAGTGCCCATGAGAAACACATGCGCTTTTATGAAACCTTTTGTCATAAATGAAGTTATTCTATGAGCAGCAAGAAAAGGAAAAAAAGAAAAACAATCTTTGGTGTGAAACAAGAATTATTGGCATGGTTCTTTCATTCACTTTTTAAGCATTCTGTTTAATGGAAACACACCTAAGTGAGCAGTCTGTATATGTAGCTCTGTTTCCCCTTAGCTTTTGGACCTACTTGTTGATTTGAATCAAATTCGACATAAGAATAAAACACTGCTTGAACACTACTTGGAGGGAAGTTGGAAGGGGAAAAAGTGTAGGGGAATCTTCAGAGGGGGCAGAAAATCCTAATATTGGTCTGCTAAATCAACCAATAGACAGAGCCCTGTAAGAAACTTTATTTTATGTTTTATACTGATTGCTTGTATCTGACTCTTTCTTCCTGCAGATTATATCCAGAGATTCTCAAGGTCTAAGCCTCACTTATAAATCCTTCCAATAGCTGTCTGTTCTTGTGACCCTTGCAGTAACTTTATAGAAACAATATATTTGAGAGTTGTCAAAGTTGTTTCAAATCAGCCAGCAAGTTCTGTGCCTGCTGAAGAGAAAAATATATGCAGGGTGCAGTCCCAACAGAAATGGGAAAGCTTGTCAGCCCTGCAGCTGTAAATACACACCAGCTGATACGCCAGAGCTAAGGAAAAGAGAAGGGCTCAAGCTACTTTACCCACTACAACATAGCCCCCTTAAAACAGCAGGTTGAATCGCAGGCTAGTAGAAACTAGTTTATTGCTTTTAAATGCTTCAATTGCTGCTGTGATTCATCAATAGAAGAGCGGGCTACAGCATGCAGGGAGGTTTGTTTGGCCAGCTGTGAGCCAGAGCAAGTCCAGACTCATGTAACCAGTCATCACTTTCTCACTGTTAATACACCCATGCAGAGCTCTCTGTTGTTTCTCTTGGGAAGAGTGGGTGAGGATGGAGAGAACATGTGGGTCAAATATAGTTCCAGGACAGCAAGCGTCATTTGATCAGCATGTGAAGAGGCATGGCAGAGGAACATTTGCTATATGCTATCTTATATAGAGATCACTATATCCTGATTGTTTGGATATTACAGACATATTTAAGAGGTTGCGAAGTGATAATTAACTTTCATGTCCAACACTCCAGGGTTAAAATCTTGTTTCTGAGCTTATTCATTAATGATGGTCAATATGCAACCATTAAAAAGGCACATTTATTATTTTTATCCAGTTTTTCTTTCTTCATGTATTTCAAAAGCTTTTAAAAATGTAAATCACATTTTCTAGACAAAGTAATAAATCATAGTAATTTTATTTTTACAAAATTATGTTTGTTATCCGTTCCTGTGGTGTAAATATAACCCATCCTACAATGCAGTAGAAATTCATTTTAAACAGTTACACAGCTGATGTAAGGGTCTCTGATTCTGTTTTCCATTATTAGCCATGAAAGCTGTTACTGTACAAGCTATCGGTTCAGTGATAACCATTTGGTGGGTAATTGCACAACTTGTATTAGCTCAGTGCCACACGTCAGCTAAGGCATGAAGCATTTGCTCAGGAGTAGCTGTGTGTCTGATTGCAAAGTGTGATTAGACTTCTACCGAGAAAATTTCTGCAGGCCCTATTTGTATTTCCAAAGTCCTTTCTACACTGCTAAGGCATGGAAAAAGAGACTTTAACTGAGTATAATTTTCTCATATCCTTTCATCCAGGTCCCTTCACACTTTCTGAGCTATGTAATTATAATCTAGATATCTGAATATTGGTCAGGAACATCTGTATGTTTTCATCATCCAGATTATATATCACTGCAAGTGCACACATGCAGCACAGATAATCTCTACACGCACAGTAGTTGTATATATGCTGGCATGTTGGATTTACTGCTTAGGTCTGACTCACAGTAGAGCAAGTACGTAGAGCAAGTGCGCAAACACAGCAGATGGATGTGACCCTGCGCAGATGCTCTGCGATGCTTGCATTTCTGTCTGGGAAATCCCTGACCTCAGTGTAGATCCTCAGTGTGCAGCAACAGATGAGGATTGGGACCAAGGACAAGGACAGGTGAGTGCATGTGGCAGTTCTACAGTGATTAACTCAACTTAAATTAACTCAATTTAACATTTAAATCTCTTTTCACTGCTGGGATATTACTTTTTGAACAATACATCCACGTTTCCCTCTGTCTTTGCAGCCGGCCCACAGCTCCCCATGACGCTGAATTGCTGGCATGTTTGACAGCCATGTCACCTTCCCTGATGTCTAAACGAATAGCCATTTTCTTCACTTCCTGACCAGCAGCTTGACAAACAGTGTTG
Source organism: Anser cygnoides (assembly GCF_040182565.1). NCBI lineage: Eukaryota > Metazoa > Chordata > Aves > Anseriformes > Anatidae > Anser > Anser cygnoides. The sequence continues at coordinate 61,756,076 of NC_089875.1, read as the reverse complement.
CCAGAAGATGAAAAGGCAGTGTTTTTTATGAGGAAAGGGCAGACAGCTATAATAAAACCTGCCCCTTTTACTGATCACAAGTCTCTCCAGTAGACACAGCTAATAATGTTGCAATGCTGAAAAGCTGGAGCTTGCCAAAAGTGAAGAACAGTGCTGGCTGTGGGCAGTGTGGGAATTGCCGGGGCTGGCAGGCGGGGTGCCCAAGCTGTTACACCTGATGGTGAGGTGCAGCTGTGGGATGGAGATGGAGAAGCAGCAGGGTAAAGCAAAGAGAAGCCGCTATGGAAATATCAGCCTGAAGCCATGACCCCAGGTCAGGGGCTGTTTTGGGGAGTGCATGGCATGTGGCATGGTGGGGCTAATGCCAGTGCCACCAGCAGAAAACAAGTTCCTTGTTGGACCCTGGTGATTTATCCCAGGTGGCTGCAGCCCCACTTTTGTCTCCTGAATTTAATCACTTGATAGCTTGTCAGTTTATCCCTGTCTTTTGTCAGGATTTTAGCTAGCATTCAACCATTTCAGCTATTGAAACCAAACATTTGTGTGAGGGAAGTGAGCAGCAGCTAAAGGCCCTTCAGCAGTCTCACCTCCCTGCAGGGCTGTGGAGGGCCATCAGGCACCGTCTGGAGGGCAGCACAGTGCACCCAGCACACTGGGATGAAACCCGGCGTGGGTCTGGCTTTTTCAGGCCCCCTCCTGGATGCTGCTCAGGGGACAGGGCAGGTGTGGGGATGGGAGGTACTGTGGGGACAGATAGTGTGCAGGGGCAGTGGTGAGGGAGACTGGAGGTGGCTGGAGATGGCTCCTTGCAGCCATTTTGGCAACTGGGTGTCACCTCCACAGCCTGGCCTCTCTCATCAGGTAAATTCACTACTGCTGCGACCTGGGGGGAGATAGCGGCGAGTGACAGCAGAGGGGCTGAGCTCCTGCACCCCAGCTGCTCTATCTGGGCCCTTGCAGACATGGCCCTGGCTCCTCTGCTGGCACGTTGTGGAGATGGCATGTCCAAAGGACCACCTTGGGTGCAGAGGCATGTGGTTCCATCTGCAAAGATGGAGCCCAGCCCTAATCTTCTTTCTTAACAGGTCAACTGAACCAGGCCAGCAAAATGATTTATGGAACAGGCAGCTGTATCTTATGAATGTCTTTAAGCAGAGTTCCTTCTTCAACAAGGACATTTACATTCAAATTTGGTCTCCACAACAAAAGCGGAAGTATTTATATTAGTAACGAGCACTCCCAGATTCTGGTGAACTCATCAAAACTTGACCAAGGGCACCGTTGCTGGAGAGAGGCAGCTAGTAAAAAAAAGGCCTAGCATCAGCATCGGGCCTGTGTTCAGGTTGCCTGTGCAGGCATGGCTGCTGTGGGCAGGCACAGCGGCCTGCAGCCCTCAGCAAGGCTTAATGCTGTGTAGCACCACATCCCTCTGTATGGTGGAAGCTGCCATCAGGGATGTTGGGCACAGCGAAAAGAGGATACCAGTGTGTGTAGCAAGCTGTTTTTCTGTCCTGTTGAATGCTTTTTCTCTGACCTCCCTGCCCCTAGATGCACAAGCTGTCCTGGTTTTGCACACCCCCTGCATACCAGGTGTGGAGGAAGTCACACTAGTTTTCTACTTTAAACCCACTTGCACCTGTTTGTTTTCCCCACTGAGTGTATCATCACCAAAAGCAGCCTCGTGACTCTCGCCTCCACCACCTCACGAGTGTACCTGCTACTGCCACTCACATTTCAGCTGAAGTAGTCTCTTCTTCCTCACATGGCTCTAGATACCCATTTAAGAAAACAAACTTTTAAACATATTTCCTCTTCTTTTCAAACTTTTTTAAAAAAGGTAGTTTTAGCTTTTTCCATAGGGTCTCAAGGCAGTTATGTAAAAATCTTTACACTTTTGCTACCACAGAATCTCACTGGACTTACAATTTAGGTTGCTAAATTCCTAGACATATTTAGTACAGGGGGTTAAATTATTTCTATTTCATTCATTCTGCTTAGGAGCAAATACAAACAGGATAAATGTACAAGGCACAAGACAATAGTTTTTACTGCAGCTTGCTTCTGTGGTTTTTATGCTCTGCTGGACACTGGTGTGAAAGGTGAGTCAAGCCAATATCATCATCCCAAGGAGCCCAGGACTGCTCCACTCTGCAGAACCCTGAAGGGGAAAGCAGCTGGCTCCCTGGGCTACCTCAGTGTGGTGATGCCATGTCGCATCATGCACAGGTGGCAGCTGGCAAGTGCCACTTCCTGCAAGGTCCTGGGGACACATGGTCTCTCAGATGGAAAATCCCCAGCTGCCAAGGCTTCTCCCACACACCGCAGCTCCCCATGCTATAAGCAGATGGTCAACCTGATCTGTGATCTGCTGACCGGCGGGTGGGATCAGAGCAGCATGGTGCTGCTCTGCAGCTGTTGAGATACAGGACATTTGGGAGAAGGGAAGGGAGGGGAAAGGGAAGAAATGGCAAAATAACCAACATCTACTTTCCAAGTCTCACATTCAGCATGTAAAACCTGATAGCTCTTAGCAGCAAGATTGTGTAGGGACTGAATGTGATGATACAGGTGCTTCAGGAAAGACCAAGAGAGTCATACATCTCCCCTTAATCCTGTGCAAGTCACTTGCTTCACTGGGAGCTGCTCTGGCTTTAAATAAAATCAGGTGGTGAAAGCAGGCTAGGGGGATTTGAGAACAGCTAGTTACATTGAGCAATTTCTCCTTCTTAGGCTAAAAATAGTTTTGCTACGTTGATCTAAAAAGCTAGATTTTGTTCATCAAATCTTTTATTTAAATCTATAGTCCACAGAATAATTAACATTTAAGAGTTAATTAAACCAGCAATGATCTAAGCACAAGTCTATAAAGAAGGCAGTGAAACAGATACCTTATATCTTCTCTTAGAAGTCATGACTTCTATCACATATAATTACTTTCCCCTGTGGAGTGCATGGGAAAGACCTGTTTCTAAATGAAGACAGTTTCTTATTAAAAACAGCAGGAGAAAGGTTCAGACATGAAGGTCTTCATCTGAAAGGCTGATTTTTGAATGAAATCAACCTGAGTCTGGCAAAGCACTAGGGCAAATGATTATTTATGTGTGTGAACAGTTGTTTTGCTTTCAATGCCATCACTTCTGCTCTTGAAATTAGCATTGCCTTTAAATGTGTTGTTTGACCTGCTCCAGAGCACTTGCTGGAGGCTTGTAGAATTAGCAACACTCAAACCAAGTATCTAGGAGTTATGGGCTTCAAAAAAGCGCTAGAAATATACAGGTCCCAAGATCCTGGCACCTAGCTATTGCTCTGGCAATGGACTGACAAGTAGGCAGTGAAGGAGGTAGGACTTGGGGAGACAGGGTGCAGAGTTTTGCGGAGATTTGTGCATGTATTGAAGGGGAAACATGCTGAGGGTGGTGGGATATAAATATATAAATATTCAAAAGGTGGGAGAGGTGAGTTGTAGGGTTGTTCAGGGGTTTGGACAAAGTTGATTGTAGGGCTGTGTGAGAAGGTGGCAGACTCATCAGAGGTGCACTGTGAACCACACCTGGGGTTGGGAGAGAGGTGCTGTAAGGTTTGGTGGGAGTCTCTGGGGCTGTGAGATGCAAGATGCAAAGCTGGCGGGGTGGAAATAAATTGAGGACTACATGAAAAACTTGCTGGCTTGCAGGGTCAGCTGTAAAGAAGCATCTGGGGATCATTTCTCTGACCATAAATACTGTCAGTTTTTCTTTCTGTTCCTTGCAAGACAAGGTTCTGTAAGGATCACAAGCTGTATTAGACTTAGATCATCTCAGTGTCATGGATTAATCATGCAGTATCCAACTGTACATTTGGGTAGTTCCTACAGCCTCTCGAGTTCTGGAAATGTAGCTGACACGGTGATCAGAGAATGAGATTGCTGTGGAAACTACTTCAGGAAGCTCTTGCGCTACTGCTGAGGCAATGACCTAACCCTCTTTGAGGAAACAGGGAGTGGCTTGTGTTGTAACCAAGTCCATCAGTGAGGCTGCACTTGAAAACAGAACTGAAGAAACAATCCAAATGATTTCTTCAGTTGTCACTGTTTGATTTCTTAAAATACATAGATTGCATTTCCTCTTTCTCACAGTCTTCATCTTTAACACCAGTGCGTGTAGCAACAAGGATTGAGAGACGCTATTTGGCTGATTCCTCATGTCTCAAAGTGGAGGATATCTTCCCTGATTTTGGACTGGAGAAAGAAAATGAGTAGGGGGTTCAATAGAAAGATGGCTTCAGTTCAGCATCGGTTTACTACTGCTCCCTGCCCTCCCCATTGAAGAAGTGGCATGTTACCCTCTGGAGTCCTGGTGATTTCTCTGGCTCATTCTTACTTGATTCAGAGGATGAACTGGTAGTTTGTCCAAGCAGCTACAAGGAAGTAGCGCAACTCAAGTGTTGAATAGCCCTCCTTTGTCTAAAACCTGAAAAATCTGGGAAACATGTGGCAAAAGCACAGATAACAGAAGATAAGAATAATACTTGTTGAAAAGCACTTAGTACAAAAGATTTCTTTAGCTCTGTTTACAGTAAAATCAAAGTTTAGATGTGTATATAGATATGTATGTCTACATCTACTCTTTCAAGCTGCCTGCCTATTCACATGGTCTATCAGCCTATCCAGAAAGGTAGTAATAAGAATATTGTATGAATTTCATGTCACCGAATGAACATTTTTGGCCAGATAATCTCTTACTATTTCTATCTGTCAGCAGGAATACATTTCAAACCTCTCATTACTTTAAGTGGAGACACAGGCTATTAATATAGGCTTTTTCTATTTTTCTTTGCTGATTTACCATGGCAATAATAAGTGAATAAGTGCTACCAGGACACCCTGCTTGGGATCACTTCATGGAAAGCAATCAGCTAGCATCATTGGGCTTTTCAGCCCTGTTGTTTGCATACAGGTATACTTTGTTTTCAAAGGATTAGTGCATGTAAGGCAGGCCTCCACAATGACGTTGGTATCTTCCTCTGGAAGGAATTGCCTGCCCATTGATTGTGTTTGGAGTTATCAGAAATCAGCTAAATTCCAGGCTTGAATAGAAAAATACAAAAGATGACAAAGAAATGAACCCAAGCAGTCCTTTTAATGACTATTTTTGGGGATTTATGAGATAGAATGTACCGAGTTTTGCAAGGCTCCCATTTTATGCTATTTTGTAAATGAGCTGGTCTGGGACATACCATTGCAGCTGTAAATGCATTTTTTTTCCCCACTTTTTGAGACTTGGTAGAGATGGAGATTACAGAGCTGGCTGAAACCTGAGTGTGGATGTGGGGGAGAAGAAAGGCTGCACAGTCACAAGACTGCTGCATCATATGGCAGAGAATATGTGTGTGAAGCAAGGAGGGGCTGGTGGCAGAGAAAGACAAGAGCCCTCATGTTTGTGTATAGATCAGCATCGTGCCATCTGGTATCATGATGACCCCAGCTTTCCTGCAGAAAGCATCTACTTTCAAAGCAGTTGGCAATGGCCCTCATACCCCAGCAATGACTAGTTAATCTCTCAAACGACCCTGATGGGATACGGGAATTAACTTCTCACCTGTTAAAGGTCACAAATGTTTAGTTTCATATTAAAATACAGGGTCTCCTTTACAGTTAGCTACATGCATTTTCCTGCTATCACACATAAGCATATGCATACAGCTACACAAAGAAACCAAGGAATGTTTTAGCTTTATAAGGAAAAGAATTGCAGAGGTCTGGTGGAGCAGGAAGAGTCCCCTTTAGTGTGGGGATTATGCCTGGTCCCTCCCTGGCTCCTGCCATAAGTAGATATGCAGGCAGATAGCTCAAAGAATCATTATTCCCTGTCTGTCCTCTGCCTTGTGATTCCCCACTACTACCTCTCATTCTGTGCTAGCAAAATCACTGTGTGTCTAAGCACAACTAGACTGGGAGGATGGAGTGGGAAGGCAGATTCACAACCTTTTTTTTTTTTTTTTTTTCCGCCACGTTAGTTGTTGTCCATATCACCTGTGTAGTGGTTTACTGTACACTGAATGGGTGCAGGTGCAGCAGAAGGGAGAAAAAGTGGTAACAAGAAACTGAATGTGAAGGTGCATCTTTCTGGCACATTTCTGGCTCAAAATGACCATTAAAGCCATGGCCTTTGAGTAATATATTATTTCAGGAACATGCATATAATTCCACTTTCCAAACTAAGTTTATGGAAAGAGGGAGGAGGAGAGTGAAAAAACAAAGCTTGTTATTGGAGCTTTCTATCTTTACTACTCAGAATTTATTTCCTTACATATAAGGATACATCCATCTCTATCATTACTGTAGTATCCGAATACATCTTACTTTGTTGACCTTAACATTACTTTTTTTCTTTTTTTTTTTTTTTCTCATGAAAATGGAAAGTAATCAGATTCTCTGAGTTCCAGACAAATAGGCATAGAACGGCATAGTTCTATGATTTTTCTACGACTTTTTCTTTATTTATTTCTCAGCTGCTGTTATGTTCTAAATGTAGGAAAACAAAAGTGGTGATAGATGGGGGAGTGAGGGATGCTGAGCCCAGCATTTTAGCAGTGCCCTTGAATTCTTGTTTTACCTGTTTACCTGTAATTGTAGCTTATCAGAAGCACATCAGAAGCCTGAGGTAGAAATACAGACAGATCACTGAACTTGAAAAAATGAAGCCGTGGGCTCCCAAAGTACACAACAAGGCCAGAGCCAAGACTGTGCTTTGCTGTGAACATAGTGAAATGTATTAGTTTCTCCATAACAGAAAGATAAATCCTTAAGCTGTGCAGAAGAATGTCTTAGAAACTTTCAGAGTGCTTCTGCGCTCAGCTCAAATGCTTATTTCTAAAAGTGGAAAAGAAGCTAATTCTCCATCTGCACCCAGTCCTGGCTTACGGCTAGAAACGCCTGCCAGGATAAACACTTAGACCCTAATCCTCAGCCCGGTGCAGTTAGGCACCTCAGCGCACTTGAGCATCTGGGTTCTAGCATCCACTTTGAAGATGGGCTTTCAAGTAGAGTGTTTGCTCAGCACAACTTGTTGTTTCACAAGGCTATCAAATAGCCTGACTTCAGTGATTTCTGCCTAGGGAGGTGTATTGAGGTGAGTGTATAAACCTCTGCCAATGCTTGAGAAACCTAGTCATACATTCAAAATGAGCACTAGTCATTTAATAACTTATTTCAACTGGAAAAATCATAAAGGATATGAGTAATAGGAATTTAGGAAAATTCCCACAAATCATTCAATGTCTCCTCTTAGAAGAAAAAGAGCATTAGGTAAGACAGCATATTTGCTACAGATGGCCTTTCACACCTGCTGCAAGCCTGATGATGTAGAACAGCAGATTTGTGGCTTCTGGATAGGGAAAATCTGCAGGAAATATGAAAACTTCTGAAACTCTCTCACTCATTTCTCGCTTCTCCATCAAGCATTTATTTACAGAAGTATTTCTCCAGGGACAGACCATTCAGGAAAGAAAAGAGAGAGAGAGAGAGAGAGAGAGAGAGAGAGAGAGAAAGAACTATTCATATCCCGTGAAGAGAATGTAGCCTTATGACTTCTTACACTTCCTTGACTATCTTACAGAGTTTAAAAGTAATTATCAGTATGTGAAAGAACCTTCACATTTTGTGTGCTGTGGATTTTAACTTGCCAAGACAGTGATGTGTAGCAATATAAATCATCGTGATGCTAAGAACTTGTCCCTGTGTCTTAGTATTATGTATTATTCAAAACATGAATGGTATATGACTTGAGCTGAAGACAGGAACTCATAAGACTGCTTGTTTTAAACCAGAAATAAGAATGAATGACCCATACAAAACTGTATAAAACACCATACAAAATTCACCCTGCTCGAGTCTGAACTGAACCATATCCTGAAAGCAATTCAGTTAAGAATGGTGATATAAACATTTGCTCTTTCCATATGCACTCACTCATTCTAAATATCAAACTATAATAGGTTGGAAGCAGAGACTGTCTGAATAACTGGAAGTAAATGTCCTTCTGGAGAGGCCTTTGGCCCCGGAGTAGAACAGTACCCTCCAAAATTTTAAATTTAATTCACAAAATGAGAGCTTTACAATAATTACTACATTCATTAATGTTGAGAAAATATCACATCACCACCACACTGTAACAACCCTAATTGCAGATTATTAGGCTGTACTTCAGTGCAGAATTCGTAGCTCCCTTCTAAGTAGCACTGCCTGAGGTGGCCAATGTGGATATCTTGCGGTCACGGAAAACATCCTGCATGTCTACAGCTCTCCCCCCACCCCATTCAGATCAGTGTTTGACCCTGATCAAAGCTCTGATAAGCATCAGATTATTTCTAGACCTTTACATGTCAGATATATCACCTGGGTGTGGTACCACAGCAATTCATATTTAATACTGTCATGACCTTGTACTTAATAACTGCATTAAGATACTTGATAAGTATGTACAAAGTCCAACTCAAAGAAATGTATCCTCTGAATCATAACAAATGAACAGGGGTTTGTCATTCACTCAGGTTATCTTTTTTTCTTCTCTTCTCTTCTGTCATCTGATAATTTTATTGAGTGACCAATTGCAACATGGTGGTTGCCTGGAGACTTCCAGTCGCTTGTAGATAAGTTATTAAAAGTGAAGACCCTGAGGCTGAAGCCTGAGGCTGAAATGGAGGGGAAAAAACCTTTAAGTTTTACTTATTGTACATATGTTGCAATCATGTTTCTTCTTTCAGTAGATGATATTCTAATAAACTGGATGTCTTGTTGGGAGCACCAAGACTCTAATCCAATTTTCAGGTGATGGAAAATAATTCTTTTGTTTTTCTTGGGGAACAGATTCTGTACCTTTTTTTTTTTTTCTCTGCCTAGCAGGTATATGAGCAAAGTGTTGTATAAGTGGTTTTGATTGTCATTAAATGTTCTTTAAGTCAGCACAACTGTGTCATTAGAAAATCTTTTTATTCCAGGTTTGTTCCATTTGAGTGATACCTCTTCCTCTCGATTTTGAAATCCAGAAAATTGTTGTCTTTGAGAAGAAGAATAAAGTCTTACCTTTTAATACTATGGCGTTATAGCAGAAATGAAAAATAGCTACACAGTGCCAGGGACAAAATATGTTTGCTTCTGAAACACTGAAGAAAATTTTATTTTCAAGACAATGTTCCTCTTTCATGTACCTGCAATTTAAGCATCTAGTCTCTTAACTGTTTTCTTGTCTCATGTCTCTTAGCTGATCTCCCTGGCCTCCCCTTTCCAGTCACTGGCCGGAAAGGAGCCCTTTTCCTTTCTGCCCTTTCGAACACAATGCATCTGGACACTTTTAGAAATCTACATGTGGACGAGAGGAATCAGGTTGTGGAAGTGACCATTCCTCGACACTAAATACGAGGTGAGGTAAAACAACTGAATCAGATGCAGGTCATAGAGTCATAGAATCATTAAGGTTGGAAAAGACCTCTGAGATCATCTAGTCCAACTGTCCACCTACCACCAATATTGCCCACTAAATGACGATTAGGTCAGACATTTCCTGCTATGTCTGTAAGACAGACATAATCTATTCCTAAGGAAAGAGTGAAAACAAAACCAAAAACAAACAGCTAGAAGCAAGGTAGAAGAGAGTCCTCTGAAAAACCTAAACTCCACCAATGGCAGGTTAACTCCGAATGTCTACTTCTGAGGATTGACAGATAAAAAGGCAAAAGATGCTAGTTTGTTTGGAAAAGACTTCTTAGTTGCTTATTCTTCATGGTTAACCTCTACACGTTTATGAGCTTGTGTAAACCTCACCAAATACTTTTCTGAATGTAATTTACTTGTGAGTGTAGCTTTTTTTTCCTTTTTTTTTTTTCTGAAACCTCTTCCTTATAATTAGAAACATTTTTTTTTCTCACTGTGCATGATTGAAAAATGACCACAGCTATATCACTGTGCACTACCTGAGGAAGTAATCAATCTCTCTTTTATTTTTTATGTTATTTTAATGGAATGCTGTATATTTTATGAAAACCTATCTCAAAATAAATAAATAAATTGATTTCTGCCAGTGAGTAGTATTTGTTTTATATCTTGGATATATTCTTCCCTTAATTTTAAATTTAATAAATTACTTCATTCTCAAGTGCCATTTTGAACATTAGCCCATTGTGAAGTAGCTAAACCGATAACATTTTTATCTGAGTTAAATGTGAATCAAAATATAATGAATGAATCTGTACATAATTTGTTCACTTTCTGCAATATTTTTTCACCTTCACTTGCATTTTACACTGATCTGCATACCTTTCATTTTGTAAGTGGGTGGGCAGAAGAGTGTGATTGCATCTGAAAAGTGAGTTATACATAGATGTATATGAATGTAGACAGCAACTACAGAAAGCCATCAGAAAACCATGTCATGATGCTTGGGTAGCATGAGACATCTCTTTTTGTCACTTCATTGGATTCCTCCCTTCATGCAGCATATAATGACAAAATTTGTTAAAATTCTCTCATCGAGGCAAAACTTTTTTTCTTTCTTTTTCTCTCCTCTCCTCTCCTCTCCTCTCCTCTCCTCTCCTCTCCTCTCCTCTCCTCTCCTCTCCTCTCCTCTCCTCTCCTCTCCTCTCCTCTCCTCTCCTCTCCTCTCCTCTCCTCTCCTCTCCTCTCCTCTCCTCTCCTCTCCTCTCCTCTCCTCTCCTCTCCTCTCCTCTCCTCTCCTCCTCTCCTCTCCTCTTTTTTCTTTTTTATTTTTTTGCTTTTTTCTTTTTCTTTTTTCGTTTCTATTTTTCTATTTTTCTATTTTTCTTTTCTTTCTTTTTTTTCTGTTTTTTTTTTTTTCTTTTTTTTTTTCTGTTTGCTGTCTCCGTGTGGCAAGCATAACAACAGGCACTACATTCCTGCCCTAGGTCCAGGTTTGGAAAGTCATGTTTGCCATGGAGCCTCCCTGATTAGACTCTGGATATGGTGCAGGAATTCACCAGTGGTTGGGTGATTACTACTGTGGTTTCCTCTATGGTGTTCTTCATTATTTCCTCTTGGTTTGTCCAAAAAAAAAAAAAGGGGGGGGGGGGGGGGGAAGGGGGGATGATTTTCATCCAACCCTCTCTTTCCCTTTGAATCCTTCATTGGTTTCCTAACAACCATGCATCACATGCAGACTCCTTGTATGTGTTTGAAAGACTTTCTGCAACTCTCTAGACTGCAAGTGCCTCTTGTATTAGTTCACAGTTACATCTCGATGACTACATTGTTGATCTGAGCGTGGGTGACCTCTTGTCATCTCTAATCTGTTCATAGTAGAAGGGTTCTTGAAATCTTACAGAGATATTGTCCCACTCTCCTTCCACCACCCATTAAAGCTTGCTTCTGTCATGGTGAGGCCCAATTTTATTGAATGATATCTTTAAAATTAATAGAAACATCATCAAAACATGACGTGCCAGATCCAAGCAGTTTTGAGGGGAAGGCTGTGATTCCTATACTCCCTTAGTCCATAATCACCATATTGGTTGTTCTCATTGTAGCAACACATCTAAATTTAGACAGCAAACTCTTTGCCTGTTAGATTGCCAATTTACTCTGTGCCAAGTGCAGAGCATAGTTCAGGCCCTGCATAGTTTGGCCCCAGGTTAGGATTACTTACAGCTGGAGTGGCATGTCACTGCTGGCTTGCTGACCAGGCATTCTTGCAGGAAGCACTCATTGCTACACCTGTTTGGATTTCATTCCTGGGTGTAACTTAGGGTATTATCTTTGACCAGTAAACTTAAACCTAATATGGAAACGGCTCCTTAAAGACTGCCCCTTTGCTTGTGTGAAACCATGGAAATAACGAACGGCTCACATGCTTTTTAGGAACCCTCTATTTTCTGTGCAAAAATATTTCTGGAAAGGTACTCTCCATAGAGAGAGCTCATTTTCAGAGCACCCTCTCCTCTCACCTTGAATCTGGCAACCTGTGGAGCAATAGGTAGCCAGTTCTATTTTCTCCAGTATTTGAGGGAAAACGCCCAGTTTCTGAAATGCTGAAAGTACATTGTGTGTGTGTGTTTTGGGGTAAGCAAGCATACTGGGTGATGAATGAGGAGAATTTTCCAGATCAGCTGATCAGGTGTACATTTGTCCAGAACTCCTTGAAAAATAGGAACAGAAAAGCAACATATTATGTAAAATGCATGTTGAAAGGTAGCACTGAAGATAAATTCTGACTGCTGTGCTTAGCACAACTGCAAACTTTTCATTGCATTCCTCTGTTTGCTGGCAAATAGTACAAGGCTCGTGTTGCATCCAGGACACTGCATAACGATTTTTTAGGCATTGTCAGTATTTTACAAATTCAGATGAAGCCCCATGAAATGAAGGTAAAGCTTAATCTAATTAATTTAAAAATAAATACAGGTAATTTTTCTGTTTAAAAATGTCGAAGTAAAGCATTTGAACTTAAATAAACACATTCCTTTCCCCTAGCTGAAAAAAATTCATGAATTTGCCATGGATTTCTGTGTAATTTTGTCTAACCCCCAAACCTTATTTTTTGGAGAATAAGATACTCAGAGAAAAATGTTTCAAATTCTTTCCATATTTAGAAACGTGTAAGGAAAAATCATATCTGTCTGCAGGATTAGGAGCTCCTGTCATTCCAAATGTATGGCCTTTGGAGGTGTAACTGGGCGTTTGTGCCAACAGCCACAGACAAAATGAGCTGGGACTCATGGACACTGATAACATTAGCTATAGTTTTGGCAAGTTGGTGCCAAGCAGCTATTTACTGTGGCGCTCACCTCATCCAAGCCTCTTCACTGTTGTTTCCCTGGATTTGCCCCTGATGGTTGCAGCCTCCTCCCTCCTTCTCTCACTCCCTCCTTTGCTTCTCCCTCTTTTTTTTTTTTTTTTTTGGGGTGTGTGTGTGTGTGTGTGTGTCTTATCATGTTCCTGTCCCTACCCCCAGTGCAACCAGGGCTTGGGAAGACAGTACAACTGTGAAAATACCATAGTGTTTGCTGCCATAGATTTTTTTGTGTTTTATCTCCTTTCTCTAATTTTTGGCTGTCTTGTCTGAGTGTAAGCAACTCAGGGTGTGGACTGCCTCCTTCTCTTCATCCCCACAGTGCCTAGGATTGTAGATCTCTGTTTCTGGTTCATTCTTAACAGCAATAATGATAAGCATGTAAATAAAATGGACAAGAGAGTTTTATGTATTTACCTAGTTAGGAGATAGTGAAGAAGCACATTTTTTGCCTAAAAAATTCTCCCTATATGAAGAAAACAATTGTCATTCTATAGTGAGATTCTTGCATGCTTATTTTACTTCAAGCGTGTTTTGTATTTTTATCTTCCACTGGCAGCCTTACATGACTCTAGATAGCAGTCTCTCTCGCACAATAAATCCTCATTCTTATTTTTCTTTCCATTTTCTTGCAGACTAACTTAAAATTTACCAATCTCCATATCCACAGCCTTATATAAATTCTGTTTTCTATCCTGCTTTGCAAACCTAATTAACAGTAGAGTCCTGCAAGAACTCAGCATGCATAAAAGCTGGGGTAGGCTCCTGTGCCGCAGTTTCTTTTTAAGCAGTGATGAAACGAAGGTGATAGAGGTATTCTGTGCATCCTACAGTGGTTCCTTATCTCCTGTGAGGGCAGTCTCTCTCACAGCTGTTTGCCAGAATTTCTCAGACTCACCAGCAAAGCTGGGATTGGAACAAATCGAAATGAACAGTTTCCAAGCTTTAATCCTAATGTCCTACACTCAGTTCCCAACCTATGCTAGAAGGGCTTGCTTACATTTTCCCCTCTCAATCCATGAAGCCTCTTATATAAAATGCTTTCCTAGGTCACTCAAAAATCATTCTGTGATGATTCAGTCGTCCATAATCTTTAAGGAGCTTTTGGCACTGCTTAGTAACTTCTTGGAAATTTGAGGAGGGCAAATATAAGGTGCACTGTATAAGTGTATGAGGGAAAATAATTTTTCAAGGCTCATCATTTATAGCTCAGCAAAGATCAAGCATGAAAATAGTACAGTCTCAATTAGCTGCTAGTCTGGATGATACTGGCAAGCTGTAAATAAAAACCATCTGTGTTTTACTGGACTGTGAATAGGCTCCTTTGAGCAGCCGAGGAATGGCTTGAGCTGGCTGTTGGAGGCTCAGAAAAGCCCTAGTCTGCATGACGGGATTCTGCCCTGCTCAGCTGTTGGCAGTTACCTAACAGTTGTGTTTCTTTTTTTTTTCTTTTTTTTTTTCTTTTTTTCCTTTTAAATTAACATGCAACAAACTTCAAGTTAACCTTAAACTGAGGTCAGTCTGAGGCTACATGTGCACGATGCTGAAAATATCTAAAGGGTTCTGATTACTTCAACTCCTGTCAATCTAGTTACAGACCTTAATATAAGATAGAAACTATTCTGGTCCCATAAATCTCCAGTCTTCCTAGCAATGGGATAAAACCAGATCTCTTAGGCTATTTTTTTTAGATTCTGGATTTATTTTTCTTTATATCAGTGTTCAACACATGGTGTTCATTTCCCTCCCAAAGTGGAACCACCAGAGCTAAATGTGAACACAGATGAAGCATATTTTCTACAAACTAAAAGCTCCTGGGCAAGGGAAGTTGCTGTCCTTAAAAATAAATAAATAAATAAATAAATAAATAAATAAATAAATAAATAAATAAATAAAGTGCAGGAGGAAAAAAAAAAGAAAAAAGAAAAAAAAAAAGACAGTCTCACTTTTCTACATGTTTCTAAGGGCCACTTTCAAATTTAGTCTTCCAAAGAAGAAGCTAATCATGCCTGCAAGATCTTGGCATGATGTAACATGCTGCAGAGAGGTCTCCAGGTGCTGTAACTGATTTTCTCAGAATTTTGTCAAAATTCTCTTGTCTGGAACCAGAGTTGATCTGATTAGAAATTTTTCTACTGAACATTAAAAGCGTTAAAAATAGTTTATACTGAAATTACTCTTGACCATCAGTTGATTTAATTAAATTCCTAGTTTTGAGAAACATTAGGAAAATGTTCTTAAACTATTAAAATACCCATTTGTGTCAAAATATTTTCATAGCTGAAAAATTAACTTGGTATACAGCAAAAATGCTCCAACTTTTTAAACAGTTAAAAGCAAAGTTAGTTTAAAAATGATCTACATGGAATATTAAGATTTACCAAATCATAACTTTTTTTCTAACCTCACAATAATAGTCAAACATACCAGTTTTGGCTAAGAAAAACTATTCAAACCTTGAACATTCTTGTAGAAGCACTGAGTGTGAAATGGCTTTTTAGGTGACATCGTTTCATTTTGCTAATCTGCCAAATCTATTCTTCACTCCCTGTGAAGTGGTCAGGTGTTAATCAACATTACCCTATTAGCTATGGTGTTCTCTGTTTTAACTGCCTGGGGATGGTATTGTTTGCACAGGTGCCCTAGCTGGGGAACTGAATTAATATCCATTTTTCTTGGCTGAAAGGCTTGTTTTTCATGTCTTGCCTGTCTTTTTGCAAATGTAAATGCAAAATTACTTTTAGACTTGCATTTACAATTAGCTGTTTTCACACAACAGGCTTTCTTTCCTGCTGATGCTGGTTCATTAGTATGGAGATAATTTTTCATGCTTTCACCTACAGGCCTGATCCTTTCCCCACTGAAATTATTAAATATGTTGCCATTAAGATCAATGGAAGCAGTGCCTGATCCTGCATCACTATTCTTCTTCTCCTGAAGAAGTTGCAGACTTTCCTAAAAGTGATGGTTAGGCAGTAGGCTGCTCTCCATTAAACACAACATTAAGGTGTGTGGGTTTTCCAATTCAGTTCTTCTCAGTCTTCTCATTCATACTGAGTATACTCACTTACTTCACAGTACTGGCTGTCATAGTCCCTTGCTTAGTATAATAGTCAGTGCATCTTTCCTGTGAGTTAAGAGTTTTCCAAAAAATAAAAAAAAAAAGTCCATTTTCTTCCTTAGGAGTCTTTGTTTCTGGTTTGTTGCCATAACTAAGGAAAAACATAACATAAGGAAGACAAATCAGAGATCAGCATTGTATTTAGCACTGAAGGTGGAAAGGCTGATTTGCACTTTATGATGCATCCAAACCCTATGACTTGTCCTCTCCCCAGTGTACAGGAGGGATTTCTAAGTGAGTTATTTATTTATTTATTTATTTATTATTAGAAAACTGTACCAACTTGCCCTGACACAGAAGCCCAAGCTGTGAAAGGAACCCTGTTTCATAAAGCAAATACCTGCTGCCTTTTCCAGGGTATTTGGTCTTGCTTCTAAACAAAATGAAGCTTACTTAAGCTTGTTACCTAGGAATGAACACATGCTGTAACCAGTTCTTTGTGGGATAAAATATGCTACAATTTTTTGTATTTATTTTTTCCTTCTTCACAGACTTTCAGATTATTTAAAGCACCAAAGTGAAAATAATGTTATGGCTATAAGCGACCCACTTCTCTGTTCAAGCATACCTCTCTCAGTGCCAGAACAAAAGGCTGTTTTCTGCTTTAGTAGACCGAAGACTCCATTGAAGAACACCATGCAAATAAAGGAAACATTAGATACATGAGTGTTCGGCATACCAATGACTCTCTTCTGCATGCACCTTCTTAATTTTGCCTACATTCAGTTTTAACTAGCTCCCTACCACAAAGGTGATAATGAAAAATATCAGAGGATGGACGATGCTGGTAGTTTCTTATTTTAAAGCATCAGGAATATTACCCCTCAAGGACAGATGTAGCATTTTGTCTATAACTTCTCTAGAAATCCACTTACAATGTCATCTGGGAGACTAACTATTACCTGTGGGAAAACTGGGTAGAGTACATGAAAGGAAGACCTTTCTCTACCCTAACCAGGTTGCATATCCATGAGTGGTAATGTCTAAGAAGATAAAGGGAGTTTGATGATCTTACATACTTCAGCACTGTGTTGGAGAACATTTCTCAGATTTTGCTGAGGATGCCCAAGTTTTGGCAGCAGGAGAGAAGGAGGGAGGGGGGGAAGGGAATACAGCATGGGAGAGGCTTGCAGTACAGGACCCAGCCTCTATCTGCCTCCCTTGTCACCAGTCAAATGGGCGCCCTTGAATAATTTTGACTCACGTATGATTTTCCTGCTTTAGCTGTGAAGGAAACAAAATGGCTGCTCCCTCTCTTTGCTATCCCTTGGCTAAAATGAATTTGAAAATAGGAGTAGGATAGCTGACAGACTGGACAAATGTGTGATGCTTGGAGAAGCTAATTTTTGGATTCAGAAACAAAGATAGACAGCATTTCCTTATCTCTGATTTTTGAAAGATTGTGAGTGTTTGCCAACTCTTTTACTAGCTGGTATTTGTAATTGCTTTAAGGTATTGCGTTCAAGTGCTGTAAGTGTTTTTTGAACTTGCTTCCGAGGGGAGAGTTTTCGGAGATGCTACTGGATATAAAGTAAATGACGCACAGCTGAATTCCTTACCTACTTCCTCACTACGCAGTTCCAGTGACACAAGAAACCACAGGCATGCAGGGCTCACAGGTCCTGCACCCGAGCCACCACTCCCTCACCATGCTGTTGCTTCTCCCTCCTTCGTCCACTCCATCCTCCTACGGCCCCATCCCTCGTTTCCTCCACAAACTTTTAACTCTCAGTGGTCAGACCAAGTGGTTCTTACCTCTCAGCTAGGACCTGAACCCTGTAATCATAAATCCATTAATTACTAGACTTCTTCAGCATGAATAGAAGTCTGGTAAGGTGCTTATTATTTAGATGACAGAGAGAGTGTTTCCTGTTTATCTGGTTCTGTTCTTACAAAGTATCCTGCTACAAACAAGTGCTTTGGCTGAAGCCTCAGCTTTCATAGGATCAGTCTGGTTTTACCAAGGCGAGTCCACATCCTGGAGCCTGCAATTGCACCTTAATGCCCTGGAAACTATTTTCTTGCTCACAGAAACTTTATTTTGCTATGTTATGGTGTGGGCATGCAGTGCAATCTCCACATACTGCTCTGTTGTGATGTCACTGTGCTGCAAAATGATACGCTGGCATTTGCAAAGCAAGAAGAAAAAAAAAAAAAGAGATTTAAAAAGTCTTTTTTTCTTACCAGGTCTGGTAAGACGAAAAGAAATCAACAATTTGAAACACATCACAGTAGTCTTTAGATAGAATTTCAACTAAATGTTAGTCATTCTTCTATTACTAAGCTGATACATAATTATTGCTGAGTACATAGGAAGCTTGCAAATTGCTTTTATATTGAAATGTCTAATTAAATATTTGGCTTAACTAAATAATAGATTAAAAATGACGTGAAAGGACATCACGTGAGTAGCTGACTTTTCTGGTAATGGCCTTGGGAGAGAAATATGTGCTATCAAACAAGCCTCTGCAGCAAGTGTGCAAGGAACTGATCTATTTCTGTATAAATTCCAAGAAAAATTCTGCACAGAAATAGTCTTCTCTAATTGATGCACCTTTTATTCAGCCAGTTCTTACATTGTTTGTTTCTTGGGAGTAGCCGAGCTGGACCAAATACCATCTCCTTTTCGCTCTCTGCATAAGGAATCACTCTGTCAGCCCAGGTGCAGAATGGAGGGGATGCCTCAGAGGTGATCCCCTTTTCCTAGGGATAATTTGATTTCTTTACTAACAGTGTAAATGATTTCATTTTTAAGCATTAGTTACATCAGATCCAGGCTATTTCTAGAGCCTCACAAGCAGCGATTAGCAATTTCCTCTCAGATAATCCAACTAGGTTACTAAATCTAAGGTTAAGAGTCTTCCTGCTTTAAGTGGTCTTAGTGTCTACATCTACAAAGCCTTTTATGTTAGAAGAACAATTTAGTGACAGCATTACTTTGGAGGATATGCATCCAAATGATTGATCTTAACTTATTCCATTAATCAACTTAATGAAAACACTGTGTAAAGTGTTATGATTTTTTCATTTTGTTGACTGTTATGCATAATGAAGATATAGCAGTTCCTTCTAGTTATACACAATGATTTTAGTTAAAAGGTGAATATATTACCAGAGGAATTTAATTGTATATGGGCCAGCAGATTAAAAGAATTTCCAATTAGAATGTCAGAAACATGTCAGAAGCTGGAGCCAGAGTTTCACAGCTCAGTGACCAAGCTGCTCCAAACAAACAAATTGGATCACCTCATTGATTCAGATATGGGTTCCAAGATAACATGTTTTCAGGTTGCTATTTTCAGCATCAGTGTGGATGCTATTAGAGAGCAAAAATGCTGTATTAGCCATTCACCTACTGAATTACTGTTCATAAAGATTCTCTTGTAATGACAATGCTTGGAAGATTTCAGCCTTTATGCACAGGCATATGGAAAGAGTGCTATATTGGAAACAGTTTTGAAGATTATATATCTCTGTGCCATTCATGATTTTTGAAAGAAGATTTATGACATAATCACCTTTTTGTTTGCCATTGTCATCTGTAGTTTTGTGCATATCCATTTACAGAAGCATTCAAGAGGATACTTCTGACAGCAGAAAACTAGAGTAGGAGCTTCAAGGCCCAACACCACAGTGTTGTCATCAGGGTTGGTTTTGCCATTGTATCAAGTGGAAGTAGGATTAATCTTGAGATAGTAGGCACAGACACAACAGAAACTTCAGAATTTTTCAGGGAAATTATATTTTAATTTTATTTTTATTTCTGTGTGTTTGAGAGTTTTTTAAAATGCCAGCTTCCCTGCTTGGTGGGCGCATATCGTGACAATGAAAACTAATGTCTGGTAAAACAGTAGATTTTAATCTTTTTCAGGAAAAGTTAGAAGAAGATGATATAATTGTTGGGAGAGTGAGTCAGCCTCATTTCCTGACCAAATTCTATTTTGGCTTAATAACTTCCCTTTGTCTGAATTCCCCCACACTTTCAGAGACACTGTAGTTTACATCCAACCTCACAGTATTCTGATGTGGTGTTAAAGATCCTCCCTTCCACTGCGTATGTGTGACTATGCTGAAGTTGTGGGAAGAGTGATTCTTGCTTGTTAAATCATAGCACTCTGCAGTCTTGAGTTAGTCTTTACGTAAAAGGTGCTGTATAAGTGTAGATTTCAAAGCAAATATATTATTATGATCTTTATTATTTTTTTATTCCTATTTTGAGTGAATACTTTGAAATATTGTGTAATGTCAAATATTTCTAATTATGCTTCTTTAAGAAAATGAACAAAACTTTATGGTCTCCAATAGGATCTGAATTGGCATGTTATCTTTGATCTAAATCTAAGTATTTTAGACCACTCAGGTAGTGTTGGCATGACATGTGGATTGAGTTTCTGAAGAATCTTGGAGTCTCAAGCTGTATAAACTCATATTGACTTGACAAGACAATAACATTTATCAAGGTGATGTGATATTTAGTGGTGGTAGGGTGACTTTTCTAAACACCCTACAACTCTAATAAAAAATGTGACAAACAGGAACATGCTAATCTTATAATAATAAAAATAATTATCTTTAAAAAGGAAAACCTTGACCTCTCTTTACCTGTAAAGCATAAGGAGGTTGCCTTTGTGATCTGATGACGGACTGCCCTTGAATTCTTACATCATATACTAAAAATGTCAACACAGGAACCTCCAAAGGAATGAGCCTCTCTTCTGAGATGCACTGAATATACACACTAGCTACGTTTGAGTCACTCAATGAAGTACTTCTGGAATCTCAACACATTGCTATAGTATGTTACAGGTCTGGTGTCACATGCCCTAATAGCAGGGTAGAGAGCTGTAGCTAATCTCACCTTCAAGCACTCAAGGCACAGTCACTCTTCACAGAAGTAGCACCACGGTGCTGTTAGACCTTTGTTGAAATTTCTGCTGTATGGCAGCCCCACTTATGGGCTAGAATGGGTCGAGGGGTGACCCCGAATCGGCGCATCCCCTGGCTGTACCACAGAAGCCCTCCCCTGCCCCAGGGCTGTGCTCCTCCCAGGCAGGTTGCCGCCAGGGAAGATGGGTGCCCACCACCCTGCTGGGCTCCTCCAGGTGGGCTCTGCTGCCCCGCAGCTTCCCCATTGGCAGAAGTCAGCAGGAACCTTAAGTAAATTTGTTTCCTGATGTTTACAGGCTGCAGGTTGCTTTGGTAACATGGTTAAATGCCAGCCCGGGCATGCTAGATTTCATCTGTGCTGTCATCTTTATTAGATGATCAGGAACTCTCTTTTCCCAGCACACTAGTTCTGATGTTTATGTGGGACCATGGTCAGGTCAGCTCAGGAAGAGCAGGGCTCTTTCAGCATTGCCATTCACAGGGGCTATGTTGTTACTTTGTCTGATTTATTTTCCTCAGTATCACAGCGAAACTAGCAAGCCTAGAGCATGTCCCTTCTCTCTCTCCCACAGTGAGAGGATGTTAGCCATGCACCCCCTGCATGGGATGGGGAAAAAATGCTGCACTTCCATAGGGCATAACTCAGCTTTGTGGGCTCCCACAGAGCCCAGATCCTCTGCAAACATCAGCGTCAGATTTTCCATGTGTGGTAGAAGCCTGATTTTACTCCAGCTGCCTCAGGTGATCAATGCACTGACACCAGTTATCATAGATGTGAGGTCATGTGGGGAGAGGTGGAGTCTCATTAGACACATCTGAAATAAATGAAAGGGTTTCTAACCCTTACTTTGCTCCTCCACAGCCACCATCTTATTCAGAAGTCAAGAACAACAACAACAACATGGATGGGGGGAGCAGTAAAAAAGGACTCATTCCTTGCATTTCAAAAAAGGATCATGTCATTGTCATTTAGACATAAGCCTCACTGTGGACGGAAGTATTAAAGGCTTAGTGAGTCATTTATACCTAGCTATACTTCCAAACATTGGGGTGGCTTTCATTGCAGCTCGGTGTCACTGCCTGCATGTGTGTGATGAGAAGAAGAGGATTGTCCACTGTGACCGCCACGTCAAGAGAGGGGTTAGCTTATGCTTTATTCAAATGAATTAACAGACTAAGGGAATCCTGTGCCTGAACAGCTTCCTAAAATAACACTGCTTACTTGCTGTGATACTAAATCCAAGATTAGCATGGTGTTCTCCCTTTCACCTTTCCTTCTATTTCTTCCTTTCCCAAAAAGAAAAATAAAGCCTCCTCCTCCTAAAATAGGATATTGAACACGACTTCCAAGGAACCTTGTTTCATCTGAGATCACATGATGTGCAAGAGAAAGATGAAATCCTGAAGCTCATGGAAGCTGACATGAGCACTGGCTGAAATGGAGCTGTGTGAGACTCCCCAGAATTGCCCTAAAACTAGGCATAATGTATGTTTTGCAACATCAGAAACAGAGATGGAATAACACCAAAAGCTCAGTTCTATTTTATACCATGTTCACAAATGCTGTCTAGTGTCAGTGTAGAGCTGTCTTGGGAAGGGAAGGGAAGGGAAGGGAAGGGAAGGGAAGGGAAGGGAAGGGAAGGTTTTTGTTTGTTCTTTTCTGGGGGGAGGGTTTCCATAAGTATTTTGATTGCTGAGCATTGAGGCATGGCAGACTTCCACTCCTCTCTAGCAGTTTCAAAAGCATTAGCAATGCAGACCTTCTCAAAGAGGTTGTAAGCTTATAAGGCATTAACTGACTTGAAACATAGAAGGAGTTGGATGGGTATGGGTCCCTGTTATGATCTGGTGTGGTAGGCGTGCTATTTTTGGCAAAAATTTGCCTTAAATGATCTCATTGCATCTCAAAATATTTGGCTGTATACCAAAGCCCTATTCTTTTTTGCACATCACTGTTTTGTACGTATGTGAAGTGACGGCATCATAACCATATTATGGGAAGCTCTGAGCAGTCCAGGAGGTGAAAGAGGACTGCATCACCTCTTCTCCCAAGAGTCCTTGATCACCTATTAAACTTCCCTAAATAAGGGATTCAGGTTGTACAAACAGGTCCGCAAATTCTTTGTTTTTACTCAGCAGTCTCTTTTCTTTCAGCCATATAATAAAAACAATAAAGATTTATTTAGAGTCTGAAGGCCAGAATGCCTTGGAAACCCAATAAGCCTCCATTTCAGCTATAGCTGGAAAGAATTGTCTCTCTACTTTATTTCTCCTGCTGAGTTTTCACACTTCTCTAGTTTTAGGTTTTATTCACTGAAGTGTCATAAGAAAACACTGTTTCTGGCAGCATTACACAGCAGGAAGAAAAGAAAAGGGAAAAAAAAAAAAAGAAAGGTGATTTCCATCCTAGTTTGAAGATCTGATAGAACAGGGCTAAAATGTAGCTGCCTTTTCATGAGACATCCCTCCTCAGCTACCTAAGCCTTTTTTCCTATCTTTTTTTTTTTTTCTTTCAATTGATACTTTGTTATATGAAAGACTCCCACAGAGTTCAAGGATGACTTAATCCACCTGGGCGGAGGTTAGCTGCTGGCTGGATTTGTGCTGGGTCAGATGCATTAAATGTGCTCTAAGTAAGCAGGTCAGGATGACTCCTTCAGGTGACAGATGTGGCAAGTCAGCTTAGAGCATGCAGATCCTTCAGATTTCTAGTATAGAAGTCTTAACTGCTGGACACAAGGCAGTAAAGAGTGTACAAATCTACCCAGTCACAAGTCAGATGAATCCTGGGCACAACAAATCATCTAGCATGGCCAAAATGTTCCTTTGATGTTAAATTGCAGACATCCCCTCTCCTGTGTGTGATCCCAGCTACCAAGTGCATTGGATGCTGGATAGATGATGGCAAAGCCAGGGCAGCAGATGTACTTGTAGAGGAAGGGTGGAGATTCATCTGCACAGGTGTGCATAGGCATCTAGCTAGGAATTAAGTCCAAATTGCTTCATTGGTAGCATCATGGCTTTTAGTGTTTTTTTCTTTTTCAGAAAAGAAATTTATGATACTTCAAGAACTTCAATGTTATAGCACCTAAAATGCCTTTGGATACCTTCAAGATCAAGTCACAGCCATGCAGAGGTTGCATCTCTGAAGCTGGAATTAGGAGAGATTCAGGAACCTCCATCCCTTTGTAGCTCTTGCCCTTGGTGCCATTTTATACTATTCTGAAGTTTTCACACCCCATGGGAGTAATTAAAGACAATGCAAGAATCTCACTTGAATTCCTTGCTTTCAGTGTCCTTAATATCACTGAAACATCAGGGGAAGTCAAAGTAAGCTTTTATGTGAACACTTCAGGGATGAAGTTTAATACTTAAAATTTGTGGCACACTGCCATTCATCTGCTTGAACTCGACAAGTCTTTTATTAGTATTTTGTCTTTTTATTATTTTATTTATTTTTATTTTTGTATTATCTGATTTCATTTTTTTTTGTTGCTGCTGTAGCAAGTTTTGCATTCAGCATATTATTCTCTGGCAAAAGGCTGTGAATGAACTCTGTGATTCAGCAAGTCAGCAGCACTGCAAGAAGGACTTCAGGGTCAAAGCAATCAGCTGCTATAGGCATAAAAGCATTGCAGCATCCAGAGTAGGCACAAAAAGAATCATTTTTTCTTTAGAGAACACAGAAATAATGATGATGTATTTTTACCGTAGAAGGTAGAATGTAATTTTGTGATGATGTCAGGGCTTTTAAATATTTGATGATGTCATACTCATATGCGTTCTGGATGGAATAAGAACCAGCATCACAGTTCACATCAGTGATGGCTGGGTTTGCAGTTTTATTTCAAACAGATGCCAGTCAAGAATCTAGATTTTTAGTGAAATGTCACTTAACCATAAGGAACACACTGACCTGAAAAATTGAAAAAAACGCCTCTCATGGGAACTCATTTTCTTGTGCAATCTGCATATTTTTGCTCTCTCTTCCTTAAAATGCAACAAAAGAAACCCAAAAGCAATTTGTCACTTTGGCTTAGAATCAGAAAATACTGAGGCAGAGGAAACTGCCCAGCATGAGATTTTTTTTTTTCTTTTCAAAATGCTAAATTTTGAACATACACGATATTTCCTGACAGGTTTGCTTTGGCCATGGGACAAAAGCTCAGGTCAGTTCCTCGTACATCTGACCTCAGATGTTCACCTCTATGTGTTGGGTGATGGCAGCTCATCCCCATGTGGTTCAGCCTCATGGCATGGGACAGAAGTGGTTAGTGGTGCCCTGTAGTTCAGAGTCTGTAGGAGATGCTGGATTTAATTCATCCTAGTGACTTCACCTTTGAGAATAGCAATACAAGGGGCTAAGAAAAGGCATCTCTTTGCAGGACAAGTAGGCAGGGATAGGCCCCTGGGCTTCAAATCAACTCTCCACCCAGCATCTCTCACTCACATCCAGCATCTCACTCCTGACAGCCTGTGTGAAGCAAAGTCAGTACAGGGGCACTGCATGCTTCACAAGCCAAGCCTAGCAAGATGTTCAGTTCAGGAGCTGGGCAAGATATATCTCGTGCCATGTTTACTTATTTGCAGGTGAAATAAAACACAGCCAATAGGCAGGGAATAATATGCTCTAATGCACGTAATAGCTTCCCTTCTGAGTGTACATCATCAACACCATTCAATCACCTTCTTATTATATACAGCCAGGTGCATGCTCTTTTTTTAAAATCTATTTAATCATAAGACTACCATTGTAAAGTTTAGGATACAAAAGACATTTGAGCATGCAGAGAGTGGAAAAGAACATTTTTATCTCAAGCTAGTATTTTTAAAGCAATTACTATTCATGCATGAAAATCAATCCAGATAGAGGAGTAATAAAAACTGGAAATGGAAAGGAAACAATTTTTTGAAAATCAAAGTTTTTTCCATTTTAAAACTGCCAAAGCACATGTAGATAACAGGGAAAAAAAAAAAAAAAGTATATTCTGGACAAAATAACATTTCTTTTTAGAACTTTAAATCAGAAAATGATCACTGAGGAAATCCTCAATCACTTCACAAGCTGTGCAATTTCTGAACTATGGATCTTCTTGAAAATAATGGCCAAAACTGATGAAAATTTTTCTATAAGCAAGTATTTTTACACCATTCTAACCTTTTGATGAATCTCTACAGAAATTAACAGGAAAATGACAATTTCTTTTATAAACAAACCAACAGTCCATTCTTGTTCATTGTCTGCAGCTCAAAGGTCAACAGAGATAGCAGTTTAGTCTGTGAAACAGTGTCTGTGTGGCTTTTAATAATGCAGTGAAATAATGTATGCATCAATTTGTGTTTTCAGTTCATGTGAGCACTTGCTTCTGATGCTGCATATTTTCTTGTGCAAGCAAAATCCCTACTAGTATAGAATAGATTTTTAAATCCCTGCTTGAAAATACATGCGGGCACTCTTCAGTTTCCAATCAGAAGATTGTTTCATTTCCTAGTTTACCAGTTTAGCACCTTTTCACCAAGTGGTCAGTTACCATCAAAGAAGTTTTTCTGAAGAGGATGGTCCTGCTGGGGAGGTGGCTTCTACCTCATTCTGTCCCCATCCAGAGGAGGTTGCTGCCACCAGGGCTGGCTGGAGCTGAACCCTCCAGGTGGGACAGAAAGTCACCTCTGGCAGGGGGTCAATGACAGGAAGACAGGAGAGGTAATGCTTTCAGGCAGCTTCAAGCTGAAGCTAGAAGCTGCATGTGAAAAAAAAAAAAAAAAAAAAACAAAACCAAACAAACCAAACCACAAACAAACAAAGAAATAAACTCAGAGCAACAGAAGAAAAGCAGAGCGCGAGGCAGATACATTAAGACCAGTGAGGACTCTGAACAGGTCTCCTTCTGGTCCCTTCAATGCATACAGGTCAAATCCTGCACAAGGAAGTTCTGAACAAGAGAAAAGCACAAAACCCTATTTACATCTAGTAACTCCTAAGGTCATGGACAACTGCAAGCATGGATATTTCTGGTGGTCTTTCCAGCTCAAAGGAACTAGCAGATGCTCTGCGCTTTGCAAGTCTGATTGCATATTTTAGGCAAGAATATTTCCTTCTATTGGTTTTGAAATCAGATAGGTAAAGGGAAATACAAAAGTTCTTGTCATTAGTGAAATTATAGACACTGCCCTCAAGGGACACTAGATCAGGTCTACTAGAGGTTATATTTGTTTTCTTATCCCTGTACCTTAGACAGTTCCATGCTCAAGTTTTTAAAACTTACCTTTAAAAACATATCCACCATAAAATGAAGATATTTTAGGAAAAGCCCTTCCTGATTCTAATTCGATTTTGCTCTCAGCAGCCTACTTAAAAGAGCAAATGACTTTTGGAGACCTGCCTTTCTCTAGATCTAGTTGTTGTTGAATCAGCAAGGAGAGGTCCAGAGCAAACTGACCAACCCTGCCTGGTGGCCAGTCCCAAAACATTTTAGAGGAAGGCTGCTGCCAGGCTGAATATCATGTGATTGTAACAGAAACACCTGTGGAAAGCAGTAGTCCCTGTAGCAGCTAAATTAAAGAATAGCTTGAGGTTCAGCTGGGAGTTGGCTGGTAGTCAGAACTGTGGAGTTTCTAGATCTTCATGGAAAACACAGCTCAGAGATACAGACTGTGTCCTGCTGCATTGCCTTAGCTATAATTTCAGAGTGGCTTGAAGGTGCAGCTCCACGTAGCTGTAATTTGACCTCAGGGTGACAAATTGAGATCAATAAACACGCTAAGGTCCATAGCAGCAAGCAAGGACAAAACCTGCCTGCCAAACACGGAGCACAAAAGGCTTGGCAAGCCGCTGAAGTTCATTATATTTAGTAACTTACTTACTATATTGGATTTGCTGTACGTGGTGCAAACATGGATTTAGAACTATTGGGAATATCTTTTGTAATGATCCTCTAGTGCATTTAAGGACTTGCATTGAAAGATCTAAGTAATATATTCCAGGGTTTCCTGCTGCACACCACAAAGAAACAAATAGAAAAAGCCAAATAAAATGTGTTCATTTTCTCCCAGTATGTTGTCTAGTTATTCAGAAGTACAAATTTGCGTATTGTTTCCCCACATATAAAATATTCAGAATGATAATCCCAAGAAAAATAGCTAGCATATGAGTTATTATTTCAAAGATTGTCACAAATGTCTTTCCTTTTAGTATAAGAAAAAGTTGTTTTGTACTGTGAAGTACTATGAACGGATCCAGAAAAGAATAATCTGTCGACAGATTTTTGGTTCTGCTACTTAAAAATAGCCAAATGTATATATATACATATATATATGTACATATATATATGTATATATATATGTATGTACGTATGTATGTATGTATACTTCTAGCCTGAGAATATATGCTATTCTTCTTTTTACAGTGCAGGTTTAAGGCCAGTATACAAACTACCAGGCAGACCTGCCTACCCAGCATAGCTGTGGTTAGTTTGACTTCAGACTTGAGCTTACTCTCCAGCTCAGTTTGCATCTATAACAATTGACAGAGTTGATGTTACATTTACAGTTATGCAGCAACAAAAGGGAAGGTGGATCAAAAGACATGGCTGACTTGTTTAGAAGCAATGCAGTGGGTTTGCAGCCTCATGCTCTGTAACAGATTTTTGTTTCTGTTAGCTCCTTTTCTGTTTGACAAAAAGGATGCCACTGCTGTAAGGAGCCCAGCAGCCAAAAGCAGGGAAAGATCTGGTTCAAACAAGTACCTTTAGTGAGTAGGAAACCCAGCAGGAAGAGGCAAGGGATTACCTGAGGAGGCAAGCTTCAAGGAAATGAAAGAGACAGAAGTTCAAGGTGTGTGCATGTCTGCAGCTTATGTAAAAGGTTGATATCTTTCTGTCTTGCCACATTTGGACATTGTGTCTTTTCCAAAATTACATCAGATAGAACAAAGTATTTGTGTCAGGCGATTACATAAAAATCTTGGCCCCAAATCAATGAAAGGGTGAGTACAGTTCTATCTGAGGCTTGGGGATGTTTGAGAGAGCGAAGGAGAGATTTCCCTTTATTGATAGCTCAGCGTGATTTATTTTCTATTAATACAAGGAACTAGCCTGCTCTAATTTAAAAACAAAAGCTCTAACAGCCCATTGCATGGGTTATTTTTAAGATGTCCTGCTTTTCATTTACATGTTTTGTATTGTGTTTCCAATTTGCCAGACAGTAAAGTGACTCCAGTATAAAGTTTTCTCTAATTTAGAGTACAGAAATGTTAGATAGTAGACTTATGCAGGCCCTTGATAAGTAGGTTAGTTTATTTTGTACCAAAATGCCTACAATATATGTGCTTCATCCCCTGCCTTCATAGGAATTCCATAGGATATATCTTGCAGGGAGAAGGAGTGCTTATACTCAGGGAAGTGGTCAGCACACTCTACTTTCAATATTCCTGCTAGATGTCATGAGTATGGGGCATGAAATGACATCTACCCAAAGGCTTAAGTTATCTTTGGGAATATAAAATGAATATTATCCACAAGTCAGTAGATTCTTTGTGAGTAATTTGCCACCTACACATACATTATTAAAGCTCTTGATGCACCCGAGTGCTCACCTCTAAGTTACAGCAGTAATATGAAATCCCACAAAGTTATTATTACACAATTTTTCTTGCAAAGATGATATTTTACGGCTGTAATCACTTCCCTCTTGGAGACTCCAAAAGATTTCATCTCCATTACTTATGATTTATAGAGTCAACTTTGTGCACATATCATGAGCTTTCCTGTGGCCTGCTGAAGCACAATTAATGGAAGCCATAATAAGGAAGGCTGACTTCCCTCTTCCTACTAAAGAGGAACCTTTGCAAAGAGAATGTATTTGGAAGTTTCATACAAAGTAAAATACCAGTATGTCCCTGCTCTGTTAGGGAAGGAAACAGGAAGGAGGAAAAACAATTAAAATAAGAGGAAAACAGAGAAGAACAAGAAATATTGAAATCAAAACAGTTATAGGGAACCTGACTACAATGGAGTAGGAAGGTGGAGAGAAATCCACTACAATGAAATAATCATGTATTTGCTGCTCAGTAAACCCATTCTGGCAATAAGTTTTTTACACATAGAAACTTTTTGGCTTTGCCTTTAAAATCTCACTGTCCTTCAGACCACACGGGCTAACACAACCGGAGAAAAATCCTCAGGTGTTATTCCTGCATGGGGAACCACATGAGCCAAACACCAGGAACAAAAGCAACACTCTCCGCAGAGGAGCAAAGAGCTGTCTGCACCATGGCTAGGAGGGGCGAGGGTCTAGGTCAGCACATGTTGAGTGGTTCTTTGGCCTCAGACCTTCCTGATGAAATCAGGTGTGGAAATAGCACCATGTTTTTCAAGGACAAGGAATAAAGAGAGCAACTCAATAAAAATTCCACTATGCTCCTTCATTTCCTCTTCCACTCTGCCTCAGCACAGTAAGGTTCCTCCTGCCTACTGCCTGCAAATGAACCTGTCTGGGGAGAATAAGGCTCAGGCACAATACTACTTACAGTAATGCTGGCTGGACTAAAGAAGGAAGTATCACATAAAGCCATTCACTTAGTTTAAAGACTTGTCTTTTTTGTTTCAACCCTGTGCACCAAAACGCTTTGTACTGTTTTAGTCCTTTTACATGAGAATGTTACTAAACTCACATGTGCCTTATGATGAGGTCTAAAACTTTTCACAAGTTCATCTCTTATTCTCTAGCATTATTACTTTTTAGGTGAGGTCTACAACTATAATTATTCCCAATAAAAAGTATAGTCTTGATTGCTGTAAATACCATTCTGTTGTGGATTCCTTCTATGACAGTAAGCTTACCAGATATGGAAGAGGAAAGTCTCCACTATACTTTCCTTTATAACTTTCACAGCATTCTTGTTTTTCTCTTGATTAGCAGAAATATATACATATATGTAATGAGATTTTTCCAATTTGCTTTGACCTGTTTGTGTAGCAGGTCCCAGGAGCTCAGAATGCAGAGTCTTACTTTCCTCCTTGAAAATATGTCTGTGTGCTCACACCTTCAGACTGAAGTTTAAATATTTTGGCTGCTCTGCTAAAACCCTAACTTGTGTTTCCTGCTGGGATTTTACAGCCAGAAAAGATACATTTCTGTTGTCTTTTTACTTTTGAAATATTTTGTGTACTTGAGTTGTACTATCTTTTGTTTAGAATTTAGTTTTGTGTTGTTTTGTCTTAAAACAGTTCAAGGACTGAGTAGGGAGGATCAAAGTATTAGACTTTAAGAAATACATGAAACAAGTGATTGCAGAAATAAAGCCAGAAGGCAAGACAGATTGGAGATTTGGAGAAAATGTATGATTGCATTTTGTGATGGTGTCTAATCACAATTATTAAAGCAAAATGGTAATGACTAAGTAGGTAATAAATTATGTTCTGGAAAAAGAGTCATCAGTTTGCAGCTGAGATTATTATACTATTTGTAGGTGTGAGTCTGCATATTCTTATTAATATGTGTGCTAAATCTGTGTATGTCTGTATGTGGATTTGTGCTCCCACACAGCAGGCTTTATTTAGATACCTCATACATATGAGATGTGCCATTTGTTTTTGTGTACCACCTTTTATTTACTTTTTTTTTTTATATATATATATATATACTCTTAAATTCCAAACTGAATGTAAGATTGTAAGCTTTTGTGAGAGGTTACATGCTTTAGGCAGTCATGTGCTATGACTTACAATATGAAATGGCTTCAACTTCTACAATTTTCCATGAAACACATTGCCTAGCTTTGTATGAACACATGAGTAGATGTAAAGAGAGAGTTGCAAAGCTGACATCTTGTATGGTACTACTCTGTTTGCTAATACGTATTCACCTTTGGCATATATATACATACTGATTACTTTGCAACAGTTGGATATGTATATATACATATGTTTTGACATCGCCACTTATAAAAATATTTATCCATACAAACACAGATGCGTATGTGTTGCTTGTGTAATTGTTGCAAAATAGACAGAGAAAAATAACTGAGGCATGAGCATGTACTGTTGTCACACTGAGTATTTTGAATAACAGACTACAGTATACACATATAATGCATATGTATATTGTTTCTTAAAAAAAAAACACACCACCACCGCCAAGAAAAAAACTACTGGTTTTCCCATCAGTAGGCAAAACTACAGGTCATATTTGTGTAAAATAAAGGCATATAACATTACAGTAGTAACAACTGACAACTTAATATACTGAAGGCACAGAACTTCCTGAAAGACTATTTAAACGGAAACCTTTGTCCTTTCCACAGAGAGACAAGCTCTTCTTCAGGTCACAAATTGCATCTCTTTCCCAAAAATATCACCTCCTGCCTGTTACGTGATTATAGTTGAGCATCCAAACACTAAATAAAAGAGAGAGAGAGGAAGACAATTCGGGAAGCAAAGACATTTACTAGGGAATAAATTAGTTACTGACTAAACATTTTCAGCATTTTGATAAGATGTTTCTTGCGTGCCAAGAGACATTGCTGAGTAGGTGTCAAAAGTCCAAGCAGATTCAATCTAAAGATAACCTCAAAGAACATTCCCTGCCAGCATTTTGTTGATTTTAGCAGTTCAATATGTTTCACAACCTGAGATGAATTTTCATTACATATTGTTAGTAGCATATGGTGCTGCGGGAAGCTCCAGTGACCTGACTGGAATTTTTCACCCACTCAGGAACAATTTTGCCGTTAGGCAGCCTGCATGGGGGCTGGGGTGCAAAGTTCTTGCTGCGCCAAAGCTGAAGTACATAGCGAGCATGTTTTGAAGATGCAAAATCTAAACACATTTCTAAGAAAAACAGAGCTTCAGAATTAGAGAAGAGGTAAATAGCTAGGCTCTGGGGAAATCTGACCGCTGGAGACTGCTGCGGATGCATTTTCTCATAGCATGCAACAAAGGGTAATAGGTCTTGCTCCCTATGGTATTGTAACTCCTTTATTTCACCCCCACAACATAAAAAAGAACACAGGTCCCTCGGTAGAGGGTCTTCTTAAGGCGGGTTTGACATTAATGTCTCTTTAAAATACCCTTTGCTGCATTCCCAGAAGTACTTGTGGCTTTGGTGCTTTTTGTAATTCCTGACGCTCCAGAGTCTGGTAGATCTGCCTTCAAAGGTATGCAGATGTCCAGTGCTGCTGTGAGGCCAGCTCATTTCAGACAGATGGTGTGCCCAGATGCATCTAGAGCAGAAGCAGTGGGGTCTATAGTTGCCCCATGAACACCAGTGGGTGTCAGGTGGGCTTCCAGCCATTCAGGCAGGAGCTTTCTGATGGCCACAGAGGCCTTCAAGCCATGCTGATGCTCAGACTGCTGCTGTGTACTCAGCTGTGCACAAGGGGCAGCATCCTTGGGTACAGACCTTTTCAAGGAGACGCTCAGGGCAGCTTTGTTTTCTTCCTGGGGATCTGTTTTTATCACTTTTTTGGCTCTGCTGAGCAGTGCTGTAAGCAGCCAGATGCTCAAGAGCAGCCACAGTTGTGTACCAAGGGTCTTGACTCTGAAAGCCTGTTTACCCATCTTGTCTGCTTCAAAGTAGTTAGGACTGAGTGGGATGAAAATTGCCATCCTGTTGATGGGGCAAAAAGCAGACCTTCTGCACCATTCTCCACATGCTCCAACTCTGTCATCCCCTGTAAATCTGCTCTGTATATGCCCACGTGGGCACATCTGGAAGGCCCACTCATGTCTTACCAAGATAACTTCAGAGAGAAGAAACAAATGCCTGTAAGCCAAATGCTGCAGCAAAGCCTCCTGACTGCAAACTTGCGGTGCGTGCATCCTCAAAGTCATCAGTTCCCAGGAAGCGGCAAAGTAAAAATGACTGTTCTAAGCACAATTCTGTAGCTCACTGTGTAAAGAAGCGTGTGGCTGAGGTAATATGTTGCTACGGTGTTTCAGGCATTAAGAGGGAAGTACAAAGGGGAATCAAGCAGTTGACTCAGAACAGTCGTCTTTTTTTTTTTTTTTTTTTTGGCTGAATTGTACCCACAAGTGTTTTATAACTATGGACATCCCTATATATGCTATTACAGTATGCTATATTATATAAAAGCAATAAGACTAGGAAAATGCAATGCTTTAGTCTAGTCTTCACCTATCTAAGTATTGTTAAAGCAGGAACACCCATTAGTATCACTGATAACCTTTGCTGGATCTTCATTAAAATACTTTTTTTTTCCAAATATGACAAAATTTCTGACACGATCATAGCAAAATAATTCAAACATTATTTATCTTTTGACTTTATGCCTATTAGTCACTGTTTAGACCCAAACTTACAAACAGAAGCAAATCATATTTACACAAGAGCACACTAACCCCTACCTTTTAGAGCACAAGATGAAAAATTAAAAGGAGAGCTGAACACATGTGCCACTTGAAAAACTTCGAAATGATGTTGGTTGATTTTTGTCAGTACAAGCACAATATGATTGAGCAACTTTTTACAACATGAAATCTGAAATGGCCAGAAAACAGGAAAAAGAATCCCGAAAACATCAGTATGCTTTGGATTGGATTATACAGGCTACAGGAACAAAATACTAAAGAACTGATCTGCATACAGGCTACAGGCAATCCTTGTTCATAACTATTAAAGAACTGAACTCCCTTATTATATGTAATTAAATTTGAAGTAACCATCGTACCACACTTGCTTGGTGGATGAGAGCATCTTTTTTGCTAAGTTTATCTGCCGTCCAGCAGAGCAGAGTCCTCAACCTGAAGCAGGGTCTCTGACCACTGCTGGAATAACATGTAAAAGGATACTTTAACATTGCTCTTTGGAGACCTAGAATTAAGTTTTCTGTTTAGCTGTGATCATTACATTGACAACACAGTTTGAGGTTATGAATGTTAGTCTTGTGGTTAATGGGGCTCTGGAGATCTGGGTTCAGCTCTTGGCTCAAGCACAAGTTTTCAGCTGTTCAATTAATCTTCATGTGCCTCGGTCCCTAACCTGTAAAAGTCAGATAATAACATATTTTCTTCACCATCCTATGTCAGTTTTATCTAGTTGGCATATAAACTCTCCAGGGCAATGAAAGTCTTTCTTCAGGTCTCTGTAACACCAAGTACAATTAGGATCTGGTCTTGCTATGTTTCTACAAGATATGCTCTATCAGAACAAAGAATAAATGCAAAATCTTTCTCAGTCATGCTAGATTTTAATTTTTTGGTGAAGCTCACAGTCTCACTTTACTCCAGTTCCCCTGCATAGCCCTTGTAAAGACTTCTTTTATTCTGTGAAGTATTCACGGCCACCTTTTAGATATCACTCTGTGCATAAAAATTCTTCTGACTCTGATGTGATGCTGGTATGCTTCTTTCCAAAAAATATGGGATGTCTCAAATTATTAAAAAGGATGACAGACTCTGCCATCTGACAGTGCCATCAGAATGCTCCACAGTCCCCCAATCAAGGCAGAGATCACCATTTATTGCTAAGTATCCAATTAAAAAAAAAAAGAAAAGAAAGAAAAAGAAAAAAAGCACAAGGACTGCTTTCCAAGTTCATCATTATCTCTGTTCCTTACCCTTCAAAAAAAAAAAAGAATTACTGGATTACTGGTGTAGCAATTATGCTGTTGAGTGAATTGTCTTCCCTTTCTGCACATTTTCTTCAGTGAATATTCAGAGAAATAAAACTATTTTTGAAGGAATAACACCTTCCTAAGAGAATTGCAGTGCATTGACAGAGTATCAAAATTAATTTAATTCAGACCCAAAGAGGAGACCTTGCGCTATGCCACCGAGTATGCACAGGGCCATGTTTTCTCATCTTCATCTGAAGAAATTTCTTCCCCACAGCAATGCAAATGGCACGCTTCAAATTATAGTTATTAAATCCTAAAGAGTATAAACACACCAAAGTGAAGTGGGACCTGGTGTTTTTGAAGAGTCCTTGTAGATTTTTGTTTCATTTAATTTTTAACTGCATTGGGTAGTGGAGTGGTTCTACACTATGCCAGTAGAGGCAAAGCATATTCCTGATACTTATAAAAATGCTCACTCCTTTTTCATTTTCTGTGGGTTCTTGACAACTTTGATTCTATGGTCCAGTCATGCATGGTGAAAAAAAAAAACAAAAAACAAAAAAACAACCAACCAACCAAACAAAAAAAACCTTCCTTTGCCAGTCTTGAATTTACTGCCTGTTCATTCATTGAATGCTCCCTTGCTGCTCTGCAGGAGTGATGCTTCATATCTATCATTTCCAGATCTTTCATTATCCCACAGACTTGTATCATGTCCCTTCTTATTATTCTCTTTTCTAAGATGATCAATTCTACCCTTTTCAATTTATTTGATGTATGAAAGCTTTTTCTGAGCCTTTGCTCTTTCCCATCATCTGTCTACAAACTCCTTCATTTCCACTACATCCTGATAGAGATCTGTGGCTGGTGCTACATAAAGGATTCTGGAGAAGTCTTCAGCATGGTGTTAGAGACAGACATCCTAAGGGAATCTATATTCTTCTGTCCTATTCTTTGTTTCAGCTGCCTTTAAGATGTTTTTAGACAGTGCAAGTTTTTCTGCAGTGATGCATGTGACTTCCCTAAGGTAGTGCAAGAGGGAGGGCACTCATGCTAAAGAAGTACAGAAGCTGATTTTTGCTTCCCTGGCAGGTGGATTTGTTAGAGGGAGACAACAGGACTTTAACCTGCAGTGTCCTTATCCACACCAGGTACAGTGAGAGTTCCTCCCAGTAGAGAAATGCCCCCAGGTGTTTAACGCATTTACAAACAGCTCACATGTTCCTGCTTCTGTGCCTAAAAATAAAGCATTTTACTAACCCGGATTTGGCTGACAAGGTCTTGACATGAGATGCAAAAGTCAAATAAGAAAATAAATGAAAAAATCTGGGCTGCCAGCAGGTGTGTCATTGATTTGTAATCTTTTAGGTAAAGGCCTCTCCTAAGATACTGCTCTCTGCAGACAGGGCTCTCTGGTTATTATTCTGTCTGCAGAAGGGTTTTTTCCTGATAACTTATCAGCCTGTTTTCAAAATGAACTTAGTGCTACTGAAAGATGCCAATTCAACAGCTGAGGAACTGAAGTCCCTCCTTCAGAGGGACACGGGAACACATGTACACCCATGAGCTGTTCCAGTTCCAACGTGCTGGCAATGTGACTCAGTCCAAAGGGAGCTTTCTCAGATGGAGAGAATTCATCTTCTGTACTGATATTTATATGACCCTAATTGCTGTGTTATCTAAATTATTCATAATCTAGAACTGTACCATTGTAGGAAAATGGGGCATTTCGCAGGTATGCATGAAGTCACACATGCCACGCTCTGGAGTCACAGGGCAGCAGCCTGTTCCCTAGCCAGGGCTGCTGCCACGGTGTCTTACCCAGGTGGGCATGTGGGAATGTGCGTTT
This sequence comes from Anser cygnoides, assembly GCF_040182565.1. Classification (NCBI taxonomy): domain Eukaryota; kingdom Metazoa; phylum Chordata; class Aves; order Anseriformes; family Anatidae; genus Anser; species Anser cygnoides. Next base: position 61,718,871 of record NC_089875.1, on the reverse strand, counting down.
TGCTGTAGCAGACGTGCAGCAGTTGCTAAGCGTATGCCTGGCAAGAATTTGCCCACACTCCTCCTCTTCCTGCCCAGCTGCAGCGCTTCATCCAGGCTGCCATTTGGATGGCTGCACACTAGATATCCATCTGGCTTGTCTGTTGCACTAGCCAAGTAATGCACATTAGTTTGGTCTTTGCTATTTTTCAGTATGTGAATGTGCTTTCTCAAAACAGGGACAAACCAAGATCTCATTTCATACAAACCAGCAGGTTCTTAGGCATTAAACTGGAGTTTAAGGATACACTGCCTCACTCACTGACTGAGACACCTTATCCTTTATTTCACTTAACTCTTGAGACATTTTCTGCTTCCCCTGAAAACTTCTAAATATTGGTTTCCTTTCCCATTTGGCTGTGCAATAAGGCCAGGATTACACTGCTGAGAGCAAAAACCCAATTTCCAGAAAAGCAGGCTGCCAGTCCCTGAACTGCTGTTTGGTGCCGTCCCTGTCACTCCTCACAAGCAACACAGGTGACAAAGCTTCAAGCAGCTGACCGAGAGGTGCCCCTGCACTGCTTGCAGCCCCACAGCCCCCACTGGGGCACTTTGGGCAGTTCACTCAACTGCAGCCAGGGCCTGCCCATGCTGCTCGGGGTTGCTGGGGATTGCAGGCCTTGCCCAGCACTGTTCGTAAGCAACGCGGCCAGAAGAGCCAGCAGAGCTGCCAAGCAACGAACAAGATATGGGGCATGCCAACGAGGGGAAAGGATGACAACGGGCCCTCCCAGTCGGATGTAGATATGCTAGTCTGAGCAGGGAGCTGGCAGAGAAACTGCAGCCCCAGCATTTCAGGCAACAGAAAGGGATGAAGTCTGCACAGGGCAGAGGTTCACATGACTCTGGATGGTGGAGGCCTAAAGCACAAGCGAGTCAAGGTGCAGTGCTCTCACCCTAGCCACAGGTGACACAGCTGGGTTACTGGTGTCCACAGGCACTCTGGTGGCACTGGGGCAGGCTCCATCAGCTGTGATGTGATACCTTCTGCTCTCTGAGCAGCTCCTGTAGGTCACGGCGGGGATCGCAGCAGGTGATGTACATTCACCCTGCAGCTGCTACAGTTCATAGCACTGATGACGGAACATTTGTGCTTACATGACTGGCCATGCACAGAGATCGCTTGAGGCACAGGCACACTTTGTTTTCCCTGCCTTACATCATGCCACCTTTTGCTACCTTACTGTGGGACACTGACAGAGAGATGGGGCAAACTGAGGGGTCAGGGTTAGAATCTGGTGACTTGGTTCACTGCACATGAAATGTTCAATCCAGCCCAACCCAGATGTACAGAAGACAGGAACAAAAGGTGACTGAGATGTTTCCCGTTGGCCATAGGAGTCAAATTGCACAGGTTTATTCTCAGGTATCTCTTTGTAATGGAGTTCTGTGAGTCTCCAACTGCTATGCTGTGAACATCTCTCAAGAAATACTGCCAGACACCATATTTGCATCCACAGATTTGTTCATTGCCAGCTCTTACATCACCTGTTGTTGGCAGACTCCATCAATGAGAACGGCTTTCTGGCAATTATGTCAGCCAGCTTTCCTCTTTATATAGCTGTGTTGTTCTGCATTTTGCATCAGCTGCTGTGGTTTATGAACTCTTTTCTTGAGAGCTTTCAATTGACATATTTGCCTGTAGTTTCCAGTTTTAATACCCTTTATTGCAGGTGCAATTCTGTCTCTCACACGTACACTGTTTTTTTCTTTGGGAACAGACTGTTAAACCACTAAAGAGCCTCCTTGAGGGATAACAGTCTGAATCCCCCTGAAATGTTCAGAAACATAAGATGGATCCTGCAAACCTATCAGTCAGCTTCCAAAATCCCCAGTGAGGGCTTCGAGTTTGGGGATGGTTGGCTGGGGATTAGGTGGAAGCTGTTATCTCAGGCTGGCTAGGTTGTGTATTTCCTTCAATTCAATCCCTGCTGTGCACAGAGCAGCAATGTACCTAACAGCTGTGTGTTCTTTGCTTCCCTTTTGAGCCCTGCTCTGGCCAAAAAAAGCCTTTATCAGAGGATGCATTACGGTACCTTTGTTCATTAATGATAACTGAGGTAGAAAACAATTTCTGCTTCATCTCCATTCCCTGTGCCATAAATCTCCATGGAAAAAAATCTCCTGGGACTTCACAGCACTAGAAGTCAATTGCTAAAGGGAATTTACATAAACAGTGCCAACATTTGGCAGCAGGATTCAGTTTTTTTTCTTTGATGCCCGCAGTCTGCAATTTCAGAAAGTCTTACCAGCCCAGCTTGAGGGAAAGGGGGTGATACCTCTCTGCACTTTGGTGTTCTTTTTGTGGAGTCTCTGCATGCTTGTCTTTGCCTGAGTCATTATAATGACCAGAGGATCACAGCCAGCCATCAGTATGGGAGGGCACCTGGATGCTGCTCTTGTGGGAATTCCACATTCCCTGCAAGTCTTGCGTAATGCTGACTTTCCCTCGGACTCTGTCCAGGATTACTTCCTGCCAGACACTTTTCCTCTAGCAATGAGACCTTATGAGGAAAAAAGAAACCTTATTCCCTATTAGGGAAACACCTCATTCTTCCTTTTTCCCCTCAACCCCAAGATACATTAAAACTTCCATTATATAAACATAAAACAGCACTCTAATGAAACTGTCAGTGTCTTTTCAGGACATCCCAATAATCTGTGTATAAAACACACGTGTTCCTTGTCAGTCTCTCTATAGTGTAACACCCTCCTTCTGCCACTAACTAATGGCACTGCTTAAGTAATCTCTGTTATGACACTGAAGGTCATGGGTTTAAATCCTGCTGATCAGTCAAAGCAAATGTCATCACAAAAGCAGTGACTTCTTTCGTTACTCGTTTTATTTTATCTAAGAACTGCTGCTCATGAGCTGTGTACACCTAACTGGCTCAGATGCCTCAGCAGGTAAGAGCTGCCACACCATTTGTGTTTCAGCACTGGAAAAAACAACCACTTATGTAGTTCTCATACTGCCAAAAATCCACACCACAGATGAACCATCACAATAAAAGCTGAGTATACTGCATGGCCAAATGAGCAGTCGGAAAACAAATACCTACCTAGAAGAGCTGAAAAAACAACTTAGAGGTTACTTACAGCAGAGCTGTGTATAATGATCAAAATTACATTTTAAGCACAGTTCTAATGACCAGGCTTCATTGTAAGCATTTAATTATCTTTTGGACCATAAACTCTGAGGATGCACAGGCAACAGAGACAAAAGCTAATCATATGGAGTGAGATACCAATCCTTTTGTTTGTAACTGCATACTCTTAATTTGCCTTGTTTCTGCTTGTGAATGACCATGAATCAGACTTTGTGTTTACTGGCAATGGCAGCCTTTATGTCAGCTGAAAGCTAAAGCATACTTCCTATCATTTAATTTTACCAGAAAATTCACAAGATGTATTTATGAACATTATGAATAGGGAACTCTCTTACTCAGGAAAACATGCAGCTAAATTTAAATGGTGTAATGCCAATGAAGGAGTAGAATTACAGCTGTCTGTGTTGGCTAGAGGTCCTCAAGGTGAACAGGTGTTTTGGTAGCATAAACCTCCCATGTTTCCCCCCTTTTTTTTCCCCTTTACCTCCGCTCAGCCCCTGCCATGCTGTCTTGGCCCCACCAGATGCCAGAAGGATAAGTAACCTCTGCAGTGTTGCAACTTTTGCATTCACCACAGGACTATTCAATTTTTCCAAGTCAAAAGCAGGGCATTACCTTTACTCATGCTCCTTGAGCAATAAAAGCTATGAAACATAGTGGACAAAAAACATAAAAGAGAGGTAAGGGACTCAATAATATACCCATCAGGTGATATCTCTTCAGGAGAGAAGGGAGCTGCTGTGTATAAAGAGGTTGTCTGTAATAAGTGAGGATGCTGACACATACAAAAACAAACAAAACCAACAAACTGGATGGGCACTCCTGTTCTGGTGAACAGTACAACTCATTCTCTCTCTCCCTTTCCTGAAAAAGGAGGAGAATTTCTGGACTGGGTGGGAAAAGTTTCTTCACTCTCCTGCGAAGAATTGAGACAGCTGAACTTTGTCTCCCCTCCATGTGCTTATTGAACTTAATTCCTAGTCATGGCTGAGGTTAGTACAGGTGAGCCCCGGAGGCAGCATAACATGAAACAATAAAACAAGTCCAACCACTGAACACATTTGTGCCATGACCCAGATTTCATCAATGCATGGAAAATCCCCAAGTTGAACTAGGAAAATATTCCTCAGATTCATTAGAAAATTAGAAGCAAACAGAGGCTTGAACTCAGCATTGCAAATACACTTACACCTTATTTGTTCCAAGAACTATGGAGCACAGTGCATTGGAGATTACTACAAGTTTGCCTGATGGATGCATTATTACTTTTATGTGGCACACCACAGCAGGAAATCTTTACTGTGATTTTGACCAAGATTCCTGTTACAGAACTGATGTTTCCATGACTGGAAGACTTTCAAATAATAGGGACTTTTTTTTCAATGTCAAATAAAAATGTAGAAAAACAAACAGATTTTAGAAACTGCAGCTTCATTTTTCTTTTCTCTTTTCTTTCTTTCTTTTCTTTTCTTTTCTTTTCGTTTCTTTTCTTTTCTTTTCTTTTCTTTTCTTTTCTTTTCTTTTCCTTTCCTTTCCTTTCCTTTCCTTTCCTTTCCTTTCCTTTCCTTTCCTTTCCTTTCCTTTCCTTTCCTTTCCTTTCCTTTCCTTTCCTTTCCTTTCCTTTCCTTTCCTTTCCTTTCCTTTCCTTTCCTTTCCTTTCCTTTCCTTTCCTTTCCTTTCCTTTCCTTTCCTTTCCTTTTTTTCCTTTTCTTTTCTTTTCTTTCTTTTCTTTTCCCTTCCCTTTTCTTTTCTTTTCTTTCTTTTCTTTTCTTTTCTTTTCTTTTCTTTTCTTTTCTTTCTTTTTCCCTTCACTTCCCTTCCCTTCCCTTCCCTTCCCTTCCCTTCCCTTTTCTTTCCTCGTATAATGAAATGTTATGACTGTAAGTGGTAGCCACAGGATAAAAGTAGCATTGTAGGAAGTAGGAAAGAAGAGAAGTTACAGTATTGGAACAATTGCAGTGACAGGCTGACCAAAAGCTCATCTGATCTGAGGGATGTGCTAAAAAAACTCCCAAGCAATGTCTTTGGCCTTGGCTGTTCTTTTTGATAACCGTATTTCTGGGCCTGCATACCAATAACAGAAACTGACTAAAAATAGCATAGTATAAAGGAGTGAGAGCAGTGAAGAACTTGCAGGGGTGGGCAGAGATAAGCTGTTGGAAAGACAAAATGGAGAACAAGAGCTAATTAGTCTGACTGGCCCTGCAGCTGCCAGCCTTGACCAGCTGATTGCCCCAAAGAGCCTGCAGAGCCTTGTCAGGGTGCCAGCAGGATCAATGAACTTGCGTGCACTCCTCAGTGACCAGGCCTGCACCCCGATGGACTTTTTCTTTAACCACTGAGAGTCTGGATTGTTATACCTTTTTTTTTTTTTTTACGGTGAGGTGCTTTATGACAGTGTTGCACTTTGGTTCGCTGCTGATAGGAAAGCTTTGAGTCCACAGGTTTGTATAACAAAGCAAACTGGCCAAAGGTCAGGGCTGGCAACATGGGAGCAATGCCAGCTGTTGGCAGTCCAAGTATTATCCGTAGTCACATCCTGATGTAAAAAATATTCAACTTCTGTAAATGTGAACCTTGCCAACTGTGCTAGTGGCCACTTTCTGAGCGGTCACCTTTCTGAGAGGTGATTTTTCCTGTGAGGGGAGACCTGAGGAGGGAGACAACCACTGAGCTCTCTGGGAGCCAAAGGGAACTCAGCCACATCCCCTTGATAACAGTTGTGTAACTGTCATTATTTAAGGTGTTGTCAACAGTATGTTCTGCATTGCGAGGGCAAAAAGGGAAACAGAAAGATATATTAAGCCTGTCTGATATGGTGACTGTACTGAAAAAGCAAAGAGCATCTCGTGTTGTCTAGAGTTAGATGCCTAGGGTAGGATTTGTCTTGTCTAGCTTTATATGTCTGTCAAGTCAGTCATCTCTATCTGAGCTAGACAACTTTGGCTGTCTGCATAGTCAGTTGAGGAGAACAGGAGCTTCCAGAGGGCAAATCACTGTCTTATTTTAGACACCCATAGCAGTCAAAATGAGGACCCAGCATCTACACTGTAAACATTCAAGGTTTTCACTATATATTGCTTCCAGTCTGGTCCCAGGGAGAGGACATCCACCAGCCACCAGAGCACATCTTCAGGAGTCTTGGGATTCATGCAACCCAATATGGTTTGCAGTATGAGAGCATGCAGTCTGTGGAGGTGACTGTGAGATCCATTTCCAAAGCATACTCCTGATCTAGGCAGAGGTGCAAATGTACACACAGGTAATCTCTTTATAGAAGAGATGGCTTTGGATAGGCATGGAGTAAAGTTCATTGCCTGGGAGTATATTCTCACTTGGTCCTTATCTACCACAGTCAAGTGTGGGTGATCTGCTTGGTTTGTATTTGCATTGAGGAAATATTTCTTATAGTAGCAAATATTCATTAAGAAGCAATGTTTTGAAGACAAGAATGGTCTTTGAGGAAAGGAGATTTCTAACTTTGCATTCAGAAGATTCCTCTTCTATGCACACAGAGACAACCTTATTTGACACCTATGACATCCATTTTTTAGTCAGTGTTATTACTGTTATAAATTAATACTAGTACTATTTACATTTTGCTTATGGCAGGTGTGGTCTGAACAGGAGGATGGGAAGTGGGGAGTGGAGTACACAGGTTAATCCTTGACTTATTTTCATTTATCTACTACTATGATCAAATATTTTGACAGTATTCTAGGTGCACTAAATGTTCCACAATTGCAAAGATTGCTGATCATATAGCTGCACAGAGAGACTGATACAACAGGGCAGAAGGAAGAGCAACATCAAACATGGTGGTAGAAACGTGAATAAGTGCATCTTTGAAAGCTGGTTTTACACACACACTTTTTCTGAGTTGTTTTATACTCCCTACAAATACTTAAATAGCTATTGCTCTGTGTCTGTGTTTAGGGGAACTCTTGTTGCTGTTACCACACATCATTGATCAGGCTTCAGCTGACAAAATCCTCAGTATTGCGAAGAAAGGTAATTTTTACCCTTTCACAAAGGTTAACGCCATACTTATTTTGCATAGTCCTGGAGTATTCCCTCACTTAGCCCCAGGCTTCCCCTGTGAGAATGTAGGAAGGTGCCCACCGTAAAGGGGGCACAGTCCGAGTCAGCAACTGAGGCTCCTACACAGACAAGAACAGCACAAGAACAGAATGTACTGAGATTCACAGCAGTTTTCTAGAATTAGCACTTAAAAATGATATTTAATCTCAGTGAAACTGAAGGGGAGACTTCAAGCATGTGGATTTGAAGCTCTGATACCTCACTCTGACAAGTGCCAGCAGGACATTTGCATGGTGCACAGGCTCCAAGCTGTGAGTGCAGAATCACTTAGTGTCACGTGGTCCGTGCCAGAACAGTTGGGAATCTCTTGGGAAGTCTTTTGTTCTAACATTATTTAAGATATGGGCTCAATAATGTTCTTAATGACAATACCTAAAATGTACAAAGGGTCAATCACCCTGTAAAGGAGCAGGAAATAGTTGCAAAATATGTAGGGAGGGGCTAGTGTTAAAGAAGTCCAAGGAAATGTGTTGCCCCAAGTTACCGCTGATGTCTTCTGTGACTAATGCATTATTGTTCATAAAACAGCACAGATTATACACCTACCCATGCCACTTAATGAGGTACTGAACCAAACACTTCCATATCTTAAAGAAAACTGTTCTTTTTCTCCTGAAGCTTATACCTGATTGAAGGGAAAACTTCTGATCTCTGAACTCACAGAATCTCTGGGAAAGTAGTAAGATATGAAATGGTGAGTCACAGAGAAAAAGTCTTGCATTTCAGTAGCAAACACTTGTTGTCGGTGCAGAAAAATAGAGCTGGCATTGTACAACTTCAAATTTGCAAATGTACTCTTGCACTTAAAGTTGCCTGAATGCATTTGCAATAAAAGTCAGACAGGTAGGCAGACAGAGTAGGAGTTCCTTTGAAAAGTGCAAGTGTTGCACGGGGAGAAGAAAAATGTTTTAAAGAGCTATCTAAACAATAAAAGGAAAAAAAGCTTAGTGTATGAGAAAGTGGATGTAGCACCCACTACAAGGAAATTGCATGGTAAAACACCTAGACTAGGACACTCCTGTCTGAAGCTGCAAGAAGAGAAGTAAAGCAGCTAGAAATGTAATTGGAAAAACATCTAGATTTTCTTTGGAGTAAAAAGGAATAGATTTGTTTGTTTGTTTGTTGTTTTTGAGTATTGGAGAATTGTAGCAACATGTTGGAATGACAATCAGAAATATGAGACTGGGTAGTAGGCAAAAGGTCAGAAGTGAAGAGAGAGGTTTGTGAGTCACCATTCAGGTAGCACCTGGAGCACATGAGGCCATGAAGAACTGTACACATGGGTATACATACTAAATCTTCCTCCTCCTTCATCTTTCAGTTAGTTGAATTTATTCCATCTAAAAGCCAGGGTTTCTTTAAGGTCCTGATTGTCTTCTGCCTACCTTCAGCATGCACTTCTTAGATCCTGTGCCTTTGCGTTTACTAGGGACATAGCCAGCCTTCAGACTCCAAAGTGTCTCAAACTACCTAATGTTTACACAGAGAAATATCAGCTATAACATCTGAAACATCTCTTCCTCCACACAAAGAGTAAGATTTTGAGGTCAAAACTGGCGTTCTGAATACTGCAGTATGAACAGAACAGGTACCCGTGGCTGCCATTGTAAGCAGGAACATCTCCCAGCCATAATTCACTACCATGAAAGGAGGAGAGGTAAGTAGCACCCGCCTTTCTGCTTCTCACATGCAGGAAACTCAACTATATTATCAATAGCACACTTTCACAGCAATTAAATCAAGGTTTTGAAGCAATGCTCAAACTAACTTGTTATGGCTTGTCACATGGTGGAAAATCTGACCAGCAAATCCCTTTTCTAAACTTCTCAGGAATTATGAATGTGTTTTAAAGATTTACATGTGAAAAATGCCCTTAATTTTTTGTGTGCCTTTGATGTAAACTCCTCTTCTGCTTGTTCTTTTTCTATGTTCATGTTTATACGTTCATCTGTGTAGACTGCAAAACTGGAACCATTATTTTTTCTGTACTTATTAGTGCTAAGAAAGTTGATGCTGTGGTTCAGATTTCAGGCCACAGGGCCTGGAAACCTAAGTGAATTACAGCCCACATTATTTATAGAGACCCATTAGATGGTCATTTCTTGAAAAGAAAAGAAGTAAGCCCTCCTGATCCATCTCCTTCTTGGAACAGCTTTCATATGCATACACAGTCTGAAAGAAAACAAATCCTACATGTGCAAGTTTATGGAAGAAGGTCATGACATTTCCACCAAAAGTACATGATCCTGTTCCTGTTGAGATTACTAGTTAAATTCCCATCAGCTTCAGACAGAGTTAAGGTGGAATGTGAACAAAATCCAGAATAGCTCCCTTGGCTGCCTAATAAATTTTATGCTGTTAATGTTGTTAATGTTTTTAGAAATTTGGATTTTAGACAAATGATAGAGATAACTGGGAAGTGGAGGAGCTAGAAGAGAAACAAAGAGAACTGTTTTGTCTAGACCAAAGGAATGCTGTTACAATGTGTTCCTTAAATAATAAATTAACATTGTGAGTTGAAATCAAATGAAAATGTTTTTGTTTCTCAATGTCCATTTGCAAAGACCAATTTGTTTGCATCTTTCTTCCCATAAAATGGATAAGTTTCATCAGAATACAAGTATTCTTGTGCAAAACTGCTGCCCTCCTGTACTGCGTTTTAAGCAAGCAAACTTTTCAAGTAATTGATAAGCTTTGTTTATTTGTTTATCATTGTGATACTCCAAACATATGTAAGATACATCATCAAGAAACAGAAACAACTGTTCCTCTTCTGCTGAGTGTAAAATTTAAACATAAAGAAGATACTGTAAATCTCATGCTGGTCATGAGGGTTTTGTGGGATGAGGATAACCTTTGAAGGCAATGAAGATGACAGGGTACAAGGATCAGGGTTTTGATCCTTGGGTTGGACTAGGTTTAGTTATGAAATAGTCCAGATACAGGACAAAGGTCAGTGAGAAGGATGATTTTACCCACATGGAACTACCATGACACAAGCAGAGCAATCCAGGTGCCCAGAGGAGGGTATCATGGACATAAACACCGACATGTCCAACAACAGACCCCTTTGGAGCAGCAGCAGGAGGTCAAATGACATGGCCAAAAGTCACCCCGGATGCCTGTGAGCAGGCAGTTGAACTGCTCCTGGGGCATTTTGGCTTCCCCACTTCCTGCCTTCTGACTGCTCCCTTGACCGCTCAGCCCTTGGCAGCAGCATAGGAGGGTGAAGCCACAGGATGATTTTCCATGGAATAACCCAGTCCTAAAGAAAAGCAGCTTTTGGGTCACCATGGGCTGGAGAGGCACAGACGTACAAGTGGAGGTTGTGACTGACTGTTGCCAGAGAAGTAATTAGGACAAAGCCAAGCAAGCAGCAGCTCTTTTAACTCCCAGTTTATTCTTCATCTTTTAATTGTGTCTGTTAATTGGGGTGTTTGTATGGCTGTGGTCTCATCAAATCCAACCTCAGACTTCCCACTGGCTCGGATATGAATTTTGCAGTGTCCAATGGAAGCCTTAATGCTAAATGGGCCTTCTAAGAGGGCATAGGACTAACTAGAGAGAATACATGACAAACACTCCTACTTTCTCAGTTTGAATATGTATTTAGACACTGTATTTTTAGGTATTTTTTTTATTCTTGACCTGTCCTACTTGAAGCTGAGTTTCTCCAGCTGGATATCCTCAGCTTCCCACCATGGAAATCTGAAAAAAAAAATCTACAATAAGGCTCTAATACAATTACTGTGAGTACAGCAAGATCCACAAGGCTATCTAGCTTGACCATTAAATTGTATTACTTGCAGACTACAAAGGGAGAAAGCAAGGGACAGGAAATGAGACTGTAAGTATCAGCTTCCATAGTATTGGATTGTGCAGTTCTAACCTAGACAAATTAGGCAATCCAGTGGGCAAATTCAGCATCATCTTGTTAAGAGCTTGCTTTCAATGCAGTTGCTAGAGTGCTTTAGGACCCAGACAAATAGAGGCTCTTCAGTTGTTAACCACTCAGTGGGCTGTACACTGTGATGACTTCACTAGCTGCTTCAATTTGTTCTAACTCAGCCCCCTGGAGAAAAAATGGCAGCATAACCAACTTCAGGAAGCTAGCTATTTGGATGAAGACACACTAACATGAAGACGCAATGGGTCTATTTTAAATAGAGAATCAAAAATAATTCAGACTTAATGGTCTGAATTTCTTCCATTAATGTGCCTTTACTATTATTTCTCGGTGTTGTGTGGCATAAATAACCCCCGGGACTGCCAAATTGTAAGGTGATTTTGTGTTGGTAGTATTGTCATTTCCTGTATCTGTGACTACTTCCTTCTGATCGATGGCGGGAATGCTTGAGGAAGTTTAGGGTCAAACACATGGGATGACTTCAATTGGCTGATTAAGCAAGTTATCATTAAGGATGACATTCCAGCCTGAGGTGGTTCCTCATGTGAACACATATGACTGAATGTGTAATGTCAAGAGACTTGCTAGAGGTTATAAGCACAAAACGACCCAATCAGGAAGCTGTGTCACGCCTTCATTTTGCATAATTTGCTCCTAGAGTTTCAGTGGTTTGTGACACCAACACAGATGAAGGTGTTAGAATGCAAACTTCCTTTAACTAGGCAAAACAAAAACAACACTGTACTCCAGGACTTCCAGAGGCATTTAATATCTAGCAATTGTGGGTGATTCAAAAGGTCCAGGGATCCATGCTATCTATGATTATACTGTGAGATAAGTATTTGGGCTTTCCACATATTTCTTCTTTCTGTTCCTCTCCCCATCCTTCAGTTCCCTCCCTCCTGTGTCCTCTTAGGAATTACATGCCACTTGGACGATCCTTAAAGCACTGAAAGTCATTTCTTGGAGCTGATACAACAGGGAAAGTAGGTCCAGGATACATGATTCAAGGTCAAAACCAGTGGCTATTGGCAGGGGCTGCTTTTTGCTCATCCCCATTTTGACTACTTTTATTGTCTTTTGATGCTTTAATCAGAGTATTTCTGCTGGCTGGCATGCATTTCCAAGCTGGCTGCTAGGGACATTTAGTTTAGGCAATGTGCCTTATCTGTTTTTTTTCCTACGTCAGCAAGTGGGGAAAATCCCACCCATACCAAATATTTAGAATACCCTATCTTTTTATTTGCATTGAGCATCCTTTGTTTGGAACTCAGAAGAGCTGTGTGATTCAGGAAGAGGAAGAGCCGAGACAGACAGACTGGGACTGTACAGGGAGCTGAGGAAACTCAAAAGAAGAACGTGTCCTGTGTTGTGTCCTGATTTGGCTTTGGGGTAGTAAGTGCTGATTTATTCTCTGAAACTTGGACAGGAACTGCACGTATGTCAGCCAGAAGAGTTTGGAATATCTGGGCAGCACCTGTGGATTGATTTTCTTTTTTATATGTGCTGGTTTCAAGTCATCCAGCTGTACAAGAATTGCAGACCTGTTACTGTGGTTGAAGTCATGGGGGGACTTTTGGTGTGGGGACCAAAGCCCCCGTTTCAATTAGAAGAGTACTTCTCATTGTGTTAAATGCTCATTGGTATTTTTAAAAGAATGCATTTCTTTTTGGAAATGTTTAGAGTGTGGTTTTCATTTCCACTGAATCAACTTTGTGTTGGTCCACTGGTGTAAAAGGCTCTTCACATGATTCTAAAGTAATTTATACATTACAAATTTGTCATCTCAAAAGTCTGAGAGGAGATCACAGTAATGGAGGATCTGACTCTAAACACTTACTTTTAAAATAGAAGGATTTTTTCTTAACCAATTAAAAAATGTACGTTTCAAGAAATGTTCTGAACTTTTGAGGAGAGTTTTTAAAATAGTAGTTATGGATACCTGGTAATTACTTCAAATTCACTTTGAGTGGGACAGAGTACACATTGTACAGGGCTAAGCCAGTAGCAGCAGGCAGGTACAGGTTAATAAATCAATCCATTAAGACTGGACGCTTGGTGTTTAGGTGATGCTTACTATGATAATAGACATTTAAGTCCATGTGAATAACTGTGACTATGGCACTATGGAATTCCAGCCTTAGTTCCATATCAAATCACTTTTGGTGACAGATGAAAGGATGAGGCTCCTTCTTAACAGGCACATAAATTCACAATGGGCAACTGAGGCTATAATGATGCTTTGTCACCTGTGATCAAGATAGTGTAAGCCAGATTCTGCCTTCAGATACTAGTATGCAAATTTGTCATCTTAAAACTTTGTCACTGTTCCTCGGAATGTGGCATCACTGTGCTCAGATTGTATCTTCAAGCACAACTTAGGCAATCTTCACAGCAGGTTGCACAAGATAAAATCTAGTTAGGAGTACTTTCTGAAAGTTTTGCATTGGATGAAGTGAGGGACACCTATGTCTGTAGCTACTTGGCTATGGTATTATAGCCCTTTTGCATATTTTTCATTATTCCCTTTCGTAGCATCACAATCAACACTAAATACCATTTGGGCTATTTTGATAAGAGGAAAAAAAAAAAAAGTGCTTTTTTTATCCAGTCATTTTCCTGGCTGCAGCAACCTCTGAGCAATGTATGCAAAAAATATAGATGTTGAGAATGACTGAGTGATGGTGAAATCACAGCTTTTGGAAATAGACACAGAGAATTTCCCTATGCAGATGGAAATAACATTTATGAATGGAGAATCTGTATAAAGGATTAATACAAGGCTTGGCTGAGACCACTTCTATCATTAAATATCACCTCCTGTTAGCACAAGATACCCATGTAAATGCACCTGTGAGCTCTTAAGAGGGAAACTGTCTAATGAACAGTCTGGTGGATCACCAAGGCTAAACTTGCTGCTTGGGAGGGCGGGGCTGGAGATGTGCATGAGCACACTAAATCCACATTGTATAAGACCTGTCTATAGTTTGCCTTTTAGAATCATTCAAAGGTTTGACCAGGAACACAAAACACCAGGGCAGGCTACTTAGTTTGGACAACTCTTATGAGAACATTGGATTTAGAAGAAGGTCACATCTAGGATGAGAGCATTTTTACCAAACCCCATGCTTACAAGCCTAGCATGTAGCTAGGCATTGGGAAGTTTCCTGTATTGTGCAGGTGCCTGTTTTCATTAGTATCCTCCCTAGCCTGATATATCCCTTGGAACGGGGAGGGGAGGGGGGGGGAGGGCTTCAGGCTCTTACACATGTTTTGATCCTTTATCTGGGACGTGGCTTGAGAATTGTGTCCAAGCTCTCCCTGCCTTCCAAAATTAGCCATGGTATGTGCTTTCTCCACATTTTCTTGCCAAGGAAATGCAAGGCTTTGGGCTCTGGTTGAAACTTCCTCTTCTACAACCCAAGGAGGTGCCCTAGTCACAAGATATCATCTAGTTCAGAAGATTATATCTTCCCACCTTCCTCTTGCAGCTAGGCCATGGTAAAGGCATCACTGCAGTACCTCAGGGCTTGAGGGAGAATCTGTGTCCCTACCCAGTGGTTATATCTACCTGGCAGACAGGGCACCACTGGATTACAGACCCAGCTCCCTCAATTCATCATATGTTGGATCCTTGATAGCTAAGAAAAAAACACCAACACCAGAAAACCCATGATAATTCTACTCCTATAAAGCAATGAGAGCAAACTCCACTCACTAAAGATCTGGCCTGCAGCCTCCTTTCTTTGCTTCCTTTTGTTGTGAATTTTGAGCTAATCCAGTATCCGCTAAATAAATGGGAACCTTTCCATCAGCTTGCATGGACATTAGATCAGGCACCATCTGACTGGAAAAAGTGACCTTACGCTTCTAAAAACACAGATATTATGAATAGCTTGGCTTTAAGTGGTGCTTTTTGGCAGAAAACGTTGTGTAGTTTTAACCTCTGTGTGCTGGAATTGCTTTTACCAACCGCTGAAAAGCAACCACATGTGGGGAGAAATGTGACTGCAATTAAGCAGTACAAAGCAAAATTATATTATGATAGCATGTCCT
The DNA here is from genome assembly GCF_040182565.1 of Anser cygnoides. Classification (NCBI taxonomy): domain Eukaryota; kingdom Metazoa; phylum Chordata; class Aves; order Anseriformes; family Anatidae; genus Anser; species Anser cygnoides. The sequence goes on along the minus strand of NC_089875.1, from coordinate 61,703,659 downwards.
TCCAGTTCATGAAGCTCCAGGCAGTAGATGACAACAAAGACGTGCTGCAAAGCAAGGTGAAAAGCATGACCTCCATTATTTTTGAAATCTGAATTAGATGCCTATGTTGGCATTTTGTCTAGAAAAGGTCATTAAGTATTTGCTTTTTTTTTTTCTTTCTTTCTTTCTTGTGTCTCCAGTATAAAATTTAATTTCTGAACAAGTTCAGTTTCAACTGTCCTGTTAATCTTGCTATGGTATTTCTCATTTCATCCCTGGCTGCCTTTGTAAAAAATATTAAGTGAAATGAATGATCAGTCTATGTGCAAGTCTACAGTGACACATTTTTCAATAGGCTGTATTTGAAACATTCTTTATATTTTGCAGTCAAAGGATGAAGAAATCTTTATAGATTTCAGATTTTGGAACACATTCCGAATCATTTGCAGGTGGGCTCAAAATCCAAAAGAAATACATCTGCTCTAAAGCAAATTTGTCCCTTGGGAAATTCTAGGACTGGAACAACTTGAAGAAAAAATATCTGCTCTTTCCTCCCTTATTCGGGAAGCTATGTTCCAGCATGGTAACATCAAACTGTTGGATTATGTACACCTGTCAACATATGCTTGCTCACTTTCTTTGTACCCTTAATTTTAACAATTGTTAGTGTGTTTCCTAAAGGTACTGTACTGTGATGAAGAGCTGCTGATTTGAGGTTACACTGATACAAACACGGAGAAAATGAAGAGTTGTTTCCAAGAAGCTAAAGCAGGACAGACAAAAGCATTGAATGATTGTAACAGTCCAGGTCATCCACGTGTTTGGACAGCTGAGTGCAAACGCATGAGGTTTGTGTTATGAAGGGGTAGCAGCCACAGGGTACCTATAAAGAGCACTGAGAGGCTGGAAAGAATTTCTGGAAGGGATTTTCAGTTGCAGAATGAAAGCAGTGGGATTTAATTTCAGAGAAAATATTCCAACAGAAGGTAATCCTGCCCTAAATACATGCAATGCAAATGATGTACGCAAGTACTGGATAAAAAACAAAAGCATTGGCAAAGTTAAAGCATTTAGAGGGTGGGAGGGGTTGTGTCAGTGGTAGATTAGTTCGCTGCAGGCTACTTGCCATACGCCTCCCCGGGTTACTTGTACTGGATTAAAATTTACTTCTGTAGAACAATCAATTAATGTTATTAATAATGTTATTATGAATCTGATATTAAGGATCAAAACTAAGCAGCTAGGATGTGAATCATCTGCAGGAAAGGGTTGTGAAAAATGTCTCTACTTAGGCAATAATGAAAAACAGAAGAATGACATTTTCCATCAGCTCTGAGCTGAAAGCTTTGTGCAAAATCAGGCAGGACACCAATTCCATTGCTCTCTGTCTTTTTCAGGATGTGGACTTCTTATGTCTTCCTCATTGGACCTCACACTCGGACTGATTTTTGTTTTGGTTAAACTGGTTTTCAGTAGTAAATATGAACCTGTCATCCAGGTTTTCAGCTTCAAGTGAACATGGCTTTGTCTTGTTTAAAACTACAGTGCATCTGCCAGAGAAAGTCTGTGTCAAAGTTTCCTCAAACTCAATGACAGTACAATCAAGCTTTTCACAAATATAATCAAAACATTTACAACATGAGAAACAGAGCTACATGTTACAGCAGTCTGTTCTTTTTCCCCCTAGCTACCTCAGTTTCTCCTCTGTTAATCACTAGTATTTCTAAGCCAGACTAAAGCTTAGATTTATGGTTGTCATAGTAGCCCATGCCACTAATTAGTTTTATCTGAACCTAGACAAACTTGTTTCTTCTCCACCTGCAGAATCTTCATACTTGAGGCGACGCCTTCTGCTTTTTCTGAGGGATCTATATCAAAACACTCAGCTAAGTCCACCGTTCCTTTCTTCACTGCAGACCTGAGGTCATCTGTCATCCTTATATTTCCTAACAAGCCTGGCGTTAACCAGATGCTTCTTGACAGTTGACTTTACATGTACATTGCCTTTCCAGGACTGCTAGGCTAGACCCAGCCAAGTGCTCTAGGTTCTCTTCAAAGCCCTGGTCACTTGTTTACACAAGGGATTAAACTATGCTAAAATTATCATCATTAGGGTTTTTTTTTTTTTTTTATTTTAAGGTGAGAAATTCACATTTGTAGAATGCCACATCACCTTCCTCAGTTTTCACATAAAGTTCATGATATTATATACTAGTATTAATATTTGAAGGAGGTATGCATAATTTATGAGCAATTAGCCTATAAGTGATTCCTATTATAATGATGAAAAAAATCACTGTATTTTTGTAAAAAGTTAAAACTTTTCTTGTTCTCCTTCCATTAAGACAATTAAATATGAGTTGCCACAGGAACCTAAAGCTCTCCATCATTAACATGAACAGTATTTGGCTATTTTCTGTACTTTTAGAAACTACTCTGAGGAAATAAATGAGAAAAAAATATTTCACCCACTGAACTTTCTGTGTTTCACATTTATTCTGCTGGAAAGCTGACAAGAAACAATTGTTTCTTCTGAGCGCTCTTTAAGGAGGTTCTCGAATAGTGAAGGGCACAAAGCTGCTCTTTGATGCGTAGCCTGCCACCTCAGCTTCCAACCTGTTACTGAAGGATCCCATTTTGGGGTGGCTTCACCTTCAAAGGTGGAGTCCTACCCTTTGGTGCTGGGAAAGTGAGCCTTTCATTGCACGTTGCTTCATACTCTGCCACCACTACACTCCAACTGTTTTGGACAGCATTGTCACTGTCTATGCCAAAGCATGTAATCTTTTCGCTTGCAGTCAGAGGCCTGGACTGGTCTTTATATTAATGAGCCTTTCAAATCCAGTGCTCCAAATCTGCTGGCAGCAGCATCAGTCTCTAAACCATTTCCTTTCCTATGGGTGTTCAGGACACATTCCACATTTTTTTTTGTCCCTTCCCTTTAAGTCAATATTTTAAAAATAAATGCTTAGGGAAATTGGACCTTCGGGATTAGGCACAGAGCAAAGGTCACCGGCTGTGAACTCTGCAAGTGAAAGCAGGAGCTGACATTGCCATGGCTACCTGTTGGCCTTTTCTGCTGATACTTGGACAGTTTTCAGTCAGCCAATGTCTGTCTGACTATAACCAGGGCTGAGCTAACAGACATATAAATGTTACTGCGGGCCACAGAGGTAATACTTTAATGCCCTTAAGAATATGGATACAGACTAAGATTCTTTATATATTTTTCTCTCCTTTTCATTCATATTTGGTGACACTGACCTTCGGTCTGCTGGGAAGCACTAAATGCACATAGCCTGGCTAGCAGCAATGCTGTAGGTTTGAATGCTGTTGTCTCAGAAGGTCCATGATCTATATCAGCTGAGAGGAGACAGAGTTACTGGGGTGCCTTGAGAATCGTGATTTACACTTGAAAAGTGAACTGTAGGTTGAATAACAGCAATACATTGCAGCAGCCTGTTAGGCTGTGAATAGAAGCCCACCGCAAAATGGGCTGTAAAGTTAGGTTGTCAGACTCCATGTCTTGACCAATTTTTAGCTTGTACAATTAGGATGATTCGTCCATTATGAAAGTCACTAGAAACTCTCTTTTGCTGGAGAGATTGTTCTTGGCTAACAGCTCCTGGCAAGATCCACAGTTGGAGTGACAGAAGTACTCCAGAAATTAACGGCGTGTGTTCACTTGTGCAATAAGTCTGTGTAATAATAACCTGTGCTTAGCAAGTCAAGCCACCCTGCTTAATATGACAAAAGATCTTTGCTTTAAAAAATCAGCAAGAAAGGAAAACAAAAGTAGAAGCTGGTCAAATAAATATCACAGGTTCCTGTGTTATTCCTAGATTTAGACAGTTGTACAGCATAATACAGTGTACATCTTGTTATGTGTAGTAAAATCCATGATTTTTAACTCTATACACATCACTTCTGCTGCTGTAGTTAAGGCTTTTTGTGACACCCTGGTTGATATCACAGTGATCTACCCCTGTCTGAATGAAAGAGGGTAATTTAGGAAAAAAAAAAAAAAGTATATGAAACTGATTCTTAACTTATTCAAAGGTATTCACTGATGTTTAAAAGTTTCTAATTTTTGAGCTTCAAATGAAGAATTTCATTTCGATTTTATTATGTGCTAATCAAAGTGAAAGTAACACGGAGGTTTTTCATCTCTTTACTCTCTAACTTACCCCTTTGCCTTTTCATGAAAAAGCAAGAGAGCAAAGCAGGAAAGTGATACAAGGAACACCAAAAATTCCCTCCCTGGCCCAACAGAAATGTTCAAATTGAACAAATTTTTGTCTCATTCAAATGAAAAACTGTGTCCAATGTTAGTTTTTTTTTTTAATTCATTTTTTAAAGTATAAAATTGTTTAGAACAATAATTTTATCCAATGATCATACACCATCATATATCTTCCATCTGATATAGAAGGTATCACAAACATTTTTTTAATTATTATTATTATTTTTTTTTTGTGGCTGAGGCAAAATTGAGTAGTTTGCAACATACCGTTCTTGAAGGCTAACCTCCCACTGCCTTCTACAAGCTTTCTACTGACATGTGGGATATTAGCATATAAGAAATACCATTTACTCTACATTCTGTGAATTGTTTCTCTTTAGCATTGGGAAAGGTAAGCTTTTCTTTAGTAGTTTAAACTGTAATATTATGACATCACCAAAAAACATTAGTTGGGATTGAATTCTACAGGGCCATATTCAGATTTTTTTATCTTCTTGAAAAGTGTTTTGTGTTCAAGACCAGCCTTAAGAGAGTGGGAGCATCAATATGGTCAAAGAAGAGAAAGACAGAGGTGTACACTATTACTTTGTCTGACAAGAGATTTGCTATAGCAGGTAACTTGAAATAGGGAAAAGGTTTGATGATACAAGTGTGTAAAGCAGATTATTGTATCTGATCAACTGTGAGAAAACAGAATTTATAACGAGAGAGAACCAAACCTCAACTCTCATTCTGACTACTTTCAACAGCTGAGGTAGGTTTTTTTTTTTGTTTTTTAATCTTTTTCTTGTAGAAATAAAGTATTTTCAAAACTGTTTTTTTTTTTCTTTTTTTTTTTCCCCTATGGAGACTCTTCGGTGCAGTGCGGCAGAGAATAGAAATTCTCACTTACCTATTTTTTAACAAATTGTAGCTGTAAGGCCGTGACAACTACTGAACTGAAAAGCACTAATGACTAGTTGAAAGAACTGAGTTCAGTCAGCCAGTAGCACTGTGGAAATGTCCTTTGACAAGGTCCTTAATGTTATCACAGGATTTCCTTTTTTTGAGTTAACACAGTATTTTTTTTCACTTTTTCCATAGCTATCTATCCTGGGATGTTCCTAAGAGATGTGTGTCTAGTACCTCAATCAATCAGACAACTAGCAGCTTTACCACTTGCTTTGCAATCAAATGGAGCAGTAGTCTATTTTAAGGAGAAAAAAAAAAAAAAGATTAAAACTCTGCCTGGACTCTATAATGCTAGTGTCAAATCTCCCACTCATATTGTTGGAGTCAGAGTGTCATATAGGTGTCCTGAATATTTCTTATTTATGTCCTGCATAAAATAATCCACCAGCTGTTTGTTGGTGGCTTTAAAATGAATTCAAGTAACTCATTCTGCTAAACGGGTTGGCCCTTCCTTCTTCCTGTGCTGGGCTTGCCCTACTCGCTACAGACATACAATAAGAAGACTTCTCTACAACAGATGTTTATAATACATGCAGTAAATAATGGATTTCAATTGTTTATTCAACGTAAAAATACTTTGCAGACCTACCCGCTTTGCATGGCTGGCGTCAGCCTCCCCACACACAGAGTCTCCTAGCTTCCAGGAAGAAGCCCAGGGCATCCTCTCTTGTAAAATGTTTCTGCCAGAAGCACTTTAAAAATGCCTAGCAAAGGGAAACGTGCAAAATGAAGCATTTCAAAGGAGGAGGGAAATAGAAAAGAGGGGAAAAATAAAGCCCTGTAGTAAAAGACTTCAATTTGTCAATTGATGCCAGCTGATAAGGCATTTAGGGTCCAGTAAATGGCCACACCCACATAGAATTTATCTTGAGAATTAGTAAACATTTATATGAAAGTTAAAGCTGTACCTTTTAACATTCTGCTCTAGGGATTCAGCTCTGTTCACTTTGTACCAAAGTATCAAAGAGATAGTCCATGCCATAAAAAGCTTACCATCTGAAAGATGTAAAGAGACAAAGGGTGGGTTCATTCCTTTGAATTTCTTTCTTTTTTAATTCTGGGAGAGAAACCACTGCACAGGAGACAGAGGCTCATGACTGTTTCTTGGGTTTTGGTGTGTTTAAAGTGTCTTCCCTTTATCATTGTGCCCAAATATTTGTGGTATTTTTGACTTAATTAAATTGACAGCTTGAGATATGCTGGTCAGCAGTGAAAAAATAAGTTACCACTCCCACACCTGTTTTATGATAACATTTGTATCTGGAAGCTATTTTTCCACTTCTAAGTTAGAACTACAAGGACGTGGCCATGATGATACCAAGCACTGTTACCTTCTAATTTTGAAGGTCCTGGCTATGGGAGTGGAATTCCCAGCCTTTCCTGAGACACTTATTTTCCCAGTGCAGCAAACAGGGAGTTTAGAGATGGAAAGACTGGACATGCAACACCATAGCCTGAATGAGGAGATGTCATTGCTCGTACTTTAACAAAATACTAGTGGTTAAAGCAGTCATCCAGGGGACAGAGTCAAGTCCCCTCTTGAGGCAGAAGGGAGCAGGGTGTCAAATTCCACATCCTCAGAGGATGGTCTATGGCAAGAAAAGTGGTAAGGTGAAGGGTCTCTTGTCCAAGACTAGGCACTAGGAAAGAGCAAGCTCACAAGGAGCGAGCAATCTGAAGGAGCATAACTACCTCACTAATGAGGCAGATGCAAAGATGCTCATTTTATTCACAAGGCTTCAATGTCTTCTTGGAGTTGGATTTAGCCTGTATTTATTCATATCCTATCACGAATGCAAAACTTGGGATGCTCCCTTTCATACTTGGATAAGTTTTTCTCTGAGCTCTGGCATAACCCTAAACTAGTCTCAGCTTTTCCTTCTTTTGCATACTGTTGACATCAGTGTATTGATCTCATATTCTTCCAATAATATCCTACTTCTTAACACCATAAAGTAGTATTACCTCCATGGCAAAAAAAAAAAAAAAAAAAGACCAAGCATCTTTGTTCTATCTTTTAAACAATTTGGCAAGCAAGAAGCCACAAACAGTAAGAGATCCATCATGAGAGACCATATATGAAACCTTTCATAAATCTGGCACCCCACTGCTGAGGAAACAGAAGCCCACATATTTGAATCATTTCCTAATCTCCTTTTAAGACTAATTTGTGTGAAAGTCTGGGTACTTTCATGAGCTTTAATATTCACACAGCAAAGCATGCAGTGCTAATGCCCTACAGTCACTTTGCAAAATCCTCTTCTTTAACCATGTCTCAGAAATTTCTTCCCCAGAGTTCAAGAGGATGGATGAACCTTGCAGGATTTCCAGAAAGACAGCCAGTCTAGGTACCATCAGAAAGTGACTCACATGACATTTGAATTTTCTTTTCTTGCCACTAAGACACAGTCTCCTTTTACCCATAAAAAGCTTGCCTGAGCCATTTCTCTGTAGCCAACTGCAGCATCTCAAGGAAAGCAAAGCAGTCTCTGGGCCCATGCTATTCAATGCTGTAGTGTTAGAAGATAGCATTTTAAGCCCAGAACAGAAACTATTTAGAAATCAGTGCAGGTTAGTGCTGAATGCTGGCCTAATATGCTCTTTTTCCTGAACCAAGGGTCTGAAATCAGACATATTCTGCACTAATTAGAGTGCCTGAATGGTCCCAACATGTATCTTGCCACACGAGCTCCCAAAGGTTTCCTTAAAATACTAACTTCACCAACAGCATGAAAAGGAGAAGCAGCAAAACCGCTCGTAGGTGAGCCCAGGGGAGCAGTATGAGTTGCTCGGCTGTGGAGCAGTGCTTGTACAACCCTGTGAAACAGCTGGAACAACAGGCCATTAGGGAGCTCTTCCTTAGTGGATATGACAGCATGTTGCAATAGGGAGCTGCAAAGGTCTAGGGGTCTTGCAGAAGAATAGCGAACAGTGTCCCTCACCCAGATACAGTCCTGGAAAGCCAGGGGCACAAGAACAAGTAGCTGAAGGGAAGCTAAAGCTGTTGCACTGAAGAGTTGGGTTGGATACCCAATTTAGCTGAATCAGGCCATCATGTGATTATTAGAAGCAGCCACAGTCTGGGGACAGAAGACAGAAAATTGTCTTTTGTTAGAAAGGTACCACTGGAAAAAAAAATAAAAAATTCAACTACATTTTGAAAATCAGGTTAAAATAGGCTGTCTTTATTTTCACAGTTATATTTGATGTGCTCACAGTATTTTGAATACCTCATTTGAGTATGTTTTCATGTTCCATTATGAAGTCAATATATCTGAATGAATCACTAAATTGAATTTAACGTTAATATTTCATAAACTTTACCTGACACTGTACAGCAACATTCCAGCATTACTGACAGGAATTATTGTTACCTTGGCAAACATATTAGCATTTCAGGAAAACAACAACAACAACAACAACAACAACAACAAACTTTCTCCTCAAAGAAATGCTAAGAATTTCAGTGACATGGAAAGTTTCAGTGTGGTGAGGTTTCATCCCAGTTCAGAATGAAAGCAAATGTCAGATCAGTGTGGATTCTCATGGAACAGGAGTGTCATTCCGGACTGGCTCTCTTGATTGTAACCTGGGGTGGCCCTTATGCTGAGAAAGCATTGGAAAGTCAGTGAGTGCGTCTATGGTAGAGCACAACCAGTGATGCCTTTCTTTTTGAAAGCAGCAATACGGCCAGCTAACCAGCTGACAAGCAGAAGAAGTAAACAGCTGCTTCCTGAAAAGGGGGGATAGAGGATCAGAGAAAAGGGACGTGAGATCGACATGTTGAAGTATCCTGAGTCAGCAGGTGAGGTGACAAAGTTTGCTTCTGTCCCCAGAGCCACATGAGACTCCAGAAGTGCTGACCTGGCCTCACCACTGGCTGAGAACCCACGCAGCTGGGGGACAGAGGTTGTATGCACTTCATAGCCACAGCGAACCCACGGTGTCCCTGCTGACGCGGGGCCCTTTTAGATAAGAATCGTAGGAAATGGGCAGCCGGGAAACAGCAAGTACAGCTTACAACAGCGTCAGCCCCGGCTGAACTGCTGCTTACGCCGCCAGCAGACCCCACTGGCGTCTCGCAGGTGCCTCTGCGGGCGTGAGGGTGGCCGGCGATCACAGCCCCGTTAGCCAACCCCTGGGGTGCTGCTGCTGGCAGCAGACCGTGCAGTGCTACACCGTGCTGGGGGGGCCCCGCAGGGAGCTGGGTGCTCTCTGCACTCCTGCGAAAGCTCACAGATGTGAGCAAAGACTTCCTTCCAGCTCAGGTATTCCCAGAAATGGTCTGTATGCCAGCTCACACGCACTTCGACTCCTTAATCCTGAAACTAACACTTCTTGTTTAATATTTTCTATCAAAAAAAGAGTGGCTCACCTATGCAGATGCTAGTGTTGCTTTCCACTCTTTTCTAAAACATTTCAAGCTTTTGATTTTGAAGGAAGAGGAAAAGAGTTTTTTGGCTCAGAGAAACTGCGTTGTTTGCTCTACAGGCAAATTAAAATAGCTCCTGAGTAGAAGCACAGGACACAGTTGCCCCATGTCTGTCAAAATATCCTATTCATTTCTCCTTCCCCTCCAGCTTGTGTCTGTGGTGCAGGTTTAATCAAGTTATCTTAATTCTGTCACTCACAAGCTACAATTACACTGTGCCTCACCAAGTCTCCTATCTGAAACTGGACTATAGAGCATGAAGAAAACCCAAATTTTTTCTTCTTTTCTTTTCTTTTCTTTTCTTTTCTTTTCTTTTCTTTTCTTTTCTTTTCTTTTCTTTTCTTTTCTTTTCTTTTCTTTTCTTTTCTTTTCTTTTCTTTTCTTTTCTTTTCTTTTCTTTTCTTTTCTTTTCTTTTCTTTTCTTTTTTCTTTTCTTTTCTTTTCTTTTCTTTTCTTTTCTTTTCTTTTCTTTTCTTTTCTTTTCTTTTCTTTTCTTTTCTTTTCTTTTCTTTTCCTTTCCTTTCCTTTCCTTTCCTTTCCTTTTTCCTTTCCTTTCCTTTCCTTTCCTTTCCTTTCCTTTCCTTTCCTTTCCTTTCCTTTCCTTTCCTTTCCTTTCCTTTCCTTTCCTTTCCTTTCCTTTCCTTTCCTTTCCTTTCCTTTCCTTTCCTTTCCTTTCCTTTCCTTTCCTTTCCTTTTTCCTTTCCTTTCCTTTCCTTTCCTTTCCTTTCCTTTCCTTTCCTTTCCTTTCCTTTCCTTTCCTTTCCTTTCCTTTCCTTTCCTTTCCTTTCCTTTCCTTTCCTTTCCTTTCCTTTCCTTTCCTTTCCTTTCCTTTCCTTTCCTTTCCTTTCCTTTCCTTTCCTTTCCTTTCCTTTCCTTTCCTTTCCTTTCCTTTCCTTTCCTTTCCTTTCCTTTCCTTTCCTTTCCTTTCCTTTCCTTTCCTTTCCTTTCCTTTCCTTTCCTTTCAGACCATTTTCTTTTAAATTCAGAATTTTCCTAGGAAATCTCAGACAACAGAATGGAAATCTGACAATGCTGAATCACACACAAAATCACAGAATAGGTGACATTGGCAGGAACCTCTGGAGGCCATCTGGTCCAACCTCCAGCTCAAGCAGGGACACCCAGAGCCAGTTGCCCAGGACCACGCCCAGGCGGCTTTTGGAGATCTCCAAGGAGGGAGGTTCCAAAACCTCTCTGGGTAACTTATGCCAGTGCTCAGTCACTCATACAGAGGGGTGCTGTTCCCCTTTCTTCTCAATGAAGCTGTTATTGAGTCACTGAGGAGGCTTTATTTTATTTTATTTTAATTAATTTTCACGGAATATGTTCAAGGGAAGAACACTTTCCAGCCTCACAGCCACAGCATTTCTCATCTTCTGGGCCTGATGTGGAGTAGAGATCTTACAGTCCATAAATAAAACTATAAAAAGCCAACTTGCTTTGAGATAACACTTTACTGAGTCTGTGTGACAAGAGTTAGAGGAAATACCACACTGCAGAGTGTGTCCATGGGGCTCAGGAGAATGTGATAAGACTGCTGCCACCTGGGATTCTCACAACATCTTGAAATTAATAGAAAGCTCCAATGTTTGTCTGGGTGAAAGGGACGTGAAGCAAACCAACAGCTGTGGTAAGAGGAAGGAGACTGTTGAAAAAGGGCTTCAGATAATGGTCTATGGCTCGATTTTGTTCTCTGGGTTGCAGTAGTGGCACATGCAGACACCTTACTGCTGGCCTGTGCTGCTCTGAACGGTGCCACATTGAGGTGATACTCAGAATATGTCAAAGACGGCCTTGCTCTGTGGTTCCCTAAGGAGTTTTCCAAAGAAACCACAAGATGAATATGTCCATCAAAGTCTATGGAAACCCTACCAGGGAACTGAGAGGCACAGAGGTGTCAGTAATATCAGGTACCTGCCACTACAGATGTCCTCCTGGACTCCCTGCTATATGCTTTTACCATTATATGACTTCCTCCTCTCACTCCTGTAGCCCTAACTCATTTTTCTGTATGATACTTAAGTAAGTCCCATAGATGCAGAAACACCCGATGTTGTGCTGCAAACAGCTCGGAAGCAGATACAGAAGGTGACATTGAAGTAAGAAGCAAACCTCTCCCAGAACAGGCAAAGCTGCCTCGGCATATCAGTGCCAAGATGCTCTCTTACCCCCGCCCGATTCCTGCGTAGTGCCCAAGTGCGATTGACACCTGCTCATGCGACACCATTTCCTCAACATGCAGCTCACCCAGTGTGTACCGGCTGGCTTTGGTGCGCAGCAAGGTGCCGCAGGCCTGTTTTTCCAGGGCTGCCAAGAGCAGAAAGGCCCTGGCTCAGTGCTCTCGCCGGCTGCGCTCCCCGGCTACACGGGCCGGCCGGCTGGTCTCAGAAAAACCACCAATCCCCAAGCACCGTCATGCTTCAAACCTGGATGAGGACGTGGGCCAGGGTACGGGGAAATATCACTGGACCCCGGCCAGTGTCTGAGGATTTTCACTTGACTTGCAGGAATGCAAAATAACACTCGCAAAGACTAGCCATGGTGCCAGGTCAGTCCTCTTCTATCTCCTTTGTATTTATAACTGTAATATGAACTGTCATGGGGCTCACTTATATATGACTTTTAAAAGGCAGCTTACAGCTCAGCTCTGCCATAGAAGTCCATGTTTTTATAAGACCTTATTCTAAAGATCTTTCTCCTCTCCCTGAATATGAGGCAAAGCGCTATAAGACAGGTAATTTCTATGCGGAGCAGTGTGCTTTGAGCCAGTGCTGTAAAGCAATTGGGTCTGTTTTATCTGTTGTTACCTTAATAGGAATCATTTCATTTATCATTTTTTGAGGACAGGAAGGGAGAGGAAGGAAGGGAGAAAATAAGTTGCCTCTGTAATTCACCTGCCCTGACAAAGCTGGTAGTGCCTAGCTATTCCTCAGAAAATGAAAAAAATATATATATCCAAAGGAATGATGTAAAGACTTTATCATTTTTCTGGCTGGTGTGTCCAATTGCAGCTTTCAGTAAATAAAAATGGAAAAACAAGCTCAGCTGCAGGCTGAACAGTAAGCACAGAGACAGCCTGGTTTATGCAGACTGTTTGAAGTATGCATTTGAAGAAGACCTGGGAAGAGGCTGAAGCTAAAAACCTCTCTGCAAAGGATGAGTACCCAGCCCTGCCCTCACCCTAGAGCAGCAGCACAGTTGGGAGGGACCAAGGGCCAGATATTCCACTTCCATTGCTATAATCATCCTGGCTACAGAGGTATATAAATACAGGATCGCGTGCAAAGGAAGCAGCTCTGCAGACAGAGATTAAGTGATAAGTATAAGGGAAAAAAATATCAGCAAGCTATGAGGCAGCCTGTAGAAGACAGACTCCATCAGTCCTCCAGCCACATACCTACCAGTGCTCAAGTTCCTTGTTCGTGGAGTGCTGGCACAACATTCGCTGACTCTGCATGTCCCGTCCAATACATGTTTTCAGCACTGAATACTGGCAGCCTGCAGTCCTTGGGGTTTCTAAATAACTACTTATAGCTCCACTTATTCTTTAATGAACATTCATCTTCCATGCCTGGGCATTTCTTTTGTTACTCAACCACAACTTCTTTCAGGTGTTTTTTTTCCCTGCTCTATCTGTGCTGTTCTGGAAAGGTGTCATGGTTAACAAACAACAGTGTGTCTACTGTGACTCAGTTATATTATTAGGTTATGGTGGGCAGTGATGATTTTCATGTAGAAAGAGAGAACATATAACTCACGTTATAAAAATATATCCAATTATAAATCCATTGACAGCAATAGAATCAAAAGTCAGCCTATATATTGAACACATTTTGGGTTAAATTTATAGCTAGCATTATGTGGGTAAGAATAATAGTTACCAGATTTTTTCTTTGCTTACTGCATCCTTGGCAAAGAAGCTAGCCACGGCATCTACTCATAAGTATTGGAAAGGTTGGCTCCCACCAGCTTTGGTTTTCCCTAAGAGGATAAAGGGGGATATGGAGTCATGGCCTGCAGATCCTGCTGATCCAGCCAACAGAAGTGAAGGACAGCAAGGAGAGACTGTTAGCTGAATTTGGCTTAGATGCATGAAATGTGAGCCAGACATTTAAGGTATGGGAGATGCAGGCACATCCAAGCTCATACCCTTTGCAACAGGTCCAGAACCAGAAGTGCCAGGTCTTTCACTATGTAGAAAACAAGCTTCAGCCAAGTGCTGGCACATGGCATACTACAGCTAATGCATCCTGTTAGACTAGGCTGCATAACGTGGAATTTACTGGCTTCGGTCTCTTCAGTATACTGAATTTCAGGGGATGAACAAGCCCTGAGCAGACTGATGTACCAACAAGTACTGTCTCAAGACTACATTTGAGCTTATGATATTTTCTAGACAGGACCATCGGTTAATATCTCAATCCATTTTCAAATGGAAAATTGTATTTTATTACTATTATTATTATTTTTTACAAAACAGCATTATTTATTACAAAATGTCTATATATGCTTTTAAAATTAGCAACACAGTCAAAAACATACAAATACATCTGGATCTTATCATCTCTGTATATACATGTTTGCAGGTTTTGTGGATTAAAGCTACATGTCTGCTACTCTACGCTTACACCACTATGGCTTGGAACAGAACTTGTCTCTAAACTGGACTGGAGCTCTTTAGGGTATGTCTGTATTGTAATTATTTCTGCTGGCTTTAGAGTTAGCCTTACAATTTATTGTTCTTAAAGGCTTCCTCAGAAGCCTTTCAGAATCTGATGATTACTGAGAAATCTCAGCTCTCATTTAAGGGAAAGCCAGGAGGTTTTAGATACCACTGTCCAAAATATGTGAATCCTCAATTATTATTATTATTACTTTTTAAACTTGCAAACAACAACAACAACAACAACAAGACAACAACAAAAAACAACAACAAAACCCACAACCTCTCAACATGGCTATTCTTTAAAATCATGTGATTTTAAATCGCGTAACTCGGTGGGTGCAGTGGGTGAGGTTTCAGTTCTTGTTTTGGCACTGGTGTGCTATGTGTTCCTCTTTGCCCAGCATTAATCATGTATTCAGATATAATAATAAGCCACGAAAGCACCGCAGCAGCATTTACAAACACAACATAGCAACCCCTCTCCTTAATGGTGGTGTTGTATCCCAGCACACCTAAAAGGCAGGTGTTATTAACAGGAAGATTATATAATGATATATCACATCTTGCAAAGGAGCAAAATGGTGAAAGGTCAGCCCCATGATATATGTAGAGGGTAGGCTTGTAACAAATGGCTTCCTAAAGCAGATGAATGAGCGTCTGGTCTAAGAGCAGGTTTTGTCTCAGAAAAACTGTCATTCTCCTTCTTAGTCTTAGACATGACATGCCAGGTTAAACAAGCAGTAGTGAAAGACTCATTTGTCCACTGCTCCTCAAAGTGGACAAAGTGAACTCTACTGAAATTTGTGACATACTGATTAACAGCTGCAGTGAGGTCTTGTCATGCTATCATACCTCTTTTTGTGGATTCATGTAGCGCAGCAATTTTGAGTGTGCTTGAGCTGACAGTGCTCTTGATGACTAAATTACTTTTTTGAAAGAAAAAAGTGTACAGTGTCTTCAGATGTCTTCCTAGAATTTTGTTTTTTTTTCTTCACAATGTCATTTTTGGCCAAGGATTGGGATTCTAGGTTCTGCTTATTAGTGGTGTTGATTTGCATTTAGGTTTTGTGGCTTCACATTTGCCTATAATGAGCCAAAACCAAAACCTTTGGCAAAGTGTGGATCTAAATCTGCACATTCCAGTTTTTGCTCCACTCTAGTTTGGTTCTTCTAACCTCTGAAGTGTTTGTTTTAAAATGCAGAAGCCATATATAAACTTACTGTTTCCAGATACCCCTTAAAGAATTCCAAATGGCACAAGTTTATACAATAGCAAATGCCCCATAAATGCAATTAGAAGGCAGGAATCTCTCCTGCATTACTCCAGTGTAATGATAGCGTAAGTCTGCTTGTTCCAATAGGTCCTATATGGTGGAATACTGAAGCAGTATAGCGGTGAATAAGAGCCAGTGGTTTTATTCGTTTACAAATATGAAATCGTTGGAGTTATTGTGCAAGTTCCTACTGTGTTTATGAGGGAAAATATTTTCCATGCAACATTCAATATGACATCTCTGTACCAAACAAAAGGCTGTTTCTTCCAATAGACCCAACCTCTGAAATACCAAATATCTAGATAAATAGCATGGGCTGAATACAATTAATGACATTTCCTTCTTAAAACTATTTTTTCTTAGTCACTTACATCTTATTTACACACATAAAATAAATTAAAATATTTTACCAGAGAACACTGGTGATGGAGAGTACTGCAGTTTTACATGGGTCATTCAAATAAGGTAGCTAGAAACAAGAAAACCCAAGAAACTGCTAATGTCACAGAATATACCCTCTATCAACTTTCTCAGATGTGTCTGCTGAAAGAGTTGTAGCGTGTTCCCTTTCCTTGCCTGTCTGCCATTTGCACCAGTTGTCACCATTCCTTTCTTCTCCCATTCTCATTTCTCCAATTTCTCTTCCTTCTTTCACCTTTGGGTTCATATTTTTGTGGCTCTAATTCTGTTTTGCACTTTCCATTGCAATATATCCCTCTCTCTTGTAAAGCCAAATGCAGATCCCATGCCCCTGTCCGCCTGCTCTCTCATGGCAAGACCTCTCCTCTCCTTATCATCAGCCCTGGCTTCTCCCTAGCCTTCCACGCCTCACCTCTTATATACGATCCCCTTAATACCTTCGTCACCTCTTGTCTATTGCACTCTTGCTTTGTTTCTTGAGAATCAGCTTCATTTCTTCCATGATCTCCATGGAACCTTTGAACTCGTCATGATATGCTCTCTTCACCCGCTGGATATGCTAAACACCTAGATCCACCTGACAGTCTTTCTGCTTCTTGTTTCTTCTCTCACACTCCCCAGTCTGTAATAAACAGCTTCTCCCCTTATAGTCTACCATCTCCAATTTTCCCCCCTCCCTCTCCTATGTGACTCCTTATCTTCCCTTCTTGATATTCTTGTTACCCATTGCCTACCCAGGTCCTTCCTCTTTGATTTGCTTTTGCTTGGAAACAAGAACTTTTATTATCTTCTTCATGTTAATCTTTGCCTTAGGTAGTCAGTACTAGGATGTTCTCTATGAACAATCACAGGAATTGTTCTTAAGATTCCCATTTTTTTTTTTTTAATAAAAGTGGCAATGTCTAAGCTGTTGGTGTGCTGAAACAATTGTCCCCGACATACTGGTCAGTACTTCAGACAGTATATCCACCTTTATTTTGTTCTGCATTATTATAATGACTGACACTGAGGAGGCTTGATCTTTTTCCTGAGTTTCCAAACTTCATGCTAATGAAAATTATGAAGAATATAATTTCAAAACATGGTAGCAAGACATATGGCAAAAAAAAGAAAATGAAGGGAAAAAAAAAAAGAAAAAAAAAAAAGAAAGAAGAACAAGCTTTACATTACAAATATTCAGAAACATAATTCCTTCCATCTGGAAAAACATAGCTGAGAGGAAGAAGGTATAGTTTTCTGGATGTATGAAGAATGACTTTTGAAGTATGGTATTGTATTATTCTTCAGCACGATAGCAGTTATTTAGCTGTTCATGCAGTATTCATGCAGCCTCCCCACACCAAAAAAAAAAAAAAAGAGAGAGAGAGAGAGAGAGAGAGAGATGAGTTTTAACAGGCTCTTTTTTCTACTCTCTAGGTGGTAGCCAGCATTCCAGAATTTCTGCAGCACAGCCAGAGTCTGCTCTTTTTCTGCTATAAGGACTTCCAGAGGCAGAGAGTGCACAGTAGATTAGCCAGATGGTTTTAAGTGAAACAGGTAGGATACTGGGAGGTATTTAATTGTCATAGCATGCAGCTCTCTCTGGCTTAATTTAACAGGAGGACAAGCAACCTGCGGTGTTGATATAACCTTAACAGCATTCTTAGAATGAAAAGGGACTCATCTTTGATGTAATCTTACCTCAGAATCTTCATTTTCTATTACCAAAATAACTCTGATGAACATGTGAATGCAACATCAGCTGCCCCAGATTTAGATAGATAATGGTTCTGTGAGTGTTACAGAGCCTCAGGCAGACTTCCACAACATTTCGCGACCAGCAGGAGAGACAGAGGAATAGAAAGTGAGTTTTTTCTAAGACATTTACATCTTTGCTCTGTGCTTTGGACTGGAAAAGTATCTAATGCTAACAAATATCCTTTATACATAGCTCTGGTAGCCCAAACTGCAACCACTTCCTCTGCTTTACTTCTACTGTTCCTTTTTTTTTTAGCCAAATGCAGATACAGAAGTGGAACTGAAAGGACTTCAGTGTCCCCCACCTGTTTTAGGAGGGGCTGGAGGCATACAAGCTCCTGCGCCCTTTGAGAGTGTAATGTGCTTAGTGGCTGTTCTCCATGGTTTGTCTCAGGCCCACCTCTGGTTCACAAATTCTGCAAACAGGCGTCCTTAGCTTTTATCAGTTTGAAAAGAAAATAACTCTTGCTGTAGAGATTATGTTCAGTAAAAGTATTTCTAAATGAAAATTCCTGGGAGGGACACAAAAGAGTAAGCTTAAGATCTAGCATACAAAAAGTTATGGATTACAACAGAAATAGAGCTGGACTTTTAATGTCCACTTCTGAGACATGGTGGAGGGAAGGGATGTCATCCAGAGGGACCTGGACCTGGACAGGCTGGAGAGGTGGGCCCATGCAAACCTCATGAAGTTCAACAAGGCCAAGTGCAAGGTCCTGTATCTGGGCTGGAGCAATCCCAAGCATGAATACAGGCTGGGGGGAGAATAGATCATAGAGCCTGAGGAAAACGACCTGGGGATGTAGGTTGATGAGAAGCTCAACATGCGCCAGTAAGGTACACTTGCAGCCCAGAAAGCCAACCGCATCCTGGCTGCATCAAAGCAGTGTGGCCAGCAGGCCAAGGGAAGTGATTCTCCCCTCTCCTTCTCTTTCATGAGATATGGCCTGGAGTGCTGTATTCAGCTCTGGTGTCCCCAGCACAAGAAAAACATGGATGTATTAGAATGAGTCCAGAGGAGGGCCATGAGGATGATCAGAGGGCTGGAGCACATCTCCTATGAAGACAAGCTTAGGGAGTTGGGGTGGTTTCAGCCTGCAGAAGAGAAGGCTCCAGGAACACCTTATAGCAGCTGCCTTCCAGTGCCTAACAAGGGTCTGCTGGAAAGCTGGGGAGGGACTCTTATTCAGGGAGTAATGGCTTTAAATTAAAAGCGAGTAGATTTAGTTTAGATATTCAGAAGAACTTCTTTGAGAATGGTGATGCCCTGTCACGGGTTGCCCAGAGAAGCTGTGGATGCCCCACCCTTGGAGGTGTTCGAGGCCAGGCTGGATGGGGCTTGGAATGGGTTTGAATTAGATGGTCTTTAAGGTCCCTCCCAGCCCAAACCGTTCTGTGACTTTATGATTCATCCCTTGCTAGGATGTGATAAGAGGGTCTTTTTCACATCTTGGGTTGTGGTGAGATGCTACTTTATCTTCTGTGACTATACACGGTAAACTATTCCCAATACTGAGACACTGAGACAGAAGAAATATCAATATGAACTGTTATAGTAGGGAAAAAAAAAAAAAAAGTCCCTCTGCTCCATTTTGCAGTTCTGACTGGAAAGTCAGAAAGTACTGCAGTAAGTTACAAAGACTACAGTAAGTTTAGTAATTTTGGTATTGTTGATGGGGAATACTGGTAGGTAGCAATGCATTTTGTGTTTTGAGCCTCAGCAAAAGAACAGCTCCCAGCCAAAAACATTTCAAACTTAAAAAACAACAAAACAACAACAACAACAAAAACTCTGCTGAGACTCTGTCCAAGAAAGCTGGGAACTAAAGCAGATCACACAGATTGATCTTACCCAACCCTCTTTTTATTTATTTATTTTTTCCTTGGAGATGTCCAACTAACTAGCCAAACTACCTAGCAGTTTTGGAGAAGGTGATACCTCAGCATAATGCATAAGGAAATCTGTGTGCTGGCCTCTCCTGTACCTTTTCTGTGAGTCGGTAAAGGACTAAATTTGAATTTGGAATTGTGATTCAATGCTCTCTTGTGATCAGTTTGTGATCAGTTTGTGGTACAAAACACATGCACGCATGCATGCATGCGTGCATACAGAATACATACTAACAGCATCCTCAAGGCTGCGAACTCAAGTGTTCAAAACCAAAAACCAACAGGAAATTCCAGAATTGTTGTTTTCTGCCTTTTCTTATTTCAGCTTTCCTAGGTGTACACCTAATGGCAAAGACTTTTTGATTAAAACTACGGATTACACTGGCCCTGGCCTCACTCAGGGGCTGAAATATATGATGCTTACTTGATGGGCAGCTTCTGAACACTACATTCAATCCATCTAGTGGTTTTTATTCTGCACATGCCAAATTCTCTTCTGATGGCAATATTATTTATCAACTTGTGAACTTTTCTCTGCAAGGCATCACCAGATCTGAGAGCCTCTGCAGGCACTAGTGAGCTTATTCTCATAACAGAAGAATAAGAGCTAGGTAATTCAGAGTGAAAAAACTTGGACTTTCACATTTCAGTGCCCAGTAACAGATATCCAGATAACATATTCAAAGCATGTTGCTTAGGAAATCTTTAGGAAAAGTGATTTACCCAGCATCACCGAGCCTACTTGCCAAAGAACTGGAGTCACCGAAGTCATTTTATGTGATGAAAGTACATATTTACAGTGTTTTCTTCACACAGAGTTTGTTACTCTTTAGATGAGAAGTCTAACTGGAGCTAGTAGTATGTTGAAGGACATTTTTGAATAAAAACGTGGCAAGAAAACAGAAGTTTTTAGAAGACAAAATAACAAGGAACTGACTTTACATGTAGTACCTTTGCTTTTCATAATTATGCATCCCAAGACCCCACCCTTCCCCATATTTATTTCTCCCCTTTACTACATTTCAATGTCTCAGTATTTTCACTTGAAGTTTCAGGTGGTTCTGAAAACTCAGACTGCCTCCCTCTCTCCGTCAGTTTTGCTGATGCTGGGGAACACCGACATGTGATGTCGTGCAACCCCAGCTATGAATAGTTAGCGCTGTTATAGTTCAAGCCTTCAG
Organism: Anser cygnoides; assembly: GCF_040182565.1. NCBI lineage: Eukaryota > Metazoa > Chordata > Aves > Anseriformes > Anatidae > Anser > Anser cygnoides. The sequence goes on along the minus strand of NC_089875.1, from coordinate 61,682,886 downwards.
CCAGGAATGCCACCTGTGAGGGTAGGGTGACTTGGGACAGAAAGTCCTTGGCAGGAGCTAAACCTTAATGAGCTTAAAATGTATTGAGGAGTTTGGCAAATACAAAGCCAGGCCATGGAATAAGTAGTTGCAGAAATTTTCCAATACGAAATGTTTGCAAGACAATTATTTACATTATCTAGATGGTTTTAATTACAGGACAGTTCAGACCAGTTGCTTAAGTTTTCCCAAGGGGTAATTAGTCACCCTTTGAATTTGCATATTTTCCATTGCTGTATTGAGGCAAATCAGCCGTACTTATCAGAAGCTTGACCTAGCAACCTTTGTTCTTAGCAGATTATAGTTTGAGTTTCATCATGGCAGTATCTAATGTATTAGCAAATGTTCTGCTCTGTAGTGCTACAGCAAGTAAATTTGGGGAGATCACAAGGTTCCTCATTTTAAATGTAAGAAATTTTGAGCTCAGACAATAGAAATGGGCCATTTGTTACAACCACTACTCATGACAGCTGCAGTACATTTCAACATCTTACAAATATATTAATAGTCTAGACTCTGTCAGTGTGGTGAAAGTACTTGTTCATTTTATTCATAGTAAAAGTACTATAATCACATATACTTCATATTTCCACATGATATATGGACTGCCACACGACACACAGACTGTGCTTTTAGTTATGCTCAGATTTACTAAAGTGAATAGAAGTAGATTAATTTCCACCACAATGCCTCAAAAGTAAGTGGATTTCACAAATAAATATGTTGTGATATATTTCACATAACTCATTTTCCAGTATTTTATCAGCTGTGTTCTTTTGCTTGGTCATAGGAGGCATGGAAATATGCATGGCTGAGAATATTAGCTATTTTTATTTAAAAATCAATGCCATTGAATAAGTAGAAAAATACCAAATACAGTCAGTATATAAGAAAGTACGTGTTGTCTATTTTTCCAGTTTTCTCAGTAGAAAAGTTTTTTCTTTTTCAAATGTTTGTAAATAGAAACATTTTTAAAGAGTCATTTATTGTTTCACTTTACTTACATTTTTGACTGTTTTTAGTTCTAAATTCAATTACCAGAGTAATGATTGCTTCTACTGAGAAAAGGTGATAATGTACATAAATCACAGTAAATTTAAATTGTGGTAGATATTTAAATAAGTAAATTGCCATCTTTCAAAAAGACCTAGATTTGATATTTAACTAAGTGAAACACTGTACAATGACTACTGACTTCTATCTAGCCTGATTGGAAGGGCTATCCATGAGCCTATGTCTATTTGTATCATGAAGTGAAATACAAACTGGACGACGTATAACAGTAGATTTTTTAAGTTACCTTTGTTAACACTAAAGTTGAAATTTCTGAGTACTCAGAATAAGCAAGCCCTAAATTTTCATATATAAGGAAAAAAACAGTAAATGAATGATAGACACGCTTTCAGATATCCTAGTCTTCTAAAGCAGGTCAGAATCTGCTGTTATACAATATACATAGGAATATATGTATAGATACATATACATACATGAACATAAAGTATCTTCAGTAAAAGTTGCATTGCAAGTTTCAGCAGATTAATTTCCATTGCTTTAGATGTGAAAAGAAGGTAGTAAGTCCTCCTTGTCTTGGCACTTGTGCCTTTGGTTTGCCATGGAATAAAACTAATCATTTTGGTTGATTAGATTTTTCCCTGGCCATTTTTAAGTCCCTGTTATTTAGAAAGTAAGATGTCATCATCATAATAGTCTCTTCAGCCTAGCAAAAGACTGAAACTCTTAAGTGCTCTGGGCACTCTTGATATTTTCAGTAAAAGGTTGTATTTCACTAAGCACCTTGAAATAAAGCAGGCATAAACTTGCTTTATTTTAAAGAGGAGACAATATTTTTGCCACAAGTTGTAAAATGTCTCTGTTAAGTAACAAGAATAGAAGGTATGACATGCAAAGCACTTGAATGTGTACATTTATTATTTAAGGATTGCTATGAGAGTATATTTTCACTGTGTCTTCATGATTCATAAAAGAACACCTACAGTTAACAATTGTTCTCCTGTTTGGTACGTAATAAAATATAATGAAATGGACTTTAACAATTAGAGTGTTGATCTAAATATCTAACCATTGTTGTCAGGCTAATATTGTTCATCTGTAGTGTTGCATTTACATGATTCATATGAAGTTCTACAACTGAATTGCCTCCCTCCCAGCAAAAAACATTCTTTCAAGGGTCATTCATTTCCATTTTAACCCCAGAGATCTGCAAGCTATTTCTTCTTGTGTATTATGGCTTGGACTTAAATTAACCATGGATAATATTTTGGAAAACAAGGAATGACTACACGTATAAATGAATTTACATGTACGTATGTGTACTAATTCAGAACTTACTAAACTTGGTCATTTGGTTTGGTAGTCCAGCATTCTGTGAGTATCCAGATGGTTCTATCCCAAGTGAGAAAAATGGATGAGCCACCATGGCTTTCTTGCTGTTCATTAGGTTTTGCAGCTATCCTGCTTTACATCAACTGCTGTGAACTTTCTAATGGGTTTCAGGGCAAAAGACAAGAGGTGAGACATTCTGCTGTGTGCTTTGTAAGCGCTCTGGGAGGCAATGTGGCAGACAGGCAAGGAGCCAAGGTCTTGGCAGTGCTCAGATGGTCCTAAGTAGCCAAAACTTGTCTCGGCAAGGAATTCCTGCAGGATCACCTGGATCCTGCAGAACTGGTAGGGAGAAGTAGCTCTTGCTCCAGGCTGAAGAGTCCAGGTTGCTGATTTCTTTCCTCTACTGAATGAGTGCAATGAGACATCTCCCCATTGCTCTGCACAGAAGTGCACTGGCATTGCACTTTACCCAAACACTTGTCTTCCACAGAATATTCAATACTGCTTAATACATACATAATCACATTTAACAAACACAGTTGAGCTGCAAATTTTTAGGGAAGGTTAAGTTATGTTGGTTAAGCCAAATCTACCTACTGTTAGGGTAGGGAAGAGTTTTACGGATGAAGTTCTGTTGGTTAATCCATGATAGCAAGCACTGTGAAGTGCAGTAAAAACTCAAAGCTAAAGAGCACGGTATATTTGTAAAAACAGTTCCACTGAACATAATGTAAAGATTTCCTGTTTAACGTTAACTGAATTAAAAGAGGAATATTTTTGCCCTTTATTTTAACCACGAACAAAAATAGAATGATAATAAAGCTGGGCATAACTGAACAGCTGTAAAAGACTATTTCAGTAAAAATGCTAGTGGATCCTCCTTGTCCCCCTTCTCCAGTCCCTTTCACCTGCCTCAGAACTACACCTGGAAAGTGAGAACCAATACATGCTCCTGAAAGAGCTTGTTTTGCTGAAGTTGGCATGAGAGCACTGGGCAAGGCTTCAAACCCAGGCATCAACTGAGGATTACGTAAGGTTGATTCTCTTCATTGTTTCTGCTGATCTTTAAGCTGTTAGTATAGAGTCAATATGACTTGATTCCTTTGAATGGAAAACAACACAATGGTTTCATGATGAATATGTTTATGTTGATTAGGAAAACAGTTTTCTGTCATGAAAGCAAATATGTGTCTTCGCTTCCATACAGGTACAGAATGCAACGTGCTTACTTTTTTTTTTTTTTTTTTCCCCAGGTAAAAAGAATACCCTCAACTGTTGCTTGCTGTGGAGATTTTTTTTTTTTTTTTATATACAGTGGGGGTTCAAGGGCTGTTTGAAGACTGCCATCAAAAGCTGTCTGTTTTCCTCTGGATTTGTATCTTGCAGGTGACTGATATTTTAATAGATTTTTTCATTTCTGTCTTCTCACTGATATCCATTAGGAAATTTTACTTTTCTCCTAATAGCTGAATCAGATTGTCTCGAATTAACAAAATCTGGCCAAGAAAGCACATAAGTAGGTATGGGATTGTCACTACAGGGGAAACATCCATCAGAGTTCCTGTTCTTTCTGGCATGTTTTCTATCACCTATAAATCACAATAATACATAGAGTGATATTTTCATGCTGTGCTGGAGGAAGTAAGAACATAATTTGTTACCTTTTACCAAAAACAGGTGAGGAAAGTGCAACAGTTACGGATGGTGTGGACATTGCGTGGAAAGCTGTACTGTGGCAGGAGCAACACAGCTCATGATGGATGGATGCTTTTACAGCTCTCATCTTCACTGCCTTATTAAATCTGCACTACTACCTTAGGCTGGTTTTCAGTCATGAATATCACAGTGCTTTTTTTTTATGGCCTGTCTTCAGCCGTGATGAGTCTAGGTCTTTTTCTTATCTCCCACTATTTACAAAATTTGCAGGAAGTTACATACCTTTGAGGCCTAACTGCACCACCGCTAAGACAGCTTCAAATCAGGGAGTGATCACAAGAAATGTTGGTGGGGTTTAGGCAAGATGCATACAGTTATACAGTGCAGTCATGTAAGCCTGTGTTTCTCTGGAAAGACAAGCTAAAACCAAAAAATCCCAGGTGTTTCAGGTGGCTGACAACATATTTTGTTCTCGTGTTTGTTTGTTTGTTTGGTTTGGTTTGGCTGGTTGGTTTTCTTTGTTTTAATTAATTATATGACTAACCTCATTTTCTGATGAGTTGAAACAATTCAATCAGTTGAAAATGAAATATTTCATTTTTCTTTTGAGAGATACTGTACCCAGTAAAATCAGATCTGTTTCAAAAATTCTTGGAAAATGTAACCATGAACATGTTTTTATTTATTTATGTATTTATTTTGTAACCCTACCCTTCAACTTCAGATGATTGATTCAAATGCAAACTGCCTGTTTGCTTGAAAATTTTTACTGGTTTAGATCCAACTTAACAAATAGTTTCCATTGTCCTTGAGTGCACTTTTTGGCAAAGTAATTCCATGCAGCTTTGTTAGCCCCATTCTTTCCAATGTCTTTGCTCTCAAAATCAATGTAGGTGAGGCTACAGCATAAGTGGTAGCTACAGGTGAACAAGGAACAAAGGTGCAAAAAGCTGTAGAGGAGGCAGGGGTTCTTGAACTGACTTTCTTTTAAATTCACTAAGACTGAAAAACTTTGAAAGGGTGCTTCTTACATGCTTTAATTAGTGAGGCAGTGACAGGCCTTTCCTCCTAGGTTTTTCCACTGTTATTCTGCCCAGAAGTGACTGGCACTGAGAAACCCCAGTGTGTTTCCTTGCTGACAGAGACTGCAGAGTGCAGCAGGACACAGGGAAAGCTTGGCACTGCAAGTGCTGGGGATGTGCAGGGGAGGAGACGCTGTCTTCCCCCACAGCCTCTCCAGTACTTCCAGGTGCTTACATGGCCTCAGTTGCTTCAGTACGTGATGCTGCTTGTGGGGACAAATGGCCACTTCAGAGCTGAAAGCTTCTTCAAATTCTCTTCTTTCAAATTTTTGATTTGAAAGGAGAGAAATGCTCACCAGTTTCAATGCAACAACATAGGTTTTAGTTCTTTTAGTAACTGTTGGGCAGAAGACCACATTTGCGTAGACAGTTCAACATCTCTAGCAACCTCCTGAACACAAAAGTCAGCTGAAACATTCAAAACATCTACATGTGACCATTGTTTGGCAAACTATCCTTCAATTCAATTATAAATTACAGAGCAGGACAAGGGAAAAAAAAATGGAAAGGGAAAAAAAAAAAAAAGAAGGAAAAAGAAACCACAACCTATTTAGCAAGGAGCCAAGTCTGGTTTTTACCTAACAACCATGACTTGGTTTTGGAAAATACTTGAAAGCAAAGGCTGGACAAATCAAAGACCACAGAACAGCAGGAGTAGTTTTTCTTCTGACTGTTTGAGTTAACTATTCAACATAACTTTCTGAAAAATATTGCTAGAACTGGCCTTTTTCATGAGTGCTGGTCAATGAGTATGTGCAGTTATGCGATGAATTTCTAATCATTCAAAAAAGGAACACTATTGCCTTGCTTCCAGATGAAGTGTGAGAGAGGTTTAGAGAAAGAAACTGCAATATACTCAACTAACAGGATTAGAAATCCACAGGTACAGACTGGTTTGAACAACATATTTTTCACAATATTTGAATTGATAAGCCATGTAAGCTAGAAAAATATCCTAAATCATAACCAAGCACTAGACTGAGAAAAATAATGGGATTTCCAAAGGAATATAGGAGAAGAATATCCAATAAATACTAATTAAGAGTGTTTGGGAACAAAGAGTAAAAGTTGTTGAAAATTTTCTGTTAGAAAACTATTCTGTGACAGTGTGATGATTCAGCAAAATCAAAACATTTCACAGGAATGTAAGTAACTATTTGACACTTTCTCTAAAAATCCATAAATATACATGCAAAGCACCTGATGAACTTATGTAGAAAGAAGTCAAAGTGAAACCTTCTGGCACAGCAATTTTATGATGTGTTTTTGATATCTTGTGGCCACTCTGAAATGTCATTTTGTCCAAGTGGGACCTAAAAGAAAATTTGAAATATTCACATTTTTTTCAAAAAATAAACAGGATCCTTCACAAACCTCTCTAACAACAAGATGGATGAGTAGGCTTGTTAGCAGTCTCTGCTACCCCAAGAATTCATTAGACACTCTGGAGAAAATGTTCCCAGAGATGGAATGGCACTGAAGATAGATTTTCAGAACACACCAGGATTTGTATCTCCTACTCAACTGCAAAAAGAACACCCAAGATTATAGAGCCATGAAACCAACTAAAATCATGTAACTAAATACCATGATTTTTAGGACAAACAGATCACCAGAATGTACAGCCATCAAGTAAGGTAAGCTACGTAATGTTGTTACTGTGGTTCCAGGACAATTTAGCAGTGTTATTGAAAGTAGCCTGTGCTCAGTCTGTGGCGTGACTACCACTAATTTTACACGTCTTCCCTTGTTTGTACTGTTCCAGGTCATAAGAATGGTTGGATCAAATGACAATGAGACAGTTGTGCCCAAATTTCTATGTAGTATATACAGATGAGAAATCTGATCTTGAAGGCGTGGAGAGCTATTTATCACTAATACATGAAAGGCTTTTGGGAAACTGCAAGCAAAATTCAGGTATGTGACACGATATAGAGCTACATAATATACAAATTATTATTTTTTTTTCCCTGTGGTGAACATTCCACCATTTAATTGCACACTAATAATGAAATCTTTAACTGCTGCTGCTGCAACATCATGTCTGCTCTTATTTTTTAGTTGTTCCCTCAGAGGATCAGTTCTGCTCCATTTAGGACCAAAACGTGAGAGCACTCCCTGAACTCTGCATGGTCTTGCGCTGACAGCAGAGGCACTGGGGCAGTCACAAGACTTTGGAACGAGCTTTGCATTAAGGTTCTTTAACCTACAAAACAACCAAAAAGCACTAATGGTAGCACAGAGTTCAGGCAGTCTGGTTTATCAGGCTTCTAAGCAGACTAGCCATGCATCTACAACCTGTCTGTGTGTCTCTCTCCAATAGTGCAGACATAGCTTACTAGGTCACAAAGAATTGAGAAGTACAGGAACAGCAAAAGATCATGAAAATTATAAGTATAAAGTCATGCATGACAGGTGGCAGTTCCTTTCAAACAGTTATCTCAGAGTTACCCACACCCTTTGCAAATAAGCTCTTTTTTTAAGCAAAGCTTCATCCTTTTCCAGTGTATTTGGGGTGGGTATTGTCTTAAATAGGTCAATGCAATGTCAGTGTGTGCAGGAGGAACTTTCCAGGGCCTTATAGGTTGTATTTATATTAGCTAGTAATTTTGTGCAATAAGAAAGGCTCAATAAATCAAAGCGTCCCCTTTTGTTCCTGGTCCACCACACTGCAAAACCAATCCAATTGCAGTAAGGGAGCAACCAGGAGATTTGGGCAGCATTATGTTACTACTCCAAGCCACCATGTTAATGTTAGCGTGACCACATTTACCCTTCCAGAGGACCTCAGAAAATTAGATCTTCAGGGCTTTTGCCCTAAAGGAGATGATATGGAAAAGTCATTCTTGCCACTTGACAAACCTAAGTGTAAACCTTTGCTTTTCCACATACCTCTCCCTTTCAGGTAGTTTCAGTTCTCTGGTAGAGCACAGAGTCTGTCAGACTTGCGGCTACAATATATATATATATATATATATATAAGTAATAATCATACCATATGATCAGCTTTGTGGCAGGTGAGTCAATGTATTTAGAGGCAACTTTCTAATCCCCTGACAAAATTTGACCCTAAGTTTCTGCAACAAATCATTCTCTGCTCTAGAACTCACTCAGAGCAACAACAGCATGACTCCAGGATATCACGCAGCTCTTTGTGTTACAGCAGTTATAATCACACTATTGTTCTTCATGCTTTAATGGAGTTCCTAGAAAAGGAGATTTGAAAAAGAAGGTTAAGACTAGGTTTATAAAACTTATGTACGTACCTAATCTGTCTGGGAAAATTCATAATGCACTTTGCACATTTTTGAAGTTACCTCTGATATTAATGTCACAACAGCATGCAGAGTCTGGAATTATGTGATTAATAGCTTCACCTATTAAAACAGAAACAGAAACAAAAAAGCCAACACTGAAGTTTATATTTAAAAGTGTGCGTATGCTAAATACATATACAAGTATATAGTGTACTTTGCATGTATGTGTATATTTATAAGAAACACACATACTTACATACATAACACTATAAATATAATAATAAAACAACATGGCTTAATAATAAAGTTGCCACTCTTCCAGAATACCACTGTAAAGATTCAAACCCAGGCTTCAAGAGCCCTAACTGACCTTTCTACCAAGAATATGAAGACAAATGGCCATCATGAGAAAGCAGACAGAGAGTGAAACCTTCCAGACTTGTTTCATTAGAAAACTAGACTAACGAGACTGTCAAGGAGCTTAGGTACTTTCAGGATTTGACAGGACGTAAGCAGGAGTTCTCAGTTTTACTTCAATATTTACCTAAGTACTTCCTGTAGTAATACTTTGTAAGTCCCTTCTTTAATCATATTCTTAGTATTTGTTGGCTTTTTCTTATCCGTTGCAATAACAAGCAAGCTTATGACACAAAGCAAAATGTCTGACCCATGGTGAACAGCAGACAAGCTTCTGTGTGTTGTGAAATGGTGTAGCCACACGAATTATTATCATCAGAAAACTTTTTATCTCACCTGGATACTGAGCCAGGAGAGTTGGAGACAAAAGGGTAGGAAAGTTGGGCAAGGGAAGAGCTTGCAGAAATTTTAGGAAGCAAAACAGAGGGAACACAGACCCTTCTTCTTGTGCATCCTCACTGAAGTGAAGACCAGCTGAGAGTAGGCTTTTCTACTTCCTCACAAGATACAGAGAAAAGTAGGTTTTGGATTTTTTCAGTTTTGCATTTTGTATTTTTTCATGTGACAAAGCAGAATGTCACATATCAGAGACACCTTTTTTCCCTACTCTCTGCAGTTTTGGACTCTTCCCTACCTTCTCAGGTAATGTACTTGACAGTACATTAAGGTGAATTTCAGGACACTGCTGCCACAGATCACTACAAAATAGTAGACCTAGCATAGGAAGACAACTCCTTCAAAGTGTGGAGTCAAACTTAGAGGTATGTTAAGCTGAGAAAGAAGACATCGTTGTGCTCTCTGCGTTTTGGTTACTTTCAGCTATTATTTCAGTCTAATTCACAGTTTAATTGGAGATACTACATCAATAAGTCATGTTTCATGCAGCTCACCTTTGCAGAAATGGTCCCAGTGCAATTTCCTATACTTGGCATATCCGGATGTGTTACATACAAAATCAGTCGTTTTGAAAAATGACTACAATTTTCATTAATTTTGCGGTCATTTTTCAGTCATTCAGTTAGTGGTAAAAGTAACAGGCTTTCAGGGGAGTAACTGGTCTTCCAGCTTGTCTTTTATCCAGTCATTTTATGAAATCCCCAAATATTTCAAGCAGTTCATGAAATACCTGGGTTACCATTTCCCATGCACTGTGAAACATGGGGTTGTTATGTTTTTGTTGTGAAAGGAGACGCTCCTGGGCTGAGAGACCCAGGCTTCAGCCTGGCCCCTCTCAACAAGGCAGGGCTTGAGCTCTGTGCGAGGCTTTTCTCTGAGTTTCCCTGGTGGAGATCAGTGCTGTGTAAAATGTCACTATAGACTTGGCACACAAAAAGGGAAAACAAACAGAGGCAAACACTGGAAAGGGAAATCAGAGTGCAATGGATGAGGTCGCAGTCATCTTAAAGGGGAAAATAAGCTCTGGCACCTCTTCAGTTGCCTGTCAGCATGCCCATTCACATTCCCAGCTCTTGGCCAGAGGAGTGCTTTTTTCCCTTTGCAATACCTGTGCCCCTTGTGCATGCCCCATCCCACATGTGCTGTGCACACTTCTGCAGCTTGGGAAAATCCTCTCTTGTCATGCCTCCTGATTTCCTCCTACTGGCCCTTTTCTTTTTATCTTCCCTTCCCTACCTTTATAGTTATTTCTTCCATTTTTTTCATTAATTAAAAAATAAAACAAAATAAAATAAAAAAAGGTTCTTTCTGGAAGAAGACCCTCTATCTTCTGATACAGTTTCCATACTACTTGGTGCTTATGCAGGTAAAGATCAATTCTGACCTTTATTAAGCTGTTTTACACACTCCAGCTCCCTCCACGTCATCAGGTTTCCACCCTCCTTTTGCTGTGATATCCACAGGCTGGTGATGGATTTAACGCTCATGGCAAATGCTTTGGTTGTCTCAGGGAAGTGTTGCAGCCCCAGGCATCTGACCTGCCCACCCTGACACTTAAAGCCTTCTCAAGTACCATTTTCACAGCGCGACTGCTGGGGGCAGAGGCAGCTCCACAGGAGAAGGGGTTGACTTTTACTCACAGACTGATGATTTCTTTATGCCAGACCCTGCAGATCAGGGTGTGCACCAAGGCTCATGTTCTTGGACCACCCCAAATGACCTGAGACAGGGGGAAGACACCAGCTTTGCTCAGGCACTGGATGCACTACTCTGCTGTAGCAGAGAGTGAACAGAGAGGGTTTTACTGCTTACCCCAAATACACTCCTCAGGGAAATCCAAATGTGAGTGCAGCTTCTCTGCTCCTACACTTTCAGACTTCACAGACACATGCACCTGAGTCCTGAGAGCTAATCGTATATGGTTATCTATATTCATTAGCTAGGTTGCTCTCCAAATTTCAGAGGTATCTATTCAAGTCAGCAGTTGTATGTGTAACAACCGAGACTTCTCTCCAAGTGCCAACAGTTTCCTAGAAGGTTTCATATATCTCCAAAAATAAACAAAAAATAAAGCCTTCTGAGCGGCATGTTTTCTGTTTACCTTTCTTACCCTTTTCACATTACCTATTTCCTTTTTAACTATTTGTGGTTAAATAAATAAGCTTTTAAACCATTTATTAGCATTGATCTATTTGCTATGGATTCTTTAGCCGTAGTTTATTTTTATAATTGAAAGAAAACTATTTAAGTTCTATCCAGAGAAATGCACTACACATCTATTTAGAGTTGAGCTTGCAGGTGTTCTTTTTTTTTTTTTTAATACTGTAATAGATTTTCACATTTCTTTTATTGTCTGGTGCATCAGACAATACTCTATCCAAACAGACAAGCACCCTGGAGAAGACTTATATTTTTAAAACTCTTAACTGATTCTGAAAGCAAGAAAAATAAAATGTTGATAAGAAGAAGGATAAGCAGACTATGTCTCTAATCAGACTTCAGAAGCTGCATAGGTGCCCTGCCCTGCCCAGGCAGAGTGACCTGCACCAGGAGACCCTGAGGGGAGTCGGTGCTCAGAGTAGCATCCATGTAGCTGGGAAAGAACCAGCCAGCTCTTCTGGCTGAGACTGGGACTTGGCTCAGCAGGTTTTTGGGCCTTAGCAATTGACAGTGGACAAAAATAGAGAGGGTCCAGCTGATGGACCAGAGACCTGTGTCACTGTGTACAGCCAGGAAAAGCCTCGGTAGATTCTGAACCTTGGATTACTGATCCTTTCCCAACCCCCCCCCCCCCCCCCCCCAGTATTTCTTCTTGTAATGTCCATCTCTAAATGCTTCTTGTCCTGAAGACGTGGAAATCTTTGTTATTTCAGGCATAAAGTTTCTTCCACCAAAAGGGATTTATACAGCCTTTTGTTTTGCAGTTTATTTGCTCATTTTTCAAGAGAGCAGAGAATGATTCGTGACATTACAAAGCTAGTTTAGGAAAGATAGCAGCTATTTCAAAACAAGCAGAAAATTATCATGGTTGTATACACTGGATGGAAAGATTTCTTTCATATTTCCTTAATCTCCACAGGACTGAATCAGCTGAGTCAACTCAAGTGGCTCTTCCCAGAAAAGATAAGTGGCCACTTATTTCCCATTGCCACATAAAGTGTTTCTCAAATGTACCTGAAAATTATAAATAAAGACAAAGGACAGAGAAGAATTTTCTTTTTATTTTCTTCAGATGGGACGAAGTTGCAATTGTTAGTGCTGTGGAACAAACTCTAAGTGAGAGTCCATAAAATGCCTTTCAAGGAAAATTAAAACTGTGCAAAATTCTGAAACATGTTTCTAGTGCCCAGTCAATCTGTCAAATAGAGGATATGATGCAGACTTTTCTCTTGGTCTTTCTAGAGAATGTTTCCCCATTAGAGACCTTCCATTTTTTTTCTGTAGTTTCTATAATTCTAGATTTCTTTTGTGCCCATTGCCAAAGGCACCTTTCCAATCCCATTCCATTAACAGACAGACTCAAAAACCTTCGTTCTCACTTGGCAGGACTGTGATCTCCTGCCCCTTCAAAAGCTACCTCCCATACAACTGGTCCTACTCGCTTTACTGGGGGTCATTTCTCATCCCTGGGATGTGGACATATGCAATGTAGTATTTTGCCTTGGCAGTAGTCTTGTTGTGTCCAATATGTAAATAGTGCTCACAATAAGTGAGAGAATCTGCCTCTTATAGACTGTGTACAGGAGCTTGAAGCTAATTATTATAATTTTTACTCATTCTGTGTATATGGCTACAAAGCATGCAGCATAAAGATCAGGCCCTTGTTTATCTGAAGGTTATTCTAAATAATAGTGTTATTTAATTAATGATGTCAAAATGCTGTTGTCCTTGACTCCTGCTATTACAGCATTTAACAATGAAAAACAACTTCTCTGCAGACATAAGGTAGAGTCTAGAAAGTCACGTTATACCTTCAAGGTTAATTTGGCAAGGGAATAAAGCAGCAAGCTCAGTGGAGGAGAATAAGGAAAGCTGTTTGATAATAAGCTCTGTAGATTAGATCATTGCTCCACTTCCACTTGTGACGCTAATGGAAATGAATTGATCCACCTACAAGGACGTGTGTCTGTTACTAACACAGGCACTTGTACGTTTCTTCTCTCTTCTCTTTCAGAGGCAAAAGATGAGAGGTCAGGAAAGGTCATAGTAGCTCCTTATGTTTTTTTTTTTTCTCCCCACTTCTCCTGAGGAGAATAACAAGCAACTTTAACAAGCCCTGAAGCTTCACAATGTCTTAGATTGCCCAACATCTTAATTGCTTTTGGTGATACAAATGGGAGTGTGAAGCTAAAATTCAATCTGACGTCCCATTGAGTGTCAACAGATGTGAGAATCTGAGCAGGATGCAGGGTGCAGCTGCACCCTTTCCGCTGGGCTCTGCCAGGACCTTATGCCAAACACCCTGAGTTTTGGAGAGTTCATAATCAGTCAAGATCTGCATCAAAAATGTGCAGCTCAGATCCACTTTTGGTCTGAAATATGCCAGGCCACGTGCCAGAGGACACATACCTAATTACCAGGCTCTGCTGATTATTCCTTCTTCTGTACTTTTCTCAGCAAATTTAGAATAAATTATATCTTTGGCGAATTACACAAAGAGATGATTATACATTTAATTGGATGTTTACCTCTCATTTTCTTCATGTAATAGTAACTAGTGCAGATTACAGGAACTCAGAATAATTTTTCTGTATGGCCACATTTTCCCATGGTTAGATTCAATGAAAAAAAAAAAAAAAAAGAACACAAAAAAAAACCACCAACAGTAAGGCTTTTAGTTAGGGGAATGTTTATAATATTCAGCTTTTTTTCTTCCTTTAATATGAAAATGAATAGTATCAAGGGGATAGTGTCTCGGCTATTTGCAATCCATTGGAAAGTGCATATTAGAGGGGAAAAATACATAATTTATTAAATTTATTGCTTAAGGTGAGAAACCTGAAATTGAGTTTTGTAAGTCTGGAGATTTGGGGTTATACTTGGCTTAGGCTACTCAATCTGCTGAATTATTCAGCGCTAAGCCTGCCAGTGGGAATAACAAGAAAACAGACAAAGAGTTTGAAATGTGTTTTCATTTGATTGGGGGAAAAAAGAAAGTTTAAAAATTAAATAGCTACACTCAGAAAAGCTTTATTCCCTCCTCATTAAACAACTGTTGATGGATGACTGCAGCTCTGCCTGTGAAAGGAGTACCCGTGTGTATTCACTTAGTGGCACTTAAACAAGAATGTTATTAGAGGCTGTACTGTTCATTAAACTGCCACAAATGTTATATATAATAAGCAATTGCTTCCTATTGCTGCCATTTTATTTCCAAGTAACCAAAAGAAACATATATGTGGAGTTATAGATAAGGACTGAAGGTAGTAAAATGCTGATGTCTCTTATTCTTGTCTTGTCTGAGGAAATCAGCTTAAAAGGAAAGCTCATTTTTTTTTTTTTTGGAATGCTCTTTCACAACTAAATCAGTTTGTTATGTTAGAAAACCACTCATTCCCTTCATATTTTTCAAGATTTGTGAAAATAGTAGTAATTTTTCACTCAAATTTTAATATAGAAGAAAATCTGATGTAATGGAAGCTGAACATGTCTTTTTGTTATCTAAGCATCATGATTTCTTATGCATATAAAGGAAAACATTTTCTGGCCAACACATATCTTCAGCCACCACAGAGAAATAATTGTTTCAGGAACTGAAATAAAACCCCTTATTTTGTCAAGTTCTACTTTTTTTTTGGTCATTAATAGGGAGCAACTGCCCTTGTAACAGAAGGCTTTTTTTCTCCTCATCAAAAGGTTGGATAAGACCTCTTCAGATAAGAGGGATCAAAGTAACTAGGAGCACACCCTATCTTACCGATGCCCAGTTTCTCTGTTTCTCTGTTGGAAAGAGACTCTTAGCCTGGGGCAAAAAAGAAGTTTCTGAATGAGAAAGCTTCCCTGTCCTGTTCACCCCATCTTCCCCCTGCCCTACAATATTCTACTCATGGCTGTCCTGTGCCCGACCACAAATAATGTTAATGAGAAGGGATGGGGAGACTCTACATATGGTTCCAGTTTCAGACCTCTGTTACTGCACTTGTTCAGCAAACAATATAATCTCCCCAAACTGGGAAAGTGACAGTAGCAAAATGATCTCTCAGCAAAACACCAAGAAGGCTAAAGAATAAGAAGATTTGTAGCAAAATTCCCAGGTCGTTCAAAGTATGAGCATAGCACTTCATGGTCAGAGTCCTCCATGCAAAACCACAGGCAGACCGGTGCACCAAGACAACATAGTGTTCAAGTCTAGGACAGAGTGAGTCAGTGCTTCACTGGAACAAACCAAACCCTAAAACATTGCAAAAGAGCCAACAAGGTGGACCTGCATATGGACCCTGATCAGTGACTGCAAAAACTGTTCCCACGTGGAGGAGTTGCTATGATCATGTGGTAGCACAACACCTTACACAGTGTCAGGGACAGCCAAGAAAAAGGATATATCAGCTGTTGAATTTTACATCTGCCCTTTTCATCATTTGACACCTTTCCTTATCTTTGGATAATGCTGAATGGATTCACAGACATCATGGTAAGATAGAGTCAATGTGATCATTCAGAGGGTGCTAAGTGGTACAGCAAAGCAGAAGCTGATTTCTGGATGGCCACTTCCTTAAGCCATAGGAAATAATTGACTTTCACAATCAGATAGATTTTTGGGGTTTCATATCTGTGTGCTTTCTCCGAATTGCTGTTTCTGGCATTTTGTTTAATATTTCATAAATTATTTCTATAATTGACTGATAAAGAGCATGATAGCATCAATCTTTTAATAATATGCCATTTTATCTATTCTTCATTGTGTTTTGGTGAAACGGAGAATGCTCTTTTTTTATATATATATATTTTTTACAACAAAAGGAGCAGCTGTCAGGCATGGAAACAGCATTTTTGCAGACTAAAAAGGCTGTGGAAAATTTCTAGATTTGCCCAAGAAGAGAGATTCTAGATAGTGAGGAGGAGTAAGAAAGGCACGAGTGAAACAATTTTAAGACAAACACAGAAATATCAATTTAATCAACATGTTTAACTTCTTTTGAGATAAAAAGTTCTGCTCTTTTAATGCAAGCAAATACAAGCTAACATTTGTCATTTTCAGAGAGTTCAACAAACAGTGACTAACAAATGTACTTTTGCAAAGCTTCTGAAGACTCTTGTTGTTTAGCAATATAAAGGCAAATATTTTAGCTTGATGACAATAAATCAGAAGTATGGGAACAACAAATACAAATTAGACTTTTTTTTGCTCCCTAGTACTTGAGAAATATCCCAAAGCTGACTAATAACTTTGGTCTCTTCCTCTCTGTCTGACTCTTGCCTGGTCTGTGAAGGGCTCTAAAATATTTATCAAATGCAAACAAACAACAAAAAAAAAGAAATAGGAAAGGTGTGGCTATATACAGAAAAATGGATATCTAATGTTTTTGAGAAAATAAAATGGGAGGCAGGAGGAGAGAAGTAAAAATTGGACTCATTAGCCTGCTCCAGAACTGTTGAATTCAGCTGGAGCCTTTCCATCCACCTCACTGACCTTTGGACCAGATCCATCACTGTTGTGATGAAATGCAGAGGTCTCATCTCGTGCAGAAACTGTCTGTTCAACCCCAAACCCAGTCTCTGTGCTGCAGCCCTTTCCCCCAAACTGGGGCTGAATTCAGAACACGCTTCAGCTGGGACACCTGAGCTGAAATTCAACCTATTCAGCAAACACAGCACATTGCTTATTGAAGCAGATACCCCACTTAAAATGCAAGCATCATGTGGATGGACTCTGTCCAGCTTTCCTTTGAATCCAGCTGACTGGAATCAAATGAATCCATCTACTCCTACTGCTCTGTGACAGTCTGGCAACCCAAAGCAGTTATGAACTTAGGTGACCACTTTAAATGTTCTTGGCTCAGGTAAACATGGTTACAAAAGTGACTCGTCAGAGTAGCATGATCTACCCAGAATGATCATTTTTATGTAGGGTTGTGACTTTTTAAGCTTTATTTTCCCATAAGTGACCCCCTTGCTCTGTGCAGCAGTAAGAGCAGGGACTGGGCAGTGAACAACAGCTTGCATTTGTCACAGGAATTTTTCCAATATGTTTCCTGTTCTGGAGAAGGTGAAATAATTCACTTGGAATTCCCTAGATACTTTGCCACACTACAAAAGGCAAAGCTGATATGGAACCAAAGTGCTTGTGTTCAGAATGAAATTAGAGTGGTGCACTTCTGTAGCCTTTTCCAAATACAAGAAATTAGTGTTGTTCTTTTTGCTCTTTTTTTTTTTTTTTTTTTAAGTAAAGGAGCTAAGATCTTGAAAAGTTATGGTAATTCAAAAATTACAAGAATAATTTATTATTTGAAATCTTTTAGCAACTTATAAAGTGAAACCTTTTTAGAAAGAAGCTTTTCTAAACAATTCCCAAAACATTGCTGACAGTATTTTATTTTATTTTATTTTATTTTATTTTATTTTATTTTATTTTATTTTATTTTATTTATTTTATTTTATTTTATTTTATTTTATTTTAATGAAACAATTAAATATTGAAACAAACTTAGACAGATTTAAACAATATTCTGAATGACCTTTATGCCTTTATGTACTTTTGCTTTGTAATCTAGTACCCCTTGGTCTTATCCAGAACTGGATGAACTTACATGAAACATAATACGAGAAAAGCTGTTACAGTACTCTCAGCTTGAATGAAATAAAGATGAGATTTTAAAAAAATAAATTACTTAATTTGAAAGCACACAGTTCAATAAATAAATGAATACATGCATCCTCATATAAAATAACCTTCCACAGCTCCTGGAGTTAACCAATTTTCAGTACTTTCACTATATAACTCTTTGTGCTGTTTTCACCTCCTTCCCATAGTCCTGAAAACAGTGTCTGTTCCATTTGGTAGCTGGTTCCTAATGGTGTGTGAGTAACTCAGCACTTCACTAAGTCACATTTCCTCTTCCTGACAGTTATACACTTTCCAGCACAAACCACAAATGCAAAGCAGACTTCTATCTGCACTACCACAGTTTAACTTTCAGAACAGTTTGAAAATGTAGAGGCCTTCAGATCTTCACTGGCCTCTCCTGTTTTTCGTATTCCACTCAGCTTTTTCAGAAAGATAAAAGAGGTCAGGGTCCTTCCATAGTTTGGTCTCTGGGTTCCTATATCATCTTGCATGTTTTAGCTTCATACTTTTAGTTATTCAAAATGTTAGCTTATTTTGTCTTGGGAAGATCATTTAAAAACCTAAACTTGGAAGCACTGTGCCACATCTGGTTCCTGACCTCAAGACAGCCTAATAATTCTGGTACAGAAAATTAACTCCAGATTTCAAAATATTAATGGTATTAATTAATGTCTGTGTATTGACAGCATTAATCACGATAGTGCAGCTGATAGCATCACTTGAATTATAATGAGTTGTGCTATATGAAGCCAAATTACCATCTTGCATTTTCATGAGGATAAAAACCTGACAGAGATCCCTCACTGATAATTGTACCAGCAGCAAAACAGGCTCTAAAGGGCTGGTAGGTGTAATGTCATGCCACCCTGTAGAAGACTTAAAAGTTAGAAACATTCTGGGGCAATGCACAGGTGGCAAAGGTACGTTATCCAACATAGAATAGGAAAGCCAACCTGTTTGACTTCTGAGACACCTAATTCAGCGTCACAGCTGACCCTCTTGTGTTTCCCCTTCAAATCAACCAGTACAAACCATATATACATAAAATCATATAGGTATAAGTTTGTGTTTGTAAACATTTCCCACCAGGAGCCCAGAATTTCCTCTCCAATCTGTTAATGTGTTCTCACTCACATAGTCTTTAGACCACAATTCATCAATACTTGGAGGAGCCTTAAATTGGATATGGCCTACTATTACAGATCATGCCTGGAGCTTCCACACATTTGTGAAATATACACAACAACTATGATAAGAATAATAAATATAGTCTATATCCTACAAACTAATTCTGGGAAGTAGAGTTGTAATTTCTTTTAAAATTGGTTTCATTAAAAAAAAAAAAAAGAGTTGCACTCTCTTCTAATACCCCTTAAAAAATCACATTTATAACCTTACTAGACTTTTAAGATATGAAATGAAACAGTAAAAATGAAGAGATATTTTAGGTAGTTTGGCTGATTGAGAGCTACTTTTTTCCTTGAAAAGTTTCTGCAGGACCATCATTCATGCCGATTCAGCCGCATGTCTCTGGCATCCTGTGACTGTATTCCTTACACCCCAGGTCCTCCAGCTGGCATCACCAGCCTCTTCGTAATCTAGCCAGGGATTTCTCTGCCTGGTGGCAGCACCCAACAATAAGTGTCCAGCCTCTTGACCAGCCTCTCCCACAACATGTTGCCTTGCCAGTTGCAGCAGCCCCTGGCTCAGCCATGCACAGAGGATGGCAATCCAAGCACAAAGCGGGGAACGGAGGCCTGCAGCCAGATGGGGCTCCATATAAAGGTCGGCATGGCTTCCTGTCTCGTAGGAAGTGCCCTCTTCATGACCTGTCATCTCTGCTGTCTGGACTGCTGTCTCTTCGCTTCCTGCAGCACAACAAAGCAGCGCCAAAAGAGAGTGTCTCTCTTCCTTTTGTTTTGCTACTTCTCTTTCAGAAGGGCTCTCTGAACTCGTGCGCCCAGCTGGAATTAATACTCCCAGCGTCTCTGTTGAGATGGCTAGGGAAGTGGAGAAGGTCCAAGGGGGTGGTGTGAATACTTGCTGTTGATATACTCGTAAATCAGAAAGAACGTATGGCTCTTGGATCTCTGAGGCAGGATCAAGGACGAAGGAACCTTAGTGTGCAACACTCTGCTCCTAACTGTTATGTGTCTGGTCCCCAGACTGGTAAGAACAGCTCTTGGCATAACTAACAGAAAACACTAAGGAGAGAACAGCACATCTTTCTTCAGCTCTACTTTAGCTAAGATAAATGCTTTATAGTCAGGCTGCAAGCTCCCATGTACAGCTACCCACCTGAGCTTCAGAGGTTATACTCTCCCTGCTGGTGTTGAAAGAGGCTGAGGCAAAGGCTGGATAAGGAGGCAGAAGGGGAAGGTAACTGCAGAAGTAGTAAATGCTACTCCCAAGTCAATTTTTGGATGCTCTTCTGTTGTAGGAGCAGATTGGCACTGGCTGGTATGTGACCCACCAGACACAAAGGTATACCTCAAAGGGGAGCAGATATTACAGAGCCTTCTTTCTGCCTGTTTGCTGTAATTGTAAACCTGGAGAGCTTCCTGCTCTGAGCCTTTGCTTTTAGCTTTAGTCCCCCCACTCACTGGTGTCTGTGAGAGACACATGGCTACAAGGAAGAGGGCCATCTGAGTGCCACACAATCAAGTGTCTACATTGCTTAAGTGTTACTGTGGTTACAGGATCACTGCAACTGGCCTTCCTGAAGACAATTTCCTAGCACAGTTTGAGTGACAGATCACTCAATGGACCACTCTCAAAACTTTTATGGATTCTCTAGAGTTGGCTCCCCCTGCATTACATAGTCCTCTAATATGCTTTGGTCCCCTTCAATGACTCCACATGACCTCTAGCCTCAAGCCACTGCATGCAATGTACATCGTCAGTTTGAGGACACAAGAAGACCAGCTGGGTGGGCTGCAAAGCAATCCTGTCATTATTTCAATAATTTTGAAATGAAAAACAAACAAAAACCAACAACAACAACACAGAAATAATAATCATTATATCAGAAAGCCTAAGAGATCCCCATGGGACCCAAAGAGACCCAGAGACAAAAGCTACAAAGCATGAATGTAGCCAGCCTGCTCTAGAAGCACTAGAACAGGGCTGCATGGATGAAGGACATTCTGTTGGCTTTTTTATTTTGAGTTAAGAATCACTTCTTTTAGTCTGCAATAGAGTGATAGACAAATAGACCCCAATCTTGACATCACACTGCAGTACGCAGTTCTCATTGTGCTCTGATCATTACTAAATTTGAAAGCTGTTGTCAGAAAGAGCCAGTATCACAAATGAAGGAAATTAGATACAAAACGGGTGACGGACTTGCTCAGAATCAAGAACAGAACTTTTGAATTTAATGCTTAGCTAAGTTGTTCTGCTTATGTTGCCTAAGACACTGACAGTAGATATGGCCTTCAGGAAGGGAATTTACAGGGAAGAGAGAGAGTTCGTGTGTTAGACTGTGCAAGAAATAACAAATTTGTGCTATGTAAATAGAAGGTGGTGAAGTCAAAGGTCAAAGTGTTGACAGAGATGATACAAAGAAGATAGGAGCTTTCAGTTAATTTCATCTCAGAAATAAAAAAGCTGAGAAGGTTTCCTGAGGTAAAAGACAAGAAGCCTGAATTCGATTCAGTAGGTCTCTGTACTGATTTGTATTCCTAAAAATAACCATCATTTCAGAACATAGTTTTGGCCTGCTGGGTGAAGCTATTAGTCAATCCTGTCTGGTATTCAGCCTGGGTAGTAACAAGTAGCACGTGGTGATCAAATGGAATTACAGACAAAACGTGCTGTCCTTACCCAATTAGGCATTGCTACACATGGAGTGAAGCATTTCTTTCCAGCTCTCACTGCTGACGACTTTATGCCTTCAAGTATCAGGGTGAATTAGCCTTATCTCCTGCAAAGCTATATACAGTATTTTGTTGTAAAATCTGATATTATTATTTTTTTTTTGGTTTTGTACATGTTAATCTTAGTTTGCTTGCAGTGGTTAGGACTACTGGACTTTCTAATACTGTGATATTCTAAAAATATCATGGAAAGACTTGACTGTCCACGTGGAAAGCAACAGTCTCTCAGAAACTCTTGGAACAAGGTGTGGAGTTTACTTCCAGGTAAATTATAGTGTCATGATTGCAGCAAGTCAGTTGGGAACAAAGCTGAGCAAATAGAGCTGGTGGGAGATTTATTGATCAGATGAGATGAATGAATATGTGCCAGACCTCCTGCACATCTCTACAGACAGATACTGACATCTCCACTGTGCGTGGTCAAGAGAGTTGTTGCCCTGTGTCATGGGTCAGAGCAAACCGAGAGGCATCAGTGCCAAATATAGACAACAGTTCCCCTTTGTTGTGCCAAATAGATTTCTATCAGAACAGAAAAGCTGGACTCCTGCGCTCCTAAATCTGTATTTGTCCTAAGGGAACACCAATAACAAACTGTCCTTCCATATTTTTCTTTGACAACACAAACTGTCCAGAAACAAAGTGAAGTGCCTCGAAGGCAGGAATGGATGGCATTTACTGTGAGGAAACACCACCTTAGTTTGTTGCCTGGAACATAAACATCTCTTTAAGATTTCAAATGTTTTTAATGCCCAAGCAGTATAAATAACCTTAGCAGTAGCTGTCAACTGACTGTGTTCCTAAATGGCAACTAGGGAAGGACAATCGTCCTTCCATACAACATACACCATACAACATCACAGCTGCTGAGTGTCCAGAATGTGTATCTTCGAAGCAAACAGAAGAGACAGAAAAGAGATAATAATTCAGACAAAAGAACTCTTTTACAGTTTATCAACAGAAATGCTGAATGAGGAAGCTATAAGAAATATTCATGTCATCAGAATGCCATTGGGTGGGGAAGAAAGGGAATATACAACCAAGAAATTTGTTGCTATCACACTCATTTGGCAAGTGATTTTCAGCTTTTTTTTTTTTCTCCCCTCATTTTAACTGAGGATTTCTACCATTTCCATCTTCTCCTATTGTCAGCTCTGTGAATCTTCCTAGTCTGAAATTGCCTTAAAGTCACTTTCAACTTACAGACTAGGAACGGTGACAAAAGTACATAAATTTTCTGAGCAAGTCACTTTCCCTGGCAACCTAGTCTGAAGCTACCCATATTTATCACCATCTGACTGAAGAGTTGTACTGCTCCCAAAGGAGCTCTTTGTTTTTTGCAACACAGCTGTCATTCCTTCATTATCCAAAGTGAGCAGCTAATATCACCTGACGGTGGTTCCAGGAGGCCTACATGAATGCCTTTTCCCAGAATTAGGAGAAGGGCTTGCTACTGTAGTTAGCCAAATAATTCCCTTCCTGGAGGTGCTTCCAACTTGTTTATTATTATTATTATTATTATTATTATTATTATTATTTTAGCTCTTTACCTTTAGCATCACCTTTGGCACCAGGGCTAAAGCTGATCACTGTCAGCTAAATATGTCAATGTAGTCTGATACCTAAATGTGAATGTAGACAGACACAGACTGGTAGTCTTCAAAGCACATCATGGTGCAGCTCACAAACCAGTGGGAGTAAAGCACTGCTAGGGGTGCAAAGTTTAGATATTTAACTTCTACTTAACCCCTGTTTTGGTGTTCTTAAATACAATCCCATAAGTCTCAAAAGCTCCAGCCTGCTACCACCTCTAGGAGCAAGCAGCTAATTTCCCAAGGCTCTCAGAGAGATTCTCAGAAGCAGCTCCCTTGTGACACAGCTGACAGAGCGAAGACATTTGCTCTTGCTGGTACCCTTCCCTTGGCCTTCACACAGCTCAGTCCAGGGATGTAGCATGACCAGACCACTATAAATTAGTAGCCATCATAGTAATTATGGTGACATCTTGTACTGAGTCTGGCCACACATCTTAAGCTTTTCATTGTTTTTATGCATTGCCATTTTTTTCTATCCACACTATTATTTCTGTGCTTCCAAACACACCTAAATGCATCTAAAAATCTTGCCCCACTAGCAAGTGAAAGATTTCTTTTTCATTTGAACTTTATTAAAACTCAAAACCCACTTTCAACTACAGCTTTGTAGTGGATTATAGGATAAAATAGGAATTTTATGCAACAGTATGTGCAAATAGCAGTCATGAGCTATCCTGACTACTCTGATGAAGGACAGCTCTTCCGGCCACATAAATTTTCGCTCTTGTATGTTGTTAGAGTATTATGGTTATCTGAAGGTGTACCCAAGCACTAGTGTGTACATCCAGGGCTGCCTGTCAAATCCCTAGCTATTGAACTGACCCATCATAGCCGATGAAATGATAATCATTGGTGCTCTTCAGGCTGCTCTGACATAAGTTAAGAAGTACCCAACACAAATTGGTTTGTAACAAGGGAACACAGTCATTGGATTTGTTCTTTTCTCTCTTGTTAAACTGTGCAAACATTTGTAGATCAGACCTGTAAGTGAACTGGGGATTTCATTTAGGGATACCTTGAGTTTCTCTGGGCCATGCATTTTTTGAGGATATCCTGTTGCCTTCATGCCAGCTGTTATAGTATACCATACTTTCTCCATGACCATATGGCATACTCCAGGAGCCACAGAGGATATATCTGCACTGATTACTGTGCCCATGTGTCACAAGTTATCATCTCCCCTGCCTCCACAGAAACAGCACAGCATCCTTGTGAAAGTGGGTTAAACATAGCCGTAGGCCAAATGTGCTCTTGAGGTAGCCACTAAATTAGTGACTTAGTCCAGACATAGATTTGGCCTTATTTATCAGCAGGTCTTTCAAAAACTCTATCTCCCTCTGGCTGGTGGAGGCTGGTGGAAACATGCCATCAGCAGCTGACTAGCAAGACACTTTGTCCAGAAACAGGGTGAATGAGGTTATCAGGAGATAACTCAGCATCATTGTCACCATCCAGTCATCATCTTCCCTGGCTGAGTTGCCATGGAGTTATAGCATATGTTACACAAAATAACAATGTTATTTTAGGAGAACTATGCAATGAACTTCTGTCCTTAGTCTACCAGGTTCCCTACATACTGATTGCCGGGATGCTAACTGCAGCTTGCAGGGTTGTTATTGATGGAAGATTTGCAATTTTATGTTTTACTAAATGATATGATACACCTCTACAGCACTGGCACAGGACATAGTTATGTATGACAGATATTAGCTGAATGCTCTTAGGCTATATTTGTGGAAAATAAGCATTTCCCCCTGATGTGCTTGACTGACTTCACGTCATTCCTCTGGCAAGGGGGACAGAATTACAAAAGCTTTTTTTTTTTTTCTCTCTCTTTTTTTTTCCATGTGCCATAGCCAACAATGTTGTACGGTATTAGCCCGTAGCACAATTTCTAAAATTGGAATTTCCATTGCTTGGAAGACAGTCCAAATGCTTGCTTTTTGGAAAGCCTCTATCTGTTTCTCTCACTGCTGCCTTTCTCTTGTACCTCTTCAAGACATATGTTTTCAATCTTTTTCATTTATATGTAAGAAATCACTGCTGGCAGACATTTTTTTCTTTGCAGTTTATCTTCCACTGACCTCCTGAAGAAAAAAAAAAAAAAAAAAAAGGAGAGAGAGAGAGAGAGAGAGT
This sequence comes from Anser cygnoides, assembly GCF_040182565.1. Taxonomy (NCBI): domain Eukaryota; kingdom Metazoa; phylum Chordata; class Aves; order Anseriformes; family Anatidae; genus Anser; species Anser cygnoides. The sequence continues at coordinate 61,657,305 of NC_089875.1, read as the reverse complement.
GAGAGGAAGAGAAGCCAGGCATGGATTTACTGGTATAACGGAAGAGAAAGAGAGGGGGAAAAAAATAAAAATAAAAAAAAAAAAAGAAGAAGAAATAGATACCTCAGTTCAAATGTGAGCCTGCCAGACTGCAAATCAAAGCATTACTGAAATCCGGAAATGTTCAGAACATTTTTCCTTTTCCTTTTTTGTGTTTCGAGGTTCTGTCTGGGAGCCGTGGTGCCAACCCATTGTGAGAAAAATGGCTGTTCCCAGTATCTTCAGTTGGCACCGGAAGAACCAGTTCTAGGAAGTCTCCCAGGGAAGCTGCTTTTTATACCTCTGCTCTAATTTTAGAGACAAGAGGTTTGGATAATGTGAACATTCATCCACCTTACAAAAGGTTTCTATAAACTGAACTTGACTGGAGCCTTTCAAGGGTCATGTTTGTCTCACTGAAGGTCTGGATTTCAAATGAAGGGCTTTATAAACATCAGTCATTCCTGATTTCTCCATTTAAAGTGTCTGTGACAGAATCAAGGTCCAAATTGCCAGTTATGGGAAAGAGTTTTTACAGATTAGGAGAGCCTGTGAATATGAACAGAAAAGAAGGACAAGGATATCTCAGTTTCTCTTTCCACCAAAGCTAGGAGCTGAGTCCCACGTGATTAAGTGACTTGATTGCTCCAAACAGTACTTATTAACTACAACCAACAAAAAATGGCTGCATTTTGTGAATCAGTCTCCACATCTGTAATTACTAAGGACTTTGTTAGCTGGGTCTCCCAGTGTAGCTCCCCCGTGACCAGAGATCTTTGTCATGAGCCTGGCTGGCCTCCCAGCACCACCTACTTCCATCTGAGCTGGATGCCACGAGATCCCACCCAAAGGAGTCCAACCTCCCTTGGAACAATGAGCAATTCTTGGGAGACGCCACTGGAACGCGACTGCCGTGGCACAGGAAGGCTGATAACATCTCCCGAGCCACAGCGGCCCTTTGTGTCCGCAGACACAAGTGGGATGTTCCTTCTTAAGCTTTCCAGAGCCAGGAGGAAGTGGGCCTTGAAACACAATGCTCATTGAAATTGGCTTTCATCTGGGGGCTTTCGCGGCGTAAGCGCCGCATGGTGATGTGCTTTCCATCTGCGGCCGAGGCCTCCTGATGCATTTCCTCTGTTTGTTCCAGAGGGATGGATGGCAGCACCTTGAAGCAGACACACATTGTACTAACTGGTGGGCATTATTCTGGACGTCGGAAATCTGTAGTCCTGAGCAACAGCAGTATCCTCAAGAGCCTCTGATGGAAGTGGATGACATTTGGAGGTACCTCCTCCTTCTCCTTCCCTCTCTGCATGAATAGCGTGCTTGTTATAGAAGGGTTTAAAAGCATTTCACATCTAACAGTGAACACGATATGCGCTTTGTTTTTCAGAGTTTCTCTCAATGAGAAAAGGCCACATACACTTAAGACACTAGAGTTTAAACTCTGGAGAGCTGTATAGTAAGCATTGTTACACACCATGCTTCACCGTATTTGTTGGAGATTGGGCTAAAGAAGAAATAGAGTTGAAGACATTGTCACTAAGAGATTGTCACTTCAGCCATGCACTGAGACACTGTGAAAGCAAGCCACAGAGCCCAACAGTGTCATATGGCTATGAATTGGACTTCTGCTTCAGGATGTCTTTTTGCAGGATTCTTGGTGGTTTGTAAAGTCTTGCTTTTAACCTAAGAGAGGCTCTTCAGCAGAGATGTAGGCCAAGGCTGGTTGCAAGTACAAGTATCGTATGAGACTGCCATGTTGGCAAGGAGAGAATTCAGTGTAGTATTATATGGACAAAATGTAGCTTTTTCTGAAGAGTAAATGTTCTCATCAATCCCACAGAATAATTTACCTTTTTTGCTATAAGGTACTGTGGAAAGAGATAGACATGTAGTTTACTTATTTGGCATCTCCATACCAGAAGTATTTCAGGAAAGCTCAAATGAGATGAGATTGGTAAGAAGAAACTGGAAATAACCGGTCTTTCACAAACTAATTACTGAGCATTAGGCCTGATCCCAGCTCATGGATCACAAGCATGTTTTGGTACACTACTTAATCTCCCTGAGAGGCTTATAGGGAAGGAGGAAAATGCCAGACCAAAAATTCATTGTGTTTATGTGGGGATGGGTGATGAGTTGCATGGGAGGAGGAAATTATTACAAAAAATAACATCATCACCTCATGGTCCACTTTGGAAACAAAACCTATCTTTAAATTTTCATATCTACAAGTACTCTCGCAGGATCCCCTGTGTGCCACCTTTAAAAGCACTCTAAAAAAAGACCCTTACTCCCATCTGCCTCCAATGAGTAAGTGCCATACAGTCTGAAAGAGAGAAGAATGCTTTTTTTTCCCTCTTGATTGCTTCTCTGTCCAGACCGAGACATTATGAGGCTGAGCTGGGGCAGGGGACATGGCAGACAAGGCAGGCAAAGCAGACATGCAAGAGGGCAGACTGCCTGCCCCATGATAGTATTGAAGAACCACTGGAATCAGAAGTTTGGGCAAAGGCAGACTGAAAGAGAAATTACTTTGAAGAATATAACATGAAAAACTACTGAAAAAGGGGGGAAATTAATTTTTTATAATGATTTGTATTTTTGTTGTTGTTGTTGTCCTTACTGAAACAGGTCAGGTGTGATAAATAAAAGGCAGAAGGATATGCATTAGAGAGATGAGAAAACTGACAATTTATTTCAACATTAATTTACTGTAGCAACTCATCCCTATGACCAAAGGAAATCTTTGGTAAAATTCTAGGAAAAAATATGGCCTGTGAAACATTGGTAATAATGCTGAGGATTACAGTGGTGCCCAAAGACTTCAGTCAAGTTAGGCCTATGCTTTGTTTAATGCTGTACAAGTACATAGTGCCTGTTCAAGGACGTAGGCTGTAGAGAAATCTACCCTAGAGAACCTTTAAAGCTTCAGCATAACAGTCATCTTAAACAACCAACTGTTTGTTGAACAACTAAACATGATAGCCGCTACCAGGTAGACTTACGTATGCTGTCACCTTTACTGTGACATCTATTCAACACATTTTCCATGTCTGACACTTAGGTACATTGAAGAACAACAATGACTCACACAGGGAGGTTCAAAATGAACTGATGGACCTGAAAACGGACAGAGTGAATTTGCCTCTTAATCTGTGTTGACTGAAGAGGGATTCTGGCTGAGGCTGAAGCCATTCACCTAACTTTAGTTAATTAAAGCTAGGTGAAATAAATTCTAGCCCCAGTGTCTTTTACCTGAACAGCAATCAAACTGGAAATGACATTACAGTTGTGATGAATTGAATATAATAGAAAACAAACCTTTATCTTGCTAAACTTTTTAGATTAAGACGTCCCTTTGCAAGTTATGTGCTGCTGAAATGTACTGCTCCCACGCTAGAGAAATCAAGGGAGATAATCAGAAAAAAGTGCACAGTAAAGAGTATATTAGTATGACTGTCTTTTCAAAGTAGTACATATCTTTAATTTAAGTACTAGTTAGAAAGCAGTCTTGTCACTTCCAGAGATATCTAATATTTTTTTTGCTGTTTCTCAGATTCTCTGTGTTGAAAGAAAGCTCTATGTATTACAAAGCTGAAGAACTCAGAGATATTTAATTTAATAATACTTTGATTCCTGACTCTATACAGAGACTTTTCATTACGTTCAATGCATCTCTGTAGAGACATTTGCTTAAATCCAAATTCCATTCTTCTGGAGGTGAGTTATTGAAAGATTTACACTAGCACTTAAGAGCGTACTTGAAACAGAGGGAGAGTCAGCAGAGTAAGGGGAGATGTCCTGGGAATGATTTAAAGGGAGAATATGGAGGTGCATAACCTCTTATGTCAGTTGTCATATTTATTTATGCAGTTCCAGCTTTAGCCACCCTCCCACAAGCTTGCTGGGACTCAACAGCTGTTTCTACTTGCTTTCACTTAACATGATACTTTAAAGTATGGTGGAAATTAAATCATACAACCATCACAAATGAGAGCTGCTTATTAACCAAAAGCCTAAAGTGACAAATAGAGTAGCAAAAGCGTAAACATTATATCATGATTTCTGGTACTGTTTGTATTCTTTCTCTTTTTCCACAGAGAACTGCCTACAGCTTTAGTCAGACAGTATGTTGAGAAAAGTCTCATCAGCCAGGCACTATTATCTCGTGGTCTCTCTTTTCCTTTAGCTGATATCAGTCTGAGTCACTTCATGTAAAATTCAGTAACTAAGGACCACATTTCATCGATATGGATCTCAACTGCTTGCCACACTGCAGTATCTTTAGAAACTGGCGACTGCATCAGAGACCGTCAGGTAGCAGAAGGTCTGTAAAGCACCATGGTGGGGCAGGGGGGTCACAGCATCTCTCAGTCATCCTGGGCTAGGCAGGCAGTGTGGAAGCAGTGTAATACCAAATGGGATGTCACTAGATGAAGTGTGTCAGCACAACTATAGATTAAAGCAGCTCAAGTCCCTAGCTGCCTCCACAGGCACACAAATCCAACATTAAAATCTGAAAGCATTAGCTTTGCTGTTGTTCAGGGCTGGAGGTGCCCAAATTTGGCATAATCACTCCTCGTTGGGGCACGAGCCAAAACTGCTGGGTGGTGTGGCTGAGCACAGCAGCACACAGCTGAGCTCCCAGGAGGAGGCAGACACCACACAGCAAGTCTCGCTCTCCTCTGCAGCATTTCCAGCCAGGTAACTTGACTCTGCAGCTTTGCTGTCCCCCCCGGTTGCCACACTGGAAGAAAGTAGCGGAGGAAACTTCATCCAGCGTTTCAGTGTCCTCTCCCTTTCTGTCCTTCCCCTTTTACCTCTGCTCTGTGCTCCCACATATCTTTGGAAAGGGACAGTTTTCCTGTCTGATTCAACAAGATTTACGGACACTTCCCACTGGGCTGTTGTGTTTGTGTTTGTCTTTTTATCTCCATGCATTCTGAGTATATTGGTTTAACAAAATTGATGGTGTGCAACTAAGCCTACAATTTCTGTTACACTCCATGAGGCTGTTTTTATGCTTCATTATGTTCCTTGCATCCCTACCCTTGAGTCAGTAAAGGCAGAAGCTTTTCATCACAGTATGCTTTTGTTAAGGAGCTCATCCTCAGATTGACAGCATGTTCCATCTAGCATTAATTTAGCACCTAACTCATCAATAAAACCTGACTGCTACAACAAAAGGCTGGAGGGGAAATCAACATTAAAAGCATCAAGTATAAAAACTCCATGTTAAACTGGGTTACCTGGGAATAAGCCCACAGAGTCAATGAGAAATAGAAAGCCAGACTCTGGGTGCTCCGAAACTGTTAAGCAGTGAACCTCACCCCAAAATTTCCTTCTGGGCTGACCCTGTGGTCTTGAGTCCTGTGTCCCCTGGGAGCTGCAGCGCAGGAACAGAACGGCCCCTCCGGGTCCCTGCCAGCTCGCTCCCGTGACGCACACAGCCGGCAGCAGCAGGCAAGGGGGTGAAGTTGTTAGAATCCAAAGAAGCCTCAGGAGCTTTGCTTTTCGTACAAAAAAAGGACAGAAAAAAATAGAGGCAGGGGTTTGAAGTCCCTAATCAGTAGTGATTGCTTCCTGTGCAGAAGTCAGCTGTTTCCATACAATAGCCAAGCTGTTCAGTCTCTAGGCGCCATCCCAAGGTCATCACTTTTCTATTGTTGTTCCCCACCCCCATGGAAAATTCCTGTGCTCTTTTATGTATATAATGCTTTTTTTTTTTTTTTTATTAATTTATTTTTTTAACCTTGGAAAACTCACGCCTGCCTCTCGTGGTTGTGGAAGCATTCAGCACTAGGTAATGACCTGAACTTGGCTAACTTGGCTTTTCAGGGCTTTTCCTTCTTTCCACATCATCAGTGCCTGTGCCTGATGTGCATCTTATCTCCACATTTTCTTCAGGCTTTTAAGCCTAATACTGATCTGCACTGTGTTATGTGGAAGATGAAAGCCAAATACAAATCTGACATATTTTTTCCTACTTGCTTTTCTAGGAATTCACATGTCATTGCCCTCTGAGACAGTGAGAAACAAGGCCACGTCAGTTCCTAGATATTAGAATCATAGAATCATAGAATCATAGAATATCCTGAGTTGGAAGGGACCCTTAAGGATCATCAAGTCCAACTCTTGATACCGCACAGGTCTACCTAAAAGTTCAGACCATGTGACTAAGTGCACAGTCCAATCTCTTCTTAAATTCAGACAGGCTCGGTGCAGTGACCACTTCCCTGGGGAGCCTGTTCCAGTGTGCAACCACCCTCTCTGTGAAGAACCCCCTCCTGATGTCGAGCCTAAATTTCCCCTGCCTCAGCTTAACCCCGTTCCCGCGGGTCCTGTCACTGGTGTTAATGGAGAAAAGGTCTCCTGCCTCTCGACACCCCCTTACGAGGAAGTTGTAGACTGTGATGAGGTCTCCCCTCAGCCTCCTTTTTGTTCCTTTATGAAATATATATTTACTCACACACAAACCTTGCTCTTTTAAACCTATCTAATTGAAAGGTTATGAAAAGAAGTATTTTGCCTTAAAAAACTCTTGAGCTATCATTGCATTGGTTTATTTTGAGACCTGCTGAACAAAATTCCTGAATCGTCACAATTCAGATGTCCTAAATGGCCAAATATTCATTTTGGGCAGCTTCTCTGTTTTTCCTAAATTCTTCAAAATCCCTTTCATGGGGCTAGACCTGATCCCGGGCAACACCAAACAAATTATAAAAATCACAGCTTTTTTCTGTTGCTGCTGATATCATTTAGGCAAGGAGGTTTAGTTCCTTGCAGGTTTGATGCCACCTATAGCCCAGCCTGTAGTTTTCAGCAGCTTTGATGAATTCCCTGTGAATCTTTCTGGGCTAATGTGGTTTACTGAGTAGAACTGGAGAAAAGAATGTGGATTTCAGGAAAGGCCTATCCGCTATCATGGTGCTCAGGAAGGGAAGATGGGAGCACCATATTAACATACCAACACTAGGATTCCAGCACGTGATGGTGGCCCCTCAAATCAGTGGTAATTGTGGTCTCACAACTTTGTCTCTGGTGTCACTTACTGCTAATGAAGCAGTTGTGCTTCTCAGTCTGTGGTTTACGCAAAATTTAGGACAACTCAGTAATTTAACATCCAACCGTACAGAGAAGTCAAGTTAGTTGAAAACTGAGTTTGGTTAAAAAGGATGGTTCCTACTGATTCTGAAGCAAACAAGGTTTAGCAAGATTCTGAAGCCAAGCAGTGCCCTGCTCTGTGTTCAGCTTTGGGTTTGGGAGAGGGGTGGGGGGGGGGAGAGAGAGACGAGACAGAGGGGCACTTGCCTGGATATACAGACTATTTGAACCTATAAACCATCATTACTTGTAACTCACCCCTTAATTTCTCTCTTGGTGATTTTTGGGTAGTTTTTGCTTCTTAAGTTCCCTCAGGGGCACAGAAATCTGCTGCTCAGCTGCCAGCCAAATTCATGAATTTCTGTGCCTCTCAGATTCCTCCTGAAGAAGGTATGACCAAACAGGATCCACAGCTCTGTTGGGAATAATCTCTTTTAAAACACTCACGTGAAGGTTTCTTCAAAGTTCTATGGGCTCTGATTCTTTCTTTTCCAGTACATTATTCTTCTGTAATAGTTTCTTTGGGGCTATTTCTAGCTACTGAGTAGATTGTCATTCTACCATTAGGCAAGATACCACAAAATCCCTCTCAGATGACTGTGTCATTTGAAAATCCTGCGTGAGTAACTGCTTAATGTGAAACCAGTGTACTATATATAGGCCACAAAGTAAATTATGTTTTTTAGCCTCTGTGAATAGATTTTTATAATTTAAAAAAAATATATATGTTATTTGGATTATAAACCCATGATTTGTCATGTTAGCAGAGTTTCCAAGTGACAGGTAGAAACTTAAGCACAAAAGACTTTTACATATGGCATTTGTACACTGCTCTTTTACCCTTTCCCCGGTGGCTGTTGTTACAACATTATGTCAAGTGCCAATGGGACTGTATCATTACGTTGCTATATTGGCATCTATTTCTACTACACAGAGCTTTTAATTCAAGTCCCTTTTTCAGATTTATCCTAAAATTTTAACTACAGAAACCTTTTCCTTTTCAAGGATGATTTTTCATGTCTAATATTTACAGCCACACCAAGATATCCACACATTTTCTTCGAAATATGCTATTCTTTGTCATCACAGAATATCTGCATGGGTATAGTTTACTTGTTGCTGTTTTCCAAAAACTGTTAAGTCCTTGATTGCCCACAATAAGGTTTTATACAGTTTTCTCTACAGCCCCTACAGTAATGGCACAGAGCAAAATAGTTCTTAATAATGTAGTCCTAGCTTTCAGATAACAATATCACAGCACTACTTTGGCATTGATTTTTAATGAGGAGGTAGGAAAAAAAAAAAAAAAAAAAAAAAGGAATGTACATGCTTAAACACTTCAGTGCAAAAGGATAAAAAAAAAGAAAATTAGCAATACTATGAGAAATGTTACTGTAACTTCTTTGTTCTCTTTTACAAATGAGTAAAATTTTAAGAATAAAATGAAAATGTTACTCTACTAATTTGTGCAGTCCTATTCTAATTAGGTTTTTAACCTGGACACTTTTCTATACCACCCAAGTATCACTCAGCAGACTGCCCTGCAGACTGAGCTGCACTTCTCTAAATGTGCATTCCATCCCTCCCTCTCTTTCTTCTCCATGGCAGAAAATGGTATGATATTTATTGTTTAAAACCAAACAGATCAAAACAATTAGAGCAGAACAACCTTTGGACATCTGTAAATTAATTGCTAAGGAACAGAGTCAATATCACCTCCATCCTTAACTGAGAAGGTTTAAAAATTAGTTTCTTTTAATATTATTTCTGTAAGTTCATTTGTTCCAGGGCAATGTGACATTTCAAGCTAATAATATAGCTAATAATATATAATACTGCAGCCCCAAAACTTTATGATCATGCAGGAGATTTGTGCGGTTCACTGAAACATATAAAGTACTCAAGGAAAGAGGATGAAATGGCAATAATTTGAGATGAAGTAGAAGATTAACTTGGGGGTTTATTTTCCTTAAAGATGAAGTTTTCCCTCATACATTGTTATACGCTATAATACTTTTTCTGAAAAAGATGGACAGATTGACTTCGTCACCTTCACTGTAAGATATTTCCCAGATGGGTTAATAGCTATATTCTAACCACTTATTGTGTTTGTCTTCTCTTCCTATATCTCGTTTATATCTTTGAAGAAGATGATTCTTTCCTGCTAGGACTCAATACTTAGTTTATTAAAATTTTGCCGATTACTTAGATCATCTTTACTCTCAAAATTGCTGCTGTGGAGGTGAAGCCCCTTGGAACATTGACTATGGTATGACATTTAAAAATCCCTTAAGTAGTTAATTATATTCCTGGAGAGTTGGGGTAATGACAAGAATACTTAAGAGTTATCATAAAAAATGTAAGAAGATTTTTAGAAGAGTATAAATCAGTCTTTAGATGCAGTCTGTTTTGAATTATCAAAGGCAACAGGGAGGGGGAGAAGGGGGGGTGGAGAAATGAGATAACTCACGTGAAGCAATAACACAGGAAATACAAAACATATGCAAGTTAAACTATCAAAATACACCAACATATTTGCCTTCAAAAAAACTTGTAAACACGTCTCCATGGAGAGCAGAAATAACCATAAGCAGTGACTGGTCACCTGGGACCCAGAGCATGTGGCTCATGGCTGAGCCAAGGCAGGGTGTTGCCCCCATGCCGCTGGTGGAAACAGCTCACAGGTGATGGGGGTGGCTGTACCAGCAGATCAGGCAGGGGGACTTCCAGGCAGGTTGCCCACACCACAGTGTGTTTCCATGCTTGTGGTGTAAGGAAGAATTTCTTTACTCTGAGGGTGGTGAGGCACTGGCACCGTCTGCCCAGAGAGGCTGTGGATGCCCCATCCCTGGAGGTGTTCAAGGCCAGGTTGGATGGGGCTTTAAGCAACCTGGTCTGGTGGAAGGTGTCCCTGCCTGTGGCAGGGGAAGTGGAAGTAGGTGAGCTTTAAGGTCCCTTCCAACCCAAACCATTCTGTGACTCTATTGAGCCGATGTTCTGTCGTGGGCAGGGTGTTCCCATGCAGCATCTGCCAGCACACAGGAGGTGTGGCCCAGTTCCCCCCACTGCAACTGGGATGAGCCTTTGTGACTGGGAGCTGCAAAAGCTCCCTGTCTGTGCAAACACACAGTTGCTGCAGAGCAGCTGGCACCTGCATATAAAAGGTAATCAACTATAAGAACTTTATATGCATTTTAGCATTTAGCATGTGGAGGTACTCAACAGTGACTGGGGTTCTTGTTGATGTTACCTAAAGACCATTATTTTTAAGCTTGCAGTAGCTGGGTACGGTTTAAGTGAGAACTAGGCTTACTGTTGTCATGAGCTTGTGCAGCAGGTTCTGTGCTCTTGCTCTATTTGTCTTGACATTCAAAAATACTTATAGCATAAAGGAATATTCTGGGTGCCACTTCCTACCCCCTACCTTCTAGAAACCCCAGAGCATGGGTGAGTTCCTTTGGACAGTTTATGCACATCAAGTTTTTTCTTTCTTGGCCTGTGACTACCTTTGATACAAAATAAGTTTTGTTTATCACTAATTAAATAAAGAACACTAACAAAATGCACTGATCAAAGTGATTCATTCATCTGCAGAATGATTTTGGCATGTTGCTACTTTGTATGTGGGAACTATTGCAGAAGGAGAGAGACTGTGAATAGACTTAGTGTTTACGTAGTACCAAAGTATAAGGTTGCTCCTTGTCACCAAAACAGCACTGAACCCTCATGATACACTAACATGTGCGTGGTCGCCAATGACACATCATTGCTGCCTACATTAGCACAGCAAAGATGCTTTGTTCTCTGATGTCATGAGTTTCAAATCCCAGCTGGGGATTTACTGACTAAGCCTCAGTGAGCTGCTGTGAGTTCCTTCCCCAAAGGAGATGAGAAATAAAATAGACAGCCTTTCTCTTTTCCGCTTCACTTCAGAAGCACTGCTTAAGCACCATGTGTGATTTCCCTGTTGGTACCGAAATACTACTACAGTTCTTGCTGACAAGATCTACACACACCCATCAGTGGAGAACAAGCTCATCAGCCACCCTAGGACAAGGCATAATAGTGATTCCTCTGAATTGGGATATATAGATCACAGATGAAATCCTCATTCACATAAAATTAGAAACTGCAACTCCATCCTACCATAGCTTGGAGCTGGTAATTGCTCAGCATTTCTGTATAGCAGGCCACTTGATCCTCGGTGCAAATGCAGACAGAGGACTTCCAATTTTGCTGTCTGGTAAACACTTCTTAAATTCCTCTTTTGTGTTCCTGCAGGTTCTTTTCTTTTAGTAACTGTACAACATATATTGCCTGTAGAAGACACTACAATACAGAAGCCTTGTGTAGACACTCATACAGAAAACTATTTTTTCTGCCTTCTTCACTGAGACATGGGTAGTACAAGTGTATCACCAGAGCCCAGGCCAGTGAACTTCTATGTGAGGTTCATCATGCTGAGAACTGAAGCAGAAGAGGACAGTTCAATGTTGACTGTTACCTTACCGGGTGATGATCTCAAAGCACCACACAATGACTGAAGAATTACTCTCACTGTATTCCTAGAAATTAGGTATTGTTACTTCATTGTTAAAGATGTGTAAACTCAGTCACAGAAAATTTGTCATTTGTTCATGGCCACACAGGAAAGAACCAGAAAGAGGAAAAATGACTAGCCAGTGACTTAAATTCTTCATGTTTACTTCTTAGAATAGTTATTCAGTGCATCATCTTGGGCACTTCCTATGCACTTACACAGCCCAGAAAAGTGTTTTGATTCTTCATTCATGCATGGGCAGCACATGAGGATACTTGGGTGAAGTAGATAACTGACAATTTCTCATCGCTGTTGTCAAGAAATGTGTGCTGAAGTCAATTGGTATCTAAGTCAGAGGCCTGGTGTCCCAGAGGGCTGTCAAGAGACTAAGCACCAGCTTGGCTCTCCCTCCATCAGCAGCAATGTGCTCCAGAACTGCTTAACCAAAACTGCAAAGAAAGGAATAATTGTTCCTGGGGAAAGAAAAGAGACTTCAAGTAATGCCTCAGCATGAGAGCATTCAAAATTGCATGAGGTGGGAATCAAAAGAACAAATCTCCAACCTGGTCTGCAGGAATGGACAGGTCTGAAAAAAAATCTAAAACGAGAGGACAGTATGAAACAAGAACAGGCACTGAAATGGGGAGGAATTAGCAGAACAGAGCAGAGTGAATATAGGGACCCCAGGACAGTGTGAGAGAGCTAAGAAAAGTAATAAGCCAGAATCAAAGAAGGAATAAAATCAGTCAAATGAATTGACGGTGTCCACAAAAGTCAGTTAGAAAAAGAGTGACAAGTAATAGAGAAAACCATTTTCTCATCCCTAGCTCTAGAAAAAGCAATGAGAACCCATTTCTTCAGTGTGTGGGGAGAGAGAAGTCCTTTGTAGTTGCACAGAGATTGCAGCACATCAGATGAGGGGGTTATGAAATTTCAAACACATACAAAATCTGTCAGCTTCCTACCTACCACTTCTGGAGCTATGTGCATACCAGGCTAGATGTGTAAGCAGGGGTGTTGCAGGAAAAGTAACTAATGGCTGCATTTAAAATAGCCTTGACCATTCCTATTTTACTGGCTTTGGCTGCAGGGACAGGCACACCCACTGAGGCCTGCTCTGTACTTCAAACATTTTACTGGTCCAACTCTTATGATTAGAGATGAGACTTATTTTTAATTGGAATAACTGTGGCAGTAAAAGCATCCAGGTAGAGGCCACTGTACAAGCATATAAATATGACCATGTTTGTGGCTAACCAGCAACCCTTTCAGTTTCCATATGGAATTAGCCAAAATAAAATAATGTTATGTTATGCTTCTAACCTGTACCAGTGCACAAGGTGCTGTATAATTTTAAGTACACCAAGTGGCAATTAGATTTTGGTGAATTATCAGCTTACATAGGTAGAAATTGCTGCCTCACCTTCACTGAAGATAGTATAGAAGTATACTAGTATGAAGTATAGTATAGAAGAATGTATAAAATGTGTCTGGACAGACTGTTCAATCAGCAACCAAGCAGGGCTTAATCTTGCTTGTTAAAACAGTCCAAACTGAGCATTTCTGCTGACTGCCCTCTCCCTCTGGTGACTGTGAGTCAACCCTAGATTCACTCTTTGACAAAATAAGTCAAAGTTAATGACACAATTATAGTGATTCTAATTAAGCTACACTGTAGATTAAAAAAGCTGACCAGACTTTATTAACGTCATAACAGCCTTGTCAAAACAGGCCTCCACAGGGCTCGTGGAGCACTACACAAAACTCATGGGGCTCCTTGCAGGCTGGCTCACACTGACATGATTTGAGTCAGGAGAGGGCAGTGGCACCAGGCAATGCCCGATCCAGGGATTTTCGTGTCAGGAGCACAAAGGTGGCACATCAATGACAGAGGTGAGGCACAGGCCATGTGGCTCCTGCCAGTGAAACGGAAGGAGAGAAGAGGTGCAGCATTGCAGCAGAGATCTGTGGGGAGAGACTTTCTGCCACAAGTGCTGGTGCCTGGGCTGGGAAACGGTGGTGGCTGCTCTGCCAGGAGGCCCTGGCCCTTCTGCTCTTGCTTTCCCTCCGTACACACCCTCAGCCTCACTCTCCAGGTCTCCCATGTTGAGGAGGGAAAAAGGGCTGGGGTCACTTGCTGAGGAACAGCTCTGGTGGAAGGTGGCCAGCAAGACAAGCACCATGGCACACAGCAACAGCAGTAAAGTGTGTGAAATGAGTCTTAGAAAGGTATGGGAGGAGGCTGGTACTTGATAAGGAGGCTACCATAAAGTCAAGATCTCATGCCTCCCACCCTGACCTACACGGAGCACAAAAGAGCATAAGCATGCTTGAGGTGCAGTGGGAGTGGGCATCAGGGGGTTTCTTCAGGTTTATTATTTTATAAGCTTCTGTGTGTCAGCCATGGATCTGGCCTTAGCCTGACTCACAGCAGTTCAGGGGATGATGTGAGTTACGCTGTCCTGTGTTTAATCCACCTGTGGCTTCACAGACATTGAGGAAGGATGTTATAGTTCTCTCTGCTCTCAGCAGTTTCAAACACATCTCCAGCTGAAGGGGATATTTGAATGAGCTTGGTTACTAAACTGAGAGTTAAGCTCATGCTTACACACTGAAATCAGCTATGTCATCCTGAAGTAAAAATAGAAGGGGGAGAAGAGCAGTTCCAGCTTGCACTGGGTCCTGGAAAATGTATTTATGGACTTCTCTGCTCCATGAATTATTCTGCAGGCTCAGCAGAACTAATTATCCATTGCATTTATTCTTGCCAGTACAGGCATATTATTATTATTATTATTATTATTATTATTATTATTATTGTTCCTCTTCAGGTCTACCATTTGCAATGGAGGCACCACACTGGTAGCAGGGATTAAGTGACAACCAACATTTGATCCTGTTCATAGTGTTGTCCTGCTCTGAGCAAGTTTAGGCAAGGCTTACATCAAAAAGCTAAAAACCAAGCTGCACATGCAGCCTGCAGAAGTCATGTGCGAAAGACATTGAGAGGGGAGGGAAGAGGACTGATACAGAGATCTGCCCAACTCTGAAGATGGATGCTGAGATGGTTCTTTTTCCATGTGTGCCTCCTACTTCATCCTAATGGTTTGGCAGGGAAAAATAACCAGTGCCAGAATGAAAAAATATGTTCACATCTCTTTAATCCATTCCCAGCTAAATCCCCATCATTATCTGCAGCCAGCACTACATATAATTAAAGGGTTTATTTTTGTGTTACAAAATCTCTCCATAATTATGGAGTGTTTGCGAAGTGCAACATTTCTGTGTGTATGTTTGAAGAAGTGAGGACCTGACATTTTCTCTATTTCCCACTATATCACTTACATTTTCCTTTCCATCCACAAACCATTAGCTTCACCCCTTCTGGCATGCAACTAGCTTAGTTAGGGTAAAATAAAAAATAAAATAACAATAATAATAAAAATCAAAGATGAAACTGTTTCTGAAAGCACCCTCAAAGACAAGACACCATTTTTGCTCTGTGACAACTTTCTCATCTGGAAGGTTGGGATACTTTGAAATAAAAAGTATTGACATGAAACTCAGTTCAGAGCGATGAAAAAGCTTTCCAATGATTTTCTATTTTGCTGTCAAACTGTTACACAACTGTCAATTAAAATTCCTTTACATCATTATCACAGAGAAACCACTGAACTTCAGGTGATGGGAGAGTCCTGCAGGTTCTCTTCCCTACTAATTCAGGTCCCCCATCTGTAAAGGATGCTGTCAGGAGGATGAATTCATACTACCAAACAGAGAGACTGGAGCAGTTGGGAAAACAAAAACAAAAACAAACAAACAAACACAAAAACAAAAAAACAAACACAAAAAAGGAACCAACCAACCAACCAAAAAAACCCAAAACAACAAAAAACAAACAAACAAACAAAAAACAAACAAACAAACAAAACAAAAAAAAGCCACCAACCTACAAAATTTAGAAATGAAAGGACTATCACACATAAATATCAATAGCTAGCTTGAGACTTAC
Organism: Anser cygnoides; assembly: GCF_040182565.1. Classification (NCBI taxonomy): domain Eukaryota; kingdom Metazoa; phylum Chordata; class Aves; order Anseriformes; family Anatidae; genus Anser; species Anser cygnoides. The sequence continues at coordinate 61,641,625 of NC_089875.1, read as the reverse complement.
AGGATCATTAAGAAAATGAAACTTGCATTAAAGTAATTTGCAAGATAGATACTAGTGATGTTTGGTTTATATTTGCCCAATATGCTTCACAAGCTGTCCATTAAGATTCCTCAGAAGTGATTATTTTATTCCGTCTATTTGTGGAATGTTTAAAATGGGATTTAGGTTTAACTATAGTGTTAGTAAAATACAAAAATAAAAGGAGTAACAGTAAAAAAGAGATTGCAATGTTTGAATTGATAATAACGACCTCACTTCTTAACATCTTAAATCTTAAAGCGTAACAAAGTAGAAAAATAAAGATATGCACATACATATACTCTGATCTTTACAGATATCAGTCTATTTTATTACTCTGTTTTATATGAGCTTACTTTCATTGTAGACTTAACAATGAACTACAAAGTTATTATGAAAACTGTGCACATCACCGCTTTGTTTGCTCCTATCAGTTCTGACAGGAGCTGATGGTACATGAATCACTTGTAATTTTTTATTGAAATGTCATTACTCCTTTAGCCTGTGTGATTCTCACATCTTGATTCACAGAACATCCATTTTCCTAGTGAGAAGCATTCATAATTGTCATACCTGTAAACTGAATTGCTTTGTCTACAAAACCTTTTCAAAAAGAGTAATTTAAATTTGACCTAGTAAAGTATCAAGTGTTTCTTATCTGCCAACAATGGTATTCTTCTTATCAAGTTATGCAGTCATTAGGACAACTCAGAAATAACATGCCTCTGTGTTATCTAGTACAATGATGATAATTATTATTTATTAGTATTGTGGCTATAATGTGGTCCCTGAAGGCTTCCTGTAATTGAGGTTACCACTTTCAACAGTTTAATCACTTGAAGTTCTTTTGACAAGAAACTATATAATTACCTAATTAACTGGGAAGGGATATAAGTATTTCATATTTCTCTTTGACAAAGACAATAGAAAGTGTCCCTCATTTTAGATATTTTTCTTTGGCAAGAGTAAGACAGTGGTAAAGGAGCCCCTGTAAAATTATTTTTCTCCAAACAGACTCTTCATAGCAAGCCAGAATCGGGCACAGAAAACTCATTGCTGGCCTAAAGAGCACTGTTTTTCAGAACATTCCTCTGCTGTTCCTAATGCACATACTTAAGCTGCAGCAAACGTCACTGTAGTCAACTGGGACCCCAACAAACAGTTATAAGGCAACTATTTCCTGTGCTCATCGTTTCTGTGACACAGCTGTAATTTCAACGCAGGAAAGTTTTCCCAGGCCCTCTTCATTGCCTGAACAGAAAAACAAGATTAACTATGGAACTGTTGGCTGTTTTCTTGCCAGAACTCTCCCTAATTTTCTGACTTTTTAAAAATGTCTGTTCATAGGCTTTAAGTTTAAGTAAATGGATTAGTTATTGGCAAAATAAATTTCTATAGATGCAGTTCTGATGGCATAATTTTAATGGAAGAGTATGCTTGCCCTACACACAGTGCTCATTTTATACAATATTCTTACATCATGGGTTAAAAGATGTGTGGAGAGCAGTGACATTTACCTAGCCATGGTTTAGAAATACTGTACATTAACTGGGGTCACTAAATAACATGATTATGAAACATAATCTTTCAGCTGGGATAGGAATTAATCATGTGGGTGAGTACATTTTGCCCTTTTATCCTACCTTTTCAGTCATATTATATTCTCTTATGAAAAGTCTTTTAGGATGACTTTTTCTTGGCTCCTTGGATCAGTATTTTCCTGAATACAAAGTGGATGGAAAAAATTAGCAACTTAGAAAAAGGTATTTACTTTAGTGTTATCAGTATCACAAGATACAGGATATCAGAGAATCAAGCTTTTCAAAACTTCTCGCTAGATAAAAAGAGCTTACTTTCTAGAGAAAAGCCTGTTTTACCAGCTTGACTACACCTTTTCTCCCTTCTTTCTGCATTATCTCTATTTAACCAAATTGGCTATTGAACAGCACATGGCTGAACAAAACAAAAAATCCAACAGGTCAACAGAGACCCTTGAATATTTCTTGCATCTGAAATGAATTTGTTCTGGCCAGCTGAGTACATTTATCCAGTTAGGGAGCAGTTAAAGAACCATGTGCCTTACCTAGCCAAGCAAGCCTAAGGAACATGGCTCACATGCAAAGGATATCAATGAATCTATTCATTGGGATTTTAAAAGCATCCAGAGGCATCAGTCAGGTCTGGGAGCCTAATGTGCTATTCAAACGCTGAGCATAAAGCACCTTCTACTTGCAAGAGCTCACAGCCTAATTAGACAAGAGAAGCAAACCAATGTAGAAGACTACACACAAACACAATACCGTGAGTTCAAGTCTCTTGTAATTCACTCCCAGTCTCTGCAGAACAGGATGAGGAAATGTTCTAAGTGTAGACCTTTCTCCCATTATCCTGCAGCTAAACATAAAGCTGCAATGAGCTCTGTTACTGAAATAACACACCACCAACAACACTACACTGGTTGAGAATTTGCTTTCAGGACCATCAGGGTAATGCTCACATTGTCTGTATACAATCAATTGCCCAAGCTGCATAAACTGCAAACACTCGGTGAAAATTGGTCAATATTTTATCACAGGTCCAGACTAGCTGGTGCAGAGAAACTACCTTTCATACTCAGCAAAAAGGGATTGAGCCACAACAACAGACACACAGATTCCTGAACATACCTAGAGCAAGCTCAAAATCAGTGCCAGCCTTATTAAGTGTATTCTTCAGCAACCTACTAAGCATCCTCTCCAGTCAGCTCATATACAACAGTAATATCTGTGTGGCCTTCCAGTTGTTGACAGGTGTCAAGACAGATGTTAACTTTACCTGGGGATACTGTAATCCATCCCCAACAGAATTTCATGAGCATTGCTAAAACCTATCATCTTTCTACATTAATAGTGATATGCATAGGTGAAATGAGGCAACAAACTTCATACAGACTTGTTGCAACATGTAACTACCTATTGCAAAGTTCAACGGGTTTTCATAGATATTTTTAATTAGTACTAATATGGTTTCAGAGCTTTCATGCGTCTGCACAGAACTCTTCCAGAGATTTTGCTTAGGCTAAGCATGAAGAAGTATGAAGAAGTATGAAGAAGTATGAAGAAGTATGAAGAAGAATACATAAGAGAAAGTTATATCGTCCTTTAAATTGTGATGGCCATTCTAGCTTTTTATAACATACAACGAGTAAATAATCTGTCTTGTTAGTATTATGTTCATGGTTCATAGTCCATACTGTTGTTTCAAACAATATTATTCTCTCAAAACTTTGTTGTGTTAAAAACCTACATGCACATATCAACATGTAAACACACACAGAGTTCTACTACAAGTTTTTCTGTTAGGACAGCTACCAGCTAGAAAGTACTGCATCTACCAATGCAGCTCAGCATATATGTATTATGGATTCCAAATTATGGAAAGAGGTTAGAGCTCTGAACTTGACTGCCACAGGTGACTGCCACTAAAAAAAGGAGAAGACTGTAAGCATGTCCTTTGAAGACTTGGTCAATGAGTTTCTGCTTACCGTGAGCTTACAACCCTCTGGAGCTTTATATTTTTAAAATCAACCAGTGAATCAGCAACCAGCACATTGAAGTGCGATCTTAAATCTTACATGAGCATAGACATTCCATCACCAAAGCAGAGGAAACTGTCTCTTGGCAATACATATACAGTTTCTGCAGAGCTTAGGCCTTGTTTTTCCAGTGCTTAGGGCAAATATTATGCTCTGTTTTAGATCCTTTACACATTACATGGGAGATGCCATGAAATATCAATGTGAGTGTTCACAGGCACAGTGAAGGAAAAAAATAATGCTTCAGTTGGATCAGACGCCACCACCAGTCTGATTACAAGGTACAACAAACACCACTCTGGTTGCTTGTCCCTCCAGCACCTTACCACTGAAGGCAAAGCAAAAATTCCACCTTGTTCATTATACCCCTAATTCTTCTAGCATAGGAAGCTGACGAAAGTTTGCACCATGTCCAAAACTTTCACAACGCCCTTGAGTGAACAGCCTGGCAGCGGACCTCCTGGCTGCAGCCGGGTCAGTATGTTCAGATGTGATCTGGTCTTCTTGCCAAAAACCAGCATACTCTGGAGAGTCCCCTTGTCCTCAAAATGACTCCAAAGAGCACTGATGTGCAGGATACAAAACAGGGCGGCTTTGACAGAAGAGATTGAGAAAGCTCTGCCGCAAAATTACATTTAGCTTGGGAATTATAAAACTCTCTAAAAAAGAGACTATGAGGATATAAGGCTAAATCTCTAAATGTTTAGACAAGTTCTGTCAAATAACTCAAAAAGTTTTCAGCCCTATCAGTCATGCTCAGAGATAGCAGTCTTTTATAATCCCCTTTACATCATCATGAGGTAAACTGGTTAAAATCAAGAAGCAGCACACTTTGATATTGATGAGACTATAGATTCGTAAATTGATTCATGGAATACCCACTGTTCTTTATTTCAGATTATAACTTCCTTTTGAGAAGGGACCGAGTATTTTGGCTTTCTCTAAAGTTTCAGACATTTATATCACTGTCCACATAACCTTTAATTCTTTTGTATTAAAATGATATTTAAAAATGAATTGCAATGCGGTATAATGTTAAATTATAAAACCTGAAGTTGCCAGATAGCAAAATGTAATATTCCTGTCAAACTGCATAAAGCACTAGGGCATGTATCAACAAGGGAAATGGCAAACTTGTGACCATGCCTTCATTACAAAGGAACTGTGGAAAATAATTTCAGAAGTTTTTAACCCACAGTAGGTGCTAAGTTAACTGGAAAATCTAGATATAGCTGTCTCTGGGAGGAAGCTTATGTCTGAACTGAGATAAAAACCTGATGCAAAATCTTAGATTTATTCAAGTTCAGGATGGTTTTACTATTTGCTTGAGTAGGCTTTTAACTACTGACCTTCATTTTGGCATCTGGAAAGTCTGGCTTCAGGACTGGGGTTGGTAAGATCCCAAAAACCTATCCTTGAACTCTTCAGAAAAAGTGGTTATGCAAGACAGGATCTTCATGTCACCTAGGGCTAAAAGACTTTGAATATCAGCCAAAAATAGATGTTGAATACAAAGCTTGTAATGGTCTTCAGCACAGTATCATGAAGATTTAGACACCATTCAAAATATCCAGTGTAGTTAAAGTGAGAAACTAAAGAAAGAAAACTAATCTTTTCTTTATTTGTGTTCCACAGCATTAGGAGATCACAGCAAAAGTCACTATTTAATTCAGTCCCTTACAGCTTTGCCTCTATTTGTGTGGACCAAATCATAATTTGCTGAGCCCACCATGTGAAATCTAGGAGCAAATAAGCTGTCCCCTTGAAGTTATGGTTCTGACAGCTTGCATTACGAACATTTAGGAGTTTGTGCCTTTTGTATCTAAATATTGAACTTAGCTTTTCAAACAGTGGCTGTGAAAGAATTCATTCCTTACTTCAATATTTTTAAAAATTTCCCCAGATTTACTTACTACAATAAAACAATAAGAGAGCTGTAACAATAATAGCATTTTTAGTACCCAAAAATATTTTAAGTGAAATTAACAGCAAGGATGATGCATGCTCCAGATAATTGTATCCAATGCTCTGCTGTAAGAGCTACTCAGTGAATGAAGGAAAATGACGAGAACCTCTATTTGGACTGTTTGGTTCAATTGCCTTATGTAGGTATTTAACAAACAAACAAACAAAAAGTAGTCACTGTCCTGAAATGAATACAATAAATTGTCCTTTGCAACAAGCATCAAAGTATTCTTCTGTCACCTGCACAGAATGCCTATCAGTCAGCTGTAAACCCGAGGAACAACACTGAGTGCCTATGGCACTCACCTTGCAAAACTGCAATTGCACAACATATGATGGTCACCAAAGAAGGACAAGGGAAAGGGCAACAGGTTCATTTGGCTACTTATCAAGGCCTTAGTATAATTATACAGTGGGATCTTGCTGTGTTAATATGCCTTAATTAAACTGAGTTTGCTTTTGTGCTGTTGGACCTACCACAAATTCACATGTATAACTGCAGAATTAAACTATGAAATTAAATTATGTGAAAACAAATAAAATTTTATTTTATTATCATTGTTACTACTACTGAACTCAGGACCTCTCTGTCTGTTGCCTGAATTCCATGCTGCCTAAACTGTATAGGTCTTTCTCAAAGTCTTCTTATACAGTGTTTCAACTGTACTCTTAAGGAGAAAAAGATACAAACTCACCACCTCTGTGAATAGGGTGTAAACTCTCAAAATACGACTTCTGTTTTTCTGAAGGGCATGACAAATTATTATAGACTAAGATGCTGAAATGGCACTAATTGTGTGGCTGAGGCTTGCTGGGTTTTGATGACAGTGTCACATGCTGCCAAGCTGTTTCAAAACAGTCATTTACACAGTAGCAGCAGTTACAATGTGAATCCCAGATTAGATGACTTGCTGTTTTGAGGGATTTTTCTTCAGGGAATGGTATCTGAAGGCCTGATGTGAAAAGGAAAAAAAAAAAAAAAAAAGTGGAGAAAAGTGTGGGAAACCTGTTTCAAGTCTTCAGTATTGCAGATGAAGTACATAAAGATCAGAACAGAAATTAAGATCAGAATATCCAGATCTGATTCTGGTTAGAAAAGTTACAAAGAAAAACTTGTGTTATGTAGGCATTATAAAGGTTATTTTAGTACATAAAGTGTCTAATACATATTGTATTTGTATATACTATGTCTACTTTTGCTTCCAGCTAAAAAGAAAAATCTGTTTTACCTATAATGATAAAATATTGTACTTTGCAAGTAAACTAGGTACCTGGTACCTACTAGAAAGTTTGGAATTATACCAGTACTACTATCAGACCTTAAGACTGAGTTGTGTTAACTATGCTTTCCAAACATTTTTCTAGAAGTATGTTTCTTCTCTATGTTATACTATTGGGTGCTTACTTTCATACCGATTATGAATACTATGGTTGTATTTTTCTTTTACAGTTATAAATGTACAATATTAATGTTTCCCGTTGTTAACACTTAAATTTTCCTGTTTTCAAAGATATGCCAGCAAACAGACTTACCCATGGACACCTTATTTTACAGTGTATCTCTACTAGTGCATATGTTTGTCTTTATTCAGTATAAAAGTATTTAAATTTTAAATAAAAGTATTTAAACTATACATTTAAGGTCTAAGCAACACTTTCCACTAGATAAATAAGCTGCACTTAAGAAATTTCTTGATCTTAAATAAATAAATAAAGTTTTGTTTATTTGACTAGCTTTTTTTTTTTTTTAAACTCTATATTTATGTACATAAGGAACTAAGAGGGAGAAAATATATGGTGCAGTTCCTCCAAGACACTTAGTTACCTAAAATCATTGCTGTGGATCAAGCTAGTTCAAGGAAGATAGCTCCTCTAATGAAGGAGAGATCTTCTGAAACAAGCTCTGAAAAATGGTTTCTTTGCTCCCTTACTGCTACATAAAAGAGGAAGAAAGCTTAATCCATCTATGATGCATCTTGAAAGGGGAGCCAACATGCTGAGCTGGCCAGAACATGCAGATCGTTGTTTGTGGGGATATGTACTGGGGTAACATGAAGACATTCTCTGCCCTATGGTCTCTGCTTAACTTGCAAGTAAGTATTGTCAGTTTCACAAAGTCCTGCTAACTGAGGGAACAAGCAAATGTAGCTGACATTGCTGTTTAAAAAGGGCCACAAAATAACAGCTCAACTCTAGGATTTCCCAAGTAGACAAGTCAAGATGAAGACTAGACTTGCTGTAGGACAGATTGAGACAACAAAAATGTTCACAACTATTTACCAAGATTTGGTCTTCAAGGACATGTAATTCTTTTAGTTGGAAGGTGAGATTAAAAGCAGCTGACACACTAGCAGAAAAACAAAAATGAAGAACTGAAAGATTTGGGTGAAAATATAGTGATGGGTATAACTAAACAACTCAAACAGAAGGCTGGGAAATCAAATTTCCTCAAGAAACAAACAAACAAAAAACCACAACCAACCAACCGACCAACCATAAATAAACACCAACCCCCATGGTGTCTTGTTCAGCACTGAGAAAATTGTAGAAAATATTATATATATTTAAAAAAAAAAAAAAAAAAGAAGAGGAATAACAAAGCATGGCACACATACTTTGTAGAGATTTCTCCTTTTCTCCAGGCACCATGTTAATGAGGGAAAATGAGAAAGCTAACTACTACTCTCACTAGCTCATGTTGTCTCTGCTTCAGAGAGCTACAGCCTTCATATTCACTTCTTCTCACAGGCATCCTGAGAAAGCTCTACAATAAAACCCTCATCAGGTACCAAGAGGAATAAAATTATTTGACAGTGAGTTCTCTTATGTAGTAGTCAAAGTGTGTGGCGTAGGAAACATGACTCCCATGTTCCTCTACACACTTCGGTGCTAGTGGGACACGTCAGTGTCTGCGGACCCTGGTGTCCCTCATATCTTGTGACACATCCACTCTATGCCACATGATACCCACTAGGTGCACCTTCATGCCATGTTAGAGGAGGGTGAACATGTCTTCACGTGCACCTCTTTCAAAAAGAATCAACTTGCAGCTGGATTGTCCCCATCATAGTTTGCAAGAGCCTTTAAAGGGAATATTGGCAGCTTGTTTTTCTCAACTTACTGTCATGACACTTTTCCCTGGGATCTTTCAAGGCACGGACACAATGAGGACCAAAGCTTGTGTTTGCAGTGATGCAGTCATCCCTGGTGGAACCAACCATCGGACTATGGATGGCTGTAAACACTGCAACAGTTGTATACTTTTTTACAAAACAGGGCTCTGGTTTTAAATAGGACAGTAAATGAGAGCAATTAATAACAGGTAGCAAAACTAATCAAGTGGCAGACTGTGAGACCAGTGAAAAGATGATATAATAATTAAAAAATGTTAAGTTTATGTGGTGATGGACACCCAAGATATGTACACATTTTGAAATATGTTTGGATTCCTTATAATCTCAGGTTTCTGAGTCCAAAATCTTATAATCTCAGGTTTCTGAATTCAAATCTGCCTGTATCACTAAGTTAAAGGGAGAAAGGATGGATACACCAGAGTAAGGGAAAAATTAAACAATGAACCTCATAACCATTTCTGGACAGATTGGAGAGCTGGGCAATCACCAACCACATGAAGTTTAACAAAGGCAAGTGCCGGGTCCTGCACCTGGGACAGGGCAACCCGACTATACGTACAGACTGGGCGATGAGACGCTGGGGGGCAGCCCCACAGAGAGGGATCTGGGGGTTGTGGTTGACAGCAAGTTGAATATGAGCCAGCAGTGTGCCCTGGCAGCCAGGAGGGCCAACTATATCCTGGGGTGCATCAAGCACGGCATTGCTAGTCGGTCGAGGGAGGTGATTGTCCCGCTCTACTCTGCGCTGGTGCGGCCTCACCTCGAGTACTGTGTGCAGTTCTGGGCACCACAGTACAACAAGGACATTAAACTGTTGGAGAGTGTCCAGAGGAGGGCGACGAAGATGGTGAAGGGCCTAGAGGGGAAGACATGTGAGGAGCAGCTGAGGACACTGGGCCTGTTCAGCCTGGAGAAGAGGAGGCTGAGGGGAGACCTCATCGCAGTCTACAACTTCCTCACGAAGGGGAGTGGAGAGACAGGGGACCTATTCATTGTAAACACCAGTGATAGGACCCGCGGGAATGGTGTTAAGCTGAGGCGGGGGAAGTTTAGACTGGACATCAGGAAGAGGTTCTTCACAAAGAGGGTGGTCGCACACTGGAACAGGCTCCCCAGGGACATAGTCTCTGCACCAACCCTGTCTGAATTTAAAAAGCGATTGGACTGTGCACTTAGTCACATGGTCTAAACTTTGGGCAGACCTGTGCGGTGCCAAGAGTTGGACTACATCATCCTTATGGGTCCCTTCCAACTCGGGATATTCTATGATTCTATGATTCTATAATTTGGGACATCACAGGGGAGAGCGACAGGAGAAAACAGAGAGAAGGAGGAAACATAAAATTATGAGTGATATAATGGGAAAGGGAGGGACCATCAGGACACACTACCACAGAAGTATGCTGAGAGCAATACTTTTCACACTTGCAGAAACATGAAATGACAAAGCTACCATCATTGATGTAGGATCACTGTAAGCCTTGGAGCAAAAGGGTTCCTTATGGAGCTGTGTAGGTCACCACTGACCTGCTGGAGAGACATGTTCCTGTCTTTCCCCTCAAACACTGCTGCCTCAGAAGCACAGCATGGTAGTACTGTGCTGAGGGAGGCTAGGCTTAGAGATGATCCCACTGATAATAAACAACATAAGGGAATGTGGCAGGCCAAGCTAACCCTGAAGCTCTGGTCTAGGACTGCCAGTGTTACTGCAGGTTCATGTAGGGTGAGCAGAGGGCTGGGGAAAAGATGAAGAGATTGCATCTACAGAATTATTTATTATACTCTAGAGTTATAAACAAACATGTGAGAGCAAGTACATTCCAAACTGAAGTACATTCATCATTACTGTTAGCAATAATAATTAAAATAATTCTTGGCGTTTCCAATAGGAATGCAAAACTCAGAGGAAAAAAAAAAAAAAGAATCCTGAAAACATGAGAATATTATAATGAATTTACCTTCACACAAATCCTGTAAAGTAGGTAGCCTTATCTGCACATTACAGAGGAGGAAACTTTGGCATGGAGAGATTGTGATTTGCCCAGGGTCAGGCAGGAAGTCCAGGGAACAGCTGAATAGAGAACCAAGCTCGTGAATTCCAGCCCTGTGTTTCAGTCACAAGATCAGTTTTCCTTTCCTTCATTTGAGAATTTCCCATATAATTAAGTTAGGCAAATCCATAATTATGGATTTGAAAGTACCCTTTATACCATCTCCCAATCCAAGGTATTCAAAATTACATGGGAACGGAAGTCTGATAAAGGAGCTTTTCTGTGCTTTCTTTATATACCAGGAGGAATCTTAAGCATTAAACCAAATAGTTTTTAGTGGCACATCCACTATCAAGACTTAGAAAGAGGTTCTGGCACAGAGATTAAATCCAAAACATTTTGAGATGCATTTTCAGCTCCAAGCGTGTACCTTTTTCATTCTCTCCCTGGATAGATGCATGTTTAATTACACCTGAGAAGCTGCACCGCTTTTCACAGGGAAGCTGGGGAACCCTGCCCCAGAACATATTGCCACTTTGTACTTGAGGCAACTGTCTGGAGGCTGGATAAGGTCCAGGATCCTTTCCACCAAGACAGGACTTGAAGATTGCTCATCCTAATGAGTGGAGGCTTTCAGCATTAAGGAATTTCTCAACAGGTGGAAATAGTCACTGTCTTCCTTGTTTTGCCTGCAGCCTAATCTGGTAATGATTTTCAGGAAATTCTTACCAGTTAAGATCTCATGGACAAGCAAAGGCAGGAAAGATTCGTTTCACTTGTGAAAGCCCTTCTGCATGGGTTTGAGATGGGCTCCCAGCTGCACAGCACTGCAAAGGCAGTTGTAAGCTCTGCTCAGCCCCCATAGCAGACACATAGGTTGCATCTAAACTATCTGGCACAATTTTCTGGACCATCTGCAGGTTATTAACCACGATGGTGCAGCAGCATGCCCTGGCAATTTTGTATGCCTGCAATATCATGCCAGCAAGCCCTTTGCAGCTTCTAGGATCTGGGCTGGTAGTTCTGCACAGCACCGTGCTGTGGCATGTGTGTGTGCCAATCATCTGAAGCCAGGTTGGAGATCTTTTACCTATGACTGCATTGAACACAGAGTAAGCTTGGACACCCAAGTGGTGTTACAGAGGGAAGTGTAAGGGCCAAAGGACTTCAAGTTTACAAGGCTAAGAACAGCAACAACATGTTTTGAGGATGTGATTTTAGATTTAATGGCCAAAGGTACCAGTCAGGTATCTGAGTCTTCTTGCAGCTCTGACTTGAAGCCTTTCCTAGACCACCACCAAAGCTGTACCAGAAGTGGGAGAAAGACTATAATGAAGCTATTTACTTTTATTTTACACTTCTTACCTAAATACCTAATTTCATACACATTCTTCTTCCTTTAAAGCTCTTTACTATTTTGATCCAATAATGTCTTATTTGTATGCCTCTGCACTTGATGTGTCTTGTAGCAGCTTCACATTCAGCCATGGCTGAATGACACTGCTGTCACAGCCTGCTCATAGCTAGACAGAATAATCTTCTTCACAGTAGTGCATATTCATCTCAGGGGAGCCTTGCTTGTTGCAAGTCCTGTTCTGATATAACACTATTTTTAACTGCATGCTGTATCACACACATCATCTAGTTTATCATCCATGTTTTTTATCCTGTTTGACAAACAATGCTCCTCCAGTGTCTCTTTAAGCTACCAATGTGCTTCTGTATCCATAGTATCCCTCACATACAGATAAACAGTGTGTGCTTCCTTTCCCATATCCTCCACATCTTTCACTGAAAAAAACAGTCAAGCTGGTCTGACAGAGACTCAAATCCAAGAACTAGACCCCTTGATGTCTAAGATCAGGAGCCAAACTCTATCCCTGTGAAATACCACTGAGGCTAGCAACATCCCTACAAAGAGGAACTTGCCACCAGATTTTTCTTTTTTACACCTGAAATTAAAATTTGACTTAGCACAAGACAACATACAACATGCACAGAAAGTGGAGAACAATGAAAAGAGGCAAAACAAAGAGGCTTCTGTGAAGAGTCACTCTACCATATGTTAGTCTCCCCACCAGTCCTGGGCAGCACCATGGAGTGAACCACGTATCACTCCAGCTCTGGGAGCAGGCAGCCACGTTAGCTGAGGGACACATGACACACCAAAGGGACAACTTGCAGCACCCAGGGGGATGTGCTGGTATCACAAAGACAACATGCAGAGCAGCACGCAGTGTTACTGCCTCACATGACCTACTGTAGCCTCAGATCAGCTGATGACATCTCTGGTCAACAGAGAGGCTATCTTTAATCTTTCCTCCTCTGGGATCATATATTAAACATGTGAGCATGGCCCTCAACATCCCAAGCAGGAAAGCACGTCTACAGCTTTCACTTGGCTAAATTCTTGTTCCCCCAGTAGTGACAAGGATTCCTCATGTGACATCAGAAAAATCAGTTCATCTCTCTTGTTGCCAGTTATCCCATCTGAAGCAAGAATATTAATAACTCTTGATCTCACGTCAGTGTGTAGGATTTACTTACATCTGTACTCCTCAGATGATTTGCAGTTTCTAATCTAATTGTTGTTTCTAGATATTTTACATTCTCTGTGAAGACAGACAATTAGAGATCAGAAAAGTAGCAAATCCATGAAGACTAATAAGAGGGAAAACAATACTTTAACCTCAGAGAAAAAGGACCTACCATAACAGCCTGTGCCAGGAAAAGCCAAGGCCTGAAACTCTTACAAAGAGTAACGGTTTACTCTTTACACAGTTCATAGTAGCTACAGGGACTACTCAATGAATTAAATGCCAGCCCATGTAAATGTATTTATCTTGGTCCTAGGAGTTCCAGGATCATTTGATGTGCTTCATGAAAGGCCTGTGCTGAGTGTCTTTTGCAGGGAAGGCAATGGTGATGAATGCTGATGAAGCTGCTGTGACTGCTGTTGTGGGTAACATCATACTTCATCTCTGCAGCCCCTCCCTGGGCTGCACAAAGAAGGTGGGCTGGAGCTGCCTCCCACTAGTCATGATGGATGCAAGGGCCGTGGCACTGTCTGCCATGGAAAACAAAGCAGAGCAAGAAAAACTATCCCAAGGATAAAACCAGCCAGCCTGCAGAAGTGGCAGCCCTGCTGAGCTGAAGCAAAACCAGGATAAGGCATCTTGTCTGCTTAGCTCTGCGAGGTCTTGTTGACATCCCCCATAGCCTTTAGGCTTCCTTTGCTCTACAAGGTTCATGCTGTTGGAGAACCACACTACGTCACTTGAGAAAGGCTGGCTGCAGTTCCCCATGCCCGAGCTGCAGGGAGGACTTCTGCCCCCACCTAGGACGGTGCCAGCATTGCTGGCAGGTCCTCCCGCACAGGTGAGTCACGTCTGAGTCACTTGTCCCTGCGCCAGGAACAGCCAGCCTTCTCTCAGGGAGCAGAGCACACTTTCTCACTGACACAAAGCTAAGCAAAAAGGACAAGTGAGGCATCAGCGTGCATGTGCTCCCAGCCAGGTCTCCCAGGTGTTAAAACATCAGTGCCTAATAACGTCTTGGAGACCGGTGTAAATTAGCTGTTTCCCCCACCCCCATTGACTTCATTTTTCTTTCACCTCTGAGAAGGAAATTCTCCACAGCCAAAGCCTGGAGAAGCGCTGATGGAAGATTAGAGGCAGCTGTTGTCAGCTCCAAGGCCTTCTGCTGGATCAAAGTGCTCAAGTCATGCAACATTAATAATACCCTCCAGGAAGTCACGAGGGAGCACCTATCTCCAGAATAACAAACAGGTCAGCCCACGCTCTTTGTTGGTCTCTTTCGACTGGGTTTGTAAAACCCCAGACCATTCTCCATGAACTTTCTTGCTGAAATACTCACTTACACAGGCCACTGACTTTGCAAAAGAAAACCTGTCCGCTTTCTATATTGATGGATATCTATCTACCAGGATGGGCTGTGTGTGCCTTTCTTAATGCTTGAAGAAATTCTGAGCAATTCTGGATGATTGGCCCAGTGAGGCATTATTTTGAGGTGACTAGTCCAGATGAGGTCGTAAGGCCTCATATTCTACTCTTGATAAATAACCCCCAAATGACCCTTTAAAGATGGCATTACTCTAAATTGGCTGCAGAGGAAAGTCAGCCTGATACATCTAGGGACATTCATTCCAACTTTCTTTAGGGAGTAAAGGTGAGGTATTCAAAATATATTCCTTTTTTATGGCTCCTTTCTCACAGAGACATTTAGAATGTGTCATTCACATTTCAGTAGCCCTTTGACCACAGATGTCTGGTATATTTCTAACAAGAAGAAATACAGATAGGGAGTGAATCCTGGTTTGCCTTCCACTTGATGACCAACATAGAAGAGAATGCCAAAGAATACAAAATTTGGCAAGTGGAACTATAAGGCCATTCTTGCACAAAGCAAGGTTGATGTAAGACCCTGTGATTTGAGCATCTGAGAAGAAATGAGTGACTTGAAAAGCAGAATCCTACTAACGTCTTTCTCCTCAGAGGAAGCATTTCAGACTATGGTAAGGTCAAGAAACCTGTATGGGATCTTCAGAGTGTCCTTCACCAGATCAGTGGTGTTTCTGCTGTCTGGAAGAGCAATCCCTCCTCTCTCTGCAAAATAAATATCTTTCAACTTCTCCCTTTGAATTTGTCATTACCAGCACACTCAGAGAAGTCTCCAAATCACCTTCAGTCCTCACTTGGAACCCTTAATTGACAAAAACAAACAAACAAAACAACAACAATAAAGTCACAATAAATGTTCCGATACTTTATCAATAGATAGGAATTGCTGTCATGATACAGAGCAGAATGGGCCAAGATCCCCTTTAACACATCCCCATCCATGCAAGGGGCTAAGGAGCTCCATCACCAGCAGTCATGTTGCATATCAGCGAAACTGAGTAACACTGGTTTTCCCTTCAGAAGTCATTGCCTCACTTTTAGCTATTCAAATATGTTGCCATCATTAGTTTATTATTGTGAAGTTAAGAAAGATTATAAACTTGATTTTGTAGATGCAAAACAAGGACAGCAGGAGCTCACTTAACCTTCTTCATGTGGTGCTACAGCACAGGCAAGAATGTCACTCTGAACTTGCAATTCTAGTTCTCTGCTTTAGTTAGGGGACCATACTTCTTATTATAACATGCTGCTCTCTGCCCCAGTGATAACTCTGGAAATCAAGTTGCTCTAAAGCATGTACTGCAGCAATGCTTTCTCTGTGAAGCAATCATATCTTCAGGAACAACATTTTCAGTACAAAGAGAAGCATTATTTACCACAAAGCAGAGGAATAAGATACTACTTATTTTGTGCTCTACATCAAGACAAAAATTATAATCCATCTTCCACCCTCTTGAGCACTCTCAATGAGAGAAGGGAGAACTGCTCTAGAAAACTCACCTTGTAAACTTTCAGTATAATAGCAGTAAAGTTCACAATGTAGCTGGCCTGAATAATGCCCAGTTCTGCATTTACTACTAATCAAGCTATAAATATAACATACTTGATGATTTTACGTAAGCTGCCCAAGTCAAATAGATTACATCACAGGGTCATTCAGGGAAGCTGCTGCTCAGGCCGTGGCACTCAGACTTAAGTAGGCTTGTATTCATTTTTGGTCACCTGGAAACGCTAGCAAAACATGTGATCACAGCTTAAAACACACACTGTGGCATCATTTCCCCCCCACACCCCTTTTTTTTTTTAAGGGAAGAAAGTTAAATTTTTGTTTTAACTTGAACTGTCTCCTGATAAAGAAAGATGAAAAGATAGATAGTGTGCTGGATGCTTCCTCTGTCTGGTTAATAAGCATTTACCCCACACCCATCTAAGTGGAGACATAAACATGGTGAATCATGCTCAGCTATGAAAATGTTAAAACTGAGCCTTTGATGAGGTCTCTTCATATTTTTCCCTCTGGGAAAGTTCCCTAGACTCCTTCTTCAGGAAATAATGCACTATAAATCAGTTAAGCTTCCTTCCATGCATTGCGCAGTCTGTCTCTGCAGGGATTCTCACTTGGGACTCAAGCCCACAGCTGCTGTGCACTGGGGATGAGCTACCCACACAGCCTAAGGACCACCTAACCTGACACACTGTTAAGGCAAGGCTGCAATTATGCTTCAAGGGGGGCATGCTCTGCTACTGGAGGAGGAGGAGTTGGAAGATTTCCCTAAACCGATTCTCACTACCAGGCATATCTCATCCCATCCCCAGCCCCTATTTTGGTGTGCACAAGGAGGTTCTCCTAGCTCCACACAATGCAGAAAGCATTGATAATAGTTATGCTAAGGCCGAGAATCACTACCATTGCAGAGCATGTGGGACTTTTAAAGAGCAACATCCTGCTGCCAGCAGCCATCTACTGTGTTTTAACAGTCAAGAGGACCTGCAATGGATTACTGAGACAAAGAGTTTAAATACTCTTAGAAATATCTAAGAAGTCTGCTGTCTTCTCCAGCTAGCTCTGCCAATGTACTCTGATGAGAAAATAAAACGTTCCTTTCCTAAATGCATGGGACTAATGGTCTAAGACTTTTCTGAGATGAAATAAATATATAAAAATATCCAAGGGGCATTGTATAACACAAGAGAAATATCTAGT
The DNA here is from genome assembly GCF_040182565.1 of Anser cygnoides. Classification (NCBI taxonomy): domain Eukaryota; kingdom Metazoa; phylum Chordata; class Aves; order Anseriformes; family Anatidae; genus Anser; species Anser cygnoides. The sequence goes on along the minus strand of NC_089875.1, from coordinate 61,624,319 downwards.
AACAATTGAGTTTACCAAACTGGAAGATGTTTTTTACTGAAGTGTTTTACTGCCTACTCATTTTCATTTGTCAGACTACGGAAACACTGCTAACAGCTGAACCAAGGCTCTGGGTAGAGTAAGATCAACCACCAATAGAAAAAATGGCCTTTGTAGTACCTGTTTTCAACCACAAAGCAATACACTGTACTATCCAAGACCAGCTGTTGAGGTGGTAACCTTTCTGAAATGCTGGCATGAAGATTTAATGAGGCCTGAGTGTTAGCTGGCACTCAGCTGGTGAAAGTGAGCTGAGTTTGCATGGGCTAGGAAGTAAATGCATGCGTTTTAGCTTAGAAGCCCATCCTGTGAGCCAGATAACCTGCTACTTTGAGAGTGCAGCAGAGGGTGGTTGTTGCTTAGCATAGAATGTAAAGAAACAAGCAAATTCTAATGAAAAGGTGTTGGCTTTTGCCAATAATTCAAGCAACATTGTTTCAGGCAACTCCACAGTTGTCCTATGTGTGCTTTCTTGAGTTGTCATGCAGTAACCTTTAGATTGCAAAATCCCTACTTCCCCCCCTTTCCCTGGCTCCAAGACCATGATGAATATATCACCTGTTTGTCCCACACTGGCTTCTCCACTTCAGACTGGAAAGGAGAACTGTCACCAGGTCATGGTATTGTCATGAAAGCAGCAGCTGAATGTGTTCAAATGTTGGACTTATTGATTCTTCAAGCTTTAAAACCCAACAATAACAAAAAAGTTGGAGCCTTACTCAGTGAAGGGATTTGCTATCTCAAGCCCACCCATTTTTAAATATTTAATCATTTAATCATATTTAATCGTTTAATTGATTCACATTAATTCTCCCATCTGAAATTGTTTTTATTGAAAACAACAGAATATGATTTCCAAGTAGTACAATGGCTCAGAAAACTGGATGCTATGTCACAGGGTCTCTGATGAAAAAGTGTAGGCAATGACAATTTAGAGTTTTACAGTGATAGGGGCAAGGTAAAAAGCAATAGATATGACAAAGAGTCCTATTTCTTGGCCAGTGGGTTATACCTGTCAAACAGCAGGAAAAAGACTAAGAAGGAAATGTGGCTATAGGTATAGCTAAGTCCTACATAAGTGTAATAAAGATCACACTTCAGTACATATGCCCTCAGATCCACGCTTTTTATACCCTTACCCACAACAGATTCTGAGATTAGTTGTGAGGTGACACAGCCCAACCGGTGTTAATTACAGCTTCTGTTGTGAGGCTGACACTTTCTATATCAGGAGCCAAACTATTTCAGCCCTGACCACTGTGGTGGGATCGTACTGCTTGCTTTGTATCAGGAAGTGTTGGCTTTGCATTAGGCACTAAACTCTATTCTACCTCCCAGAGTCAGTGCATTCACCTCAGCTTGAGCATCATATAAGGAGGGCAGACTGTGTCACTCAGTCTCAGATTTGGTTTCATCTTGCTGCCCATGCACTGTGAAAATACTCTTTCACATGTGATCTTGGGATCGGGATTAGCAAAATAATCATGAGGCAGAACAGCAATTCAGAGCAGTTATCCAAGCAGATACAGCACTCTGAAACAGCTCAAAAAGTTCGCTGTAAGCTCTGTGACCCTGGTTTGGGGGAGGCATTGGGGTTGGCAGGGTACATTTGTCATGTCATCCCTGTAGGCATTCCTCCCATCCACAGGTAATCTCCAGAGCTGCTATTGAGGTTTGCCAAGCTAAATAAGACCTACCTCATGTGGAGGTAACCCACTCCGAAATAGATTTCTTCAAGAAGGCTTTGCCCTAAGTGCTTGAGTGATTAAATACCTATAAATAGCTCAAAGAGATGAGATGCAGATAAGCAATGACCTCCCCTCAGGAGACAGTGTCCCACTAACTCAATTCTCATTTGTTGCTTATTAGGCCTGGTAATGAGGTAGAGCATATGGTCATTTAAAATTTGTTATGTGATGTAACCTACCTTTTTGGGTCACCACAGCATGTGTAGAGGAGATACAAGTCATCTCTCTGGATTTCCACATGCATAGGACAGTCTTTCCAGGCAGCACTGTTAGCAATGTAGAAAATTTCTTGTCTGATCGTTTTCTTAAAAAGAAAATAAACTTTTTGCCCATGAGATGTCCTTTGAAGTGTGGAACTCAGGCTCTTGGCTGACATCCCTTTCCTGGCGGACTCGCTTTGTGCATGACTGCAGTAGCACATTGTAATCCCATGGGACCTGCTTTTTGCTCCCTGGTAAACTTTCCCCCTTCAACATGGGAAAACAGATTCACAGTGATAGAAGGCCAGGACATTCTGCATGCTTAAAATCATGAAGCTTTTTAAATTATTTTTTTCTTTCAGTCAAATGCCAAAGAAAAGACTCATGTTAACCCGTGATTATACAACATGTCTTTGATGGCTTGTGTATTTGCCTTGTAGTACCTCCAAGTCAAATATTGTTTAAATCCCCATCAGCTAGCCAAGATATATGGAAGAGACAAGGTTCAGGAGGCCAGCAGTGAGCTAACCGAATTAGCTGCAAAATAACTGGCTGTCACGTTGCCAGGGCTGATGCACATGGATGAGGGGAGCTGTCAGGGGACTCAGCTTCTGCATCCCACTGGTGTCATTTGGGCCCCCTCTGCCATGCCCTGCATCATGCAGGCCTTTGGTCTCTGACCACAAGCCACCTGCTGCCGCCTGCTCTCATGGCCTCTGGCCCTGGGGAAGCTCTCACTGCCTTGCAAATGGAAGGGGAGAATGGACAGACCTCAGTGCATGACAGGGAGGCCACACAAGGAAGCTAGGGAAAGGAATTTAATTACTCATTGTTGCTGGCAGGTGGATTTTTTAAGTGGCAACATCATATTTATGACCTAAGATGACAAACTGGTCTGACCTTCATAATGAATTATGAAGTGTTTTCATCTGGATGTATCCGCTGTGCTAGGTTTAAAAAAACTCCTGGAAATCCTTTCCTACCTTCTCCAGATCAGGCAGTTAGTCTGACAGAGGTGACATTTAATTTTTCTCCTGGCTCTTTTACTCCTTTTTTTTTCTCTTTTTTTTTCTTCTTTTTTTTTTTTTTCTGTGAAAACTGACTATTCTATGTACACTGACTATAGTGTACAAGTGACACTGACATTATGCTGAAGTGATGCCATAGTGAATCAGATACCTTTTAGAAACACTTGAATTTTAAGAAGACAGAAAGAGTAGATTTAACAAAATACATACATACACAAAAGAATAACAGATGAAAAACAAAACTAGAAGAATCTAACATCAAAGGAATATATTTATGTCTGTTTCAATTCAGACCTTGGGCCTGGGGTCCAAACACCCTGAAATAACAAAAGGTAAAAGTTATAAAAGGTGTAATGTAAAGTTGTTGAACTTTATCAGTAGCTTAACTATCACTTGCATGTCTCTGAATCAAGAAGTGGAGAGAATGGTGCTCAGGAGTAGATGTGTGACCCAGTGACAGATATGGAACTAGAAGAGATCTGTATGACAGTGTATGATACAGGCAAATCCCAGTCCTCACCTGCTCAGGCACAGGCAGTAAACATTTAGAGGAGCCCTCAACTCAATTGCTGCCATCTACCACAAAGTACAGAATTCTTTCTAACCTACAGTAAGAAAGTTTGGACCTACAACAAAACAAACTAACAAACAAAAAAGGATATAAAAATATCTCTGGTGCAATAGAAGAGAGCAACAGGGACTGAGGATCTCACTGGTGCTCTACGGACACACAACTACATTGAATTTATGAGGGATTTATTTATGTATTTATTCACTTTTTTGGTATGTCCCCATTTATGAAATAAAAGAAATATAATATTATAAGCATATTAATTTAATAACAACATAGGATACTGTGATAAATGTTACGATATGTAACACCGTATATATTAGATATGTGCAACATATTTTATTTGCTTCTTTTTCCACCATCCTGAAGAAACCCAAAATGCACTTAGAACTACATATACCATACAGGATCATACACCATACAAAAGTATCCTTTTTGTATATACTGGAAGAAAAAAAAAAAAAAGCATACTTGTAAGTGAACAAAACAAGGTAACATACCCTGGGCTGAATATCAGGGTGAGAATCACCAAGTAAAGCTTCAGTGGATTCCTTAAATGAGCAAATGCAATAATGCAAGGTAGTATTTCACTACAAAACATTATTCTAATGAACTTAAGAAGCAACATGACATTATTCACAATCACATTTATTTAGTTTAAAAGAATTAGGATAAACAAGAAAAAGGTAAAATATTTCAGCAGTTTGGTATGTCAGAATAAGTTAAAAGAATCCTATAAATTGTTTTGTGGGTGTGTGAGTGTCTATGTGTAATCCCAGATAAATGTATGCACTTTGTCACCCAGGTGTTCTGAACATCATGTACTACTCAGGAATCAGAAATGTACAGTACAGTCAGAGAGGGTATAATAAGAATGTTGTTCAAGGTAAATAAATACTGAAATTTTTATGAGTGAACTTTTCTGAACCAGTATATGGGAGCTTGAGAGGAACTCATAAAAGGAGGGCAAAAGCCAGAGAACAGATGAGGATGAGAAAATGATATGAGGCATGTGGCAGAGAAAGAAATATAAAAACAAGCATGCCTTTTATTTGACATATATTCAGAAGAACATCCATTAAAGACATGTATCTATTTTAAGATTCAGGAAACTAAAGCTCTGCTCTTGTGTTTATAGTTATTCTCACTATCTGTCCCTTGAGTTACAGCCTCATTAAAATTGAAATTATATTATTGTGTTCCAGGTGTTCTATGTAAATTTTTAGATACAGAGTAGTATAGATTACACTGATTTATTTCTATATAATATTGCAATTAGGGTACAGCCAGTACTCTACATTTGCATGCAGCTTTTGCATGTAAAGATTTTACAATTAAAAAAAAAAAAAAGATGATTGGAAAAATTAGTGAATGCAGCTAGGGCCTTAGAAAACACTACACATGCGCAACTTCGGGTGTAAATTAATAGAATATTGCAGTTTGCATTCAAATTTAAACAAGCTCATATTAATGACCAAAAAGTCAGACTCCACAACAAAAATCTCAGCAGTCCATATCTACTGGTCCAGCAGGTGTTCAAGAGCAATACAATTACTATAATAGCACAGAATATAAAGTGGGACAGGATTCCCAATCACTTATCCAAAGACCAATTTATATCATTCCTGAGGTGTCCCAGAAGTTCACAGAGCTGCCAGAGACGGAGTTTCAACAGTCTTTCTTGGTTATTAGCTAAACTGGCTTCACTATCCCAGCACTTAACTATATATCACAACCCTGTACAGGCTCACAAAGAAGACTGTAGAATGTCATGCAACAGGTTTGAAGGTGAACCTGTCATCTGCAGAGGCAGGCTATCTGGTGTTGGGCTCAGCAGAGACAAGGGGAAAGTGCTCAAAACTACTCTACACACTTTGGAAAAGTGAAAGTCCTCTGCTACTGACAGTCTTAAATATTACATGATTATTTCATTGCATTTAGCATACCAAAAAGAAAAAAAAAAAGTTACCAATGGTGCCATTATATTTTTAATATTCCTGCATAATTCCAGTATAAATTATACCCGTGTCTGGGTTGATGAGCCTGCAGCAAGTTTTATAAAGCTGGCTGTGTCATCAGGTTAATTAAAACAATATATGTTCCTATTAAATATATAATTTCAGTTTGTAGTAAAACAGTGTGGCATACACATCAATTGAATCTCTGTATAAAGCATTAGTTGTGAGATCCCAGTGTCCCATGATTGCCTGTTTATTAAAACAACAGGACTGTAATTTACACAAACTTTAACCAACCAATTTTGAAAAGGAAGACTTTGGGGAAATGATTTCTGATATTTTCAAAATCTAGTGATGATACAAACTCCTTTGAAAACTGATTATGTCACTGAAGCACATCATGGAGATTGTTAATGTTTTTAAGCTCTGAAATGGACCCATATTCTGAACCTCCCCAATAACAGCAATAACAGGCCTGTTGGTTGTTTTTGCAGCTTGTGAGCAGAGCAACACAGCAACTCTGGCCTCAGAACAAACGTGCTCCAGCAGTCACCAGCTCCAATGCTGCTTCCTTGCACAGTGCCCACCGTCTGCTCCAAGTCACACAAAGCACATGTGCATCTCTAGTTTCTTCTCAGTGACACCAAAAAGTGTGGAAGCAGTTTATGAACTCACATGCCAAACTATTCTTGGGCTACTAAAACCAGTCCGATATCAGAATATTCCTCTGCTGAGGTCCTGTACCGCAGAAGTTATAGCCAAGATTCTTACTATGCCTCCTGCTACTGGTAGCAGGGGAATCTTCCACCCTGCCTACTGTGACCTTCTTTTTTTCCAGCATTTTTGTGGGTGACAATGCCCAACAAATGGTGGGAAAGGTGGGAAGTAGATTATAAAACTGAAACTACCAATGGATGATGGCATTACAACATGCAAAAGGTTGGAAAAATGATAGACCACAGGGGAGGAGTATCAGGAATGATGTTAGGAGCCACTCTCCAGACTGACTGACCAAGCATAGGGTAGACTTCTCCTGCAGTATCCTGTAGGGGTGTGGGACATACTGGGATGTGGAGTCCCTCTCTAGCCTCCCTTCCTGGCCTCCAGTGATGGTGCTCTTGGGGAGGAGTCACCATGGTAGATTTGCTCAGGTGAGCACCCTAATAGAAGAGATATCTTCCATTACTTGGCAGGGTGGAGAGGATCTGGCCCGTGGTTTTATTTCTACCAAAGTCTCATGGAGATGGCGGTATCCCAGTGACCTCCTGGTGTGCTCCAAGTTTAAGGGTTTTCTTAAATCTCATCTGTCAGGTGTCTGCAAACAAACAGGGGCAGATCCAGGTGATGCCACTCAGAGCTGTGGCTCTTGTCACCTTAGCACTTCCAAGCTCAATAAACAGCAGAATAGAAGGTGTTCAGGGTTGTGCTAATGAGCAGAGGTAAAGCAAAGTACTCCACAAGGAAAGCAGAGGTGTCAGGCTACACCACCCTCATCTCCTGGGGTTTGCTGTTTCAGTATCAGGCAGGACTAAATGTCAGCTTAGAATGGAAACCATATCACAGTGTTGCTAACCATCTCATAAACCATGCTTGTGGGTGATCTTTAACCAACCACTGTTTTTTATCTTGTTTAGTAATATTCAAGGCAAGAATTTTTTTTTCCCCAACAAAAGTTGAACTGAAAGCCTCACAAATTACAAGTGTAACGACCTCCTATGAGTGTTTCTGCCACAATTGCTGCCTGAGCGGCTAAATCTTGGCTAAGTTACCATGATACTACAAACATGACATGCAGTAACCCCTAGCCTTTCAAATCCCAGACCACTGTAGGCTTGGGAGGTCATCTAAGCACAGCCGGAGCCAGTGACCCCAATCTTCCCAGTGGGATGGCTCCGATCCACTCCTCCAGTTGCTGGCAGCATGAGCGGGCAGCATGCTTGAATCCTGGCTGCTCTCAGAGCACCTTTGGAACCTGGCACCCCACTCTGCTGACGGACGATGCTAGTTGCTCCAAGTGTCAACATGAGATGAACCCACAAACTGCGAAGCCCAAAATGCCAAGCAGAGAAACCTCTCTGACCCACAGAATTTGCAAATGGTTAATAGCATTTGATGGATATAATTTTTTTCTTTTTTTCATAATCCATTCCAAATGTTAAAAGGAGGCTGTTTACAGCATATGGTAAGGCTTTTATAAGGCTTTTATTACCCTGTGTGAGTTTGGCTCAGTAAGGTCTGTAGGCTTGGACTTTTTTACATAGCTCTTACATTTTACAAATCATTTTTATCTCTGTGTTTTCTCTTTTGCTCTTACTCATCACTGAGAAGGCGATTGACATTACTGTTGTGGGCTTCTTTTTAGCAAGTGGGCTCTCGATGACACACTGGAAAAATAAAGCACCAGCCTTCATTTGGAGAGACTCTGTTTTATTCCCTTTTAGTATCACGTCACAGCATTGTGATCAGTCTTTGCACAAAGGGAATGACAAGTGTGAGGGAAAGGTGGGGGTTGGGAAGGAGTCCCCAGTTTCTGCAGAAGATACAGCCTGGCTTTTCCTGATTCAATCCTGACAATACACTTCACTGGTTGTCACAGAAATGCCTGTCTTCCAGGGAGATCATTAGTAATAGAGAGAGAGTTAGTAATAACACCTTCTGATGCTGTCAGGCCACTCTGCAGTGTTAAATTGTCTCCAGGCATCTCATTTGGGAAGGCTTTTTTTTTGAATTACTGTCTGTGGAACAATGCAGTGTTTATTTCTTATCCCAAATGAGCATACAGGGAAACGGAAGAAGAGGGCAGAAATGATTTCACAGATCCAGGAGGGAAATGAAGGGCTACCTGGGAACTCGAAGTCAGGTGGATAAGGCTAAGAAGCCCAATGAATCAATGTGCAGCCTTGCTGACACTGGAGATCTCCTCAACATCTTTTACCACAACTTCTATTTCACATATGCAGTGATATTTACACTTCTAAGTGAGCAGAAATCTTTCTGGTACTCTATGACATTATATTCCATGTCAAAGTGCTCTAAGGCAACGTTAATAAGAAGTTTAGTCTCCAGCCAGGTTATTCCATAACTTTTTTTTCTACATTCTCTTTCTGAGATGTTTGATAGCAAACACTAGATGGAAGAGAGAGATAAATACATAAAAGAGCAGTCTGTTGCAAGCCTACACTCCCCTCTTTTCAGGAAATTAAATGGAATGTAGTTTAAATGTTTGCATTAAATATTAATTATTTTAATCAGTAATGAACATGTTCAGACTCTTATAGTGAAGGGCCACATGGAATTTTAGAAATATAGATAAGCAGGAAAAAAAGTCTTGGTACAGCATTCTTTCACATTGTTTTCTGTCCAAAAGATAACTCTCTTTTAAGAGTAACCATAAATGGCAATAAATACCACAGGTCATACCTTAATCACTCTATGCTAAAAATCACCATTCAAACATTAGGAATAAATAGCATTTATGTGATGGCTTTTTGGAAGCCGTAACCCAAACAAATGGAAAACTGGTATGCAAGTTATGTGAGCTAATTTGGAAGTAAATTTACAAACAAACATAGCTACATGCTGGTATACTTTTTACTGCTGTTTGCAGGGATAGACAGCCTAGCAGCCCCCTGTGAAATATCTCTGTTCCACTGGCTTAACCTTGGCTGATGACCAGAAGATGGCTAGTGCTTCTTGTTTATGAAGTTAACACGTAAAAGCAAATGTGGTCTTTTTACTTGTTCAGGACACGTATTGAAGAACTGCTGCCTTCATGTCTATTGACTAAATATCGGTGAGATGTACTTGGACTTAAAATAAGCAGCTGAATGAAGGTAAACAAAATATTCAGGTGATTCAAATCTGTTATAGATGGACTGTAAGCTCTAAAAAATTTGGACGTTTGTGTGTGAGAGTGTAGTAGAGCTATTGAAAATGACTATATAGCTTTGACTTAAAAGTTCTATAGTATATTCACTTAGTGATTCATTGAAGCAATTCCATGTCAGTATAATTAAAAAATATGCTGCATCTTCACTCCATAATATTTTTTCTGAGATGTTTAATCAGTGATAGATTTGTAACCTACTTGACTAATTACCAGCATCCATCCCCTACAACTACCAGTAAAAAATAAAACCTAGAGGCAATTGAAAAAGAAATGCAGTAAAATATGAAAGTAACTGTTGTAATTAAAATGTTTTTTTTTTTCTTAGTCTTTTGGAAAAAAGAAACCAACAACACAACACAGATATTGTAGTTAACTTCTTCTACTCAAAATAACAAAAATTATGCTTTAATAATAACACTAAACTTACTGATATGCCAGTTCCTTCCCATTGCTAGAAAACATAAATTACTTCTGTGTCTAATTATTTTGCAACTATGAAAGGGGAACCCAGTGTTTTGAAACAAGCTGATCAGCCAGCCTGGCTTCGTTCTTTGCAACAGCTGACCTGCCACCTCCCCCTCAACTTCTTCCACTTACATCTTTTAACATCTTTTGGAGTTTTATAGTTAGTGACATTCTCTCTGCCCTAATTCATCAGTGAATCTCTCTAAATTCAAATGGAGGCTGGTGTAATCCAAGGCTGAAGCATGCTGAGACTTGAAGCTCTCTTGCATGTTCAGCTGAAGGGGCATGATAAAGCAGATCAGAGTGAGTATAAGGTTGCAGTGGTAACTGTAAGAAGAACAAAAATGGAAAATGCCCAATTAAAGAAAGGGGAAAGCAGAACTTGCCAGTACTAGTAGGCACATTTCTAACATCAGAGATCAGAAATGTTTATTTCCTGAGGCATGCATATTATAAGGACCTTTCTTGGTAATACTTTTGTGGGTGGATAAGAGTTGGAAAATACCTTCTTCTGTTGCAACATCCTCTGAAGTAATACAGTGCTACAGCACGTGGGTCAATCCATAGGGAAGAATTAATAAAAACAAGCCTAATTTATTTGTGGAAATAAAAGGCATAGGTTCTCCCTGCCCCCTGCTCCTGACTGACACTGCCAAGTCTTTGCACTGCTCCGTCTCATCCTTAAGTCTTGGAATTAAACTCAGGGTTGAAAAGCTTGCCTTTGTTCCCTGAATTATCAAAGGAACTATGATGTTTCTTTCTCATACCAATCATTATATAACAATAATTAAGTCAGCACAATAGGTGTTGGGCTTTCATGTCTTTGGGTTTATGGCACATACACAAAATATTATTGTTATTATTACTATTTTTAAGCACACTTTGTTAAGACTACAGCAGCCCTATGAAAATAACAGGCACTCAGTCAATGGCTGTAACTACTGAAAGCTTTGTCTTGGGAATCTTCTGTATAGGACCATGTGAGAAAGGTAACACAAGGAAGAAGGACAAGGTGATAACCCTCAGCACAGAAGGAAGAAGCCAGATCAGCTTCATTCTGGTCCTGCTTTCACTGGGTTTGTGTTATATTGTAGCTCTTGGTTTTGGTGTGACTAGAATCAAGCACCCATGAATCACCTCAGGGAGCTTGGAATATAGCGTACTTGGTACTAAATTTTACCCAGAAAAAAGATCTGGCAGATGTAGCTTTCTTTTATGTATATTTAGCTGTTGTTGTAATTGAAAAGAAAATGCTGTAAATAAGATTACCAAAACATACAGTCTCTTTCTCAGATGTTTTGTAAAAGCAGGGGCAGATTTCTTCAGGGCTCTTCCCTAGTGGCAAACAGAAAAGCTCATCTCAAATGGATTTTGATTTAATCTGTTTTTATTTTTATTTTTGTTTTTACTATTGTCATGAATGGAATTGTGGATCTGGAACCTTTAAAGTCCTATGAAATGTGTTAAGTTTGATGCTACATTCTGATGATTATTCCTGTCAGTACACAGAAATCCTCACAGATAAGCAAACCAACATAACAGTAACAATAAAAGCTATGGTATCAGGTGCCTGTTCCATTCTTTTGCATTTGTCTTATTTTACTAATGAACAAACTGTGGCCAAGAGTGTCGAAAAGATGCCAACAGTTGTAAAAGAATTCAACAGGGAATAGAAATTGCTGTTTTACATTCCAGCTTGAAACATAATGCTTCCCTTTAAGCAAACAGACAAAAAAATCAGCTTGTGAAAACCAAGAGATCATGAAGTTCAAATGGCTGTGCCCCACGTTAGTAATATAAGCCCTGCAGTTCCCACACATTCATGATTACACTTGATATATCAAACTAGTGAGATCAGTACATTGAAATATCTTGGTTGATCCCATATTTTAGTTCCCAAAAGTCTGACCTTGCAAATCCTCTTTTGACATCAGTGTGTAATCCCCAAGGGATAACAAAACAATGGAAGCAGGTATTCAAATATACCTTGAGAAAATCGAGGCTTTGAGGTTAAGTGAAAGTCAACAGAAGTACGACAAAAAGCAAGACAGAGAGAAGGTTTGCCTAGAAATTCGTCACTGGAAGACCTGAGTGAAGTATCTTAGAAACTTTTCATATGGTCCTTACTAGAGGTTTGGCACAGGCCTGAGGAATCCATCCTTGTTTTTTAAATAAACCTCAATGCTTGTTGTTACAGGAGCCCGTGTGTGTATGTGGTCATTGCCATAGATGTTTAGAAATTCAAGCAGGGTTGTTGAACCGAGGAAAGTTATTTGCTCTTTGTGTTCATCATTAAGTACTACTGTATTAATCTGAGGTAACTAGCAGTCTGTGATACAGCATGTAGTTTGACCAAGTATTCTTTCACCTCCCCATGTACATCAGACAGTTCTAGCCAGAACTTCCTACTTCAAAACATTATTTCCTTACTCCACTTTATCTTATACTGGTTTGCTAAGTATTCATTGGCTGAACATAACAGAACAGTGGTGTCTGCCAAGCATAACCTCCCAGACTAGAAATGAAGATAACACTCAGCTATCACTGTTAACTCATAAATCAGTTAACATGAGTTTTTAATGCTGATGGGCAATTAAATGTCTCAAATTTACAAGAGCTTTTCTTCATGTAGTGTAAATTATTTGGGTATGGTAAAACAATATTGATTTAGAAAATAAAGCTAATTTGCTGTTGATTCTTTAAAAATTACCTATACAGGACATGTTAAACCACAAAATTCTACCATGACTGGCAGTTCTTTCTGGACAAATTGCAGAAAAAAAAAAAAAAAAAAAAAAAAAAACCACAACCATATGGTATATTATTGTGAACGCTGAAGCAGCAGCATAAGGTTTAGGTAATTGTGTGGTCATCTATTTGATCCATCAAATCCATTTATAATTGTCATTTAACAGCTACTCAGGTTGATAAATACCACAGATGACATTTTAGAAGAGCATTTTCAGACCAGGCCAATCTCACACACTGAATGTTAGGTTCTCATAATTAGTTCTCTTCATGTTCTCCTTCAGTCTTGTCATTGTCTTATATATTTGAAATACAACTATGTAGCTTTTTTTTCCTTCTGAAGACCTTGCTAGGTCTTACTAAGAAAAAATGTATCTTAGTGCTACACAGTACCCATATAACCTCACGTAAGCCGTTTCTTGTCTGATCACTTGACATAGCACAGACACAGAGCAGCACAAAAGAAAATTAATTAAGCCTGAAGGTTTCTCAGAAAGAAGATAAACAAATTGTTCATCACTTTTTAGCTGTGACTAGCCACTGTGTTGAAAGCAGCAGCAAGATTTAGGACAAAAGGTTCCTGATGAATGGTAGCAGGTGCCATTTTTTTTAACATACCAGATGACACCTAACAGACACATCTTGCATAACAGAAGATGTATAACTGAGTTGTCCCAGAATTTGCATGGAGTTTGCATGTTTGGCCATTCATTTGACAGCTTCAGATCAATGCTCCCTGCAAAGTAGCTAGTGTTCACAACAAGTAAGTACAAATGGAGCTATAGCTAATGGGTGAGGACCTTTAGACACAGAGAGGCTCACTGGCAGAGGCTGCTCTAGAATCAACATTGGTACAAACTGCAGGCAGGCAAAGTGAGATCCCCTACCTACACCCTTATATAACCAAGTCTTGTCCCCAGTCCTATGAGGACGTTCTTAATAAACTATTCTGTTCAACCTAAGCAGGAACTTTCCCATTTCAACCTCCTTCGCTCCTCTCTGCTTCTGCCAAATCAAGTGAAACAACCCAGAAAAGTCAGGATTTGTCATTGAATGATACATTTTAGCTTAACTTTTCCTGTGGATTGATGGAACAATGACAGATATGCCTGTGTATCTTCAATGCCCAAACAGCTCCCTTTACACAGTCCCTTACAGATATACCTGCTGAAGTGTGGTTCAAGAATGCCTGTGGTTCCTACTTCACAGACAGCACAGGGAAACTAAAGCCCAGGTTCCCTAGGGTATGGAGATACCTGACCTTTATAGATTTCCTTTGAGTCATACAGGAGGTTCTTGCTAAAACAAGGGGTCCAGAATCCAGGCTAGGATCTTAACTGCTGTCGTCTTGCAGTTAATCCAACTACCCTTCCTATATACACAGTTTTTTTCAAGTGATTCCATACAGGAAACATTAGAATGCAATTTTGTGAGTAGAGCAACCAAATACTAAGATATATCCATGTTCATGGAGAACTATCAAGCTATTAAAGTGCCCTTTTTGAAACTGTACACTGTTCTAGAAAAGGCTGCACTGTAATCTCCATGCAATGTCAGAACAGATCGATTAAGAGGAGAGTTCAGGATACTGGCCCACTGTGAGGGACGAGGGAATAAACAATTGTCCTTCATCACTAATCAGCTACCCCTCAACAGGCATCTGGCAATGTGAGCAGGATACCTAGGGGCAATCTGTAAAAACATCATTTACTATTAATGAAGTTCAGTAGCCTCTAAGGTAACCAAGTGCTCCTCAGACAAAGACTCTGGAGCCAGGCCTCATGCTTCCATTTGGAACTCATTAAGTAAAGAAATAATCCAGTGATAAAGGTTTCTTATACAAAACCAAAACAATGTCCTTGCCCTGAGACAGATTTTATAATGCAGAGAGATATTTTTCATGGCTGTATGTGATTTATTGCAGCATGCTGGCACTAACCAAGGGGTTTTGATGCACTGTATATCTGATCCAAATTCTTCTCATAGAAATGACTTTTGATCGGTCATGTCTGTCTTCAAGTTCAGAGGTCCCTGGGATAATGACTTTACTTAACAAAAATATAAGTAATATCCTTCCTCTTGTAAACTATTTTTCATGTAGAAAGCCCCACACTTGTTCATAGATGTCTAGTGTCATACCTACTTTGAAATGCTGCTTAAGCATTACTTTTACTAATTAGCAGTATGTTCAATAAAAGGTACAACTTATCAGCTGACAGGCAGCATTAATTTGATAACACCATGAGAATACTTACAAAATTAAATTAGTCTCAGCACTGGTGAAAAAAAAAAAAAGGAATATAGACAAATATGCCATGGTGTAGACAACGTGTATGTGGGAGATGTTTTCTTCAAGTTTTCTCAAGAAAAGAACCCTACAGCAGTGCAGGAATCTATCCCTACTCTCTTTGGGCTAAATGAAATGCAAATATAATTATGGGCTGAAGGTTGCAAGGCAGAATTTTGATATTTTTACTGGGAGTGATGCTTAATGGCCCAGTAAAGCTATAATAACATACAAAGCCATTCATCTTTGGGCTTCTGAGACAAAAATAGTCCAGACACAGCCACAATGAGGGTGTTATCTGGTGAACATCCAGTAAGACAAAAGTTGGATGTGTTCCAGTCACTTCTAAATGAGCCCTGCATATAAAACTGGTAGTTATAAAACTATTTTCAGTTTCCATCCAGAAAGGTAACAAGGTGAAAGAGAAGGTCAAAGATCTCATCTGGGTTGAGAGCCAGCAGGGGCTGCAGAGAAAACCGACAGTGGAAGTGGTGATTTTGGGCTGGGAGGACCAGTAACAGTGAGGGTACAGGAGCACCCAAGACAAAGAAAAGGCAGGATAGGATACAGTAATTATTTTTCTCAGATCCCACACAGACAAAATACTGAGGCTTCATGCTGCACTGCAAACCTGACTCTTGAACCGGGGATTCAGACCTGCTCTTTGCACCTTATGTATAAAGAGACATAATGCCCCAGAACAAGCACAAGCACTGTCTGGTAAGACCATGTGGCAAGTTGTACAAGCAACTGCAAAAAGGCACACACAATTTAAGTGGCTATGACAAAACAAGGACCTTCTTACAAGCCATTAATTTTGCGCTTTTAATGAGAATTTAAAATCCTGCAACAATAATACTTTAACATTAAAGCTTACTCTTTTGACATTAAAACTTACTCTTTCTTTTCCAGGCTGTTTACTAGCAGGGGTATTGTAGCTACAACCAGACTAGTCTGTTTACCCAGAGGAAACACCATCAGAAAAGTGTTTCTCCAACTACTACATTAAATTTTCCTGCAACAGCTATACAGTATGTCTTTTCCCTTGCCATTGGCGCACAAATTAACACAAGCAGCCCAAGGAACAGAAGGGATTTATTGTGTAGCTGTTAGAACTTGCCTCTCACATGAAGGAGATAATCCCCCAAGCTTTACTCCTGTGCTGGGGTATTCCAATCATTCCATGGATTTTAGGATTAATGATATCTGAGGTACAATTTTTATAGCTGTTTTGAAATGTCAGGGGTGAGAGTTCTCAGAATTAACTGCTTGTGGGGCCAGTTCTGAAAGACTTGAAATCAGCCAATGCTTTCCCATGTTGCTGTGCAACACAGAGCAACTGGACAACCCTTTTTCAATTTGGAAACATCACTAGAAAAGTGGTAGGGTAGCAGGGATCAACTTGGATTTTTGAAGTTCATTTTCGGGCCTTATTGAACATCCACATTGAAAATCTAGCACTTTCTTCAGCAAAGGCATATGATTTGGATATCCTTTTAAATTTCTTTGTCCCTTTCTAACATAAAGGTCCCTTTGTCTGAGGGTGCTGTGTACTTTGGTTTCCTGTCAGTTCATGGAGGGCTGGCTGAAGAGGCAGGATGAAGCACTTTCCTTTTGCCTCCAAGAACTTTGTGTTCACATCCTGGGTATTGTCTGAAGTGACAAAGTGACATAAGGCCTGAGTGATTTTCTATTGGCATATATGTTCTATGTACCATATTAGCGAACAACAACAACAACAACAACAAAAAAAAAACACTACCATAACATGACCAAGCCAATAGACTGCTTCATTTTTGTAAAATAGCAGGCAGTAACTAAGCCAAGTGATCCATCTATAAATTTGACTGAAACTGGTCACAGACTTCTAATCAGGCTTTTCACAGTAAAATATAAGAAACTGAGCAGCTTGATCCTTACCTCAGCAGATTTTACACCCAAGCAGTTTCATTGTCCTCAGCCTCAGACATGATGCAAATCTAACATCTAACACACAGTTCACCTCCCAAGCTAAGTTGAAGGAGATAGCGGAGCAAAAGAAAGGACAAAAAAGATCTAAAATCCTCAAAAGATTACTCAAAACTTTTTTTTTTTTTTAATGAATATGTAAGTTATAAAATGTCAGCGGCTGAAAATGTCTGGGGAGATTTAATTCACAGTCTTCAAACAAAAAAAACATCTTTTGATTGACAGACATGACCAGGAGGCTTCTCTCCTGCTTCTGTTTACATAGATTTCTGTGTCAAGGAGTGACCCCATGGGTTCAGGGAGAGGTTTGATTTTACTGGAATGATTCATGATATTACAGTGCTATGTTCTCTTTGGATGCTAGATACTCACGGTGATGTAATTTTCTTGTTTTGAAGTGTCATGTCTTTTGTTTTTCCTTCTACATGACTGCTTTTGGTGTAAGCATCAGACAAGGAACAAGTTCATCTAAAGTACTCGGAGCTCTCATAAAATGATACTGTAACTGTCCAGGCACTTGTACAGCCCAGCCCTGTTTATAATAACCTCAGGAACAACCTCTGTGTCAGAAATAGTTTATTAGGGAAACTGAAAGTACTTCAGCCATTCTATAACTTGCATGAGGTCAATGTAAACGTTCCACCTGGACAAACAGCAAGGGAGGATGTGTCACTACTAACCTGGAAAAAGTAGCACAAGTGCAAAAACTGCACCCAGGACAGAATGGTGAGGCAGACTCCAAAGATGTCTAAAACTAAGTGTTAAAGAAGAAACCCTAGAGTCCAGACTGTCAGATCGCACTGACTGAAAAGAACACCCTCTTTTTTATGCCCAGCCTTGACATGCTAGCTCTGCATCCCCAGCACTTCTTGCACAGCACCACTTTCTCTCCTGCAGCTGGGCCTGCAGTGTCTGGTTTGGGTCTCTGGCAGGTATGTGAACCCTGGCTGTGACAGAGAAGTCCAAGGCTGCAGGAGAAGCTGCAGCACAGCTGCAGCAAAGCCAGGGGAGTTAGTCGCCCTGGAGGATGTACTTCTCAAAGACACTGCTTCTTCCCATTTCACTGCCTTTTGCTATGACTACATCTGCACCACATGTCTGATGCTCTCAGAGACAGCGAAACCTCAGCTTTTTAAAGCGCTTGCGTGGTTCACATATCCATGCAACTGAAACAGTGCATTAACCCAGACCAATCCTCAGGTTCTGCACAACCATAGATGGAAAGCAATCTTCTTCAGTCACTTTCATAGACTGCATTTGTTTCAAAAAAAAATTTTGTCTGATACTTGAAACATGTGGGTGATCTTGTTACAAACCCTGGCTCTGATTAAAAGCAAAGCTTTCCTTTTGGGTCTCTTTAGATTAGGAGATATAAAGTTGCCTTCTCATATTCTAGATCTCTTAGTCTCTCTCTTCTCTCTAATTTAGTGAGTGCCAATATTGTTTTGCAAAGTGTTTGGTCATGGGCAAAATGACATGTGCTAACAAAAATATTAATTCATAATTTATTCATAAGTATTACAGCCAACCTTTCATCTTCAGCCAAGGCAAAGAAATGGACAAACATATTCAGGCTTCAGTTTTCAAGCACTTTATTCACTGCACTTGGAATTGACTGTACATAACTATTCTGAAAACATTCGTACCCTCTGTTTCTGGCAGGTGCAGCAGTTCTGGATCACTGCAACAGAGTATTAGCAATAAATCAGGAATATCCTCAGAGAAAGGGACCACATTTCTTCCTTTCATGACCTCCTTTAGCTCATCTCCACCTTTCCAGATTTTTTTCTGGTATATAATGCAGAAAAAGAAAAGGAAATTCTTTTAGAAACAGCTGCACCTAGTCTTAACATCTTGGGTTAGCTGCCCTCACATGTACTGATTTTGTACCAAGGGTCTGGTAGACAGGCCTAAAAACAAAGTCAGAAAAGTGTCAAAAACATCAGACCAATTTTTCTGCCCTGTTAACTTCTGCCTGTTGTGTGCCTCTTTTACAAACATGTCACATGCTTCCTACAGTGAAAGTAGTAGACTCTAGCTGGACACTGAGGCTTCAAAAGGTATGTGCATTTTGTGTCCAAGCATTGTTTATCTAACAGTGGGACTATTCAACGGAAGCAGCAGCCACCTCTGTCTCCCTAGCCTTTGTAGAACAAAGCACCAGGCTCCTCAGGACTAAACTTTGTTTTGCTGTTGTATAAGGAGCTGTCATCCGGCCATAGGCGCCAGTGGCCACAGCCCCCCTTACTGGATCAAATAGTTCAACACCAGGGGCTAAGTCTCTGAAGTTTAATTTGATGTGCTAAGCATTTTACTGCAAGCATTCTTGCAAAATTTGCTGTTAACTCTCAAAAACCAGTATGTATCACATTTAGCCAGGACACAGGGAGGTACAGCGAACATCTGTGGAAGCAGCTCTCACTTGCTTTGACAGAAACCATAATTTTCAGGGCCAGCATGTAAAGTACCAAGAAAATACTTCAGTAATAAGCAGCATGCTGTAATACTGATCTTCCCTGAATATTAGATGGGATTACAAGAAATACAGTCTATGCCAATTAACTGATAATCTGGTCTCTGCCCCTACTCTATATCCTTGGTAGTCACCTACTAGGAGAGAAAAAAGTATTTGTATATAAGTAATCTGTGACCAAATTAGGCCAGATATGAGTTAAATTTACAATAATTGGGATGATTTTCTGCTCTGTTCTCCAAGTGGCTGTTTATCTCCTGTCAGGTCTCTTGGGAATATTATGACATCGCATCCCATACAGTAAATGCTAAAAAGAATTCCATCCACCAGAGATAATATACTGCAAATATTAATGTGTTTAATGATCTTAGCATAGGAAGAGCTACTGTTCAGCAGCATATTCTTCACGGAGTCAGAGCAAAAATAAATAAATAAAAAAGGAGCCATAACCAACAGTAACTGCTGACAGTTGGATCAACCACTTCAGAGACCTGTCAGTGCTTTCTGCTACTGTGTCTATTGCACTGCAGTCCTAGTAAGGAGTGATTCTGATATATTGCTGATTAAATCCAAGAAAGATGGCGTTCTTCATAGTAATGATAGGCAGATGGGCAGAATGATTTAAAATGTAGTCTGTTTGCTCCCGTATCTTACAATACTTGTATGCATTTTGATTCACAGCTTAATGCTCCCAGCTACAGTTTATCCTTTCAGAAAGAAAACTGACACATCAGGCAATAATAGGCTGTGTAGAAATGAAATATCTTTTCTTTTTATAGAATCATAGAAAATCCTGAGTTGGAAAGCACCCACAAGGATCATCGAGTCCAACTTCTGGGTCCCCAAAGGACCACCCAAAAAATCAGACCATGTGCCTGAGAGCACTGTCCAAATGCTTCTTGAACTCCAGCAGGCTTGGTGCCGTGACCACTGTCCTGGGGAGCCTGTCCCAGTGCCCGACCACTGCTCAGTGAAGAACCTTTTCCTAGCACCCAGCCTGAACTGTCGCTGTCACAGCTTCAAAACATTACCTCAGGTCCTATCGCTGTCAACAGAGAGAAGAGATCAGCACCTGCCCCTCTGTTACCCCTTGGGAGGCTCATTTTCCATGAACCTATTGACTCATTCATCTTCTGAGTTTCTTTTCCAAACATGTTTTTTAAGGCAAACCCTCCACCACTAACATTCATGCATGAACTGTCTGTTATAACTACCAACAAGAAAGAAACAAAAACAAGTTGCTTGTTTCTACAGGAGTGAGAATGGTCTTGTGGTTAAGATGCTTTGCCTGTGACTCAAGACATACGGATTCCCTTCTTTATGCAGAGACATGATTTCCATGTGAGTTTGTATGATCCTTTACCTCACCTCTTGTCTCAATTCTCCTTCCCCTACATGGAGCATTATGATAACAGGGCTTCCAACCCCCCCGGGACAATGTATGTTTTGCTTGATTTTAACAGTGGAAAGCACATTCACAAGTTATAGTTACACATATAAGTAATTAGGTTACCCTGAAGAGTGCTACATTGTAATTATCCATCCACACCAGCCTTCTTAACCACACTTTCTCTAAAACCTGTACCTATGCTGAGAGTGTTGGGCAAGCAAACACCAGCTGAGCAAGGAGCCCAAGCCTTGTTATGGTAAATAGATAGACACCACCCAAGGAAGGTAGCCCAAGGCAATGGGCAGCTGGATAAAAAACAGAGAAAATTGCTTTTTCACAAATGAGCTCCTCCCCAGCAGCACCCAAACACGCCTAGACTAGCTCACCACTGTTCAAAAAGGGAAAAAAAAAAAAAAAAAAATGAATCCAGCCTTTCAATCCTTTCTACCTAGCAACAGGCTCCCTTACAGGGATTAAGTGCTCAAACACAAACACATATGACAGTCTGCACTGTGTGGTTTCCCTACTTTCCTTCAAAAGACAGAGGCAAATATCCTTGTGAGCATGTAAAATGTATGCCTCATACATCGTTATATTGCCTTCTAAGAGCACCACATTGTTACCAGAGTACTGTCTAATCAGTTCTTTAATAAAATATGTCCTTACCAGTACCAAGCAGAAAACATGCACACCCTCCATTGAGCAAACTCTTGGAAACCTTTCCAGAAAATATTTTTTGCCTAACCTGATAAGCCTCCACAAAACAGTACCATTATGACAAAATGGTATTTGTTGGTGGAAAAAGAAGGGAAGAGAAAGAGGCTTGAGATCTTTACCCTCTGTTTTCACATACTCCCCTTCAAACTGCACTGCTTGCCCTTCTGCTTCTTGCTGTTCCATGGCCATGAGCGCCCCTACACATGATTGTGAGCACTTGACCCGACCCTACTTTATTTCTTAAAAGGTAAGCGAAACACTCATCAGAGAGCTGCTCTATCTGCTTATCATAACACCAATCTCACCCACCATATTTTTAATCACTCTGATGTCTGCATCCATGTGGTGCATGCCCCTGGGCCCAGGAACCTTATCACACTGGGGATCTGTACAGAGCCATGCACACTCTCTATCTATAAATAACAAAGTAATTATTACTAGTAAATAATATATACTAGCTCATTTAAAATGAATCATGTTCTCCAGTCACACTGGAGAATGAAGAAAATAGGCAAAGCTACAAGGCATCACTTTAAAATACTTCTTATATAATTATTATGAAATTACATTAAGCTATGACTCATTCCTGAAAATGCAGGGTTCATTGAGGGTAATTAAAATAAGTCACTATCTCTTCAAGGCAGTGACTCATAGGCTGCTGCCCATAGCAGAGTGCAGTGAAGTCAGAAGCTCCTTTCTTCCTGCTGAAAAAGCAATAGCAGTTTATTAAAGCAGCGGACAGAGCTCAGTTCGCCCTTCCCTTAACTCCATTTAGCCAGTGGGTTTATTTTTTGAAGTCCTAGTCAAGAAATTAAATCAACTACATCTTACCAGAGATGTCTTACTAGGACTGTAGGGAAAATGAAGGGACCTCAACACAATTGAGATCTACTCAAGTAGCATTTACCTTAATAATTCAAACCCCCAGAAAATATGATCCAAAAAGTTATTGACTGTGTGTAGCTATATAGCAGTCATCTAATCAAAAGTTGCTGACAGTAAGGTGCTGTACTTAGTAAGTATATATGGGTCATTTCATGACAGAAGTATAGTTGCAGGTGAGATTAATTGAGTGCCCAATAGCAAACAAGAGGAATTGAAGAGTATCGTGTCCCTCTGATACTATCAGAGGAATTGTAGCAAGACAGCCTCTGCACCCATGTGCATCCACACAGTAGCTGACAAGAAAGTTGGAGTTTATTTTCTCAAACATTTTAAATATACACCCCTTAGCCAAGCCAGGTCAGAATAATTAGTATAGTTTGGGGAATTGCTCACCAAAATACAAAGTCACTTAAAAAAAGTGAGTACAGTAGAAGGTAAAATTCAACTGTACCACTCTCCCACACTACAGCAGTAATGACAGCTCATAAGCAGCTCTTTGTTTATCTTTACCACTGTTTTTCATGCTCTGCAGTTAGTGTTCTGTGTTTTCGAGTGTGCTCTGTTTTGCTAAATGCATTTTTTTTTCTAAGTATGTTTTTTTCATAGGCTTCTCAGCTCTTTTGATGTGGGAAAAGCCACACATCAAATAAATTTCTCATTGATATTCTTAACAGTAGCTCTTATCAGAAGATTGCTGGCCACAAGATGAGAATTAACTTATGGAAAAGAGTGTGCTTTCAATGTATAAATTAATCCCAAATCTACCAATGCAGGAAAATGTATTTCTTGGGAATATAAGATTAAGCCAATAGCATATTAAGAGAGTGCTTTCTCATTATAAATCCCTTTGCAATAACGTGGATCATAATTGTAGGAATCTGTGACAGTTCAATATTAATTAACTGGCTTCTTTCCCCTAAAGCTTAGCAGGGAAGCTTGCAAAAGGTTGTGCAATATCAATAATGTAGCACATGCAGAGTTTAACCTGTTTTATGAGTCTAATCAGAATGAATTTGTTAATGAACCTGCCAGAAATACTGAAAGAGGTATAGAGTTCATGATGTCCTTCCAGGTTAAGTTAAGGCAGTGCTTTAAGCAGTTACCTTCTCTTTCAGGCTTCCTAAGCATTTTCCAACTATTGAGTGGTTGCTTCATAAATTTCTCTATACTAAGGGGGACATTAGCATACTATCTTCACAAGCTCAGTTTGAATATAAAGCATAATATTGTATATTGGCACCAGAGCCAAAAGGGAGGGTGGAATTCATTTAGCTTTTTTTTTTTTTTTTTAATTGCCAATTTATTTATTTTCTTTGTTGGGAACTGAGATGGTGACTGATAAAAACAATCTGCTTTGGAATTTGTATCCAGATTTGCAAATATGCTTGGTACATCTCCGGTTATAAGCCCACTTGTGTAAAGTGTAAACATTTTAATAATATTCACTGACTTTTTCCCTCCTACACTTTGAAATATCAGTTCAGGTAGGAAGAACTGGAAGGCCTTTTGTAGCTCATCACTGCATCAGTCTGTTCTTTGTGTCTCGTTTGTATAGTTCCTTATTCTTGTGGTTCAGGACTTCATGTGATACAAGCTATAAGCTCATGTCATTCATTAGGTGTTGCACTGATCTATTAAATGTAAACTTTGCACATTACCTTTCTGCCAGACCAATTTGCATTGTGGTCCTCTTAAGAAATGAGCCTTTTGTTTCAAAACAGTGAGTCATGGACACACAACAGCACTCTAAAAATCAGCATCACAAGTAACCAGCCCCAGTGAATAAATCTTGTTGACTGTTTCAGCAAAGAATTGCTCATTTTGTGACACAGAAGTCCAGAAGATCACGCTAAAATTCTTAGCTGACCTGTTCTGTCAATTGTAATGACTTTTGTTTATTAGTGTTCTGACATCTCTCTCCAATGTCTCCTTCATATAAAATTATTCCACTCCCTTTTCTCTTCGGAAATCTTTTAATTGCAAATTGGACAGAGCAAAGAAGCTTACTAAAATATTTCCTGTTCTGTCCCCTTTTCATGGGCACATGCCCAAGCCCTCTGGAAAACAATCCAACAGTTTTCAACTAAAATGTCTTCTACATACAAAGGAATCAGTCACCTCACAAACAGGAAACATTTAAAATGTGCTCTGTGTTTCTAGAATAGTCTGAATCCAAAATTCTAGGCCTTCCTGAAATATGCTGGACTTCCTTCATCTCATTCTTGTCCATCTTAAAACTCCCTTTGCTTAGTCTCACCAGTGGAGTTTCATTAGTACAAAAAAAAAAAAAAAAAGAACCACCAAAACCATTATTGCAGGACCAGGAACAAAGGTGTATGAATTATATATGCTCGTGAAATAAAGAACTCTATAAGATTGCTTTTATTATAGCCATTATCCTGTTTTTCCCAGTCCTCCATTCCTATTTATGCTTCTGATTCGTCTGAATATAAACTCCAAAGGATAGAGAGTGTCGCTGTGATATCTATAGCACTAATAGATGGCACTAAAACAACCTTGACTCCAGGCTTATAACGCTCACCCAGAAGACCTGGCAGCAAATCAAACTGTACTTACTCATCATAGGTACAAAATTAGTTAGGATAGACGTATGCAAAAATTAAATAACTTTTATCAGTACATCACTTTTATTGAAGAAAACTGGACACTCAGCTACCTGAATTGTGTCTGATAACTGCACTTAGTACTGCTCTTTTTGTTAGCTAGTGCTACAGTGAATACTAGGGCACTTCTGTCAATCTGTGTGTGTCAACTTCCAAGACAAAGCTTTTTGCTTCCAGCAGCAAAAGAATCAAGGCTAGATCTTGACCAAATCACCACAAATGCAATTTATGGAAGAGTATAGGCTTTGAATTGTTTGTTGTAGTACTTTAGGATAAACTGAAGCCAAAAACTAGAAGCTACTCTTGATTAAATATGCATTATTTAATTCAATGAGTTAAAGTAAGAACTTGTTCCCACTGTGAATTTGTATACATTCAGAAAACAGTGTGCTGGCATTTGGTAGGGATCAGACTTTTTTCCCCCTAGCTGTGATCAGATAGCATGGACAATGTTTTAATTTTTGCCATTGAGAATGCTGATTAGATCTTCAGTGTTGTATCACAGATATTACTACACCACAAAGACTTTGGAAGACATTCGCTAACTCACTGGCTCATTTATTTGTAAGTTGTGCTTTAAATTGTTTCTATGTTACAGAAAACATTTACAGCTGCATTTTCAAATAGGAATGTCTGAAAGGGAGGCACATGGGTACTGAGACACATAATTAGGTTTGCCCCTAGAGATTTCCTGTAGTAATGTGTGCAATCCTCATTGTCACTGAGAAACACGTGTTGAGGTCTATATGAGGCCAAAGTTACTTATCACTTCTCTCTTTCTCTCTCTCACTCTCTGTGCCCTGCTTTTTTTAATAATGAGAAAGATTCAAGGAGGGGCAACAAGCATTTTCTAAAATACTTCTTCAGCCTCCTTAGTAACTGCTTTAATATTTTTGTGCTATAACTTCTTAGGACTGGATTTTCAAAGAACCAAGACAAAGGCCACCACACCACTTGACTGGCTGTCAAGGTTCTCACAAAACCTTTGGACAGCTTCAGCCAGAGCTGTCAGAGAAGACCTTTCTAAAATAAGTAACAGTGTACAAGATTTTTGAAAATTAGTGACAAAAAGAAGAAACAGATCCAAATTATTGAGATTGCAGAGGAAAAGACGTTGGCATTCATCCATCAGACACCAGAGAAACCATAAAGAAGAACCAAAGGAAGAAACTTTTGATAAATTCTATAGCTCCTGGAACTCAGTTCTTCCGGTAGAAATTGTACACTGAAACATTTCATGGGACAGAGGTGAAGGGAACAGTATTTCAGAAATTTCAATTTGACTTTATCAATCTTGTTAATTCTTAACCTTCATATTGATCTCTTTTCCTTGGCATAATTGCACGATGGCCTGTGACTAAGATGTTATAAATAAACTCCAGTTAGAAATGACTCATAGCTCTCCGATATAATATATAATATTAAATTATGGAAGTAGTACATACACAATGTATTAATATTGCAGCAGCTTCCAGATAATTGCTGGGTTTTGAGCATGTATAAAAATACTCAGATCTGACCACAATACCCATTCGCATTTTAATAGTGCAAAACGGCATGAAGAACTTCAAAAAATTCTTATTGTCATCTACATGTGGAGCTTCTGAATATGGTGCATCTGTCTTGGCCTACAAATTCTCCTTTTGCAAAGAAAGCAGAAACTTTTCTCTCTGCTGCCATGTTCAGGATATTGCTGGTTACCTAATACCTACTTTGTTTTCCTTCATATAACTCAGAATTTTACTTTAAAAAGTGCTTTGGGATATTTCAAATATGAAGAGAGCAATTTAAATCCAGTTTTTATTCTCCATCATGCCAAGGGGCAAAACTAATAGCCTTATGCAATGTTGCATCATGTTTCATAGGCTGATGTGGTATTTTATAACATTCACTAGGTACTGAAGGAACAAGTGTTTTCAATGTACACACAAAAATGTACAATGTACACACAGGGGTCCTTTCTGTGCCCTGAATGAGCACAAAAATATAGATACTGCAAGCAACAAATCTGGCTTTCAGCTGAGCTCATTCAGATGGACAGGTATGACCAGTGCTCCCACTGTACTCACTCTGCCCCAAAGCAGCCAGGAAATGTTCTGTTAAATCTCCCAGCAAAAGCAACTGGATCTTGCACTATAATATTGGTGACCATACACCCTTTGATGTCTGTTTTTGAATCTTCATTTCTATTTCTGTCAAAAAGCTTCAGTAAAAATTGAAATTCAAATTTAATCTACTCTCCCATGGAAAATTAAGGGATGATCAAGAAGCAAACTGTAATCTCTAAGAATAAAGGTTCTAGAATATTAATTCAAAAACAATAGTGAAATAGAGCTGATTTATGAGACTATTTTTTTACACCAAATACATTTTTAAATTATTTTTAATTGTTTTAGTTTAAAATGTTGAGGCAAACTGAAACTTTAAAACAAAATTCTCAGTTAACCACCCTGAGTTACACTAGTAGAGATTCTAAATTAGAAGAAAGCCATGCTAAATGTATATAACCGAGAGCAGCATTACTGTTCAAAATCTGGTCTGCTTACACACTTCAGTGTTAAGCGACATCATAAGTAAGTATTTTACAATTAAGTGGTTAAATAAAAACTCATCTCAGGTTCATCAAAGTTCATACACTTTGGTGAAGTTAGATGTCAGTGTCTGCTGGCTCTCACAAATGTTATCTCAGTTAATGGTTTCACATGTAAACCATTAAAATGTTGTTTTTACACTATTTTATACTGAAACAAAGACAAACCAACAGTGTCACAACATAATATACCTGAGAGTGATAGACTCAGTCTGATGGATGCTTCAAAGTCAACAAAATTTGCATGTAAGATACCACTTCAGGTTTAACCACTGATTAACAACAGCTTTGTCTTTCTCATCCAAATCTGGGAATTCATCTGAACTCCAGATCCCAGAGCAGAGACAGGAGAAATGTGGAGTCAAATCATGGAAAAACAGATTGGAAGAAAGCTGACAACATCACCATCCCTTCCTACTTCCCAAGTACATAGTTCCTTCCCCAGAACATTTGCCTAGGTGACTTTCAGGGACCTGCTGGCATTTCCAGCAGTTCCCTGGCCACTCTGCTCCAGCATTTTGCTATCATTTTGAAA
Source organism: Anser cygnoides (assembly GCF_040182565.1). Taxonomy (NCBI): domain Eukaryota; kingdom Metazoa; phylum Chordata; class Aves; order Anseriformes; family Anatidae; genus Anser; species Anser cygnoides. The sequence continues at coordinate 61,596,204 of NC_089875.1, read as the reverse complement.
CAAAATGTGTTTCTCCCCACAGAGAACAGCTGCTAGTTTCACACAGCTTCATATATTCTCAGAGTCTGTGGATAAGTTGCACCAACACAGTCACAGTTTCACAGGCGAAGTTAGAAAATATTACCAATTCTTTCCGAAGGAAAGGAAAATGTATCCTTGAGTATTTCTAGGCAAAACTTGTCTCACTGGCCATCACCAGTCTGTCACAGAGAAGAGAAAAATGATCTCAGTAAAAGTAGTGTATCAGTGCATCCAGGACCAAAGACTGTGTTAATGTGATTCTGAATGGGAGAAATGCTTATGCCCAAGAAGGAGTCTCTACCCAGCCTTCTGGTTCAGAAAAAGAAGAAGATAAAGCTTCTCTGAGCAGAGATCATCCTCTGCAGAAAGGGTAGTTACCCTTAATAAATAGCAAAATGCTGGTAGCACAAGGGAAGGAATATTGTGAAATGATGAGAAAAAGAGGAATGCGGGACTGGAGAGAAGCACCTGGGATGTGACACTGCCAGTTCCACACTAATAAGGGCAAAAATATTGTATAAACGAGGGTGGAAATTTATCATGTTCCCTCTTGTTACCATTTGCTTTCCTGATTATCTTTAGTTATAGGCTACATGAATTATGTAGGTCCCCAGCCAGGCTGCACAATTATAGCTGCAAAGATAAAAACCATGACAAAAAGCTTGCTATCTTTTCTCATTTATTATTTCCATCTTACTCTCCATTTATTTTAATAAATGTGGTGATATCTGAATACAATACAAAATAAGGCTGAAATTCCCCTAACACAAAGGCAAGACAAGCCCTGATCCAACAAGGCAGTTACTTATGGGCCTGACTCTAAGCATACTGATCATCCCATGGAAGCTGGAGACACTGCTTGAATGATGATGCTACTTAGTGCTAGGGCCTTCATGGGACGTGAGATGTGTCTTCGCATTTACCAGAGGACAAACAGTAAATCATACCCAGTGCTATCTGTATCCAGGCTGTATTATTTTAGTGCACTGAAAATAGCTTGGCCACACACAGTGCTTGCTAACAAAGTGATGTGCATATCACTGAAGACATCAGAGGCCTGCTAAACCGAGATATACCACTGCCTCCCCTACAAGCCAGTGATGAACAGCTTTCATTTCAGTCCCATCCCGTTTTGTGTCTATCGTAGCAGGAGCTATTCCACTGCTCTGGATGATAAAGGGACTACAGACACCATATCACAGTAATTAAAGATTTATAGTAGAGTAAATAATTAACACACCCACTTTCCACTGAACACAAAAGCCAGGCTTAGATGAACAAAAAAGCAGCAGTAAGCTTATACCAGGCAGCTGAAACCAATTTATCTATTATAATCTCAGAAGCCTCACATCCTCTCTTAAAAGAATATTTTTGATAGATCAGGATATATTGGATATAAAGAACTATAAAGAATATTATATATTCAGTTCTCTTTTCAAAAGAATGAAGATGCCCCTTTTTCAGAACTGGTCAATAAAACCTCCCCACCCTATATAGTGAATTTGAGCTCAGCAAAGTAATGTGCTGAGCTCTTCAAGTACTGGAGACTATACCGCTCCTCTAGTCCCAACACCAGCAATCATGTTGCCATCTGGAAACTTCATAACAGAAGAATTTATTTTTTTCCCTTTGGAATTTTAGGTGCTGCTATATTAGGCACCACTGGTTTTTCCAATCATTTTTCCACCTGTAATCACAATCATGAGTTTTGAGTACAGACCCTTGAGTAGTACTTACCACAAATGCATACCTTAATTTAGAGTGCCTCTGTTATGTCCCTACTTTTTGCTTTAATTTTCTCATCTTCATGGAATGGCTTTAAATCCCATTGTATTATACGGGGTACTTTCAAAGTACTGCTTCAAAAGCACAATGCATGCCTGAAGAAGAAGGTTAAGGTTGCAAAGACTGGTGGATAAAGGATAAAGGACCACCATATTTAAGGAGAACCTTGTCAGTTTAATGTACATTTATTTTGCGTATGTTTATGATAAAGTCATTAGCTACTTTCTCACTTACTCTTCAGTTACAAATCTTTTCCTTCAGTTATTGCACAGAATGTTCTGGTATGAATGAAATATGCAATGACAAAGGTTATTCTTTGCAGTTTTTCTGCCTCATCTGCTGCAGAAGCTGGATAATAAAAGGTGAACAAAGTTGGCCAAACTCAAATTTCTCCCTCCTAGGGAATTTCAATATTCCCTTTCAGGTGCTTCAAGTTATAATGAAAAATGAAAATAACAATATTCCCTGCAAGATGGAAATTCTGATGAGGTTTTGTTCCATAAAAGAAAAAAAAGCCAGGTAATTTGTTTCAGAAACATGTTTGGAGCCGGCAGGCTTCTGGTTCTTTGAGCAGCAGGAAAAAAAAAACGAAAAGGAAAAAAAAAAAAAAAAAGAGAGAGAGAGAGATTACCTTGAAGCTCCTTGCACACCGGTGCTGGGAAGACATGCTCTATGGGAGAGTAAGCTTGCAGCCTGTCAGCTACCACTGTCCCATACCAAGTCCAGCCTGGAGCAATTTGCCACCAAAATGTTTTTTTGGTTTTTGTTTTGTTTTGTTTTGTTTTAATTATTATTATTTTTATATTGCAACCTGGAAATTCAAAGGAAAGTCAAGCAATTTATCTTAGCCTCATCCGCAGGAAAGCCTGGTTTGGGCTGATGTCCTCATCTCCAATACCATCAGCAAAAGGAAAACACTCTACCTTGAACAACAGCACTCAAGTACTGCATACATCCAGCAACTACAAGGAGGGCTATTGGAACCAGGGGACAGGTGTCCTCCACACTTAAGCAGCCATGGGTCACGTTCTTGCTCCAGCTGCAATGTGAGGTTTGATGAGGAGACCTGTCCAGGCTGTCCTGTACTTGACACACATGACAAGAGGAAATATGACTTTATATATCTGTATTTTTATGGGGCCAAAGACAAAAAAAAAAAAAAAAAAAAAAAAAAGCCCTGTCCCTGGAGTCAACTTGAGAACTTGAGAACATATGCCTGGGGCTTGAGGAAGTAGCTCTGACAGGCAGTGGTTATTAGACACAGTGCCTGCCCAAGGCTGGCATTTCTTTCAAGTCAGGTGTGGGTTATTCTTGTACCTGGGCCAGGACTTCTATGCCAAAACCTGCCTAATAAATAAACCTCCAGGCCCTCCCTCTAAACCAGTATCACGTCACGATCATTTCTTACAGACAGGGAAACAGCATTTTTGTGAGAGTCCATTTGTAAGATGTCTTTGTTTCTCTGTCTCCTTCTACTTCCTTTTTATTTTGAAGAAGTGCAGCCTCACCTTGTGCTGCTGGTAGTCCCATGTCCAGCAATGGGGCCCTGCAGGCACCAGACAGGGTTCCAAGTTCACAGGGTCATGTTCATCTCTCTTAAGAGTTTCTTAAAGACATGGGAACCCGCAATGTTAAACCAGTTACTAAATAACAAAGATTCAAATATTGCTGTTACTGTTTCTCATCAGGCTGCAGCCAGGCAGAGGACAGACCATACTGCATGCTGCAGAGGACACTGAGCCTTCAAGTGCCGTGAAAAGGCACATTATTCATCAAGATTTCAAGCTGAAAAGCTAAACTCATCTGCTATGTTTGGCTGATCTTGGTTCTCTCTATTGTACCACTGAATAAGGTTAAACACTCTCTTTGCCCCACAATTTCACTTAAACATATTAATGGCATTAGAAAGCCCAGATGTTAATTTGCTGTATCATGACTTTATGAGTGCTTTGATGTTGGAAGAGGGCCAGGATCAAACAACAGTTAAGGAGAGGCTTTCCTTGTTTCCCTGAGACAAGGAGAGGAGCCTGTCTGTAGTTAGGTGCATGCAAATGATTCTTATTTCTAAATGTGATTTTTTCTTTTCTAATTCAGAAAAATCACAGTGCAAAACACGTCAAAAAATTCCAGCCAGCTGTAGAGACAGCAAAAGTTTCTCTCTTTTTAATGAATAGTGAATTTAATAAAAAAAAAAAAAAAAAAAAAAAAAAAAAGCAACAAGCAGGTATATCTTCTTTCCTCAGGACTGTAATTCTTTTCTTTTATTCAAGAAACCTCCAGAGCAATCCACGAATTCTTTAAAAGTTTTCATTGTATTAAAATGCCCTCAGACTACAGCATGTTCTCAAGAATATCCTTCTGCAAAGTGTTCAAATATTCATATAATGAGGAAAAATGTCTATAAGCATGCTTTAGACATCTGCAGTGGAAGTTCAGGGTTCTTAAATGCTTGTTTTTCAAACACACATTCACTGAATCTCTGCCTTTAAGCATAGCAGGTGATCTCAGTATTTGTTGAAAGTATGACAAAAAGCTTTACAAACATTCAGATTGATCACAGAGTTTTTCCTTAGTGTCAGAGGATGAAACTTAGGAACACACAGAAGACCAAAGGACCTGCAGCTTTGCATTTTAGGCTTGTAGAACACATATAGAAAAGCAGCTGTGCCAAAGAACTTGGGAAACCCACTCCTAGGGTTTTGCAGAGACCCCCTGGATTTACCCAGTAAGTGCTATCAGCCTGCAGTGTGCTCTGAATCAGCTCTGACAATACAGAGCCCCAGAAAATAGCAGGCAGGCTTCTTCAGCTGATTGCTTTTTACTTGCCCACTTACATTTATGCCTCTTCAGAAACTTGTCCTCCTGACGTGTAGTGCTGCCTACTGCCTGTGCTTTGGATGGCAAGGAAGCAGCTTTGAAAGGATATGGAAACAGGAGCTATGGGCTGTGACCAGGACCTGGTTGTTCTGGTACACATCTTTAATCTCAGACACCGTATTCTTCACAAAACATGAAAACTTGTTAGAGAAATGTATGTGATACACAGGATTGTGATTTTCCCCAGAAGTTTTGTTGATTCATTTTGTACCTAACTGAAGCAGGTAAGAGGAAAAACACCTTACAGAAATTTTAATACATATAAAATAAACATTGAGAGCCCAGAACTCTTTTTGAAAAATCTATCTCCACCAGTCAATATCAAAAGGAAATTTTTTACTTACATTGCATTTTCACAGCAATTCTTAAACAGAATGAGAGGTATCAGAAATTACACAAGAAGTCTGTTGGTGATTCTGAGGTTAAGTCTGCACATTGAGGATGTCTGAATAGTTTGAATAACTTGTGGTTTAGATTTCACATTCTGGCTTCATGTATTATTAACTCAGACCAACCTCTGAATTTTCCCTTTTACCCAACGCAGCCAACAATACCTCCAACATAGTCAAATATACTTCCAGGGAAAACTAAAAAAAAATATATACAAAAAAAATAAATAATTAAAAAGAAAAAAAGTACTGTGTCTCCTCTTTTTCTGTGTGCTGGATAATATGTAAAGCAATAGAGATATTTAAATGTAAGGACTGTAACAGCCTGAAATTTTTCCATATGAATTACTACTACTTGTATTGCCAGAAATTCCCTCAAAAGAAACATAGGTGCTGATGGCAAGGACTGAGAGAAATCTTACTGACTGGGTCGGTTTTCAATTGCTGTCCATGTGTGGCTGAAGTTCCCATCCAGCTGGCAGTTTTCTCTGGCTCACTGATCAGGAAAACAGAACTGGCTAGTGAAGGATTAGGACTTCATCCTGCAGGCACCGGTCATCCTCTTCCTTCACTCCCATTCATTTCACAGGTTCATTGCCTTATCAGCAGTTATGGAAGATCTATAGACAAGCAGCTCTCCTGCATCACCGTTGTGTTGTTTAACCGTTACTGCTGCAGGAGATTTCAGAGCACTTTGAAATAACAGAAAAGGAAGAAGCTGTTCAAGGAGGCTACCACATATGCATGCATGATTGACAGCCCCTTTCTGCCTCACTTCATGCTCTTTTGCTCGAGAACACAGTGATCATGTGATCCCTCCTGAGTCTTGGTTAAGGACATGGCACTGGTACATCATTCCTGAGAATTATTTGCCAGTCTCTTGAGCCATCTTCATATTCTTAACAATTTGAAAGAATCTTCAGACATGAAGCTAGGAAAATGTTTCTTCCCATCATCACAATCAAATTATCATACGAGTTTTACCTTTCCAAACTGGCAAGGACTCCAGTGAATGCGGTTGCCTCTCTCTTATTTCATATCCCACCAGTGAGTCAGAATCTTTCTACTAAAAGCTGCTATTGCTCTCTTAAAAGCACACCTCTCTATGCACCTCAGCTTCCTCTAGAAGACAGTCTAATGTCCCCTTCCCTCTTCTTTAATTTCAAAACATATTTGTGAGCAACCTCAGACATAGCTCCTTAACTGAAACTAATTGCCATCACAACATCTATACCCTTTGTTATGCAAAAGACATTGCTCAGGGTGAATTTCACCCAACTTCAATGCTTCTCTTTACAAATGGCAAGGATTACAGAAGTACACATTGTCTAACCTTGACTACAGCAGTGTGTTGAGACCAAAGCAGTGATGTGCCATATTTCAAATACAAGACAGGCCTTTTATGTTCAAACTGCTTCTGTTAATACTTGGAGCTGTACCAGTTGGGCTGTTTCTGATTTGGGCAATAGCAAGCATAGGGGATTATCGAATACAGCCACATGGTCTACATTTTCCTTCTGACACCTTTTCCTACATGACCCTAGCCCCTTCCCCAGAGGCAGAATAAGATGCTTCCATTAGATAAGGAAGAAAAAGATTGCCAGTATTAATAGCCAGCACATTTCGCTTACATGAAATAGAGACTATACCTTGGATTTCATACAAGAGTAACTAGGTCATTAAATAACCTGACAACCCACCCAAAGGACACAGAGGCATCTGTATGGGGAAATTTTTAGGTAAATATTTCTTTTCAATAGTGAACAGCTCTCATTAGTCCTTTAACATGCACTTTATGTAATCATCTGATAATGCCCAGCCTTCTCTCCTGTTTTTGTTTTTGTTTGTTTGTTTGTTTGTTTGTTTGTTTTTAACTCTCCTAGTCATCTATGATCCTCTTGGTATATTTCTGCATCGCCACTCAGCATTTAGGTTGTGTAACCTCCAGACAGATTGCCCTATTTTGCAAACTGATCGTCACTGTAAGCTAACAAGCATCTGCTAAATTAAATTTGTAATAAAGCCACATCCATTGCAGATCACCTTGGCTTTTCACTGTTGAAGAACGAGAACTTACTTTACTAATGCTTTTTTTTTTTTTTTTTTCTTTTTCCCTGTGCCAAGACATTCAGTGTAGCAGCACTCATGTATCAAATGTATTACGGCATTGGGACAGCCTGGCCTCTGCTTTATTATTTTAATCATTATTCTGCTTTGAATTTTTGGCTGTGTTTTATTCTCTGTAGCACGAGATTCTAGTAGGTTCTAGTGATGAGAGGTCAAACTAAATAAAAATGGCCCTGCTGGTTCTGTCAACTAAATTCAAAAATTACTATGAAGCTTTATAGCAATAATACCTTTCGTGCTACTATATTCTGTAAGCAATTCCAGTGGAATCTCTGTTCTGAGTGGTTTATTATAGCTCAACCATAAAAATGTGCTTTGGGCTGAAAGTGGATTTATAAGATTTCTGCCCAGGAGCATACGCTTTGTAAAATTTAATTTAAATCAGCTTAGATTTTTTTTTTTTTTTGGTTTCTTTTTTTTCTTTTTTAAGACTGAAGAATAAAAACAAAAATAGATTATTAAGTTTTTTTTTTTTTCAGAAAAAAAAAAAAGCTCACTTTTATTTCTATAACAAGTAGGCTTTCTTCTTGCCCTTTATGCATATATGTAATTCTGTCAAATTTGGGGAAGACATAGGGAGCACCTTGACAGCAAAACTAGGCTTCCATATTTTAAATGAAATATAGAGACTGTCTAGCCAACAGTTTAGACTAGGTTTTTCTGGTAGGTAAACGGAAAAATAGAAACCGGTATCAGCAATATTATTATTGGGAAAAAGATGGTTCTAGTGTATGTAAACTACTTTTCAGAACAGTTAACAACAGAGTTCTGTGAAATGGCAGTCGGAGAAATCTCATTCTGTTCAGTATAAACCAGTTTACAGACCCACAGTCACTGTTGATTTTCCCAGACATATTTTTTTTTCTGCTCTAAGAGTTGGCTTGTATAAAATCTCTTTTTTTTTTTTTGTCTGTTTGTTTTTGTGTTTTTGTTTTTGTTTTCTCCAGTTTTCCTTGATTTCCAAACATCTGGACATACTTTGAGCTGAGAATTCCCAGACATAAATATGGCAACTGTCTCACAGATTACAGGTGGGCTGACAACATGCCATAATTCCTCCTGCAGTCTTTAGGCAGTATTTACAGTTTGGCATAACATTATGTGTTACAGTAAATTTTACAAAACAGATAGGAATGCTGCACATTTTGGAATAGTGGGATCTGGAATGATTAAGTGAAAAAACAGTAAGTCTGGTTTTATCTAAAAGTTTTAACACAGAAAATCTTTTTTGAATCACATAAAATTTACTAGTCATAATTTTCGAGGAAATGGGAGAGCAGATTGATCAAAACTGAAAAACCACGTCGATTTGGTTCAAAGTGGCAAACTTTCATTTCACTTTGATATAAAATATCATGGTTTTGTTTTGAATAGGTTTACTGACAAATTTTTAACTTTGTTTTACTTGGGTGAGATTTTTCTGACCAATATTTCCCCTTTCCCACACAGCCTTATCAAACAGCAGCATTGATTTACAGTACTCCATCAGACACACCACAGTTCCTCTAACAATATTCAATCTCAGGCCAGGACTCATTGCTTATGAAGAACTACATCTCTGGCTACATTTTTTTTTTTTTTTCACCTTGACAACTTGCCAAAGGTCATACAGACATTGAGGAGAGTAAATTGAACTGAGCAGCTCATCAGACAGGGCTGTGCTGTTTCACCCGAGTCTGCACAGACTACTCACCAAGTAACAAGGAATTTGGAAATGTTCATGGAAACTAGGAAACTGTGTCCGAACACAGCATGCAGGACATACACAGCATAATTCAGGGGCTCCATCAGCTCTGAGTCATCATGCTCCCCACTAACTTCTGCTTCACAGCAAGGTTGCAGATGAAGATTTTTGAGATCTGTATTTGAGGTACACGTCAGGTGCCCCAAGTTCTGTTCTGGGAAATCTACAACCAAACAGTTGTTTGTAGAGTCTCTCCTTTTCCTTTTCCTTTTCCTTTTCCTTTTCCTTTTCCTTTTCCTTTTCCTTTTCCTTTTCCTTTTCCTTTTCCTTTTCCTTTTCCTTTTCCTTTTCCTTTTCCTTTTCCTTTTCCTTTTCCTTTTCCTTTCCCTTTCCCTTTCCCTTTCCCTTTCCCTTTCCCTTTCCCTTTCCCTTTCCCTTTTCCTTTTCCTTTTCCTTTTCCTTTCCCTTTCCCTTTCCCTTTCCCTTTCCCTTTCCCTTTCCCTTTCCCTTTCCCTTTCCTTTTCCTTTTCCTTTTCCTTTTCCTCTTCCTCTTCCTCTTCCTCTTCCTCTTCCTCTTCCTTTCCCTTTCCCTTTCCCTCTTGCCCTTCCCTTTCCCCTTCCCCTTCCCTTTCCCTTTCCCTTTCCCTTTCCCTTTCCCTTTCCCTTTCCCTTTCCCTTTCCCTTTCCCTTTCCCTTTTTTCCTTTTCCTTTTCCTTTTCCTTTTCCTTTTCCTTTTCCTCTTCCTCTTCCTCTTCCTCTTCCTCTTCCTCTTCCTTTCCCTTTCCCTTTCCCTCTTGCCCTTCCCTTTCCCCTTCCCCTTCCCCTTCCCCTTCCCTTTCCCTTTCCCTTTCCTTTCCCTTTCCCTTTCCCTTTCCCTTTCCCTTTCCCTTTCCCTTTCCCTTTCCCTTTCCCTTTCCCTTTCCCTTTCCCTTTCCCTTTCCCTTTCCCTTTCCCTTTCCCTTTTTTTCCTTTTCCTTTTTCCTTTTTCCTTTCTTTCTCTTTCTTTCTCTCTTTCTTTCTTTCTTTCTTTCTTTCTTTCTTTCTTTCTTTCTTTCTTTCTTTCTTTCTTTCTTTCTTTCTTTCTTTCTTTCTTTCTTTCTTTCTTTCTTTCTTTCTTTCTTTCTTTCTTTTTCTTTCTTTCTTTCTTTCTTTCTTTCTTTCTTTCTTTCTTTCCTTCCTTCCTTCCTTCCTTCCTTCCTTCCTTCCTTCCTTCCTTCCTTCCTTCCTTCCTTCCTTCCTTCCTTTCTTTCTTTCTTTCTTTCTTTCTTTCTTTCTTTCTTTCTTTCTTTCTTTCTTTCTTTCTTTCTTTCTTTCTTTCTTTCTTTCTTTCTTTCTTTCTTTCTTTTCTTTCGAAACACCATAGCAGACAAAGTTAATCCAAACATGTAGAGCTGTCTACAACGAAAAGATCATTTAAAGCCAATGAATGAAATCCCATGTTGGGGAAGCATTATTACCTTCAGCTCTTTCAGTAGTTTAGTTGTTGATTAGCAACTTCCAGGAAAAAACAAGAAGAGTTATAATAAAACATGGACAACAGGATAGACAGAAAACAGGATGCATTTAAAAACAGCTTGGGAATGATTATAAGTAAAGGAATTATGTCAAAAGAGCCTAATGAGTTTCATGACTGCCAAGAAAAGAATATCTGAAAAAGCTATTTTAATTTGCAATGGATTGTTACAGTCAGCATCATGTATCCATATATATATACACAGACACACAGATGCATACACACACACATACACATATGAATAGGCTTGATGTTATTTTAATGTTAAATTAATCTCATATTTTAATACTTCCAGGTGTGCAAGATGGTTGATCAGTATACAATGTGCAGCTGGTACATATCCGCAGATAGGAAGTGAAGGCACCTGCCTTACTACAGTGTGCTCACAGGCTGTATTTGGTGTATGAGGCAGTATAACATTTTGGTGCAAGGCTGGAAATAGGCGACAAGGTACTGCACCTACCATTACAGTTTGTTGGACACAAGTAGGACTGCTGGGCACTCAGTAGAACAGAACAGAATGGAACGGAACGGAACGGATCGGAAGAGAACAGAACAGAATAGAATGTTCCAGATTTGGTCAAAACTAAAACGAACACCTTAACTATTATTTTCAATATTAATGAATTATTTCATGTGTATAAATACACAGAAACTGTATGTTTCAGAATCCAAGGTATTTCTTTGCTTGCTATACTATGCATTTAAGTACCACCAATTCCGTGGAATTTAGCCTGCACATTATTGGTAACTATGGTGACTAACTGTAAGAAATGAAGTGACAAAGGTGTCTCAGACTTTCTTGACTGGCCAATAAGGAATAGCTAGAAACAGAAATTTCCACTTTTCTCAGACAGACAGGTCATTCAGTCAACCACTTAATGTAAGCTATTAATATACAGATGGACTTTCAATCACATTCCTCCACCTGCATGAATAGGTCTGTTTCTCCTCTTTAATGATGATGTGTTGAGTGCAATGACACAGGAAGACCAAGTTCTGAAGTAGATACCATGAGAGAGGTTGGAGGGGCACTGTGCCCTAGAATGAAACATTTCCTTCAGCTTATACAATGCACTGCAACCTGAGCCTGCTGCCTGAGCAGAAGTTGCTTTCCCATGTGTTTCTGGCTCTCACTGGCAGCAGAGATGCTGCTGTGTTTAGTGCAACTATAATTATGCATCCTGCTGTCCCATTTCTTTGATGCAACAGGGTAGGAGGGAAGACCTTAAACAGGACTGCATTTGTGGGTGGCCAATTATCTGGTAGGGTGTTTGGGAAAGATCCTTTTGCTGTTTATACTTTATGACCTACAGTGCAGAATGCAATTAACACCTTGCCACTCATCTTTCATTTTTGATATCTGTATAAACAGCAAAAAGAATGGTACAAACAACAACAGCAATGTAGACTGACCTCTGTGATAAGAGTAGTCTACTCCATTTTGATTCACCAAACCCAGTCAAGTTCTGTACTTGTGTTATACTGATATCCAGTCACATAAGGCAGAAGTTGGAACTGCCAGAAAACTTTGACCTCATTGTCATAACCATAATCATAAAACAGCTTTTAAAGTATGAAAATAGTAGCTTGATTAGAGTAATATGTTCTCTTAAGATTTCAGGAGATGAGGAAAGGTACAGAACATTTTGTTTGGTTTTGGTTAGATAACAAAGTTACATGATACCTATGGCACCAGGGAGTACGAATTTTTGCTGTGTTTGGTTATATCTGCTTGAATATAAATATATACATATGTGTATTAGCCTGGTATAAAATTCATTATGTGCATGAAAATCTGGCCCCTACAACACCAGAATTAACTTACCCATCTATTTTTGTCTCTTTTCAATACTCCATATTCAAAGGCTTTAGAAACGGTGCACTCACGTGGGCAGAAAGAAAAGTGAGACCAACCTCTTTCCTAGTGCATTGCATCTGTATCCCCCAGAAATTCCTCCTTGTCCAAAGCATAGAAATAACTCAGCATGGAGCTTCAGGAACTACAGCAATATCATTGCAATGGGGAAGACTTCTGAGGTATCAGTAGGGCTAACTGGAGATTTAGGGGTTCTCCTCTGCAGTGATCGGCAAAGTCTCCTTCCTGAGCCCTTCTGGATTTCCTCCCAACAAATCATTTTTCTTAGTTTGGCAATGGACTCACAATTTGTCCAGATCAAAGTAACAGAAGGTCTGGTACAGGCAGAGCAAGTTCTGAAACTCGTTCACAGAGCATGTCATGTGATTATGAAATATAATCCATGGGTTTTGAAAAAAATAATGAATCTAGTGCCCATGGATGTAACCTGAGAAATAAAACAATGTGAACTCACTGCCAGCTTCGGTGGCATAACCCACAGCTGAGAGAGGTATTGGCCCTAAGAAGTTCACCTGAACACAGCTTGTGGCAGTGCCTTCCTCTAAGAAGCACAGCCATGCTGCACTGGTATAGTCTGCATTTCATGAATGGCCCAGACTTTGTCCCAGCAGGCTTGTGACCCTACTGCTTTAGCATCTGAGATTTTCAGCTGGGAGGCAGTAGTGCTGGCAATGCTTTTGCAGTCCCGCTGCTGGTCTAAAAGTGCAAATTACCTTAAAACAGAGTTTAAAATCTGTGTTTGATTTATCTTTGGTTTTGAGAACATGATTTCACCCTAGGTCTAAAAGAGATGGGAAAAAAAGGTCTTCCATCTGGCTTGGGAGAGCTCCCAAGAGATCTCAGAATGATTTGCATTTTTCTCTAAGGCCCTAAGTATACCTACGGTCTTATAATATGCACACATTAAGGGTAAGCAATTATTCATGATACAACAAGAAAAATACAAAAGACATGCCATTATAAAAATTAAATGAGCTGGTTTCTTTTTCTGATCTCAAAGTATTTTCATTATCAATATTTCTCTTAGTTTTTTAGACAGTATTGGCTTATTGATGTATGTGAGAACATAACATTGCAGTGGTAGAACTAGTTAAGTTATCTTTTAAACATGAGCTATTATGAAGTACTGCAGAAGAGAATGGGTGCTTCCATTCAAGATTCAGACACCAATGTCCCAGAACAGTTGCACAAAAGGACAAATGTTAATGTAACAAAGCACGGCCACTGTTGAGACTAACACACTGGATCTTTTCCACATCCTGTGTTGGTTTGCACTCAGACAGTGGTCTCAGTGTCTCTCCTATGCAACTACAGCCTTAAATACTTTCAGAAATTCATTTCATTTTGTCACTGAGTCCATTATATTTTTTTTACTTATAACCAGGAAAAAAATTATACTGGGCACTAACCTTTTTCACGGGCCTAATGAAGGTTAGAATATCAGTGGCATTAATAACTACACAATCTAACTTGATTCTTAAAAAACTCAGTTCTCACTCAACATTAGCTGAAGGGTATTTGCCTTATCATGGTGAACCTAATATCTTCCTACACTTTTCATTATATTGTTTTCTAAGCTCTGTGTAACTTTTTACAGGGACTAGAAGGAAGACAAAATAAGAGGATGTTTAAAATGCACCGAAACTGTGCTTTGCCTTCATTAAATATATATGTGTCAGCCAGCAACCCTGTATTAATAAGCTACTTAGCAGTGATAAACAAGCACATGGGAGAAAAAGCATTTTAAAAAAGAGAGAGAGAGAGATTTCAGTTTCTGATTTACATTGCAGGATTTTCTTTTAAATACAGATTTTTAATCATGCATACACTGATCATTATGTATGCCACAACCAGATAACTAGGAAACAAGACCTTGTGTTTTCTGCTCCTGTCCTGCTGGAGCTTTTCCACACCTGGCTGAGACATGCAGACTTCCTTCACATCCAGAACCCTGAATGGCAGACAGCCCCAGAGGTCACTGCACCCTCTCCAGGGCCACCACAGCAGTGTCCAATGTGATATCTGCCTTTTCCTCCCTGCTAGCCACCACACTGGCAGACACCTTGGTGCCAGCAGGCTTGAACATATCAAGATCCTCACCTACATGGAGACAAGTCTCCCAGACCTGTTACCTGTCTATTTAAGCAAGAGGTAAGGGGTGTCACTAAGCTGCTAGCCTGCCCTGGGTACCAAAGCATCTCATTGTAGTTCATTTTTATACTAAATTGTGTTGTAGGCACCGCAGCTGCCTCTCCAGCATCACTGCCCCATATCCATTCTGCCTGCAGCCAGCAAAGGTTCCTCTTTCCCCTCTCTCCCTGCCTTACAGCACTAGATATTTGACCAGGTGCATTAATAATGGGGTTTCCTTCCTGTGAATCATGACTCTGTAAACAGAAGCCTGCATTTGAAGGATCTGTGACTTGCTCTGCTGTAACAAACTCTGTTTCTTGAAGGAAGAGTGAAACTGAGGCTCTGACATCTTTATAATCATATAAAATGCATAATGAAATTTTCTTTTAGAACTCTAAGTTCCATATTGAGGTCAGTAGGAAAAACATCACACTGTAAGTATCTTCTAGACTCGAAAAGGATCACACAAAGCTTTTAAAGTCTGTTTTCAAAACTCACATGCTCCCACTCTCAGTGCCTTGCTGCTGGGAAGCCTTGTGGACTGAGCAGAGAAATAAACCCTGCTATACTCTCTACCAGTATGTATGCATACAGACTATGTTGCTCTGCCGTCTTTAAGCAGCCTGCAAAAGCCAGGCAATGATTCTCCTTCACTCTTCCTGAATGCTTGTTCTGGGCCGAGTAATAAGTGCTCGTCAACCTCTGCAGACTGGGGAGAAAGAAATGACTGTGGGTCGTGCCTAACCCTTCGTTAAAAAAAAGAAAAAACATCAAGTGGGAAGATTTTTGCTCTCTCTGTGCTTTGGCAATATGCAAGAATTGGAAAAAGCTGATATGACTTCACTCATATTTGAAGCCATCTGATAAGCTTACATATTAACCCTGCTGATTTACGTTAACAGCCATGGTGACAAGTACTCTGTGCACTTACTGCACACTGGCACTTTGTCTTTCTGCTTGCAAGGAATTCAAGTAGAGATTAGTGACGTTAGTAAGGAAGAATAAGAGGGTGGATGTAAGCAAAGCTTGAGATATTGGCAGGTATCAGATAAGTCTGAAAAGGCAGCAAGTAGAAAATACTGATTGACTTACAGGTTGCACTTGATAATTTAGTTCTGTCTGGTTTTGCATATATTCTTTAAACCACTGTTAGACTGTTAAGATTTTTATGGTTGAAGGAATGCTACTTTTATACATTTTGTTACAAATATTGGGATTTTTTTCCTTGTTTTGTACCAACAAAAAAAGTTATAAAATTCAAACCCAGAAATGACTGTCAAATGTTAAGAGTGCAATAATTCAGATAATAATGCCCTCTCTGGAGAGCCACAGATTTAACAAGCTTACTTTCCCCTGAAGCAGAGAAGATGCAGTTGTCATCACTGCTTAGAAGTACCAGCAAAACTTTTGACTCTGTCTTTACTCTGTAGAGGATTTTTCTATTGAAAATAGAGATGCCTACCTGAAAGAGAGAAATGTGAGTAAGCCAAATTATCGGCATGACTAAACAAATCAACAACTGCAGCTCATTTCCTGTCCACTCCAAAACAGCATCCTGTGCACTAGTTTTCCTCAACGTCAGCTGTGAGCTCCCTGTCCCCTAAATGAAACTAGGATAAATCATTTCATGTTTGTGGCACTGTTTCCAGCAGGGCAATTAGTGCCAGGCAGCCACAGTGCAATTAACTCATACCCATACTTTGGCTGTGAAGCCAGCCAACATCAGAAGCAAAGCACAGCCTGCATGTTTTGCTCTATGTGGGAACAGGACTGGACTGTGGCAAAGTAGTAAATGAAAGGGACAGGGTAGCTCTGAGGTGACAGGCACTGCAAGGGACGGGAGGGAGCAGGTGGCAAAAGACAGGCAATGCAAGGGAGGCCAAGCCATGCGGGAGACTCCAAAGCTAGTGGTACAGAGAGATATGTGGAAAAAAAGGCAGAAACTTTGACTCCTGACTTTAAAAAAAAAAAGCTGTGAGCAGCTGTCATTGTTCACACTGACCTCAATGTTACTCAACCACATCACTCTCCTCAGAAAAAAGGTCAGAAGTTTGACGAAAAGACAGGTCCTGTCAGACTGTCCTGTCATGGGTCAGTTAAGGAGCAGCCACTGATCCATTTTCCTGCACAGGAGGATCAATTCCATGGTTCCTAAAGTATTTCTGATTAACGTTTTCTGCAGAGCCAGCCTTGGCTGTGCAGCCAGGTAGTTTGTTCTAAAGAGCAGGCTGTTGCTAGAGCTAACGTTTACTTAGCTGCAGGTGGATGGTGGTGACGTTAATGGAGACGGATAGGAGAGGAGATGGAAGCCAAGCCTAAGATACAGGCACAGATTAGACAGGCATACATAGGTAGCAAACAGAAAATATCGATTGGCACTTAGCATAGGACTGTACTTTCAGAGGAGAGCGCTCAGCTGACTCAGGAGGTTGTATTTTTCCTCTCACAATTTCACCAAGTCATTTCAGCAATTTTGTCCTGTTGCCTGTTTCCCCTCTGGCAAATCAGAATAATCACTGTCTTCATAATACCTCTTTCCGAAGCAAGATAAATAGTCATGTCCTTTCAGTCTTTTGTTCAATTAGTTTCAATTATTTTTTTTTGTTCAATTAGTTTCCCCCACTTTCATACTCTTGGTCTTATTTGGCAATGATTTTGCTGATCTCCTCTGAACTCCCTTACCTTTGTTCAATTTAAAAGAGAAATGTCCCTGTTAATATCAGTAATCTCATCCAGGCCCTTCTGACACAGTATAAAGCAGACCAACTAAACTATAACACAAAGCTCCTACTGCAGTGACAGACACATGCCCTGGTGTATGGTGTGGTAACAGCAGGCTGGTAAATCACTCAAGCAAGCACACAACCTAAAATTTCCCACGCCTATGTCCCACTGTCCCGTTGGAGCCATTGAGGCAGAAGAGACAAAAAACTTATAGGATTTGCGACCATGAATTGAAGCATGACTAGCAAGGGGATGGGATTCAGGGATCTAGTGATACAAGAAGAAAGCAGATGGGACTCTAGTGATGAGTCGATGACAGATATTGACTGTCCAAGAAATGAACGACCTATCAAAAAAGATACTTTATACTCAGCCCTTTTTGCCTCCAAAATGTTTGCATCAGAATAAAACTTCAGAACATTAGAGCAGAACACCTTTTCTAATTTATACCTATTATAAGACAGGCGTGAGTTGGAAAAACTAAGGAGTAGTGGGTATTATAAGAATCTGCCCTGGCATCTACAAAAATCTCCAGAGACCTGTAATTTATGGAAGCTTTGTGCCTCTATAGTGAACAAGGAAAAACTTTGGGCAGGTAGTCTTCACACGGTGCACAAATATTTGGTGGGTTTCCTGTGTAAAGAACGGCAATTTCCTTTCAAGTCTGTATACTCAGGCACTCCTTTCTCTAGATCCTACATTGTCGTAGAAACAGGATGCATGGAGGACTCTCTCTAGAGCAAAGAAAATATAAATGATATGGTTTAGCAGCCTTCTCTTGGGCTGCTGTGTTTGGGAGTGTGGCTGAGCTCAAGCTTGACAGGTAGGTTATCTGCTCTGGAAAGAGGACACAGAATCAGAGAGAGTCTCACTGTGGCTAATTTCCTGGTCTTCTTAGTGAAAAATGCCAGCAGCAGTTGTTCCTCCAGGGAGTCTCCATCGGTCGGCCGCCATCTCAGCAGAGTAGATTTGATCTCTTTTCATGAACTCTTCTACTGAAGTTGTTGTGTCCCTTATGTCTTGGCTTCTGCAGCTGACCTGAGATTTTACAGCTTAAAAACACTTTTTGATCTGCTCTTCCAAATATCAAAATGAACACAGAGGCCCTACTATATTCTCCATGAATGTTGTATTGGACTCATAGCTACAACATCTGACAGAGGAGGTTGCTGTTCATCTTGTGACTCTCTGGATCATGTTATTGAATGTCATTTTTAGCCTTTTCTGCATGGAATGTCATTCTAGAAGAATACAGTATAATGTATGAAGATTTCATTTGTTATGAGGTTAATGCTTTTACTGAAAACAAACAAACAAAACCCACAAAAAAAAACACAGAAAAGCTTAGTGCGTCTGCTATTGGAAGTCCAGGTCATGATGCCCACAAACAGCTGCAAATGTAGCAGCAAAAAAAAGCTTGGATTTGTGGAGGGAGTGGGAAGAACACAGGGCTGCAGATTGCCCATTAAACACAAATCATTTACTGGGTGTGTGCATGTGTGTGTGCTCCTGATACAACCACAGTGACTTGCAGATTTGGACTGCAGTGGACCCTGGTGAAACATAACCTAATTCTCTACTGACAAAGGCAAGCTGGAATAGCAAAGAGACAGGATATATGTATTTAAATAACAACAAAACTGTCCAACTTATAGCATTGCTACAGAAGACATTCTGAAAAGAATTCAGAAAAACTAAAGTCAAAGAAGCCTACACCAGGGCCACAGAACAGCATCACTTTCCCACAGATGCAGGAGTCTGGATCAGTGTTAAATTAACTTCAAATTTCCTGGCCTCTTCCAAAATCTCTCATTTATTAAAATATCATATAAGGGCTGCTGAGGTTAACTTCCTCATATTTTTTATTTTCCTGAAGAAATTAAAGAATCTTTTATATAAATTTGTATCCAGAAAAGATTCATTTTTTCCATTATTTGAGCTAGGAAATGAAGTGAGATGAAGAACGGTAAAGAAAGGAAAAAGAAGTTGGAATTGTCAAAAAGAGGATGAAGAAAAATAATGAGAAAACAAAACGAAAAATGAATAGTCAGAAGGGGGAAGAGAACTAAAGAATGCCCTGTGCTGCAAGCCAGGGAGAACAGCACCTTGCTTCCTTTGTGGTAAGGCATGACAAAATGAACTCCAGTGTCACAAAAGTCAGTTTCTATCTCCTCACTCCCACCAAAAGCTTGAGATCAAGAGCAAGCAACAGGCATTTTGCACAACTGTTTTACAGAAGAAGGATGTAGACTGAAGTGCAACTCATAAGAGAAACAAAGAAACTGTTGAACTGTCTTCTTGCTTCCAACCATAGCCTTTTAGAATTCAAGTGTCCTTATAATATGGCCAGCTGCTGCAACAGGGTATCTGTGGCCAGGCATGGAGGAATCTTTCCAGCACAGGGCAATCAGAGCATATGAATGAAACATATGAACGAAGAAGCCCTCCAAAGTAGATGAATTTGGTTGTTATTAGTCCCCTTCCATGTTCATGCTACTAATAACAAGGACGAAACTATTTTATTTCTTTCCATTGGTAACTGCGCAGTAGAAATATCCAGACCCTTGAGCAATACTACCTAGTAGTTTGCTCAGGGTTGAATAGAATCTATTGGGTCTATAGACGGCCTTCTTTGCCTCCTTTTTAGTGCCAGCCATTACAGCACAGAGTCCCATGTCACAAGAAGGAATTCATATAGCTGCAAAATCTTCCTAGTCATGTCAGCACTGTATTATCTCCATACACCACCAGCAGAGTCAAAAATCTACATAGACAAAATATAGAGTAGGAGATGGAAAACGTCTTCCCACCTACAGAGGTACAAAGGTCCCAGCCTAAAAGAATCTGGACAAGGAGACGCTGTGAACATTAAAGTTGGACAAGCACCCTTCAGAGATATGTAAAAAAGACAATGTAAAGCTGATAGGTCCTGGCTACTAAAACCAAAAGAAACAGAGTGAAACTTCACTAACTAAGTGAAGTGAAATGAAATATACATATATATATATATATTTAGAATTCCATTGTACCTCTGAATACTACTTTACGCATCATTTTATTTTTTTCAGTTGAGCTATGGCATTTCTTTTATATTTCTCAAAGGATTCAGATGCTCTATTTTGGCCGGACTGTGATCTGGCTTCACTTCCCACAAACCAGTATCAAATGCAGAGAAGCAACCTGCTACACAGGCGTACTGCAGACTAAAATAGTGCAGAGCCTAATCAGGAATCTCACGACAGGAAACAGGCCTTCCTACAACAGGAAGCATAGGAAAGACTACTGGAGACAGCCGTCCAAAAGCAGCCACTTTGCCAAAAAAGACAAAATGGCTGTATACTGGCAACTCCTGCAGCAGGAAATCGCTGAATTAAGCACTCAATCTACAGAGCAATTTAGTATGTCATCTGCTTCCTGGCAACAGATATTTGGAATCACTTTTACACTGCATTTCAGCTCTATCTCATAATCAAGTTGAGGACAGTGTCCTCTCCAGTAAGCAAAGAGGCCAAGGTCAAAGGCTTCTCTGATTCCTACCCAGAATAAATATTTTTAACCCCTTTCCTTTCTCCATTTTCATCATTTTATCATTTCTAATTTAGGGGTCTGACATTCTTGTTTCTACTCTGATTTGAGGCCAGGGCAGACTGAGTCACTGATACAATGCTTGCCAAAGTTAACTGTGGCTTCCATGGGACTTTACAGCAGAGTCTGATAAAAGATAAATATCATATGCCACAAAGAAACAGGAGAAAGAAGGCCAATGGATTCTCTCTGTGATTTGTTTAATGAAGGATCAGGAATATTTTCAGGAAGTTTCTCCTAAATATCCACAAAAGGAGAGGGGGAGGGAGAGAGAAAGAAAGAAAGAGAAAGGAAAAGTATGATAGAAATAGAAACAGAAAGAGAAAGAGAGAGAGAAAGAAAGAGGGAACAAAAGAGAAAAGGAAAGAGTGAGAATGAGAGAAAGAGAGAAAGAAAGAGGCAAAGAGAGAATGAATGAAAAAGTAAGCAAGCCAGAAATATTTTTTCTTCTTTGTGGCCCATGTGTTAATGAAGACTGCTGGCAAATTTAGTTAATTTTTCAATATTTACACAACATGACTGCTTGCTTTTCTCACCTAAGACACATAACATCGATTCTGTTTAATCATTGCTTTCTTAAGCCTTACTGAAGACATGTCTAATACAATCATTCTGGTTTTGGCTTTGGCTTTTGAAAGTAGGCAATGGACTAAGGATGAAGAATACTGCAGGTGAGAGGAAAAAAAAAATACAGATAACAATCACAATTACAGAAAGCAATTTTCTGCCGCCATATAGCAATATACATGCCATATTTAAAAATAATTCATGTCACTGCTGACCAAAGAAGAGGGAATGATGAGTCCAATTAACTGGGAATATTTTTAGCACAGTCATATAAAGTAACTGAGTTTGCATAAAGTGATTTATGTCAGTTAAATTTGCTGGAGTCAGTAATGTCTCCCTACTCTTTTGGTCACCCCAGGAAATCCTCACATTCAAAAGATATGAAAGCTGCAAAGTGCCACATTCTAGTGACTTTAAGAGACCTTTTGCATTTGATGATTCAGGGTTGTCTGTCTCAAAATGAGACAAACAACAATAGTAATAAACACCTCAATTCAGCTTCAAATGTTTGGATCAAACACTGTCTATTTATTATTTCACACTAATAGTTCAGTACCCGTTATGAGAATAGGCTCTTATGACTAAAGAGACCGACTAGTTATACTGTATTTATGGCATGCAATGGAAAAGAGATTTCTAGGAAAGCTTGCTCTTACAAAATGAGACTTGCCAAGTTTATAAGACTCACGAACCTATTTAATCACGAATACTTCACAGTCTGATAGGAAGAAGTGGCAAACAAATTTTGAGCCATGATATTGTTAAGTAGAATAAAGTTTACACCAAAAAGTCTCAGACTAACAGTCCCTGAACTGTGTTTTTGGACTCATTTTTTTGTTTTTTCTTTATTACTTGTTTTATTTATTTATTTATTTATTTATTAGATAGCTGTGACATTAAACATCTGGCCAAGTGTCAGTTTCAGTCTAAGGGGCTGCACTTAAGCTAAAGCTTTTGTAACTAACAGTTTTATAATAATTAAACATGGCAATTCTGCAGAAAAACATAGAACAGAACTTGATGTATTTACATGTCTGCAAGTTGCTATTGTATCTTAGCACATACACTTGGTGCTCTGCTAGGTGGACAAATGAGGGAGGATAAGGATGAAAGCTGAGGGGTTTAAGCAGGGTGTAAACACTTCTGAAGTCTGGGTGTCATGTCAGAATTCAATTTATTCAGTTGTTGAAATTTCCATTGTTTATGTTCTGTCATATTCTGTCTTTGACACAGAAATAGTTATTAGGAGGATGTGTAGCTTAACCAGGTAGTTCCCCTAATTTAACTGTGAGTGGATGACATACATGACTTTTCTTTCAGTAAGTTCCGGATCTACAAAGGGACGTGTCTTTGTTGTCTTTTCTCCCATAAGGTCCCATCCCCTGGGTTTGGAGGTATCTGTGGCCTCCAGTGTTTCATCCAGCTGCTTCCTACATTTCTAGCAACTAAATTCTCCAGATAGGTTAAAATGTGTTTCGAAGTAAACCCAAGACTGCTTATGTCTAAAGAACCCTTCAACTCCCTGAATTGTAGCAATAGGGCAGAAGCCCTGCAAGTGAACCTATGAGGACCTCCCACTGAACGAAGTCTCTGTCAGCATGTGAGGACCCCTGTACAGGTGAGCTGCATGTATAGCCCCCACTCTGGATGTGTGATATTTGGGTTTGGGTCTTTCCTCAGCCTGAAAATATATAAAATTGCATGTTCCCAGTGGATTCTCTAAACAGGCATAAAAGGGTAGCCCTTCATAAAGTAATTCCATTTTGCTTAGACCAATTAAATATTTATTGGATGAAAAACAAAGAGAGAATAAAATACAATAAGGAACTGGGATATTTTCCTTTCCTTGCATGGAAGCCTTGGCCTGCTCAGCTCTGTGCATTTCTCCCAGCAGTTAGGCCTTGAGCTGTTGACAACCACATCCTTTGAACACTTTGTCCTGATGTCTAAGTGTAAACACAAGCCATGCTGTGTGTACAGTAACAGCCTACAGTGCAATCCAGTGCTTATTTCCTAAAAGACACCCTGTTGGTACAACTTTACAGCTTTGGCCTCATTTGACATGGAGGGGGATTTCCAATAGAGAAACGAAACAAAAGAAAATGAAGGAATCTGAGAAAAAAAGAAAACGGAAGCTTGGATCATGAAGGGTAAGTGAAATACCTTTGGAAGGGGGAAAAGTAGATAAGGGATACAAAGCCTCATTTTATACTCTAGAGTATGTATCACTCTAATTCTATCAAGACACATGAAGAAGATGACCAGATATAAAAATTTTGAAAGGTCCTGAAAGAACTGACCTCTCTGGCACCAGGCATATCTCTAACATATTGTCAGCTGCAACGAGTGTGCCGTGCTTGTAGGGCATGCAGAACACAAATGCCCAAGGACCTACTCCATTCAAACCATTATCAGATCCCTTTCTAGCCTTTTCCTTCCTGGTAGGCATAGAATTACACGACATTCCCGGTATCTAACGCCCCTGAACCATGACAAAGTTTAGATCTGATGCTTAACCAGCCTCCTACTTCAATGTGGGATGATCCTTGAATTTTATACACTTGAGTGAATCCAGAAGTTGACCCAAACTGGGATTTAGAAAGTCAGGAACACTTGAAATTCTAAAACATTGTTGGAAATAATAATAATAATAATAAATCAAGTCTCTCTGCATGTTGTGGGACGGATCTCTATTAGCACAATTTCACATGGAAACTAGATGGGTGGGTAAAATGACTGAGTTCAAATGCAAGGGCTGATGACGAGAGGTGAATAGGGAGCTGAGGGTGGAATGTGAACAGCACCACCCTTGATTTCCTTTTAACCTACTGTAGCCAAGCACACATCCACTGAGCAGAGTAGTACATAATAACCAACTCCAAACTCACCCTCCGAGAAAAATGGAAGAGAAAAATTTAATATATTTTCAGAGCGTTTTCTTCACGCTTTCTCATTACTCATATTTTTATCATTCTAAGACAACTTAAGGCAATGAAATCAAATGCAATGACAAATGGAGAATTAACAAAAGTGCATAGTATGCTACAAATACCACAGTTTACATCAGCGTTGCAAAGGCATTGTTCCTTTTTAATATTAGAGCAACATAAAGAATTTTAATGGCAGTAGTCAGTCTAGCAGACCAAACATGGCTTGGTTCAAACAGGCAATTCAGAAATGTGGCAGAACTGCTCAGAGATGCTCAGCACTCAGCAGTCCTGTGTCCTAGTGCTCATGCATCTGCAACGGAAGAGCTGAAGACGAGCTCTTCAAAAAATAACTTGGTCAGTACTGAGCTGGGCCAAGAAGTCCCAAAAGGCACAAGCAGGAACATGATGCTCCACCACAAAAAGTTGCAGCACTTCATAGCACGGGGATACCTGCCAATTATTTTCTTTGATAAAATTCCCTCTAGGTCGCTTGTAAAAGTCAGGGACACTCATGACAATGTACAGTCTCTTCTCACAGCAGAACCTAACATTGCAGAGCTTCAAGTTATTGCTGTTTAGTTTTTTTTCTTTTTTTTTTTCCCTTTGGTAGTTCTTTATTTGATCTTACTCACTTGTTTAGCCTATTTCTAAACATTCATAAGAATTAAAAGTTCTCCATTTATTTTAACTGCAACCATACTCTATTAGCAGAAACTCTCCATTGATCTGCCATGACATGCCTAGGTCTCTACTACCCCATGTGAATAGAAAGGCTGAGGCCAACATTAATAACCGAATAATCCATTAATTTGTCTTTTAACTTCACACAGCTAGCAATGCACCACAGGTCACTGTCTGAGCACACGTTTCCTTTCTGTCTCTAGTTCTGTGAATATTCCAGCGGTTGAAGAAGAAAACATTTTCCACTGTTTGAAGACTTCAAAGTTAAAACTTCTTGTCCAGTTTTACTTATGACTGGAATTTTTTTTTTTGAGGAGCTACTTGTGAATGCAAGGGAACAGCTTAAAGCTGCACCAGGGAGGTTCAGACAGCACATTAGGAAGAAAATCTTTACCGTGAGGGTGGTCAGACACAAGAACAGGCTTCGTAGAGAGTTGTCTGATGCCCCATGCCCATCAGTGTTCAAGAGGTATTTGGAATAATGCCCTCCATAATATGCTTTAACTTTCATTTACCTTTGAAGTGGTCGGGTAGTTGTACTAGATGACCTTTGAAGGTCCCTTCCAAGTGAACTGTTCCAGTCTATTTTAAAGCTACAGCCTAACTAAATTTGGGTAAATTACAAATACTCCCCCCCCCCCCCCCCCCCCCCCCCCCATAGAAACAGAGTCTCTCACACTAATTTGTGAGCTAAGGAGTGGTGGAAAAGAGGAGGAGATAACAGGGACAAGAGCAGTGCACACAGTGCCCCAGAGGACAGGGTACATGGAAATGAGAGCAGGAATCTGAGAGCTCTGATCCTAGTGCTGATGCTTTTTAATGTAGTGGACCACGGCAAATTAATTAATATTTCTTCACATGTTGAGTGTGTTAACAGACCTTCCCTACACCTTTGAGCAATGTGTTTCTCCCATGAATATGTAACTTGTGTTGTAAGAGACCCTTACCTAAAAAAAACTCTTTGTGCCTCAGCTGACAAGCAGGTGCTAATAACAATCTGGTCCAAATACCACTAATATCACCAACATACTGGGAAAAATGTAGAAGTCACCGGAGGGATTGAGAGTTGAAAATTCCAGTTGTAAGACTTACAGGTCATGTAAGCATTTCTCCCAAATGTGTTTGGTTGGTGGGGAAAGCCACTGCATGTGGCAGTCAGTGGTCTTTCACAAAACAGGATAAACACTAGTCCATTGAGTGTCTTAAGGAAAACAGCACTCAGGCACAAACTCATCTGAGCTAAGGGAGGGGGCTTACACAGTTACACAGTAACTGCATGGCAGAGCACTTAGCTACCAGTGAGTTTTAACACATGAAATCACACTTTGCTCACAAGAAAAAAAAAAATAAAGAAAAAAAAAAGAAAAAAAAAAGGAGAGAAAGAGAACAGAAATCTCCCTATTAGAGAAAAACACTGAAGTCAAATAAAGCAAACCAAAACAGAAATATTAGCAGTACTGTGGAGAAGAAAGCAAGGAAGATTTGGGGAGAAAGACCCTTTTGACGTTGTCTCCCACAACATCCTCATAGTCTAGTTGATAAAGTATGGGTTAAATAAATGCAAAGTGAGGTGGACTGGAAACTGGATGAAGTGTCTGGACTGGAAGGTTGTGATCAGCAGCACAAAGACCAGGTGGAGGATACAGGGCCAATACTGCTTTAACATCTTCATTAGTGACCTGGACACTGGGACAGTGTACACCATCAGCAAGCTCGCAGATATAAAATTGGAAGGAGTTGTTGATAGATCAGACGGTTATGCTGTCATCCAGAGTGACATCAGCAGTCTGGAGAAATAGGCCCACAGAAACCTTATGAATTTCAAAAAAGAGAATTACAAAGTCCTGTGCCTGTAAGGAATAATTCTGGACTCCAGTACATGCTGGGGTCCATGCAGCTGGAAAGCAGTTCTGCAGAGAAGGACCTCAAAGTCCTGGTGGATACCAAGGTGAACATGAGCCAGCAAGGTGCCCTTGTGGCAAATAAGGCAAATGATATCCTGGGCTGCATTAGGAAGTGTCACCAGAAGGTCAAGGGAGGTGATCGTTCCCCTCTGTTCAGCACTGGTGAAGACAAAAGTAGAGTGATGGGCTCCAGTGGTGGGCTGGATCCAGTGATGGACTCCCCAGTACGATAAAGATATGAATTTACTGGAGCAAGTTCAGCACAGGATCAAAAGGCTGGTTAAGGGAATGGAACGTCTTTCATACGAGATGTTGAGAAAGCTGTGACTTTTCAATCTGGAGAAGAGAAGGATTGGGGTAATCTTATCAATATATATAAATATCTGAGTCTCTTCTGAGTCCTGGACAGGCAGGAGAAGAGGCAGTGGGCATAAACCGAAACACATTAGGTTCCATCTGAACACAAGAAAGAACAACTTTACCATGAGGTAAAACACAGGAACAAGTTGCACAGAAAGGTTGTGGAGTCTCAATTCTTGGAGATATTCAGAACCTGTTAGGTCCTGGGCAACCTGCTTGTAGGTGACAGCTTTGGGCAGGAGGGTTGGACTGGCTAACAACAGCAGGTCCCTTCCCACCTCAGCAACTGTGTGAGTCTGTCTCAAGGAGAGAAGGGATTGGAGCAATGAAATTTGAGGTGGCTTCAGGATCAATGGCAAATAGTTCCAAAAATGAGGTAACAAAGAATAATCGCTCTGATTGCTGGGTAGACAGATAACAGGAACACCTCACTTGAACAGAGTAAGATTTCCTTTTGTTTCAATACCTGCTCTGATCAGAGTTTTCCTTCACCATCCCATCTGGGTGTATAACATATACTGAGAAGTACTGGTCACAAGTACAGTGCCTCAAAGATGCGCACATCCTGGAGAAACTGCACTTTCCCCACAGTTTCTGTGTGTTCTGTGCTTTACAGGAATACTGGATTAAACCTCTTGACCTCAGGCAATTCTGAGGACTTAATTAAAACAAGTCTCTGTGACACTGGTGTAGAAATTAGTGTTGCATATGTTGGGCTTTCATTTATGGAGCCATGCTTTTGAAAACAGAGCAGAAAAAGTACCTTTCCAAGTCAAACTCCTTAGAAGACGAGAACTGAAATGGCCACTATCATCAACATGTGGATACTAGGAATATGTATATTGGTGTAGGCCATATTTTAATATATCATATTAGTGCCACAATCCCAGATAAAACAAGAGAAACCCTGTGTTACCTCCATCAACACTGCTCTGTGATTTTTTGTTTGATTTTTCCTTTGCATTCACAGAAAGAAAAAAAGGCATTTGCCTTTGTCCTGAAGACCAAGCTGTGGGTAGGCTGTGGGGGTTCCTGTCTTCTGGGCAGATCCCGTTCCAAAGACTCTGCCAAAGACAGAGGAGAACTCTCCCCTCCAGTTAGAAGACAGACGGTTGTTGTAAAGAAAGTGCATTAACTTAGCATTATTTTTGTGTGTGTTTATACAACTCCTGTAGAGATTTAACAATGAAAGCCTTCCTTCTTCCTGGGCTGTTCCTGCAGCCACGAAAGAAAGATTTGACAGAGTTGGGACATTTGCAAGCTGGAGAACAACATTGCTTCAGAGGTTCTGATATTTCCTCTCTAAACTTTAGTAAAGAAAATGAGCTGTGGAAGTTGCACACTGCAGAAAGCATGGCATGTCCTGCTGTGAAAGAAATGAGTCTGATAGTCATGCTGGAATTACAATGACACCCCAAATGAGACTGAAGTTGTTATGCAATTTCTATTAGGCCAGGTGACTTGAGGGCATGAAAAGCTTTACCTCTCCTTGACATTGTGAAACAAAATCTGACACAGCATGTTACTGTAACACAAAACAGCTGTTAATTTTACTCCTTCCTTAAACCAAGCACTCCTGCCTGTACACAATAATAACGGCCATATCAGAAAGTACTAAGCACAGGGTTTTTTTTGTTGTGTATATAAACAGTAATATTCACTTGAATTTTTTTTTTAAAGAAAATACAGAAAGGCCATTATGAAAGTAGCTTGAGTGTTACAAATGAAAATGGAAAAATCAAAAGTACAAGCACAGCAACCCATAGCAGGAGTGCTACACAACATTCCTCAAAGGTCACAAAACTGTTACCTGGTTAAAAAAAAAAAATAAATAGTGCCAGAAGTCATCATATTCCCAGTGATTTTGTTTTTTAAACACAATTCGTTCTCTTTTATACCACATAAATAATTCCACTAAGAAACAAATGACCATTCCCACAAATGCTTTAAATATATGAACCTTGTTAGTGTTATGTCAACACTTCCAGTCTAGCAGAGAAACTATTTGTAATTAAACTATTTGTAATTAAACTATCTTGACCTATTCTTCTTATTAATTACCAAAAATGAGCCAAAGCCCACTGATATGAATCAAAAAATGTACTGAGATCTATCTGGTGGTCTAGCAAGCAATGCACACAAAAGACCCTTACTACTTACATGTAAAGGTAGAAGAAGATATTAACTGCACCTATGAGTGCAGATTGTTTCTCACACGTTTCCTCTAGCAGAGGAACATCGGGGGAACAACACTCTCACTTATGCTTGATCAACATCCCCAAGCCCCCGAGAGCACAATTAGAAGCCCAATGAAGTATTGCTTATAATCTTCCTAGCTTTTGGCTTCCAAAGCGTATCTGAGGAATTGTTAACCTAATAAAACATGATTTCACATCCAAACACCAACCTACGGTGACTGAGACTCTCAGATCGTTGCCTGAAAAGTTATCTGACAGTCTCCCAAATCTCTGCAGTCTCTTAGTTTTTTATTTTTTTATAAAATGAGGGAAGGTTATTATTTGATTTATACAAATTTTTTCTTCTTGTTGAAGAGAAGAAAGAAAGAAAAGAAAGAAAGAAAAGAAAGAAAGAAAGAAAGAAAGAAAGAAAGAAAGAAAGAAAGAAAGAAAGAAAGAAAGAAAGAGTATAAGCATAAAAAGTAGTATTAAATGTGAAAAGCAAGCACCTCCCTTAAGTAAAAAATAATAAGTGTATGCGGCCCCTTCTAAGTATAGAAAGGGAGTCTTTACAGCACAGTTATGTCTTTTAAGTCACATTATGCTTTTGTAGCTATTTTTAGCCAAGTATGTCCATCATTTGCATCCTATAGTTTGGGGTTTCTTTAGCAGCTTTAAGCAGAGCTTCCTCCCTGTCTTTGTTTATATGTCTGCCTGTCAGCACAGCGCCAGAGACTGTCTCTCCACTCTACTGCTGTTGCTCCCTCATCCTGTTTATAGGTCAGCAACGACTGCCACTGCCTTAGCGTTACCCAGCATAGCTTCCTGTCACACTCCAGGATGTTTTAGTGAAAAGAACCTGTGCAGCCTGTCTGGAGCCAAGCACCTACCCTCCGTGCTCACCCTGTGGGCAACATTACGTTAACAAATCTCAGCTGGTGCTCCCTCAGAGGCTCAAACCTTTTCAGCTGTCCTCTGCATGAAAACACAGCTGGGTCCTATTCATTGTTCAACCCATCTCAGAGAGCATAAACAGATACACAGCTGAACAGCAAAATATCTCTCCTACGCCTTCAGCCCAAAGCACGTGAAACCTTAGTGTAGGCAGTGTCCTGCCAAGCTACTGGACCTGAGGACAAAACCTGAGGGTGCCAGGTCAGCACTGTCTCAGCAGCAGCCAAGGGCAAACAGGACCCACTGCTTTCTTTGGGCAGTGCATCACCATCTCCTAGTCCTTCACTGAGTCCATCCCCTCTTGGGTTGGGGGAACTAATTTTGGTCCTTATTCCCTGCCACAGGGTTGTTTTCTGTGATGAGAAAGCCTCACTTCAGGGGAGGGAGCTTGGCTTCCCTCCTTCTTGCCTCCAAGGAACTGTACAAAACACTCCCAGCTGTGTTCAGACCACTTTTACTCCATCCTGGCTCTTCTGTGATGTCCTTGGGTGAATATCAGGACAGGGGGAGAAGAAAGCCTGATCTCATGGGAAATTCTACCAAAGGGATCTTAGTATAAATGAGAAACTGGGCACGCATGATTATTTCTGAGCAAGGGGATGCAGACAGAACTGGAAAGGAATTATAAATCTCTTTCCTTTTTCCTTTTTCTCTTGTACCTTTTGGCTGGGTAAAGATTTTTATTTTCTCTATCTAACAGTGTGCAAGGCCATAAATGAAGTAATTTTTAGGCATTTACTTCAGTATCATGCAGAAAGAAAAACAGGCCAGCAACATCATGTGATGTGAACATGCACAATGCACAATACAGGAGGAAGAAGCAAAACAGCTGTTTGAGCACAGAGCAAGTTGCTGATGCTGAGCCAGTAAAGCAACCTGCCTGTGCCCACACAGCAGTATCTCTTTTCCCTCCAAGTCGTTCAGGTAAAGGTGGATAAATCCAGGACCTCTGATGAACAGTAAAGCTCTGTGCTTCATGAAATCCACAGCAAAAGGAGTGTAGCACTTGTAGATATCACACTTTCCACTTACAAACATATAATATCAGAAAATTATTACTAAACTCAGAATATTTTTGGACAGAGGTTTTTTAAAGACTCTAGCGTCTGTCTCCATGGCCCACAACCTCCTCTGCATTACTGGACTATAATTCAAGATCCATCAACTTATGTTCTACAGGCATATGTGGATATCTCTTTTAATAAGCTCACAGTCAGTTTTACAACACATACCAACAGCAATATTCATAGCTGTTCCTGCACTGCCTTGCTGTATTTTACTATTTATAAAGATATACAAAGAACATACACTGCATTTAACCTGTTCTTTAGACTGTGAGATGGGGTGTAACAAATAAAAATAAAAATTAATGAGGCTGATCTGACATCTGCCAGAAATTATTGTATGGTTTACAACCTCTACAGAGATTTGCAAAAGCCTAAATGGCACTTACACACTTAGTTTTCACATGTTTTGCATTGGCAGTGAGGTCCTTGGCTACAATTTGTGCCCTTTAAAAATTTAATTCCTGGTCTTGCAAATAATATTAAAAATATGATGCATGAAAAAATCAACATCTCAAGTTAAAAGTTTTTATTATGAACAATTGAGGAAAATGAGTATATCATCAGAGTACTGTTGGAATGTAGGCTGAAGTTAAGTACAAGACAGAAATTCATATATTCTTAGGAAAAAGTGTGATCCAATCATCATATTTCTTCAGATTTCACTGTAAGCTTTTAAAAACCTTTTTAGTAGAATAAAAAGTTTACAATCCTGATATACCAGCAGCTTCCTCTGCCCTCAGCAGCCACTGATCTATGTGACAAGATCACAACTTCACATGACCTGGTGTGGCCAAGCTTTGCAAATGCTGTTATGAATCTCATGATGCTGTGCCTTTTCTGCGATAATTCCAGACCTTGGATTCAGATGAACAATTATAAACACATTTAGGTTTCTTGTTTTATATGTTGTACTCAATAGCTTTGTTACAGTACAAGAGGTTATACCCCTTCTTATTGTTTCTGCACTTTAAAACACTGTGAAAATAAATAAATAAATAAATCACTACACCATAAAACTGCCTCTCTACTGCAGTAGTGCTGAAGGAATGAGGTCCATTTAGATTTAGTTCAGTATCTTATCAGAAGAATAGTGCATGAGTAGTCCTTTGTGACGTTTCTCATTGGCATAATAGCAACACTGGCTTTTTGT
The DNA here is from genome assembly GCF_040182565.1 of Anser cygnoides. Lineage (NCBI taxonomy): Eukaryota > Metazoa > Chordata > Aves > Anseriformes > Anatidae > Anser > Anser cygnoides. The sequence continues at coordinate 61,563,697 of NC_089875.1, read as the reverse complement.
GGTAGATTGCATTTGTTTTGTTCTCTCATATTGTTCCTCTCCTCATTTAGATAGATCTGTATTCATTTCACAAGCAGCTTCCCTTTGAATATCTTTTGTTCAATTGTTAATTATCTTATGTGCCACTTTCTTTTCAAAGACTCACAATACATATAAAAAGATTTGACGGTCCAAAGGGGTGCTTATACTTGATAAGTTCCAAAATTCAGGTCTGTACATTAGCTTCTTATTTTCCTAAAGAATTAGGAGATTAAACCAGAAAAGGCTAGTATACCTGAGCATGCACCTGTAATTATCAAGCAATCGTTGAGTAATGCCAAAACATGCTAAACTTGTCTAATCTCTCTGATGAAAAAAACATAATGACAAGCTATGGAAAGGCAGAATGACATTTAATTCATTTTCCATTACTTATCTGCCAGCTTTTGATGGTGTTCAATGATACAGCCCACCAGTGGGCTTTTCTGTTCATAGCTGTTCTCTCTGCCAAGTCACACAGATGTTCAGCTTTTTCTTTCACATGGATGGTATACTAGACATGGTCTTACCTTCACCCAGTTCCTCCCCCCTCGAGTTGGGGATCTAATTTTGACCCTATTCCCTGCCAGAGGGTGGTTTTCTGTGATGGGAAAGCCTCACTTCAAGGGATGGATGGATGGTCTTTCTGCTTTAAGAATAAAAGGTCTTTACTCAGCCCCTAAGTTCACCTTCCAGTGGTGTGATCTAGCTAAAGGATCTGTCCTGCCCTTGGGAGATATTCAGCATTTGTCCCGGGGGAGCAGGAAGCAGAGCAGGAGGTGCCTTGCCACCTGCCTTTCCAAACCATACAACGCTGAAGTAAAACAAGATTTGTCACTAGTCAAAACTATTTCTAACCCACTTCTTTCCTCTTACTGATCTCATGACAGTGGATAAGGAAGTTACATTTCAGTATATACACACCTACACATATACACATACACATGCATGTGCATATATATTTTGCATTGCTTTCTTATTTGCTTATCAAAACAGACAATTTCAGACAACTCAAAGCAGTACAAGTAAGTAATTTGTACAGTTCAAAAACCAGCCTATTTGAACTCATTGGCAAAATTATACAATACAAACACTACTCCGAGAGACCTATACTTACAAGTTATGCTTTGGGAAGGTGGCTTTGTCTATGAGAAACACTTGTATAAAACTCAAATTATCAGACCAATCTGTGGAAGACGTACTATATGGTTTATAGCTACTCGCAACATACCATGGTATGTCCCAAAAGACTTTTTCTTTTCCCGGCATATAAATAACTTCATTTACCTTTGCAGAAAGGTATTTACCTTTGCAGAACTACAGATCAATGTGTTTGCTTATTTGTTTTATATCCTGGGGTAGGACCATTTACAGTTTTATTCTGTCAAAACCAGCAGTTCAAATATTACTCATCCGGGAGTTCAGCTCTAGCAATAGCTCTTCCTAGCCTCAAGACAGCGGTGTAAGAGTGCCTTCTATGGCTGGAAGGAAGAAATGCAGGGCAGAAAAGCCACAGAACTTCAGTATACCGCCCATCACTCTTGGTTGCAAGGAGAGCTGTTAAAGCATAAGAAGAAAGGGAACAAAAACTTTCTCTCTTAACTTTTCTCTTTTAAAAATGAATGTGTTATATTCATCCTCAAGATAGCTGTCATCTTTGGAGCATGATTACAAATATTTTTACTCCGGTGTAGGTGTAGTTCTCTATGGAGACTTAGAGACAGGTCTATAGGCAATCAGCTTTTAAAGAAAATTTTAAAGAGTTTTTGTAACTTTATCTGTGGCTTTTAAAGAACTTTGTGGGCTTCACAGGGGAAAATGCCATATACATGAAGAAGCCGTCATTCTGGAGTGTTACTTTTCTTCTGGGTCATTTCAGTGATCTGGTTTCTCACACAGCTTCATAAACAGATGTAGTTGCCCAACTAAGGGAGCAGCAAGCTGTGGTGGAACTGTGGGAAAAAAAAAAAAAAAAAAAAAAAAAAAAAAAAAAAGCACTAATTGAACAGAAGGAAAGGACAGGAGCTACCCAGGTAAGCACAATGCAATCATGTATAAAACTAAGCAGAACTTGGATCCTGATGGAAAACTTCTGGGTGAGTGCCTAAGTCCTAAGCCGGAAAATGACATTCTTACCCTGTGAACAGATCACCTAGTACAACCGTGGTCTGGCAAAGCCTTAAGAATACACTCAGCTTCAGCAGCACAAATACTCCACGTCAGTAAGACAACTTAGGTCCTTAAAGGTGAGCAGACATCTTGGCAGTGGGGCTTACTGTAACTCATATACAAAGGGTAAAAAGTTTACTGCACTGAAGTCATCTTCAAAATGGTCTTGACTTTCCATACAATAAAGACTACAAGCAGGTTAGTTCTACCTTGATTTCAAATTCCCCATAATTTTTTTATTTTTGCTCCTTTCATACACATTGGTTTTGATATAAAGAATCTCTTAATCCACACATGATCTTCATATGAACAGAAGTAACTACAGGAAGAGTTATTTTTCCACCTCCTCTCTGTCATTCCAGTGTATCTATAACTGGAACCAGCACTCACAACGCAGTACTTTTGTGCCCTTATGTGTAGGAAAGGATAACCAAAATATGCTGTGTTAAGTAAAGCAAAGATTGACCTATCTAACAGCAGTTATAGGGCTGGTGTGCAAGTTCTCACAATGCATTTTTGTTATATTCATATATAATCAAATTTCTGACCCACAAATAGAAGTCAGCCTTTGCAGAAAAAACAAATACTCCCTATTACACTTTTAATGGCAAGTCAACTCAAGCAAAATAAGACCAATCATGCTGTTCAATGGTTGAAATTTTAATTTTCCAAGCCAGGGAACCCACTGGCTGCTGCAACATTGATATTTGAAATGAGGTAACTCAGGGAAGAACAGATATGAGTATAAAGGGAGGTCACGTGGATATGGCCAGCAATTGTATGTGCCCAGAGGAGTTACTGCCACAGCATAATGTCATGCAGTGAATTACCTTGCAAAGACACAGAGCAGACACACAGACTGGAAGCAGTATCCGCACATCAGGCCAGTCTCGTGCCCAAGTAAGTAAAACCTTTTGAGATGAAGCTTTTGTTGAGCTGAAGGCAGCATTATGCCAAGGTAGTGATACCACTTTGTGGCTGTAATTACTCTCAATACATTTTAGTCAAGAGAAGAGTATAGAGTCCAAGCTACTGGCCTTGTCTACAAACTATCATGGTAAACTATCAGCAAAAATATGATACATAGCAGCAAAAGACATTCTGTTTCTCTTCGAGCTTATGCAAAAAACTTCCCCATTCCACACTATTTCAGTGTTTAGCCAGACACTCAGTTCATTCCACCATCTGCATTGTGACACAGGTGAGCTCTACTTTGGTCAGAATATTAGTCTTGCTTGGGAGCAGAACAGATGAGATGTTAGACCAGCAAAAGCTGTATTAGAAATGTCACTGTATGTCATCTGAAATGCCCTCTCTCAGTGGTTGGGGGAAAAAATGGTTTAGGCTAATCCCTAAAGGATGTTTTCCTTACAATTAAAAAACTAATCTCTCTCTCTTCTCTCTCTCACACACACAAGGACAGGATATAAAAGCCAGAGTAAAGGCAAGGCATGGATTTTGGAGCCTAAAATAACCCTTTCAAAATACATCTGTCTTAAATGGAAGGAAAGATATGACCAGCTAAGCAGTATACAATCTACACAAAATAATGCTTTATGTGATTTGATCCAGTCCAGTCTTCAGCTATGAAATTGACCTATCTATCTCTTCTTCTTAATAGTTTCATCTTCTAAAAAATTAATAAAGTGTTTGATTTTGTTGGTGGTGGTGGTTTGGTTTGTTTTTAATTCTTTTATGGTAGACTGCCAGGCAATGAATGGTGTGTGATTTCTTGTCAAGAAAAGTGAAACAGGAGGCAGGAAAGCTATTTCTATGCAAACATGGACAATTTTTCTTTTTCTTACCTTCACTTTGTTTCAGGTTTACCACCTGGTACACAATAACAGTGTTATTCACCTTGGCCTGTGCTGGAGACATTAATTCTTGTTTTAAAAATGGGATGAAAGGTAGCTGTTATATGAAGTCCAACACAACCTCATACCTCTGTTGGTTATTCCTTTATCACAAAGCAATCCAGCTTGATTTTGAAGTATATTTGTCAGAATACAAATATAAAACAAAGAAAATAAAATTATTTTTCCCTTTTCTGTCACTGACTTTTTGACTTAGTATTTGGGCAAGTCACACTGCCTCTCTCTTCCTCTTCTCCCTCGTCTGTCTTACTGATTGACACAAAGTCCTATGGAGCCAGATCTGGCCTATATATCATGTATGGGTCCCAGCCGGCTGAAATATGTCCTAAACTTCCCTGCTTATTCTCTGTACCCCTGTAAAATATTAAGAAGTAAACATGTTTGAAAAAGCTTTGATTTGAGAAAAGAAAATATAGTAACTAGTGATTTAACCAGTGCTTAGTAAGCTTACAAGTACTCTCTAAGTTCTGTCACAGAATTAGTGTAGTCTACAACTTTAGGAGTTTTACTCTGGGAGTATATCATCTGAAATTATTCAAATGTAAAAGCTCTTGCAGTAGAGATGAATCTGCCACATAATAAAAACAAACAAACAAACAAAAAACAACACCCAAAGTCCACAGTGTTTTCTCAACAGTTTTTCAGGTGAGCATAAAGATAGCTGGCTTAAATAATTATCTCCATTAGAGATATCTTGATATTTAATCTTAGGAGATGAGGGAATTGCATTAAATTCTATGTGCTACAAAGTTTATAATCAGAAATGCATATGTAGATCTTTCAGCTTGCAACATTATTCAACAAATCTTAAGAAATTATATAAAAAGAGGGAAGCTCTAAGTTAACATTTGAAATACTAAAGAACTCTAAGAAACTGCGAAAATTTTGGGGCCCATGCATACACTTCATTGATCTCAAGCACATTAAGAACCTGTCTCAAATTGAGAGAAGACGATCTTATTTTCACAGCATTCACTTAAAATTTTGGAGTTCCACAGTGAATTCATTATTCTGCCACCGGGTACCATTCTACCCACTTACCAAGTAAATTTATGCAGGGCAAATCAAGTAAGCCTGGAGCTTTTAGAGATATACTTATCTAACTATCTGGAGTTGTCTCTAGAGACTTGAGTCTGCTCAATCCTACATTATTTGATTCAGTTTTGAAAAGTTAGCTCTTTTTTGTGCTTAACAGAATGCAAACCCACATCTCTTGACACCAAGACAAAATCTTTTCCAACCCTCCATAGAAGCTCTGCAACAATAAGGCAGAAAATTCAAGATTCATTGATGCAAATACAGCAAAGGAAGAAGTTGGAATTGGTATTCTTCCAGAGTCGTCTGGGAATAAGGATATTTATATTTCAGTCCTTACATCTATGACATTTTTTGCATCTTCCATTAGAAAGTTGTTGGATAAACAAAAAGGAATTAGACCACCCACTGATTTAAACACCTCAATTCCTTTGAAGCCTCAGCCTTAGAATCTCAAGTCATTTTCAAAACGAAGTAGAGTAATTAGTCAATTAGGCATTGCAACACCCAGGAGACCAATGCCTGAGTATCTTCACAAATAATGGCCTTTCATCTCTGCACTCTGTCTTTAAGTGTACCTTTAAGCATAATTTAAAATACTTTTCCTATGAAAAATATTGTTTTAAGAAATATTAACATATCAATATACTTCATAACAAACAATGATATGTTAAAATAGTACTTTTTATTTCTACACGGAATGCAGTTAAGCAAGTTTGTGCATATACACACCTACTTGTATATACAAATATTTTCTCAAATGTGTTATGAACTAAATTCCCTATCTTTCCCATATGATTCCATTGACAATGTTTGTACATCTCTTTTTAAAGGTATTAATAAAGGTACACAAACACATGCCTAAATGTAATCATTTGAGTAGTTCTACTGACTTCTGTAAATCAAGTTGCCTATATTAAATTTAATTGATGAGACCAATAACTTCAATCTTGTCCCAAACATGATAAAAGACAGACAATAAATATTGTGTTAGACTAAATATAGATGACAGAAGCCTCCTCCTCCACAGTACTCCTGTGGATCTTTGTGTCAGAATAATATAACAAGCAAATTAAATTTCTCCTGAGGCCACCAGTTATGCCATATATTATAATGGGGTGATTATGTCACAGATTCATAGAATATCCTGAGTTGGAATGGACCCACAAGGATCAGATCACTGAGTTCAACTTCTGGTTCAACATTACGTTGTAACTTTGCTATTGCCAGAGTTTATATTGAAATTAAATATTATTTGACAGATGCCAAAGATGCCTATAGAGGCCTAAGGTTACCTGAAGAGAATATCTGTTACATGTTTGATAACTTCAGGGATCTTTAGTCTACAGATAGCAGCACTCCACCTATACAATGCTGTAGGTAGTACCCAACATGAGAACTGTAGTGGGCTATGTCATAAATGTTCTCAAACATAGATACAGATTTGTTTTTCTCTTTCTTCTTGAAAAGACCCTAAAGAGTTATGAAGGTCTTGGCAGTGAATCTTCTCCAGCCTCAGACTGACACTGTTGACAAAAAAAAAACTACCTATAAAAGCCATTAAAATCAGAAGCATGGATAGCACTGGCACAATTATGGCAAACCTGGCTTTGGACCCTACATAGTTTGTAGCAGATATATGCAGCACATGGCTGGCATGGTCATAATGGTGTTAACAACCAAATTCATGTGAGCTATGTGAACTATGAGGTGCTTACAGACAAACCTCACACCCTTACCTCATGTAAGCCCCTAACTTTGCTGTACTTCATATGCATACAAAACATCTGTGGCTTCATCAAGTTGGAGCTCAGTTCCACATTCCCTTTTGTCAGTCCTTGAGGATGATAAGAAAAGTACATCACAAGTTTTGGATACAGAAGCTGTTATCTGACAGATTTTCTGCAAAAGCTGCCAAAGTCAATAAAGATAAATTGGAACCTGACATTTGTAGTACAAAATACTGCATGAAAAAATGCCCACCTGCGGTATACAGAAGCACAACTTACAAGATATAACAAATATGTGTACAGAAATTTATTTTATTGTATTGACCTTTATCTTCAAAAAGCTTCTTACAATTTCCACTGTTAGCACGCAACTAACTCAGAAATCATTTGCCTTTGCCTAGGTATGTAATTGCATGATGGGGGTGCTTGTTTGCTTGAATTTCTTTGAATTGGGAGCATGGAATGTACCAGAACAGCAGACCAAGAAACATACCTAACATTTTTGAAAAACATGTTTTCATACAGCTACTGTCAAACTTCCGGATCACCATTTCATATCGGTCCAAACAAACGCTCCCCCAAACAATGCAGGGAAACCACACCTTGCTGCTTACAGGTCTTAGGTACACCCGCAACAACACTGCAGGTAAATTCCACATACAAGAAAAGACCTACATAAACCCAATTCCATACTGAAAATGAATTTTATTTTATGCAATTTGACAGGTACTTTGTTTTTAATAGATTTTCCTCTTTGGCTGGAATAATCCTCTTTTTCCTCATGGATAATTATGTTTGCAGGTAATTATTTGTGTGTGCTGTGTATATGCAGCAATGTATACAAACATGTCAGGCAAGACTTGCATAGGTTTCATTTTGTGCATGTGGGAGTCCCTCTCAAATACTCTATACAAGATAAGACACTTAAATTGAAGGAGATGAGGATATTTTCAGGATTAGGATCCTGTTTAAGATCATTAATCTGTTTCTTCAGCTACCCTTATAAGTATATGCACCAAGAAACAGTCCTAAAGCATGCAACATTTGTTGTATTTTCCCAAAGAATCATGAGGCAACAGGATACATTCACTGCATAACAGCCAGAGTCCAGTCCCATAGCTGCAATGTTCCAGAAGATGGACCTTAGCCTTCAATTGCTGTGCCTTTCTGAAGCATATTTTTTTGCAGTTTTTATTGCAGTTTCTCTCTTACGTCTTCTTACATTGTCAGTAAGATTATTAATTATCATTAATTATTGCAGTGCTCATTGTAGTTCTAACTATATTTATATCAAGTAACTCACCAAATAGCAATCTCTAATATTTTTTTTGTCAGAGTTGATCTAATCTGTGTTAAAATTTTCCTACTGATTTCTTTCCTACATAAGGCCCCAAATTATGAGATACAGTGTTAATCAGTTGCTTATTTGCAAAATATTTTATGACTCTAATGAATACAAACAATAAATGAACAACTTTCTAAAAATTCAAAAGTTCTCATAAACTGTGAACTCCTTTCAAAACCATGTGGCAAGGGTGGAGGGCTTGGCTGTACCTGTCCATTAGTATAACTAGGGTAAAATAGGATATTGGTGCAGAATCACACTTTTAACCAGAAACACCCCAGGTTCCCAAGACTCCATTTTCTGTTACTGGCCAGATTAGGATCTCAGGTGATATGAAATAATAAATTAGGATTTCCATATAGGTGATTGGTTTTGATCTTCTGTCTTCCACAATTTCTTTTCATAATGTCTAAGGCCAGTATATTTTTGATGTTCCCCCTAGCACATCACATGCAGTTACATTTTATCCAATTATTCCTCTTCTAAAATCATGAACCTGTCAAAAGAAAGGCATTAGATTTTGATCTGAAGACTTTAAAGTGCAGGTAAACCACTTCCTAGCTTGTTGTGAAGGTTTATCTACTTCATTAAAGGGTTGTTCCTTCAGATTTGTCCAGGATCAGCTGCTAAGCCTTCACCACACTGCCTTCTTTTCCTGTGCCTTTTTGATAGTTGGTATGTGCTTCCTGTGAACGTGCACTGTAATCAAATCATCTGCCAGAACTTCTTTTAGCACTCTTCTATTTTCACCTGCAGGGAATATTCTTCAGCCTTCAAATCGTGTTTATGCTTCTCTTCTGTTGTGTGTCCAATTTCTCGTTATTTGAAAAGCAGTTTCTACAGTTGAATACCATAGCCCAGCAATATTGTCACACAGGGAGAAAAGGTCTTCCTGGCACTGCTCTTTATATAACCCAGAACTACCTTGGTTACTGCTTTCTGCAGAGAGTTTCTGCTGAAATGTCTGTTCAGGCACCTCTCCAGAGCCAAAACCCATGTTCTGCAGCTGTACCCAGCTTTCTTTGTTCCCAGATTATAGGCTTTCACTTGAAAACATATTTGAATGGCCTTGCTTATCACATGGCCATGATCAGTTGCCTCATCCTCTCAATTTACCAGTCTGCTGATCACTGTGTTATCTCCACATTTTCTCAATAATGAACTTGGACTCTTGCTAAATATGAGCACTAGTTTCAGTCTAGTGACTGGCCTGACACTTTATCACTTAGAAATAAAACACATAAAAATATATAAAAATCTGAAGCGGTTCCTCTCTCGCAAAACTTTTTAGGGTTTCCCATTTAGCTTGGTTTTAACCCACAGCTTTACTCGATACAATATAGTACTAGCTTGTAAATTGGACTGTGCAGTACTGAAAAAACACCTCTACAGTCATCCGTCAGGTATAGTTGGCATAAGCTGTACTTCTGTCTCTTCATTATACCAGGTCCTATTTCACATTTCCTTGCCATCAGCTAGGTTTAGTGGAGGACTTGTTAATGTTAGGTCAGAGGTTGGACTAGGTGATCTTGGAGGTCTCTTCCAACCTAGACGATTCTGTGATTCTGTGATTCTGTGAGGCTGACCACCAGCCTGTAAGTACCTGGGTGATCCTGTTCTCCCTGTTTGAATCCTGGCACAGCATTAACAATGTTCCAGCCCTCCTCTGTATTCCAGCACACACCAAAACTCACTTTAAACCAGTCTACTGGTTTTGAAAGATTTGCCCTATACCTTTGTCATTATCCTTCTCAGCTAGTAAAGAACTGTAATATTCTCCACAGGGTGCACATGAATTCTCCTACTTCTTTATAGACATGGAGAATTATATTTTATGGTTTTTCCTCTTCTAAATCTCCATCTAGTTATAAACTTCCTAATTTTCAAAATTTCCTTTATTGCTTACATGTTTGTACTTTTCACCCTTCTTTTTCCTGGATCTAGGTATTTGTTCTGTCTTTGTTTCCCTGATATTTTTTTTCATGTTTTATAACCTACCACTTATTTTTGTTACTGCATATTTTGTTATTTTAGTTTATATACGTACATGCAGATATAAAACACTCTTTATATCACTTCCTCTTTGAAACAAGAAGTCTTGTCTTTCCATTTGTCTGGTATAATACTGCCTCACTGCTTTAGCAGGCTATATAATTCTGCCAAGAACATGGGAAGTAGTATTGTCTTAAACAAGAGATCTGCTGTCACTCTGACATAATCTTTCCAGTTTCTTACCACTGTTACCAAAGCAAGAACATCAGTGACTGCCTGAGTTTCTAACTTACTGGTTCAGAATACAACATACACTGTTCCTTAGGTTTACAATATGCTGATCCAACCATGCCTACAAAAGAAAATATGAGAGGAGGCTAAAAGACTTCCTTTCTCTTCTTGGCAATCTAAAGGGCAAGATGCCCTCTCCCTGCATCTTATCATCTCCAAACACTTGCTTGCAAAGTCACTCACCACCCCAAAGAGGTCATTTGCACTCACAATACTCAAGTCTTTTGACTGTCTTGAAACCATGAGATATTTTAAAAAAATACACTTTCAGAGTTTGATTTAAATTAGCATAAACAGTGGTAGCAAAAAGAACTCAGCTCCACTAGGTACCACCTGTGGTCATTTGGAATTGGTGTCAACAAATCTAACAAGGTTTGCAGTGCAGAGGCTGAGAGAATGTTAAGAGGGACAGCCACACTAGTCAAGGCTGTCCAAAGTGTTTTAATGCAGGCAGAAAACTTAAAAAATCCATTTAAAGTCCATAAATAGTGAAACTGAGGTGAAAAATAGCATTTATAGCTCCAAAGTCATTTCACAAGCAGCAGAACAAAGCCTTTGCTCATGCACTGAAAGTTCTGAAGTTGGACAACTTCTAATAGAAGTTCGTAGAAAGCAATGAAGAGGAAGAGAAACAAGTAGCACTTCCACAGCAAACAGGGTTGAGCAAGGCTCAGCAGTTAATCCATTTCTTGTCCAGTATTTGGCTTATAGATATTTTTGGCCAAGTTTTCTCCTTGCCTGTGCAGAGAAAGTGACCAACAAAACAGGTATTTCAGCTCTGAAGTCTGTCCAAGGTGAGTAAATTCACCCGGAGAAGAAGTGAGTATTTGTCAAGTTCCAACTTCAAAATATATATATAAATAAATAAATAAGACGAAGAAGAACTGCAAATAATAATAATAATAATAAAAGATACATTGTAAGTCTTGTAAAGTTATTATTAAGTCAGTTACCAACTTATCAGTGTCTGTTACTGATTTATTTGAACAAAACAGAAGTTACTCATATGAGTCATGAATACCTGACCCACACTTCAATTTCCTTTGCCAAACCTCTACCTCAAATTTAATGAATTTTTGACTCACAACCAAATCTAGTTTTAACATTCATATTTCAGGCTTGTAGAAGAAATATGTCACAATTGCTTAATCCTCTGGGAAAATGCATTTTTTCTATTTGGTGTTTGCCTCTGCTTTCATTGTCAGGAAATGGAGTATTTAAAAAGGATGATAAATTTCTCTTCAGCCCTGTCTCTTACTCTTCCACAAAGATGGATGAGCACAACATCCTAAACAGACAGATATGGCATATCGAAGAGCAAGAGATAAGATAAAGAATGGCCAGGTGCAACAGTGACTCCTGTTTACTTCTTTAGTTGTTCTTCACAAATAGCCAGTCCAAAGAGGAGCCCTTCCAGGAGCATTATCACGAGAGTCCTCTGAGAACAGACTTTGTCTTTTGTTTGTTTGTTTGTTTTCCTCTCTCCTCTCCTTAAGATCTGTTCAGAGTATTGCTAAGCTTTTATTTTTACAGGTTTTGAGCAAAGATGGATAGTTCAGAAGTCAGAAGACAAGATGTCTTCATTTTAAAAAGGCTAAAGCAACTGCATTTCACACTCCAAAGTGGCTGCACAGACATCATTTTGCTGCTTTTGTCTCTACTCTAGCAAAAATTATGGTGTTACAGTTCTTCCTCAAAAAAGGTGCTTTGCAGAGCCAGAAGACAAATCACTGACCTGTCTCTCGATGCCTGAAACACAGTCAAAATCACACCTGCATAGCAAATGAAGTTGTATTAGGAATACAGGTAGACATACTTCTGAAGCTTTAGTATCTCATTGACAGGGAACTGTAGCTGTTAAAATACAGAGGATGTAACAACTTCAGAGTCAGTTGCACACAGCAACAGGGACCCAAGAGATCAAGTCACTCTTTATCCATCCAGGAATTTTTAATATTACCCACAGCTGCTAAATTGATGATAACAGGGGGTTGACCTAGCCTTGTTAAAACTAGACTGTTACTTGGCTTTGTAAAAATACCTAGTGTAACCTTGGCCTTGTGCAAACTCAAAATCTAAGGACTAGCAGTTTTTTAAAGAGAAGGGTAGCCTGCTCTTCACACTTAGTTTTATTTGATGTGCCTTATGAAAAATGCAGTGCTCCTGTGTCATTGTTTTGCATCAATCCTTCTCAAGGAATTACAGGATGATGTGACTCGACAAAGTAACATGGCTTTACAGTGATCCCCTGGCATATGCTTTCAGTGAATGGCATTAGGAAATGAGAGTTCATTGCACACAACTAAGCTGCTTTGGAAAAATACTCAGGAAACACGTGGAAGAGATATTTAAAAAGCTTTCCAGCTCCCCACCACAGTTGCCAGATATTGAACAGCCAGCAGAAGCAAATGATTTTAGGTGGCTGCTCAGCATCTCTCCTCAAGTTAAAAGTTACCTCAGAGACAGAGAAGATAAGGCACACCAGGAGAGAGAACAATCATGTTTCTCCCATAGATTGAGCTCCCTTTGCTTTCCTTTCAAGTGCATGGTACTCTAGACAAGAGATGGGTTAGTGCATAGAAGCAAAGAAGAAGAGATCAAAGACCTGTGAATGCCCAGTTCTGCCATTCATCATGCTGATTTAAATTCTATGTACCCAGGATTATATGCAATTACTCACATGCCTGTTACATGCTCCAGTTCTTCCAGCTGTAAAATTGCAATAGCTGTAGTCACTTCACTTTTAAACTCCCTGAGACACAGTGATAAAGGTACTATATAAGCTCTGGGTACTACTATTACTATTACTACTACTACTACTACTACTACTACTACACTACTGTATGAAATTGATGTGTCTGTAGACAAAGTAGCAGAAAATGTGACTACATTTTTTCATCAGCAGCTCTGCTGAACACCAGCTCCAGTCTACTCTCATTTTCAAAAAAAACCAAAAAACAGTTTTGACAGGAAGAGCTTTTAGTATGTTCCATATATTTTTTCTTTAAAATATAATCATCCTCAGCTGGAGATACATAACTTAATTTTTGTGGTAGAGGTGGCTGACAAGGCAGAGCAGCACCAAAGGCTTCTGCCATCCATCTCACAACACGCTTTTGTTTCATAAAGCAAGTTTTAATTTTAGGGAAAGTCTTATTTTATCACCAGTGGGGGTGAGGAGTAGGGGGTGAGGGGGTAACACTTCTCTGACACTTCATGGCTTGGTCACATAAGAAACTGTTTTACTGCTGTGCTACAAAAGCCTCAGCTGTTCTTGATAAGAAGTGATAGACTTAAACACTGAAGAACTGGAGCTGGAGACCTATGTCACTCTGAAGAGACCTGGTAAGAACCAATGACACACAAATTAATCCTCATGTGGCATTTAGCATTACAGTTCCATTTCCTGTTAATTTGTCAGTGTGCTCCTGTGTGATTTGTGGTCCTCAAGTTCTTGGGCAAATGGCTTCTGGTAAATGATACTGAAGTAACAGCATATCCATACTCCAAGCTTACTCTTAGCTAACCAAGTAATGAGAACATCAGTCTAGCTCAAAAACAAACAAACAAACAAACAAACAAACAAACATATATTTTCCTGTAGGCATATCATAGAATCACAGATTGGCTGAGGTTGGAAGGGACTTCTGAAGAACATCTAATCCAACCCCCCTGCCAACAGGATCACCTACAGCACATTGCGCAGGATGGCATCCAGGAGGGTTTTGAATACCTCCAGAGAAGGAGACTCCACAGCTGCTCTGGGCTACCTGTTCCAGTGCTCTGTCACCCTCACAGTAAAGAAGTGCCCTCTCATATTCAGCTGGAACTTCCTGTGCTTTAGTTTGTGCCCGTTGCCTCTCGTCCTCTCACTGGGCACAACTGAAAAGAGACTGGCTCCATCCTCTTGACACCCTCCCCTCTGATATTATATGCATTGATGAGATCAGTCTTCTCTTTTCCAGGCTAAACAGGCCCAGCTCTCTCAGTCTGTCCTCCTACGACAGGTGCTCCAGTCCTCTAATCATCTTAGTAGCCCTCCTCTGGACTCGCTCCAGTAGCTCCATGTCCCTCTTGTACTGGGGAGCCCAGAACTGGACACAATACTCCAGGTGTGGCCTCACCAAGGCTGAGTAGAGGGGGAGGATCACCTCCCTTGACCTGCTGGCAACACTCTTCCAAGTGCACCCCAGGATACCATTGGCCTTCTTGGCCACAAGGTCACATTGCTATTCTAAAGGTCTTATTCCACACTGCAGTTTAGTAGCAGATTTCTGTTCTCAGCTGACCAAAACACATTCCTACGTATGTATAGAGTAGTAGACTCAAAAGCTCTGGTTAATTTTCCACTGGATCCTGTCCTGATGTTAACATAAAAAGCAAGGTATATTTTTAATATCAAATGAGGCCACTGTATTATTTTTTTTTCACAAATCTCTTTAATAGTCACTTGAAGACCATCTTAAATACTGTAAATCCCCTGAAGATAGGCTTTTCTGGATAGACAAGGGACTGTATGAGAAGCTCCTGTGAAAGGAGCCATTTAATTTTTTTCCTTTAGTTCTCATATTAAAATAATATTCATACATGTTTTAAACTGTATATTACCAAACTTGTTTCATATGTTAAGCACATGCATCTATATTCTTACCATGTAGTGGCCTTGAGGTTACTGTGAACTACATAGATGTCATTTGCCCTTTAAACCCAACTATATGTAGGAACATATATGCCAGTTCTCAATGGCATTTGATGTGCAAATATTATTATTTGTAAAAGTACTTACTCCTACGCCTCACATTGCCCAAAGGAGAGAGGAATGCAAGAGTCCTAGGGTGAGAAGGGGAAGCAGAACGTTTTGTTCTCAGCTACTGACTCAGCTTGAAATCAGCTGCCATCTGAACTTGTTAGCAGATGAACAGTTCAATGGTTCACATGAAAGAAATCATCACTTTCTGCAGCCAGGTTCAAAAAGTTATTAATCCTATTGCTAAAAGGCAATAATAAGAAAAGAGAATTCAGAACCCTGTTCTTGAGAAAACAACCGAGCCCTTTGGCAGGTAGCCCTGAGCAGTGTTGACAGGATGGGGAGGAGGAGGCCCAAATCTGTTGCTTTTCTTGAGTTTATTCTGTTAATCAGAAGATTTCCATTTCCCAGACCATCAGTACGCCTCTCTTCAGGAGCATAAGAGCATCAAAAAGTGAAAGCCTTCTTTTAGAGGAATGGGAACTTATCTCCATACACCTCAAGAAGTCATTTGCGTGAGCAAAAAATGAGTAAAAGACACCATCTGAATTAGTAGCATTTCACACTTGCTTGTCACAGCTTTGAAAGAATGCAGGAAGTGAAAAATATACAGCCACTTTCAGCCACAGTATGCTGGTCAGTATCTGTCTTGACTGAATTTTTGAGAAGCTCTTCAAAACAGGTTAAGTTCTACCTCTGTCAGATGGTAGTTTCCAAGTCTGTAACCTTTTTCTGACATTGAACCACAGTCCGGATTTACTAATGACACAATCTATTTTCATATTCAATCTATTTTCATCATTCAGTCACTGTGAAGGTAACTCATAAACCAGTAAACATTTTTCTCTAAGGAAGCAGATTACAGTGAGAAAAAAAAAAAAAAAAAGTGGAAAATAACCAAAGAACATGGGAAGTGGAGAATGAGGAAAGGTAAAACTTTAATTCTGGCCTACCATGAAAGATGAAATATCATCACCGTGTAACACAGGGAAGCTACTGATGTGGACAGATTTTCAAAAAAAGTCATTTATCAAGAAGTTAAGAAGGTCTGATCTGGGACTCCACCATCACCCATTCAGTCCAGGTGACTCAAAAGTGTTGCTAAATGTGGCAGCATTTCAGGAAAATTTGTACTTTAGGGAGATGTGACTGGGATAAGCCTTAAATTACCAAAATAAACTCAGGCCTGTTATTAAGGCTCTGTACACAAACTCTGTGATTTCCAATTTGAATTATAAGTAGAAGGTAGCTCAGCATCCCATCAGTAGTAGTATGCTCCAAAAGAGAAGAGATTGACTCACACTCCATGAGAAGCTGAGAGAATGAAATCAACAAGAGGAAAACTATGAGCATCTTTCAAAAGTCTTTTATACATATTTTCAGGTAGCTTTGTACATGCAGCTGGAAAAGCAATAGATAGTAAAGTTGATAATCACCTTTCTGCTATAAAACTTATCTAGGTTAGGTCATAATTTATCTAGATGAGCTTCAAAGCAGTAACATTGTGTCTGATCTTACTGTCCCAAGCCTCTCCAAATTATTATTTTTATTGTTTTGTTCTGACAATATTATTTATAGAGGATTGAAAAAATTATTGACAAACTGTTCAGGGTGCTACACAGACAGTGTAATGTGATCCTTGTTATGTTGCATCTCTCCTTTGAGAACAAATCAGTTCAAGGTATCTTCCTGTGGCAGAAAGCTGCAGGGAAGTCTGTGTCACGGGTTATCAAAAAGCACTAGGGCTGATTTCTTCAGGCTTGTGTATGTAGGTTGTGATATAATGTGACAGTGAACAAAACTGCAGGAGGAATGTACAAATTATTGGGTGCTCTTAGTTCACACTAAGTTTAATAGATGCAAGCATCGCTAAATCAAGAGAGAGGACACCTGAGAACCTCAGATACTTCACTTGGTACTACCAAGTGTAATAAGCCTATATATTTGATTATTTAATTCACTTACGTAGGTCAGAGTTAGTGCTGGACAGTCAAACAGGGCCTCAACAAGAGTTACATGGCTTTACTCATAGATGTGCTGTGGTAGTAAGTTGACAGGTTTGTGCAATCATGTATAAATGACTCAACACAGAATTTGTAACTTGAAATATGTAGTTTCTTTGGAAATTGATTTCTATGGTAACAGTTCCTGCAGCTACTTTTGATGATCAGTAATATCGACGATTATTAACAAGAAGTGCCTCTCTTACATCCTCTGTTGATTTAAGGACTATTTTAAATACTTCATGAAAATTTTGTACTCATGACTCAACTATGAGAAATACTGTGTGACAAGTAATAAAAAATGTTACCTATACCCCTGAAAACAGCTGATCCATATTGACACATGAATTAATTCAATATTTTTAGACTTTCAAACATATTTAATGGGTATTTCTAGGAGGAAGAAAAAGAACAAGAAGAAGAAGAAGAACAACAACAACAACAACAACAACAAGAATCTAATGTTTCCACATATAAAACTAGCTCAGTAGTCTGTTTCATGGCATGAATGGAAAAATAATCCTAGAAGTGTAAGGGGAGATGCCGACTCATGGAAAATCATTTCATTGCATGCACTGAACTTGTTATCTTCTCTGTGATTTTCCATTTGCTAGGTAAGACTACATTAAGTTGTGATTGATAGGCCCTTAAGATCTTGAGAACATGGAGAACATTCTGGGCAAAGACCTTGTGGAGGA
The DNA here is from genome assembly GCF_040182565.1 of Anser cygnoides. Lineage (NCBI taxonomy): Eukaryota > Metazoa > Chordata > Aves > Anseriformes > Anatidae > Anser > Anser cygnoides. The sequence continues at coordinate 61,545,795 of NC_089875.1, read as the reverse complement.
TTCTGTGATAGTAACTGGAAACCAGCACAGCCCTCAAAAACTTTCAGCACTGAATGAAATACAACAACGAAAAGTAAGTCTTTTCCATTCCCCTCCTTCAGTAATATTCAGACATGTTTAGTAACCTGGCTCATACTCAAACTTCAGAGCAAAGTTGATCTACAAAGATGCCAGGACTTCTTCCAATACAGAGGGGAAAAAAGTGGTCAGAAAGTTTGATCCAGTTCAGGTCTTTGTTTCTGGAATTGACAATGTCACAGGGCCTTCCAGTCTGGTATCTGAGAGACATCAAGACTGGAAGAAAGACTCAAAACTGCTTCAACATCATGGGTGGGACAACTAATATGGACATTGCTTTCACACAAGCACTGCAGTGAGAAGCAGTACTGCCACTGGCCATAATACTAGACATTGCTGACTCTAGGTTTTCCTGGCTGCTTGAACTAGAACATGTAAGAGTTTTATGAGTGTAATTTTCTTGATGACATTACGAGAGTGTGGGTCTTACACACAGAAAAAAAAAGACCTCTAATGACTGCTGGCTACAATGTGGGTGGGAAGCATATAACATAGACAGTATCAAAAGAATCTTTCTTCATGTCTGACTTTTCAAAAAAGATGTACTGTAACAGCAAATGGAACTGCAGGAGGAATGTACCAGTTATTGGATGCTCTTAGTTCAAACTAAGTTAAATAGATGTAAGCATCTCCAAATCAATAGATACGACATACCAGATAGTGAACCTCAGGTACTTCACTTGGTACCAGCCAGGTTGTGTGATAAACCTATCTTATCAGGTTGTCCAGAGAAGTTATGGGTGTCCCATCCCTGGAGGTGTTCAAAGCCAGATCGAATGGGGCTTTGAGCAACCTGGTCTGGTGGGAGGTGCCCCTGCCCATGGCAGGGGGGGTGGAAATAGATTCTCTATAAGGTTTCTTCAAACCCAAACCAATCTATGATTCTGTGATTCTATGATTCTACAATTCTATGATTCTCAGACACTGAGGGTTCCCACCTAAATGAAGTTTTGAGGCCATGATGACAGCAAACAGAACCTCACTAGTGTCAAGCTCCTTGGGACAGGCCCATATAAAATCTACCAAATAGCCCTGTGTCACTGTAGGTATAGTGCAGTAAGGAGGCTTTGATAGCTGCTGTGAAAATACACTGCATTAGGATTGTGCCCACAGTAAACAGGGGAAAGATCTTGAGAGTTTTAAGCTATTTTTAGGGAGATGATGCAATTATTTTTAGGGAGACACTATTTTTAGGGAGATGATGCAACCAATAAAGAATTTACCACACAGCTAGTTACTACATATAGAACTCCCCTGATTTTTTTCCCATGAAAAGACACTGGTTTGTTCTTGCTGTCAGAGAGGTTCAGAACCTTGTTGGGATGAGTCCCAACCATTAACAGCAATCAGTTGCCTTATTCAGAGCCCACATCATGTTTCTGATTTTTATGAAGTCTTATCACTAGGGAGGCATTTACAGGCAATGTTTTCCAAGACTGATGCTCAAAAACAAACAAAACCAAAAACAAACAAACAACAAAAAACAAGCCGTATTTTTAAAATGAGAATAAATTTTAAAAAGAAATGAAAATTTTGCAATATTTATTCCAATTTCCTTCGATTGTAAATATGAAAATATGCATTTAGTTTTAAATCAACCTACCAAAAGTTTTTTTTTCCTTTTTTTTTTTATAACAGATGTTTCTTTTCTTTAAAAACAAACAAACAAAACAACAACAACAAAAATGGCCCACACATTTTTTAACCTATGGAATTTGTACTAAATAACATTAAATACAATTTACTTAACAGTTTTAGTTATTTCCATAAAAGTTTATTCCAAAATCAGTAATAGATGTGGAAGTTACTGACACAATTCAGCAAATACACATTTACAGAATCATAGAATCATTGAAAAATTTGGGTTGGAGAGAATCTCTGGATGTCATATGGTCCAACTTCTTACTCAAAGTAAGAATTAGGTCTCGTCAAGTCACACTTTCAAACTCTTCAGAGATGAAGAGTCCCCAGCCTTTCCATCTTAAAGTTGCATCCATCAGATGTGTTTGTTCCATGAAGTAACTTGAGTCTGGCTCTTCCACCATGTGATTTGACCTGCACAGTTATCTTAGACCAAAGCATAATGGTTGCAAGTAGAATAAAGTTCAATACATCATCGGCTACTGTTCAGCTGTTGCATGGAGATGTTGCTGTTAAGGGAGACAGGACTGCATATGCAGTGGGGTCTATCTTCTATGACAACAATGCTCAGGAAATGCAGGGTAGTTATCCTGATGTGGAGTCTCATATGTTTTCCAAGCCTGAAATTATACAGGTACTGCAAATCCATCACTTGTCACATTTTTATTTCTGTGGATGAGGAGTAAATGAGAACTTTTAAGAAAGTTCTAACCTTCAGTGAGTTTTCATGCACTGCAAACTCTCATAAACTCTTTCTTAGTTGGTAATAAAACTTTTATGGTAATAAAAAATAGAAATGAATGTCCTCATAGAGAGCAACGGTTCATTAGTTTACCAAGTCACTATTCAACTTACCCTTAGAAATATAACTAAGGGATTCTTACAGCTTTTCTTCAGCTCATCACTGAAGTAAGATCTGTATCAGACTCTGGAGGTATCTGTTAATGTCCCATAGCTGTAAATGGAGCTTCCTGTAAGTGAGCAGCCTTGATTTTTTGCCCAAACATTGTTAGGATGAATCAAGGCTAATGTGTATGTCTTTTAGGAAATAAATGCTCTGTATTTGCATCCAGCTGTTAAACAGAAACTGACAGTTTGCCATTGTTTTTCTTCTTTTCAGCCAAAGGAGCCAAGCAGCCTTAACTACAAAAGCTTAACAGGAAAAAACAAGAACATTTAAATCTTTGCTCTTGTTGCGCATTTCCTGTTCATTTTTGGTTTTCTTGTTTCAACACTATTACCAAAAAGTTTTCAAAGCTTCCAAAAGCCTGTTATAACAGTACAAAAAACAAAGTATAGGCAAGGTTGGCCGATACCAGGACAATCTTGACTTTTTTTCATAACTCTCTAAATAAAGCCTTTGACTCCCCACATACTGGTACTGGATGGTGTTTCCATGATAAACAGCAGTATATTCAAATTCTGATTATTTCTCATGTAAACTACCACCAATTTGTCTTCACCTGGCATCTCCACATTCAAACCTTTAATGTCTGACATGTCTATACTAAAATCTTCTGGATATGGAAGTCCTTGAAAGTCTTTTTCTCTTATCTCTTGGTCCTTCATCTGACTTCACTACATATTTCCTTCTGCTTATCTTCATGGTCCTCCTCATGTCCCCTGCTTTTCATCTCCTTTGTTATACCTCCTTCTTCCCAGTCATGTATCCCAATAAACTACTTTGCTGAACTTTTTCCAATACTTTTGTTCCGTGTTTTCCTTATCTGTCTGTAATTTCCTCTAACACCCCTTCCTGAGTGTCATACTGCCATTCTCTCTTGAACTTCTCACATTTCTCCTTAAAGATGTATGAACTATAGCTCTTCCACTATCAAACTGCTGACTGATCAAACAAGTTAAAGTTGGAGAGAACAGATTTTCTTTCAGGGGAAGGCAGGTGCCAACAGAACACATCAGACAAGTGGAAGAAGCCAGTGTTCAGTTCTCTCCTTTCTTTGAATACTGTGTATGCGCTGTCAGGTTTCTGAGGCAATCATTTTATTAGTGTCTATAAAATGTCTTATGAACAATAGCAATAATAATCCTACTCATCAACCCTATCCAGTTAATCACAAATTCCAGTCTTCCAGTTTTCACTTGAAGAAAGTTTCAGGGAGGATTTACCAGACTGAAAATTGCTGGTAATGTGTAGTGCAGCAAAAATCCAATGCTTTGCCACTCCTTCACTGCTGTTTCTGGAACAGTCATCCTAAGCATCTCATCCTAACAGCCTGATGCAAGGAGAGCCAGTATCTCATGTACCATTTCAACTGCCAGAAAAGTATGTCCACTTTCTCAAGTCTTTGAATTTCAGCTTCTTCAAAAAAAGTAGGCTCAGCAGTGTCCTATTGGTTGTTTCTGCATTGTTTCATTTGGAAGGCTCATTCACTTGACAATTAATTATAACCTGCGTTAGTAATTAGATATGAAACTCTCATCAAATGCTAAATAAATTCCTTGTGATCAAAACCATATCAGGTAAATACATAACAAATAATTTATAAACAAAGGCTACTATGGGAGTTTGTTGTAAGATGAGCACATTTAGCAAAAGTACAGTGTCCTCAAGGGCTCATCCAAAGAATGCAAAAGCAGCAGAGGCAGAAAGGCATCAATAGCAGCATGGTTAGCATGTTTTTAAAAGGAAATGGAAATTAAAACAAGAGACAACTGAGGAGCTAACCAGAGGATGGGACTGGAGAAGGAGATGGAGTCATTCAAAGAATTCCAGGCCTAGAAATCATCTGACCATTTCTCGGCCCTCTGAAAGGCAGTGAGAAATAATAGGCTAGGTTTTCGTTTACTGTAAACAATACAGCTCCACTGAGCTTGTCTCCTTCAACAGAGTAATGTTGGTTTACACCAGATGACAACCTGATCTACTCATTAAAACCTCATGCTTAGTAATAACATGTTGTTTTGTTGTCTTTACAACTTGATGTTAAAGAACCTCCCTTGTTGTTTTAATATAGATTTTGAAATAAAATCATCAGAATCCATTTGTTTTTTAATTTTCGTTATAATCCCTGCAGAAAGTTTTTAGGGGATCTTTTACAGATGGATGACAAATCATCTAATTCTTATATATTCTGATGAGAAGAAAATCAAGTATAAAAATTAGAAGAGCAAATTTTCTCGACTAGAATCAAAATCCACTGGACCATGATACAGCCTGAAATTGTATCCCTTTGGGGATTCATAAATCTTTGGTTAATTTGAGCACTGATTCCCTCTAGGGGGATAAAGCTCCTTATGGATTTGGGAAAAAAAATAAAAGTGGAAAATGAAATGTCTGTTTCAGTCAGTCTCACGTAAGGCCTGACTCAGGAGGAACGAAAACACAGCTGAGACCTCAAGGAAAACAGTTATCTGAAGTTTTCTTTAGAAGTGGAAGACGGTATAATCACCTTAGCTTTCAAAGGTGAGAATTTAATTGGATAATCCATGATCTGGTTTTCAGAAACAGGGCATGTAGTGCTAACTATGAGCCACATTTATTGAATAAAGCTCAGGATGGCACCCAAATGTCTCCTGTTTTGTTCTGTTACTATTCAGAAGAGTGCAAGTAGCGCCCTCCTGAAGCAGAACTCACAGTCCAAAAGCTCTTTTCTAATTCGAATGTGTTAAAAATAAATGTGCACAAATGCAAACTGCTGAACAGCAGGTAAAGGATAGACCTTTCAGTGAAATATTTCTCCTCTTTTACACAAAGGTTTCACATTGAGAAAGAAAGAGAAAGAGGGAGAGAGAGAAAGAGAGAAGGAAGGAAGGAAGGAAGGAAGGAAGGAAGGAAGGAAGGAAGGAAGGAAGGAAGGAAGGAAGGAAGGAAGGAAGGAAGGAAGGGAGGAAGGAAGGAAGGAAGGAGGAAGGAAGGAAGGAGGAAGGAAGGAAGGAAGGAAAAGAAGGAAGGAAGGAAGGAAGGGAGGAAGGAAGGGAGGAAGGAAGGAAGGAAGGAAGGAAGGAAAAGAAAGAAGTCATACTTTTCAGTGTAAGGTTAGCTTCTCTTTGGAGAGTGCTATTAAGACTTCAGATCCACCTCTGAAGCAAGAGCTCTAGCTCTCAATCAAATAAAATAGTGTAAATTTATTGCTGTGATTATGAGTCAATCCTCCAACAAAGAGCACAAGACAAAGGAGCTCAGGACCCTGAATGGTAGCCTCCCAAATCCTCTACCTCTAGACATTAAGGAAGAGGAACTTTTTAATTCTCACCACAGAAAAATAACATTCCTTTCAGATGCAGATGTGAAGAACTTGCTCCATATCAGGTCCTGATAAGCACTGCAGCTTGAACGGGCATTTGCCCTTGGTACATTTTTGACCTTCACTGGGAGAATCAATATGAAAACATGACTGCAATCTTGATATTTGGCTGCATGATGATTTAATTTGTTAACAAATCAGTCAGTACATATATATGACTTTTTATGTTTATCTTCAGGATTCAAGAATAAAATTCAAATTTCTTGAATTATGTCTTCAAAATAATCAGACAAAATACATTTTCCGCAATCTTCTTTCAAAGTACAACTAGAGGCTGTCAGCATGCTACTCCTTTCCTCTTATTGGAATATGATACTGAAAGCTTAAAACGCACTTTCATACAATATAGCATTTTAGACCAAAATCCCAGGACAGCAAGGACACACTCAGAGTTAATACAGCCAAAACATTCTTGACGCCACTTCATTTTTCCCAGTCAGTGTGCACACTGTCTGCATGATAATAGCCTTATGCAGCAAACCAGTGAAGGAGCCTCTAGGAGTTGTTGGAATGATCAGTTGGGAACCTTTTGCAGCTAGGCCACTAATTAAACACTACCCACATGATAATCATGACTAATATTTTTACCTGCTGTTTTAATATCCTGTGCAAAATAAGGAAGTGGTTTCACCCCTGTTTAGAGCAGCCAGCAGCCATGATACAGAATGCACCAGTACAGTTGTCACCAGCTAGTTCGTTTGTTTGCTGTACTGAAGGCATCCAAAGAGAGAATGATGGAAAGGACTTCACAAAGAAACTCCCTTGTCTAACAGGTGAGGCATGTGCAAATTGTGACTGCAAGGTGCTGGCAGAGTAGCACACGTGAGACCTAGGACTATTCATAGGCTTGAGTACTTGTCCCAGACACCATAATGTCAGGGCAAGAAACTGGCTGTATTTTATTTTCCTTATTCCAGGACCCAGGAAAATCAGGCTTTTCTGCTATTGCCCTGTAAATGACAAAATCATTTGATAGAACTATTTAAGATGGAAAAGTCCTTCAAGATCATCATGTCCAACCATCAACCTGACTTAACAAGTCCCACCATTAAAACATGTAAAGAGTGTCAGGACCTAAGCTCCCTGTCTCCCACCCCACCGTCCAAAAATATCACATACTAAGTTCAGTTCTTCAGGAATGTTCCTTCCACCCTCCCACCACCACCACCCATCATCTCCCATCTAATATCCACTGTCTTGTACCCTCAGGTCAACCCTATCTGTTGATCTTTAGGGAAGCAACAGCTTTGCTTCCATTTGGAGAAGCCCTGAGATGGCTGCAGGAGCCCTGACCTGCTCCTGCCAAAGTTAAATGGAGAGTTCTGTCACCCCAAGCTGTGAACCTGTCACACCATGCAAGTATGGCCAAGTCCTCTCAGCAGCTGGGAAGTACTGTCTGGGTGTAGGATGTCATCTGCCAGTCCCTTTGCAAAGTCTTTGTAGTAAGAGTTTATAAAGAAATTATTCTGGGATGATAGCTTTTTGATACAAAATGTAACATTAAAATACGTCTATGTGTTGCTGTGAAGGAAACTTCTGATCATGACTAAAAATTTACTTATGAATTCAATTTTAAATCCCTTTGTCATTTCTTCTGGAGTGATGTTTTTTAAATAAAGACTAAATTGCTAGAAACTTTGCTCATGAAGACTTGATCTTGAAGCAAAATTCAAATACTTACTTGTCATGATTGTTCAGTGGAATCAAGTCCTTTCTCTGCAACTTGCAGTCTCTAGTATCTCTCAGAGGACTGCAGTTGAAGATAAAGCCATCTGACGAAAAGAAGCAGTCAGACAAATGTGTACACATAGGATATTTTCTGTCTAGGGGATTTTAGATTTTTCCTACATTCCACTGATGAAAATAATGAAACACCATTTCAAAACACTGTGGGCTTTCCAGGACTCTGGGCCTCTTAAGAGATAAGGGCGTTCAATACCTGGTTAGGAAGTGACCATTATATATATATAAATATAAATATAAATATATATATGAATAAATATATTTACAAGCTGCACCTTACAAAAATGTACCTGCTTCAAGACTCCCACTTACATTAAAAAAGAGAAAAACAGGAGCTGTTTTTCAATGTCAGTGCTGTTAAATCACATTTCATAAGCATTTCATAAAAGAAACTCATTTGACTACATAACCGCTGTAGAAATTTGCTTTGCAGGCACGCACTAAGGCACACTGAAAGCCGTGCTCACCATTCTCCTCAGTCACACTGAGGCTGGCTGCTTCTGCAATGCACACACGTGAGGCACAATCTCTTGGCTGCAGCGCAGGGAGAGCTCCCAGGTTACATATGAGGGCTGTCTCCCTCCATATCAGGCTTTCCCTTGGCTTTTCCTTGTTCTTGCAGATGTCAATCCTACTGTTATTGACATTTTAAAATATTTTAGTTTCTGCACGGTCAATTCTAAAAACCATCTCAGCACTAATATGAAGGCTTTTTTGACAGAAATACCTCGGAGGATCCAGGGTGTCCAGAACAGCCGCCTTAACGCCCAGAGAGTCTTTCATCATAAATCCTCCCAGGCTGCTTCATTAATTAATAATCTGCAAGCATTAATTGGTACCACTGGATATTCAGAACACAGAAATAGTCTGATGAAGGGTAAGATCTGTTTCAGGAACAACTTCTAGCCTGCCACTTCAGCAACAAAGCACTCTTCAGTGCAACATCCAGAGTGCTCCCATGGAATAAAGATGTCACATTTCAGTGGATGTTGTTGCTGTTACGGGGGCTGTGGAGCAAGAAGAAACAAAATCAGTCCCAGCTTTGGGCCCCTTCCAGAGGCCACTGAAGGCAATGAAAAGGCTCCCATTGACTGTGGATCCAACCCTACACTGAGCTGCATACTCAGGATGGGGGAGGAACTGGAATATCTGCTCCAGAGAAAGGTTTTGGCTGCATCAGAAAGTCTGTGCTAGGTAAAGGCTGTGACAGTGTTCTTAAGAAGTCTTTTTATTACTTAAGCGTAAAATTCAGTCTCACCAAGGACTGTTTCCAGTGCAACAAGGGAAGATGGGAGAGCCCCATCAGATGCAAGGACATCCCTTCCCACTCTTTTTCTCACTAGAAAAGTGCATAATCTAAAACGAGAAATGTGCAAGTGGTAGAAGGGAAGGGGCCTGCTGACAAGCTGGCAGTGACCTGAGGTCTCTTCTCAGCTCTTTGCTTTGAAATTTTTGCTTCAAACAGTTTCTTTCTTTCCTTGTGGCCAGTATGAAACCAAATTTAGCCTGTGCACTCAATTTATTCAAGTTGTTCCTCTCCTACTGCACTGCCTCAAAGTTTGTAACAGTGCTATGTCACTACGACCAGCAATTGCTATGATTAGCACAAGTGTTTCTGTCCACAAATGGTTTTTATGAATGTTAGTTCAACATAATAATGTGAATATTAGGAAAGAAAAAAAAAAAGGCAAAATCAGAGACATCAAGATATGTGGCAGCCTTTGAGCAAACATTACCATCTCCTGGAAGTCGTGCCACTGACCATTATTATACATGCTTACAAGGGCTGGTTGCCATGGGCTCAGAACATATCTACCCGTTTTAATTTAAGAGCAAATATTACTTTCCTCAGCAGCAGTTATTGCATATTAAAAAGTCCTTGTGATTACACCTGTTTGGCATAACTGAGCAGGCATAATGCAGCATCTCTGAAATAAATAGCATAAGTTAACCACTTCTGGAGAGGGTCCAAAGGAATGTCTTTACTTTAACCTTATATTTGCCACATACTTTCTGCCAACCAGACAAATGAATCAGATTTCCTTATACAAACTGTACACATAACCCACAAATAAACACAGAGTGATATAGACTGTCACATTAGGCTCTGAAGGTGGGAATTAGCTGGAAGTTAGCTGAAAAGAGAGCTTGAGCTAACCTGCCCTCCAACTCAACCTTGTATTTGATTGTCAGCTCTCTGTAGAAGAGCAAATATCCCTCCTTGCCTAAGCCTCTGAGCCCAGACATACAGAAAAATGTCTGGGAAGCCAGGTATTTTGTGCTCCCCTGCATTTTGTCATGACTCACACTCAAAGCAGAGAAATGTCAACAGTCTGTTTCAGACCCTGAAAGACCAGCTGAAAAACGAGGCCATAAACAGAGGAGGAGGTTAGGGCATAACATCCCAATTTTTGCAGAACAACTTGGCTGCAGCACTTGCACTTCATGTGCTGGCCTTGAGCAAATCAGGAGGACAAACAGCCCAGCTGCCCAAGGCTGGCTCTCACCCTCACCTGGGGCTCCCCTTCCCATGCAGTACGGCCCCACACCTGTGCCTTTACTCACAGGTGTGCAGGATGTGGATCTCCAGTTCCCAGCTTGGGCTGCAGGTGTTGCAAGGTGAAATAGAAATGATTTCACATCATCTAGAAGGTGAAACACACTGCAGCCAGGAACATAAAGCCTTTCGGTGAGAAGGTGAGTGGGTGAGGAGAGCCAGAGTCACAGGGCAGAGAGTGTGGGGAGACTTATCTTATAGTTTCTGATCCCAGAAATGATTACGTATTTCACAGAAGACACTCACTAGATTAAATAACAGGAACTAATCAGAAAACCTACTTTGTTTTTACCTTAAACTCTTAGGAATCTTTGCAGCCACTGGATACTTTTTCTTTCTGTCAAGAGACAATTATAGGCTGTAAGACAATCAGTTAAATGTATTTAATAGCACTGAATACACATAAAAATATGCTTCATGGAAGAGAACACCTAATATGTAGGCAGTAGAGAAGCAAAGTAAAATTATGTTTTAAGGATATCAGAGTTTGTTTTTTTTTATATACTCTAGATTTTCATACAATGAAAATCAATGAGGACCTTCATACAATAAAGGTCCTCACAGACCTTTCTGTTACTGCATTTCAGGGCAATTTACCAAGGTTTAATCTCTGTTCACCTTTGTGTTGCATACTTCACATGCCACCACCTCTCAAAACCTGTTTAACCATGTGGTGACAGGCTGCAGGTGCTATGACTTCAGCCTTCAGCCTGGCTGAACTCCAAGATGCAATGAAGAGGTTAATCTAAAAAGGGCAAAAAGGCACATCAAAAATACAGACAACAAAAAAGCTGTGTGAGTTTGCACTGTGTATCTTGTTTTCAGGAACCTCCCTTCCTTGCCTTGCTCATGGAGTTTGGCACAGTGGTAGCTCGTTTCCAGTAAAAGCAGCTGCAGGGTCTGTCACACATGACTGGATCACATATCTGTAGTCTCTCCAGCCTGCCTAATTCGCTGTGTCTAGCCCTTCTTCCAGCGCGGATAACTTTATTTTCATTGACCTATTTTTTTTTTGTTTAAATTCAAAAAGCTCTGCATGCTTTCATTCATCTGAAGACTTACGTCAATCCTTTATCTGTGCTCAGGCTCAGCCCTGCTCATGATAACCTAATGATACAGCTCTGCTCCTAGCCTAGTCCATAAATGTTTCATTCAACTGAAAGTCCTTTAAAATAACCAACTCCTAAATATTGAGGTCAGATTCCCTATTTGCTGGAGAAGCAAAGCTGAAAAGTTGCCAGGGATGTGAGTTTCCCAAGTCTTCAGAGGTATCTGGATTCTTGTGTTTATAATGGGAAGGTTTCTAACATAACTTATACCTACACTGTGAAGTTAACAGTATTAACTATCTCAGCTGAAGTATCAACTCTAAATATGCGTATCCTCTAGCCTTGCTGATCAATACTACTGACTTTGAAGACTCAACTCCCAACAGACATAGTTTATAGATACCCCACCTGAAGCTGGACCCCATCTTTTTCAGAAATTTGGTCCTGTTCAGTGAAAATTATGCCACTCTACATACCCAACATTTCTGAGATGTCTGCTTTCTTCAAGTCTGAATATATAGCTCAGGAATTCTCTTCTGATAATAAAAGGTGATATACATATTATATTTAAGAGTAGCAGCTGAAGAGTAAATTTAAGGTGTAAATACATAGCAGTCTTAACTGATTGATAACCTGTGTTTTACTGCATGTAAGAAGAAACAAGTTCACACTTACCATAAGTTTTATTCAGTCAGGTCTACCAACAGAAGGGATGAGTTCCATATCTTTGAGTTTCCTGAGCAATGAACTTCGTGAAAAAAAAGGAATGAGTCTGACCTCTGGCTATTATTTGCAATGCTGCTGTACTTGAAATTGTGCCAAAGTTTTGGACAATGGTATCTGTCTAATGTAGTCTTTTATTTCCTAAAAGCATTGGTACTGGGCCCACTATTTGTAAAAGAGATGTTCAAGAAACCCCTGGAGCAGAGCTCATCTGTCAACACCTACTGCAGTTCTTTGAGCCTCTATTGTGAGGAATCATTTTGTTGTCTTTCGAGCATCTCTTAACACTATGTTTTAAATTGTTCAGCTAACATTATTAATTACTTTCCTAAGATCTAACTCACCGATATTGTACATCTGGTGCTGTCATTCAGCTCCCAAAAGAGTATAAAGATTATGAAATATTACTGTTCTGACTGGTAACAAGCCAAGAGATTCATTGCATTATTCATCCTGTTAAGATGTAGTCCTCTATATTAACAAAAGCAAAATGACTTCAGCTAAAAAAATATTCACTTACCTTAAAATTTGTCTGCTGAATTCTACTGGTTCATACACTGCAGGTTGAAAATATCCATTTTGCCGCATGAAATAAAGCGTGAGTTCACAGTTTGGTGTAGGAAAGATTAACTGGAGGTAAGCTATTCACTGATGTGTAAGGGAATCATTTTCTATGCAAAAGTCAATTGCAGGCTTTGCAGAGCATTTCACACGCCTCTGGTAATCAAAACAAAGGTATGCCTCCACTGCAGTCACTAACTGTGCCTCTCAAGAGCAAATTAGAGAGCTCTGTGCTGCCATATCTGCCCATATCCCAACACCCACCTAAGGAGGCCGTCATGACTGACAAGTAGCATAGCACTGGCTGATAAAATCCACTGATGTATGAAGCAGCATTACTGAACACCAAACAGAGTAGTGGAATGAAAGCTTAATTTTTCTGTAAAGTATTTTTCCTTTTATTTCAGTGCTGTCTGGCTTTTAATGGTTCGTTTAAATTATGCTGAGTAATTATAATGTTCCTTTAATCCAGGCCCAGATGTTCCCTTGCTTGAGTCCTGTGACATCCACTCACATATTGCAACCTCTTCATCCTGAGCCAGCTTCATTTCCTATCCTAATTCTCGGCAGTTACTGCCAGCAATGTCATTCCCTGATAACAGTGCTGAGACTGCTTAGCAGGTCTAGATGACTGTGCAGCAGATGTCATCCCTTAATAAAGGAGAGAGATGCATGGAAAGACTTCCCTGTACAGGGAGAAAGGTTGGCCAAATATCTTTGCAAAAAGTATGGAAGTACATTTCTTCCTCTCATAAAAAAATATCCACAAAATGTTAGAGTAACCTAAGACACCACATTCAATTAGGAAACATTTTCATCACCATTCTTTGCTCTGATCCTCCTGTGTTATGATCCTCCTAGGGAATCGGCCTTCTTAACAGTGAACAGCGCACTGGTATAAGCACTTTATATAAGCACTTTACAGAAACATCCATTTCTAGCTTGCTATCTGGGCTGTTAAAAACAGATTTCATGAGAGAGAGCTAATTTGTGAGGGAAAATTATAACAGCTTCTGCTCTGCCTTTTCTCTGCAGTTCAAAAGGGAGAGTTTTTTACTGAAGGAAAGTAGATAGGTATGCATAAGAGAAAAATAATCAATTGTACTTTATGCAGCCAGCCTTAGGGATACATGAAACCAACAGTGGCCACGAGAAACGTGGGTAGGAGGGCTATTGTTGTCTGGACTTGCATGAAACATTACAGCTGTTTTTGTATAAAGGTTTCTCTTTGCATTTCACTGGAAACTTATTTCTCATAGGTCTGTTTTCTGCTAGATGAATGCTGGATAATCTACTGCTTCTCTACTGTCTTAAGAAATCACCTCTGAATTTGAGATTATTATGTTAGTTGCCATAATTGCCCATCCCTTGCTAATGACTATAGTTATTGCTTGGACAAAAAGCCACTTATGTACTTACACAATCTGCTAGGCACAGGGCAATATTAGGCAAGATACAAAGTCCAAATGATTGTAATTCCATACACGAGTAATTTCTGCAGCATCTGTCCTCCGAGGATCATTCTGAGCTTCCCTATAAGTGAATGCAAGGCACACAGGCCCACTGGGTAGGAGAGAAAACAGTGTCTTGCCACCCGCATAGCACTCCATGCTAAGGAGGGCACTTTCTGCCATCTCTGAAGATCAGCATAGCCATCTTGACCATCATTTTTCCCATTGAACTGGCAGACCCCAGAGCCAGCAGGAAATTATCAAATAGCAGTTGTAGCTGATGAGAGGGTTCTCCCAGTAATGAGGGAAAAAGGACTTGGTGCATATATTTTCAAGTGAGAAGAAATGGATCCAAAAATAGCTGCTTTACCAAAATGTGAACCAGATGCTGCAAACCTTGAGAGCTCTCCAATCTCTAGGGGCAGAACCGAGTCTCATTTCCTGACTGCTTTGATTGCAACTGCTAGCAGTGCTCCTAAGACTGCAAATAACGTTCCTACAAACACTTCTGCAATGTAGACTTCTTCAACAACATTAAATGTGACACCATACATCGTTTTGATTAGACTTGGCTACTGCAGATTTTACTTGTTTCAAGATAGGCATTCTTTTTTAGTTATAGCTAGGCATGTCAGCTAGACTGACAAATAAACAGCATTATGTTTGCACAGGCCATGGCAGGATGTATTCCAGGTATAACTTATCATGATCATAAAAATAAATACAATTCAGAGGAAGTTATTTAGAGCCCAAGGCTATATAAAGTGTGGGATAACAGAGCGCTTCCCAGCCTGAGTCCATGTAGGCCTTTTCCTGGGAGTTGCCTCACCTCTCAGCTTCTACTGAAGTCATCTGGAGTCAGAAAAACTCTGCAGCTCTCAGAGTTCAGCCTCTGTGTTAGGGATGGTCAATCTACAGCTTTTTTTTTTTTTTGTTTGAAGATATTATCTACCAGTACTGTAGCAGAGTCCCTTCAAACACAAGCATGTGTCTTATCTTTACGAGATGTGAGTTTAGACACTGGTTTTCATCTGGATATACTAAAACATTGTATGGCAAATGTCAGCAATGGTAAATGGTAGGCTTTTTACACACCTGCTCAGACAGGAGAAAAATTGGGTATGACTATCCAGGCATAGGATAATAACATACTGTTTTTATGATGGTCAGTCCTCTGGTTATATTGTTAAGAAGGGTTGAGGAATGATACTCTCCAGTATTTCCACCATCAGCTCTAAGGCTCATTGTGCCCAACAGGATCAGTTCCTACTGCGTTGTTAAACCTCAGTACAGGTATGTGGATCACATGCACCTTCCTCTCTTTATTTCACACCATAGTACTGATGTAAGTGGCAACTTTGTGATAATGCAAACAAAAAGTCTTTACAAATGTGCCATAACATGCTCTCTTGGTGAGCTTGCAAAATACAATGGGACACTGCCCCATTTCTCTACTCGTGCTTTTATGAGACAGTTCCTGAGCATACCTCAGGAACATTCTCCTGTGCGGAGAAACACAGCTGCGGGCTGCTTCTGCTTCTCATTTTGAGGTTATTATTTCAAGTGTAATCCCCAGCAATGAAATAACAGAGATATTTTTGTTTCTCTCTAGGAAGCCTCACTAGTAATTGTTTGGGAATATTTGAAACTGTTTTTGTATCAGTGTGCTCTATGACGCTGGTCTTTTCCTTGTTTGGGAGAGGAAAAAAATCCAAGGATCCAACCTCAAAAAAGAGAATGACTTTTACTTCTTTATGATGTTCCCCTCCAAATACTCCCCACATTTCTGCAATAATAAAGAAGGAGATAGATAATACTTTGATTCCAAGATGACAAGAGAGTTTAGCAGAAGTATAGTAAAACCAATTTAGGTAGTACAAATTCTGTGAAGACCTAGGTGTTGAAATCTCACTACAAAGCTGAAGATGTTGGTATGAGCTTCTTTTTTGCTCTATACCCTCTTGCCAGATACAAGTCACAAAACTTCTGTAAATAGAATATTCATCAAGCTATTTCTGTTAATCATTTTGTTTTAACATTAAGCACTTTATAGCAATGGTACTTTTCAAATCTATGAGAAAAGATGAGAAGCATCTCAAAGTTATCACAGTTATCTGTTCTGGATAAAGCATTTCCACAGGACTAATGCAAAATTCTCCCCAGGCTACCAGTTTAACACTTCAGCAATACTGTGATCCAGCATGTCTCAGAAGGTTGCCTGAATTTTTTTAGACACATTTTTAAACCTATGCTAGGAAATTAATCAGTGGTAATTCCCAGCCACTAGAACTGGATTGTCTGTCAGTGCAATTATTAATATCATTCAAGGCTTGATTTGGGCTAACAACCACTTTTCCTGCATTTGCACTCCCTGGGAGCAAGTCCTGGGCACAATTTAAGAATTTGTATAAAGCAGGGGCCATTCCCAGGGGTTTCTGCAGCCACCCTACTTTGGAGGCACAAGAGAGCTTAATTTAGAACGAAGCCATCTCAAACAAACTGGTCTCAGTGCCAGACAACAGTCCCAGGCACATTTAATTTGCTTTTACTTATGCAGCTGCTGAGAGTCCAGCAGTCCCCACAGTGGAGGAAGCATCACTTAAAGGCTGAGGGGAGTCTATCTGCACAGCCAAAATTTAAATATACAGTTACAGGGCTTATGACAGTGCTTCCCCAAGGCATGGGCTGCAGCCCTGCTGAGCCAGGACCAAGTTCTTTCTCCAGGCTCCTGCTGTTTCCAGAGTATGATTCAGAACACGACCCTCAGCACCTAAAATTTACCGCTGGGGAAGCCCATCTCTCCAAAACGATTAGAGGCAGTGAGGAGATTAGCCTTGCCTGGCTATGGTAAGGCTGTACAAATGCTCTGCTGAGAATCACTTTTGTTGGGCTGGATGTCATTCAATATCAAATTCCAAAGCCATCTTGCTTTCTGAATGGTACATTTTCTAATCCTTTTGGAAAGGTCTGAAACAGCTTCTCACGTTACAATTGCAATTCTGAAGCTGGCTCCTGGCAGAATTAATTTCCCTAAACACACTTCAGTGTATTCCTTCTTTATTGTTATTTTATGACAAAGGTTATAAATAAAATTAGCAAAACTGAGGCTTAGTGTGAAAGAAGTGTTTCCACTTCCTTGGCTCTCCATGGTGGCTGAGATTTATGATGTTTGGCCCCACTATATTTGGTTCATGGAAGAGGAGGAACTGTCCATTCATCTTTTTTGATGGACATAGATAAAGTTGTGTGATTCTGACCACAATTAATCTCACAACAGTCCTAAGATACTTTTTAAAAACTACTGTGCATTTACACCAGGAAATTGCTGACAGAGTATTAGTCAATGATATTCAATATCTGGTACCTTATGCACATCTGTCTTATTATATTGCATCAGTAAAAAGAAGATCATTTAAAATAAATTTATTTTGTAATGAGAAAATAAATAAAACTACTCAACGTTTTCAAGAATAAAAGTATATTTAGTATAGCAATAAGAATAATCTTTCTCAAAAAAAAAGAAGGGGGGGGGATGTCATATTCACACAGTGTCTTCTCCGTTGAACATCAGATCATGGTGAAAAAGGAACGTACAACCAAGCCAGACATGCACTTGCAGGGCTTTTTCCAGAGCATTGTGCCCTTGGTACCTTGGCAAGCCTCTCACATATTTCTCTGTCAGAGGCAGGCTGAATGGGCAGAGAAAGCAGGGCGATGCTCACAAAGTGATGCCACCACCTACAGCATCTCTCCCCTTTGATCATGTCAGTTCAAATGCCTGTGACTAAATCAAAAGTGTCTGAATTTCTCTTAAAGGGCAACAGCCTCAGAGAGTAAGCTTTATGAACAGAATCCTATAAAATATATATGCAGATATATATTCATGTGCATATTGTGTGCATGCACATGTGCATGTATGTATACATTTCTGTAGGTGGTGCTACATGGCACTCCATGCCATTAGCATGGCTGACAGTCAGTGGCCATCAGAGCCTGGCTCCTTCTCACAGCACAGAGCAAGCCGTCAGCTTTCTGTGTAGGGCTGACTTTCACGAAAGATTGTCCTTGAAAGTGATTAGGAAGCATAAGGATAGTTAACATGATCATACGTGGGTCACTGAACTGCATCATGATTGAGCAGGTATTATAGAAATGTTTTTCCTTTACTGAAAATTCTAGTCCCACAGGAACAACTGAAATTACATGGATTTTTTTTTTTTTTTTTTTTTTTTTTGTGTAATGCTTAGCTGTCAGAGAGTACTGAAAGAAAACCAGTTCTGCTTCAGACTCACAAGCTTTCTACACTTTCCTGTTATAAACTATTCATACTGAGGGCACATTGTTTTAAAGAAGATCTTTTTCCTGGAACTGTCTAGGAGTTTATAAAATCAAGAATAAAACAACAACAACAACAACAAAATCAAAATGATCACTAGGTTTGCAAATGAAGCTAAATAAGAAAAGAAGCTTTTGAAACCCTTCAAGGCAGATTTACAAATATAAAGTAATCCTCAGAGACATGACCGACACTTCTGCTTCTTAATCCCCAAAACTGATTTTAGAAATTTTAAATTTGTATGCAGTTAACTGTTCTCACAGAAGATTGTTTTGGGGGAATCCTGATTAAAATAACAGCAAGGCATTTAAGCCTCTAACATGCAGCACAGAGTAATTAAGGTAAAATATTTGCCTGTTAATTGAGTTATAAGGTGAGCACATGTGTAGACTACTAATAGTATTTGGCTTTATGTCATTATTTTTCTTGAGAAATTATTAAAGCCATTTGCAAACATGAGTGATTGAAATTTTGCCATGATCCTGTAGTCATCATTGCCATTTCAGTGTTGAAGACACCAGGTTGTGCTCGGTGCACCAGCACAGATGTGTAATGGGACCTTACAAAAACTGCAGAGAAGGTTGTCATCAGGCTTGAAGCAGGACCAGGACTGCCAGACTCCTTGACATGCATGTTAGGTCCAGAGGTTAAAACTATGTCCTATAATAACATACCATTTCTCAGCTGGCAATACTCACCTTCTTTTGGATCTTACCAAGTCCTCTGGCTTTTCCTTCCCTTCCCAGCTGGAAGCAAATGGCAAAGCTCAGCTGTGGTGCTATGGTGGCAGCAGGAGCAAAACAGGCACAGAGTTAGTTCCTTTCTGCTGGTTGTCTGGCTGCCCAGCAGCTCATGAAGGGTATGCTCATGCTCCTACCAGCAATTTAAGCAATCTGGCCTGCTTCTAGCACGTTTTCATTACCAGCAGGAGTATAAAGCTGGTTTCCACAGCCACACAGTTAAGCCCCTGGCATAACAGTCATTATGAGATGCAAACTGAAATCAATAACATTTAACAGAAGAAAGCATAAAAGTAAGTAGAAGTGCTGTTGGTGAAATTATGAGGTTAAGCTCAGACTTCTCCATCTATAGGTAAAAGTATAAGCATATACAATGTACATACATTTAACATTATTTTATCTGCCACCGTTAGACTTTTTGCATAAGTCTGCATCTCCAAAGGCATTTCCAAAAGGAAGAATGAAGATCAACCTAATGTGATAAGAAAAGTTCTTCTGGAAAGAAAGGGATATGCACATCCATTTTAGAGCAGGGATTACAGCAAAACAAAATGCCAGGGAAAACTAGAGCATGCACATGGCAATCAGTATGAAATCTTCTCATTTACTTCCTACTGTGTAATTTATTCATCTCATGGCATAAGGGTACATCAGGAGAAACAAGGAAAAATGTGTTTTATCAGAGTTCAATCAGTGTTGTGGAAAAAGAAAAAGCCATCTTTATCCTTTAGGCAGTCCTTCTTAATTGTAAACACAGTCCAAGAGTCTTACTAGTCTGCTCACTGCAAATTCTCAAAAATAATTAGCATGAATGATGTTCACAATGATCAGTTTTCAAAAGATCGGCGGAACTGCGATGTCAGTGTGAATCCCAGCTCCCTACCACACAGCATCTGAAAGATGCAGCAGACACAAACAGCCCCACCAACAGGCAGGCTACGGCTCCCTGCTCACAGCTGCCCACACCACTGCCACTGGCACTGGTTTCCCTTCAGTTCCTTTCAAGCAGCATTCAGTGACCACTTCAGGGTTAAAGTACTTACTCTGAGTTTGGCTTCAATCTGCTAGGGGACTTAGAGAAGTTCACAGTATCTCTTGAGACCCTTGGTGTGCCTGGAAAGCACATCCCAACAGCACGCTTCTGGCCAGTCCACTACATGTTAAACAAAGGCCTGACCTGTTCTGTCTCATTCTTCCAACACATCATGTTTTTCCTACCACAGCAGGCAAGGGAGAAGAGCTCTGGCAAATGAGAAGTTCAGATACCAAAGTATTCACAGCAATGTTTAAACACTGCATATTGTAGGCACGGGTGGATCTCCTGTACAAATCACAACAGTCCTGCAGCTTCTGATAGTGAGCTTTAGGACGGCCAGTGTCCAGATAATGTCTGAGCAATATTGAGGGAAAAGGTATTTGATGAGGACAGTCCTTGTTTGTTGAATATTATATGGGAGTTGGGGAATCCAGTTACTCTATTTCCCTTTTCTGTCTCCAGTGCAATAAAAAGGAACTTCAGGGCGGCAGAGAGTAATGTCCAAAGAATTTGATTCCTCCATTTCTTATGCCTGGGAAAAATTTTTAAAACCCCACAGTCTAACGATAATGCTATTTTCTACCAGAAGTGCATTGCTGCTGACAATGGCAAAGCATTGAGTATTCAACCCTTTATTTTATCCGATTCCCTTCTGTAATCTCCTGGATAAGAGCAAGCAAAGCTTTTACTTCTAGACCCTTCGTATCCCTCCTGGGAAATTAAAAGATGTAAAAATCCACCATGGGATACTGTGGAGTTTAAAAGAGAAATAATGAACGCTTGTTAGCGAGAAAGGAAGAAAACTCTGGAGAACCTGAGGACAGAACTGTAAGGAAAGACAGAAATGAATGAATGGCTTGGGAGAAAAAGATATTGGCCAACACCACTGAATAGATCATTATACATATGGCCTTAAGGGACTCCACCCTTAAGTGGAATCTATCCCCGAGGAGATAGAAAAGGAAATTTCTGCAAGACAGGAGGGAGACATAAAGTTTTTGATCCATTTCTTCCTCTCATGAGGAAAGAGAAACAGCATACAATAAGGACGGCTCACAATGAAGGACAGCACTAGTCCATCTGGCCTGCACAAATGTTGCAGAGGAAAGTCAGGCTTTCCAATTGGTCTTTATTTCAAGGAAAGAATTTGCTTTGAAGAGCCACACAAATTTGGCATCCCTTCATTTTTATTGTTGCAAGTTATTTGCAGCGGAAATGAAGAACAATGAAAGAGAGGATATAGACAGTTGTTGAAGGAATTCAATATTCGTTATAGTTCGGGAATGAACACCAACATGTTTTAAATTTCCCACTTGCAGAAGTCATTTGATGCCTTGTCCTAAATGTCCGCGTTGCTCACTGCAGTCCACCTGCAGTCCTGGGCTGCTGGGAAGCATAGTGTGGCTTTTGCTAAGGGCTTAGGGGGCTCACAAGGACCTGAGTGGCAAGTGCTCTCTGCAGAGGCAAGCACCATCACTCTGCCCTAAAGTTCCTAGCACTGATTTCCTAATGGGACTGGAGAAGGAGTGGAGAAAACAGATGGGGTGGGTAAGGGAGGCTGAGGGAGAGTCCATGGAAAAGACATTGGCAAATGAGGGGCAAAATGAAGAGCTGAAGAACATTAGCTTTGAAACCTCACCTCCTGTGGTACCATATTCCTTATTTTCAGGGTTACTAGTTGGTTTCAGCAGTAGTAGTTGTGTTGTTCTAAAGCCCAAACACCTGTGGACCTTTTCAGGTGTCTTTCAAACTATGAGTTACCGTTGCAAAACAATGCTCTGATGGACAGTCCTAACAGGGTCCTTTTAAAGGATGCTGAGACAGGACAAAGGGAGAAGTTACTCCTTATGTGCCTGTCTACATAGATCTGAGGATTCAAAGAGTGTTATTTAAATATATTCATATGGGTGATGTAATCTCAAGATCCCATTCAGCCATTAGTAAAATATGAGTAGATTTTTCTAAAATGTGATAGCTTTCTAACATAACATGAACACAGCCTGTTATTAACATTATAACGATATGGATATCATAGAGTACTGAATCTAGAAATTAACAATATCCCAGGTACAACATATAGGTGAGTGGTTCACTTCCCCCATACCACTTGGGATTTCTCCATAAGCAGGAGTAATGAGCAAATTATAGGAACTCAGAAAAAGTTACAATCAATAGTGTTTGTACTTCTGTTTCCAAAGAGCTCATTTCCTAACATTGAGGAAAATCAGGAATAAGATGACTGGCAATGATGAAACATTTCCTATCAATTTATAACCAAGAAAGAAGATTGTTAAAAAAAATAACCAGAGGAAAATAAATATTCTTGGATCAGTGGGTCAAGGTAATTCATATGACAGATCTCCAGAAGAGCTGGATGAGATGTTAGCTGCTAATCAAATTTCAGTTACCAATGAAAATTTCAGAAGTGTATTAGCATTGTATTAGTAGTAAAACAAAAAATGAGGTAACCCATTTAACCATAGGTGGCAAGTTTCAGGCAAAGTTGTGGCAAAGCTGGAGCAACGTAAAAAATTTAATGTAAAAATAGTCAGAGTGTGAAAGGAAAAGAACCTTTGTCAGACAAATCAAACCCCAGATTTCAATGAGATACCAACACTGGTGTACATCATTCTGACAAAATCAAGAGAAGTAGTGATACGAACACCTGTTGAAGAAAATGTGCCTGTAGCCCTCCAAGCCCATAGGCATTTACAGACCTGTCAGGCAGGGAAAGACACAGATCTGTTTTCAAATATGTTGTAGAACTGAATTGCAAATTCGGCCAGGTACTAAGCAGCAGATTTGGTGCCTGCCACCTATTTTAAGGTGGATGCAAGAAGTTTAGCAGAATTGACTCTGGCAGTGACAGAGAGAAGGGAAGGGAAGGGAAGGGAAGGGAAGGGAAGGGAAGGGAAGGGAAGGGAAGGGAAGGGAAGGGAAGGGAAGGGAAGGGAAGGGAAGGGAAGGGAAGGGAAGGGAAGGGAAGGGAAGGGAAGGGAAGGGAAGGGAAGGGAAGGGAAGGGAAGGGAAGGGAAGGGAAGGGAAGGGAAGGGAAGGGAAGGGAAGGGAAGGGAAGGGAAGGGAAGGGGGAAGGGAAGGGGGAAGGGAAGGGAAGGGAAGGGAAGGGAAGGGAAGGGAAGGGAAGGGAAGGGAAGGGAAGGGAAGGGAAATAGATTGAAATTGCAAATTAACATTTACTCCAGGAATTTGTTCGTCAATAGGAAGTGAACTGTGTGAAAGTTTTACAAATTGTCAAATTTTTATCAGCTTCATAAATCCTCTCCATTTGACTAAAAATCTTGGCTAGTGAACAAAAATTTTATTGGTGTGTGCACAGCTGGGAAATGAACTTTTCCCTGCACAAGCAGTCAAAGCCCTGGGGGGAATGGCCCTGCGTGGGACTTGGACAGGGAAACAGGGGGACACATGAGACCTTATGGTGCTCCCTACAGGTGGGAATCTGAAAAACCCAAGCCAAAGCAGATCTGCAGCTGCCAACTGAATTTGAAAGAGATTTGCTGCAGATAAGATTTGAAGTGCTCTCACTTTACCAGGGGAAAGACATCTGACCTGACTGCAGACCCAGAGGGAACTGACAACATTTGTGAAGCTGAGTTCATAGCTAGGTTCAGACGTTTTTGTAATGCAGCAGTCATGGGGACTTTCTACATATCCCAGAGGAGAATTTACCTAGATTTTGAGACTTATAATTTTAAAAATACCTAATGCTATTTTGCCTTTATAGCCAACTGTGAAAGGATGTGATTTCTCCCAGCACTGATTTGTGAAATATGTATGATATATATCTCTATATGAAATATATATAGCCATTGATTATGGGACAAAAAAGTAACCTTCAGTTTCCATTTAAAGTACAGATCTGCCACTGTGATCAATAAAGGCCTGTTAAATATTAGTGAAGAAGGAACAAATGGGGGAAATAGCACACCGCAAAAATCCTGCTTAGGTTTCAATTAGCTGCCAAAAAGAAATCTCTTTTTAACCCATGGTCTGCAGGAACTCAGCATGCTGTTTGGCATTGGCATTTTTCTCTATTATTTAAACACTGGCTTTTTGAATGCCTGCAGCAGGCTCATGGGATACATTAGTGACAAAAGAGTTTCCTGAAAAGACCTTGCCATGTTTGGAAGATCCCAATTCAATAGAGCTATGCAGAAAATGTGATTCAAGAGGGCCACATACATGCTTACATTTTCATTTGTAATCACAAGCGCAGCGGGAGAAGACAAAAAGGTTATTTTCCAAACGGAATTTTAGTGGCGAAGTGGTGAAAACTGACTGAAACCAGTAAAAAACAGTAATTCTGACCAGTATTGTCTTCTTGTTACCTCGGGTTCCCTCTTCGGTCTCTATTCTTCCAGCTGTTATTCCTAAATATAACACATGCCCAGACTGCAGAACACAGGGCAGCAGCAAGTACCTCCAGGCTGGCGTTAACAAGGCTTTCCCAAGCTGCAGGCTAAGCAGGTTTTGGAGAGGTCCATGCCCCCCCCCCCAGCCCCCATCAGCCTCTCCAGCAGAACACACTGCCAGTACCAGTTCAGTGACTGCACACAGGACTCCCTGGTGTGCGACTGAAGCAGACACAGCAATGCTACATGGCTGGCAGTCTGCAGGACACAGGTCCTGTCCCTGTGTCACTCTAGGAAAGGAGACACACTGCTACCGTCCCTTCAAAATTCAAAACCTGTTGAAAAATTCGAACCATTGGTCCAATATGCCTCCTTTCTTACCCAGTTCCTCTAGTTTAGCCTTCTACAGCCTGTTTATAGAGGAGAGAGCAGTATTTTGATGGGGAATGTCCTCCATTCTCTGGGCTTCTGTGATATAACCATTTACATGACTGGGAGATCAAACCCCAGAGGATGGTGCAGCCACATACCATTGCTCATTAACTACCAACAGCAACACAGGAAGCAAACCAAAGCCCTACTGGCAGGTTTTTTAATCTCGATAATTTGACATTTAATGGCTAGGAAATGCGCTTTCAGGAAAAGGAATTTTGCTA
Source organism: Anser cygnoides (assembly GCF_040182565.1). Lineage (NCBI taxonomy): Eukaryota > Metazoa > Chordata > Aves > Anseriformes > Anatidae > Anser > Anser cygnoides. Next base: position 61,520,586 of record NC_089875.1, on the reverse strand, counting down.
GTCATCAGTGTGCTTGCTGGAGAGCAGGATATTAAAAAGGGAAAACAAACTCACATTTCATAAATTCCTGCAGCGCCACTGAATTTAGCAGAAAGCTCTACCAGTCCACATAAGCTAAGGGTCTGTCTGCCAGGGCCAGACTTGTCAAGGTCCCACGTCTAACCAGTGAGCCACACTGCCCACTCTCTAATTCCTCATGCTGTCCCACAGGTTTCCCAGTCTAGCCATCCGTGGGCAGCCCTCTGCAGTGTAAGTGTTGAAATGAAATAGCACTCACTGCTGATAAGGGAGCACATCGTCATTTTTACTCAGAACTGGTGATACAGTACTTCTGGGTCTAAGTGGGGAAGTGAGGTGTGCTTCAAAGAAGAGAAAATATGGGCAGCGAATTGCAGATATTTAGAAGTCTCCTTAAAGAATCATCTGAACTGACTGTGTGAGCCGCTGTGCGTATCTGATGCTGGGTACACTCTGAAAAGCTGGGCTAATTAGGAAAGAAGGCTGGATCTGACAAATCCACGTGACTAACAAACACATGTCTTGAGGAGGCTGTCCCTGCTCCAGCACAAGAAAGCTCATTGTGAAACCCCAGGGGGTGGGTGGCAGAACAAAATTCCTGAATTGCTCAGGGAATACAGCCACGCATTGATTGCTCCCCAACAGGACCGCATAAGCTCTGCTTGTGCAGGTTGTTCAAAGGAGACATCAAGCAGAGAAGGAAGCTCTTTTATGACAGGTGAACAGTTCTTCTAAACGGTCAGTTTCATCTCCTGCATGAAATTGTCCATTGTGGTTAGAGTAGCTTAGTTCCTTCAAAAATTATCTGTATTCCTGAGCTTTAAAATTATGGGAACAGTGAAAAGGACTTTCCAAATCAACTGTTAAACTGTAATATATTTACTTTAGTTCATTACATACAAGCATGAACCCTGCTTTTATAATAACGCGGACTCTTGTTTTTCTAAAGCACTATGCAAGCTTTTAGCTATGTAACACCAAACTTGGGAATATTTGACCTTGTTCTACATAACAAAAACATACAGTAGGGAGCCATCCCTGCGATCCGAGGCCTATAGTTAAACTTTTGCATCAGATTCAGCTGTAACAACAGTCATCACGCTCCTCTGGAGAGTTAGGGAGCAGGTTTGCTAGTAGCTTTTCTCAAGAGGAATTGCCTTCATGGCCCACAGTGCCCACAGATGTGTATTGGCTCATGTTGGGGAGAAACCCACAACATACTCCATTAAAAGGCCATCACACACCAGGTAGGCAGAGATGGGAGCAGAGATGGGAGCAGGTTCAAGTGCAAATATTCTGCTCCTTGTGGCTCTGAGATTTCTGCTCACATTGCAGGCTTTGCTTGGTACAAATCTCTCAGACTCAGGCACTCACCATTCACAACCTGAGTTCAAACACCCAAGATATGGCAGAATCCCCTGCCTCCAATAAGGCAATTTTTATCTGGAGATGTTTGTTGTGCCCTCTGGGAGACTTGTGGTGAGACCAGGTCCTGCCTGTGTTTGATTCACCCAGCCTGCCTAAAAGAGCAGGCTCAGTCTGTTAAACAGTCTGAAGGAAACCTTCAATATTTTTGGTGTTCTGGACCTCCTGATCCTCAAATAAGTGTGGAGTTGTGCACATATAGTGCCTGGATCTAGTCCCTGGGCACACACCCAGGCATTAGCATAAAGATCTTCGTCTTGCCATGTCTTGTCTTACTTGCTTGCTTGGTGGCCTTCAGAGTCCCCTGAAGTAAAGTAACAGCATTTCCTATCACTCCTTACACACATTTGCAGATAGTGACAGCAAAATGTTCTTGTTAATCCATATAAGAAATAGGTTTCACTGGAGTCACTCTTCTCACTGAAATGTGTGACAAAATTTGGCTGGGAACTACAGGGGTGGTGCTGCTAAAAGCCAGAACTTGGACTGCTCAGTGCTGCAGCAAAGCAGAACTACTGGTGAAGGATCATCCCCAGCTCAAAGGAAATGCACCAATCTTGTCAGTGCCAACCAAAATGCAGCCTCTCACCCAAGCTCAATGACAAGCAGGCAGAAATACTATTCTTCTGCTTCTATATGGATCAAGCAAAAAAACATGAAACAAAGCCATTTCACTTTGGAAAAGATAATTTGGAAAGCCAACTATTCTACAGCAGTAGAGATGATTTTTCATATCAATATATCAGTACGTACAGGTACCCTGACAAATTTAGTAAGGATGACAAGTTAAGCTTTGTGATAGTCCATAGGTATTAGGCAATAGGTACAGCTGACATCATTATCAGCTGCTTTTTAACATGGGCACCTCAGAATCTGGGTGCGAAAATTAGGGCATATTCATTTAGATTTTCAGATTTCAAGTACCAGGCTGTGGCAATGTTGTGTCAAACCTGGGGGTAACACAAGCTCTCCACACCTCAGAAAGCCCACCAATCTCTTTATGCTCACTCCACTACAAACAATCACAAAAATACAAGTAAGGCTGTAAGGAGAGGCAGTATGCATTTTACACCAGATGATACAGATAGGGACAAAAGATCAGACGATCATTCAGGCTCACAAAGTTTTTGAATGGAAAGGAAGTCCATTCTGTGTGCCTGCTGCTGAGCACCTGCAACCTGAGCCACATCACAGTGCTGAGCATTGTTTTACAGAACGGCTCAAGGAACTTGAAAAAGCTGTTTGCCAGTTTTACGTGGCAGCTACTGATGCGCTATTAAGAAAGAGAACCACAGTCTATTAACCTCCTTTCTTTGCTTTAATCACTGAATCATGCTTGGAACCACTCAATGAAGAGTGTTCACACCAAATGTTAGGATACTAGCTCCAATAGTTCCTTACCAGTGTACAAAGTGGTGGTGATTTGACCCAGAGAAAAAAATACACAGAAACACAAGTGTCCTAAATTGCTAGAGCAGTGAGGAACTAAAAGGAGGCAATCAAGGGTTATGTCTGCTCAGAATGCAATCACAGCCAGGCACAGACGCACTCATAGGGCAGGGCAAACTTTTGCTACTGTCATGAGCATAGGATCTCATAGCTTTAGCACATACTGTGATCACCTCAAGTACTTCTGATGATGAGTACTGAAAATTTCTATGGTCCAAATTTAATTATTAGGCACTAGATATATTTTTGTTTGTTTGTTTTTATTTAATAGTAGAAAAAAAATCCTCTCAAATTTGGGTCTAGAGTCTCCTAAATTGTTCCAGTACTAATTTAACACATTCCTGTCTAGACGGCACAGTTCAGAATAGCTCACTGAAATACAGATGATCATATTATCCCTTGCAACTTCATTACACACACAGTGTTTATTACATCAAAAGCTTTTCATTCAGGCACTAAAAACAGTTATAGGTGTCACAACATGTCCCAGAGCATTATGGGCTCAGTGGGGATAGAAAACTACTAGGTAATTGCTTCCCACACAGTGCAGCAGTACCCTGGCTGCTCTGGGAAGCAAGAAGTATTGTTCACAGATTGAAATACACAGAGGAGAAAGCAGCTCTGTGCTGTCAAAGAACTTCTTATGTATGGCTTTCACTGGAGATCTGCGAGCTGTGAAATGTGCAGTCTGGCTATTCTTCCTTCATATATAATAAACATAAGTGCTTTCTTGCAGAAATCAATGAGTCAAGAAAAGGTTTATTTGCTCTCCAAGCAATTTGGGAAGCCGGAGAAGAATGCTGTTGGGGAGTTCTTGGCATGAGCTTGCAGCATGAAGACAACAGCCTGCAATGGAAGTCGGGAAATATTTAGAAAATCTGAAAACAGATTGTCTTATATTGTTCCTGTCTCAAATGATCCGTGGATGGTTTTCACCTCTCATCAGGAGGGAGCGCGGTGCGTGGCTGAGGAAGAAGGCACTGGAATTCGCACACTCCAGCCCTGCTGGTCTTTGCTTCATTGTGGTACAGGGGGAGGACAGAGGGCAAGGAAAGGACACCCAAAAAACAGAGAGTTGTTTTAACTAACAGGAATATATTGTCTTCTATTATATTGTCTTGTATTAGTAGCTCGTGGGAGGTGGGGGTGGTACTTTTTGCCCTGGTGCTAGGCAGCACAGGAAAGCACAGATTTAGAGACAATTTTTTTTTACCACATTAAATTTTGCTAAAATCAAAAGTTGCCCATTTTGCGAAACAGAAGCGGTCACTGTTTTGACAGGAAGGAGGGAAGAGGGTGGGGTAGGGAAAAATGTAAAGGAGAGAGGAAGAGAAAGCACATGAGAACAGACACATGCAACACTTCCCAAACAGTTCAGATTTTGATGAAAAGAGACATGTTGATACAACTCAGTTTGGTGAACATGTTTGAAAGAGCTTGGTTGTGTTTCAGCACAGAAGCACAGGATGTTTCAAAACCTCAGTAGGTGCCACAAAAAAAAAAAAAAAAAAAAAAAAAAAAAAAAAAAAAAGGGACACTCACTCTCCAAGAGTGAGATAATAATTTACAGACTGGTTTATACCGCACAAAACCCTAAGTCATTATGCTACTCATGGACAACCTATTGGCCTATACCTTCGTGTGCAACTATCTGGATGCAAAGGAATCATTACAAACCAATTTTCTTAATTGGGTCTTGAAACAACTACTTAGAGACACTGTAGTAACCCACCATTTAGGGTTTCTGAAAGGCACTGAGCAGCACAAGCAACCAAAAAACCCACTAGACTTAGAGGAGAGAGAAGCAAAAAGCCCACCAAGTTCCCAGGTGCATAGAAACAGTTGGAAAGAAGCTTTTCACCAGTAAATGTTGTCTTAATCTTCTGACTGCCCAGTGCATTGGCTATAGTAATCTCTGGGTGCAATGGATCATTTTCCCCATTACTGATAGAGCTCCATGCCTTTACAGAACAGTTTTGCTCATCCACCTCTTTTCCTTTGTGACTGACACTGGTGCAGCAAGAACAGGGGCCTGAGACCATAATCTTGAAGTGTGATCTTCACAAGTCCTTGTGGAGCAGAAGAGCATGCAATTTATTCCCACAGATTCATTTCCAGATTACAAATGATGCAAGAAGCCAGTGCAAATGATATCTTATTGAGATCAATTTCTACTTTAATTAAAAAAAAAAAAAAAGCAATGTTAACTTTGCAGCATCATATATTTAGTTTGACTCAAAACTCTTATTATGCAGAATATTTTTATCTCTGTTGCTTAAGACACAGTGGAAATCATAGGAGATTGAGAACTTTGGTTCAAAGGGCTATTTTTTTCCTGAATATACTGGAAATATTCTTTAAAATATATTGAAATCAGCTAATCTTTTTTTTTTTTTTTTTTGTAAATTTTATTCAAAATGCTATGAATTTTTCAATTCCACTTACAGACATTTAGAAGAAAAAATATGCATAGACATAAGAAAGTTTTGGTTACAGTTAGGATCACCAGTCAGTTTAGCCAGAGCAGCAAGTTCACAGTGACCCCTCATAAAGCACCACAGGCTGATGCAATATGACAAGAGGCCATTTTCAACGTGGCTGTTTGCCTTCCGTAACTGCTATACCCAATGTTACCTTGGTTCTAGCAAGTTACCTTGTTGTAACTTTTAGTTGTAAAGCAGATCAAGGTCTTCAAAAATCAAAGGTCAGTTGGCTTTTATTTAAAAGCAGAAATCCTGCATTTTGGGATCATTTCAGTTCAGCCATCCACGGCAGCTCAGCTCAGAGCACATGGGGACGACAGTGGCTGTGGAAAGGAGTCACATTTTTACCCTCCTTGCTTGCTGCCAGCTGAACAGTCACAGGCAGGAGCTAGAAGGAGAACTCGAAGTGCCACACAGGGGAGTTCAGAGCAGATTGTCTTTGCATGCTTCTTGGCATCTCAGTATACTACTGCAAAAAGGGAAAGACTCTGGTAAATTCTAGATGTCTAAAAGTCAGAGGGAGTCAGATTCACTACCTTATCACTGACCTGTGCCACACAGCACTGCTGTGTGAGCGTACCTCCTACAGGCTGAGTGGAAGCAGAGGTGTATGTAACCAATGCACGTGCAAGTGCTCATCGTGTCCTGCACATCAGAGGGGCCCTGTGCCAGACACTGGTTACTGCTACTTCCAGCAGCCTATTTCACTCCAATTGCATGATGTGTGGGAGTCATGAGGGGTATGTTTGCACAAGGTAATCTGAAAAAGGCGGCCAACCAATGCTTATCTACTGAGAGACTGGAAGCCCTATGAGCTCATCAGCACTGGGACACATTTATTCTCAAAATCAACACTGCTAGCAGCAAGCTGGATCAGGTCAATAACCTTCAGTCCAGTGCCAGTCTGCATCACGGTCAGACCAGAATGGGCAGTCTTGCTAAATTTGATAAAGTCCTTTGTCATGTCTACTCTGGCATCTAATTTCCATGTTAACCCATTGCTTAACACAGTTAAATGATGCCTGAAATACTCACTCATTTGACTGAATTCTGTATCCTCCATCCCTTGTCTGTCGTAATGACTTGTTATTAAATATGCGAAGTCAGACCTAATGTAGTTATGGAGACAGGGATGTTTCCAAGGAGTACAGCTATCTGTTAACTGCACATTTTTTGGTCACTAATATACTAGCAATCAGTCTCTAATGTATATAATGAACTGGTTGATATTTTCCAATGCATAATAAACCTACAGTCACATTAGGTAGATCTGCTACTATGCTCAAAAAAAGCTGTGCAAATGCTGGGGTGAAAGGTCTGAGTGTCCTTAAAAAAAAATTACAAGAGATATTCTCTTTAGCTATGTTCATACCTTTTCATGCACTTTTCCTTGAAACTTTCAACCTCTTGTTTGATCAGGTCAAAAGACCTGCAGAAGATGGAGTTTATGCTTACACATGCACAGATTTTATGTTCTCAGTTTTCACGTTTGTGTTATCACCATGTATTTACAGCAGAGATTTGGTTGAAATTATACTTGTATACTTAAATACAAAGGAGCAGTACCTCTTACCTGATCCAAACTTTCAGCCCTGAGCTACAGAGCTGCATTCTCAGCTCTGAAAATGTAGGGTTAATGAAAGTCAGGAACAAGTCTGTGAAATCTTTTTGATTGATGATTGTGAGGTTTTTTTTTTGTAGTCCATTGCCTCACTGAGCACATGAAGTACCAGTGGAAGGTGTTTCTACAGGCATGAGTCAGTGCCCATAACTGGAACTGGATGCCTAACAGTGGGTTAATACAAAATCTATCACAAAGGGATCACCAAAGACTGAAAATCACACTAATACTTTCAACAATAAAAAGTAGCCACTGACAAACGGCACAGATATCATTAACAATGTTCTTGCCACATAATCCACAGAAACATTTATCCAGGCTAGCATTATGTAGTCACTGGCAAATGAATTTCTAAAGAACCTGTCGGCAAGCAGGAATCCCAGTTGTTTGATAGCACTGGATGTACAGAACTTTCTGAGGAACCTGTTGGCAATCAGAAATCCCAGATATTTATTTGTGACTTAGGATTATAGGGTTCAGCCCTAGGGTTCATTCTCTGAAGTGAACAGGAACACACAGAGAGCACCAGTCACCTTGAACTCTTCCCACGCAAACGGACATATTGACACTAGATGCATCTGAAAGCAAACCTGCATCATCGTGAGAAATTAGATGACTAGATGTCCATCAGGTTCTGTTTCAAGTGTGTTAGTAAGCTTTAAGCAACAAATATTAAGTTTCTGCTCAGATGTTGTACTTCTTGGAAAAATAAATAAATAAATAAATCAGTAAAGCAAAATGATCTACTGCAATGCCTGTGCTTTCTTCCAGTGATTTTTTTTTTTTTTTTTGTAATGACCTGCATTTTTGGCACAGTTCTCTTGGCAAAATTCAGTGTTTTCAAATACTTAAACAGACACACAGTCACAACATTTTCCATCATGTTCACATTTGGATATAGATCCTTTTGATCCCTTTCATTTTCTCTTAAGGATAGACTGTAGGAGTTATTTTAATTTACGGTTTAAAACTTGAAAGACAGTCACCTGCAACATTTGTCCAGAGGGAATCCTCAGCTAAATAAATACACAACTTTGAATGAAGCACTGGGAATTATCACACAATTTACTTGTATATGCCTGCTCAGGACTTCCGTCTTCAGCATGGAATATCCTTTGGTTCACTTACCTTCAGTCCAGTTTAGAAAATAATTCTACACATAGAAACCTGCCCCCTTCACAGTGAAGACTGAGTGATCGACATTGGTTGGATGGTTCCTGAAGTATCCAGCTTGAGAATATTCTCATCTTTCCAAGTTTTGCACTGAGATTGTCAGATTAAACAAAGTAGATACTGTAATAGCTCTACATCAGAGCAGTGCTTTGTGTTGAAATATGATGACAAAAAGACTAATCTGAAAAAAATATATATAAAATAAAATAAAAAATAATAATAAAAAAACAGTCCATCTGGAATGGTGTATCATCTAGTTCTAGTCTGCTAGTGCCCACCCATATGAAATGTATGCGTCCTTCGCACAATCCTTCGGATTTACTGAAAGTGGATTTAACACAGCTGTTTATAATGAATACACTAAATGAAAAGCCCATTCATTAAAGTATAGACATAACTCATTTCAGGCTCTTTCATGCCCTGTCATGTTACGGATATTCCTATTTCACAATCCGAGCAAGCAAAACAGAATAATCCATCCTTTGGTCCGCCAGAATATTCACATGAGCTGATGACAAATATCCATCATGGAAGAAATAAGAGCTTTCACATGGTGCCTAAAAAAGAAATATTTGAATGGAGTCATGTTAATAAACAATTTAAGTTATTTTGGACAAATATTTGCGCTCATCAGGAATAAAACACCCATTTTGTTTTTCAGCTACTCATTAGAAGCAACAAAATAGAAGAGCTTATGGGAATTCAAAAACACCAACTCCCTTCTTTCCCCTGATGTTTGTAAATTGTCTGCGGCAAGTGTCCCACATACACTGAACAAGAATGCTGATTACTGCCAAAACTAAGACAAACTACACAACAGAGAAAGACTTATGCTGAAGAGGAGGAGATTGACCCTTCCTTCATGCATCATCTGAAAGAGGACTGCTAACAATTCCTGAAGAGGCAGGACAGGACAAAAGAACGGCTTTCTTTGATTCTTGGGGCAAAGGGTTTCCAGTGTTGCTTGTATCACTGCATCTCACTCAGAATGAATGGCAAGAGGGTGCCAAGCTTGTCACTCCTTGCTGCTCCCAGAGCCACACATTAGATTCATATCTCCCCATGTCAAGTGACTCAGAAATGCAAGATTATGAATTGTTAACAGAATACTGATGAAAACCAAAGGTGTTTTTAGTGTCTTTTTAAGAGATGCTTCCTCTGATCATGCATGTTCTTTTCCCTTTCTAATTTCCAGATTGAATGTTCCTTGCTAACAGCTTTTGGGCTTGGCTTTTTAAACCCCACACAGGATGTTTTAAGCTCTCCTATATAAACACACTAGATCTCTTAAGGGGCTCAGCCATGAGGACATCTTCTCCCTATTCATGCAGAGTAAAAATCCACCTGTTGAGAGGTAATCTCTGTATTGCAAAGCTATACACAAAAAACTTTGGTTTCATATATATTCTACTGCTGAGCTCCCACCATTTTCTAGAAAAATATTTTTTCTTTCCTTTAATTTAGTCTATGTTTTGCTCATTTTTATTTAAAAGCTGTTGGCAGAAAAGGAAACCAGAGCAGAAATACAATAAACAAATACAAGAACAGCACAAGTGTCAGTACATTTTTTGGTTCTTATCTTGAAGAAGTTTTGAGGTCAGCAGAAGGGTATTTATTAAACAGATTGGACAGTGCTACTTAAGCAAAACAACTGATCTTATACTCATTTTTACTTTGATTCATGATAATTAGTATGGAACCTTTAAAATAAATTCCATTTGGCCAGATTCACTCTTTAAGTTGACTTAAAAACAGAGCAAAGGACTGCTCTACTGCAAGGCAATGCAAAAGTCAGATTAGAACGATTTTAGAATCCAGTAAGAACCATTTTAGAGCCAGTAAAATTACCCACTGTAATTTTTCCTCTTTGAGGGCATGCCCAAAATGCTCCCCACTGCAATCATTTCTGTTGTTCTCACTGCAGAAGATGTTGCAGAAGATGCCTGTCTGTTGTCCTCTCGTCATGTATCCATCCTGCAACTTGACACTCTTCACTCACCGATCACCTAAAAGTTACAGAGTGGGAAAATGACCTCACAGTGCAGGAAAAGCGACTGTGCAGTAAAAGTGGGAGGGAGCAAGGTGCCTAGCAGACTTGAGCCCAGTGAGGGAGGTGGTCTCAGTTTCTTGGTCCAGCTCACCAGGGAAAAGAAGCAAATTACTTCAACCACTTTGTTGGGTCAGGACTGCATTAATAGCCTGAGGTGGGAAGCATCAGGCCCCAGGGAGCCTAGATCTGTTAAGAGATGCAAGAGGAAGACAGGAAGAAAAGTACACGGGAGTGAATGAAGGCTTTACAGCAACAGCACCACTCTTTCTCTCTCAATTCCCCTGCTCTCCCTCTGCTTTTTTCTCCTTGATATTAGATCTCTTAGAGGTGGAGGCAAAGCAAGGCTTATGACACTCCAGAAGCCTGTACTGCTGCTGCCAGCAATGAGGTAGGAAGAAAAATGCAGTTATGTAACTTTATGAACACTTTGCTTACACAGGAAATTTAATCAGTAAAGACATCATGTACTTTAGGACTTCCTAAATAGCAGTATTCTCTATAAAAGGAATGAATGCTATTACATTAATTCCCCTTCTGAAGGTAGAAGTACATTTCATCTCTTTTGCCCCCCCCAGCATGCCTATAAACACTGCAGTATTTATCAGTAATGAGCTCCAGGGCTACTGGACAGTGAATATTTTATTTGGGTAGCTCTTAACCTTTTAAGCTCTTCTGAGCACCATATGTTGAATAACTCAAGAGGTGAGTTTTAAAACCTCCTTAACAGGTTCTTTTGCACCAGCAGCTCTTCGAAGTCACCAGTTGTGCTGTAGTTGTGCCTAACACCTCTGCTGACTTGATTTCTACCTCTTGGAAAGTTCATTTGACACTGCAATACCCTGAAATCTCTCCTCTTTCAGAGCTATACATCTGAAAATCGCATTACAGGTCTGAAATAACAGATTCTTCTGCTTTAAATTGCAGCATCTCTGAAAATTGCCCAGTCCCAATTGGTGCAGAGGAGGGAGGAGGAAAAGCTGTGGCCATCTTCTCCTTGGAAAGATACAAGTCTAGTCAGAGTTTAAGCTCATGCTTCTTTCTAAGTCCTCTATGTACCCAGGGCAGTCACCAGGAAAAATTGTTATTATTATTATTATTATTAACCCACTCAAAAAACAAACAAACAAACAAAAATACTAAAGCAAAAGCTGTAAAAAGCCAATATCTCCCATATTAGATTCTTTTCTGATATTTTTACACAGCCAATCTAATTGAGAGTTCCTTAGGCAGCTCCAGGTTTCTGCCATGCAGGAAATAAAGAGCTTCTTGGCATGTCTTAATAAGACTCTATAAGTCCCAGGTGCCTTATTATGAGAATTAAGATGATATGGCAAAGATAGCTTATGTCACCTGATCTTTACACATCCTTTTAACATCCCTTAAACTAGCACTTCTTACTTTCTGCCTGGTCAGGGGAGGAAGAACCTAGAAATAAATGATCTGATGATTAAATTCTTTGAATCTCTTTCTTTTTAACAATCAGTCTCTACTAACAGTACCTATAATGTTTGAACTTCTGATAAATACATACTTATATACCATACATATATATGAGGACACATGTCAAATGTCACTTCAGTTAAAAAGCAGATTCTGTAGTGGAACTGCAGCACTCTTCCACCCCGTCTGATCCAGAGAAGACAAATGAAAGACATTCTGATCCCAGTGGGTGACAGCTGAAATGAGGAACACAATGATGTCTCAGGGGACTAGCAGTTCAGTCAGTGACCAAAAAGAGAAGCAGATGAGCTCATGGGCAAAACCCATTCTATCTTCATGAAAATTTGTGTAATGTGTAATTAAAAACAAAGGGAAAGCAACAGGAAAGATAATGAAGACATTTGGGCAGGATCATTCAACAGAGCTACATTCAATTCAAGTCAGCAAGTCTTTAATAATAACATTGATATTCTTCAGGCCATACATCAAATGAACAATGGAGTTCAGTGGAGCCTTTTCTGGATGTTCTCTGTCCTTTCATCCTTTTCAGCACATGTTATTACTGACTCATATATTATCCTCTATACAATTAAATATGGATTTAATTACACTCACTGGGGAATTTCCAAATAAAACAGAATTTCATTGGAAGCTATTAACTGGCCAAAACCAAGATTTTTTGACCAAGTTGTAGTTAAAGACAGGAAATTGTCAGGAACTCGACTGCTGTCCTGTCACTTCTCCTGCTGGGTATCTAAAGATGTTAAAGATTCCAGCATCTGTTTCTAGGGCATTCTACCATAATAAACACCAACTCATCCATCAGATCTCAAGATCTCAGTCTCCTTGCCATTGATTTGGAAGCCTAAGCTCCCAGTTCCCTCTCAATTTTTCCTTCTCTATCCATTTCCCCATACACTACTCTACAGAGGTAGCCCCAATGACCAGCTCAACTTATTTTATACTACACGTCACTTTTTCAGGTCTGCTTTTCATTTTTAAGAACAAACTATGTTGATAAACTATCAGAGACACCACAATATGCATCAAGCAGGAACCTTTCTACTTGGGAGCAAGTTACCTCCCAAGACAGCACAGCACAAACATTGAGCACACTTTTCATTTTGCCTTATGCCAGTGTAATCGTTACAAAGATCTGCAGAGACAAGTTCTGCTTCTCTAGATAGAAATTAAAATGTGATGTGCAATATGCTGGGTGAAATAAAACCACACAGCCATGTCATGTACTCTTAAGACAAACAAGCTCTATTTGTTAGACATGCTGTTAAAAACAAACAAAAAAAAAAAAAAAAAAAAAAACAGAATGAGAATTAGTTAGAAGCATTTGAAGATATCACCTCACGGTTAAAAAGAACAAGTTAAATTGAATTTGACTTGTACCATGAAAAGTAAACTACCGAGTGCCCTACCAGCAGAGAGCCAGTAAATGCAAGTGGTACCATGCTTGGGCACCACAGATGAAACAGAGCAAACACAGAGCATATAAATGACGTCTGTGTAATTGATCATTAATCTGAAAAGAAAAGAGTAATGTTCATCATCCATCTCCTTCAACGTATGCCATTAAAATAAAACAAAACTTTCACGAGCTTGACATCTCTGGAGAAGAAAACATTGTGTTTTTAAACAGAGAAATCCCACAGATTCCAATCCCACACATGCTAATGAGTGACAGAGAACAAACAAAAGTCTTTGAGGTCCTGAGAATTAGAATAAATAAATGTCACAAGGGAGAGCACTAGGAAAAACAGAGAGGGCTTCAGCATTCTTAATTGTTTTTAGATTACACCAGAGAAAAAGAAGTCCAGATTTTGATCTTAATCAAAAATTGGCAACTGTACTCAACTATGCACTTTGTATTACTAATATTATTTCTTAATTCCTCTTCTAGAGTGTTGATACATATATATATATTAAAAAAAAAAAAGAGAGAGAGAGAGAGAGGGAGAAAGAGAATCAATGTAATCATCCTGGAACCAAGAAAGGATTTTAACTTAGTACACTTGACCATAGATATAGCTATGACACAATAAGAACTATACACTTCATAACAGCAATGCTCGATAAAACAGAGAGATCACAAGCGTATCAGTAAGCTTTCTATGGATTGCAGTAGCTCTCCTTAGGTCAGTTGCTAAGATGTGAAACTGAAAGATACAAACCAAAGCTGTTAAGCCAACTCCTGCTGATTTATCAGGTGGCATCAAGTAAAAATTGAACACTTCCCATACTAGAAAGGAATATAAGTGTGAAAAAATATACATATACATTGGAATTTTATTTCAGAAGCTGACCAATACAGACTTGGTTTTGTCCCCTAAAAAAGAGAGAAATTAGAATTTTATAATCCCAGCATTTGAATACAGGATTGCCATTAAAAAGAGAAGAAAAAAAGGGGAGGAAAGGGGAGAGGAGGCATTTTATCTAAATGGAAATATTTCTTTTACAAAAACTGCAAAACAAAAATGATATTTTTTTTTCAGTTAGAAAGAAATAGATCCTCTTTTCAGGACAGCAAGAATATTGCAGTGCTTAAACCTTAGGAGACCATTTATTGTACTGCTGAGCCTTTATTGATCTCAACTTCTTCCAAAGCCACCATCACAGACCTCCAAGCACCACACAATCTTTTAATCTATTTATCCTTACAGCACCCCAAGTGCCAGCTGAGCACTGTTATCCCCATCTGCCAGGTGAGCTGAGGCAGAGGAGCTGGTCCCTCACCCCTTCTGCCTTCTGCCAAGTGGTGTGTCTGAGCCGCCTGGCAGGCTGCAAGGAAAGGTTCAAAATTGCTGCTCAGCAGCTGCATAACCCCATGCCTGCCTTGGGTGTCGCTTGTCCTCATTCAAGCTCTCACCGAACTACCTGGGCCACAGGGCTCTGAGGGTACTCCCAAGGCACTGTTTGAGCCCTGGCAGTCCCTGGCAATTACACAGGAGCTAAGCCCTAAGCAACCAGAAATCCAAGTGATATCTGCCCCAGCAAAGGGGATAGGAAGCGCCATCTGTGACCATAGTACCTCCCCATGATGAGGAAGGCCATTGATCTCAATTAAGCAGAGGAAAGCAATGAATCCCTCTCTCTGGCATCCTGGATGTTCTCCATGCAGCTACTGGTGAATCTGGTTCAAAAACACACCATTTGAGAAATTAAACCCTTTCAGAGGAAAGTGTTCACAAATAAGAATCCTGTGATACAAGTACTCACTTCTGACAAGGCCTGCTAAGCTGGCGCCTAAACCTTCCCTGTGCATTTCCCCACAGCTGCTTCTCTGGCAGTGGCTGCTTCTATGCATGGCATGGGAAGCCTGCACTTTTCTTGGAGTGACCAGGTAGGAGTCAGGTCTTCCAGTGCTGAGGAAAATACTTAGGTGTTCTGGGTGTTTGGTCCTGACTAGTTTGACAACTGTAGTGCAAAAAGGGTGGAAGTAGGTGAAGACGGGACTGAAATTCAAGCTTTCCTGGATTTATTCATAAATTCCAATGTTCTAGCTGCTGGACTACCCTCACTGCTGGGCCACATAGATTTCTGGAAGGAGATAAGTATTCCTGTCCTGACCAACCAAAATTGTTTTTATCCAGGAATATATTAAAAATCACTTTTTTTTCAGCCATCTGGCAACAAGATGAACACACATAGGGTGGGAATGTTAATCTGTGACATTAGCTTCCTTCACCTCGTCCAACTGATATAACCACAGTATACAGTATGAGAGATTGATTTACTCAGAAAGATTAAAATCATTAAATGTGTTTAGCTTGGCCAAACAGCCTCTAAAATGGGAGGTGACTATAAGTGTTAAATTATTTGAAAGGCATAAAAATTAAGTAAGGAAATTAACTGGTTAGCTTAATCCAAAGGAGCGGAAGTTGTCCGAGATAGTGGTTTGGTTGCATAGATTTTTATCCTAGACTAACAAACAGATTAAAAATTGTAAAAAGCACTGCTATCACTTACAGCTACCCTAAGGCATGTATCATTAGAGTAAGACAATGTTTCAGTGTTGGGCTCACAAAGTGCATAAAAAAGGGCAAGTATGGCATAAAGTGAGGGAGAGATTCCACTTCGGAACCAATATACTCAAACAGTAAAGGCTCAAGCTGTTGCCTACATTTTTTCCACCCAAAGCAAAATGAGCTGAGTTCATTCCCATTGCCACTTCGCCACAGAGGTATATCTCTTTGATATACCTCTGTTTGATATACTAGGGGTATATCTGTTTGATATACCTCTGCAAATCTGTTTGCTCAATCTGACCAAACGCCTAAAGTATTCCTTTTGCATTCACCTCAAAGCAAATGTCTTCATGAACAAGCAGCAACTGCCCCTAGCTATCCCATCACTCTATCAATAGGTTTTCTTTTTCTTTTCCTCTTCTACATGGTCTTCTTTAATTTTCAGTTGTATTTCACAGAATCACATAATGGTTAAGTTTGGAAAGGACCTCTAGAGTTGATTTTGTCCAATCCCCCTGCTCAAGCAGGGATATGTAGATCTGTCTTCCAAGGACTATGTGCAGATGGCTTTTGAATAAGTGTATTTATATAATCTAAAACCTTTAATCAACAGTAAGGTCTAAAATACAGTAAACCCAGCATATATCCTAGAGGTAAGACAGTGACACTTCCGGGCATAATGATCATTTGTGTTACAAATGTTCTTAGAGAGTTCAGCTGTGGCTGTACTCCATACATAGCAACTGACTATCCAGCTCAAGCAAACTTGAATATTGACTTTGTCATCTAAGTTAGATTTACTTTATATCCACTCTAGAAAGATATAGTGGATGAAAAGAAGACCTACCCCTCTGAGAGTCACCTGAGATCTTGATGGATTGGGCTTGAACTTCTCTGTCCCAAAGATGCAACAGTCTGAATAGACAATACTGACAAAGAAGGAAAACCAAGAGCAGGAATAGATGTTCTTCCCATCTTTCAGGATGACAATGGCAGAGACAAGAGATGAGCTTAATGCAACTTGTTCCTAGGTCAATGCCTACATGACCCCAGCTGCCTGGGTTACTCAGCTGGATATCCTAGAGAGCCTCTGACTCTTTTTTTCAAACCTGATAAAAATGATGCTCCCAGTGGGAGAATAAAACTACTTACCTTTAAAATATGGCTACAAATAAGGATTCCAGGCACAGACACATCCTCATTATTAATAGCTCTGTGAATACATACTGACAAAGCTTCTATGAGAGCTCTGAAAAATCCTGTTTCCCTGCTATTTGGGCATGCTTCAATAGTGCATCTGAAAGCCATCCCACTGGATCTTATGCTATAACAGGCAACAGGTTTCAATCAATTTTCTGCATGATACACACTGCTTTGTTTATATAGGATTGACTTATCAGGGAACATGCCTCCTGAGCATTAGAAACGCATTAGCAGTAAGTTTTATACGTGGGCATAGGCAATGGCTATAAAGAACATGCTAACATAACAGAATCAACAGCGATCTCACCATCGATTTACTGTTTATTTAAATGTCCCCTGATTGTTTAATTGACCCATTCATTTTATGTATAGTCTAAATACAAAGCATGATGAGTTTCTCAAATGTGCATGAGCCTATATTTAACATTTAGACACTTAATTCTTTTTTTTTTTCCCTCAACTGGATTGACTTTCTTAAACCAGTCTCAGTAAGCTATATGAGCAATTGCTAGCTACTTGGGATCTGTCAGAAATACCATTCTTATTCAAATATTTTAGAAGGAAAAAAAGCAACACACCTATGTTGTGAAAACTGGAAAGCAGATATCATAAAGCTATCATAAAGGTTGATACTGACAAAAAGCAATCACTTCAAGCCACAGACTCACAAAGCTGTGAATGATTGAATTGGCTTTAGTGACAACTTATTTTGTGTACTAATTTAATTTTAAGCAGAAGTAAATGCTTCATATAATGTTAGAGATTATGGGACAAAACATAAGAGGCACTAAAATACTATGGATGCCCAGTTCACATTCCTGCAGATTATGTACAGATTCTCCTTCCCTCCTCTCTCCCAATTGTATACTCACAACATTTACCTGTCACACCTAAAAACCCAGTCCTTCAGTTTTCTTGGCAGCACCACAAGTCCCATGTCAAGATCTGATATTCCTAATCTATGGTCTGCATGCCACAAGGTGTATGGAAAACTCATCCATGTGAATTTATGGGGTGGGTGGCAGCAGCTGTTCTTGACAATGGCTGCATGGAGGTTTCCACAAAAGGTGCTGGGTAAATCTCCTGTGGTTTCCAGAGTGCAGTCAGGAACACCCAACACAACCATACACATAACTCCAACAAAAACAGCAGGAACTTTGTAGAATGAGTTAGAGATCACTGGCACTGGTCTTGAATAGAAAAAAAAAAAAAAGTCCTGGGATCATGTTTACACCAGGGGTTAAAGGAGAAGAGCAATTAAGAAGGAAAAGGGATAGGACTGGAGTCCTCATTTTGACATGTAGGAAAGGAGGAGGAGGAAATAGGAGCCAGGGAGTGAACTGTGGCTTAAAAAGGGTGTGTAGAAGTAAAGAGCTTAAGGTTGGGAAGGAAAGGTGGGTGGGAGTGGAGTACTGGTTTAGGAAGCAAGGACGTGCAGGCTGCCCTGAAAGCTGGCTGCCCTGATGCCTTGAGTAGTGGTTCCCTTACAGCCAAGCCTGGAAACCCCATTTCCAACAAGTTCAGCCTGGGTCAAATAAAAGAAAGTGAATTTCAGTATTATGGCAGACAACTCCCTATCCACTCTCCCCTCCCTTTTCTTTTATAGGAAGAGGAACCAAGAGAAGTGCTCAGCTTTGGAAATGTGGCTCCACTCCCAACCTATTTAGTGTCAGAAAGAACACCCTAAAGTACACCCATGGGACCAGTGGGAGCCAGAGCATCTGAGAGAAGAGTGTATCCCATGCTGCCTCCTGGGTATGTTACCTACTGACTTGAAGTTTTTACATCAAGACTGGACTGCCAAGAGAGTACTGTGGGGTATCTTCCAGATCTGTATATGCAGAGCTATAATTTGCAGTAAAAAGGAAATTAAAATAAAATAAAATAAAATAAAATAAAATAAAATAAAATAAATAAAATAAAATAAAATAAAATAAAATAAAATAAAATAAAATAAAAAAAATAAAATAAAATAAAATAAAATAAAATAAAATAAAATAAAAATGTGTATATTGGAAATGATGCCAGCTATCAAAAATATAAGTAATTTTTTCCATTGACCACTAATGGACAGTATAAAGATTTAGTGTCAATGAAGAAAAGCTACCCCCTCATCCCACAAATACTTGGATGTATTTTGACCTTATTAAGTAGGCAGTTCTTAGCTCTGACTTTAGTAGAAACCAATGTTTAAAGTTAAATTCATCCATAAGCATATGTAGTGTCATAGACTGTCACCTTAGTTTTTCTCATCACAGTTCATGAAATAGTCAGAGAATTGTATTTAAGACTGTACTACACTATGGCCAATCTATCTTGCTGGTAACTCCTGCATCTCAGGATACATAATTGCCACAAACTCTTCCTTAAGATTTGCTTGTCTGACCCCTCCATTACTCTAGTCATCTGCTTTGTTTTTTGGTCAGGATTTAACTCATTTAATGGAAAGGACTTTGTTTTTCTTTATGTTCACATCCATCATGCTCGCTTTACTGAATTCCATACGGGTGTTATTTATGATATGCACAATTTTTGGAAACACACAAGTAATACTCTCACTAAGGATAGCAATTACCAACTCCAAAGGCAAGAAAATTATGTTCATTCCGTTATCTAGCTTCACCACCAGAAATCTCATTCATGAAATCTGTTCTAATACACAGCCAAATAAGCAATCTTATTACCTCATAATGAGAGCTGATTTTCCCTCATCTAAATCTCCATTATTTCTGTCATCTCATTTTATGTCATTTCCTTCTTACAGATGCTTTTATGTTAAATTTCCCCAAGCAGACAAGAGGATATTATGCTTGTTTGTTATCCATTGCAAAACCTCTTATGTGAACCCAGAACAAATTGAAATAAGTGTAGAAAGTCTAGAAGAAAGTTCTGGATATTCATGCACCCAAACTATATATATTTTACATTGTAGGTGCTTCCTAAATGAAACTATAGTCCTTCTTCTCAGAAACAACCTCAATTGCAAAGGTGAGGATTAGCAAGCTAAGTTGAAGGCTCAGAAAGACATTTTATTTGAAATGTTATTATTGATCACAATATTGGTGGAAAAAATAAATCCAGAAAGGCACTACAGGATCTTATCAGCTGAACCACATTCCAAAGCTCAGATGAAACAGCAGCCTCCTAGAATTCCCTCCTACTCACAAGTAGATATTTCTTTCCCTAACAAATGCACACACAACAAGGAGTTGCATCACATTTGCCTAACCAAGGTAAAGGTCCTAAAATATGTTTCCAGTCAGAAACCTGTTAAAGATGGAAAGATTAAACTAAACCTGGATGAAGTGCAACTTGCATTTGTCAAGTGCACGTCAGGCTAGACTAACCCAAACATTTTTATCTGATTGTCTGGATGACCCTGCACTGAACAGGGCTTTGGACTAGACGGTCTTCAGAGGTTCTTTCCTACCCCAGCAACTCCGTGATTACGTATAAAAGTATCAGATTTAATTTAGAAAAGTATGTGATACAGTACTACCCAAGAGATTAGTGTTTCAGCTGGAGAAGAGAAGAAAAACTACATTGATAAGGAGCTGGTATGTGCCAAAAGCCAGCACAGACCAGACATGTTGAGTCAGAGGAGAGTTTCTAATTCAGTCTCTGATCTTTGATAAATCTTTCCTTATTATTTTTTTTCACTGACCTTGATACCAAATAGAAATTTACTGCTGACAAAGCTGGGAGACAGTGTTAATGAAGTAGAGGCCAAGAATATCATCACAGAGAGGTTCTGTGATGACCAGAGAAGTAAGTTGGGTAAGTAATAGAACAAATATAAACAAATTATTTAAATACTTGCAGATTTGCTGTCACAGAGGGGAAACAATATCTGAGAACAACTGACAAAATTGAAGTCCTAGATGTTTCAGCTAATCACAGGATGACCATAAAAAGCTTATGTGTTAGCAAAGAATAAAGGGCCTTGAATAAATTCAATCTGGAAAACAAAAGGTATCTAACCAGCAAATCAGTGAAGTCTTAGAAAGTTCAAATAACTCTGGATAAACTGGGGAGAAGAAATCCAGCTAGGTTTAAGATGAAGGTTGAACAAACTGAAAAAGATGACATGGTGGTAGCAAAGGACAGAAAGCAGCAGCTTGAACTGAAAATACTGATATTGATCTCTTCACCTGCTGTTCATTTTTAGTCATTTTCCACCACCAGTAATGATACAATTTAATTTAATTAAACTCAGACATCCACAGACTGTGTGATGGTGAGGCTTGCTGAAGAACATCTAGAGCCATTTCTTCATTTGCACATCTAAATTTTTTTAAAAAACAGAGCTGCTTCCTTTGCAATAGTCAATAATATTCAGAAGGACTATAGCAGTACAATTTCAGTGATTTGAATCAGCTTGGTACTGCCCCGCACCCCTCCAAATCAGCTCCTGTGTATCTCATTTTCAGCACCCAAAGGGAATGTATGCACTTAAAAGCATGGTCATTATCTGTCCTTAAATTAAAGAATAACTATAATCACCACATGATGCTGAAGAACAAGCAAGCATGCATGACTCAGACAAGTTCACCTGTGTGTTTAAAGACTCAAAAGAGAAGGGGGTTTGTGCTAACAGGTTAGAAGAACAGTATGAAGAACATCCTGAGGGCAAATGATCTAAGAATTGTGTCATGACATGTATTTTAGAAAGAAAAAAAAAAAAAAGATTTACTGCCATGGCGAGCTAAGTGATCATTTAGACAATATTGCAGACAAAGGAACTTGTTCCTTGCTGAGTTCTTAATGACTTGAAAACAAAACAGTCTCCACCTAGACACCAGAAGTGTTTGACCCCAAAACCCAGGGTTCACTGTGTTCTGCTCGCGCTGCTCTTCTGGTTCACAGCAGTAGTACAGTGAAGAAGTGAAGCCCCTGCCAATCCCATTTTACCATCTGGCAGTTTGGTTCACAAAGTGGCCTTAGGATATTCAAACTAGATTCTCTGAGGAGGAAACTCATCCAAAAGCTTTCCTCCATCCACCTGTGTACCAAGCTCATCCCAGTCGATAATGGAGACAGTAATTGACTGGATTGATGACTGCTCAGACAGCCCCAAACCATGTATGAGATGGGGATATCAGGGGGCCAGATTAAATCTAGTCCACAGTAAAATATCCAAACCATCAATAACTTTGATATATCAGCTGGTGATCCATCTACCTCAGTGCACTGATCTGCTGATGCTGCAAGAGTTTTTGCTTATGTCAACATGCAAGAGACAAAAACATTATTTCTCCCAGTGAAGGCTGTGTATTAATAGCTCCACCAGGTCTGTGATTGCCATTGTTTTTGTTGTTGTTGTTATTTTGTTTTATTTTCAAAGATGCATAGAAACTCATTTGTACATTAATGAAATCATAATCAATGTCCCTCTTTCATAGCAAATGTATACCTGACAAAGATTCAATTAATGTGGTCTACTAGCAGTGTGTCAGTTTCCCTGGCAGAGACCACTACTAACAAAGAATATACTGACAAGACTACACCTTCCTCTGACAATGGAGATGGTTGTTCAGAAGGTTGTGTTTTTTTTTTTTGGTCATTTTATGATCATATTGCATGATAGAAACTATTCAGAAAATGTAACACCTCTTGTCACAGATCAGCAGAGAAGGACAATGACTCCATTCCCACTGCTCAATGATCAAGACTGCTGTGGGAACGAAAAGATCCTATAATAAGACTTACAGGCACCAGAGATTAGGTTTACAGTTCCCCACCCAAGTTTCCACAGGCAGATGTTCAGAAATGTAAATTGCATTTTCGCCTTGAGAATTGCCCTCAATGTCCCTGAGTTACAAAACCCTAATGTGTGTCTCCATTTCATCTGTTTAGCACTACTCTAATTTATGGCTAAACATCTCTGGGTTTTCTCCCTCAACAATCAATCTAGAATTACTCTCACGATATTGCAGAGTTGGGTCATTTCCGATTCTTGTTTCATCTTGTCCATTCTAGCTGCAGAACTGAATCACGTTAACTTCAAACCACATAATTGCTTATCCACACGGAAGGTAAGTAGCCTCACAAGCCGTATAACATGGGATCCGAATGGGGTTGCCTAACATGACTGATACCCTTCCTTCACATGTTGCTTCCCTGATTGCCTCTACCCTCAATGTGTTCTCCGCAACACAACAGTGTCACCACCATCTGCTCTTTCCTCCCAGTGCTTCCCTCAGGCTGCCTAGGCCCAGGCTCTCATGGTTGTGTGTCTAGAACGTGGCTTTAAACAAGCTCCACACTGGTATGGGAAAGTACCCACAATAATTACATGGACCTGGAACATGGGTCTGTGCAACACCAGATACGGCCTAAAATCATGATGTCTAAACAAGTTGCCTCTAATAAAATCCATAGCATAGCCAGAGGATTCTCAAGGTTTAGTGACCAACAAGCAACATTGTCCTCAATACCTCTTGGTTGCAGCACTTCATTGTCCCAAGAGGCAACATATGTGGGAGCTCCAGGAGAGGGTAACACAGGGCTTTGCACGGGGCGACTCCTGTAGCTGCCTTCCCACAGCTGTTGTGTGCTCAGCTGCACCAGTACTTGACCCATTTACAGTTGCTATGGAGAGACTGGAGAATGCAGAAGTACCACATCCTCCAGTTGCAGCAAGACCTCACAGAATTAAATATCTATTTGTGAATTTAAAGGGGAAATACAATAAAATAACTTTTAAAACCTGTGTCTAGTGATTGCTGGCAAACATGAATTATCTGACAAATCTCATGTATCATCCTTCATTACCTGTAGGATGATAATTATCGTAAGACCCCCTTCATAACGAACTCCCTTAATAAAAGAGAGGAAACTGGGCACCTCTTCTTTTAAGCCTTTCAGTTTAAAAACTCAAACACTTTTTGTTTTAATGGTGTTGCAACCAAAAAATAATAATTAAAGCAGCATTAAGCCATGAATCACATTTTTGTGAGCAGTGCTGTTTCTCACAAATTTTGTAAATAAGTTGGTCTCTCCACCAACAATGGAATTTCTGTCCCTGGTAATTGTGCTGCAGCCACATCAGCTACTAATCAAAACAGCACAGTAGTGAGAATGATTCCCTGACATTGCAAAGAGCTCCAACACCCACTCCTTCCAAGTGCTTCTACTTGGCAATGTTTCTTGCAGAAAGAAACAGTAGTATATTAAGGTTCATTGAGCCAATAGGAAATGACCATAAGCTTTTCATTCAGGCTTCAGACCAAAGTAAACATTTTATGCATTTTTAATGCTTTTTTCACCAACGTATCCCCCTTTTCTGCCAAGCAATGAATTTATGGATCCCAACAAGGTATAGAAATACTGCACTACTCCAAGCAACTCCGTAGTTGTGAGCCTTTCAGCCCAATGTTGTAGGCTTGGTGGCTAAAGTTAATTATGGTCAAGCCCCTAATTAAAGGTATTCTACCAAAACATTTTCAGCACATAAAAGCAATACTTATTGAAACTACAGCTTGGTGAACAAGGTTATCTGTGCTCATGCGTCAGTGGATGGCTGTCTGTTAGCCATTTATGTGCATGTAGCCAAGCACATACCTTTATCATTTTTGTTTGTTTGTTCATTTTCCCAAATTTATAAGCCTAGCTGGGGACCAGCATTCCCAAACACCCACATTTGGGGCAGTTCAGTTTAAAACTAAATTTCCAGTCCCATTTTTTCACCGTGTCTTCCAAGCCTGTTGCACTGGCATTAACAGAGGGAGGGAAACAGGTTGAAAGAATAAAGTAGAAAATCAGGTCATATAGAGTCTATTATTCTAACAAGAAAGTCCTACAGGCAAATGATCTGGGGCTACTGAAGCTAGAACGGGAAACTGTGCTAAAGCACAGGTTTATTAACAGAGACTTAGGCACCCCACAACACACACACACACACACACCGTTCGTAAAGACTGAAAGCAGAGAGCTGAAAATAAAGACGTAGGCAATGATGTCTTTCATCCATCCCAGACAGAAGGAGGTGGCATGTCCCGCAGTGACACAGTGCCATCTAGCGAGTTCTTCCCTCAAGGAAAAAAAAAGTAGAAAAAAAAATTTAAAACCCCACTAAATTACACCTTCAGCTAAGAAAACCCTAAATTACATCTCAGGGTAGGGGAAAGAGGCTGGCAAGCAGCCTGTTCCCACAGCAGGGTGTGGGGTGAGCGGGCAACAGCTGCTGGGGAGGTTTGGGATGAAAGCCATCGCCCTCTCCACCACCCTCTGCAGGGACAGGGACCAGGGAGCAACCTCAGGCCTCAGTGCCCAGCCTGGGACACTGAGGCCTGGTGGGCAACTGATCTCACCATTGGTTTGCCAGCTTCAGGCAAGCCAGCATGTAAGGACACTTTTTTTTTTTTTTTTAAATAAACTTAAGGGTCCCCAAGGCCCATGTAAAAGGCAGTGCAGCTTCAGCAGATGTAGCTGAGGTTCACTTAACCAGCACTTTGCTTCCCAGGGTTTAATTAGCTGCTGCTGTACTAAATAACAGCTCCCAAGAGGCCGCGATACGTCAGCACTGTTAAGAGCTGGTGCCTGTGTGAGCGTGGAGAAATGCTGCAGCTCAGCGCTAGCAGCAGCGCTGCCACCATGAAGCAGGGTCCTTTTAAGGGACCCTCTTCCCTCCCCACTGCCCACCCGCTGCCTCTCGGGCTGTCAGCTGGGCTTGAAGACATGAGCTTTTTCTGTGAGTAGCGTCTGAGCTTACTCGTTGCCTTCTAGACCTCCGGTGCCTTGGTGTTCAATTTGTTCATGATGTCAGTGTTTTTCTGACCAGTCATGAGAACAGGTTTGCTTGGTTTGTTTGCTTTAAAAAGCAAACAAACAAACAAAAAAGAAACAAGGAAACCAAGGAAATCTTTTTAAAACAACAACAAAAACAGTGATTCAAATGTTACTGTACGATTCCAAAGTCCTGGAGAATAATATCTAATACTGCCAACTATCCTGATTTTTAACATCAGCTTTACAATACTGGAGCTTGCCTATCTCAAATAAATATATCAAAGAGGTATTTTATTCTGAAAGACTTATTTTACAGGTGTGGAAAACAACAAAAATGAGAAGGAACTTTCTTATTTTAAGAGAAAATTAAAACCAAAACTGCTCAGCACAGGCAACCCCAGGAGCATACAGTGATCTCTTGATGCTGACAGTTACTTAAAAGCTGATTTTTCACTGTCCTTGTGAGCTGTGATTCAGGTGTTAGTGCTGTCCAGAAGCCACATGTTCTCATGAACAAAGTACCAGGCTGGGTACTGGTGAAGACCACGTATTTCTGTTTCTGCTTCCATTTGGCCTGAAGAAACCTACCCCTTTTCACTGCTGCATTGCTGCCCCAGACCAGGAGACCACTGCAAGCTGCTCATACAGGTGGGGGCTGGGGGACAGCCACATGGCCTCAACATCAATATGTGATAACCACTGTGTCAGCAGATGTGGATGAGGACTACTACCTCTCCCTCACCAGTAAATCCATGCTTCATCTTCTTCATTGCTAACCAAAAGCAAAATGACTAAGAGGAATACTAGCCCACCAGCCTGGGACTTGGGAGTGCCAAACACAGCTCCTACCCCACCTTAGAGCACAGTGACCCTGTGTTTCCCTGGGCACAGGAGGTGCAGGAGTGCTGCGAAACTTCCACTCTGAATGGACTCTTTGGCAACATCCAGTCCTTGCTCTGAGGTACAACCCAAAAGTAAATCATACCCTTCCTCTTCCCCTGTTCCCCATTCTCCCACAAAGAAAACCCATGGCATCTAGGAGAGACCAGAGCAAGAGACTAGAAGGCTCAAGGAGGCGAGGATCACTACAGCACAGCAGTCCAGGTCTGGTTGGCTTTTGTGTGTGTGTGTGCACTGTTTTAGGTTGTTTTTGTTTTGTCTGGGCCAAAGTGCTTAATGTTGAAATTGAAGTAACCTTTTAAAAAAATGGTGAGGACTATCAGCAAAGAAAATAGACAAATTCC
Source organism: Anser cygnoides (assembly GCF_040182565.1). Lineage (NCBI taxonomy): Eukaryota > Metazoa > Chordata > Aves > Anseriformes > Anatidae > Anser > Anser cygnoides. Next base: position 61,493,773 of record NC_089875.1, on the reverse strand, counting down.
AAGTCTACAAATTCCTAATGTGGACTTCAGCTTTGCATGGATGGTTTGATGCCTGCTATCTCATGGCAGCTCTGCCTGTGAGATGAGAGAAGTTAATAATATTGTCTTCTTTTACAGATAGGGAAAACAAGGACCAGAATGAAAAGTCAGCCAGTCATGGGAATAAGGAAACAAACAACAATCAGGACATTGAGATCCTAAACTGGTTTGAAGCCTGGCAGGCAGCTGTGTCTCCCATGCCAAATGAGTGGCTCCACCAGCAAATCAGGAGTAGTTAGCTGATATGTATAATGTATAGATAACTGATATACTAGATAGATATAATATGTATTAAAAAATAGCTTGAGTAAAGTACATACCTTTAACCAGGGTGTTCCTACCTACTTGGAATTCAAGAAATATCAAACTAGACCTTCCTTGTGGATTTCCAGTTGTAAATAACAGAAGACGTTGAGGAGAACTGGTCCTGTCAGCCACTGCATCCCACGACGAATATGTGATCAGCATGCAGCAAGCACATGAAGAACTGCCATTCCTCAGGAGTCAGAGGGTTGGATGCAATCAAGATCTGCACAGGATTGTTTTATTTTTGCTCAGTTGCTGTGCTGAATGTACCATTCCAAATAGCACTGTCTTTATCATAGCTTGTCTAATAGTACTACGAAACCAAAAATGAGTAACAGAATTTTCCTGACAACTGCACACAAACTGAAAATTACTGTTTAAAAGAGCATATAATATCCTTGCCAACAATTTCATGATTCACATCAGAAAGGATTAGTTTTATGTTCAGAGATAAAAATTAACGTGAGAGCACTAAAATACTGAACATTCAGCAATATATTAACTTTCAAGACCATTGAGGATATTTCAGAACACCAGTAGTACCTTTCTTTATCACCTTAATAGCCATGTTTCATGTTGAAAGTCAAAGTTAGAACATAACCATTACTAGAACTTATTAATACAGCACCAGTGTAAATGAAGGAGGAAAGACTTCTTTCAAACTCAAAACATGGATCCTCAGGCTTTCCTCAAAGCCTTAGGAAAACATTCCAGGAATGTTAATGCATTTTTACTGTCTGTGTTAGGACTTCATTAACCTCATACTGGGGAGGGAGGTCTCCGAAAGGGACATGCTTTTCTCTCTCATTGTAGTAAAGAGAGTGCTGGTAAGGAAGAAACACATTTGTGCAAGGATTAGCAGTAACTGTTCTCCCATGTTCTTTTAGTGAAAAATGAAAACATATCCCAGCACAAGTCAAACTGTTGATACAGAACCAGATAGGAACTAGTGTACATTTGTGTTTGAGCTAGGTTTTTTTTTATTTGTTTTTTCCTTCAACTGGAAATACTTTCTGGAAAATTGTAGTTTTTGTATTGGGCCATAATAACTGCATGGTCATACGGAATGTGAAAGGTCTGTTGAAAACGGTGGGGAAATGGCTTCTTTAACAATAGAGGAACTGATCCTGGGGGCTGAAATAGTTCAGATCCAATCTTTGTTCAGCGCTGTCATGTAATTGTCAAAAAGACAAATATCATACTATAAATACCTACAGACTACAGATTACATGAGACACACAAAGTTATTCTTTGCTCTATTCCATCCTGGAAAGCTCCCACTTGGATTGTAGCAGACAATATTCAGTGTCACCTTCATGAAGGGTATGAAGAAATCCAGCTGAAAGCAGTGAACAAGAGTGATCTAGAAAATACGACATACAAGGAAGGCTTGCATGCCATAAAATCGTCTAACACTATATAAAAAGCTACTGAAAAGAATAAAGAAGTAATAAGGTCTTCCTGTCCATCATGGATGGGAGGAAGTTGTAAGACCTTCATTTGTAGTTAGGAGAATTCAGATTGGATGCTAGCAAACAGCATTTTTGCTGTATGGGTAACAACACTGCAATAGGGTACCTGAGAAGCTACGGACTCACTATCATCAGAGTTCTTTAAGGACAAATTTAATAAACATATAGATATAATTGCTCTGGCCTTAAGCAGAAACAAAGCCTAGACAAGTTCACGAGGTTCTTCATTGCTATATGAGCCTCTGATACTAAAATTCTAGCCTAGAAAAAAATGAGCTTCCTTCCAACTGCAAGCACAGAATCAAATTACAAGTACAGCCCAATTTCACACACACTAGTCTAAATCAAATTCCACTAAGCTAAAGGCTGTGGAATTGTGCTGCTGTAATGCCCATAAAGATGGTGTGTAGGATCCTTAATCTAATAGATTTTAGTGTAACACACAGCAATTTCAAGATATTTTATATACCCATATTAGTTTCTTTGTTCTGTTCTATTCTGGGTTTTATAACTACAACAGTATCATCACCTAATTATCTTGGCACCTGAGGAGTGTAACAGGATGGAAAATAACATTAGCCAGGAGAAAAATAAGCTGATTTGATGCCCCTAAACCATGTTTTATACTCACTGATGAAAGGTTTGGAGATCAGTATATTTTTTATATAACTCTGCTTAATAAACCAGTTTCTCTGACTTCTGTAGCTAGCAGTTTCACATAACTTTCTTTTTTTAACTGGCTAATTTTATACATGGTACGTGTATTAATTATGAAGAGAACCAAAGGGCCTATCTAAATCTTTGATCTTCTCTGTGCCCCAGTTTCCCGTTTGTAACACAGAGATCATATTTTTCTCACCTCAGAAGTCTGCTGGGCGATTAGTTCATTTACATTTGTAGGGTGCTTTGCATATCCCCACGTTATTAAATGAGATCATAGCAGATATATCAAACCTCATTTTAGAAATGAATTCCCACTTATTGGACCTCCATTGGAATTCAGAAAATTACTGGGAGAACTGGTTTTCATTTCTAGATAAGCACTGTTATCCAGTGTGACTTCCCTTGCTGAAATTAATTAATGACTCTCCCAGCAGCCTCAGCAGGAATGGGATCAGATCACATTTTCCCACTTTGTCACCAGGTTGCCTGACTCTTACCAACACAACTGACACCCTCCTATAGGTACCTTTACTTCTGTGTTTGCATCCTGTCCCAAGGGAAATCACTTACCCAACACTTTCCAAAAAACTCTGCTGCCCTTTTGTACATCCATAGGCAGTTTTCATTACATACAGGAGCATTTAAACATTCCTTATATTTAGCATGATGGACAAGGTAGTCAATACACCATCAGCTTTAAGGCAACTTACTCATTGACAAGGACAAGCCTTGTATCAGCTACTGCTCAACAGAAATCAGCTCTGCTCAGGGGTAAAGGGGATGGTAAAGACCTAGCTGCCACAGGGTATTGCATGTAGTAATGATTATATTTAACACTCTTATCCTAGAAGTAACAATGACATTTTCCTGTTTAACACACTTTTGAAGACGATGTTGAATTTGAGCTAACTAAGCAGGAAGAAGGCACTCGTATGCCACGAGCTAATAAAGCAAAGTTTATCCAGTTCAACTTGAAGACAAGGCCAAGATGAAATGAGAAGTCCATCTGAAACTATGGACATCAAAAGCCCAGGCTCAAGCCACTTTTAACCACCAATGACTTAGGACAGTTTGACTTACGATGGTGAAGCTATTCATATGTTCATGATAGGGACAAGCAAAGACAACTTTCCACTGAAAATAACAGTAATGCTCTTGCTTAAATAGTGCAATAAGTTTGCTATTTCTCATATTATTTGGTAATTAAGTCATTATATTTCTATCCTAGCGCAGCTCCTGATTTTCCATTGTTTCTAAATATAATATAATACTGAAATAAGCAATCATTAACTTCAGGTTATTAACTTTGAATGCCAGATTTTTTTTCCATTGTTTATTGCCACCCTGACTATTAAGAGGCACCTCCACTTGACTAAATTTAAGATTTTGTCTTAAGGCATAATAGTATCTTTGAGACTTCTTTGACTTCGGTAAGATATTTAAGCATATACTTAAATTTAAGCATGGAAGTTTTCCTCTGAGGTCAGCCAGAATTGCATACGTTTAAAAATAAATCTGTGGTTAACTCTGTATAATGACTTTTATTTTTCCAATACAATATAGCTGCTATGACAACAATTGGTAGAACAGTGCTTGTGGTAAAAGGCAGTGTGCTTTGGTCGTTAAATGAAGATTCAAAGCTTCAGAATTAAATTGTTTCATGAATAGCTAATGTCCCTCCTGTTTGCTCAACAAACCACAGCAAGTCTTTATTAGCTCTGATAAGCTGCACCAAGTCAACGATTCTACAGCATGCTCTAACAGACAGCTTAGTACTGCAGAATAAACAAGAAATTGCCTCCCTGTATACCAGCCCAAAGATGACACTGTAGAACAGATACTTAATCTACAAGGGAACCATCTTTACCTTGCTAAAGAAACCTCTTCCTCCTCAAAATTTAACACCTAATAGACTCCATTATGCAAATGCTAATCATGACTGAAGGAGGTATAAAAGGGGATATCCAATTCATCATCATAAGCCAATAATTTACTGTGTGCAAAATATGAGCTCAGTTTCAATCAGAGCCCTGTAGAGCAAAGAACAAATATAGCATCATCTTGTTCAGTGTAAGCAGAGAAATACCCTCAACTAGCCAGAATCAAAAATAGATATGTGGGAAAGAATAAATAAAAAAAAATATTGATGAGGACAGAATAGAGAAATTATTGTCTGGCTTGAAGGTCACGTGTAAGTTTATACAAAATTTTGAAATTATTTTGCTGTGTTGAGAAACCTCAGACCTCCTAAATTGCTTGCTTTAGGAGACACTATGAAGGCTGGTTCTGGACTACATTTTTGGAATTCTGGAAGGAAAACTCGGTTCCCCAGTAGAGTGTCCCCATTACTGAGCTGAAGTGTAGTCAAGCTTTTGCAACTTACAGTTAACCCATCTGCCTTTTCAGTGACCATGCCCAGTAGAAAAATGTCAGATCTCTTTCCTTGACATCAGTTTAGGATCATTCCTACCCAGGGTGTTGATATCACCACAAAAGCATACAGGATTTGTATCTGAATGCAGACTGCTACAAAAGACATGAACAGAAGCAGTGAGGTCCTGAGGATGTCTCTGATGACCTTTTAAAAGTACAGTACCAACAACATCCCTGAAATCCAATTCAAACAACCTCTGACAACAATAGGCCTACACTAAGTCTCCAAGAGTATAGCTGGAAAACAAAATAAAACAAACAAACAAACAAACAAACAAAAAACCCTACAACAAAAAAACACGGCAGGTACTTTCTACAGTATATTTCAAAATGAATCAGTATTTATTTGGGCAATTTTCATGTAAAAGAAAAGTAACTTGCTAATGAAAGAAAGTAATTAAGTAAAAAGACTGAACCATGTTAATAAGTGCTACGTTGCAGTGAAATGGGAACACATAAGGTGGAAAATTCTTTTCGTTCTGCTACCCATTTTTGGTCTTGTCAGGAACATCTCATTAAATCAGTTGTATACCCTAGTCTTTCCCTGTTTTCAGCAGATAAAATGTTTACTAATTTTCTCCACATACTTCTTTAATACTGCTGTGTTTCTTCATTCACTGTAACTGAGCTTGGCTTACTCCAGCCAACATGTAAGCCTGATGGCCATAGTCTAAATTGCAATATTAGTCAGGTCTTATATAACTCTGAATATCAGATACCCTTCCACTTAAAAGACACTAGCTTAAGTCTCATCCTAGCCAAGGGAGGTTGAAAAAAACAAAGACAAAAACAAAAAAAAACCCAACCCATAATAAAATTATAATTTGTCACTAGAAGTGAAATTTAGACTAGAGGAACAACATATCTGAAACAAAATCTGTTTCAAGAAATTGGTGAGCTTCAGGCAACTACTTATTCTAAATTCTTATTTATGAATTTAAAACATTGTATTTCACTGTCTTTAACAATGGACATGTACTCCATTGGTCTGATAAAGATCAGCGGGCTAGGAGATGAAAACCAGTATCTCTTCCTTGTCCAGAGGTAAGTTCAAGAATTCCCTGGTGGGAAAACATCTTTGATAGTGGCACAGGAAAGCCTCAGGAAATCATTCTTCACAGACACTAGATCTCCTGCTCAAAATTAATGGGGCCCTCCAGCCACACACCTTGCATGCTATACATGGGTATATGTTACCACTATGAGAACTTAATATTCCCTTTTGTTTTGACATTATTCAAAATGTTTTGCAGAACTGCTCCATCCATTCTCTTTATATACATACACAAACATTATATATAATATATGTGTATATATATAAGCATTACATTTATCAACAACTTTTGTTCAAGAAGGTTTCACTTTGCAGTTCAACACTACTAAAATACCCCATAATCTTAGCTTTCCCAGCCACTTACTAACAAAGAGGCTTATAAATATCAGAACATATGCTTGCACAAGCAAAAATCAGGAACACATGCAACACTGCAAATGATTTTATGGGTAAAATTCTCTGTGGCATTTGAGAGAAGAGATATCAAATGGTCTTAATTCTGCAGACTAAGGGAAACTGATCCTCGAATAAACAACAGCTAGGCAGAAAGGAAAACTCATGGCTAGGCTCAGAAGTCTGTGAAAGTTGGGATGGAGAGGAGACCTCTGTGGGCTGGGGGAGTTCCCCAGCCTCCTCCCATCCCATAGAAATCAGTCAGCTCTGCATGCCCTTCAGGGTTGATTTATATTTAGAACTTAATAAAGAATAAAAAATAGCAAATCATACACCCGCTCTGCTTTAGGGAAGCGAATGTGCTAGTCAACGGAAGATATAAACAATCACACAGTGACACAACGAAACGCCTAATCCGGTGGCTGCAGTGCAAACTGCTGTCCACTGGCCAGCAGAGCGGCTGAATGTCCTTCATTAATCTCTTTTCCAAAGCGGTGGATTCTTTTTCTGGGAGCTAGCCCAGTTCACCGAGGAGTCATTTTTTCCCCCATCAGCTGAGATCAGTCACCAGTAAGTTGTCGCTTTCAGTCTGGCCTGTGTTCCTCAGTTGTGGCTGAGGCTTTCCAGCAGCGATGCTGCAGCTGGCCTGCAGGAAACACCTCCGAACTCCCTATTCATAGCCTGGGCTGGGCAGAGGAAGGAGAGAGCAGGCAATCAGATACACAGTGATAGGAAAAGTGTGATCTTCCTTTCCCTCGATAATGACACCATTTTCTCCTTTCATCTTTAACCTTTCAAAAACATTCAAGAAGTCACGCAAAGACCGACAGCCCTGTGCAATTTAGACATAGTAACACCAAACTTTTAGGTGCCTGTTCCCTAAGTAAAATCTGTGGTCCTGGGCATGCATAAATAGCCTAGAGAAAGTGAACACAAGCACTCAGCACAGGGGAAAAGGTAGTCTGTGTTCCCACTCTGACAACCACAGACATTTCTATTAAAAACTGCATTTAAGTTTCATTAGATAAATTGGACAGGAGACAAGAAAATGAAAGTTTTGTGTACCCAGCTCTCCTGCTCTGTCGCAAGTTACCTCTAAGGAAGGTTTGTAAATTAAATTTTGATGTTAAATGCAGAGAGGACAACGGACCCTTGGAGACTGCAGTTTTACATGGTCTCTAAGCAGGGGCTTGAGAAATGGTGACATGAAAAGTCAGTGTCTAAATAGCACTGAGGTCTTGCCTTGTCCACCTAAAGCCTTTGGTGAATCTGGCCCTATAAGCCCATGCAGCTTCACGAGTTCTGGCAGGCACAAAAGACACTCCAGAGTATTTGTGTCCTTTTAGTGTTCCTTCTGAGCTACCCCAAGGAACAAGGACAAAGTGCCAACCAGTATAAACCAAGGAAACTCTGCCAAAAGATCCTGCATGGATACCAGCTACGGATCGAACTCAACCACCCCAAACATGACTGAAGGTAGACAGGGACAGAATAAGGGAAAATGTGATGGGTTAATAGCAACACAACCATATTTTCTGTTTTCAAGATTGATTACAGGAAAAATATGCTTACATGGCAGCTTTGTGCTCCCAAGGAGCTCCTCAATAGGGTAGAAAAAAATCAGGGATTTTATTTTCATGCTCAGCTGCTCTCTCTGAACTCTGATAGGAGCTAAAGCAGCATGAAACAAGGTCTAGGCTACTCTGGAAAATTGTCAGGTAATGGGATTTGAGGAAGAGTACATGCGTTTATATACACACCTCAGTGGCTAACCACTGTATCAGGCCCTGGCAAAAGATATGCTGCCACTTCAGGTGCTAAATCAGATTCCTTGTCAGAAGGGAGGCTACAAAGATTCTGGTGCAATTTCACTGTATAGAACAATTGTTTCTATCTGTACATGTGTGTGCACACCTTCCTGTCACAGAGACAAAAACAAGTTTGTTGCCTCTTTCCAGATACCTCGGAGCCAGCCACAGGCTGCAGGGCCTTCTGTAGGCCAGGCTCGTGGTTCAGCCGTAGATCACAGCAGGGTCATAGCCCAAAAGCTGTTGCTGCCTGATGCCTTTTTGCCGAGCAGCACAAAGTGTATGAGTTAGGTATGATTCTTGGCAACAACACTGACTGCTGGCACTTTTCCTGGCAGTTTCTGTCCATGCTGAGAATGAGTTTCTTCTCTTAAGCCTTAGCAGGGCAGAGAGGAGGCCCTACTGCCGAAGTTATTGCCTGATCTTCCTCAATTTGCAGAGGAGCACATTTAGGTCTCCTGGGATGTTAAATCTGCTTGCTTTTATTCTTAACTTCACCATATTTTTCTCAGAATTATGGGTGGAGGAAGCAAGCCTGCACGCAAACATTTTACAGTAGAAAAAAGTACCACCCTAAAAAGAGCGTGGAGCCATAATTTTTAAATTACACAGAGCAAGAGTAGTGCCCCTTTGGAAATTGTAATTTCAAGGTAATAAGGGTGTTGTTGAGGAAGGAGTGTATGACCCTGCCTGTATTTCTTCTCGAGAACAGATGGGAACGTATCACGAATAGGTTGCTACCCAGCAGAGCCACTCCTCATTCCCGGACTGCAAGCTCTGCATTACAACAATAGGACAAAGTGCAGCCTTGGCCACAACCACCCAGCCTAAGGACCTGACAGCCCTTTTATCACTGCAAACCTGTGGCAGGGGGACAGCAGTGCCAAGAGGCAGAAATAGAAGCACTCCTTTTATCATACGAGGCGGAGGGGACTTCACGCTGCACAATGTGGTGCCAAAAGGTCCGTGGATGGGGTGGGGAGATTCCCCTCACCTCTCACAGAGCTCATCACTTAGTTTTGACGTTTACAAGAAGTGCGGGGAAAAATTTCTCATTTCCATGTGTGGCAACATGACCCTCACCTCCCAGTTCAGGACACAGTCTTTATAAAGATTACCCTGCACTGGATACATCCTGAGGAAAGGGTGCAGTGCCGCGCTTTCTGCATGCTGTCTGAAGACATGAACTGTATTAACCTTCTGGGGGATTGTGGAGGCAAAGGGGGAAAATGAGACAGACGCTGATCCAGGATATACAGTCACCTTTAAACGATACTTTGGGCACACCATCTCATGGCTGTCTCCTGTGGAGAATTGTGCCTCTGAGTGGAAAGCTAAGAGACAGGCCTGCAGATTTAACTAATGCTCAGCCAAATCCCTATTGTGATGAGCCGAGGCTAAGTAATGGGGATGGGCTGAGCATCCCCAGCTCTGCGGGGCTCCAGAACTGTGTTCCCCCACGCAGAGCAGAGCTGCCCTTGGCGGTAGAGATACATCCATTTATGTTGGAAGAAGAAAACATTGCATTCAAAGTCACCTCTAGGACTGGAGAGCACTTTCCTCATTCACATTTTGCCATTAACAACACGTAGATACGGACCAGTCTCCCCTACAGAGAAATAAGTTACTGCCATTCTTGCTGTTTCAAACAGAGGCCTGCAGGCTCAGAAATGAGGCCTGTAGATGCTCAAAGCACAGCAAACTGTTCAGGGCCGCATACAAAAAGATTTTAGACAAGGTTTGTGAAAACCTGAACAACTTCCAGGTTAGATAAGACAGCACAATTCTGATTTGGCCTTCCTAATGCTCCTGCTGCTCTGGCCAGGCAAGGCTTAGTCTATGCACGGTCACTGCTTTGAAGACAAATTTAATTTCTTAAATTTAGCCAGGAGAGTAGCTAAGTAGTATAATGCTGTGAATTAATCTCCAAAATGATCTGACTTAGCTTCAGGGAACAGAGCTTTTTCAAAAGCTGTCAAAATCTGACAGTTCCAATGACACCTGCAAAGTACAAGTCCGGCCCTTAGTGGCTGCTTGCTTAATCCGAAATAAGATGAGCTCTTACACAACTAATGGCAGTGAAATCCAAATGAAAATTCAATACAGCTCAGAATACTGCTGTAGAATTTGAGAGATTTTCCTGTCTTGTGCATGCATGTGAGCCAGCTGTCACTTTTTGTCTGTGTTCAGGTAATACTGTATTGCATGATTTGAGTACTTTCAAAGGCAAGAATTACCAACACCTGTAAAACTTTTTTTTTTTTTTTTTTCTCCTGACCTTCACTGGAGTCTCTCTCACTTAAATTCTGGCATCTTTTCATCTATGAACTCTCTTGTGGTGTGAATACCATCTACTAGTACTTTATGGTTTCTTTATGGTTTAGAGGTATATAAATGGATCTACAAGAGCCACCCACAGTGAAATAAATACTACCCAAACATAGCCTGAATTAAAGCAGTCGGTCCTCTGAGTAATATATACTGAATGCTTTCCCTCTTTTCCCATCTCATCTATGCTCCAGCTCATCCCCACCAGATGCACAGCAGCCAGGATACACAACAGACAATGTCTTTTTCCCTAAGTTTCAGCAGTGAGCATTTTCCAGGGTGCTTGGAGAACTCGTAAACCACATTATAACCAAAGGAAGGAATAAACAAGACAATTCCAGCCAGGAACATTCTGCCTCCCCTTTCCAAAGAGACTTTCTTCTTTGGCAAGGCTATCCAAGCCTTTCTGGTCATGACTGCAAAAGATTAAAAAACAAACAAACAAAAAAAAACCACCCTTGACAGCTTTTGAAGAAAATATCTTGCAGGTATTAGATTATATTCTGCTCACAAATTGAGATCTGCAAGGAGGCTTAATTAGCTAAATTTGATATAGTGCTTTGAAGTTGAGAAGACCTCCGAATGAAGTTCTAAAAACGGATAACCAGTATCCATCTTTTCTGGTATAAAAATATAAAAAGCTGATAGATGTTGCAGAGAAAATATATGCCAGAAAAATTGTCCAGTCATAGGATTATTCATCAAATTTTTGCTTGAAACCTCAGGGATTCTTTAGAAACTCGTATTTCCAAGCTGTATCTCAGTTGGAAATGTGAGTTCACTACATATCTTTGACAGGCAATTCAAATGGGACATTAGAGTAAATATTGCTAGAACACTGTGACATTTTCTTCAACATTCAGAGCTTACAATTTTGATGTTTAAATACAGGATATTTTAGACAGCTTCTCCCAGAAGTGATCTTTTTTGTGCCTGTCCAAGTACATAGCAGCCCAGCTAAAAAGCTCTTTCTGAAGCACAGTGTGCCCATTAAATAATTTATATCGCTGAATAACACTAGTGAGAAATGGTATCTAGGAGCAAAACAAGTGAATCTGAGTGCATGAAAGTTCATTTCCAAATATTAATTAAGAGGGAAAGAATGATTAAGCATAGGTAAAAATCAGAGATACAACCTCTTGTTGAATTTTTTTCTTGGACAGAACATTCTCACCTTCCTGTCCAAAACGCTGCAGTAACCTAGCCAAACCTCAGAAAGAGTGATTGGAGATGTACTTTTCTGTCTAGAGGTGAAAAGCCACGTCTCTCAGGCAAAGTGCAGGGCACATTGGTTAGCAAAGCCTGTGCCTACCTTCACTACTTCACATTCCTACTGAGTTGGTTCTAATCTCACAAGGGATGGTGATATTGATTAGACCTTGGGAGGAAAAGAAAAGAGAGTCTTAGGCAGGAAGACAGCAAAAAGAGGACCATCAGCTGTTCAGAAGTGGACATCAATGTATCTCAGCTGAGAGGAATGTGACCTCCTCTGAACCCTTGTTCTTAAAATAAAGGAATTTTATTATTTAGATGAGTCTACAGGACTAAGCATTACAAATAAACATCAGGTTGTGCTCTAAAGAGCTCAGGAATTAAAACTATTTTTCTTTTGGGCTGCTCATGGAAAGAAACTGAACAGGAAGACAAGGTCTCAGACCAGAGACACATTCTTTTTGGTAGCACGTGGCTCAGTACCTCCACTTACCCTCCTTACCGGAGCACCACTCTATGAACAGTACATACTTGAATGCTTATGCACATACATGTATTTATTGTTTAAAAGCAAAGCATAAGTTTCAAGATATTACACCAAGAAAATAAGCAGCCTGAAGCTTCTCACAGGAATCTATTGATTTAGAAGAATCTCAGAGTACTCTAAGGGCAAATTCCTGTTTGAACAGTTGACAGACTTTTGTGCACATGGCTGTTGAAGAATATTGTTTTTTCACCTGTGCCATATGATTCAAAGCCACAAAAAAAAAGTCCAAAGATTTACCTGATGCAGAAAGAAATCCACAGTCTGCATTTGAAGAGCCAGAGCTGACAGCTCTGAAAAAAATGATTAATGACAGAAATGTAATTATGAGCTCCAAAACTATTCTTTCCATTCTTAGACAGTTTATTGCAGTTCTGGGAGCAAAACAGCACAGGAAGGAGATAAATTCCTAATCAAATTTCCATGACTATCTTATCATAGCTACTCAATGTCCTCTACATAGCAAACTGGCCCCAGTACCTCCTTGGAAAAGGGTGACTGAACTACAACCATTAAGCAGGACTGAAATTGTCTATTGGCACGTAAAAAGTACTCATGTGAAAACATGGATATTTTAGCACAAGAATCCCAAACAGAATATCAGGTTTACATCCAGACATTTCCACCAACAAATATTTTGGCATTCCTCCTGAAGACAAAAGCTTGAGTTTTCAGCAGGTAAACACAGTAATTCACTCAAGTCAAGCCAGTGTAAACAAGGACATTTTAAAAATTGAAGACAAGATTAGGAAATGTTTCTTTTATTTCCTTTTTTTTTTTTTTAAATAAACCCTTGAAATGCTAAATTGCAGCTGCAGAAAATGCGACTTTTGCCTGACTTTTGTGTTGAGGGAGCCAAAATTTAAGAAAAACAAGAAATCTCTCTGTAACAGAGAGTAAACTGTCACTTTAATATGTACTGTTCCCAAAGGAGGAGAAAATTCAATTACTAAAATGGCAGCATAATTTTTATGTTATTATTTCAGGAACCCAGAGTTAATTGGACAAGTTTAGCACTCCATGAATGAATGTGTCCTTACTTCTCCATAATAAATGGTCTATAATTACTTTCATTTTTCTGAAACTAGGAGATAGTTCTTATTAGCCTTATCCTGAAAGAAGCCTTTTGCTCTTGTGGGGACTTATATATGCCCCATCATTATAGTAAATGAGCACTTCACAACACCTCTCATACACAGGGAAACGTCCTTATTTCACCTTACACCTAACTGTGCAGAGCTCCACATGCCTACACGTCTGTGGTGAAGTTGCACAAATACTTGTGTGTCAGTCTCGACTGCAGTTTAGCATCTGTCCCACACCTACCCACATCCCAGCAGGCTCCTCAGACCAGGCAACCCTGCCCTCACCTGAGTGGGGCTGCAAATTCCATCACACCTTCCCAAGGTCCAACACATCTTCCCAAGGCCAGCACAGAGCGGCTGTAGCCAGGTGAGAAACCTTGGCCAGACCTACCTGATAGGTCGCAGCTCCACATCTCTCGCTTTCCCTAAGCAGCACACTTTTAACAACAGGCCATAGAGCATTTGAAGCTGAGACACCCTCGTGCTCCTTTCCATGGGAGCATTATGTTTTCTAGGAGACAATTAAGGACACCTTGTGCCAGAGAGAGGCACCATTAGGCCAGGATCTGCTCTGGTTAACTCACTTGCTCAAGAGAGAGGAAGTCTGCCAGATATGCTCCACCACCTCCCCTGTTCTAGAAGACAAAATTTGCTCTTCCAAGTACAAGCCCAGCAGTGTGCATCCCACCCTCTGGAGTCATCACTGATCCCTGTAATTGCTTCCCTTCATCTGATCCCCCCAGACTTAGTAAAGCAAATGCTTTTAAAGCCAAAGGATGTCACAACACGTGGTCCAAGCTCTAAATCCCACAGTAGAAGGATTTTTTTTCAAAACTGGAAATCATTTGCCTTCCTTCCCATGCTTTAAAAGATATCAGAAATAGATGTATGACGTGACGGTAATACTACATGCAAAAGTGAAGATTATTTGCTGTTTCAGCACACTCCATTTATCTTCTCCAGGACCATGCTGTCTCCCCCATTAGCTGCACTGCTGTACCAGAGCTCACGTTGGGTTCTCCTTTTTTGATTCGCTTGGGCTGGTGTTCTCATACTGATTGTGCTTTCCCTCATGACCTCCAAATCCTTTTTAACTGCTCCTTTTCAGAAGGCAGTGCTGTACACACAGTTTCTCGATGCATAAGTTCAAATTCAGCTGCAATAAAATACACCCTTTTTAACCAGTTGTCCCTCAGGACTTCCCTCTTTTCTCATTATTCAACACTCTCCACTTAGTCTACAGGTGTTACCAGTGGGAATTTTATATATTCTAGATCAACAAAGCTAGTGCATCAAGGCATCTAAGCACAAGCTGCACCCTCCGGTTGCAAAAGCTTGAAAAGAGAGGAAAAATAATTCAACCAGGAGAATCCCCTGGCCACCTTTCCTGGGACTGTTCTGAGCCTGCCTTGGTCATCACATTCAGCTTTTTGTAGCATACTTAACTACTAACTGAGGTGGAAAGTGGGACCCAGGTCTTCCCCCAGCCCAGGAAAATTGCATTCAATTTTGATTTTTCACTCTTTCACCACACAGAAAGTCCACAGGCTTAATGATAAACTTGAAATCAAGTACTCAGACACTTCAGATTACAGCCCTCTATAGCTGAGGCAGGTGTTGAGCAAACATCCTGTCAGTCTGGGCAAAAAAATATACCTCAGCTAAGAGGATAGCCTGACAGAAAGGTCTTCATAGCTCCCTCAGGATCACACCGTCCCTTTCTTTTTTCTTTTTTTTTTTTCCTTTCTTTTTTTTTTTCTTCTAGTTGGAAGAGATAAGAGATCTGTCTCTACCCATGAATCTGAATCTTAAGATATAATTTTTTAAAGCATTGAAATTCAAAGCTAAAGTTTTAAAACTAGTCTAGCTTATATTTGAGTTCTGTATGTTTGAGTTAAGTTAGGCATGCAACTGTGTTTGACCCAATAAGGCAAGAGTCTGAATTCCATTTTCATCACTAGGAGTTAGGCAAAACAAGAAGTATTTGTAAAAGTTACAAACACTGTGGGAACAGGGACATAATTTGATTTGAATATAAACATTAAAACTGATCTGTCTCCTCTCCAGAGCACGCCAATAGTCTCCCTAAGCAAAGCTGTTTTCAAGCATTATACAATAGCTGGATACAGATATAAACATGCTAAGAAAAAGACAGCAACAACAACAACGAAAATCACTATGCTAATTGAGAGATGTACATTTCAGGAAATATATTACTAGCTACCCATGTAAAGCAATCATCTCACACCAATGAGATAATGTTCTGGTGCTAAAAAGAACTGTACTCTCTCGGTCTGTAACAATTAACAGATGGAGCAACTCTTCAGGCTTTACGTAACAGTAATTAAACAAATCCTCACAACGGCCACATGATTTCACACACAAGCCAGGGCAGTCTACAAAAAAAAAAAAAAAAAAAAAAAAGCTTTGCTGCTGGATTGGAAAATTCCAGGTCGTGCAGCCCAGACAGCTCCACGAGCCTTGGATCAGCCTGCCTTGTCCTTCAGGATATCCTCCTAACTGCACACTGGGACTGAGGGCAGACAACCCAGAAGCACAGCAGCTGCAGTAGTTGCCTTAATCGGGGAAAAGTTATTTGACTACTTCATCTGTAGGATGGAAAAGAGTTATCCACACACCTTCACACCTTGCTATGCTAGAAGTCTGTCTGAATAAAGAAAATATGGGAAAGTTCATAAAATTTCATATGTAGGGAGAAATCAGCATCCCCACAGAGAGCTGCCTGGTACAAGCAAGTAACATTTCTGGTGTCACTCATGTTCCCAGCCACAAGCACCAGCAGCGCTCTTGTGGGCAAGGGCCCTGAAGCTGGAGGTGGCTATTTGAAATGCAAGAATCACACATTACTACAATCTCCCCACCAGGTAATACATGTGTGTATATACCTGTGCGAACCTACTCACCTAAAGAGGCAAGTAGGAGAATTAGCAAAGCACTTAAGCACTTAAACTGCACCTTAACTGGAGGAGGAAGGAGTCCATTGCAGGCGGAAAATATACATATATAGAGAGAGAACCTTATATCCTCACACGGGTTCACCTCGGGGAAACTCACAGAGCCATGCTGGACACGGAGCCACCACCTCCATACCCCTCACCCGGAGGTCCTGTAGAGCTCTGTTGCCTCCCCACCTACTGCTCCACCTCACTGTAAAATACCTCAAGTCATCTTGGGCCAGAAACACACAGATGATACACAAGCCTTTGTCTCCTATAGACAAAAAATATGTATGGATATCTCCTATTTCATCTAACACTAAGCCAAAATTATCACCTGAAAGAAAAATCAGCTCTTTAAAAGTGAACCCAGACCAGACCCAGGTGGGTGAAGGAATTCATTTAATTCTACATGTTGTGTAATATCCTTTTGCTCTTGCTGAAAACTCCTGTCCCCCCAAACTAATGAAGTGCTTCACAGTTTCTTTTGTTCTTTCAAACAGAATTTGTAAATAGAACTAAAAACTTTAAAAATAAATAAATCAGAGTGAAACATGCGCTTATATAGTTGTTCATTCACCTCCTAGCAATATGAGTGACTGAGGGACTAAAACAATAAAGCAGGGGTTTTGCTGCCACCGTATGGTCATGGATACATGTAGACAGAGTTTTAAAATAGAAATGTTTATGCTTCTTCAGAATACATTGATTCATTAAGCTTATCATTTTTATATGCTTCCTCCAGTTGAGGGTACTTGTACGAAGCCCATGATATGATTAAGTTCCCAGCCTGCCTGGTAGGTCTGCACTGGAGCTGAGCTGAATCCAGAGATTTCATGGTTCACCATGCACATGGGTGTCAGCACTAAGGTACACATTATTTTCAAAAACCCTCTTGAAAACTAAAACTAGCTTTTCAGCCATCTCAGGGCCCACATATCCAGTCAGTGACTCACTCTGGAGTGAAACCTGAAAGAGGAGGCAAGACCCACTGCCACACTAAGACCTTCAGAACAGTCCCTGGCATGGCTTGCACAAAGACAGGACAAAGGCATGGCTGTTATGCCAGCGACTCTTCTCACCATCAGGCACTTACAGAGAGCAAGAAGTAAGCACATACCATAGAGGTAATTTTAAAAACCTTATTGGCATTTTGATTGTTACTAAGAAAAGTGCAAATCTTTGCTTTAGCTTGGCCAAACTCTGGAAAGAAAAAATACATCCTCTCTGGAAAACATGCTTTTGAAAGGTACACTATAAAGAAAAAGTTCTATGAAGAAACATCAAAATAAAAGAGTGGATTAGCATCAAAAGTCTAGATCGTACACTAGACTGACTGAAACCACCTTTACAAGCCATTACTGCCCTGCATATCATAACTCCATAATCCTAAAAATATTATAGACAGTATAACAAAATTGCATGTCCTATGAACCCCAAACCTCTTCCTGTATTTTCTCTTTGAGGTGTAGATGAACAGCAGAGTAATTTGCTACTCCATTCTCCAATGTCTCATTAGTAGTAATTTTCATCATTTCTTTTGTATGTTAGAGGAGCATTTCTTTCCCAACAGCTCTGGAAAAATATTGCAATGCATAGTTATCTCTTCTCAGAATACAGGAGCTTATGAAACCCCATGCAGTATTGTGTGCTGTGAAACTCAGCTCAAAACTTGGAAAACAAATCACAAAAGGCTGCTGTAGAAAATTCAATAGCAATATAGTCATCTCAGCAGGGAAAAACATACATCGTAATTTATTTCTTTTTTATGGAATGTGAACAAGTTTATGTGATACTTAATTTTAAAAAGCTCTGTAAATGAATGGGGAAATTTTCCAGTGGTTTTATGTATTTGTGACAAATATTTCCAACAGCTGGTTCACAGAAGTCACTTCCAGCCCCTACTAATGAAGAATTACGCTGTCCGTTCTAGACAAATCAGTGTTCAGGGATGTGAAAAACATCACCACTGAGACCGAGAACTGACAAAAAGCTGTAATTTCAGAACAGTTAGAGAACAAGTATTAGGATGCTTCAACAATGTAATGTAAAACAGGTTATAATTAAAAAGTTTATTGCCTCTGTACATCATGAGAATATCATGACCCCATGATTTCATACCACTTAATAGATTAAAGGTACTGCCTCAGGCATTCATTGTGCTATAGCATTAATCCTTGTCTGACATCAGTGAAGTGTAAAATGGATTGGTACGTGGAATGTACTATTTATAGTGGAAATGGGCTCATTCTCATTACAATATCAAACTCACAATGTACTTGTCTCTTTGTCCCTCAGTGTAATTCACCAGACACAGGTACAGTTACACATCATTTTTCTTCAGTCTGCCTTAGAGGGAAAGATTTCTGAGACATGGTTACTCTAAAAAAAAATCTTACTTTAAGTTCAGTAAGATAACCAAGCAATCTGTTTTAGGATGGGTTGATTGTGGAGTCCACACCAATCATCTCACCTAACATGAAAGACCATGTTCAACATTACCATTTGGGGTGGTTATTTTCAGCTGTCATTGACGTTTCTTGAACAAATTTCAAGAAAAAGATGGCCACAACAGCAGTCTGGATTCCAGAAAACCATTTAAGGTAACACTAATTACTGTCATGTATTTTACCTTAAAATTCTTCCATTGACATACATCAGTGCTTTATTGTGATGGTTTTGACCTCAGTGAAGAACTCATAGGAATCTTTTGCTCCCTCCCTTCCTATACCTGAGGCTTTCATCCCACCAAACGGCAAGTTCAGATCTCTAACAAGCCAGCAGTTGGTCCACACCAATCCGGATTGTAGCCTTCGTGCCACCCGATGAACGCGGCCTACGTTGCTGGACCAC
Source organism: Anser cygnoides (assembly GCF_040182565.1). NCBI lineage: Eukaryota > Metazoa > Chordata > Aves > Anseriformes > Anatidae > Anser > Anser cygnoides. Next base: position 61,474,626 of record NC_089875.1, on the reverse strand, counting down.
ACAGTAGCTGCGAGGCCATATTTCACACCATTGGCTCTTTTAACCACTTCCTCTTCTGTATCAAATGCTACCACACATGTCACAGGACCAAAGATCTCTTCTTGCATGCAACAAGATTCATCCTTGACTTCTGTAATAATAGTGGGCAACATGAAATAGCCTTTCTGGTTGCCAGCTGGGAGATCCAAGGAATCCACTCCCTCTCCGCAGAGGATTCTAGCCCCTTCGGCCTGAGCTTTCTTCACATAGCTCCTTACCTGAGGAAGCAGCAGGAAAACATCATTCCCAAAGAATACAATATTCTCAGAGTCCACCTCTCCAGTCTGGACAAATCAACAGGAGTCCAGGAATATATCCAATGGCATCACACTGCCATTACTTCCTTTCTAATGACAGAGGGTTATTCCCCAGTTTTTGTTGTTATGTTCCTATATAAACCTAGCAGGCACCACTGTCAGCCCTTCTCAGTAAGTATTCTCAAAAAGGTAGGACCCATGGTGAAAATACAAGTGGTCCTAGAACATCCCTCCCTTTTTCCAGGAGCTTGGGCAATTGTGCCGTGGTTCACTCATTTACTTTGAGTGATCTGTAATATTTTTTGACTTCACTATCCGGCTTATTAAATGTTTACACGCCAATAGAATGATGAAACCATGATGAAGTCTACAGAAAATTTCATCAATAAAGTTATTTCCATGACTGTTGTTATCATATGGTATACATTGGTTATGCTATTGATCATCTTCTGGTCCAAAATCATTTTCTCATTTATCTCCCTATAGAAAACCACAGAGATACCGCTGCACTTCTTTCTCTTTTTCTTCTCTTAAGCACCTTTGTAGGTTAGACTCGGAAGTCCTCTGTGGTACCACAGACGGAGGACCTCAAGCAGTGGGCGTTCCTACCACTCTACTTCACAATAGGCTGGTGAACATCCCGAGGCCTCAGGAAGAGGTTTGGCTTTCTCTCTCAGTCTGCGGTTTTCTGGAAGCTTCTTGTTTATACTGATCGTGTCAGATAGTTTGGGGACATGAGCATCTGCTGTCCTGAACTCTGTCTGAGACCACAAAAAATCATTTCATGTAAGCCACTGAAGCAGACAGCATTTAACTGTGCACTCTCAGCTCTCTACACCCATGCAATTCCAAATTCCTGCTGGCATTCCTAGGCAACTGCGCTTGTAGCCACCAGAATGTGCAGAGTGATATAAAAATAAGACTTTTACCTCAGCCATTAACTGATGAGGCAAATAAGTGATCTCAGCAAATGCACTATTAAAATACATGAAAATGTTGCTGAGCTGTAACATTGGTCAGTATAAATTCATGACTTAGACATACCCATTTTGACTTCTTTCACTTCAAATGGGAAAATTTGTTATTTTAAATTATTTTCCCCATGCAGTTGATTTTTCCAGAGTAATCACGTTATCCCAGGCCACAGGCAACAGAAACTTTACCAAACAAATACCTCATATTGGCTTTGAATCCTAATCCCTTGCATCTAATCTTGGAGAGGACATGGCATACACCTCTAAAAGCACCTTCTGTAATCCACTAAAAAATTAAACAAGATCGGGTGAACTCCATGTAACATCACCTTTTCTAGATGCTCTTTACTTATTAGTGCTCCCATGTCGACTGTAGGATCTGAGGGGCTCCCAACTTTCCACTTCTTGGCCTCTGCTACAAACCTCTTCACAAACTCATTGTATATACCCCTCTGAACAAAGATCCTGGAGGTGCAGAGACAGATCTCACCCTATCAAAACAAGCAAACAAAATCAGTTCATATTACACTGTATAACTCACAAGTTTTAGAAGTTACTTCCCAGAATAAGACTTGGGTCCCTGCAGCCTCAGTAGTGCAAACTACAATCACCAACACTGCAAAGCAGGATTTTTCCAAGATCAAAAAGGAAGAGGAAAAAAAAAAAAAAAAAAAAAAGACAGTACAGTAATAACAGGATTGTTCAGTCACTTACTAACCCAAGCAGATCTGATTTTTTCATTGATTACATGCCATCTTCCCCAACATTTTTCATAGAAAATGTGATTTCCATTTCTGAATGATCTTTCTCTTCCTTCCCTGAAAATGCCTTCCTGATGCCAGGCTATTTTTTTCTGAATGCTAGCCCTGATGTGATTTCATGGCTTTGGTGATCTCTCCTGAGGATGGTGAAGAAGAAACAGGAACACTGGTAGAATCTGAGGGGAGTCTCCTAATTAAATTCCAACAGAAGTTTTCCACTTAACTTGCAGGAAGGAATTTAAAGCAACTGCTTCCTGGGAGGATAAACAATATATCTATTTTGAGAGGTGTAAGGCCACTTTGTTACCTCTTATGCAGAGCCCTAGGAAGAGCACTTTTTATTTTGTTTCCCTGTTTCTGGAATAATGAAAATATTTTCATATTTTTCCACTTGGGGTTTGCTCATAACACAGAATCTGGAAAAAGCCCTTGACAATTTAGGATTTGGATTCAAAGGTATGCACATGTGTGCACACTCTCAGACACATGTAGACCTCCTGCTGCAAATGCAGAGTACAGAGGTGAGAGGCACCTGGTTGGCAAAGCTGGACCGCAGGGTTGTGGGGATGCATTGGCTCAAGTTGGCATCATCGAAGACGATTGCGGGGTTTTTGCCTCCCAGCTCCAGAGAAAGCTTTTTGCAGTGTGGGGCGCTCTTCTCCGTGATCCGCTGGGCTGTGAGCGTGCTTCCCGTGAAGGAGATGAGGGGGACATCGGGATGGCAGACGAGGGCTTCTCCCGCCTTGGCGCCCGTTCCAAACACCACGTTCACTACCCCGTGGGGCATCCCTCGTGAGAAGAGAGGCACAAAGTGATCACACCCTTTCCCTTGCTCTGTAGGTTTCTGTTGTCTATGTTTTGTTCTTGGAGTTCAAAAATTACTAAAGAAAAAAGATGACCCTCAACTTAGGCAGCAGCTGACATGCGTGGTCATGGGTTAAACAATAAAAGCCATTCTACTCGTCAGCTTGCCTGACATCCATCATCAGTGACCCAATTTTCAGTTATTCTGTAATAGGGAAGAAGCAGTTTTCCTCCCAGTTTTTTTCTTAAAAGCACACCAAATGCAACCATGAGAATCACCAAGTGCTGATTCTCATCATCTTCCACTCTTGTGGTTCCTCTGCTGGCATCATGGACATAGGAAATTCTCAAGGGGAGAGCAGGAGTGGAGAGGGAGACATGGGAAGACTTCTTCATGAGAAGATAGTGGAAAAAAATAGGGAAATAGCTGGGGTGGAGAGATGAAGTAGTATGATCACAGGGAGAGCTTTTCACTCTCCAGTGCAATAATCAGTTACAGTAAAACATCTTTCCCAAATTTTTTAAGCACTCTGATTTCTGCAACAGAAATGGTGCAGCGAGTCCACACAATTCATCCAGCCTAACACATTAAGGGATTTACCTGCTTTCTCCAAGAGTTTGCACATCATCCAAGCTGTAACAGATGTCATCTCGCTTGGTTTGGCAACTACAGTATTTCCACACGCAATGGCAGGAGCTATTTTCCAGGTCAACAAATACAGTGGCAAATTCCAAGGGCTGATTAAACCAGCTACAAGAAAAAAAAAAAAAAAAGGCAGGAGTTCAGTCTAATGGGATACAAAACTTGATCCTGTAACCTCAAGCAGTTATAAAACAGTTCAGACTTATGAAGGGAATCTAGCTATGGCTTGCATTTCCAGACAATTGCACAATAAAGCCTCACAGGCAGATAATTTTAAAAGATCTGTGCAAATGATCCTAAAGGTGATCAACCAGACTCTGAGTTTTGCTGCTTATTTGGGACAGAATCATATTCACAACTGCTTTTCAGGGTTTTCTAGGAACATTAAGGCAAAGCCATAAAAGCTATTTACATCAACTGGTCCGTGGTAACATTTTGTGTTAGCCTAGATCACTCTTGCTTTATGCTACTCTTTGGAGACTTTTTCTTTTTCTTTTTCTTTTTTTTTTTTTTCTTTTTAAACACAGCACATATTTTCCTAATAAATTTTGGCCTAGCTTATGAATGCCAAAGTTTATCAATGTGCTAACCGCTGTTTCAACAAATTGCTGAATTACCAGATTTTTTTTTCAGTAACTGCCTTTGGGAATACTTCTACTTTACATATTAATAGAAAATGGAAGGAAAAAAAAATCTGTAATTGTTAGGTGTGACTGCTCATAAAAGCCACAGGATTCCTCACTGTTTGACTGAGTAGATGTAGGAATGGGGCTTAAGAAGGAGTGAATTTTATGAGCAATTTCACCAGAAGGACTTTTGTTCTCCATTGCTCATGTAAACTTTATAAAGGGTCCCCTAGCTTAGCCGCTTTTTTTTTTTTTTTGAGCAATTTAAACGTGAATTTGGAACATTTATACCTAATTATTTAAAATTAATAATGGAGTCCTCGCCACTCCATCGCTCGTAAAGTGGGCCCAGGCACTTTGTGAAGCAAGAGCATCATCTAGTGGCCCAGCAGAGCAGCTCCCCGGCTCGAAGCCCACCCGTGCTCCGACTGAGATGTGACGTTGTGAGCTGCTGCTGCTTTATTTCAATGGCAAAGTATCATAACTGAATTTACATGGAGCGGCTCAGGATTTAGCAGCCTAGTCACGTTTAGCATGCAGCCAGGAAACAATAAATGCTATCTTTGGGAAAAAAGTCCCGGTTGTCTGAGACAGGCACTGCCCAGTTTTGGGGGTTTCAGGAGCACCGCACCAACTCCCACGGGCTCCCGTGAGGTGTAATGCACGCAGCCCAGGCTTGCCATCTCGGTGCACTCTGTGGTGTGATGGAGGATAGAAGAGGCAAAGAACCGGAGGTTGTACACGGCCCGAGGGATGTCCACCGTTCTAGCAAACGTAACAGTTTTTCCTGAAACAAAACCAAGAACATTGCTGTGTTATCACGAGCAGAAAATAGCTACTCTAAACACCACTGAGCTTTAAACTGTGCTCTGAAAACTGTGGTTTGCATGTTCTGGGGGGAAATGCCTTTTGTCCTGCACCCAAGCAATCCCCGACACAGCATAATCATCATCAATAAGAGCTCCCCTGGAATGCGTAACAGCTCAAGTCAACGCTTTGCAAGTCAGAGAAGCAAACCTTCAAATGCCACAGGAACCCAAAATCAGGAACTTCTACAAAATTCATGCACATCTACACCAGTTTGTACCAACAGCTCACATATACTAAAAATCTGGACCATGTCCTCTATTTCAGTACTCATCAACACACTGTATTTGAGATCAACAGATCATATTTTTACCCTGATCCTTTGACTCTGCTTGGGCAAATTCTTCCAAGTCATGTTCAATCAGGTCTGCCAATTTGTTCATGATCCGAGATCTTTCCAATGGACTTTTTGAGGACCAAACTGGGAAGGCATCTTTGGCAGCTCTGACAGCAGCTTCCACCTAAAAAAAAGCAAAAGAGCAGTGGTGAATATTAATCAAAGGCCTTAGAGAGCATATCAATCAATCAGACCTGCTCATATTTGAGAGGTTAATAATACAAACCACATTGCTGGGAACACTGCATCTCTTCAGAGTTGTGACAATTGATAGCTTCTCCATTTCCATTTTCTCAAGACATTATCCCATAACTCAAAAAATGCTATTGACAGTTTCTTTTCTTGATACAGCATTTCACTCTAACTCAGGCTTTTCTCTAAACTTGTTGGCAACCCTCCAGGACTGGAGGAAGTGTCAGGCCAGTCACCTGGCACCAGCAAGCGCCACTGGTCCAACGCATGCAGAATCTGGTTTCTCATGGGGGAAGGTACAAGAGTTTCCTGGAGCAAATGCAGCCTCAGTTTGAATATCCACAGTTTGGCCTTGCAACACAGGACATGAGCAATAAAAGTAAGGGGTTGTGGAAGGAAAAGACTGCGTGCCCTGCTAAACTCTGATTTCCTCTCCCTTTTCCCCAGTTGGTTCAAGCAAGGACTGAGAACATGCCTATGGAAGAGCCACTCAGAGAAAAAAATTATTCTTACCTGATCACAGCTGGAAACTCAATAGTGTCCCCACATTAGAAAGGAGCACTATTTATTATTACATTTTTAAACTCTTCTGTTTTAGTTATTTCTCTCATTAAATACCTAGTGAAGTCTACAGATGTGAAGAAAAAAAAATAATAATCACTATATGCATGTATGTTGATGCTAGACATAAGCTAGCTAAGACTACCAAAAAGGACCAGTGACTTACTGTGTGAGGTCAAAACTGTGATTTGCAGTACTGGAAATGTGAAATGTCTTCTTCCCTTCTCTCTTCCCATTACCCATTCTAAATTTGCTCCCCCAGCTGACTTAACACATTTATAACTGACATGTATTTCTGTCTGCTTATCCTCTGAAATTTGGGAAGAGTACAGAAGGTTCACTGACTCAGCCTTAAGCACGGGGAGCAAGAGCTTTGTGCACAAAGTTAGTTTGCTGTTAGCTTGCTGTCGCCTAGGAGCAGTTCGCTGCTGCTGAGGTGTTTTGGCTGGCAGCAGGCCTGAGCTTCACGTCCCACTGCCCTTCTGTGATGCTGCTCTGCAGCACGGCTGGAGGAGGCACAGCACAAACACATTCACAATAGGTCTCCCTCCAACCCTGATGGAGCAGCAGTACTAAACACCAGCCAGCCAGGCTGGCAGCAAACTCGTGTGGCTTTTTTGCTGTTGTTTTTTAAATCAGTTGAAAGCAGAAATGCTGAGGCACTAACGAGCCTACTCCTTTTCTTACCCCTGCCATCAGAGTTGTTCCAAACAGCGTTCATCAATATGGTGATACGCACTTGATAAAAAAAAAAAAAAAAAAAAAAACACAAAAAAACACACACAAAAACAAACAAACAAACAAACAAAACAAACAAAAAAAACCACTGTATTTATATTTAAATATAAAACAATAGTGGCTGTTTTGCTGGTGTTTTTCCTGAGATGTACATAGTTTCTGCATGGTCCTTCAGCCTGACTTTTCTGAATACTGGCAGGATACCAGCACTTTTCTAAAGCAAAACAGGCTTCAAACCATTAAAATTCAACAGAAAGCTCTCTCCCCCATCAATCTTTTTCTCTGGGCACTTAAAGTAGTTACCTGGGTCTATTGATTTATAAGTGGGTCCATCCGGATGCTGTTTACCAGTCTCCCAGATTGCTAAAATGGCTACCAACAGCCTTCCATATTTTAATTAAATGCACTATTTCATATTTTTTGATTATATATCACTTAATTGCTTCTACTGCCTAACATATGCATCAAGGTGGGCTTTTTGCCAAAGCTTAGTTGATTTCCCATAATTTTTGCTCAAAAATTTCTTCAGCTTTGTGTAACCTAACCAAGTACTTAACCAGGAGGATGTCGATGTAATATAAATTAGATGATTCTGGCCTCTGCTGATGTTGTCACAGCATTGGACATGAACAGGAGAAAATATAGTCTTCCTCAAAATAAGAGACAGTGTTTGAGGGACAGGATGTTCGTGGTCTGGAGGCCAGACTGGGAGATAAACCAGCTCAGACAAGGTCATTCAGATCATTGGCTAAGCCCACAAACCCAGACTCTACCCTTTCGATTGTAGTTCAACCACCAAGCTTCTGGAGTACAGCCAAAGCAGGCCTGGGAAAGGGGAACTGCAGCTTCTGGAGTGAGTCAGGTGTGGAAGGCAGGCTACCCTGAAAAGGTTCATCCTCTGTGAAACGATACCACCTTCACTAATTAACTTGTTCTTCCACCCTCCTGTCATTAGGTGCCATTGTGGTGCTGCTTCTCATCTGTCCTCTCCTCTGCTGTCTTTTCCACCTGGTGCTGCAATGCTCCAAGAGAGGGCTGATGTGAAAGGAAGACTATCTGCATTTTTAACCCTCCAGCAAGTTTAAAAGGAAGAAGTCACATTTTCATGGACAGCAGAAGATAAAATTAGCTAAGGAAGGAATGAAGTGACAATAGACTAGTCTAAAAAAGCAACAGAGAAAAAAAAAAAGAAAAAAAGTCTCATACAGAAGTAGTAAGAGGGAGCACAGATTAAGCAGTTACCTAGTTTGACTAGCAAAAAGAAGTGAAGAAAGTCAAGCCATAACGAAGACACGCATAAGAATTCAGCTATGAACTTGTGTCTGAAACACTTCCTTCTGCTTTCCTCTCCTGCACAAGAAAGGGGCAGAAAGAACACACTTTAAAGCTATCATAAAAGGTTCACATCAAAATACCCAAAGCCGCCCTGGGGAGGACATTATGCATGCTTTCCCTATGGGAAGATGCATAGGAGCAAGATTCTTTAAAGAGAGATTTTTTTTTTTTTAGACATTTTTCCTAGGCCTAATTAGCAATCATCACCCTGTCTTTTGGAGATAAAGGGCATCTGTTCAGCCTGCATCGTGGTTTTGGCAGAAACCAGCTAACCTGGCCCCTGCAGCTGACCTGGTGTTGAATACCATGGCCAGCAATGGGTTTCCCCTCTGTCTCCATTCTCTGTCCTAACTTTCCACTAAAACCAACCAGAAAATCTCCAACAAGATATTGAGCCTTGCGAGAGAAACACAAATTCTTCATTGAACCTGGACTTAGATGCTTATTTTGAAATCTCTAGGTATCCTCTAAGCAGTCTGTGATTGCACTTTCTCCTCCAGCACATTCCACTAGTCACCAGCGGAAGCCAGCTCTGCAAAGCCCGATCTTTTTATATAGCTGTCTAACAGCAGGAGTAAAGCACTTGCTGACTTTACAGGACCCAAACACTATGCACAATCCCCAAGCTGAAAGAGAAACACCATTGTTCTTCACATATATTTGAACTACAGCTCCAGCATGGCCAGTAGCCTAGTTTTGTTAAGTTGCTCTGGCATTCTCACATCTCTCTTGTTTTTATGATTCTGCAAACAGGAAGATTTGCACCTGCACATCAAAGAGAAGTCTTTTCAGGCATAGTTAAAGGTTAGAGTGAACTTACACAGATGTATTCTAGCAAACCCAACCTGTTACACTTTAACCCTTGGTCATCAGCATCTAGCAAATATTTACTCAATTGAAATTACAGTGCAAAGGTTTCTGCTGAAAGAAGCAAGATGTCAACAGGGCTGAAATGCAAGTGGAAGGAACAGTACACACAGTAGCAGTTTGTTTTTTAAAAAAATAAATGTTTTGAAAATGAAAATGCAGTACACTACTAGTGACTGTTTTCCAAGCCTTCGAGCCTTTTGTATTATGTTATCTTTTCCGGTTGTTTCTCTCCATCTCAAACCTGAAGCAATATGGTAGACACTTCTAGGTCCCTTATAAAGCAGCAGCAATGACACTGCGGCTCTCCCGATGAACGTTATGTTACCCTTCTACACTAGAATACATTCAAGGTACCCAGAGACATTCATCCCACCAGAGAGCACAGGTCTAGGAAGCATTATGTTGATGCAGAGGACAGACTGCTTCATAAGGAAATGTACACTCGCTGCAGCTTTTTTTTTTTTTTTATGACACCTCAGGGGAAGAGCCAGAATGTCAAAATCCTTTTAAATGACAACTGCAAACGATCAAGACACAAATGTAGAACCCTGTATACAGTGCCTCTAAGTTTGTTTACATTGGCTTAGGTTCTAGCCTGTAATTTTTTAATAGCAAAATGAAAAAAAAAAAAAAAGTATTTGCTGCCACAGCAATAAATTACACTGTTACAACACAATCAAGAACTTACTCATTTAAACCTTAAAGTCTTCAGCATTTATTTTTTTGATCTCTCACCTTCCAACTTCTCCCACTCACGATACGCATTTAACATTTCTACCTCTCTGTGCCCTTGGATAGTACTCACCTCTTCCTTGCCACTGTCTGGCACCCTGCAATAGACATCTCCCGTGGATGGATTATAGGAGTCTATGTAGGAGGAACAAGGAACAAATTTGCCAGCTATAAAGTTTTCCAGCACTAAGAGAGCCTTTGAGTGAGCCATTGTTAGCTGCTTGCTTCATCAGCGATTTTTTCCTAAGAGGTGTCAATTTAGATTTGTAGTTCTGTAAGTATTTGCACAGCAAGTTTGAACTCCTCCCCTCTCTCTCCGTCTTCCCTGCATTGCTCGTTCATAAGTCAGATGAAACTCCGGCAACAACAGAAACAAAGAGTGAACGGGGGAAAATTACTATTTCTGTGACTTCCCCCACCCCAGGAGCTGAAGCAGGGAGGCAGGATCAGATTAAGATCTATGAAGAGAGCTCCTTTCTCTTACGGGAAAAAAGCACTGAAGAAGGGGAGAAAAAAAATTGCTCACAGGAAAATTTCTCCGTTTTTCAAGCTAGTCTGCAGAAAGTCCTTCTGCAACAGCTATACAAAATAATTCAAGATTCAAATACTTAGCCAGGGACCTACTCCTTCCCATCAGTAAACACAGAGAAAAGACAGTTGTACTAGCTTGTCTGCAGCTCACGTTTACTGCTTTATCATCAGTGCTTGTGCTTGTAACCTCCAAAACAATTGCTCTGCTAAGATAACATTTTAAACATAAGAAACTCAATATTTTCCTCAAACTAAGCAATACAAGCGAGTGCCACTTCAATTAAAAACTGTTGAGATGCACAATCCTGCCTGGTACACTTTGTGGCACGTTGTCAGAAACCCACTCTAAAAAAGAACAAGACACCTGCTTTCATATTTTGTCTTTCCTAGCTATTCCAGTGGAAAGTATCTTACTATAGAAAAGCCTTTTATATAAAATTAAATTTTGCTTCAACTTCCCAAGAACCTCAACTTCCCAGTAACAGCTGTCTAAAACATATTTTTCTCCAAGAAAGAACACTTAGACTATCAAATGGCTCTAATATTGCATGCCATCTCTTTGCACTCCACACTTACTCAAACTGCTACACCCATATTGAAGAGCAGAATGCCTATTTCTTCAACGAAGAAAGGCTCAGAGAGCTGGAGATGTTCAGCCTGGAGAAGGGAAGGCTCTTGGATGACCTTACTGCAGCTTTTCAATACTTAATGGGGGCTTATAAAAAAGATGGAGAGCAACTTTTTGCTTGGGCAGACAATGACAACTCAAGCCATTCTGTGATCACCAGGAGATTGTGGACATCTCAATCAGCAGCCTAGAAAGTTTTTGAAACCTAGACCACAGCCAAGCCATAAAATTTCTCTTGGATCAACACAAATCTTGATTGAATAAAGGTGATATGGCTCTGTTGCCCAACAACAGATCTTTTATTCATCAACCAATTGGAGCCTCTGGGGAAGGGTTCAATCCAGTGTCGAAAGGTAGCGCCGTCATGTTGAAACTGGATTAGGTAATATCTCTGGCTCTCCCAAGCTACACAGGGGGAAAGCATGTCCTAGCTTTTCTGCAGTCACAGAATACAGAGTACCAAAATTTATGGCAACTATGTGTGAGAAGGGTTATCAGAGGTTCATTCCATATCACACTTCCTTGTCTACAAGCAGCAAGGAACTTACCAAAGTCTTAAAACTGAAGACATATTCTTCTGCTTGCAACACCTCAGAAGGCCCCCAACATAAAATCAACCTTAACATTTTCTAGGACTGAACACAAGTTCAAATGGAACAAGTTCAAAACAGGAGCTTGTCAGTATGCACTTCTGGAATCTTACAAGTGCACTGAAACATTCATGATTGGCATGTTGAAACTGCTACATATTTAAATGCAATTTCTGGACTATGAGAAGATGTACTAAATAGTGATATATCATAAACTTCAGTTTTGGCAATAACAGCTTTCACGTATTCATAGGATGTGGCATTATTCATTTCCACATAATGTATCTCTAATACTTCTACAAACATGCATGCAGCAAGGAGTAAAATTTATATATGTGGTCAAGTATAACAAATACCTGCTGAACTGGGGCTAAAGCGTGCAATTACAAAACAGGCTACCTTTCACTTGTGTGGAAAGAGTAGGTATGAACCAGCACAAATGCATGACTTTGAACAAAATAACAATCATAGGTTTCTTGTGTTTACTATGCAGAACACAGCTTTACAAGCTTCAGTTAAACCAAGTGACTGATGCATTCAGCTGAGTACTCTAGTTCTTTCCCCCACGCTGTGATCAAACCAGAGTTCTCTCCGTGCTGCACCTGTGTACATTTCCTGGAGTTCCTGAGGACCTCTCACAAAAAAAACAACCACATGCCTTCCAAACTGTGGTAAAGGGGAGTTGTCCTGAGTTTATTCTGGAGATGGCAGAACCCTATAGAACTCTCGTCAGTTGGGTGGCTTCACCTGCCCCCTGCCTGAAAAGCGGGAAGGAGTTACAGGCTTCAGTAACCAAAACAATCTGGCTTCAGCATATATCTCAAGATTAAACTCCCAGCTTTTGTTCAAAAGAGTACTACATCTGGGTGAAAAGGATGTATACGCACAGTAGCTGCACTAAGAAGCAGCAGGAGAAAAGCTGAAATTATTTCCAGAGAAAGACAAGCCACTTGCCAGTTTTGCATTTTAGTCTGCAAGTTTATACTGAAATTTATGAATTATGGAAAGCAAAGAAAGATTTAAAAGGATTTAGAAGTGCTTAAATAAGAAAAAAATCAGAGTCAAAATTATGCTCTAAGTTATTTTATTAATTTTACATTTTAAAAAATAAAATTAGCCAATGTTGGCACAGCTTCCACTACACAGCAAAAAAAACTTTTTTTTTTTTTTAAATAAGTTTTGGGACAGGAAAAACAATCCTGTGACAACACTACATGCCAGTCTCTTGGAACCAGAGTAGATAGTTCTTTTTTCCCTGAATACGCATTCAATTCAAACCTCAAAATATATTAGACCAATAAAGTTACTTTACTGAATTAATGTGCAGCAAAAAAAGCAAATCAAAGAAAATATGTAAACAATTTATGTCTGGAAGTAAGAAGTTTGTTTCGTGATGATTCACTTCTTTTTTTCTCTAATTCAACTTTCTAAGATTTTTCCATCAAGCTCTTTAAGGGGTAAATTCCACATGGAGTAATACATGGACTCTTGTGATCACTAAGTGCAACATTAGCAACTTCTTGTCAGTTGGCATCTTGTTCTGTAGTGGGAGAGACTGATGAAGGGCTCCCCAGAAGTCTAATACAAAGTAACTTTCGTCACCATCTTCTATCCCCAAATTAATTGCACTTGTTCCTTCAGCTGAAGTAACTGGATTCTTAAACAGATGTTTGGTTATCTGATTGCATTTTGGTTGGATTATGGAAGTTCTGGCACCACTGTCATTCTTTAATCTAAAAATAAAAGCAAATGGAAGAAAAACTGGTGAAAAATGAAGTACTAATTGTAAAATGATCACCTCTTTTTAAAGTGGTACTGTTAAACATGGGAAAAATAATTCCTTTTGCTCTGAAATTCTCTGGAACAAGTTTACAAGGACTAAAATAGTAACACCTAAACAACAGTTTAGTCCCCAGTTCCACAAATATTTAGATCTATGATGTCTGATATCACCCCACTCACTTCAAATTACATTTAGTTTAAAAAAAAAAAGAGAGAGAGGGAAGGAGGGAGAGAGAGAGAGGGAGGGAAGGGGAGAGAAGTGCAAGATCAAAGCCCTCATTCTGGATCCTACTTAAAACCAGATACCATTAAAGCACCATAAAGCACAGAGCCTCTGGTAGACCAGAGAGAAGCCTGAAATTTTCAAGCTCTAATTGCACATTTTAAGATTAAGAGACTTAGCTTTAAGTCACAGTACCAGAACTTGGTTAATGTAACTAAATTTCTCTCCCTCTGGTCTAGAATTAGAATTTAAATTCTAATTAAAAGATCATAGCGATATTTTTTTCCACACGACAGATAAAGGGACATTTTTATTTTTTGCTCCTAATACAAGGTAAAGCATTTTTATTTAGCCCCACAGCTTCCTCCCACTTACACATGATTGGATAAAGACTAATGTATACTAAAACTGTGAAGAGCTATTTTTAACTAGTGAGAGAGGAAAAAACATACAAGATTCAAAAGTTAGAAACAGATAAATTTTTGCTTCTTAATAAATTGAACAGAACTGTGGCAAGTTTTCATTATACCTTTCTGAAGCATGGCCTCTTTTTCAGCAAAATAAATTCACTTTTTAAAAGCTAAAGGGTATAAAAATAAACTTTGTCGTAATCATAAAAAATAAATGCTAAATGAAGTCAACACTATTCCTTTAGAGTATAGAAATTCCACTATAACAACGACATACCTCTGTGATAACTCCTGCAGCAATAGTAGAACCACTGTAGCGTAACATAAACCTCCCAAGCTCTTTAAAATCTTTATACAACTCTAGAGCAACGGGCCTTTGAGTCTGTAGTTCTATTAAAGCATTCTGGCCTTTAGTCAGGAACCTGAAAGTAAATAAGCACAAAACTATTAGAAATATATGTATGTATAAATGAAAACAAGAACAGTGAGTAAATGGAAAAAAATAAACTCGTAAAGCCAAAAGTATAATGATCAAGCTTAATTTCAAGTGTAAACCAAGGCACCAGACTGAAAACTCATTCACCTGGAGCACACCTTTTAAAAAAGCATCTGATTTTAATTTAAAAGCTTCCAGAGAAGGGCATCCACCACAACATTTAGAAAATTATTTAGGATGTAATTATCCCATTAGCACCTGGTTTTTACATGCAGGAGAAATCAGTCTTGTTTTAAACCCCAATCCTAACACTGAAGATCCAACTCATTATTCTGTGGAAGTCATGACTTTTCTTCTCATCACCCTTCAGTAACAGTCTGAGCCATGCAATTTCTGGAAAATTATTATTCTGATAATGCTGCATATATCAAATAACACCTCTGTCCAAATACAGCTTTAAATAACAAGAGCGACGTTCCCATAGTTTAACTTGTATGGGAAGATTCTTTGTTTTTCTCTGACTGACTGTGTATTAGAAGTTACTTTAGACAGTAACCCATCTCCAGAATTGCACCAAGGTTCCCACACTGTTTAGGAAGAAAAGAGATAATGCACGTCATTCTACTTCTCAGGTGCTCAGCACTCATTAAGTGGGAATACAGTTTTTCGCTTTGAAAAGCACTCTGAAATCTAAACGTGAACCAACTATAACAATGAAAGCATATTTTTATGTCCTTATAAACATATTATTGCTTCTTAATAGAACCTTCTTGCTACCAATATTTTAACTAAAAATCAGCCTATTTCTTGTGTAATCATTAACTATTTAAAACACTTACTTAGGCTTTTTCTTTGTCACTTCACCAGTGCTTTTGTGCAGGACACTCAATAATCTTCTAATAGTAGCAGGTTCACTTACGGTCTGATAGTGTAAAAGCACCTAAAAATATTTTTTCAATTATTAAATATTATAAAATAATCAGAAATCCTAGGTGTTAATACTTGAAAATATCAAGTTTCTTTAAGAGTGATCTTTAAAACAAAATCTTATAAAAATCCTCTCACAGGAGGAGTTACTGTATTCAGGAACTGATTCAATTTATTAAACCTTGTGTTCTCTGCCAATATGACAAAAAGGTCATATACTAGTTCATCATAACTACATTTTTCATTCTTCAGTGTTTTTTTTGTGTCTTGTCATTGCAGTTCTGTAGCATGAACTGATTCCCCACCCCCTTACCCCCAAGGTATCTTATAATCAAGTGCATCATTATAGTCCTATAGGGTAGGTGCTTTCAAAAGAAGAGTCTAGCCTGATTCTATGGTGGAACAACGTGTTCCCCGAAATGTTTAGCTAGGTATCAGAAGTCAGTAAGAATGTGCATGAGCAACCCCAAAACACCTTACATCCTCTTCAAATTGCAGAAAAATCAGTTTCTGCTGGAGGGAGGGAAGCACATATGGACAATAAATGACTCTTTGTATTAGGGGGTGTGGGAAAGAATGTGGAGAGGAAAAGCCCTGAGCAACCTGTAATGAAAGTAAGAATTTTCAAAGAGACTTACAGGGAATCCTTTAGTGATTGGAACCTCAATATTAAAAATGAGAATCCGAGCTCTGAATCGAGTGCAAACTTTAATGGGCTCCTTGGGATCACAAAATACACAGCCAACACTACAAGAAATGAGAACAAAACTTGACATATATATCTTGATTTTAAAATATTAATTGCTTCACTGGAAGGAAAGCAAACAAAGCAAAGACACAAACACTTTAACAGTAGCTTGAAAAAAAAATAATCAGGAACACCTTATTAAAAACTGTAACCTAATTAATTTCTATACAATGGCTATGCTGTTTTGTGGGCATGCATGAAGAGGTCTGTCTAGTTCAATGAACAATTACATCCATTGCTAATCAGTTTCTAAAAATGTCACCATTTCCTGTGTGTAGGTACTTTGAAGAATTAGACTTTCATTCAGAGACTAATTGTTCCAGATCATCAGCATGAAATACTGCCGGGTGCCCAAAACTGCAGTGCTGCTGCCTGTAATTTAACTATTTTGTGGATAAATGAACATCATGATCAGGACTCTCAAAACTTAAGCTCTCCCAGCAGCACTCACTTCCAAAGAGCTTTACTTCTAATAAACTGAGTCACAAGAAGGCTGATGCCTTCGAGCACAAGAAGGCTCGTTAAGGTAGACTAGACAGCTTTTTAAGAGCAGTAAATTTTAACCATCTAAAATGAAAGAAAAATTAATCCCACGCAGATAGTGAGCTGCATGATTAAACCTACATATCAGATGTAATCTATTTTCATCAAAATCAAGAGGACTTAAAACTTGTAGCTCTTCTTGACAAATCTATTACATCTCCAGAAGAAAAATGACATCAAAGAAGTCAATCAAGCCTTCATTCAATAAGTAGATTTTTTTTCCTCCATTTACCAACGAGAATCACACACCATTGTGAAATAGAAAAAAAAAAAAAAGAGAGCACAAATTTGCAAACTATCAAGACAAGGTGTTTTCCAAACAGTAGCTTGGAAGTTTCATGTTTGAAGTCCAACAGGAACGTAAAAAACCTGTACAAATTATGGTTCCAATTATCTAGCCTGAATAACAATTGTCACTTACCTAAAAGTTCAAGGCTTAGCACAAAACCTACAGACTGGAATAGACACAAAATGATTTGCTATGTCTCATTAAATATGTCAGAGGGAAAAAAAAGTTCAACCAAAAGAAAAAGCAGCCGAATGTGTTGAACAAAGTTTAGCACCACCTTTGCTTCTGCAGTTTTGCCTATTGGTATGCAATGACAATTGTTTGGATGTATTTTTTAGAATGATTTATGATTTTATAAGCTCTTCAAAAATCTTTTCTTTCATTTAGTAATACGGATTTATTTAATTCAGCACTTCAGATATCCAAGGAGACGTCTTAAGGAAAAACGCTCTGAAGGTTGCCAGTGTCAGCACGACATACGACAGCTAACAGTATTCTTCTGAGGTTGCCGTTGTACATATAGCAGATGTTTCCAACGTTTGTACATGCAAGCCAGGTGATATGTATCACTTCGGTTTTAAATATCCTGGTAGCCACATCATTCTTCAAGTAAACCGCTGATTGTTAAGTGTAATAGTTATAAAGCTTTTCATTAAAAACAAACCGTTACTTAGACTGAAACTCCGTTTTGCTCACTTGATTTTGATGATATCCATGCCGGTCAAAGTGAGACTAACGTGATCTCCTGCTGCAGCCCAATCAACTGGTTCATCATGCAGTGTGATTCCTGGAAATGAGTAAGAACAGAACCTCACAGTGAAGTACCTAGGTTCTTGGCTACAAACAAACAGCTCTGTTTGGGCCATTTGTGCTTCATCAACCATTACTCATCAATTTTCAGTATGAATGGGTTGAGAGTAAAAGCTTTTTAACTGAGAACACTGAGGAAGCATTTTTTCTTCCTTGGTGAGGACTCGCTATTCTCTCACCCCACCCTGCACAATAACATGGCTTTATTTAAGCCAGAAGAGGGGACCTGGCACTTGTCACACAGCGCAGATGACGCAGTCCTGAAAATGCCGTAGTACTAATATCTCCGTGTCTGCCCCACCCTTCCTTTGAGGCACATGCACACCCTAGACCGCATCTTTCATATACTTTAATGGTACTATGTCAACTTTCATTTACCTTAAGTGGGTTTGCTGACTCTTTCATAAAAAAGCGTAACAGATGCCTTTCGTTCACAACATCGCATCTATTAGAAAGCATCATTAAAAGTCATTTTATTCTGACTTCTATGTATTTTAAACACTTTAAAAGATACCCTGGCTGGTAGGTGAAGATAAAACTAATTGTTCCCGATTAAAAATTCTGAGGTTTTTGGTAGACACCAAGATTGATATTTCTCAGCAAAAAACACTTCATAATTACTGCATACATTTTATAGGATCTAGTTCTATTTCACTACAGACTGTATTTATTTATTTGCAAATGTTTCCAAAACCACTTGTCAAAGCCATGCCAGAAAGCATCATTCAACTACAAGCATGTTAAGTACTGCTTTTTAAACAGCGTTGATAATTATTTCACATATATGCGTCATTCTCACAGAATGATAAATGAAGTTCAGTTTCTTGAAAATGAAAAACTGAGATTCTAATGTGCACACTACATTAATATATTACAATAAATTAAATTCTCTCTTCTTTACAATAAATATAGATAATACATGCTTAATGAACTAACACTCCTTACCTTCACCCATGTTTCAGCCATATGAGAGAGCGGAACGCAAGAAAACCATAGACTTGTACCATTGGGGATTCTCAGACCAACTACGATCCCGCCCCCCCCAAATTTTTCCATGCCACTTCCCCCATTCCCAAAACTGATGGGTGAATATAGCAGTGCAACACCTATTCTCATACACACCACTGTAACGTTCCTGTGCATTGCAAACAACACGCGTACAACAGTATAAACAGGCACACTGAAGAGCTGCTCAGATTAACACTGAGCAAGCTGGTTCTGGAACAGAGCAGAAGAGTGACAACAGCACACTGCTGAATTCAGGCAAATAGTTACCTATTCATTTATTTTAAGGGCTTCATTTTATATTCATTGATCCATGTAGGAAAATCGTAATTTTTTATCCTTCTGTTTGCATATGGAGCAAAAACAGCTTTGCAGCACGAAGACAGAAAGCTAAAACAGGTGAATACTCAGTATCTTGACTTAGCTATTTCTCTTTTCAGAAATCAAATGTATTAAAATTTAAATCCAATTTCGTTCTCTTTTGTTGTTGCTCAGGACAATTATATCCTGTAAGTTTGTATATTAATGGAAGGATTAGTGACAAACTTCATAGAACAAACAGCATAAAATTAATTCTCATGCTTTTCCAGATCTAATTCATAAGATTCATTTCTAAAGGTTGTTCAGTATCTTCACACTTCCTAGCAGCAGTAACACTGCACAGCAAAGCTGAATATTAATGATTCCTGTACTGCATTTATTTATTTATTACAGATATTGCTGGAATTCAGAAGTTTTTAAAGTTTTCTCATAAAACAATGTCAAAATTATAAGGCCATAACATCTGGAATATCTGTTATGGCAAAATAAGGTAAAAAAACATGCAAGATTTTGCATACTCTTCATAGACATATTTATACAGACACAGTCACATCTAAAGAAATTCGTTTTATGCTTTCACATTTTATGTTTGACAGTTAGTATCAGTTTGACAGTCTGTTACCATTTCAGTAACTGCTTCTAGCCCAGTATTGACCTGAAAGTAAACACGCTTCTGAAGACTGTACCTTTTGCAGTGCAAGTTTCATTAGGAGGCATTGCCAGAAGTCGTTCTCCAACTTGAATATAGCCTGCTTCTATTTTTCCAGTCACACAAAATCCTGATCCTTGGTCTGCAATAAACACAGTAATAATTTGAAACAACTTCATAAGGTCAATTTCCCATCACAAGCTAGCCCTTGAGAAATGCATAGATAAGTTTTTAATATAACAAAGGTTTTTTTTCCACTGTAAAGAGTTCAGTACTTGCAAGTTAGCCAGCTGTGCATCATAGTGAAAATGAAACATTAAATTCAAAACCTCTAGATCTTATGTTTTTGAGAACTAAGGGAGAAATATCCTTCGTTAAACAGATGTAGGAACATGAAGAAATATTTTTTAGTTTTTCAATATTAGATTAAGCCCCTTAATTTCTACGGATTTTGTTTAATTCAGGATTTCCTCACTATAAGTCCAGATTTAAAAAAAATACACCATAGTCATAAAAATTCTCATGCATACAGGTGCAACTTCCTATGTCATTTATTCTTTAACTGAGTCAGAATCCTACATGCTCTATCTGCATGTTTCTTTTACTCCTAGAAAATCAAAAAAAAAAAAGATCCTGTCCTATCCTGTCCTATTTAACAGTAGTTGTATCTGTGGATGACTTATGCACTTCTAAGTAAAAGATCTGCGATTTGTTTTTCTTCTCGAATGTCCACATACGTTACCAATATGTTCATTGATCAGCAATTAATCAGTTATTTTTAAAAGGTGTGCTACACATCCACATTTATACATATACACCTTAAGAAATTCCCCATCCATGTAGCATGTTTGTGGGTGTGTTTAAAACGAATCCTCTGCAGTGATTCTGCAGACATTTTCAGTATCAATGCCAAAAGCAAATATATCTTTTGTCAAATATTAGAAGTCAGTGATAAGCAAGCGTCTTAGTTTTTTACTGTCCTATTAATCTTGAGTGTCATACCACCAGCTCTTTCTTTTCCATTTATCGCTATTATTGATTAACATTTCCGTCTATCTAGCTGTAAAAATATTACCAGTATGCCTGTGAGCTAATCTTCCTCTATTCATTCCAGCAAACAAGATGAATGTAGTCAATTTACAAATGACATAGGATGTCAAAAGAACAGAAAACCGAAGAAGTAGATAAAGAAAGAATCCACAGATCATGGTACATGTGCCACCTCCATACAGTACACAGAAGAACCTGAAGCTGGCTCTACAAGCATATGCAGGCAACCAGAATCATGAACTGGTTCCTGGTTCCCAACCATCCCCAAGCACAATCAAGAACCAATTCCTCTGTCACACTACCACCAGCTCTGGCTTGGTAAATCAACGTGTTACTTGAAGCCTTGCCCTCGCACATGCTGATTGCTTCTTGCAGAGTGCCAACTTCCTTCACCTCCCCAAGAGATCAATGCAAGTAAAAAATACATAATGGCTGACAGAGTCAGGGCCTAAAAAAGGCCTGATTTCTACACACCATGGTATTTGGTTGCTGCCAGGACATATATATTGTCCGGGATACTTGGCAATGCTTTCTAAAGTCATGTCAAGTCACATCGTAGACAGCAGTATATAATGAGCTAAGTGGGGATTCAAGGCAAATGAATTTACAGATACTTCTTGGGTCAGGAGATAATTTGCCTGGAGAGAATATTAGGAGAGCTATGGAGGACGGCAGCCAAAACCAGGCCGAGGTAGATGAATTCTGCCCGTGATAACCTTAATTAAAAAAAAAAATATAAAATTTTCCAAACTACAAAGCAAACTCAGCACTCTTGCTTTTTACACACTTCTATGGACCACTTCTCCTGACTATGAACACACACTGGAATAGAGCTGAGAACAACTGTTGCTTCATATAGTGGTACCTGTAGCTACTTCCTCTGGTAGCATCCAAGTTAATTAAGTTTTGAGATCACAACCTAAGAAAAAAAAAAAGTACCTAAAAGGCCACATTTAGTGATGACCCCTTTATCTGTAAATTGAGTTTCTTTCCCAAGCCAATATTTGTTTGCTTACTTTAGCAAAAAAAAAAAAAAAAAGATTTTTCCAGAGAGCAGATTTAATCAAAATTGCTCATTTTGTGAAACTTAACTCAACACAAAAATGATTATTGCAACATAAGAGTTGTGATATTATTTTGAAAGATCTCAATCAACAATCCCAACACAGTTTCCCACAGCTCACAAATACAGTGACAGCTTTAATGACAAAAATAGTGTAACACAATAAGGTAAATTCTCATGTAATGTTTCAGTATTTACCATTATGGGTTCAGTATGCTAAGGAAGCTATCCCAAGGCATGCATAACATGTAGTATTTTCTCAAAGACCCCAATCAGAACATCACGGAAATGATTTTTCCAATTACAATCAGTATTTTGATCTGGTTTGTTTGTACTTCCCCTATAAACACCCTATACATAAAGTCAAATTTCTTTAAAAATACTGATTTCAATAATATTATTTGATTAAATGTATTTACAACATTTCATATCATGCCTGTCTGCCATTTGGTTTGCAACATTTCTCAAGGTACCGGCAGAAAGTTTCTAACAAGATCGGTGCATTTAACTTGGAAAATATCAAGTCTACTATGAAAAACCCTAATTGGTCAAGGCATTCTATTTTCTCCGGACAACGGACATAAAAATAGGTTATACTTAGTTACTGGTTGTCCATATTTATATCAGTGCTAGAGAATAGCTAACAGCCTTCCATTTTTTCCTTGGCTGGGTATAAAGTCTTATTAAACAGCTACAAAAATGAACCTAAAAGGAACAACCTTTTTTTTTTTTTTTTTTTTTTTTTTAAATCTAGGACTGGAGGGTAAAATACCTCAAAGTTGCACCTGCAAAAATTCAGAGAAACATTAGTCTAGTTAAAAAGAAACAGTTTGGGAAAGAAGAACTTCAAAATCTTGTACAAAGAATCACCAACTTATTATATAGCCAATTAGGAAGTTTTTTTTTGTTTGTTTTTTTTAAACACACAAATGTGTTTCTCCTTCAGTGTTACCACCTAAAATTCCAAAAACAACAGTGCTTAAAAAATTACTATTCCTGTTCAAGTCTACTGATAGCCATAAAGCCCCTATTTAAGCCATATTTTTATATCATTTTTCAACTTTTGTGTGTTAAATAATAATGACATGCTGAAAACATTAGAAAAACAACCAACCTTTAAAAACGTCAGCAACACACAATCTAAATGGTTTATCCACTGATCTTTGTGGTGGCTTGAAAGAATCTGCAAAGAAATTGATAAGACCTTTTAGAATTTCTGTATTTAAAGTACTATCTCATAAACATATCACTTAGGATAAATCAATCATATTGCATTCCAAAAACATTTCCCCACATCTTCCCCAAAATATATGTATTTTGGTACACACAGGACTAAGATGTATTTGTTTTTAAATTGTACTCACCAATTTGCTCTAACAAACACTTTCCTGTATACCACTTTGTAAGGTCACTTGACTGACTTCTTGTGACTAGATTTTCACCACCAAGACCACTTGTTGGAATATAAGCCACATCAGATTCCTAATTATGAAAATAAACAGAAGTTATTTACACATTGTTAACAGCATCTTCTAGCAAAAGCAAGGGGTGCATTTTTCAGTATTACATTTCTAAGATACTAAAAGATCAGTTGGCATATTTTCCACTTCCCCTGGAGAAGGCAGATTACTTGGTGGATACATTTCCTCTCTGTTCATCTCGTTCCTGATCACAATGCTCCAGCAAGGAGCTAAGAGATATTTTAAACATGATGACAGCAACATTAACAACTAGAAACTGAGGTTTGGGTAACAAGCTCCAACTCTGTATCTGACAAGCATGCTTCAGTTTGAATTGCTATTTTACACATAATGATTTCAGGGAGGCTGTCATCAGTCTAAATGGTTTGAACTGAAACATGAGAAGTAGAATCAAGAATGGCAAATGGACAAAGCTCTTGTTAGTTCATAATCCACACCAAGACCTGCTCCAATATAAAACCATCTACTGCCATTCATGTAATCCTGAACATTGATTGAGATAAGCGATCCTTGGTCTGTCCTGCTTTGCAGAAAACAATCCCAAGAGACTATGAATGATGTGAATTACCCCAAAGATTCAACAGGCCTAACAAAAATGATGACAGAATGAGCAGTAAAGAACTGACTAACCTTATCCAAGGCTCAGCAAGCACCCTACCAGTAAGAAAAGGAATCTGTTATACTACGTGCACATAGTAACAGCAGGAAAGTGACCCAAAATAACCCAACCATAACAACAGCTCATTCTACTCAAAGGCCTGAACAAAGACCTCAAATTTACATTACCTTAAAGCCAGCTTGTTTAAGAAATTGGCCAAGCTTACTGGTAATTTCCTGAAATCTTTCTTGCTGCCAATTGACCTAAAATAGAAAATAGTTTATGACAATAAAACTAGACTTCTAATGACAACTTAAACAGCAGTTGCATGTCATCAAGTCTGTAGTACCAGTAGGTGTTTTCACACACAGGATCCATGATGCTGTAAATACGAGATTTCCAGGTGGGCTGACAGTTGAATAGGTAAGAGCATATGCATTAACAATTAATGACAGCAATCAACACGCCAACTAACTTGCAAGCCCCTTTAGTTTGATTTGCCCTTAAAGAGCTTTTTTTGTTTGGTTTGTGTTAATATTTACACAAAACAGAACATTCAGATTTGACAATATCATATATGACAGAGTAACAATCTAAAATTCAACTAGTAATATTTAACACACATCACAGGTATATATAAAGTTCTTGGACTTGACCTGAACGACCTCCACAATGCCCTTGCAGATGTCAGTGGCTTAGTAGCTTATAACAAATTTTCACACCTATGAGAGGGAATCTCCCTACTCATTTTAGGGCCTAAACTATCCTTCTTGCGTGCTTTGAAAATATACTCATAAATATGAAGAAAAGCATTGAAAAATCTATACAAAAGAGACTAAGAGCTGAGAATCAAAGAAAGAAAAACAAAATATTATTAGTTTCACAATACTGATCCTTACACTTATGATACACAAGCCTACGTGAAAGTCCTTCAATTAAATGAAAAAATTAAGTAAGTACCTGGTCCATTTTATTGACTGCAACAGCTAGCTGTGTCACTCCAAGAGAACGCACTAATAATCCATGTTCTCGAGTTTGTCCACCTGTCTCAAACCCAGCTTCAAACTCTCCTCTGCTGGCATCCACAACCAAAATAGCTACATCAGCCTAGATCATATATATATATATATATATATATAATAATAATAAAAAAACAAACACACAATTAAAACTGTGTAACAGGTGGTAACAATTCAAGTAAACATGTCAATCAGCAATACTCCACACACAGTGCACTTTACACGGAAGCAATACTGATGCGCTTCAAATGCAATTGAAATAGATAGAATTAAACAATCTCATGCCTACTTTGGTGAGGTGTTACGGCACTATTCATCTCGTGTCATACACCACTACTTTACATTAAACACAAGCCAATACTTCGTGTGGGGAACCTGTCTTCTTCAGAGTACCTTCTGTGCTGCACAGACCTCTACTTAACAAAAGTGGACCATACTCCAGAGGTTTAAGAACATGTAGGAGCACAATGACCAGTTTTCACTGCTGGGTAAGCCCAAAACTCTGCCTGAGTCTGGACACACTCATACTGAGAAGCTGCAGAAGTAACAGATAAATCACCTCAGACAATTGGGACAAGCAGTCTGCTGCATGTTAGATGTCGATATTTCACAATCTACTCAACACGCCAAACTCAGAAGGTAGAAAAGACAAAGTAGCCTATTACATGTTTTATCATCTCTGTTGTGACATTAAAAGCAAATAGGTAACATACAGTCTACGGTGCTATAGAAAAGTCAGCATGTAAGCACAGGTGAAAAAAAAAGAAGGGGATTTTGCTGTCAGTCTAAATGCTGCTATGTAATATGTATGTTTGCTAAAAAAAAAAAACCACCTCATGCTTTGGTAAGTAACAGCCAGTTAGACCATCACCATGCACGAAGCAACAGCAACAGATGTGAATAATAAAGGTATTGCTGTCAAAACAGCTGTACGACAGTCAATTTCACAGGATAGTTGAATTAGACATAATGGAAAGAGAAGAGAAAAAGCCATGCTTTCTCTCTTTCCTTACACAGATAAGCTTGAGGGCACCAGAAGAAGGAACAAAGATAGCATGTTGTCCTAGTCCTGAGTCCTCCTCCTACTGACCTAGATATAAATTCCCCACACCTCATATTATACAGAGAGGCTGTGCATGTGTGAAAACAGTGAAACAGCAAGGGATGATTTTCCCACAGCTCTGAACCTCAGAATTGCATTGTGGTAAACTCCTCCCACAAGAAAAAGGCATCCTGTATTTTCTAAATCATAAAAAAAAAAAAAAGTCCCATACCTAGGGACTTATGTGAATTAACTGTATGCATCAAAAACCAGAGCCTGGCCCTGATAAGGCTGATTTGCATTTAGTTTAACAGAAGTTGGGGATCCACAGTGTAACAGAATTCCCCATGATACAAAGGCACAGGGACATTTCCATATTTGCTTCTTTCCATCCATTTCTTCAGTGCTGAGGCTACTCTAATTGGCACCAGAAACGTGCAGTTTCTGTGATTTCCTCGATAGGCTTCAGAATAGACTGGCCCTTCACAATCCTGAGAGCTGAGGGAACAGAGATAGATATATCAAGTCTTAGTTGGCCAGCCTCATCTTCTGCTGAATTGAAGCAACTGCTGGTGGATCTGCAAGTTGCATCATAACACTTGCTGGCTGTATTACTTTTTTTCAAAAAAGACAGACCAACTTAAATAATTGTAAAGAAAATAATAAGGCTGAGTTGTCATTTTCCACTTCTGAAACTAAAAAGTCTACTTTAATTGTAAAAATCCTGACCTCCCTGCAATGTATACTCCACAATATAGGTTACTACACATACCCTACACCATAATTTGAGAACTTCTGACTACCCTGTGGCCTAACCCTGAGTCACAACATCTGAACTCTTACCCAGGCTTTGCTACAGAGCTAGCACATGGTTTGGGGCAAACCAGTCTTCCTATAGCATAGTCCCTCTCTCTGTTAAACTACAGTAACAGTATATATTCTGACATTTTAAGATAACACTCTCGCTTTTTAGATTGTAATAACAGCATGCACAAAAGCCTCCACATGGTAACTTAGAAAAGAAAATCTGTCACAACACACCAACTTTTCAACTTCAGAGAATTCATTCTACCATTTTAAAAAAGGGTGCCTTTTTAAGTGGGAAAAAAAAAAATCACACATTATGTCATTTACCAATGTGCTATCCTCCCTCATTTCAGTTATTATTACCATAAATTAAATAATTGACCTATATGAGAATATAGGTGCCATACTAAATTCAATGTGTAGTGCCCAATGCTTTTGATTTTACCTACCATTCCCAAAGCAATGTTGGCATGCAGTCCTATTGAAGAATACAGATGCATTGTGTGTGAACTCTGTTCTCTGTGTTATGTTTAGTTATTCCTTACAAAATATATTAAATAGAATAATGCTTTGTTTAACCTAATAAATCTTTTTTTTTTCTTTAAGCTCAAAACCACTAAAAATCTTTACCTACAAAACCAGGTTCAAAGAAATTCTTGAGTAGGCATATGACACATTTGATTTGAATAGTTTTAAAAGCTCAACTGATTTCATCAAACCGCAACTTAGTATTCAAACTACTTCCCTAATAACTCTCCTCCAAATAGGTAGCTTACCAAAAAGAAGTAACTACCTTTAAAGTTAAACAAATATATTAATTCTAAAGTTTAGTAAGCTCACAAAAACCTATAAAAGATATTTTAGCACCATCAACGATTCCATTTTATCTTAGAATTTAAAAGAAGAAGAAAGCCAATTTAAGAAAAAAATGTAATTAACACCATTGGAAAGGGAGTTTTAGACTCTCTCTACCTGGGCAGCTCCTGTGATCATATTTGGAATGAAGTCTTTGTGGCCTGGAGCATCCATCAATGTAATTACTTTAGTCTTTGTCTCAAATTTGGTCATGCCCACATCCATTGTTACTCCCCTTAAACAAAGCATACACATAACACCATTAGCACTGTTTTGAAAGCTTCAGAGATATAAATTAAGCTATGATAAACACAATCATGAAATTATACATGTAACAGCTTTTATTTGATTCAGACTGCACTGAAAATACTGAAAGAAACTTGCTTGCTGGAAAAGACCTCTAGAGCTGTTTTGAGTAACTCTAATCACAAAGAAACAAAAAAATCAAGCAAAAATACCAACTCAGAGACTTTTTCCCATAAAAATGACAATTTATCTTCTGAAGTGAAGTCTGGATCTTAAATGCATAATTAACGGATATTAAAAAAAAATCATAGATGACTGGATGCAAGTTTTAAGGCTCATCACAGTATTTCCACAAACACCACCACCAATAATTAATAAAATACCAATAGTTAATTACATGCCTTAACTGATATCAGGCTACTTCTAAAGACTGTTTAGTTGCCTCTGGATCTTCAAGTAAATAAAATAATTTATAATTTATTAGGATAAATTTGATATTCAATATAATACAAGTCATGTGTGAACCAAAATTTCAGTGCTTAATTTACACTTCTGACACCTCTTTATACAAACAATTTAATATAGATCTTTCCCATACAGCAATAACCATGATGAGAAAAAGCTGGCAGAAATAAACTGGTAAGGCAGCTTTAAATGAACATGGCTACTACAAGCATTTGTACATTGTAGTCCTTCTCTGCACTTCCCAGCACAGAAATATGTGAAGAAATACTCAATTTCTTGTTCACATTTTTGTAATCAAACCAGGATATTATTTTTCTTTTGGTAACACATACTCAGACAAAGCAAAATATTTGCTAGTAAGTATTGTGTAAATATCTTCATGCATTTCGAATATTTCTACCAAAGCATTATTAGCAGATATGCTTTTCTTTCAGAAGAACAATGGTAATTCCCATTAAATATATTTCTACCTTTCTCTTTCTTCCCCAGTTTCATCCAAGACCCATGCATAAGCAAACGAAGCTTTGCCAGCCTTCTTAGATTCCTGTTCGTATTTGTGCATAGTTCTTTTGTTCACATTTCCCAAAAGGTAGAGTAGATGACCCATTAAAGTACTTTTACCTGCATCAACATGTCCTATGGAGGAAAATAAACATTATATCAATTTTTACTAAATTTACAAATTTTAAATGCACAACATGAAAAAAATATGCAAATCACATCCACCAATAATGCTCATGCAATCCATAAGATTTTGACTCACTGACAGCTTACTGAAACAGGTAATTAGCGTGACAGCCATGTACCACATCCAAATCCATACTAAAAAGAATTGTAGGAATGAAATCAAACCGAAGTACATTTTTGTAGTCTGTCAAAACCAAGCTAAGTCAACCTCATAGTCTAGTCAAGGAAGTCTGAATGTGCACCCTCCACATAACAATGGTCAAACAGATGGAATTGAAAACAGTATAAGATTTCTCTTTCCTAAAGAGAGGCTAATTTTGTTTCTTTATCACTTCCAGATTCAATCAACGGAGTTTTTAAATCTCTATGCTTAAAATGTAATTAACTGTATTACCTATTACCACCAAATTTAGTAGTTGCTTTCCTCCTTGTCTCTTCTCCAACTCTGCTTTCACATCTATTTGTGGTTTTGTCTTGCTCGTCTTTTTTACTGGAGTAGGCACGGCATTCTGCTCTTCTGAAACCTGCGCTACTTGGGGTGAAAGAGCAGATTTTGAGACTGCCTCAATTACCCCAGAAGTTATGCTAGCATCTTCATTTAGCAGTCCTTTTTGAGGTGTGTTAGCATGGCCATTTTCTTCAGCAATCATGCTGGGAAAATAAAACAAAGGAACAGTGAATGCAAATGTCAAAGAAGCTGCAGAAATACAGGAGAGAAATGGAGTTCTCCCTACGCTATCACAAAAGCCCCAGACAAATATTATCTGATAAGCAGAAACAAGCCCATTAAGGTGGAAGTGATAAGCAACTGGATGCAAACTACACAGATACCAGCTCTGAACATCTTGCAAGAGACGTACTGTATACAGAAGCAAGATAAGAAATAATCTTGTAATATTCATGAAACTCATATAAACAAAAGCTTCTCACAGACACTTCTTTTGGCACGGAGGGAAATGAGAAACTGCCATAGACATGGTCTTCTCTGAAGTAAGAGCCCAAGTCAGCTTTGAAGCATCCTAAAACAGCTTTCACTTAAATTAAAAGTACTGCAGCTGAATGCAGTGATATTCTACTGAGAGAACACCAGCAATACAAAGAGTAGATACTAAGTGTATCCGAGCTGAAACTTAACAAGCAATGTTTGCATACAGCCATAACAGATATGCCACATATCAACACTGAGAAAACCTGTTTTATGTACAAAACAAGGCATCTAGAACTACAGATATTTGGATTTCTCAACTCACCTTCTCTTCCACCCTGTTCTACCACAAATTACTATACTAACGCTAATACTAAATATCTTGAATGTATTATTCTCCTATTAACTAAGTATCTTGAATACATTATTCTCCTATTATTCTCACACTCTTTCTCTCCCATTTATAAATAAGGTTATTTTCATAATTCACATACGTGTTCTGAGGATATATATGATTTTTTTTTAAGCTGTTATGGCAAAGATGACCACTAAAAGCAAAACCTAAATAACATCCTCAAGACAGCAAAAGCTTTCTTCCTGGCTGACAGAGCTCCATGGTGAGTCATTAATGTATACAGCAAGACAGAAACAGAAGCAGCTACTACAGGCATCAGAACATGTTATGGCAAGCTTCAACACACAAACCACTGGCCATTCCAGTATTTTGAAAGTTTCTCTAAAAATTCTTCTACAAGAAGCCTTCTACAAAAAAAAAAAACTTCCTCCTCTGGAAAACTGGAACCCTTTTCAATGCAGTACCACTGTGGTGCAGGCTACTTTCTATGGAACTGATTCAAGCAGTCTTTCAGACAGCTACCAAAAGGAAACAGAACTGTCTTCATGTCCAGAGTGAATTTTTCACTCTCCGCTTTCCATTTACATACCACAGTTAACTTCACAGTTTTCCTCTTTTCAATTTTTATAACCAAAACTACTTATTTTGGTACCTCAGAATCCCATCTCATAGAATCTTCATTTGATAATACAGACAGAAAGTGAGTAGCAATGTTGCATTGTATCAGCTTTCACAGGAATATTTGCATTGTATTAGTCCCTTTCCATTTCCTGAATCTCAGGAAACAAAAGAGTCCAACCATGTTAGCCTACTGAACAAAGCAGTTCATGAGTTATAATCTAAAACATTAAACCCAGGAAATATTCAGATTGAATGCAAATTTAGCCTCTCTACTACCAGTAACCAATGCTGGTCATTTTATACGGCCTCCCTTTTTTAACTCAGTTTCAGAACCTACCTAAGTATCTGGTACTGTGGCAGAATGATTAATTTTGACATCTTTTTTGTTATGCCCAAACCCAAGTTTTTGCTCTAGATTGTGAGACCCCAAAGCAGAAATGTGAACGCTTGTTTCTTGGCTACAGTTCCACAATCCAAGGTTGGGATCTTGCATCAAGGGTGGACATACAACCACAATTTTCTTAAATTAGCTACACATCAAACTTAATTAGTGCCAGCCATGATGGTTGCAGGGGATGGATAGTACCTGTGCTGCTGCATAGTGGATGCACAATTCTGTTTAAAGTTTATTTGCATAAAGTTACCCCATCAACATTTTCTAAGCCTTTTAAGGGAAAAAAAGTCAATATCAATCTACACCTCTGGTCACACATTCATGACACTTTTGCTTTGACACCCAGAAACTAGTTGTACTGTGCCATCAAGCATAACCTTTGACAAGCTCCCGTATATAACATCGTACATCGACAAGCTGAATGCACTTTATAAGAGGATACAATTAATTTCCTAAATTTCCCAAATCAGTGACTCATCATTGTCTTACATGCAGTTATGGGAAAAAGGCAATTACACATGAGCTATTCCAAGGAAAATAGTCACTAGTTGCTCATGCTTTCTTTTACTGGAAAAAGAAAAGTGCATTTCTATCAGTCTGAACAGAAGTCTCTTTTTTAAATTCCATTAAGTTCACGCTAAAAATCTACTGTGGAATGGCACGACAACTATTTTATCCAATGTTTCTTCACAGACATTTTACTTCATAAAAACTGACTGAAAACAATCAAGTTGATAGAAAGCAATATGCATAGAATTGCAGTGACAGAGCTTTCTACATATTCTAGCAACATATTTAAAAGCACCTACATTATATAGAGCACACTAGACCAGTTTGGCCTGAACCATGTATTAAGAGAACCTAATATATTTAAAATTCAGTTGTGTTAGAAGTCTTCCCAGTTGTGATCGAAGTTTTCCATCAACATTGACTTTTTTTTTTTTTTCAGACAAACTTCACTTCACTGTCAGCATAACATCTATCACTTTCACACTGAAACACTACTGGTTATAGGCAAAAGTCATACTGTAATACAAATATGATATTTTATATCGATATCAATTATTTTTCCTTGAAATTCCAACATT
Source organism: Anser cygnoides (assembly GCF_040182565.1). NCBI lineage: Eukaryota > Metazoa > Chordata > Aves > Anseriformes > Anatidae > Anser > Anser cygnoides. The sequence continues at coordinate 61,442,302 of NC_089875.1, read as the reverse complement.
TTAAGTTCTAGAGAGAAATATCTGTATAAGAAGCAATATCAAAACAGCCTTTGCATTTGCCAGTCCCTTCTCTCCTTTTCAACGTCTGCATTAATTCTAAAACCAAATTTTTAAAAATGAAAAAAATTAAAAGGAAGACATGTAGATGAAACTGCAAATAATGTAACCCAAAACCATGTTTTCCCTATAGCATTCCAAAATACATTAAAGACTGTCACATCAAGACTATTAAAAGATGAAAATGTATTTTGAAAGACAGGTTATCAGCAAGCTTCTAAATTATATTTGTTTAACTAATATTTTTTTTCTAGTCTCAGATGTTCAGATCTTCCTGTAAGTCAAAGCTTAGGTCAGGAAGGATTCCAAAAAAACACAATAGACATTGAATGGCAACACTCAAACTAATTACAGGACCTCAAAGAAACAAGGCCTGATGAAACAACTGTTCTCTCACTAACAAGTACCTTCTGGTGTGACTACCACTGCTAAATACTGTCAAATAGTTTGCATTTGGGTGGTTCAAAGAAAGTGCTAGACATACGAGTAAAATAATGAGTGAAACATGACTCTAGCTGTCATGACATTAGGCCTTGCTACTATTTCAATGGTATAATATTTGAAACTGTTTGTAAACCGCTCCATTTAGACTTCTACAGGTTTCAGATATCACCATGTTCTAGAAACCTGAAAACAACCTGTTCCATGCTAATGCAAGACTCACTGTTTCAGAAGAGAAACATCAGAATGGAGAGAGTGTATGATGTACTTATACACCATCTCATCTTTCTGCTGAGCTGTGTCAGGGAAAAGGAGAGGGAGTTTGTTACCAGGTACCTGAACAGGAAGATGCACAGGTGAAACGTACAATTCACATCTAACAGAAGCACATGCAGTTAGATGCAGGAAAAAAGACTTTGATATGGCAACTAGATAAGTAATTTACTGAAAGCTTGGTAACAACTAACAGAAGATCAGAAAAATGCTAAGGAGCTTCATCTCTAACAGTCTAAGGAATGAATGACACTGAAAATTCTTTTCAGTCTTTCCCATTGAGATTTTTCATAATTAGTTAATTGAAGATTTGTCAAAAGACAGAGCATATAAGAGAGCGCTCTAGTGATACGTTGCTACTGTAGGCAGTTGAGGGTATAAAATAATGGTCAAATGTATTAGCAAACATCTTTGGTAGCCAAGTTCCAGTGTGGTCTGAATTATGTTGAACCACCACATTGGGAATAATTTCTACTTGGAGGAGGAGCAATTCCTAGCCAACTGCTTGCGTCTTTGTATAAGAACTTGTTCAAACTGCCAAGAGCAGATTTGGTTCGCCAACATCCGTGCCTTTCTGCTACACCACTACTAGCTCACTAATGTGGAGCCATTGAACTGATTAACTCTGGACTTCTTTGAAAGGACAGAACAATTAAGCACCTCTACTTACACTGAGCTCATGTACTACAGCAGGCTTGACCACCAGCAATTTAGTCACAGGTGTCAAAAGCACTTACCAAAGCTTTTTGTTAGCAAATCAGAAGACATACAGAAGCCTGGCAAGGACTACTATTTAGTTGAAATTAGAACTGCCAGGCTAGAAACATCCTACGTTGTCTTGCCAAGACAGACAGTAAGGGTAAACTGAGTAAAATATTATGGTTACATTGTTTTCTGGAAACAATAAGAAATACTGAAATACAACATATGCTGTTAAAAGACATGTTAAAAGACTCTAATCCTCATACAACTGTTTACTGAGGTTCACACTACCAGGCATTCAAAGAAGAACCTGAAAGTTTATCTTCTGAAGATTAACTCTGCATAATTTAGGTTTTAAACATTATTTTCAATCTTCTAGTCTGGATGCTTAGTGAATTATTTTTATACAACCGACTCTTTCGGAGTACTTATAGTCATTACAGGAATGTCTACATTTATTTCCCCTTTCAAAATTATTAATTACACAATATTGGTCAGGCTGGTTAAAATAATCACTCCTTTTTGCTCACAACCTTTTCTTGTTTCCTTCTTGATTTAACAAGAAGAAAAAGCCTGGTAATTAGTTTTGCTAGAGCACCCAAAAGGCAGCTTGTCAGAAACGAGCAAACTCCATTTTCCAGAGACAATTCTATTAAGAACACATGGCAAAAGCAATCAATGCTCAAAGCAATTCATGACTTCTAATAATTCGTTTACATAAGAATAAGGGAACCTTCATTAAAATGAGATCATGCCTCATAACAAGATTTAACTATAAAGACTGAGTAGATAGTCAAAGAATGGTTATTTTTGTTAATGCTAGGCCAGTGGTTTTAAAAACATGGTCCAAGAATCATGTTTAAGATCCTGTAACAGGTGACAACAAAAACTAATTCATACATGCTATACAATCACCTTCAATGGTGTCTGCACCAACACCACACAAACATTCAGGAGTGCGAGCAGGGGGCATAAACTGCAAAGGCTGATAAATTACAGGTGTTTTAGAATTTAGATTTTATCAAAACTGCTATCAACACTGTGCTTTTGGTCAGAGAAACAAAACTATGTACTTAGAAATCTGTATTATTACAAACCCTCTGCAGTATACTTATCAATGCATAAGTAACATAAAGAGAGTTTGAAAAGAATTAAAAGAAAGAGCGTCTCAGGCATTAATAAACAAATTCACTGTGTTCCCTGACAACTCATCCTCATGTAAACTGTCAATAATCCAGAAGAAAAAAAACACAACACTGATACTCATGGAATTTGGGCAGGGAGAAATATCATCCCCCCCGTCCCCCTTATTTGTTTCCTCCAACTTTAGAAGTGGATGAATAAAAGCTATAAAGCCATTACAAGCTTGCAACACAACGCTAGTGCTTCATGTAACTTCAATATATTTAGGACAGACTTTATGCATAAACTGGACAGGAGCTAGTCAAATTTCATCTGTTAGGAAAGGAATGAGACAGAGCAAATTACACTGTCCTGGAGCAGAGAAGGAAAAATAAGACATAAGTATGGTCAAGACCTCCTCCCCCAGTTCTTCATGTCAAAGTCCTAGTGACTTGACAGTGCCTCTGACAGCCTGTAATCAATAGACGAAAGGAGGCTGTAACAGTTTCCTTGAAGCATGGGTCTTTAGACATGCAGATAACTTCACAATTTCAACTGGGCTTTCTTTCCTAGTCACTGATTGGTTGTACTCCAAATCTCATTCTCTTCTTTTCCAAACCACTCCATTCCTATTTGTTCTAGCTTAAAACTAAATGCCTGACGTCCCTACAACTTCTACAAGAAAAGAGGTTTCTTCTTACTTAGCAGTACTGCTGAAACAAGTGAAGAGAATTAAACACTTTCATAGTGTCAAGGATTTAAACCAAGAGATTATCAGCAAGTCCTGGAGCGGTTTTGTTTTTTGTTTTGTCACAAAAAAACACTGTCACTACAACGGAAGCGAGCATGATACAAACTATTTCTAGGTCCATAAAGAGAAGTAGAGTGGCTGAGAGCCATGTTAGAAGCAACTATTTTCTGTCAAAGACTGAGTCAACATTAGTATATCCAGGAATTATTCCAGTCTGCAAATGAAAAAGCATTCTTCTCATTTCATCCTTCCCTATGGAGCTTACACACACACACACAAGGTGTGGCAGTCACTAAATAATAAGAGAGATACAAAATTTTGGACTTTATATAAATATCTTAAATAGTCATTATTACAGCTAAAAAAAATGTAATCAATATCACCCCCAGTGATCTTCTGAAGGACTAACTGGCAGATCCTTTTCACTCCCTTTATGACTCCTTTCTTTTTATAAAATTTTACCTAAATCATTGTAATCCACACAAGTCACCATAAAAAACTCCAATTTGTAAGAGGTGTAATAGGAACACAAAAGATGAAGATTCCATTAAGTTAACAGAAATTTAATGATCAAGTCCAGTTGTCACACCTAGAGTCACTAATTAACAGAGATGAGGAGGGAAAACAAACAAACAAACAAACAAAAAAAAAACAAACCAAAAAAAACCCACATTGTGCTCCCTATGTGCATTTCAGATCTCAAATAGCACAGAAAGAACTTTGAAAGTCCCAGGAATTCTTCACTTAGTTTATTGCATCTAAGTAGCTAAGAGACGTCACTGTCATTCAGCAATTGCATTTAGAAGTTTTAAGGAAATAATGACGTCAGTCTTATATCCTTGAATTAAATGCACTGGAGAGACTATGTAGATGCATCATAATGCTTTCCACATAGTTTCACCAAACATGCACAAGATACTGTAAAGTAAAGACCATGCTATCCCTCTTGCTCCCAAAAATGCTTTCCAGATCAGAACTGCAAGCAGTGCAGGCTGAGGTAGGGATGGTGGCAATGCTCATGCTTGCAATTTTTTTTTCCTGAGCATAACTATGGAATTTCTTGCTATAAAGTAGCAAGATTGTGCTCAAAACCAGAATAAGTACAACCAAACAAGAAAAATCCATTAGCCATTGTTAGTTGAAACCATAAGAAGCAGTGGGGCACAAAATGCTACATGCAGTGACGTTTCATAAAATGTATTCCCAATATGCTTAACCTGTCCTTATACATTTATTTAAGCATTGCTGGCTACTGATGTAGATGGACTCTGATCCAGCATGTCTGTTTTCATGCTCTTACAAGAGCATCCCCCCCAGCAGTTCCAAGTTAGGGTAAAATTAGAACTACTACTCAACTACGCTATTTTAGCTAAAGCGTAAGAGGGACTGACTTCTTCTCTATAACAGTTGTACCCCGAACACCTGTTAAAGTTAATAAAAGCTGCAGAGGAAGGCAAAGTTTAGCTATAAGTGATTATTTTCCCCATAAATTATTCTTAAATGTATTACTTCCTTTGAAGAACAAGCATTTGCAGTTAAGATTTATTGATTTCATAATTCCACTTAGAGAACTAAATTTAAAATAAACGAACCCCAAGAAAGTTCAGTATTCTATGAAGCGGATGTTTAAATAATCTGACTAGCTGATATCTCTCTGCACTATTCATAGTGAAAGGATTTGTTAAACTCAAAACGTGAGGTACCATCTTCTGAAAGTAATTGTGAGTCAAACAAGAAGCTGAGATGGTTAGTTCTGGAGAGTGACACTAAAACTGCTGTAAAAATAGAAAAAAAGAAGAAGAAAGCTTGCTACAGGTGCATCAGTCTGAAAGAAGAGCTGCTGATGTACCTTGATGTATGAGGGCTTTGGCTTACCATGGAACTTCAAATCCCATAGACTGTTTCTTTCCAGACACTGTCATTTTGGTAACTTTTGGCACAATTTCAGATTCCATTCTGGCTGACTGGGAATCCCTTGATTTTCCTAGTAATAGACAAAAATAAGTTTGAACTTAATGTTGTGACTAACAGGTGTTAAATATAAAGCTTAACAAGTTACATTTCTTTTCATCAACCCAAAGATACCAGTCTGCGATAATGATGAAGTCTCACACTTCAGTCTTTTACTTTTATCTGTTACATATTTATTCAAATTAATCTACAAACATTTGTATTTATTGTGAAAATCTTATCTGTATCTCCAAGTATCTGCTTGACACCCACACCATTTAAGAGCTTTGCTATTTTGATAGCAGTTCTGCAGAATGCCAGAAGCATTTTATACAATACAAGGATGAAGAAACGCTTTGCAGCTGCTCACTAGCTGATTAAGCTAATTCTTGTTTACAGTTTTTCTTTGCCTTAACACTGGCAAGCCTCAAGGCTACAAGTTTAAACCAAAAAAAAGGCAACACAACACTCGTCTACCTGAAGTACTGCTAACAGCAGCACAAGCTACCAGGCCTTCCCTGAGACCTGTGAACAGAGTTGTCTGCTACCTAGTTACATCAAAGAAGCCAAGAAATACCCAAACTAGCTATATATTTACTATGGGGAAGAGTAGTATACATAAAAATAGCAAACTAGCTCTTTTCTTTCCACGACCCCCTCTTTAATATGTTAAGTAACTCCCTTCTCCCTTTCTTTATGGGAAAATACTTCCAACTTTATACAGTATGAGTGACAATGACTGTATCTTGTGTTCTGAAGGACATTATATACACAGAAAAGCAAAAACAATAACCTGAATTCAGAAATAAACTGAAAGTTTGAAAAAATCTTTACCTATGGATGCATCTGAAAACTGGAAAAATGCTGATACTCTTCAAGTAATACCCTGATTCTGAATACTCACAAACAAGTGAAGACTTATTTTGAAGAACAAGTTAATTTTTATTTATTTATTTATTTAAAGTGTTTTAGATTACTACTGTAAGATGAACTGTTGGAGTCATTTGGTCTTACTCATACAGATGAACTCTTTATTGCACTCTAAAGTATGACAGCTACACCTCTAAAACCTCATGATCATAGGGCTTTGCAGGTTATACATAGTTATGGTCAAGCCTGTTGAAGGTATGTTTCAGGTACAGAAACAGAATACCAGAGACATGTCTACAATATACAGCACACCAAAAAGATCTTGTGCAACTTTTTTTAGTTTATTTAATTTGGTCATCACCTCCTTCATTTATCTTATCTGTTGATACTTATTTTAGTTATATGCTGCCTGGAGATCTCTGGAAGAAGTACTTTGTATGCATATTATTAATAGTTACGTACCAATTATACTAAATAAAGAAAAACAGTAACAAGGAAATAAAGGCAATACCAGAAATGATGGTTAACAACAATTACATATTATAAAACTGCCAAACAAATAATAAAGATTCAGGATAAAAAATTCTCACATTAAAGGACAAGGACTACCAGTTAAACAAAGATTTTGTTTCATATTCAAGCTTCTACACAGGTCACCTTTACCTATTTTTGAATGAGAAGTTACTCACATGAGTTACAGAAAAAAGGGCATTACTTTTGTTGCCAACTTGGTATGTTTTTTTCTTACTTCAATTCTATCAATTTTCAAGTAGACATCACCTTCAACTACCAGTTAAACATGAATGTTTTACAAGTCATTTGAAAGCTGAATTACAGTTAATTCTCAGAAAATACCATGTTTGAAGTCTGGCTGCTAGGAATTAAAAATTGCAAAAAACATAATGAACATGAAATTAGATTAGTTGAAAGAAAACAAGATAATTGTTATCATGTACCTTGCATATAACTTGCAATCTATTTGCAAAATTTGCTACATTTGATCCAAAATCAAAAGTCATTGGATATAAAAAATACATCTTCTCTTATAAATTCAGAAATTAAGCTTTGATCTGTACAACTGTTGGGGTGTTTGAGACTGATCCAAAGTTAAATGTACAAGGAGATGAAATAGATTTAATGAATCTAGAATTTGACTTCTATTTCAGCAGTACTATACTACTCACCCTCTAGATAAAATCTAGAAGACCAGACAACTCATTAAAACTGCATCACTGAGACAGCATAATTCTGTCATAAGACAACGTAATTCTTCAGTTTGCAGTGAGCATTTTAAATTATGAACCCTCAAGAAATATTTTGTGAATTGATAATTTTGTGAATGTCAATGAAGTGATGCTGTTAGGAGAGAAGGTTCCATATGTGAAACACTTAACATCGCTACGAAAACAGGGTTGAGCAGAAACAACTGAAGACTAGAACACACAATGCGACAAATGAAATCACAAAAATCTAAAACTAGAGAAAAAGGAATAAAACCAGAGGAAAAAAATAGGCAACACTAAAAGGTATTACAAAGAGCAAGAAGAAGTAAAATAATTGTCCACTGGCAGCACAAACAGTTTGTTGCTGTCTAAAGAAGAAAAAAACACTTATATCAGTATAGGTGGACTGAAGAAGCAAACCAGGATCGCGTAACAAGGGCAAACCAAACCATAGAAGATAACTGTGGAAAGGTTGCACTCAAACAGATGCAACAACCATGTTGCAAACAGAAATCATTAGTAATACTACTGACAGAAGCATCAAATATCATTTTTTGACTCCAGTGTTTTTATAACCAAGTACAATAAAATCAAACAGTTCATTTGAGATAAGGACCAACCCTGTTTTTTGTACTGCAGGTGCCATTAAAGATTAATAATTATGGGCTTCAGTACGAAGGACAGAAGCCCAGGAAAGGAGTATACTTTACTATCTAATCTATAGGGCACTGGAGAAAACTGCATGATAAATGCTTATCTGCTTTAGCAGACAAAGCAAAAACTATTCAACACTTAACAGATCAAAAGCAAATCCTTAAATTGCACCTTGGAACTAAAAGGAAGTCAATGCACAATGCTGATACAATTCTTAAGAGAAACACTTCTGAATAAGCAAGCAGAGTATCCAATAGCAACTAAGGTCTGCTACAACCCTGGAAAAAGTATAGGGGTGGTAATCCCAATCTGATTAGGAAAAGAGCAGCTGCAAGAAAATCGGCCTCTGAGGGGAAAGGATATAAACTTGTCTAGAAAGTCTTGATAAACATTCTTCATGCCCTGTGCAATTTGCACCTTCCTAAGTGCAAACGTAAGCAACTAAATGTCAATGTTTCCTACACAAAGAGTGCGTAAGAAATGGAGAGATACTGACTTTTGCATCTTTAATAAACTCCTAAAGAATCCCCAATACCTCCTTGCTATGCTTCACTTCAGTTTTACAAAAAGCAAAAATTAGAGTGAATCATTCATAAATTACAAAAATATAAAGGCTTGTTGGTATGATCGTTACCACAATTCAAAATGATTAAAAAACAAAACTTCCAGTCTATTTTAATATTTTAAGCAAAGTAGTTTTCAGACAGATACTTGCTGTTGAAGACTACATTGACATCACTGCACCTGTATACTGTAGCTACGAGTCAAAACAGTAACACAAAGCAGAATATGCATTGATGTACTTTGCCTCACTGTCAAATGAGGATGAGCTTAATACAAAAGGTAACAGAAAGACCTCCGCTGAAGTTACTCCAGTATAACTATGGCAGTGTGTGACAACTTAACAATGACCATCTTTCTTCTCTTTGCTTCTCCCTTTCCTGTGGCTGCTCTGTGGTCTTCCAACTGAAGATCCTTCTGATTTGGTCAAAAAATTTTTCTAGTGGCACCTTCTGCAACTTCAAACTAAAAGTGACAACTATTGCGACTGCAATTAAAAGTACAACCCTGAAATCTGATGGCAAAATACAGTATTTGCAGTCTGAAAAACAGGAGGCAGATACATATATATAGGAACCAAGTGAAACATCAGAACAGCCCTTAAAAACAAAAATAGTGTCTCTGGGTGTTCATGGTAGAAAAGCAAAAGCGCATGGATAAAGTCAACCATCTTCCTTTACCATAAGCAACTCCCCAAATTTTGGGCTTCCTTTGTAAAAAAAAATAGTTGTAAGGATTACCTGTAAAAGATTTAAACAAACAAACCAACAGATTATTTCAGCTTCTTTATCACATATAATGGGCTTGAGAAGTTTTTTTCAGTTGTTTGTTTACTTACATTGAAAGTAACAGGAAGGTAAAAACTGGTCTTTAACTCTGTTGGGGGTATGGAGGAGTTATTTTTCAGTACATAGAACAGTCGATTATTGGTCTACTCTGTTCCCAGGTAAATTAGAGATGCAGAAAAACACCACAAGTCTGCTAAACGGCTGCCATCTCATGTAAGAAATGTTGATGCTGAGTGAAGTGGGGAGCAAAAAGTGTTTACACTGGTAAATTTGGAGAAATGAACACTAGTATGGGGTGTCTAAATCCACGCTGTCTTAGTCCAGATGACAATGAAACAATGTCATCATTTTCAACTCCTAAGCACAAGGGACTGGTCCTCACAACTTGGTTTCCCCTCATTAAATTATATAACGGCACTGAAACTCTAAACTCAACTTTATCATTACACAGAGAAGCCTTCTTATGATAAAATAAACTAGAATTTTCATTATGTCTGAATAAAACAAAACAAAAACACACACACACACAAAAGGAATAAAATACCACGGTGTTAGGCATGCCTGAAGCCCATGCCTTCTCAGATGCCAACTCCTTTAAACAAATACAGGTCTACTCACCCATCCGCAGTTAATACTTTGCACTTTTAATTTTGCTTCGGTTTGTTGTTTACGGGTTTTTAAAACTTTATTTCAGCAATTCTGTTTCAGTACCTTTCTTAACAGCTGCATTACTACAACTAGAAGAGTACTAAAGCACCAAGGGACAGGAACCTCTGAACCTAGCTTTACCAGGGAAAAGGGACAGTCCACCAAAAGAAAGTACATATACCAAGCAACTAAAGGCAGCACTGGCAAAGGAGAGCACCACCAAAGGAGTTACGTATTAACTAATTGTGGCCAGATCACAGTTTTTCTTTAAAGCTTTAAGCCATTTATATACTTTACATACTGATATTTTTTACTTGGTGCATATTAATTCTTCCGCTTTCAAAGGTGTTGTGAGCATTTAAAGAAAGAAGTTGCATACAATTTCTATTTTGAATGTGGCTCGGGAGCCTAGATGCTACTGACACTTAATATACAGAATTCATTACCTTAAGTAGGCCCTCCCTTGGTCATGTATTTTTAAATGGTGCTCAAAAATGTTACATTTATATGTAGGTCATTGTGAAAATGAAATTTGTTTATTCACGTAATAAATGCAGCATCCATGCAATCTTTATCTTTTACTCACAGCCTGCATTTTTTAATCTCAAGTAACAAGGTTTCAAACAAGAATGTCCACTCAGGTTTTTGTATGCTTTTTTTTTTTTGCCTAATGAAATTACTGGAACTATTATTTCTGATAGACACCTCTGTGTTGAAAACTAAGTGCCCCCCCTGAGCTGAACACTGTATGTTCCTAACAATCCCAATAAATTTATATTCATTTTTGCGACACAGAAATATGTATTCCAATACTACAGATAATCCAATCTTCATCCTTCTGTGCAGCACCAACCCACTGCTGGAATCGGAAAATGATTTTTCTGTATGAAGTTAGTTTTAAACATTTTTTCTAGCATTACATATAGTAAAATATGTATTCAACTCCAGTATTCATCCTCAAACTAGAAATTCTGCTTTGCAAAACTTCCCAATAAATTGCATTAAGCTGTGTTTCCACTCTAAATAAACCACACACAGTAATACAAGCAAAAAAAAAAAAAATAATAAAGGTGTGGGAAGGGGTTAGGTACTGTGTAAACCAGCAGTACCATGGAAAAATATACATGTAACCATGCCTTCTGATCTACAAGACACGGTTTGCATCCCTTGCTCTGCTACAGACTTTCTATATAACCACAACCAAGTCACTTAAACCTTTGTCAACTGATTATACAGCAACATCCACCAACAGCATAAAAGAGAAAAGGCAAGGCACTAGTTTTGCGCTCTATACTACCATGTCATGAGCTTGTTCCAAGTGTTTCATGACTCACTGATTAAAAAAAATATATATTTTTTTTTTTGCACGTCTTACTGGCAGTACAACTGTTGAGTATTCATTAGCAATAAAAGTACAGACAAGACACAGTCCTGTCTGAAAAACAGATTTAATAACAGAGGCCTATATCACAATAATTCCCTTCCTATATGCTATGTTACTATTTAAAACTAACTTTAAGGTCCTACAATTGCAAAAAATATTCCAAATATGGATTATGAGACAATAGATGAAGAGATGCCAGCCTCATCACATATAATCTCATGCTCAGAAGCATCTATCATCTATTTGCCCACATGTATGTGAGTTTATATTAATATTTAATACACACGTCCATTACCGTAGTCATCTTTTTTCAAAATACTGACCATAACATAACCCAGTTAACATGCTTCATATTGTTTCTATCCATATACAACATAAAACTCAACAGCTCCTAGCCTTTAATTTTACTTAAAAACAGTGTATTTTTCTCCCTTCAAATTTCACAGCACACAGGGAAAAGAGTAATATGAGGAAATCTAAAAAATTGTCAAGTTAGAGACATGCACAGTACTGAAAGTCGTTTTTTTTTGTATAATCCAACTGAATTATTTAAAAACATCAAAAGTTCTATTAAATGCTCTAGAACACAGGGGAATCTATCAGCACAGTTTAGTTAAGTTTGCCCCAGAGCACAATGGATCTTCAGTGGTGGTGGTGCACAGTTTCAATATTATCAGTATGTCACAGCACTGGGAATAGCACCAGAAGTCCAGGACTCTCAGCCACGTCCCAACACCACTACATAACACAACCACCAAACGTAAAACACCCCAGATTTACAGTTTGCTAATATACTGCCTCCATAGAATTTGCCATGCACTCATCCCTATAGCCCAATATTTAAGTTCCTTAAATCCCTATAGCCCAATATTTAAGTTTCTTCTCATGCAACATTTTGGTGGGTAAAGTTCAACATGCAGAAATCCTTTCTTATGCAAATATATAAGCAATAAAGGATAAAACAGAAAGAAAAAAAAAAATGATTTAGGAAAGTCTCTCCTACTCTTCTGTAATCCCAGAAACTTTAGCACTCACAGAAACACCCTGCATAACAAAGAAATGCCAATTAGCTCTAATAAAAATGTCACTTGTGAAAAATTCAAAATAAAATGTTACTCTCCTATATTTAAACTATACCAGCTCAAAGTACTGATTTTATGAAAAGGTATGAGATTATACTATTATAAACTGCAATGTACAACAGATGGTACTGTTGATGTAGTAAGTGATGCATCCATCACTTACAAAAGTAATAAAAGTCTATAAAAATAAAAGGCAATATGCTAAATTGTCCCCCCAATACTGATTCACAGCCATTCTAAAGATCTTACTTGAAAACAATTCCCCAAACAAGAACACTTAGTTTTTTCTTTTTAAAAGAAAGGTTATTTCCTAATAGAAACCACAGTCAGGGGTTTTCCAGGTAACTTTGTCTTGTTGTTGTAACTATTACCTTCTCTGCAAAGTTTCAGATGGTGAATATAACTTTTTTCATGAAACTGGGAGCAGGTATTTTCACTGAAAAATTGTGAAAATAAAAATGCTTACTTACACCTGACTACAAGAATTTTTTGTTTTGGTTTTAAGGTTTGATACAGCACGGGGTTAGAGGAGATGCTCAGAAGTATCATAAAATAGCCTGCTGTGTCTCCAACACTGGCTAATTCTCTGCAGGCCCCACAACACACAACCGCCACAATTTACTACCCCATGACTCAAGATGCAGGAACATCTTGCTTCACTACAACCTACTACAACAACTGGATGTGCAGCGGGCACAGTCAGAAAGGCTGGCAGCTTCACCTGTTAAGAGTTAGCTGGCACTTGTCATTGTTCAGGCTTTGCTTTCAATGCTCACAACTTTTGGCTAGTTGAACTCTTTTGTCCAAAAAAACCTCATTTGCTCAAGTGAAGTGCCTGCCTGAGGCTGATTTTTTTTTTGTTTTGTTTTTTTTTTGTTTTGTTTTTTTTTTTGGCCTTAGAAAACAGTTTGCCCATGCACATATGGCCTAAATTTAACAACTAAATCAGACAAATACTTCAACATTAAATATATAACTGCTCTGGCTATTTTTGGCCAGGCTGGACTAAGTCCTGCCACCTGAGAGCAAATCCAACCTCTCCTGTGTTCCCTGGGGTTTCCTACCGCATCAGTAAACCAAAGGCATGAACCTGCCTAGGGTAATCATAAAAAAGTAAACCCAACTAGAGGGCACGAGAAGAAGCCAATGGAAGTGAGCACTGGCAAGCAGAAAGACAAGCATATTATCAAGGATTACAAGAATGAAAATCAATAACGCAAAGCAGATGAGAGCTGAAAAAAAAATGACAATATTAATGACTTAACCTGTGGAAAAAACGTGTTTAAGGAAAAAGCAAGAGGACACATACTGAGGGACAGATCACATACAGAAGCTAAGCATGAACAAAGGAAGAAGAAGAGGATCAACACTGAAAAGCAATACAAGCTATGGGCAGAAAAAAGTGAATGTGGGGAAAAAAAATCAAGGTCAATGACTGGAAAACAGATAGGGAGAGTGGGGATGGCTAGCTACAGAGACTGGAAAGATGAAGTGTAAAAAATGGAAATGCAATGAAAAACTCAAAGTGACATGAGTATTTAAGGCAGAAATAAGAATCAAATGAAAAACTTTGACCATGACTAAATAAATTTGAGAATGAGAAAGTGAGAAAGATGCATGCACTGAAATTAGATCAAGTTGAAGTGGATGGGGCAGACAGTGTTATAACTAGGCAACAATACATTTTCTTCCATCTGGAACATAGGCAAAATTGCTGGAGTCCCACCATTCCCTTGCCACTGACACTTACTCTCCAACTGAATACAAATGATGCAGAAATAGCAGTCAGTTACTGATACATTCCCTAGTTCTTCTTACCAGAAATAAATACCTTCCAATGCAACTTTTTAGCAATCGGGACTTCTAATTGTATGTTTTTGAGTACTCAAATATTACAAAATGATTATTACCAATTAAAGCTATTTTTTTCTCTGATCCTTTATTACAATGAGTCCTTTGACTTCATTTAATGAGTTGGGAATATTTTCTTTTCCCTCACTTAATACTCCAATCCCATCTTTCTACTGCTTCCCAGTAGCCGATCCCTCCTCTAAAACACCAAATTGTTCATTTTTTCATGTTTCTTTTGTACCCATTGCTGCTGTACCTGCAAGTTCCACAAGAAACTTATTTTCACCACTTTAGTGCATTTTTTTTAAATCACACTGTCTTTACCCAACATGAGAAAGCAATTTGGAATACCTGATGTCCCAGAAAAAACTGATGTCTCTGAGAATGGTGTAGTATATTTTACATAGAAAATTTCTCACAACTGTAAACATTCAGTACCTTAACAAATTAAACTCTTCTCTCCCAATTTCTGGATGCTTAATATGGCATTCTAACCAGCATCCACCTCAAATAAGTGATGTTTAAAGTTATATACTTCAGCAACGGAACCCATAGTTGAGCTCTATATACAGGTCATTGGTATAGTCTTTCCACAGACACGGATAATTAGTCTGGTTTACATTCACAGTTTATATACTAGAGGAAAGAAAGGCACTATCACTGGAGTAAAACTCTCATTTCAAGATTTCCAGTTTCATTAAGCCATCACACCTCCGGAGTAAAAGGAACAGAGGTCTATGGTACAGAAAGGCAGACCTGGGGGGCAGGGGGGGAGCGTCAGTCATCTTCTAGAGATTACACGAGTATCAGCTACCTCCTTTTGATGTTTCTGACACATAAACATTTGAAGGTCCAATACAAATTCACAACTGTCAAAACAGTGACTTTCTCGTCTGTCAAGTTCTTGATGATAATGTCCCCGAGGTATTTCTCATGCCTATTGCTTCTAGTTAAATGGACTAAAATCCAATCTTCATGTAATCGTAACACAGTACAACTCATCCTGTAACTACCGAAACCTTATTTGTGGGAGGTGTATTTCTTTGCACTACTCTCTAGCAATGCCAATAATGTTCCTCCTCAATCTGCAATCAAAGTTACAATTTGCTGTAAAAATATTTTGTGTTAGACATTGACAGTTGTTCTGTACCACGCATCTTTACTCTCCCCCACAGACACAACATTAAGTCGTTGGTGGTGTTCTCTAATTCAACGATTTTTTCTTAAATGACTGTGATTTGTCTTTCACAGATTTAGAAGAAGCTCAGTCCAGTATTTCTGAAGTGCAACTTCCTACCATAAATGGTCATGTAAAGAGCAGAGTCAGCACATTGTGCAGGATAACCCTAAAAAGATATATCCATTGCTGCTCACTTAATTGAACAGAATACACACAGCCCATGCAAATTAACAGAATTTCTGTTAAAAGCTTGACCCAAAATGAGTAAGTAAAACTGAAAGTACAATATGTACATTCTATTACAATTAGAATTCAATTTCCAAAACTAACAGACTGTAATTTCAGGTTTAATTCTTAACAAATATTATAATGCCAGAGGATGGTGCTATTTGCCTGCACATCCTCGAGGTAATTCAGAAACATCACACCTTTTACACACACACTGACTACATCTACACAAGTACGTTCCCACTGATTGTATTACAGGAATGCAAGTCATCTTACAAGAGAAAGCTTTCCCAACCCACAACTTTCATTTATGCACCAAAATATCCTCAGCAAGAAATTAAAATCCTCAGCAAGAAGTTAAAAATATGGAAAATAATATA
Organism: Anser cygnoides; assembly: GCF_040182565.1. NCBI lineage: Eukaryota > Metazoa > Chordata > Aves > Anseriformes > Anatidae > Anser > Anser cygnoides. Next base: position 61,426,157 of record NC_089875.1, on the reverse strand, counting down.
AAAGAAAACTATACTGGCAAACTGATAGCACACAAAAAGTGGCATCATGTTATAAATGTTCAGCTCTTCCACAACTATTCCATACTTTTTCCAGAAACTTAATGATGTATCTTTTTAAAGTTGCAGAAGAAAAAAATGTATTTAGTAGTCCTGCACAATTCAGCATGTTGAAGCTGCAAGTATTTTCAGCTTGAGTTCCAGACTGTCAACTTTTAGTGCAGTGAGAACTTCCAAGGTAAGATTAGCTAAAACCTTATTTAATTTCGGCTCTCTGAATCCGCAACTCTCCCACTCTGCTGGTGACATTACAACCACACTAGACCCTGTCTGGGTCAGAGACATGACCTATATGTGAAAATTAATCAATGCTTTCTTAAAAGTCAGGCAAATTTACTTGTGTGTATATATATATACACACACACATATATATATATTAAAATAAATAAACTTTACACATTCACTTTTCTATTCTTCTGCAAAGTCAGCTCTGTATAAGAAAAATACATTTACTGGTGCCACTCTGTGGTTTAAGGGATCACAGTAGAGATTGCAATGTCATAGCACAGGGCACATTAACATTACTTCAGAGTGAAAGATGTGTGGCTTCAAAGGACCAAAAGAATAACTTAATCATATAGTCAAGAATTCATCAGCTACTAAAAAAAAAAAAAGCAGTTTAGCAACATAAGACATTATTTAAAAAATGTTCAACAGATTAAGTACAGTTAAAAAAATAAAGATATGGTCAAGCAGTACATCAATTATTGAAAACTATATATACATACAAATATACAGAGCCTACAGCAAACTGAAACATGCATTTAATCACACTAGTAGGAATTGCATGATTACAAGGGAGACACTCACTGAAATTCTGCATTTCTGCTTGCAAGGTTATGCTAATTCAATAGTATATCCTCAGAAACGCCCCCTTCTGGTTTGTTTTTTCTTTTAAATGGCAAAAGATGGACGTTCTCTACTTACCCATTTTACAAAAAGTCAGCAACAGACTACAATTTTGAAAGTTTTACCTATAACAAAGATGAAAGGAAATGACAGTATTCATTACAATTTCATTAAAGGTAAAGCTAGAGATGGTAGGAATGGTGTTTGCCAACAGAAATGGGAATAAAAAGGTCATCCCCTAATCATACAGCTGATGGAATGATGCAAAAGATTCCTCACGGCTGATGATCTCAAACCACAAAAGAACTTCCCGTCCGTAATTGATAAGCCCCCAATTATGAAAGAACAAGGATAGAGTAGAAGTACTTCAGATATATTTTACAGGGTTTTACAAAACACCATAGCTCAAAGGTGGAACCGTAACTTGAAAATCCTGCCTCTTTTGCAATTCCAACTACTCTCTTAATATCCAAAACCTAAGAAGATACTGGAAATGTATAACCTTGTAAAAAGTTAAATGATATATTGAATGATCTCAAAAAGTTGTGTGTCTGTTTAATACACACATTTAAAAGTCACTTATAAATAAAGCAATTATTTTGAAGAGTAAAATGTTAAGCAGGTTCAATTTTTTTTTTAATCATTCTTAATGTAACAAAGAATAACTGTTAAGAAAGGACAAGTGGGAAACAAAAGACATTAAAAATGCATTGTTCTCCTTTGCACATGCAAATTAGGTGAAGTTAAACATTTCACACAAAATCTGTTCAAATGAAATTTGCTGAGTGAACATACACCTTTTATAGTACTTGTTTTACTAGGACTAAATTTAATGAAGCAAAACACACGCTTATCAAAACCAAGCGAAGTAATTACAAGGTGTTGCTTTTTCTTTTTCAATCCCAGAGGCTGATATTGATCAAGTATCTACTCTTCCACTCCTTTACTATCTGATGATTTTAGATTACAGGGGGAGGGAGGGTTATGCCATTACTCCTCAACTAAAAGATATTCATTTAAGTAGCTTTAAAAAAAAAATTACTGCAGCATCACATTTCTTCTATAGAAATTTCAGAAACAATACTTAATTTTTAACAGATTTTCTTATATACAATTTGACATAGAATAATTAAAAAGAAATTAGAATTTAAAATGTTTTCTATTTAGATGGGACAGTTTAAGTACTCTTAGAAGACATTCAACATCAATTAAACCTTTAAGGGTCCTTTCAAACCAAACTATCTACCAGTTTGCAGTAGGACATCCAAATCAATGGGGGATAAGAAGATGTTATTTCGTATGTTGACAGCTCTCCACTGGACAAGCCTTTAACTGGTCATAATTATACTAGCAAATCAGCATTTTTATTCTATCTTACTACTACAATTCAAAGCTCAAGACTTATGATATAACTAGTTACATCACCTCTAGGAGCTCTCTGGTGGTACATTTTCCAGATACTCCTGTGCTGTATAGGACCTTTTTTTTTTTTTTTTTTAAACTTACCTCCTAAACCCTAGCAACTTTTTTTTTTTCCAAATGACAGAAAAGTAAAATCTCAGTTTTGTCCTCAGTGCTACACAGATTAAAGTTCAATAGATCAACATCAACTGTCTAACAAAGAAATATAAACTGTCTAACAAAGAAATACAGACATTACTAAACACATTCCTAAAGAAGGACAACCACATTCTCCACGCATGGATTGAGAAGCAAGCGATTAGATAAAGCAGTCTGAAACTACTGAGGCATACTTTACTGCCAAGTTATTTTCTTCCAGTTACTGTTATTTTTTCTGTTGTCTCATCTGTCAGATCAACGGGCTTCAGCATCTGCTTTTGCCATTTCCTTTAATTCTAATTTAAGACACCCTGCTCATTTCCAAAATAAACATAATTGGTTTGCCACTCTGCTATCTTGCCCTGTTCATGAGTACGTTTAAATCATAGAATCATTCAGGTTGGAAAAGACCTCTAAGATCATCTGGTCTAACCTTAGGAAGGGAAAAAGGAAAATGGCAGAGGTAGCAATGGCTATTAAAAATACAAAGCGTATTGAAAAAGAAAAGCTTTACTGTTCTTTGTTATTTAAATGTATTAGTGGCAACACATTTACAGACAAAGGATCTTTGAAACCTAGGTGTGAAACTGCTAAAGATCTCTGAATCTAATTTGCAAAACAAACACAAGCTCCATCAGTGCAGTAGGCTAACCAACATACTGAATTCATCTGCAGTCAATTATTATATAAACATCTATTAGTACAACTTTAGAGACAAATCTTAAGCTATCCAAAAAGTTACAAAGGCAGTTTTCCTGGACCACCACTACGCACCATGTTGTTTGTCCAAACATGTTGCAAAAACAGATCATACACAAGACATTATTCCATAGGGAACACATTATGTATGCTGCCAGTAACAGCGGATATTATTAGGAATTTAGTGAACCTAACATAAATCAGATGATTAAATTGACAGTAGGGCTTTCACTAACTGATATAATATCCAAGTATTTGGCAATAATTGTATTTATCAGGGAAACTGTTGCAAGAAGCAGAGACCCTGGTCATGCTAAGGTAAGAAGGTACAAGTAAGCAAGGCAAAAGGTAAGCTACTTATATATATATATATATATATACACACACACAGTAACATACACGTCTAAGAAGCAAAAGATATGTTAAAAAAACACTGTTTTGCGTTAAAATTTAGGAAAAGTTTATAAAAATTGCCCTACTCCTTGGCATAATTAATTCATTTGTTTACATTAACTTTTCCCCTTATAAGTGTTTTACGTTATCTACATTACCTATCTATATTACATTTGCATTACTTATGTACATTATTCCTCTGATAACTCCTCCTAACTGTTCCACAGTTTCCTATGAACTCTTCTGCCCCAAGTCAAAGATCAGGATTCCAGAGTTATCAAAGATGAATTGATTAATTAAGTCGAGAAAAAATAGAGACTGAATGTTACCATACTCTGAACAAGGGAGACCCATTATGTGGAAAAAACACCCTGCATATAAGAGTGACACGAAACAGAGCATTGGAGGCTCCATTCTTCATTGCTATAACTATTCAGAAACCCAAGCCGATTTATAAAAAGCTGTGTATCTGAGTCTAGAAGAAAACCTGAATATAGTACAACACAATATATAGTTTCAAATAAATTCTGTAAGCTTTATCAGATGCAGATGAATACCGGGAAGAGGAAAGTTCACTTGCCAGTCTGAAGAAGTGCATTTCACTCTACCTGGACTTCAGAGAGGAACCTGTGTGGACTGAAGTTCATTTTTTCAATGTTTTCTTCTTCTTCCATGTTGCAGTGAAAGCGGAGTTAAAACACTTCACACTTACAGTAGTAACTGCGTGCATACAGATAGCAACCACAGCCTCACAATATTTCTTAGCATATGTATATTGCCAGAAAAATAGCGTTAAAATCATACAATTCAAATCACATTTTTGCCTTGAAAAATGTTTCCAAGAAATCTTCAATTTCTCTTTTTTTTTTTTTTTAAACTTACACATTCAGTAGCACTTCGCGTATACTCAGTTTCACCATCTTGCCTAGTTGACAAGCAAAGTTAGTCATTTTCCTGTTTACGTAGGTCAGCAACAGGGAAAAGGAAAACTTTAAAAATAGGAAAATGTGATTCTAAAACCACAAAAAGGGGTTAACAAGGACTCAAACAAGGAGTACCCAAAATAACTTCAACTCATATTCTGGAATTAATTAGATATAAAATTTCCATTTAATATGAGTTTTTAAATGCAGTAAAAATATGGAAGAACTGAAGCAACAACAAGTTACAGTCTCTGTCAACTGGGCATCACATGTTCTGCACACACAGGTATCTTTTATATTAAAGTTACCAACAACCCTACTTTTCCAAGCTTATGGCTTTTTCAGCATAAATTTCTACCAGAGATTCTGACTGCAAATTTTAAATGTCACGGGTACGGAGGGAAGAACCTGGGACTGAAAGCATTTGTAACTGTCTACTCTGAACACTGAAATGTGTCAGGCATCATGAAAGAATCATGGTATCATGAAAGTATACACAAGGAAGGTGATTAAAAAGGGGTAATATTTTAACACCCAAGGACAAAACAGTTTGGGTAAAACCAGAGGCACACAAGTAGTGAGTGGGCAGAATTTCTGTTGATGCCATAATACGGCAGAGTTTGACTAACAAGTTTTGTAACAATACTGAACCACATATAATAAGCAAATCTATGATACTGCAGAAACACATCCAGAAGACAGTACAGAGATACAGCAGGTATTGATAACGTAAATTTTACAGGGAAGAAACAATAGCTTTTGCAGGGAAAGATATCTAGAGTAAAACATACATTGTAAAGCAATGTTGTATTTTATGCTTGTATTTTAACATCTTTGCAGGATTTTTTTTTGCCCTTTAATTTCATTTCTGAATTTTTACATGTGCTTCCTATTAGAATTCAAGCTCCTTTTTGTTGGTAACTGATTATATTTTAAACTGCTTCTTTTATTCCGACAATTTTGGATTTGATACACTAATACTTCTAATGTTTAGGTTAACTACTTTATAGAGCTGAAATGTATTGTTGTACAACTGTGAAATACCACTGTCTAAGTCTTGTCAACACCCTTGTTTTGAGCACTCAAATGCAAACTTCAGGCAAGTTACAACTTCTAAATTGATAATACAACAGCAGTACAGCAGCAATCATTTATCCCTAGAATTGCTAAATGATACATGCTGCAAAGAGTGGGTTGTCTCTAAAGAACAGTATTCTACCTCAGAAAACAGAGGGATAAAATATAAATAATCTAATTAAGCTGCTTTTAAATGAATAGATCCTTAAAGCAAGTGTCCCTGAATTTTGTTTCCTGCTGTGGGGTAAGTGTTGGTTAGGAATGGTAAAGCTGAACACTCACTATTATTGAAGAACACTAGCTGTCAATTCAATTAATTAGAAAAAAAAATAATTCTCACAGACAATACAAAAATCTGATCAATGACCTGATAAAAATGTATAAAATAATAAATTAGTCCTTGTATGAGATGTATCTTAATTTCAGAAAGACTATTTCCTTAAGTTATGTTTTCAAAGACGAGTATGTATTTACCATATAGTTTTCATATGAGTTGTACATAATTCTACAACCATTTTTCAGAACTTCGGAATCCTATAATGAAAACAACTTTTTATTTCTTTTCTAACTTTTTACATCTTTTAACCATTATAGTATTAATTCCATTAATTCCTCACACCAGCCTGCCTCATATTCTAATGATTCTGATTATTCAGAATGCTCATGCTGAACCAGCATTAGACTGACTGGTGTTCTCAGCACCGTATTTATCCAAATATGACAGTCCAATGCTATATAAACCAAGTATTTAGAACCTTGACATATTAATAATGGACATTCAATACTGTCTGTAAGTGTCTAAAGTTGTTTAATAAACACTTGGTCCACCCAGAATAAAAAGAAATACAAGGAAAGAAGGAACTTTAACTTACTGCGCCCATTGCTATATTGACTTTCCAACGATCTTCTTAAGAAGAAAACTGCCCTTCAACACTAACAAGGAATTTACAGATACATAGTTCTCACATGTTAACAGAGAAAATTCACGTATATGACAAATTGTTATGTATATGACAAAAAAATGTTTTACTAAAATAGGAAGTGAAGAGTGCATTACCTTGCAGACTTTCAATTAACAAGATTTTTAAAAACTGTGATTCCAACCATACCTTTCTTGCAACCCAGCAATCACATCTGAGATTTTTGTACATTTTTCACTTTACCTTCTAGAGACACCGAAAAAAGAAAATGGTGGTTGATCTTTACCATAATCTGAAAGGACTGATAATAGAAGGCCACTGTAAGAACAAGTAGAGCTACTGTTTCCCCAGGATCTCTGGTCCTTCTGAAATCCCAAATTTCTGAAAAGGATACAACCATTTTTAGTCTAAGCTCTCTTAGTTTCCAACCAAAATACCCAACTTTTATACATGATGTAGTCAATTGTGAAAATGATCAACTCTGCATTGGTGTATACTTTGTCTGAAAAAGGTAAACCATGCTAGTGTTAAAGGACCATAAAAGAAAACTCAGAAAACGCCTGGAGTGTCACTTTTTCCAGTGTAGGTGTACAATATATACAAGGAGAAGCTCAAAGAGGTATCTCAAAGGATTTTAAAAAGCTTTTCATTGCTGATGACACATTTTTCCCTGAAATAAGCCACTTCCTTTCTAAAACCCACACAGTACCTTATGTCAAGATTCAGTAACTTCTCTTAAAGTCTGTGTATACATTTTTCTTACCTAAAACACGGAAGTCTTAAATTCTCATTACTTTCCATGATTTAAGATCTATCATCAGTCATGTCAGATTTCAAACATTTCCACTCGGTAAAGAACATATTCTCCTTGTGACAGACTGAATACATGCAGTACCTGAGTATTACTAAGTACAACAGACTTAGCAAGCATTTGAGAACTGCTATTAGTGAATAATTAGCAAAGCCAATAGAAGTTGGGGGAAAAAAATTCTTCTGAGCCACATGGGCATAGCCAACTGATTTTCATGCATGACAAGTGGAAGTAAAACCTCAGGGTTTCTTCTTGGCTAGTGAAAATATATTGGACATTAAACTTCAGAATGTTTTTTTCCTCCAAGATTTATTTGGAATTGTCCCTAAAAATAAAATTGAAAAATATCAGTTCATGAGTTTTTTCAGTAAGATCTCCAACTTCACCTGCCCATAACAACACAGCAGAAGTGACCAAAGTTACCTGTTAATATCAATGTCCAACTGATATTCTGGCTATAAAGCCAGAAGACAAGTATTTGTCCTTGGACTGAGAAACCCTCATCATTATGGATCAAAACCAAACTTTGCTGCGTTCAACTGACTGAAAAGAAAAAGCTAATTACATTAAGTCACACTGTGGTAGCATTCGTGGTTTTTTTTCTAATCATTTTTTTTTTGATGTAAAGCAAAAGTGAAGGAAGATATTTATACAGGAGAGGCGAAGAAAGAATTCTAGAAAATTGAAAGATAAACAATGTTAACAAAATGCAAGCTAAGCATCTAGTTGTTTTGCTTGTGGGCTGTATTCTTGAAACTGCCTAGACCATCTTCATAACTACGTCAATAATCTGAATACCTGCACTATTAATAAAAATCATAAATCAGCAATAAATGCCAGTGAAGAAATACACACTTCTTTGTTAACAGCCACAAAGCAGTACAGCCCAGTATTTAGAAAACTAGACTTGAGCTTGAGACCTGCATTCTATTCCTAGATTATCTAGCACATCATGAGTAAGGCTTTTCAACTTCCGGTGCCTTACTTTCAATTTTGCCTCTTTACTGCAAAACTTGTTTCTTGTCAAGCATTTATACATATAGCCCTATAAAGGCCCCTGCTAGTCTTGAGAAACAACCATAATACAAAATAGCTGGTGCCCCCAAAGAGTTCAACTATGACAATGCCTTCCTTAAAAAAAAAAAAGAAAAAAAGACTATATTCCTTGCTACCTACCACCTATCAAACTAACCATACTCAGTTCACAGTATTTTTTATTTCCTGCAAGGATGGCACATTTATAGAGATCTGACCTCCTTCTTGCTCATGCATCACTAAAACCAAAAATCTTAGTGTCATAAAGTGGTTAACAATTCCGTTAACAGTGCCTGAAATGGAATAGAATCTAGCTCACTCACCAGTATCTGTATTTGTTCTGAAATACTAACATGGGTAAAAAGAAATGAAAACGTAGTTTAGCCAGAAAAAGCAAACAGAAATTAAACAAATAAGCACAGAATGCAGATCCTTTTGACTAAGAAGGTACCATTTTTACATAAACATTTTTGAGAAATTTGAACTTTGCAGCTTCTCTGACTATAGTGAGAGCAAACATACTGCAACAGCGCACTTCAAGTTGGAATCTCTGAACATCACTAAGCAGTCACTGCTCGGAAAAAAGCAGACACCTGAGCAATGCTATGTATGTGAAGAACATCACTACCTAAAACAAACAAACAAACAAACAAAACTAAGATTTCACTCTGATTTTATAGATGCAAAGAGACTCAAGATAGCCAATTGAAATATGAAGATAAGGTCCATCTTCATCTGCTATTGACGTGATAAATGAATACCTCACTAGTAAAAAAAAAAAAAACAACCTTCTCTAGAGCACCCGTATTCTCATTATACACAATTTGCACTGTGTCTTCATAAATCTGTAATTTTTAGCAAGTTGTTCATGAAGCATGAACTCTCTTTTAAAATCTATTATTTTAATCTCTGAAGCCCACAACCACTTTACAAGTTCTGGTCATCTCCCATTCATTTTATTAACAGAACGTTGTATTTTATTAACAGAACGTTGTAGAGGGCAATGAGTTGCTTCCTAAAGGAATCTTACCAACACTAAATATCCAAATCTATTAATTGATCAAACCACAGACATGCCTCTAAAGTCAGAGACTATTGTTTCTAGCAGGCCATTTTTAAGTATGCAATATAATGTTTCCACAAACCAGATAACATACTTCTGTAACCACACAGACACCAGAAACTTAAGGACCATTTCATAAGAATCATTCATTTCCCAAAATCACCTTAATTCACAAATTGTAATTAGCTTTAACTGTTGGTTATTTTAAAAAAAAAAAAAAGTACTTCAAAAGACAAGTCTACACAAAGGAGCAATTACTCAATTGCTGTAGAGTACGGCAGTACTAAAATTCAGACCCATTCTCATTAAATCATCCCATTATATCCAGTGATTGAGGAAGCACAAGAGAGCTGCTGAAAAGTAAATAAATCGCCAGTGGCTTTGATTGTTGTTTCATCCATGTTTTCTACTAGAGAATAAACACACACATTCCAGAAAAACAAACAAAAAAACCTTTTCTCTTACATCCCCATGGAAAAATCCTGTAATGTCAAAAACATTAGCACACAGAAGTATAGATAATTTGGAGTAATGACATTTCCTCATCATCTAAACAGAAGATCGAACATTGTGAATTGAACATAAAATCCACTTAAGAGTTTATCAGCTGCCTGTATTTCAGAAAAAAAAAGGACGTTATCAATTAAAAATTACCTCAATTCTCAAAGAAACAAAACCAGATAAGCAACCACTTTCAATAGTTAGTGAATTATGAGATGAAATTTTGCTTTTTTTTCCCTTCCCAACCCCAACTCATAATCAACATTTAATATAAAAAATGTTTAAACAATAACTTTGCAAAACTGAACACTGAAGATTTCAGAGACACAGAAGACTGTATTTGACTAGTGCCCTTGTAAAAGGTACTGTAATTAACTACCTATACTCCATAAAAACAATTCATACCCTATCTTCATACAATTTCGCATAGCTATTCATTTTTGCAGCAGTAGTAGTTGCTCTGAAACTTTTTGCTTACGTTTTGAGTTTCAGAAATTCTTGATTTCTGAAAAATGTATTTGAATTACATGATCAGAGTAAAAAAGTCAGAACACAAAATTACACAGACTAACTCTCTGTACCAGCTAGTCTCTTCGAAATATTATTGTACAACAGTTCCAGAAATTCAAGTACCTGGCTGCTTCTGAAGTTTAAGATCCTGAGAATTGTCTGAACAATTCAAGGAGAAATTACTCATATAGCTATTTCTGAATAACAAATAAAAGCTAGATATGTGAAGTTTTAACGTCATGGTTTTAAAATCTGAATTTTATGCTTCTAACATCCTATCCTTTGAAAAAAACATCATTTTCTGTTGTGATTAAAAATAATCTATAACTATATTAAAATCACCGTCCAAAGCGTACAATGCAGCAATCATTTCTGATATCCCAGCAGGCACTGTTATTTTCCTACTCTTCTCGTATTTTATTTTGACTTTCAATTTGCCCAGATTTTCCAAAACAAGTTCAGATAGAAATCAAAATCAATTTACCCTAACTTTCCAAAACAAGTTCAGCTAGAAAAAGAAACTTAAAAGAGAAAAATGGAAGATGTATTCAGAAAGGTTGTTTTTTTTATTCAGCTGTAGTAGCTTGACTTTCTACTATAACAAAGAGCTAGTATTAGATAGCTTTTTAGAGCTTTTTTTCTTTCTTTCACTGATATCCTTTCCTTTCTAAGACCCTGATAAGGTTTGAAAATGCTATTAAGATGATCTAAGTAACTTCAAAAACCCATTTGTAACCAAAAGCCAACTGGAGCCCCAATACAGTATCTGAAGATGCACTACCATATACCAGTTTTTGCCTTACTTTCTCCAGAAGAATCCTCCATGAAAAGAATAATGCTGTGCAAACCTAGATAAGAATTACAGTCTGTTTCCACAACAGAAAAACTCATTATAGAACATTAAATTACAACTCCATTTCTAGTAGGTAGAAGAACAAGAAATTGTAATTAAGTCAGTACTTCAGAACATAGATTTTATTTAAGCACATAAAGCAATATCCAAAAGGCAAATTTATATAAAAAAATATTCAGCAGCCACTTAATTAAAAAATATGTACAAAATAAATTTAATGTACACAATACCTTAAGAGTATACAGTCCAACACCAGCAGGATTAGGTCTATGTAGCTTAAATATTATCTTTTGCATGTCTGTATTTGTCAACATAGACACAAGTATTTTACAATGTAAATACATGAATTCCAAAACAAATACTACAGCTAACTCATATTAGACAAAAACACATACTAGCTGTAAAACAGGGGGAAAATATATATATACACAAATCAATAAAATAAGCTTATTATTTTAAAGCATAAAACAGATAGACTGACAACTAAATCTAATGTTCATTAGGCAGACACTTCAGTGCAAAGACGGAGCAGAGCTCTTATGCAAAAATACCATATACGATAATATCATGCAGTATTGTAATCCTAGGACAATTTAAACTGTCACTGATAAAACAAACCTGGTTCTCATTATGGAAAATTTCAGGGAAATTAATGAATAACTAAGGAAATTATTAAAATACCTTTTTCATTTGAACAACATATTACCTTTGGTTTGAAAAAAAAATAAAATTTTGCAAACATTGAAATAAATCTCTGCTGAAAATTCACTGGAATTCAGGTTTATCCATCACATAGCTTTGCAGTGCTCAGCCTGCAGGTTTGTACTAATTTGAGGCTCATTTCAGGATTCAGTATTACAAACTGAAGAAAAAAAATCCCTCCCCCCTCCTTATACACTGAACAGCATGTACTGCTTCTTCAACATCACTGACAACACAGATACATGCAAATGAAAAAATATTTATATATGAAAAGCTAGCTACCAAACAAGATCCAAAGTTGTTTACTAAGGTATCAATCCCATAGTAAGACCTCCTATAAACACATAACGCTGATGCCCTTTAGCTTCACTCACTTGTTCAAAGTCTAATCTACATGAAACCCATGCCACTGATTTCCAAGTACTACACATTGCTACCTACTACTTGTACATACAACCCAAATGAACCCATGTAACGTACATCTTGGTACATATCCAGTATTTTGCTCTGAAGTTATTACAAATGCTAAGAAGTCTGAGGCAAAGAACAGCAGTCAAGGGAATGAGAAAACAGACCAACAACAATGAAAAGTTCAAAAAGAACAAGAGAAAAGATTTAGAAGGAAAAAATAAAATTAAAAATGCATGTTATTAGAAAACTCTACCTACAAAAATGTTAATTAGAGCCCAAATAGTATTTGGAACATAAGAAAGCAAAAACATCTCATTGTATAGCCAGACATGCCTACATCAAGCTTTGGACTAATATTTTACTTTTAAAAAATATAATTTTCCTACTAGAAAAACATGAACCATTTTGGAAAATTTGAACTTTAATTATTAAACTTCTCCAAGTAAGCCATTTTGCCCCAGCAGGAAAAATACATTTCAACTTTATAGCAGTATGAAGTTAATAGCTGGACTAACTCCAGATAAACAGATTGCTAAAAAGTATTTAAGGCTGTTCAAAAATCAGAATTTGCTGTTAAGACTAACAAATGAAGCAAATAGTGTATATGTACAATCTGTAGCAGCCAGACCTCTACAACAGATCTTGAACAGGCACGTGACACTAACCAAGAAGGCTCCAGAAACTCTTTGGATGTTAGTTTATGGAGAAAAGGAGATCCTCAACAAAAAGGTGAAGAAAGCATATCAAGTCTGTTCCTGCTGATGAACTTATGAGAACATAGTATGTATGCTGGATTGTATTACTTACACTTCAATGCTTTAAGGCACTTGAACTAAGTACAGATACAGACAGCTCCATTTAACATGTAACCTAGAACATAAACACTGCAGCACTGCTATTAGATAAAACTTTTATTAGTAAGGATAAGAAATATCAATTTTATTCAAGAGGTCAGAGGTCAAACTGTCCTAAAAGTCAACATAACATAGTCAACATAGTCCTAAAAGACAACAGCTAGCATTACCAGATGAACGATCAAAATATACAGAACGTGAAATCTGTACCTGAGAGCACTGGAACGTATTTGTTTTGATTTAGAAAGAAAATTATAGTGCAACCTGAAGTCAAGAATAAGCCTCAGTTTTTGCATTCTTTTTGATACAACATGCTGAATGAAAACTAGACTTAAAATAGATTAAAATTTTATCTCCTGTTCCATACTAGCTGCCGAGTTTAGTAGGGATAAATGTATGGCAATAGAGTATACAAATGTATTTTATTTCTTTTTTTAGTTGCAGCAGTACCCTTATTGCACATATTGCTGATCAGGATCTAAAACACTGACATTGACATTGGAAGTATATTAAAAGAATTAATGTATACTAATAGAAAAATTGATACATACATGCAGTTACTAATTTGACTAACAAGGGCATCGGAATATGGTAACCAGCTAAAAAATTAAGTCCAAAATGTCCTGATTCTAATCTTCAGTGTAAAGCTTTAAAATAACAGTGATGGGTGCCAACAGTAGAAAAGAACACATGTTCACTAATATGGGAGTTTTCTTCAAAACATGCAAGAGGCAGATACAAACAGCACCTATGTTTTGCCCAAAATGTTTTTTTTTTCCATTAAGCAAAGACTCCATGCTAAATTTGAAAGGAGAATTGTTATTCCAATACTTTTTCTGAAATACTTGAGAATAAACTGTAGAATCTACTAAAACTTCTTATGAAACACATGCCAGGTATTTATCTACAAAAAAACTCACATTTTGACAGCTGGTTGGAGAGTGGAAAGAGTGGGGAACGCAATTCTAACTTTGTTAACTTGCTCCCCAACAAATTTGGTCCTATCAAAAACTATACATGTCCTATTACAACCATTAATCAAAACCTGAGGTTAGTGACGTTTTTAAAAACTGAAGGTATTTCTGTTGTAATATTTTAAGTACAATAAAGACAGAAGAGAATAGCGACATTGAGTGGAAATAAATCAGTAACGAGTGGTAGTTCAGTAACATACCTTAGGAGAATATTTAGCTTTAAGAATATTCAATAGAACAGTTGTAATATAAACTGAGGTTCCCACTTCCCAAACTATACACCACATAGCAAAACTAAATTGTTTACAAAAATACTTCAGTGTTCTTCCCAACTATATACACACACACCCCTAGAGGGGTGTTTCAAGAAGTCTAAGAGTGTTTACAGAATTTTGTACATGAATTATCTATATACTAAAGTTCAAGACTTCATAAAAGTTAAAAATGTTAAATTGTCAGTGAAAATTAGGCAAAAATAAAAATATTCAGTGCAACACCTTAAAAGTTCACATACAGATTTGTTACCAATCTAGTAGTGAGAATTACCGTGTCAATTAAAAAGTTTAAAAATTCAATTCTGGATTATAAATAGGTCCTATTTTTTTTTCCAATATACCAAGATATAAACATCAATTATTTCACTTTTCTTTGCACTACTGTCTTGTAAATGCTTTTTGTTGTTTAGCTTTCACAATATCATCAGGAGATGCTGATTTGAAGTCAAACGGTGTTATGGCTGTTATAGGAGCAATTTCCTTGGGTTTTACATCTTGTACTTGTCTACTGTATAGGAAAGCTTTGTGGATACCAGTTGTGTGTCGCTTATATCCTTTTGGAGGATAACGAAGACATAAGGTTAAAGCAAAAGCTGAAGGTCTTGCACACAGAGCCTTCACCCATGAAAGAGACAAGTCCTGCCTCTTAGAAGTAAGCCCTCTTTTGATCTTTTTATTCGTTTTAGCAAAACCAGAACTTTTTCCCTGCTTTACTTTTAAATGTTTTGTTTCAGGAATTAAGATATTTGACTGTCCTATTACATTTTGTTCTGCAGATGCATCTGCATTTTTTAAAAGGACACTTAAATCAATGTTTGTTCTTTTAGAGGGCCTCAAATCAGTTACACTGAGCATGGAGACGTCCTTTTTTTCTTGAGTATTATCTACTTCAATAGCCTCTGCTATTAAATCAGAGAGTGATAAGTTCTCGACTTCCTTTAGTGGAGAAACTGTAGAGAGGGCTAGCGAAGACAAAGATCCTGTTAACTCTGGCATCCCACCTGAAGTCTGTGCTTGACTTACTAGTTGTGATAATGATGATGCTCCCAAACTCCTATCTGTGAGACTGGCTGTTGACTGGGTATAAAGATCAGCCAAAGAGTAACAGTGGCTTGCACCACTTTCCTGGTGCTCCTGAAGTAAGTCAGCCAATGATGTACTTCCAGACCTTAACACCGGCAAAGCAGCCATCTGTGAAGAGGGGCTTTCTTGTTTTCTACTTTGTGCAAGTGAAGAAAAATTTTCAAGTTCATTCTTTCTATCTGCAGTATTACTGACTTCATTATCAAGAGCCAATTTTCCTAAAGCACTTGATATACAAGGAGGACTATAAAAATTTGCATTACTATTACTATCAGAAACATTTAAGGAAACAAGAGGAATGCTGTCTTGAAGACTCAGAGAATCAGAAGCCACATTCTGCGTCAGCAAGGATTTTAAGTCCTGTGTCTCCTTGCTTTTGAACTTCTTAAAGGAAGAATTTCCAGATGGGTTACTTCCTATGCTAAAGCAAACATCTTCACTGTCAGGAATCAAACTTATTACATTAGCACTTTCTGGTAGTTGATTCTCTGCCTGATTATTCACAGGCTCACAAAGTGATCCTTTATACAAATCATCACTGAAAGGAGACAGAACAAGTGATGAGGATTTCGATCCTTTCTTTTCAGATGAAGGTACGCTGGATTTTTTAACATTAAGTAGCATTTTGTCATTTGCAACTAAGGAGTAACAAGCTGAACCAGCTTTGGCTGTCAAGTTTCCAAGCCCAGGTTTGCTGGTGTTGTCAGCAACATTTTCTACTGCACAAGAGAAACTGTCTTTATTAATAAATATTTCTGGACAACAAAGTAAGTCTCCTTACCTTACAATAGCCAATAATTTTCAGATGGAAGTGCAGTCACAACGAAACATCCATTTATTTTTTTTTTAAGTAGACAGCAGCAACAAAAATCAAGAAGAAACATGAAAAGGCATTTAATTACTAAGTGTTACTCACATATATCCACTGTTCTACAATTAAATTATGGTTATCTACTGAAATACTTAAGAAACTTTACAAATCAGCAAAGAAATGCCAGCAAAGGTTATGAAGATTTAAAGCATAAACAAAACCACAAGAGTTACTATTAAAACATTACCAAAAAAAAAAAAAAAAAGAGGCATTTGGGATGGGAGATATCAGCTCACCAAACAAATACTAAGTACAACTTAGGAAATGTATTCACACAATTAAGTCTTATATTAGAATACAGAAATTTACTGTGAAATGCAGATGGTTGCTTACAGTCAGAATTTAAGCCGAGACTAAGGTTTTGACTTCCAACTCAAGAAAAGCTACTGCTTCCTTTAAATGCTTTTTAGAACACAGAAATAGAAGTTGGTGTTTTTAAAACTTCCAATAAATTACTAATGCAACAATAATCACCTTCACAGCTTGTGAAGCCAAAATTAAATTGTACATAGAAATGAATCATCTTGAATCCAAACAATTAAATAGTAGTATACCTTTTGTCGTCTTTCCTACAATCATAGCATCCTCATTGTGGGTCTTCACATTTTGCTTACTGCCTTGGGAAAGCACAAGATCCAAGGCCTTCTGTACATCAAATTTACTATCCAGTACTGCTTGCACCATTGTTTGCTCTGGTACAGACTCTGCCAAAACTTCTCTCATTTGATCAAGGCATGAATTAAGACGGGCTATAAAAGACAAATAACTGTTATAAACTGGCACAAAATAAAGTCTTAATAGAGCAGCCTACAAACACCATGCATCTGATTTCTTACCATGATAAATTTTACCCAAAAACCCTGGAGAATATTTGACTCATTTCAACTATTGCTACAAGGAACATATTACTGACTACTATATATTCATTAAAGTCTCATCATTGAAAAATCTTAATGTACAATTGACTGCAGAGAAGAAATACAAATAATCACCTTAAATGGGATTCTGCATTGACTTACTAAATGACTTTGAATAACTTTAACAGCACACTTTAAGTGTTTACAGGTGCTATAATTTAGATCTAAAATAAAACAGCATTTTTGGGACCCTCAGGCCCTAACAAAAAATAAATAAATACTAGCATCCCTGGATCAACATGTCAGCTCTTTGAAATTACCTGCAACCTTTACCTTTCTTAAAACTGTAAAACATCTTTTGGATCATAAAATCCCATTTTATCTGCACCGTATTTCTATGTAGGAATACAGAAATACGGTACAGATAAAATGAAATTTTATGAAAAAATGTCATAGAACGTAAAGGGAAATTAAAACAGAACTTAAATAATCAAATCTTAAAGTGAAAAAATATATAGAAGCTATTTTCAATTTTCAGAATTTGAGCATAGCTCACAGTGAAAGAAAGTATACAACTTGGTAAGCAAACTTTCTTAAGTTAAAGTAGACAGTAAAATTGCCAACTAAAATAAACCTTATTATGTCTTGACTTTCCACACAACTGGAGACTGAATATTCATGAGGCTGCCATTCACTGGAAGTAGTGTTCTTATCAGATACAAACACAACAGAAGAAAATCTTGAAAATCATGAATGTCTTCTGCCAGTTCGGATTTCAGGAAGACGACTAAACAACAGGAAGAAAACTGCCCGTTCTTTATTTGAACACCTCCTCAAAGATGGGGAGGATTAAAGAACTCTACTGAACAAATCCAACACCACAGAACTCCAGCTTCCACGAGGTTACTTAAATCAGCTGCCTTGATCCATAACGCAAACAGCAAGTCTATGCTTCCCTGCATTTGCTCTTCAAAACAAGTACGGGCAGAGCCCTGGACAATGTGTTTGCTGGCCATTTTGCAGGTCCTGAGGGAACTTGCGGATTATAGTTCCTAAGCTGCTATCCGTCATATTTGAGAAGTTGTGGCAGTCCGGTGAAGTTCCCTCTGACTGGAAGAGGGAAAACAGAACCCCCATTTTAAAAAAGGGAAAACAGGAAGACCCAGAGAACTGCAGACCAGTCAGTTTCACCTTTGTGCCTGGTAAGATCATGGAGCAGATCCTCCTGGAAACTATCATAAGGCACGTGGAAAATAACGAGGTGACTGGTGACAGCCAGCATGGCTTCACTAAGGGCAGACCATGCCTGACAGGTTTGGTGACCTTCTACGACATGGTTACAGCACTGGTGAATAGGGAAAGAGCAACTAACATCATCTACCTGGACTTGTGAAAAGCATTTGACGCTGTCCCCTATGACATCCTTGTCCCTAAATTGGAGAGACATGGACTTGACAGATGAACCACTCGGTGGGTAAAGAATCAGCTGGATGGTTGCACTCAAAGAGTTGCGGTCAACAGCTCAATGTCCAGGCGGAGACTGGTAACAAGTGGTGTTCCTCAGGGGTCACTGCTGGAACCAGTGCTGTTTAACATCGGTAACATGTACAATGGGATTGAGTGTACCCTCAGCAAGTTTGCTGATGACACCAAGTTGCACGCTGGAAGCATGGGATGCCATCCAGAGGGACCGGAACAGGCTTGAGAGATGGGCCTTTGTAAACCTCATGAAGTTCAACAATGCTCAACATGAGCTAGCAAAGTGCACTTGCAGCCCAGAAAGCCAACCAAACCCTGGGCTACATCAAAAGAAGCGTGGCCAGCAGGGTGAGGAAAGTGATTCTCCCCCCCTCCTCTGGTCTCAAAAACCCAGTCTACTGTGTTGTCTAGACTACCTTTATCCACAGACTGACTGACTGTTTTTTAAGTTACCCTACGCAGCATTAATTCCTGCTGCAAAAACGTGTTTATTACACCCCAATTTAACAGATTTACCCATATGTCTGCATATTATCATAGGTTTTACCAATTTACTTGATACTGAATCTAGATTTGTCTATTGTTACAGAATTTTCTGCAAGTTCTGTTTTAAATAACAAATTTCATTCATACGTTTTATTGTCTGTTCATTCACCGATACACTTTACCTTGTGCTTATTAACATCATAAAAATAATCCTGAATATTCCCAAAAAATTAAGAACTAAATTAGCTATTAATACTTAGGAAAGAGACTTGTGAATCTTTTTTTCACAAAACATTTAATTAAGCTAACAGCTAGCAGGTTTAAAAAACAAAAGCAAGTATTTTTTCCCACATCAATCAGCGTGGAACTTTGCTTGGAACCTGGAGCTCACAGCTGCAGGACTGAATGGAAACCAAGGTCCAGTGGGTTCAAAACAATATTAGATAAGACTGGAGAGGATACAGGAATCTAGAGACACTGTTTCAAGGAAATGCATGATTTAGAAAATCTCTCAAATACTCCTAACTGCAATAATTTGGAATGTAATAGAAGCAAGAGACTATTCTATAAATACTCTGTTTTTTATACTCTCCCCTAGTCATCCATTTTTAAAGTCAAAATATTGAGCTAGATGTCTGAAACAGTACAGCTGTTCTTATGTTTGAATTTCATATCAAATCTCATCATTTCCAATTATAAACTAAGACCATATTTCAGTGTATGCAAGCAAGTTACAAGCAGCACACAAAAGGTAGTTACAAATTTGAAGAACCACCACCAATGCTATTGTTCATGAAGTGTGCTGCTCTAACACCAGCTTACAAAATAATGCTATTCTAGTACCAGATTACAAAATAGTGAACGCGAGTCTTTCATGTAATAAACACTGACCTAGGATTATTTTAGTTAGTCTTTAAGTCATAACAGAGATTCATCTGAGAACTATTATTTTTCTATAATTACCTCTATCAACTTCATCCAACTGATGATTGGATGCAAAATAACCAGCAGTATCTTCTGTACCTTCGTAGCCATATTCTTCTTCTAATGGCTCAGCACATGTTGCTGGTTTGTCTCGTCTTGAGTAGATAAACTGAGCGGCTATATTAGGTTAAAAAAAAAAAAAGTAAAAAAACACAAGTATTAAAACAATTCAACTATTTCTTCCTTCAAAAACAAAACCTATCTACAAGAAAAAAAGTTAGGATGCTGACCAGTTTTCACCCAAGTGAAAAGACAGGCTGGACAATACCCTTGTATCTGTCTATGTAACGCAATTATTCTACAAAGTTCAGTACACAAATAGAAAAATATATTCCAGGTATGAAAAACTATTTTTCATACTGAAAAGGCCATACCTATGGCCTAATGTCTTCATAACCTTACTCCACTTTTTTTTTTTTCCTTTTTAACTCAGTGCCAGCAAAAAAAAATAGCATGAAAATAAATGCTGCTTTTACAGTATTGCACTGCCAAACTATTGATAACAGTTTAACTCAGTTGAGCACATTCTTCTTTTTGTGGAATTTCATTGGAAACACAGGTCATGAGTTAAAATGTACATTCACACCAAACTTTTAACAGGTGCATAATTCCATTCTGATTTAACAGCACATTAACATATATACAGACATATATACACAGCTCGTGCTGAACAGGAGCTCATGACATACTCTCAGAAATGTACAAAGCATAACATCAACTGATGTCCTTATGTTTCTAATGTCCTTGTAAATTTAATATTCTACCAAGCTCAGAAATACTTACTGAAACCACATGCAATATCCAGAAGTAGTATTACCTTAGCAACTGTTTCCCAAACACATACTATTGCATATTCAATCACCATAACTGAAGCAACTATTAATATTAAAAGACTACTATATTAAAAGACTACTATATTCTGTATACAAAGAATTACATAGAAAGAATCCTTCAGAAAATTATAGTGCACAAACACCAGAATTAATTTTGCGATTTAGCAGTTTATACATTACAAGAGTTCATCAACAAATATAAAACTTATTAATATAAAATCTTATTTCTTAGCAAATGTCTGCAAAATCCTAGCAGTTAAACTTAGAAATTGAATATGAGACCATCGTAATTTAAATCAGGAAGCGTGACTACAAATAACAAGAATACACACCTTGATTAGCTTATCTAAAAAGAACAGGATGACAGAGGAACAGACTTTTAAAGACCTAATTAAATCAAGTACCTGTGGCCAGAGGCCACAGACTACATCACAGATGCAGTGGGTTTAGATCCAGTCAAGTTACCTGCAGTAGCACAGCTTCACATAAACATCAGCTATACTATTTTTCGGAGCTTACTCAGCTCTAGAAACACTGCCAAAGCTGGGGAAACCCTGAATAATCTTTCAGAGAATTGTGTGATGAACACAACCTCATGGTTTTACAGTCAAGTTGAATTCAGCTAGGCTCCGCCACTCCAATCACATCCTACTCAAGCCCGCAGCATCACTATATTTGCTCCTATTTTGCGATGTTCCCAAAGCTCAGAGACTTTTTAACACCGTGCAATCTTGCATGAGAACAGAAGCAACTGAGGACCGGCGGTGCATCCAACAGTAAGACTCCTTGCCAAACTTTTATTCAAAGTTGTGTATGAGATGTCAAATACCAGGAGCAGAATCACAGCTGCCAAGCCCAGCCAAGTCCTACTGACATTTTTTAAAGACACTATACGTTTTAAGACCATCAACACATCCCCATAAACCAGGTTTTTACGTCTCCAGGTACATTCTGACCATCCATTATCCAAGATAATAAAATGGCATGATTGAACACGTAGACAGTACTTGTATGTAATTACTGGAACTAACCTGTTGAAGGAGAAATGCAATAGTCATCTTCTACTGATTGGCCATACACATCATCATCTTCAAAATCTATGAAGCAAAACCATTAAGATTAGTCTGCACAATTTCTAAGTATTTCATGCATTGGTTCAAATGACAGTTTTCATATAAGGTATTAAGTATTTCAGAAGTAAGTACTGTTAATTTGCCTGGGTAAGAAATTCAATGCTGCAACAACAGAATTGGTTTTCTCTTTAGAGAACAGAATTAAGCATTTAATACTCTATTCCTTAGCTGAAAACTTTTTAAAGTTGCAATGCTTCACAGCTCCTCCTTCATCATCTCCTTTGGAAGACAGCCATCATAAGCCAAACTCAACTTTCTACAGTTCTACAGGCTTTTAACCATAGCGCTTCTCTTGATATTTTTGTTTGACATCTCAGTAGTCTAACCACAGAGAGATCCCTATTTCAGTAACTCACACTGGTATTTCTACTCCATACTTATCAACTTCTCACCTTTCTTCTCCGGTCTATCCTTATGGTCACCCACCTGTTAACTCACGTTCAGCAAGGCAAAAATGCAATTCACAATTCCCTTTGACTACGCAAAATTGTCTCAACCAAAGAGGAAGAATCCTATTCAACTACCTACACATAGACATACACTCTCTCAATTAAGAAAATAAAAATCATATCTAGAATTATTAATCAGGAATCACAATGAGAAAGTAAACTATTTCCAAATAAAAAATAAATTATTCTAATATTATGTAAGTCTTGAAAATAAATTTGCACTTGTCACTAAGTAGGAATGAAATACATGAAGAACATGTTTAAGGATGTTATTGCACATGCTTGACAGGTTAACTGATAACGTGTATTTTTGTTTATTGAGTTGTGTTTTTTTTTTTTTTTAAAGAGTGAAAGGTAAAAGCTAGCAGCTAAAAAGAAATTCTGTACTCTGATATCAACTTAACAACCACTGAGCTGGGACATTACAAACATCATATCCATCCAAAAGAGTCACGGAATTATTTGGTAATTTATTAGGTATACTTGCACTAGTATAACCCGCAAGGCAGGCCGTGCAATGGTAATGGTTCACACGGATTTAAATGACTTGCCCCGAAGTTGCAAAAACATGGCACAAAACCCAACTATGCACTTTGCAAGAAATGTTCAGTGGACAGGTGCAATGTTTTGTATCTGACAGAGTGGCAACAAAATAGCTGCTCCCATACCAAGGTGCTATCTGAAACAGTACCAAGTGGAAGTAGGTCTATTTTTCCACACCCAGAGCCAACGCAAACAAAACCTTTGAGTGAAGGGCGCAATTGACAGTTTGCCTAAATTAATGGGACGGGAAACAAAGAAAGCCTGCAGGTAAGCACCAAACTCTGACATAAGCTTGCAGGGAACGAATGAGTTGTCGAGTGAAACATGACAGAGAAGGTGGCTCTTCCTCAGACGCTCAGCTCCATCTTTAGGACAACACCTCCATGTTCTGGCCGAATATCAGCACTCCATTGCCAGGGCCGGCCCAAGACCACAAACTTTCCCAAGCCCGCAGCGGGGCCGGCTCGGTTACACCTGGGCCGGCTTTCAAACCACTCCCACGCCTCCGGGAGGCGGTCGCTGCCGGGGGGCAGGCGAATCACCCCGCCGCGCCTCGGCCCAGCGCGCCGGGGCCGTGCTGTCCCCGGCCGGGGTGCGAGGCCTCGCCCAGAGCCTCGCCCAACCCCCGCGGGAGGGGAGGGGGCCGCCTCTGCCCTCCCACGGCCCCGGCAGCCCCCCGGCCCCCCTCCGGCACCGGGCCCGGCCCCGCCGCGGAGGCTGCCACGGCCCCACGGGGACGGAGCGGGGGCGGCGTCCGAGGAGGGGGGGAGGCCCCCGCAGCTCCGCCGGCGGCCGCTGCCCGCCACTACCTTCGTCGTAGTTGTAGCCTCGGACGTTCCTGTGCCGGGACATGATGGCGGCGGGCGCCTCGCTTGCCCGCGCTGGCGCTGGCACGGCGGGACTAGGGCGCCATCTTGGTCTCCGCCGGGCCGGGACGAATCATCCTGCGCATGCGCGCCCAGGCCCCTTCCGCCCGCGTCGGGCCCTCGCGCATGCGCGGTGCTTCCACCCCCCCCGCCTGTCACGGCCGCTGCACGGCTGGCAACGGGGGGGGGGGGGGGGGGGGGGGGAGGGGAGGGAAGGGAAGGGAAGGGAAGGGAAGGGAAGGGAAGGGAAGGGAAGGGAAGGGAAGGGAAGGGAAGGGAAGGGAAGGGGGCTGCTCCCCTCACACGCTGCCCATCAGCACTCAGCCATCCGACCCCGCTGTTTTGACATTTGAAGTGTGACCCTCTGTGTCTATGACATTACTCATTAAGCACAAAGGTGATAAACTGCTGGAACTGTGCGTGTATAAGCATTTATATTTATAAGCATGTATATTTAAGGTCACTGAAATCCGAAACAGTTGCATCTGTGAAGACAGCTCAGTATTCTGGGTTGGCATGAATTCGCTGGAGGGAATGCTCATTTGAACGCACTCAAAACACTGTCTCCATCATTGTGTACTGCGGGGTTGGAGAGGCTTAGACACGTGCTGCAAGTGGGGTTACTTGGTCACCAGCAACCAATGCAGCCCAGCAGCTGACCAGCTTAAACTGGTGGCTGTAGGTAAACGCAGGCTGCATTGTGTAGCGTTGCTATTGGCAGCATTAAATGCCAATACTTTGAGGAGTTGGGTTCTGTGGTGTTCTTGGTCTGACTTCATTGCCATGTGATGACAGGCACCACCTAAAAGCCAGTTAGGCCAGGTAGTGCAAGCACACGCCTATAGCAGCAGCAGCACAGGGAGGTCGCAGGCCCACTGGTGCTCCGAGGCCTCGGTAGCACAGGTGTGCCTCTGCTGAGCTCCAGCTCAACAGCCTCTGCTCCTTCTCCTCTCCGTGGCTCAGCTGTTCCCCAGATACCTGCACTCACCCACATGCTCACGCGCTGCTAGGTAGGCGATCTCACCAGTACTTCTCAAGTCAGATGTCTCTACCTTCCAGTTGAGACCTCTAATACTTCATTTACCATTTTCTTGTCCTCCTCAGACACTGCCACAAATCCGGCCTCCTCCAGCCCCTTGCATGGCCCAGATGTCCCCAGATATCCCACCTTCCAGACACACATCCCCACAAGCACGCCCCTGGTTTTCCAGCCAGCACCCAGCTATCGTCTTGTCCCCTCCCACAAGCCAAAACTGTCACTATCTGCTCCACATCCTTCCTTGTCACCGCCGGAGGCAGGGTGTGTTAAACATAAGCCAAAGTTTGTGTTCATATACAAATTGTATGCAAATGTGCAGATTGTTTCCTTGTGTTATTTGCATATTTCTAATTAATCTGTACAGAACAGCACATGCAGCTGCACAAACTTATGATCTGTACAACGTCTTTCACATGGTGCTAAGATTAAAGGGGAGGTGGAAATAAAAATTTCTAATTACTGTTGTTGTACTGATGACCTTCATTGACACAAATGTTCTGTACAGCAGAGGTTTGACAGGAGTTGTGTTAATCGCTATCAGTCCCAATCTCTTGATATGGGTCAAAGATACAGAAGTGAAGAATTGCCACCATGCATTATGATTTAACATTACACTCTTGCTGTATGTTAAGTTCTACATGGTACAAAACATCCTTTGGGAGGTCTTGAGTGTTTTCAAATCCTATTTTTAAAGGATTAAGGCTGTTTACAAAAATTTACTAAAACCATTTGTAACAGTAGTGATTCCCAGCAGAAATGTGTGAAATTTCTAAATAGCTCTTTCCCATTGCTGCTGATAGCAGCGGAAGTCAACAACTAGATGAGCAGACTGATATGTTCAAAATAAGTTTGCAATGGGAATGTTTGTAGAAAATTCTAAGATGTGAGGCCACATCCTTTAAAGGTTTGTGTAACAGTGTGTAGAGCTGTGGCAGTATCCCCTGTTGAGTGACACACTTCCAAATTCAAAAAATGATTCCAGCATGTACTATCTGAGCCTTTAGTAAGGTAACTTAAGATCTTGTAGCACTACTACCCTCACAACATCCTCTCAGTCTGCCTCCAACAGCTCTAACTTGGAAATAGCAGCTTCTTCAGCCTCCAAAATTACTTTGATCCCATTTTTCAAATGTTAAATGTCCAATAAATGGTACTCATGTAAATTTAGAATTTTTTTCTCTTTCAAGTAGTAACATTTCTCATTTAAAACCTGACCATCATATTCCAAAGATGTTTCTTTTATCCTTTCTAATCACACTTTTTACACAAATCACCAGCTGCTTATCAACTAATCATCTTTTCATGTTTGAATTTTATGTTCACATTCAGCATGTTATCGCTCTTGATTTTCAGGGACTGTGACCCCTGCAGATACAACCCACGTTTCATTTGCTTGATATTCAAATGTAACATTGTTTTCAAGATTTCAAAATTAATATTTAAAAGAAGAAAAAAAGATGATAGCATTAAAAAATACAAAGATTATCTAAGCCCAGTGTAGGAGACAACATACTATATGGTCTTTCCACAACATTAACTGTAAACTTGGAGGTGGCTATTTTTCTTCATTTAAAGTATGGTAATTTATAGCAAATAAAGATCTGCAAAGCAAAACAAGAAAAAGAATTTCATACAGAAGTGTAGTTATTTCATAGTACAGCAGTATCATCAGAGTCATAAATACATTGTGATCATCCATTGCCTTTCCTTCACTCTAATTTTATGGAAGGTGACGAGGTGCTGAAGTGTTCAGGAAATAATGAGCTTTAGTTCTCAGTCCCTAGCTATAGCTCAGTTAGTGCTATTTGTAAGTGGATGCAAGGTTCATGAAAGGTATTCACCAGGTAGCAAAGCAGTCTGACTACACATTACTCCTTCAGCAGCAATTACAGTGCCAGCAGACAACCGTGTCAGTCTGCCTCCAGCAGTTCTGAGGAATGACTAACGAGGTCACTTCTGGTAAGCACTATGAACATTTATTTCCTTCCTGCCCACTGAGATTATATATTATTTTAAAGCGTGTTCATTAGGAAGTGTACCAAGACCACTAGACTCAATCCAGGTGGCGGCAGTACTGGTAATCTGTTTTTTTTCAGCAGTCTCTGAGCAATCCTATCCCCAACACCACTATTTTTTTTTCCTAACAGTGAGAAACAACTAATACAATATTTAATAATCCAGAATAAAGTAATTTTAATATTTAATCATTTGTTTAGCTAAGGAGAAAATCCTTACAATGGTGTTACTTTTTCTTGATGTGAAGTTATGAAGTTAGCCAGCTTTTTAGCAGTTATAACATTCTTTGTTAAAAAAAATATTCAGCGTATTTCAATATTGTTTCTTTTTAAACCAAAGTTAAGCAAGACATGGTTTGGAAAAGAGCAGCATAATTCCAGATGTCATACCATACTATGCATTATGTGTGTTAAGTTTTAAAATATAGATATTATCTATGTCACTAGGTACTCTTCCAGCTGATAAATGATCCTACTAGATCAAAAGAACTGCAGCCAATTAAATGTCTGTTTTTGTTTAAAATGAAACCATCTGTATCAAAAGTTGATTAAGAGTCAGAAGGCAAATAGTATTAATAAATGATCATTTTGTACATATGGTAACTTAGCAAGTGTTTCCAATTTTCTACAGCATGAATGAGCTTGTTGAATATATTTTTATTTCTTTGAGAATGGATCAATCTGCAGAACAGCAAGTTTTTTGTGTGAGTTAAAGTGTTTTCCATTAGTCTAGACCTTACACAATTTCAACAGGATCCAAATAAGTTAGATGAGTAGGTAATAAAATGGCAATCCGATGTGGAAAATTTGCCTACTTGGATGGTTTAATGTGGACCATTTTGTGTTCCTCACAAGTCATAAGCGTAGTGTTGTAGTAAGGATTTGAGAGACTTTCACTACGTCTGTATTTCCCTGACCACTTTGGGCTCAAGCCCAAATTTTCCTGTCATCCTACTGTCTCCCAGGTGGCTCTCAGTCTAATTCTCATGTGGAATGAACCAAATGATGGTCCAGAAAGGGAAGCTCAGCTCCTCTGCAAGGAGGGAGGCTTTTGTTGAACCACACAGCTACAAAAGCAGGAGTTTGAATTCAAGGACAGTTGCTGAAAACATGGTAAACATAGCCACAGTAAAGCAGTCACTGAAAATCTTAGATCAATTGTTTTTACCATTGAATGCAAATGAAAAGTTGAGATACGACATGATTACAATGGAGAGTTGCATTCACTCTAATTGGTTTATGAAGTGTACAGTTGATATAGGGTGAGATAAGTGATGAGAATCATCATGGGCACGGGAAATTTCTTACATGCAGATTAAAACGATTAAGACTTTGTCTTACAGAGGAGATGTAGAAAACGGGACATGACCAAAACATATGCTAGGGAATGGCTCAGAAATAGCCATTGGTTGTTTATTTTTTGTTTCTTTTTTTGTTTGTTCCACTCATAGTAAAAGAGGGAATTACTCAAGACTGAAAGGAGGCCAAATTTAAACTGATAAAAGCAAACAATTTTCATTCAACACAGAATTGGGCTGTAAAATTCACTTCCAGAAGAAATATCAAGGTCAAAAGCTTAGCAGGGTTCAAAAAGTTTAGATACTTGTGTAGATGATGAGAATATTTAAACATGTTCACAGCAAATATTTAAAAATGTGTATAAAAGTTTTGGAAGGGTTTGAAATCTTCATGTAAACGATTCAGTCCACTTTTAATTGTTACAGGTAACTGACAGAATAAATTATTGAGAGCTACAGACATAAGGAAGAGACAAAACATGAGGCTGTCATTATGATTCAGGGTTAAACAAGATGCACGTGCCTGTGCTAAAGCATATTATAGTGACTCACGCACTTATATTGTAGCACCATTCTCTTGTATGTGATTGTGTACATTAACTTAGCAGTCACAAGTTTGTCATGGATCCTTGCTGCTATCATAAACTGTATGTCTTCACCAATATATCGGTGGTGCAATACATTTCTTAAACATAGGGATTCAGTCAAGTTTCCAGTAACGACACTGGGATCTTACTCTATTTACTCAGCAGAAAAACAGAACTTATATTCTGGAAAATATCTTTTAAGCAACATAGGTGCAAATCAATGCAGGACTAACACGGTTTGAAAAGTCCCTCACTTCCCTGGTTAGAGTCATTCATCATGCAAATCTTACCAGGACATTACACTGTTGATCTCTTCATATAGACATATAGGCCTTAAATTAAAAAGAAATGCTGACACACATATGCTTGAGGGAAGCATAATTATAGCAAAATTGTTGGAAGGCAGCTCGTTAAACTCTAGAATATTATCTCATAATTACTCTGAATTTGTTTTCTATGTCCTATACTTTAGAGTTTTTGGGACATGCCTTCGGCAAACCCAACTATATAAACTATAAGCCGGGCAGACCGGACTGCATGTGTTGTCAAGGAAACTCCATATACTAGTCTCGCTGGGACTTAATTTTTGCCCTTTCTGGCTATTGCCCTAAACAAACAAACAAGCAAACAATACATGGCTAATACATGGAAAACATCACAACGACTCCCAGAGGAAGAATAAATTCAGACTGCCAGAAGACATCCAGAAGAATCGTCATTTGATAGTCATATATTAATTGTGGCTCTGGCAAACTCAGTGAATCTGTATCGGTTTTACTTGAAGTGCAGACTCACACTAGGGCTCTAGGCAAGTCATAGGGTAACCTGAAAGAGAAAAAATCTCAGCTATACAGTGGTTTTTAAGCTCATTTCAAGTACACTCTTACTGGCAACATGGAACAGTGAGCATGGCAGGGCTTGCATGGCCTGTTGCCCTCCACGCCATGGAGCATTGGCATGCGTCCACATTGCAAAATCTTTATAATTTGGATATGTCAGGATGAAAAGCATTACATGGTATTATGAAGTGTGACAGGGAGCATCACTAGATGAGTAAGTCATTCTGACTGACATTGTAGTCTGTCTTTGACTAAAGTCTTTGCTTTCTTTCCCCCAGAATCTTCATTTTAAAGGGGTATTTCTACATGAAATTATCAAGTCCCTTTTTTCCCCTTGATTAATTCTCATGTACTGCAGACTAAAGAATCCCATAGCAGGTATTGCTAATTCATCATGCAATTAAAGAAAATACTGCACTTCAGATGTTCTTTTATTTTTCTTTTCTTGTTTTGTCATTAAGTTATCAACCTAGGATATGTTGTTTACCCCAGGGTCAAATGGAGTCCTGGAGCATAAAGCAGGGAATGGAAACTTGGCCTAATCTTGCACAGTAATATCCTTTTAGTTCAGCTTTGGTTAATGTATCTGATAACCAGGAACTACTTAACAAGATTCTAACTTACTATCTAGTTTGTTTCACATGTATGAAGTATAAAATTCTATCACTTGCTATTAGAACAAATGTCCTATCTTCCATGCGCTAATCTTGTATGGCAGATGCACTTTCTTAAATGTATAAATCTACTTGAAAACCAATCTGATAAAATTTTATGCCTGCAAAATGATGATTCACTTATATCAATGTACTTGTCACTCAGACCTTTAAAAAATACATATAATACCACAGAGTTGGGTGGGTGCAGAAAATATGCAAGACCTTGATAATAGGAAATATCAAGACCTTGATAATAGGAAAACATTAGCCACAAAGTGTAAAGGAGAAACACCAATTAAAAACAACTGCACCAGCCCAAAGTTCTCTAGTCTGTACACCGTATATTACAAAAATGAACATTAAACTTTTGATTTTATGGTGCTGCAGCAGCTACCTCGTGTGCAATGGCAGTTTAACTGCCAGTACCTAACTCATCTGCCCAGTCTTCATACTCACACTGTTCATAAAAACAAACATAGTTTAGGCTTTATGAATCAATGTTTTAACAATGGTGTCAAAAGCTTAACTGATATAGGTTGTTCTACCTCCAAAGTACCCTGTTCTGAAAGGTTATTTTCTCACTTTCTAAGCTATTTCTGAGTATAGGTTAACGACACATAAATTTTGCTTAATATACTTAAAATTATAATATGCTTTACATTATTTTATTGTTGATTGGAGGTGTCAATGTTCGCCTTTGCATTGAAGTCCACATCTTTTTAATATTTGTATTCATGCAGTAAATTTACTGAAACAGATAACAATGTTGTAGTGTAAGCTAGATTTCCATAAAAGCTAAAGTCATTTCCCCCCGCCCCCCCCCCCCCCCCCCCCCCCCCCCCCCAAAAAAAAAAAAAGTGTACACAATGGAAAGAAATAGTTCTTTCTATCCCTCTTTTATTGCGCCAGGGGAGGTTTAGGTAGGATATTAGGAAGAACTTCTTTACTGAAAGGGTTGTTAGGCATTGGAATGGGCTGCCCAGGGAAGTGGTTCAGTCACCATCCCTGGGGTCCTTAAAAGACGTTTAGATTTAGAGCTTAGTGATAGGGTTTAGTGATGGACTTGTTAGTGTTAGGTCAGAGGTTGGACTAGGTGATCTTGGAGGTCTCTTCCAATCTAGATGATTCTGTGATTCTGTGATTCTGGATAAAATCATTTCCCACAAGACTTTATGCTGAATCAAGTGAACCTTGCACAAATCATTCCTGCAGACAACCCTTGAAGAGGCTAACACATCTGAGCTCCAGTAACAACAACATCATGTATGAACAGAGCTGGTCCCTGAAGATGATCCCTCTCTTTGCTCTTCACTCTCAGAAATCAGTAATTAAGTTCTTTTTTCTTTCTACATCAGTAATCTGGGTGGTTGCGGGTTGTTTTTTTGTTTGGTTGATTGGTTGTTTTCTGTTGTTGTTGTTTGATTTTTTTTTCACAAGCTTCTGTAGAAGACATTCCTATGGATAAATGGTTGTCATATATTCTTTCACAAAATTCAGTGGTGAGATAGATACAAGAGAAGGAGGCAAATTAGTGCTCACTCAGACAGAAAAAACATCCAAAACTGAACAATTGCATGTCCTGCATGTACCAGGTTTTAAGTCAGCCATTTTATGGGCCCAGTGATAGTGTCACAGAGATGCAGAGACAGACATGGCTTCATTTGTGAAGGGTATCTGGGGTGCAACAGTTACTGTGCAGAAGGATCCGGGTTTCATCACTTTGCAGTTTGCTGAACAGCCTGTCTCTTTTGGCAGCAACTGTTCCTGGAGTCTGAAGTATTTAATATAAATAGTCACAGTCTATCCACATTACTTAAGTTGATGGTAGGATATTCAGGAGATAATGAAATTACTTCTATTCAGTGTTTAATAATTGATACTCAGCAGTATTAAAAGTAGATGAATTAAATCAGTGTAATTTATTTGGCAAGGCAGGTAAAAGTGACTTCAATGAAATTTAATCAGGAATGAATTTAACCCGTAGTAATAAATTTTAGTATCTACTTGCCATTCAGAAACCTTATTCTGGTGAAACATTAGACAGATGCATCAGTGCTTTGCTGGATTACAGGCCATAATTTTGACATCATAATTTACAGCTGTGATGCAATGTCAGCATCCTGTATTGGTCACTTAGCTTTGTTAAAAGAAAGTTTAGAATGATTTGAAATGTTACAAACAGGATCAGTACAAGCATTATTATCAAAAGAAACAAAAGATATTCCTACTTCATTTCAATTCAGCTGTGCTCATGTGGAAATCCACATTTCATTCTCAATAAATGCCACAGCAGAATTCTAATACTCTCCAGCTAGAAGGTTCTGGTCATCTTTTTATAGAAATGCATTTGGGGCCTTGTCCAAACCTCATGAAAGTCAATGGAGATAATTGCATTGGCTTTCATGAATCAATTTGACATTAACCAGACCAATAAAACATATAAAGGAGAGGATTTGGGTAGAACAAAACTGCAAAATTGTACATCGAGTTCCAGTGGAGTAAATTGTTTTAGAGAGGCACCCTATTACTGCTAGAGGAACCATGAGCTGAGCAACAAAAGATAATAATAGGTATAGAAAACATCTTATCTGTGTTCTCAGGCAGTGAGAAAATGTCAATGGATGTTATCTGTGAAAACACAAGATTGAGTAAAAAAAAAAAAAAAGAGTAGAACGTAGCAAAGAGGAGGCGAATAACTGTGGCTGCCCCTTTGAGTCAGAGAAGGGTGGGAGAGGAGCACTGGAACCAGCCCGTCCTGAGCAGTTATTTGACCCAAGGGAAGGCATCAAGTGAGGCCTCCTAAGGCCCGAGAAACTCGTTTGGATCCGTTGACTCCTGGTTGCAGGGGCCCTTGGGGGTAGTTTTAGTCAGGGGAAATAACCTTGTGTCGTGCTGCTTGGTAAAGTTTGCATTTCAGATAATAAACTGTGCCTGAGGGAAGGGCCGTAAAGAGGCTTGGGTGTGGTGCCGGATTTTTTCCCTGGCTCGTGAGGGAGCCTGCCAGTTTACAAAAATATAGGAGCTTAGCTTTTGTACTGTGTGCTTGTACAAGACTTCCTTCACCTTGGAATAAAGACATGACACTTTCCAGTATTTTAAAGCAGACTTGACACATCATCTTTGAGTGCATATCATGAAAAATGATCACTTCTCAAACAGAAGAGGAAAAAGAGATTGTTTGTGATCCATTGATTTG
The DNA here is from genome assembly GCF_040182565.1 of Anser cygnoides. NCBI lineage: Eukaryota > Metazoa > Chordata > Aves > Anseriformes > Anatidae > Anser > Anser cygnoides. The sequence goes on along the minus strand of NC_089875.1, from coordinate 61,392,476 downwards.
AAGTTTTTTTAAAATAACTTATGTTGAAAGGTAACTAACTATTCCTCAGCCAGAAAGAATGCTTGTCTTGGGTTATAAACACTTTGGAAAAAGGATCATTTTTATTTTTTTCTGTATTTGTACCCTGCTGAGTACAACGTGGTCCTTTTCCAAGTCTGGCCCACAAAAGTAATAGTGATATAACAGTGGTATTTCAAATGCAGATATCAACACATACAAATTTATGATCAAGTACCAATAGATTGTATTGAGAATCCTGTTCTGATCTTAGAGTAGTTTTTCATTTGTATGAGATACATGAATTATGTAAGTCCCTGAAATATATTAACGTTGTTCAAATGAGAATCATTTAATGAATTTACAGACACCTTTAATGTGCTTGCACATTAAATTTGCAGGATTCCATTTGATAACCTGGATGCAAGAAACATGCTTTAAAAATAAATAAATAAATAAATCCTGTTTAGGTATAGGCCCAGATAAATTGATTTTCCTGTCTTCTACACCATGCATTCATTTTAAGAAGTATCCAAAGTTACATGTGAAATGGTAGAAAACCATATTGCTCACCAAAGGAAGTTAAAGAAGCCTTAATTAGTCACACTGATTATGGTCTATTCCAAATTACAAAATCAGGTCTTGGAGTCTTTTGGGGATAACCAGGGATATAAACAAATGAAAATGGAAGGCAAAATAATTGCCACAAAAGAGGTGTATATATCAAGAAAGGAAAATAAAAATTGAGGAAAGTCAAAATGGTTGCATATATTTCCTTCAGAAAAAGCAAAATATGTAAAACTAGGCGTATGTAAGTTTTACCCAAACAAATTGCTAGTCTTTCTGCTATCCTGTCTCTCTGACTGTTAGCTAAAGCTGCCATTTGTAGCACTTTATAAAAGTAGCAGGAGGTAAAACACAGACAGAGTTTTAATACAGTTTAAAATTGATCTCTTAGCATCAGCAAGGTTGAGGAGAAAGTTACACTATTTTAGCTGGTGAATGGATGAAAGTGTTGCTTTGATGTAACAAGTTTTATTCCTATGAGAATGCTCAAACAAACAATCTGTTCAAGGTATAAGCAAATGTGATTATTTATAGTGCAAGCCTGATACAGACCTAACACGCTTAACTGTGTGAATAGTACTCTGTGAGGTTATGTGAAAAAAATGCTGTTTGCAAGCACTGACACATGGCGTACAGCATTTGCTGAGAATGATAATGCAACATCGTCTCCAGATCCTCACAGGATGTGTATTCTTATTATTTCAGGGTGTCTTCCAAATCTATTTGATGTTATTGTAAGACTCACATAAAATTCAATGGTTTTTGGTCCTTAGCTTGTCATGTAAAATACTGGCTCAATACCGAGTTTATATTCGAAGTGAAATAAAACCTTCCTATTCCCACACCCCGAATAAGCACTTTCACCCTGTTGAAGATCCTTCCAAAAATAACAGGAAGCAGGCAGGTAATAGGTACTATCTGGACTAACATTATAATTGCAGCCCCAGGGAAGGAGGGAATAATGGATTCTTCTATATTCATGTTCCCCACGACAAAATCTTCAAGGAAAAGGGACATTTGTAGTAACAGAGATTCCAAATCTTTGAATAATGACCTTTGGAAAGCCAGCCAATTAAACACTACTGAAAAATCAATAATTTCTACCAGTTCTCTGCAGTCCATATGTAACCTGTGTTTGTTTACTCTTTATGCTATTCCCCTTCTTGACTTTAGAAGAGGGATAAATATCTAATAAAAAAGTGCAGAGGGATTTGTATAACCACAGCTCAGCAGATGTGCAGAGTACATATTTCAAACCGTAGAACACTATTGTCAGTGTGTGCAAGTATTAGCTACAAATTACTCTTCATTAGGCTTTCTGCTGGTACGAGTTGGATGTCCTCAGCTGGAAGAAGGCTCATGCTGTGCCAGGGCAGTGCAGGTTAGCGGTGCGGCAGGCTGGAGTGCAGTGCTCCTGCTGGGGAATGCACTGTGTGGGCTGGAGAAGTGGGATCCGGCCTCTGTGAACACACACATCTACAGGTACATTCCTAGATGATGAACAAATAGCTCTTCTGTCAATGGTGTTTGCTCCTTCAGCTCATGATTTCCTGTTTCTTGGTGACCTTGGCTTCACCCTTAGCAACTGTGGTGAACCCCAGCTCCATGTTACCTGTGTACAGCAGTTCAGCAGCTTCTCGTGAACTAAACTTAGCACGGAAAACCAGGAAGTGAAGCCAGCACAGAGCTTTTCAAGTGGTGAGGTGGTTGGAGGTAGAACGAAAATGGTGGTGACTCACCAGCATGGGAGTCAAAGGAGACTGGGGGAAGAAGCTAGGGTCAGACACTGGTCTTAGTGGGTCTGGGAGTGATCTACAGGCAGCTGTGTAAGACCACAGGCTTAACCATGCAATCATGACTTATGGCGTTCCCTTCTGATAAGGAATTACAGCTAAGCCACCATCAATCAAAAAAATTAGCTATACGTAAGAAACATTTCTTTAGCTGCTTGATTCATGGATGTGAGAATTCACATAACAGTATTTCTCAAAGAGTTTCCCCATTCATTAATGTAAATTTGTTCTACTCAACACTGAATGGTTGGTTATGCAATTTGAGTGTGACGATTCTTGGGGGATTTGTACAGCATCAACAATAAGGTCTCTATGCTCATCAAATCCATGGCCTGCAGATGATCAGAGAATATATTTCAACCCTCACCTCACATTATCTTGCTAAACTTGTCCGGGCTGAGGAAACTTGTTTTTACTGTTCCCTGTGGGCCTCCCACTGAGAAACAAAAATGAGATGATTTCACTATTTCCATCTCTGCTCTCACAACCCACCTGATTCTGAAAAATCAAAAGCTCTCCCCTGAAAAAATCCTAAAAGGAAACAGTGATCTGCATAAAAGCGAGAGAACATTTACAAAACAATTAATTAAATCTCTGATCTGTGTACAAAAGACAGAAAGTAATCTATCGAGAATAATATATAAAACTAATATATAACTGGAAATAATTCATTTATTTGTGTTTCATCCACCAGCTGGTGAAGACCGTGAGATTTTCCTGGTAACATCAGTGAGAGCTAGAAGACAATATTTTATGTTCATGTTACGTTTTATGACACACGTGTAAGTTCCTGTTGATTTTCTACTCATCTCTTCCATTCTGTACTAATAGAACTATATTTAAACTTGAGGCAGCTATCGTCCTCAAGTTAGTTAAACTCACCTGTACATGTTTTCTCTGCAAGTTTATTATTCTTTTCTGACAAACTTCTTTTCTGTCTTGTCCGGGAATACTGACCATTTTACAGATTATCAATCAGGAAGAGACTGCTGTTATCACATAATCTGACCTCCTACATTAACTATCTGAATGAGTTCTTCCATGAATTGGTGCATGACTTTTAGACTGTATTATTTTATCATAATCTCTTGAGTAAATGCTTCAAAATCAGAGAAAAAAGGTTAAGGCCTGCATCAAAAAATCCCTGGCCACTTTGTTCTACCTCCATTTTCGAGGCAGGTCTTACAGGCTACAACTAAGAAAAACAGATTGGAGGCTGCCCTGAAGACCACAAACATAATGTGGCTTCAATCCAGGTCGGAAAATCCCAGACAGATCCATTTTATCCAAACGTCCTAAAGGGAAACGTTCATATAACGTGCTGTCCAATTAGTAATACCCACACATTTTCCAGGGTAGTGCTAATTGTCTAGGGTCAAAACCATGCTAGGAAGTGTGATAAAACTGTAAAAGTATCAGCAGCTCCAGAAGGGTGCATGAGTATGAGCCTGAACCTTGTTTTATTTACAAGGATAAAAAAGCTCAGTGACCTTTATCTAAGCTTGCAGCATTCTTCTCTTAGGTTTCTCCATCTGCAGTGTACTTCTTTGTCATTTATGAAATTCTCTGTGTCATGATCCCTTCACTCCTCCCTTCTATTTGTCTTGACTTTTATGTGTCTAAAAACCTTATCTGCTACACCCTATCACAGTTTGGGGGCCTCAGGGTCTCCGAGATGAGTGCTCTTGCAGTTTCAACCTGCATCCCAGTTCTTGCATATTTTGTTTCCTGTTTGTTCCCCCAGATAAAAATGTGATGTAATACCTATCCTCTACAACAGGCTAAAGGCTAGCTGAAAGCAGTGGGATGGAGCAGTTGCCTTAGCTATGGAAATCTGACCGTAGTTGCTGAGAAAATGGGCAGGAGGTAGCCATCTTGATTGACGGTACATTGGTTTTATCCAAATGAAAACAATGTGTGAGGGAAAAGTTACAGCTTTGATGTATACAATGATAAGATCTTGTTGAATGTAATAAAAAAACAAGACGGCATAGAAATCTTTAAAAAACTGATAATTGAAAAATCTGAGGACTTACAGAAAGATGAATGTAAAGGAAACAAACTAATCATAACTCTATACAGTTGTCTTCTGAGACTGTCTTAAAATCAACCACAATTGTAGACTGTGAGAGGAGAAGTCAGGATTCATTACATAGACGATCTTTCAATATGAATTTGAGTACACTGTTAATCTTTACAGCGTTGAATTTTCTCCACAGGTTCAGGTTCCCATTCATTCTGGGGGCCAGTGAAGTAGTTGAAATTTCTGTTTAGTCATCATATACCCTATTGGTTTTTGTCAGTATTTCTCATGGTTTGTTATTCTTTTTGGCAGTACCTATCTTTCGGAAAGCATCATATACTCTAGTGAAAACAAATGACGTGAGAAAGCCCAACCCTCCAAGTTGAGGTGCTTGAACATTGAGAGGCAGCTACTGATACCATCCTAGTTTTATGTCTGTTTGTGGAGGAAGGCGGGAGTTCCTGACTGTTCTTGTCCAATCTTAATTCTGTCATGATAGTGGTGAGTTTTCTTTTCAGATAGTCAGGAGATGTTACTTCCTTCTTCACTCAATATGTCTGAAGGCAGGGAATGAGATCTTAGGAAAGTAGATGTTCACAGCCCTTGAATCAAGGGCAGTTCGAATAAAAAAAGACCTTCTATGGATACAGCTTCTATTGGGATCCCAAGGTAGGATGGGAATGTGGTACAGAGACTGGAGCCATAGTTTCTGGGAAAGAGCTAAGGAATAGGAGTTGTGGCAAGTGAGGACATAACTAGGGCCCCAAATTACCTTAATGGAGGTAGTTGACTTCAATGCTTAAAATTTTTTCATTTTTGCTAGCTAGTTACTAACTTCTCTAAAGCTAGTTAATTTTATTTTCAAGGTCCTACACTGGACCTCTGGAACTCATACAGTCACACATGATTCACATTACTTCTGAGACTACTTCAAACACAGATGCAGGTGGCATCACAACAGTGTTGGATATCACCCTCTGCAAGATGTGCCTTTCTCAAAACCACAGACTGCCTCTGTGGTTGTTGTTTTAGAAGAAGCCCTTCAGCTGGTGTTATCACATGATGACACAAAGTGTGGGAAATGAGACAGTCAACAGGTGCTAAGAGACCTTGAAGACTAGGAGAAAAAAAAAAAAAAAAAAAAAAGAAAGAAACACTAAAGTTAGGCCAAGAGGATACAAAAGCACCAAAGGTTTTGACAATTGTTTCTGAGATAAAAAGAACCCAAACCAAGAGAATTATAGGTCATTATAGCTAGACCAGAGGAAACACTGTGCGAGAACATTATATTTATAGCCCTTATCTTCATGTGATTGTACAATTTCCCTACTCTATTTACCTACTCTATTTCCCTACTCCAGACTTTATGGAACAAAGTAGGAAAAGCTTTATTTACTGCTGTTTATTTGGAAGACTGTGCTTACAACAGTAAGACCATGCAACACTTTGTTGTTGTTTTAGCTTTTTCACTTTTTCAGTGAAAACTTAGTTTCAGGACAACTATAAGGTTGTCTGTGGCAAACTCACTCCTAGAATTAATGAATAGTTGGGGAAAATACTCTGATTCAGATGCCCTAATTTTTTCAGTTTATTTTTAGCTTGGTTTCCTAATGTAATGAGGATTTGATTGTGCTATCTGTCCAGAGGTCTTTCTGTCCCTTTTTTTGTATGCCTCCTGCCCAATATCTTCTGATTTCACTGACCAGTTTCTACAAACTTCTAAGTGTGATAAGTATCTTAATGATAATTATGATTTTAAGTGTTTCATGGAATTCAGCTTCTAGGTGGAATAGCATCCCACATAAAAACTGCAATAGAGCACAGGGGAGGAGAACTTGGCAGATACAAAAAATATTTGCCTCATTGGCCAATGTACCCACTCATAGTGGCTGGCCACTAAGCACAGCAATGCCTCCAAGTCAACCACAGTATCAACATCTCCTTCCCTCTTGAGGTACTGAGGGAATTATTGTAGAGGAGGGATTATTGTGGTGGAAAGGGTTAAGGAATAAAGGATTCAAATCTGTAAAAAGACAGTAATTCCTCTGCTGATAGAACCACCTATTAATTACGCATACAAAAACTCTTTGCAATCACCAGAAATATTCAGTATGCAGTAGGCTTTTCAATAAGCATATTCATGAAGAAGTACCCCAAATGCATCTTTAAATGCAATTAAATATGTGTACAAAATAGCTGAGGCATATTTTTATATGTTTATGCACCAATTCTAAACATTCAAATGCTTACTTGAATATACAAATACAATGTACAATTGCAGCTGTTGTAATATAGGCACCCAGAAAATTTGATTATTATTTCAGTTTGATTAACACTATCAATTTTATCCAAAGACTAGTGACAAAAATCTCAAGTCAAATTAAAACAGTAACTATCCCAAAGTATTTTAGTATGCTATATATACATTTATTTATTTGCCAAAGCAACACTTTAAAAACTGCTAGAAGACCAAAACTGAATAAAATTAATTGAAAGAATATATGTTTCAAACCAAAGGCTGATAATGAAAGGTATCTTCTGAAACAAAGGCTGAAAAAAACTTCCAGTCCAAGACACTGTTTTTTTATTGCTATCACCAGTGGGGCACATGGCCCACCGTGGCTTCTCTGCCAGCTCTTCTTTTTATGAGTCAGCAGGGGATCAAAAGTCTGTCAAACAACAGAAAGGAGATAACACATTTGTAGACCACACTACTTCACACATGCCTCCACAGCTTTATTCGAGTATGCCAGAAGAGGAGAATCAAAATGACTGCTTCGTCAAATCCAGCCACGTGCCACTCAGTGCAAGCCTTGGTGAGTTGGACAAAAAGGCAAAACTGTCTGCTAATGAGATTAGCATTAACAAGGGCAGTAGGCAGTCAGCTTGGACACTGCTGCAGATTAGCCTGTGATCCCAGCTGCTCTGCCCAGCAGAGATGTATTGGTGCCCCAGGAGCTGTTCCCCAAGATGTTCTTATTCCACCTACAGCAAACCCTTGGATTTCACTCCGAGAACGCCAGGAGGGAGAAGTGTGGGGGCTACTACTGGCAAAACTGCATTACAGATTTAATCTTACTGATTTTAATTTAAACCTGCATAAAGAATCCATCCCTGTATATAAAAAAAAAAATGTATTTTACTGGTGAAGAATATTTCTGCCTGGATCAACAAACTGCTCTAAAATGAAGTAATTACCTCTAAATTAATACACAATGGATGACTTTAAGATTATGTACACCAACTTTACACATGCATTTGTTTTTATTTTGATTTCTAAAGAAATAAATGTAGGGAAACATTAGTACTTTTATTACATATGTTCACATCTTTCTGATGTGACTGCAGGTATAAGCAATAACTTTTATAGATCATAATTATTAGCTACAGTTCTGCACTAATTGTTAAAATAATGAAAAATTCCTAAGATAAGTATGTCACATACAATAGAGAAAAGAAGATTAAATAACAAGCCAAATGGAAAATCACCTTTAAAATCAGCAGCACAAATCTTCCCCAGAGACTGAGTACAGTCAAAATAAAAAATTCTACTGAATAATTAACAGGTGTTATTGAAATTGGGGTGGAGTGGTTTTAGGCTAGTATCCTGAAGGAAGTAGTAGAGTACCACACTAAATCATGCATTACAGGAAAATGAAATCCTACCCACCTAGCTGCTGTTGAACCTCTAAGAACTGTTATTGCACAGGTGCTTAACAAGACAGGAGTTAAGAAGGAAGTCTGGAGCTCAACTGCATCCCTCTGCTTTAAGAGTTTTAAGCACTGCTCCAGCAGACAGCTAAATCATCCTGGCAATATGACAGGCAGTAATGTCGATGAACAATATTGCTGCTAGCTCTAAGCAATTAGAATCCAGCTCCAAAACTCAGTGAAGTCAAACATGAATGGGTTTTCAGTGGGCTTTGGATTAGGTCCCAGTTGCACAAAAGCTGCACTAAGGGCCTTGGAAGAGAAGAAGCCCATGAAACCCATCTTGTGGCAGTCCACAATCTTGGGTACCTACAAATAGATTTCTCTCTCAAATAAATGGAACCCAAAGGTGAGTTCAGCTCTCTTTGTTTTGACTATTCAAAGCATGTAAGAGTTGAACTGAAAGGGGTACAGAAGGTAGTGTTGCATGATGAGCTAGTCTTGCAGTCTGAACCAAATGTCCTAATAGTATGAACTGCTGTAGATTAAATACTAAGTAATATCCTGAATAACTGAAAATAAAAAAGAAACAACAAAAGGTATTATTTAAGAAAAATACCTGCTTGACATATGAAAACTCTGACCACATTATGAGTCATTGCAAATGACTTCTGATGATTCATTGCCATTTTTTAAAAGCTCTGATAACAATCTCTAGTTGTTTCCAAAAACGTTTTTTCAAACAAATGGCTTGGACAGCTTTTCATGTCACAAGCCTGCATCTTCTTTGTAAGCCCCAAAACTAGCATATTAGGGTTGTATTAGGTTAAGATTGCTTACATTTCTTGTTCCTCATCTCTTGGAAGGCCATTTCTAGTGTGGTACATTTAGAACTTGACTGCTCCAACTCTGACTATAAATTACTTTTACTTCTGGTGGTTATAGTCATTTTCTAGGAACTGGGAATAAGGCTCATGGTTGGAGACCACTGGAATGCCATCTGATTCTATCTTTTGGTTGCTAACATGGCCTCTGTTCGAGCCAGTGACTCATACCTTATTTATGCAGGAATGTTTAATCACTTGCTTACACCAGTATCATTGCACAGATAAAAATAGAACCATGGACATTGTCAGGTATGAGAACGTTTCTTCCAGTCAAGCATGAATCCCTTTCCAAATGACATAACATAAACTGAAAAAAAAAAAAAAAGTTTTTCCATATCAGAAAAAGACAGTTGTGGGTTGTTTGAGTCTAACTAAATCAAAGTAAGTTGGCAAATTCAGCAAAGTCCATTTAGACAGGGTTTAGCAGTGAAAGACTCAGCTCTTATATTACTAGTCCTTCTGACAGTCCTCACAGCATTCTGTCCTAAACCTTTTCTTTCCTCTCTTGATTGGAATTTAAGCACGGTATAGAGTGTCCCAGCAGTCCCACAGGACCCAGACAAATTGTGCAGGCAACAGGTTTGAAAATTGCCATTATACAATTTTGGAATAGCTTTGAATAATTTTGGAAAGTCATTCAAGTTAAATATGCTTTGCAGATAAATTATTTGAATAAAATAAATGACACACTTCCTAGTTGAGACCGCAGGAAGAATTTCTCCAGTCTATTCATTCCATTGCACCTTATTACACAGAAGAAATATGAAAATTTGGGGTGGGAAACATCAATAGTCAGATAATTCTTCCAGTAATTCTGCTCCAAATTTTCGTTCTACTCCAAGGTATACATCAGTGAATGCAACCACATGAAATAAAAGCTGGTCTTGGGTTATTCATTGAGCACTGCATTGAGACATCGTTTCTCACCATATGAGAGATGGTCCATCCTAGTCCATCTCCTAGTCCATTTCAGAGAGGCTAACTGAACACTCTCAGCTTCATTTGAGCTAATCCACTCAACTTCTTAAAGGAGTGCTTACATATTGGTTACCAAGTCTCACCTGGGAATCTCAGCTGGGTGTCAATTTTTCCTAAATCGTCTGTTGGAAAAATAGGGCAGAAATATGAACAGGTCATAGGAATGCAAGTCTAGACTGTAGACTGTAAGAATATTCATACTGGATCAGACCTAAGACTGATCTAGTTCAGTATTGGACCTGTGTGTCAGCCACCAACAAAAATGATAAGGGGAGAACATAAGGAACAAGGCCAAGTACTGAGTGATGCTGGTGTTTATCAGCAATCAGCAGTTTTGGTGAAAGCTGAAACCTCCTGAGGGACACATTCTATATGGATTTATCTGATCTCTTTTAAGTCATCTATACTTTGGACATCTTGGTATCCTATGACACTTGGGCATCACCTGGAAAAAATATGCTCCTTCACTTAAACCCGTTGCCTGATAATTCTACAGATAATTTTACAGAGTGGCTCTAGTCCTTGTGTTGTAAGAAACAGAAATAAAAGTCAAGAAGAGCTTTTACGAAGTGTAAAACCAGTGTGTTGTGTCATATTTAATGTATTAGACATTAATATTTACTTGTAAATCAATATAATTGTGCAAGTCCTTTCTGAATTTGCCATTTGTTTTTAATGCGTGTGGACCTGGCAGTTTATTCCATTTCAGTTACAGTATGGAGATCAACGCTTTTCTGATTCCTATGGGGACATCTGTTCATTAGCACGCAGGGTGGCCAATATCGCTTTAGGTAAAGATCAGCTAGTTCCTCTGTTCTACACACTTGGGAAGAATAGCACTGCTTATAAAATGTAACAAATGTTTCCTGGACTCTAGCCAATATATTTTTGATCCCTTCTTGATCTTCATTTTCACTAATCCTTTTCTTTTTGTATTCTTGCCTTTTGTTGACATGCCAAAATTCTGTCAGTCTTGTTTCCTCTTTCAAAAAACGTATTTTTGTTAAGTTGAATTAAGCATTCTACCCTGTTGCCAAGAGCAAATTAAGTTCCCCCCACACTGAAATCAAATTTCGTAAAGTGTCCGGACAATTAGCTCTAATATGTGGTTGCTGTAACTCTTAATTTTCCCCTTTCAAGGGTTTTCTTTTCCTCTGTCTTTGTCTCTGAACAGAAGACGTGAGATTCCTTCTCTTCCCTCTGGTTGTGGCCTTTTAGTTCCCCAGCATCCAGCAAACATCCACTGATACTTAGCCAAACCTCACTTTTAATCTATAACCCAAAGGTATTTGAAGTAACAAATTGTTCATTCTTCAAGCAGAAAGCTGAGCTTGTGGACCAGCCTGCTGGAACTGGAACAAAACTTGAAGAACAGACTTCTGAAGAGCTTTCCCAAGCACCACGTTTAAGCACATCATATGCACACCGAGAGATTTCCCATGACAACTGAAAACTGGCACAGTTCACCCACATAACTCAACAACAGAAGTCTTTCACGTCTTTGCATTTGTTGTCAGGTTTGATTCCAACAGGCTCAAGGAGAAAAAAATATGAGTACATAATTATTCCAAGCTGATGGGGAAAGGCCCCATTTGAGAAAGACCATGACAAAGTCCTGCTTGGTGTTGTATGGTAGAACGGCTCAGTTCTGGCTTAGCCTTCTAGCAACCCTTTGGCATTCTCACATCTACTGCTGTAGGCTTTCCTCTCCAGGCTACCTTCAGCAAAGAGGTTCGCCTTATCCCCTTCCCCAACCTGTTGTACTGATGTACATACAAGATGCATAAGACAAGGAATAAGACTTCTCTCTGATAGCCATTCCAAGCACTCTGATGAGGAAGGATGTAATCAAAGCCAAGGAAGCAGTTGTTTCAGTTCCAATAAAATGTCATCTTATATCAAAAAAAAAAAAAAATCCTGGACAGTTTCCCAATGTCAACTAGATTACGATCAACTAATTTGTTCATAAGGAATTTGACAGTTTGAACATTACTCAGTCAGCCACTGTCCCTCTCTTTCCTTTACATCCCCATTTATTTTGGCAGACTTAATAGTGCACATGATAAAGCTGTGTTAGAGTAACAGCCATAGAGCTATTTTAAACATAGCACTGGAAGACAGAGAAAAGGTTCTTGGACTCCAGAGGATGTCTATATATATCTACAAATTGACCAGCCACACTGCAAATGCTCTAATGAAGCAACAACTTATTTTAACATGAAACCTGCAATTACATGAAATACTCTTTTGTTAAAAAATAAATAAAAATAAAAATACTTCTCTCTGCAGATGCATGCAGATGTGTTTTCCTGCCTCACATACTACCCATTGCCAATTGCCAATCCCTGTCTAGATATTACTCCTTTAAACCCAAAATGTGGGTAAGTTTTGTTGTTCCTTTTCTCTCCCTTTTCATTTCCAGTCACCCCTGCAACACTCCTTAGGCTACCTCTTCCCTAATTTTATTTTCTTTCAGCCCTTATAAGTGATTCAGAAGGAAGAGAGTCAGGTGTCTAGCCATCATTGACTTTCACCACAGACTAGGCACCAACTGCCCTTCAGTGTTTTGCAAATTCTTTTATGAATAGTAACATGTTAATAACTCTGTCTCTATTTTAAATTAATGTGGCCACAACTGTGTTCACTAATTCATAACCAGTCTGCTCCCTGGCTTTCCTGATACCCATCCATTGCAGTCAATTTTCTTGCTCCTTCAGGTGACTTAAAATAATCTGCGTGTGGCCGAGAGCAAGAAAACTCAGTATGTATCTCCAGAGAACAGGCAGAGGGATACTGGGGGAGGATGTGGTGACAGGTGAGAGGTAAAGCAACTTTTCCTTCAGATGCCCCACCACTGCCTGTGGAATGGGTGGGAAAGGGTTTGGAGCTGGGTCATTGGGCAGCCTGCGTCTGAACCTCCTCTGCCTTTTACTCTAGGCGTCCTGGAGTACTTAGCGATTCACACCCCTGCACAGACTCATATCGCATGATCTCACCACAGCAGCCGCATGTGACCCACTCCCATCTTCATGCAGTACAATAATGAGGCTAGCCACCTTCCTCTGTTGCAATCAATGTCAGAACTGTACTGTCTATAATCGTAGTGCTCCTAAGAAAAGTCTGGGATATTTGAAGGCAAGTCTAATAACCATCAATTCCCACAAAGCCTGAAGTTTCACAGTAACACTCTACGCCCAATTTCCTCCTCCTCCTCCTCTATTTCATGAGCCTCCCCCTACTCCTCTCTCTTCATCTTTTCATTTCCCATCTGGCAAACCTGATTCACACACTATTCTATCCCACAAGCTTCAGCTTCTTAATCCTCCTTGATCCTCACCACTGATAAGAGTGACTTCTTTGTTATTAATGTTATCAAAAGGATGAATTAAAATTAATGCAAGACTTGTAGTTCAGCTGCATTGTTGAAGTGAGAAGTCAAGCCAGTCAAAACAGCAAATGAAACATGCTCAAAGGCATATCACAGCAGCTTTTAAAAGAAAACACATCCTCTTTAGAAAAACACAGGCTTCTAAAGACAAGAGAGAAAGGTGCATGATCATGCAAGGGACAATATGTATTCACAGAAGCTATTTGTGAAGTATATATGATATTTTCCAAACATTTTAGGTCAGTTACATGATCAGTACAACCCATCTCATAATATAGCTATGGTATTCCCCTGTCAAATCTACAATATGATCTTCTACAGAAAAGAAGAAAAAAAAAAATACAACACAATAGTTATACATATATATATATACACAATACATATATATATACACACACATTATACACTTAACACAATTTTCCTAATAAAATTAGTCACTATTTTTTTGTAGAATTTCCTTATATTAGAAGACACATGCAATATATATATATTAAAATATATATATATATATTTTATCCAATATCTTTGAGTCAGTTCATAATGCCATATAACATATAGTTACCGTTTTTCGGCTTTGAGTCAGATGAAGAGGTCACTTTCTTTTTGAACAGTGATTGTAGTCTGTTTCTTATTTGCGTTCATTCTCATTGATTTTGAAGCTATATTTTGCAAGGTAAGTAGTCCTTAAACTTGTATTTCCTGGCCTTCAGGTTAGGATTTCCACAGTTACAGCAAGTAGTCTTGAGAGGCATATTATTTTACAAATATATTTACTAAGCATGTTCGTGGGGGGAAAAAATCAGAAAACCTCAGATGAAATAGAGATTTAAATTATCATGAGGCATAAAAGGCAAGAAAAAAAAAAAAAAAAGAAAAAAAAAGTAGCTATGAATGTATTAGAAAAAGAGGAAAACAATTCATAGATCCATTGCTTTATGTAAGAGGAAAGCAAATGTGCCTTCACACACACAGACACAGAAGATAAGTTGCAATCAAGACATTTGTCTGAAAATATATTTTAACAAAGACAGAAAAATACTGGGCAGAGCACAGAAAGAGCAAGTTTATTCTTTCCAAAGAAGATTTAGATAAGTGACTTGCATTGTAGCTGGCAGAGCAAGATGAAAATTACTCTAGAAGAAAACTAGCAAAACTTGGAAGTAACCAGGCTAGCTGATATTGGAACTAACAAAGACACTTTCCCAGATATGAGTGATTTCCTTTGATAACCTGGGGAGGACAAAGGAGGCTCCAGAAAATGAGAAAGGACATACACCTTTTAAAGAAGGGAAAAGGAAGATGTGAAGATGCCAGGCATTATGAACTAATCAGTCTATAAAAATCCTGGAACAAATTACTAAACAATCCATGTAAAGTGCCTTGAAGATAATAAAGTGATAAAAACAGGCAACAAGGGTGTGTCAAGAACAGCTCACTTCAAACCAAAGTAAATTATTTCTTTGATAGGTTAACAGACTTAGCACATAGGGGAGAAAGAGAAGATATGCTGTATCTCAACCACAATAGTTTTGTCATTGTCTATGTGGTGTTTTCATACGGAAGTAGAATCTAGATACAGTGACCATCAGGTAGATCAGACTGGCTGAAAAGTTAGTTTCAAATCTAGTTACCAGCAATTCCCCAGCAAAGAAAGAAAGTATCTCAAGTAGATTCTGCCATGGTTCTTCCAAATCTAGATGTATTTAATATTTCCGTAATGACATGCGCAGTATAAAGGAAATCCAACCTAAAGAAATTTGTGGGCAGCCACAAGTAGGATCACAATTCACACTGATCTTTTTAAATGGGAAGAATGGTGAAAATTTAGTGAACCAAAATTCAAACAAGAAACCTGCCCAATGCTACACAGAAGCAGAACACCACAAACACAAAAGGAGGAACTATCTTGGCAGTGTGGCAGACCAGAAACTGGAGGAGAGACAACAACATCACATGGCTAGGACAGAAAGCAAATCTTGGTTTACTCTCTGCTAGGGAGACTTCTGACAGTGCCCTATCTGTGCTTATATTATGGGCTCCCAAAAGTGTCTTAGCCACATCCAGAGCACACAGTAGATGTATTGTCTGTCTCAATCCTCCTGCAAATCCTGGGAGCCATCCTACTTCTCTTGTTAAATAAGAGGTTGAAGGATATTGCCTGTGCTGGAGAGGTTTGATGAGGCATATTGTATTGTGAAGTTGACAAATGCTACAGATCTGACTTAAAGGCCACTTCAGTTAATACATTTGATTATGTGCTGGTACGAAGATGGATGGTAAAGTCTTTTGGGCATATTCCAGAAGACTTTAGTTACTTCACTGCCAGAGCGATGGGTGTATTTCAAGAGCAGGTTGGACAATAATCTGACAACTACACTTGTTTCTACTTCACTGACAATAGACTTTTGGGGATGGCACCAGGCTTCCATCATTCATTTACCCTCTGTTAGTTTAGAAACAGTAGTCCAGATGCTCGGAGAGGGAAAAATATCTATAACCCTACTTGAGAAAAATAAGTTTGCCAGATTTATAAGCTGGTTTGTGGTCTGGCCCCAACTGTTCAAGTGTTAATATGATAGTCAGTAGTATGTGAGTATTGTTAGAATTGTTGGTGATATTCTGTTTGGAGTATTTTTGAGTTTTATTGTCTCTTAAAAAAAGAGAAAAATATACATTTCTGTTTTATATGTCATCTTTTATCAAAAAAAAGTAAAATTAAAATTAAAAAAAAATATATATGTTAATCAATAAAGTTGGTTTTGGTTTTGGTTTTTACCAAACATTGGTACATATCCCGTTCTTAGGGCTTTATATCAGACCAACATCTACTGAAGTCAAGCTGAGGGGCAGGATCTCCATTAAGCACTGAATCATACCCATGCTTTTTGTCAACTTCACAGTCAAATTACATTTAGTTCTGCATCTCTTTATTTTTCTCTTACAGGTTATACAGAAAAAGACGAGGCTTATTCATGGACACCAAGGTGCCATAAAGATTGATCAAACATAATAAACTCAAATGGTAAGCACAAAGTTTCTGCATCAAAGACTCAAAAGCCTGCTCAGGCAAAACACACCTACATCTTAGCTGAGTACAAACCTTTCCAAATAGCAAGATACTGTCTTTAAATTCAAATACAGATCAACTGAATCTTAAAAATTAGTCTCATGCTATCTGGCCTAAACCCTGGATGACTGAACAAGATAAGGGAAGGTAGATTAACTTCCATGTTAGCTGGTGAGTATCACTGGGACTCTGCCTCTGTGGATATCACTTCAGCAAATGTCATTTATTTTTCATAGCAACCACAGCTTGTATGTGCAAGAACAGGATTAAAGGGGGGAAAAAGAAAGCAATATTTACAGTTGATCTTTTTTTTCACCTAGCTCACACACAGAAGTGATTCATTTTTACCAACAGGGAAAGTAAGGGCACCCCTTTCATGAGTCAGATTCTTTTTCTTGTGGAGTTCTCTGTTTTCAATATTTTATTTCTTGATTTTGCTTTTAATTCCATGTGACAATGATGAGCTTAGCACTGAAAATCAGTAACAATCAAATATGCTTTCTTCTCATTATATCATCCCTAGTAATTTCGATTTAAGTTGCAATTCAGGACTCCTTGTTGGTAATAACAGTCACAAGTGATAAGTCGTAAGTCTTAAGGTTGACTTCAGTCTTTAACTGAAGTGCCTAAAGTTACGGAAGCTAAAAAACGTGCCTTGTTCATCTGTGGTCAACAGAGCCACAGAACCTCATCCAAGCAGGCCATATTTCATAGGCAGATAGACGAGTGCATTTGAGTGCATTTACCTGTAGTCCTTACGGTTTAAAAATCTTGATCAGCTTAAAAAAAAAAAAAACAATATATTTTTCTAATTGTTAACTTGTATTTTACAATTCAGCCCTGATGTAACTCATCTGGGCCTCCCAAATCATACCAGAAATTAATCAGCCATATAGAGGTCAGGCTGAAAGGGCTCAAAAGTATTCACTGACTTTGCATGCCTCTGTTTACGGTTGTCTGGCTTTAAACACTTACCAGCAGGTGTCTAAATTAGGCTATCTAAAAAAAGAAGAACCCAAAATGTGGGGGACTTTTTAGAAAAGATTTCCCCAAGTGCCTTGTTCAAGGATTTTAAGTGAGACAGTGCTTAGTTCAGAAAAGGAAACCAAGGGCCTGATCCAAAATTTACTGAAGGGCACAGTAGGCTGGTACAACTCTGAAGTCTGTGGAAGTGACAATCACAACATATTCCGGATCATGTAATATAAAGCATATATTACAGGGTGCTGCTGCAGAGAGATGGTCATTTTCATATTGAAACTATATATTGCTTTTCTATGCACCTGCCTAGTTACTGAGTATACAGACCTTGTCTTCTCTAAAAAGGAATAGATACACACAAAAAAGTGAAGGCTGTTTTTAATCCAGTTCATTCATGATCTATGCTACAATCCCAAAACCAAGGAAAGTATAATCTTTAATCTTTCTCAGGCAGTCAACAAGTGCCCAAGGAACCTACTGCAATCATTTTGACTGGTATCTAGGAAGTGTACCTATTCCTTTTTTGAATTTTCTTGGACTTTCTGGAGCTTAAAAATATCTGGCAAACCAGCGTCACTTGGATACCAGCCATTCAAGTGTTCTGATGCCAGACTTCTACCTCAGTTTTAATCTCTGTCAAAGACTTACTTCATAAGATTTAAATACTCAAAACATCTTAAACTGTTTTTGTATGTACAGCTCTGTTAAAATCCCTAGCTCCTCCTCACTGGTTAAAAGGGCTTAAACACTCCAATTGTCTTGTCTTCCTCAAGATTTTATCAAAGATTAATTAGCATGGGTTGAAATGTATCCCTTTTTTAATAAAAGAAAGGCTGTTTTTTTTCTTTTTTATGTTATTACTAGGAGATTCAGGATATGAAAATAAAAGATTTTAATGATACAGACAGAAAGACAGTTTTGGAGAAGTTAGACTAACCACCTGATAGTGGCAAAGTGCAAAGAGAGATAAGCAAGGAGGTCAAATGTACATCAGTTAATTACACCTGTGAAAAAGGAGGTGTGGAGAATAGTTCACTTAAGAAACACCGGGGAAATGTAAAAGTCCATAAAACACTGAAAACAGATTGTGGAGCTCCCATCCTTCCTCAGCCATCGTCTTGGAGAAAAAAAAAAAAAAAAAAAAAAAAAAAAAAAGACAGTGTTTGCCTATCTTTTAGTAAAGAAAATCAGGGAAGAAATAACAGGTTATCTGACTCTTTGCAAAGGTTTAAGTAGAGGAAGAGAACTCCAAGACCTTGGTTGCTCTATGTATTTAAATAAGTACAGAATTGACCTAACATTTATCTTTGTAGGAGAAAAAAAATATTTTCTTACTTTCATGAAATCTTTTCTAAAACAAGGTAGCACCTGACTTACAACCACTGGTGAAATCCAGTAACTACACACTTGAAAGGTAAAAAAGTACTGTCATCCTCCTTTCTAGATGGAGAGCTGAGATACAGAGCACTCTAAGGTTGGGTACAAAAAGGGACATAGCTGAGCATCTAAGCACCTAATTCCCACCCTACGGCTACGTTAGCAAGCAGAGCAGCTCAACGGGAATGAATTAACTGCATGAGAAGGTTGAAGGTGGGGACCCCATGTCCAACCGGTGAGCGTTTCAGAAGGATTTAATCGAGAGCAGCTGTAGTCTGGCACCACACACGAAAGGTCCTCAGCACAGCAGTGCATTAGATGTGCTCCTGCTGCACGCACCCAGGTTGCTTCCACCTGGAAGGAAGAACCCAGCTTGTGCTCTCCCGGGACACTCTGCAGCACAAACGGGAGCAGAGGACATGGGGCTGGGTGATGGGGGGAGACACACAGGAAAGGGCCTCACGCTTCATCTTCCTGAAGGCTGGAGCAGCACCTCAGCTGTGGGGGTGCCACTTGAAGCCCCTCGGAGCTGCGGCAGGCACCCCTCACAGGGGACTCAGCCCAGTGGGCTGGCGGCAGGTGAGCCTGCCAAGCAGACTGCGTCCCCAGCGGGAGATGGGTGGAGAAGTGCCAAGGCTTTTTTGGCCAGGCAGGCTCAGGCACAAGCCAGACATCGAGCTGTTCGGTCATGTCCACACTGCAGTATTTTTTTACACAAGCAGACAGAAACAAAAATTTAGGGGCCTGATGAATTTCAGACCACAACCAGCTAAAGTAAGGGTTTCAGGGCCGTGTCTTTTAAAGTGTTTTCTGTTGCCTAATTACCATTTTAGGGGCTTGTACAGCATATTAAATAATTTGTCCGAGGCCACTACAGCCATTTGTGGCAGAAGCAGGAAATACACCTTCATCCCCAGAGGCTCTGGCTAACACCATAACCACACGAGCATCCTTCCTCTTTTGTCCTTCCTCCTGGCTGGTCAGAATCAGCTTACATTCACATAACAGGGATGTTTTTTGATCACAGAGAGATGGCAGCCCACAAGACATCACAATAAGACAGCCTTTGCCGGGAGTGAGAAAATTTTATCACCATGTGGCACACGGTCTATCGAGTATGAAAAGGCCATGGCTGTATGAAACACAAGAAGTCTGTGGAGATGCACAGGGAAGAGAAATGGTGAGGTAAAAGGAACAGCTAAGGAAGGTGTGTGTTTATTCAAAAGTAAAAGAAAATAAAATTCCTAGCTATCCCCCTATTTCACTCAATAGTAAAATTTCCATTGGGTTCAGCAAGACAACTTGTTGACAAGCCAGACATATGACTAAAGAAAGTGGGACATCAATGTGCAACTTGGTGCTGTCACCCCATGAGGCTCTGAGATGCCAACATTTTTTTTCATTCCTAAACAGGAGGAAAATTTAATCTGAAAACAGTTTGATTTAATTGAACAAGCACTACAAGATTTCCACCCAACTTTCCATTCATTATTTTTTACAAGCTGTACTTGCATGAACAGGAATTTCAATCTCAAAATATAAGGCTTGAATTTTCAAAACTCAGGCAAGTTACTATGTTCAAAATCTGCTCCTGATAGAGGAGTCTTGCCAATTAGTTTTAATGAAACTGTGATATCACCTATAACCTCTCACAAGCCTTGAATCAGACCCTTGGTGAAAAAATAATTACATCTTTCATCATAGTAAAAATATCAAGAGATATAAATTAATCAAAAATAATTGATTTTTTTTTCTCAAGGACCGTTCTAACTTGTTGTTTAGTTCATGTTAGTCAAACACTTCATTTGTAATACTCTATTTACTCTGTGCAAAAACAGTGAAAAACAATAATGAAAAATAAATTAAAATTTTTCTCTGTATTTAGAAAAAGCTCTTCAACAGCTCACATTTTCCAATGACAGTGCTAGAGAAATATGTTGTATGTTTTCATTGCATATGCAGGAGTAGCATGTATATGTGCATTGCTACCAACTATTGTGAAGCATACATTTTCTTGTGGTATGTTTGCATAATTACTACAAGGGCTCATTGAATTATTCATCTTCCATTCTTTCCCTCATACTAATATGTCATAAAAATAAATAAATAAGATACCATCTCACCAAAATTATATCAATAAGATGTGGCCTTGGCTTGCTTCAACTGTCTAGGTTTTTTATCAGTATCCTGGCATCTAAGCTTCTACAGAAGGAGAAAAATGTTTCTACTCTCATCCCAGACTGTTGAGCAACTGCACAGGGAAGAGGCTTGGGCTGATCTTGGTTTTACAGCTGTAGCATTAGGATGGGAATGAGTGGGTAAGAGGAATGAAAATGAGACAAGAAGCATGTCTGATCTCATATGCACCCCATGAAAACTGAGAAGAAAATGGTGCTGATTAGCATCTTATTGCCAGGTAAAAAGAAATTGCATTTCTAAATCTGGGGCTAATAGTCAAAATAATGAGGTTTGCTGTATAAAACAAATTCCAAAAGGTTTCTGTAGAAACACCAAAACAATTGTACTGAAACACTAAATATTAGAGTTTCTGATACGTGATGTCAGTTTGACAATATGTGTTATTATTCTTTCTTTTATTGTTAAACACAATACAGACAGCCTATTAGCATTAATGTAAAATTAAAAAAAAAAATGAATGAAGTAAAAATGAAATAGCACAAGAAAACTGAAATAACATATAAAAGCTGATACTGCCAGTAAGGTTCAAACTATTAAATAAATAAAATACCTTGTAAAATATTTGTATTTTGACAGCAGAATGGTATTGTCTGATAAAAATGTCCTGATATTTTGAAGGAATACAATAATTAGGATCATAAGGAAGTGATATATTTGGCTCTAGCTTGTCCTTTCCAATATTTTTTTTTGTCATTTTGGTTTTTGGACAACAAAATGTGCAATTGGAGATACTAATATCTAGTTCCTCTTGTATAATGGAGAAAGGACAAGCAAGGATAGAGTTTTAAAGTATTTTTTCCCTGTGAAGCATATTCATTCCAATATAATACCATGCAATTGCCCATTCCTCTTACAGTCAACAATTCCCTACTAAAGAGAGAAATGGGAGAAAGTATTCAGGGGAAGACCGAGCCACAAGGAGCAGCTTACGCTGGCCCCTGCCCCACTCAGTGCCCCTCTCATGCGCTGCCACCGATGCTGAGCGAGGCGAGAGGACTTCATCTGTCTGCTGCAACCTGAAGGGTCTTCACTCCTGTGTCCTCACTGCAGCTTGGGATGCAGGAGAAAAGGACACCAAGTAGGAAGTTGCTTGCAATCACTCTGCCACTTTTTATGAGATTAAACGTGGGGATTTCCCATCAAGGTGAGGAAGACAGCACACCTGTAAAGGCTGAACATCAGCAGTAATTTGGCATGGCCTCCTTCCTGTTCTGAAACTTGCTGGAACATTTTTCACTTTTTTCAAACTCTCTTTTGTGTTACAGCTGAATAACAATATAAAATTTTAAAGCTGTGAAGCTGTACTTTCCCACCTGCTCAG
This sequence comes from Anser cygnoides, assembly GCF_040182565.1. Taxonomy (NCBI): domain Eukaryota; kingdom Metazoa; phylum Chordata; class Aves; order Anseriformes; family Anatidae; genus Anser; species Anser cygnoides. The sequence continues at coordinate 61,370,247 of NC_089875.1, read as the reverse complement.
GTCTTAACATGACTGGACTATTTTTGTTTTAGAAAAACTGAAGAACTGCTTTCATACCTCTCTACCTCCTCGTCTTCCAGTCTCCCTCTGTGATTTATTTTCCCCCGCTCTTTCTGTCTCCCCTCCCTTTCTCTCTCGCGTGTCATGTTGATGCTCCCTAAAAGCTGCCGCTCCCTCCGCACTTCGCTAGCGGAACAGCCTGGGCTTCTCCTGGGCTTGGATCGCTCGCTTGGATGTCACTCTGCTGATAGAAGCCCGGAGTGCACAAAGGAGATAAAACCCATTTCTCTCATATGAAATAACGGTTGGACAAGAGTTGACCAGAATGTGTTCTGAAAGGGCCTGATCTAGTATCCACTGCAATCAATGGAAGTCCTTAACTGACTGCAGTAGGTCTCAGATAAGGACCCATGTTAATATTGTTGCTATTATCATTTGTAACGGAGGCTCTGAGTATTGCTGTACAACATGTTCTGTAAGAATAAAAAAATATGGCATGGTATGTTTCTCCCTGCTGTTTTAAAAGAGCATATACTTCATGCAAATTTTTGCCTGCTTTGTTTTCTTCCTGCTTTTATAGATCAGACTTTCCCTTGTTAGCAATCCTCCTTGCGTTTTGAGCTCCCTCAAGCCTCAGAAGAAAGATAAGAATATTAAAAATGAACAAGGAAGTTTTTCTCACAAATAGTCTAGGCATTTGTGGTGATTAAGTGTTATGGAAAATAGATTTTGGAATAATTCAGATGAAAAAAAGTCCCACCTTATTTAATCGGGTCTCACTTGTATGGGTGACACTGATACCATTATCCTCCATGTTGCATTGTCTTCCAGGAAGAAACAGACCTAAATATCTGATATAAAAACCCAAGCTGAACTTTCTCAGGCCAAAGATGTAGAAGGCTTTAAAAAAGGCATAAGTATTGCTCCCCTTTTAGAAAATTGCCTAGCTGCTATTTAATAAAAATGTGTAAAGATCACAAAAGTCAATACAGCTGTGTCTGCCCCTGCTGACCTGTGTGGAAAGAAGGAAGTGGAGCAGGAGAAACTGTTCTAAAAGAAAGATATTTCTCAGAGAACTTTTTGCTTCAGTAACTTTCCATTTGATTTATATCATGATCATTTCAGTGACTCTCATGAACTTTAGTGGACTAACTTTTGCAACGTCCTCTAAGGAATGGAAAAGTTATTACCACTTGTAGCAGTCCAAAAGCTGGACACGCTTAAGGTAGGTGACGTGCTTTGCGTCATGCAGCGGGTCCATGGCAGTGTGCAATCCTCTTCACTTAAACTCTTAGCCTCACAAGTGATCTCAGCAACTCCAGGAGTACACTTGAGCACCTGAGGAAGTTGTACCTGTGTAAATTGCTGCTGGCTATTGCTACTGAGGTCATCCCATCTAGAACGGAGCTTCGTGCTTTATATTCTGGGCTTTGTTCTTCTCTACAGAGAAGAGGCAGACGTATGACATCATGAAAACAGCCTGTTAAAGAACTGAGAACTAAATTCAGGCTTGCATCTGAGTCTCAATTCCGTCTGTCTAAACTGATGTATATACTTACACATACTCATATGTACACATATTTTTCTGTTGCTTCTAACAACCTGTTTCTTACCCCACTTAAAACTTTACCTCCTCTCCATGATTTTTTACATATCCTCACCCATCACCTCTGAAACTGCCATGCAAAAGTTTGAGAGCTTTTTAAATTGCAGTTTGCATGCTCAAACCTCAGTACAGGAATGAGGCAACTAATCTACAAACACTGAAGTCAGCTACTTCTTATCTCTGTATCTTGCACCTTCTCCAAGTACTTTGGCTTGTAGCTTTTACTTTATTTTTTTTTATTTTTTTATTTATTTTTTATTTTATTATTATTTTTAAATCACAAATATAATTTTAATTGTAAATAATATTATTTATATATCACCAGTAAGGATTCTCTATATTAAAAGTTATATAGTCTTAAAATTACATTTTCAGTTAAGTTGATGTAGTAAAATCAGTTCAAAGAATGTGCAATTCATATACATTTTATCCAAAATGGATAGTTAAGCTAAATTAATGAGTCACGCTGAACAATATCAATAGCTTTCATACTGCGTTTTGCACTGTTTTCACTAATGTGCTTTCCAGCGTGATTTCAAGCTAAACAATTTTAACAACTTTAACTCTGTAAAGACAAAAACCTAAGTCTGATCTTAGCACTCCAAAGCACTAAAATGCTGACAGTTACTGAATAGCCAGACTGGGAGGAATTCTCACGTGGCTACCAAGTTTTAACACAAGGACAGTTAAAGGTAAAGAAGCAATCCCTTAGTTTGCAATAGGGTAGTAAATGGAGAGCATTGCTTTGCTGATCACAGTTTTCCTAATCAAGGAGGAAAAAAAAAACACATGATGAAAGCCTTGAAAGCCTTAGGAAACTGAATTGTACTGAACTGAATTTATTTTTATGTCCAAATAAAGCTCTAAAAAGTGGTAGTGCAGCCAAAGGGAGGCTGTGAAGTATTTGCCAAGATGTAACTCTGTAAGAACAATTAAAGTTGAGACAACCTGGTAATTGTTATTTCTGAAAAGGTTTGATGGATGGCTTTCTAGTCATACACCATTGGCATCCTAAAGAACACCACTGAGATGACCCTAAGAAATGTCAGGCATTTAGCAAAATATTTGAGACAGACATTAAAAAAGTATTTCCAAGAAATGACACGACACAGAAAAGCATAGCAACCATATATAATCAAAGCAGTAGGCAGTACCTAAAGTCTGATCTTCATCATAGATGTGCTAGAAATGCAAAATGTAGGAAATGCCAGAGGAAAGGTCATTTTTTAGTTGTGTGCCGAACAAAAGGTACTAAGGAGGAGCATGCAGGACATTCTTCTTAGGCTCTATTACTTGCGTTAGTAGCTGATGAAGCCTGGAAAGTGGGCTTCCAAATTCAAGGTAAGTATATGAGCTTTAAACAGTTAAAACTAGTTTCTTTTGTCAGAGCTAGTATACAAGGATCTTCATTACTATCCAAGCTAAAATTCACCAGCATTGCCCTAGATAGGTAAGGGGAGAACCAGCCTTGAACAGGCACTTTAGAAGGGACAACACACATCCCATTCGTTAGGATCCATCATATGGGAAGGCCACAGGGTCACAATCAGTTGAGCTGCACCATCATGACAATACAACTGCTACAGAAGTTCAAAGGGAGCGTTTGAAGAATGCGTGTCTCTCAAAACATGAGGCAAGGACAAAATGCTGGAGAGGTAGCAGTGCTCTGGCAGCAGCGATGCAGAGCACTAGACTTCATTTATTGACAATGTCTGGAAGAACTAGCCCAGAGATCCCGGCACCACAGTAACAGCTCCTGCAGGATGAAGCAACACAGCATACAGGTAGACCAAAGTCAAAGTGGCAAAATCCTGGAAGGAATGCAGTGCATTCAGGTAACCACCCTCCCAAAGCCATCATGCAGATAGATATGTTTCCCCAAGATATGGTATCACAAGTGGACTTGGGTAGGCGTTCCTGCTTGCAAATTCTCAAAATTATTTTCCTACTTCTCCATTTGGCCAATACTTTAAATTTTGAAATTAATCTTTGGTACTGGCAATATTTCCCCACTTTTTGGCACAAGAAGCTAATTCAGGAAGGCCTGAGCCATCTGTACTTCTGTACTGAGTACCAATCTGAAATGCGTGATTAAAGGAGGTCATGAAGGTTTGAGTGTTTCCTTAAGGTTAGTAAGTGCAAAAGTGTTTCCTTGAACAAGGGCCTACATCACCATTACTAATTCAGAGAGAGCAGGAGGTAACTGCAAAGGGAGAATATCTTCCGCCTGCAAAAGGAAGTAGCTAGTGCATTTCATGCTGCTCTCCTGTGAAATGAGACCAGACGAAGACATGTATTCTACAAATGAATCTCTTGTGAGTTTCACTGTTGTCTACAGCAACCCTGAGGTCATCCTCTGCAGTCAGCTCATCTATATCGAATAGGAAAGGAATACAGAGTGATGGGTCTTTTCCAACACCCTACAAGAAAAATGGTGTTTCAGTAACCAAATGCCTTAAAGATGTTTCCTGTAAAACAAAAAGTATTCTTGGTGTTGCTCCTTTCCATGTAAAAGTAGAACAGTCCTCTTTATTTCCTCTTTTGTATGAAATCATGTAAAGTTTCCATGACTAGTTCCTTACACAACATTTCTACTAGTAAGCTATTGGGGTAATATACTCCAAAGTCAGGCATGACATTGTCCTACAAAAAGTGTTCATAACAATGGATATCCCAGCATGTCACCCACTTACAGAAACAAAAATCTAAATATATTTATTCTGTGGAAGAAAGTAAGGCCACCACAAGGTCATGGAAATCTACAAGCCATTGTTCTTTGGGAAAGTCAAAACAAACAAAACTACATTTGCCTGACCAAAACCCGATAAAACAGAGAAGAAAATCTCGAAATACCATGCCTTTTTGAACAGTAGTGAGTCACAAATTACAAGCAAAATTCATATTCCTCTATAGGGTAAGGGTAATCCCTAAAACCTGGAGAGGAAACTGAGAACAGAAGACAGGAAGGCCCTGAGGCTTTTAGAAACTGCTGAAAAAAAAACACAACACTATTTCCATAGTAGGCTGGAACACGTAAAAAAAAAGCCAGAGACTCTCTGAATTCTGACATATGAGTAAGGCAGTACAGAAAGGGTGATTTTCTGATAATGCCAGCTTTGTCTGAGGAAGGCCAGAACAGTGGATGTCAATCATTCTGCACTATAGAGAGACAAATAGCCAGTTGGGCTAGAATATTAGCCAAAATACTTATGAACTGTGTGATTGCCAAGTGCAACTAAAATGTCACTGGAAAGGTTAAGAGTATGTTTTCTTACTGGGGAATTCCAGAGGAACTATTATTAAAAAAAAATGACCATGGTTTATAGGGCAAAGTTTCAAAGCTTTTTTGGCAAGATATAATTTCCACCGCTTTATCACCAGCCTTCAATATCCTCAAGCAAAGGCAGAGACTGGAAGAAATGTGCAGACAAGATGATCCTTCCTTGGCACAGCTACGTACAGATCAGCTCCTGTTATGTCAGCTAAATAAAACAGAATTCACAGGGAAGCACTTGCCTTCTCTGTGACAGACGCTTGAAAAAACTCTCATCTGTCTGTTCATCCATCTATTAGTAGAAGATAGAGGTTGTACAGACTATATTATGACAATGTCCAGTCGTCTCTGAACCATTTAGATTTAGATGGGAATTTAAGATGAGGAGCAAAGGTGAACAATATCTGCAAAATCACAGGAAAATTTGTCTCAGCAAAATCATTAGCATGTTTCCACAGAAAATGCTGAGGTATTATCAGGAGTGCCTACAATTGCACATTTAAACAGAAACAGCAACATTGCAAGGCCCAGAGGTATCTGAAGTCAAAAAATCACATGATTTTCCAACAGAAGGAACCTCTGGTAGTGCAAAATGTAAAAATATGTGTAATACATATCTACTTCAGTTGAAGGTTTTTATCCCTCACAGCTGAACAGTCAAAGGAACCTGTGAAGTATGAACTGGTATGAGATTTCTGCCCATGTTTAAAACATCCTTACAGCAGCTCCAAGCAGTGTAATCAGCTCAGGACACTTATTTGACCAAGCCTGAAAACTAGGGACGCACCATTTAAATATTGTCGTTGACATCAGTTACATTAGAAGCATTCAAAATGTTTCTCAGTTCTGTCCAGATTCCTCCAGAAGCACATTTCTTCTGAGCCAGGGTAAATGCCTTCAGCTTCATTCTGGATCTCTAGAAGATGCTGGTACCAGAGGAGAGAATGTGTGTGTTTGTCTGTGTGTGACTGTGTGTGTATGTTAGCCTACCACACTGAAATTTAGGACATCTGAGGTTAATTCCTGCCCCTTCCTGTATAATTGTACAGTCCTTACATGCCTGTCAAGACGTCATTTGTCATGGATCCATGCTGGCACTTAGTTGGTGTGTTGCCACAGCTGGTTTCTGGTACCTCATCCTAAGAGCTGTCCTACTATCCAGTTATATTTGTGCAGTGTGTGGGGGTATAAGCAGACATTGGCCTCTTCATTGAGTTAAAGCAACATCTGACAAGTTATAGATCAGTAAGGAGGGATGCTTTACTTATTCATATGCACCTCCCAGCAATTTAGCTGGTGCCTTAATTGTCTCATTTAAGAAAAGTGAGTTGCCTCTACTTGCCATATTTCTACCCACTAAGCACTAAGGATCCACCTCATTTTAGCATTGTCAGAGCTACGAAAGTTTTTGCCTCCTTTCTTCCTCCTTTTATTTTGCACAGCTATCACACCCAGTGCAAGACTGCCTTCTCATAGTGACCAGTTTAAAAAGAATCAGATTCTCAAGAAGATGGAATTGTTCTGTAATGTTTGCTTATGTAAAATTGGTGTGTTTAAAAAAAATCGCTCCACAGAGGAACTACCATCATACCTGTCCTTCTCACTGACAAAAGAGAATATCCCTGAAAACTGCATTTTACCTGAAACTGGAATAAACCATTTTAGTGAGAGTTCCATGTGAAAGCATACAGAGAGGTAAGACACTAAAAAATAATATATGATTTAAAGTGAACAAAAAATGAACTCAGCATAATGAAGTTAGTACACTCATGCTTTATTCTTAATGAACAAAGTAGTAAATATTTTATTACAGACTTAAGACTAATAGGTGACTAAGTAAAGGAAATTTTTTCCAATAATAATGTTGCATGACAACTCACTTAGCCAGTTCTCACAGGAAGAAGAGGAAAAAATATCCACCTTTGACCTAAATGTATGGACCAGAAAAGCTGTATATGGCTATATCTGATCTTTATCTAGCAGTCATATCCCCATCAAACTGAAGTCCAAACAATTGCACCCAAAGCAAGTTCACCTCCGAGAAGAAGTTAAGCACTCTCAATGCTCAGTTTCTGTAGCATCTCCAAAAATAACCGAGAAATCAGAACCCAACTGCTGACCTTGTGGTACAACAGGCAGATGATGATCCAGCTCCCTCTTCACAGCTCTTTGTGCTTGACAGTGCTGACAACACTAGAGCTTGTTTTTGTCAATATACTATCCAGATATGACTCAGAAGACATATGGAGAATAGATATGTATACTAGCAAGATTCAATTTTTAAAGTCACTTTTCTGTTCATAACCACACTGAAAAAAAAAAAAAAAAAAAGAAAAAAGGAAGAAAAAAAAAGAACACAACACAAAACCAAACAACAAAAACGTGCAAAACTGACAAAAACTGTCACTAATACTGTCTAAATCATTAGCTGGTCATCTGCTGGCCTTTAACTTCAGTGAGGGTTGGAAAGGGGAAAAGTGCTTAATGTGTGATTCTGGAAAACATCTATTCAGGGAAAATTCTTAGATTAAAAAAAAAAAAATCATTACTTTACAAAAATAAAAAACTGAAAGATTATGACAGTTGAACACATAACTCAAACGTATTGGTTACCACTAAATAAATAGATAAATAGATAGATAAATAAGTAATTCAGTTTGCTATGGAGACTTTTGCATCACAATACCTCTGGAAAATAATAGCTGCATATACATCGGAGAATATGCTTTCCACTTGTGCAGCACACCTTTGAAGCTGTATGCATAATGTGGCCATGTACTGGGCGATCTATAATCCATACTAGAAAGCAACAGTAGATGGCCTACTTTTCACAAAAAGTGAGAGCTAGAGAAAACCACATTGTGCCATAGGGAGGGGAAGCACATGCGTAGCCTTCATTATTAATTGGCATACACAGAAAGAGCAAGCAGAAACAAGACTAGTAAAAGAAAGAAGGGAATTCTCCCTGGAAACATATGGGAAGCACAACACAAAAGTAATAAAACATTAAAGAATAGAGATACAAACACCAGTGTGTCCAGAAAGTGCAATTATTAGCAATGAACATAATAAAAGCACTGGAAGTGTGACTGCAAAAGATAATGGCTTCTCTTACACGTGTGAGCGAGTGCACAGCAAGAGACTAGGGTATCTAAATAAGAACTGTATGAAAGAGTCTTCCAAGTATCGTTTTCTATATAACTCACCACCCTTCACCGAAGGGAGAAGTAAAGGAAAGCACAGAAAATTCCATTTTGACACCTGTCTTCTAAAGCTGTTTTCATTTTCACAATTTATCTTTGTAGTTCCTGCACAACGGAGCTACAAAAAGCAAACACTTGCAGCAAGTCAGTCCTGCAGTAGACCTTCTTTTCCTTTCACTTATGCCACTGGTTTACTGCAGCAACTCCTCTTCAAAATCGGCAGTAAGGCTCAAATCCCTAAAGAAAAACAAGCAACCAGCTTCTGTTTAGGCGCCCTCTGTTCAGGAAGCTGAGCATACTGCCTGTTCAATGCTTTTGACTATCCTTTTCCTATCTGGTTGAGCTCTCAAACCACAAGTTTCCGAGTGCTGTCGATGAACATTTACAGGGTACCTCAGGAAATATTTTTGCAGGTCCCCAAACCATTTGCAACACTGGAAAACCAGTGCATGTGAATGAATGCAGATGCAATGGTGCTCTCAGTTTGAAAATTTACTGCGAAAAAGCACTTTGTGAGTGCGCTTTGAAACAGAATACACAAAGTTTGTTGGCCATGAGTACTCAATAAGAACACAGTGATTGTTTCAGAACAATAGCAATCACCTCCTTAACCACTTAGCCTTACTTCTAGTTAGGATCCAGCACTTCTTTCAAAGCTAATGGTGTGATGCAGGAGAAGTTTAATTGAATGAAATGGAAGTGGTTACGGGCACAAGGAAGTCAGGAAGGAGCACGGCGCTATTTGGATACACAGTGTTACTGCAAACATAATTTGACTAGCTCTTAAACAGCAGTGGGTAACAAGGGTTGCAAGATATAAAAGGGAGGTAATTAATTTCGCCTTGACCTGAAATGATTACTTTTCTTGCCAATCTTTTGGCACCTCCTACTGACTAATATAGAAAGGAGTGACATTGGGCCTGAGGATGTAAAACAAACACAGTGCGAAAGGAAAAGTTTTACCATGCAGCCTACATTAGGCTACTACAGCAACAGGGCAAGTGTGAAGGAAAATTAAAAAAAAAAAAAAAAGAAAAAAAGGAAGGGGGTGTTTGATTCTACTTCATGATACTCAGTTAGTGCAATGCTGGCAGAAAGATTGAGAGGGGGAAGGGTACAAGCATCTAAAATATTGGATTATTATAAGAGGATAATGGACTAAGTGGGAAACAGGGTTTTGTGTAAGTGTCCACGACAATTCTACAAGATGGGGTTAGTAATGAGTTAGCCTATTAAAAAGCCTCTAAGAAAACACACCAATGAGTGAGTTAGGACCGTAGGAGACACATCTCCTTTACTTATCTTCCAGTACAAAATTTTTTGATTCTATAATTTTATTTTTACTGGACTTTATAGCCAATGGGCTTGACAAGACAAGAGGCTGTCCACACTGTTATTTAAACCAGTGTAAATGCAATGTATTTCCTTCCAATGTATCACAGTCAACAGGACAAGATGACAGAAAGACTGCTGTAAGGGGAGGATCACGCCTTCCTCCCCAGTGGTGTGACATGGAAACCTCAAGCAGTGGGCATCTATGAGACATTGCTGTGTTCTGCATTGCACAAGTGGATAAACTTATCTGCATGTGCTTACCTTCAGCAGCACTACTATGGTTTACAGATTAAGCTCAGCTTTCAGTTACACCAGGGTAAACCTAGAGTACCTCAAAAAAACATCGGAGGAGTCAATTTACATTACAAGAGCAAAAATGGGAGAAAAGCAGCAGGCTGGATCCTCTGTTAAAGCAGTGCAAAGGTGCACTTCAGAGGACAAATTTAAAAGCAGCTACAGAACAAAAGCCACTCTCCTTGCCAGCCGGGCATACATTATAGTAACCACACCCTTCTAGGTAAACTGTACATAGAGCAAATCACTTCTTTTGTGAATAGAGTTTACTTTATCATTTTGAAAGGCATATTGCTATGTCTTGACATATTAGAATGCTTAAATGAATCACTTAAGAAAATAAACGTATTTGCCTATGTTTACACTTATTTGTCCTACCCTCTATTATTAACCAAATTTGTCTAATATTTTTATCACATCGTGTTTAAAATAAATAAATAAATAAACACAGCAGTTGCCTTTGAAATACTCGTTGCTAGCAGTAAAATAAAGGCAAGAATACGCGTAGTCTCCTGTGTGGCAAGAGTAGGTGGAAAGGATGTATTGCTCCGGGTGCGCTGATAACATTCAATGTCAGCACCCCACCACGTTGCTAATTTTCTATTGCTTTGAATGTTAGGGACCCGCTAGAGGTTAAAAAAAGATGGAGCTGTAGGTGCAACAAGTGCTTCTTCTTGTCAGCGCTGTGTTTTGACAAGAAAAAACTAATGAAATCGTTCTGTGTGGTACGTTTCCACAACGCGGGCTGCCCTCGCAGCACCACCAAGCCCGCCCTGCTTGGGCAGCCTGCTCTGCGCGGTTCTGCTGATGCCTAAGGAACCGGTGCCACTTGCCCCGAGCCTCATTTTGCACCTACTATACTGTGCCGTTTCAGAACAAATGAAATAACAGCTTCTGTACAACATATGTTCGGTTCCTATAGTACTCTATTTTTGCAGTTGGAAGGCCTCAGGCATTGCTCTCCTTCCAAGCCATACACAAACAAAGAGGGTTTACCACAAAAAAAGAACCTCTGCTGAAGCGTGGAAGGTTTACCTTCACTCCCTCACTCGAGATCCTAATTTCACCAAGTTGTGTCCCTTCCTTTCGCTACGGTACTGTGTAGCTTGAACCTACAGTTGCCTCCCAGCAGCAGCCCAGGTCCATCTTGGTTTCCCTTTACCTTTTAAACCGATGGGATCATCCAAGACTTAGCCATGGAGAACCTAGATGTTACACCTGAAAGAGAACAGTGCTCCTATTCTGTTGGTAGTCCTTTTCATACAAAATTTCAGTTGATTCAGTCTAACCTTATCACTGAATACTTACTGCTACCTGACCTGGGCTAAGGCCAATGTTCACTTTAAAAATGAATGAAGAAATAAGGCAGTCGGCTGGTATCGGCCTACATCATTGCTCTCTTATTCTAGTTCTGTATGAGAACGCGAGGCAGATTTGCAGCGTAGGTGCTCTGGTATAATCTGTGGCTCACGCAGTGGTGTAGCGGGCTCTAAAAGTGCATGTGCTGAAACCATGTGTGAATGTTAAAGATCTAGGCTATGCCGTCCACACGGCTGGAGCAGGAGAGTCAGCAGAGCTCCTCCTTTCTCTGAAGACATGGACATGCTGCAAAGTGTGACGAGGAATGGGAGCCCGGTCCTGCAGGAGAGACTGCAGCCCTAGGCTCTGCACAGACGGCAGTTTCCAGCTGCTGATCTGGTGGCATGGAGGTGGCCACATCTCCTGAGGCCCATCAGTTCACCACACGTTTTGGCCCTGACCAGGCCCGCACAACGTCGGCCTTCAGCGGGGCAGGGGGCAGCCATTCCCACTGAGGCACTTGCTGCCCTCAGGGTCCCCATGGCCACACAAATTGGTGCGGTGACACCTCCAGCTGCCTTTGAGGCAGGAACCCTCCCCGACGCCAGGGGTGCCAGGCATGTGCTCGCAACCAACACATTTTACTGGAAGGAAGATGTTGATAAATATTGTTGGACATAAACTACATCTGCGAGTAAAGGAACCTGGCTACGCAGACTCCTTTAAGTGATTTGGTGCTTGACACAACCAGCAGTAAACTGGTATTAAACCAGAGTAAATCCCCTGCCTCTCTCCCCAGAGTTTTTAATCTACCCTTATCTTATTTTAAGAGCAACTATGTTAGGAAGTCTACATTAGGGGGAAACACACTTTTTTTTTTTTTATTTTGCTTCAGATGTGTTAACAATAATTATTGAAAATATTTCTTGCCAAAATATCAGAAAAAAAAATGATTTTCAATGATAAAAATACCACAACTGCATTTGAAACTTTACAGTAACTACAGTCTAAAAGTGAAACTAAAAAAAGTGAAAGTTGCTTGTTGTTTTTCGCTGCACAATCTGAGAGAAATGCAGAAAGTAAACAAAAAGCAGATATTAACATGCATTTATAAAAATGCTTCTGGCACTCTAAGATGCCTTCGGACCAGAAGGAAAGAAAGGTGAGCATTTATAACACTCATGGTAGAAAGAAATGCTTTTGTGATCACATAAATTGTTAGACAGTGATTTCGCAATATTCCTTTCAGATTCTTTGACAAACGTAGAAAAATTAGGAATAACGCATAGGTAGAGATGGCTCGTGGGATTTTCCAAAGTCTGAAAAGAGTTTATGCAGATACCTCCGATCCATGTGGAAAATCCCAGTGTAAGGGCTTACTATTCTTCTTCTCCCAGATAAACTTCCTTTAAAATTCCTTTTCTATTTGGTTAGCCTTGGCAATACTTGGCCCAGGTCATGCCAGCTAAATGGTAGATCACTACAGGAAGATATTAAGGATGAACACAACACATCGTGGGTTTGATGTTTAACTAGGATTCTTGAAATTTTCTTAACATGCTTTTAACTCCACTTTGAGGTTTTTGTTGCAGCGGAGGTGCTGGAAATCAGGTAATTCAATGTGTATTTACCATTTATATAATTACTTTTATTAAATTACTTGTATAATTTGTGTAAGTAAAAGATCACCAGAACACACAGTTATACTGTTTACAATTGCCCCGTCAGTTGATGCAATTACTATAAATAGGCTCAGAGACATCACTAATTAATGAAGTTGGAAGGGTAATGTAAGAAGCCTACTACTGCACATCTAGGGCATATGATCTTTAAGTTCAGATGCAGAAGGGTGATTTCTTTTCCTTTAGGGCTTTGGCGAGGATTTACTAAAAAGAACCCTCACACCCCAAATTGCCTCAGGATACACATGCTCAGGAAAGAAAATAAAATAGTAGAGTCATGGTTCATTTTTAGCTAAACTTTTAACATTAAAAATGAAGCAACACCAGTGAAGTGTATGTACATGCCTTACTGATTTTAGTGGTTTTTATATATGCAGACTTGGAGAAGACTGATCTTTAAACCTGGAGTGATGTTGTTATTTCCCTCTTTACTTTGAACACAATAAAAATGTGTTTTATTTGCAATTTTAAGTATTTTTATAAACCAAATGTATTTTTTTTCAATCTGGGAAGAAAAAAAAAAAAGTATTTATTCAGAGTCACTGGAGAAAAAATGTAGTCTTACAGAAAACCTTTGGAAGAAAATTGTGCATATTAACAGTTCTCTTGAGAGCAATAGACATTCTTCGCATTTATTCAGCAAATTTACATCCAAATCGGGAAGATGTTGGATTTGTCTCAGCTCACATTGAAATATTGCAAAAATCAGCAGGGGAAAGTGCTTCCCACAGAAGCAGGAAGAAATAACCTTGCACAGTTCAGTTTGTACCTCTGTGGGAAACTGTAGGCAACATGACCACACCATTTCACTGAAATGCACGTTTTCAGACACAGAATAAATAGTACCTACTAACTGCAGATCTAATGCACCCTGCTACAGACTTGTAGCTGCACTGACTACAGGCCCAGCATCAGGCCTCCTACATACGTAAGCAATTCACCCCTGCAGAGCCGCGCTCAGAAGTCTCTCTTTAAATAGCTGCCTGCGAAGGATTTGGGATTAGATCCTAGCAGAGCTGTAGAAGTGTCATCCCCATTAACTATAATGAAAGCAACATTTTGCTCACAAATATATATATATATATATATATATACTCTTGTGGATTATTATCAGCTTTGATTCTGGATCTTTTTTTTTTTTTTTTTTTTTTCCAAAGGAACGAAAGGCAATATTCCCAACACTCAGCTACAGTGTGGACACTGAGATATCTTTTCAAAGGAGCCCATGCAGTTTTTATATCTTCTGTCTGATTTCCTTCATCCCCAAATACTTTACCCAATACTCCCCAAATCTTTACCCCCAAACCACCTCCAAAATAGAGGGATCTGAGTGCCCAACTTCTCTGCTGATGCAGCACACACTTCATAAAGTTATCTGAATCATGGAATCATGGAATATCCCGAGTTGGAAGGGACCCACAAGGATCATCGAGTCCAACTCCTGAATCTGGGTTCAAAACAGAGCTGAGTTAGTTTCCCAGTTCTCCCAGTGCCATTAGCATTAAAGCACTCCCTTCCTGGCAGAGAAACGCTGTGCAAAGACGGGAAGATTTCACCGCACAAAGCACCTTCCCCCCGCACTTAGTCCCCTGGTGCAGCAGACCCATTTCACAGCTAGGCAAATGGAGGCCGGGAGGCGGGCAGCTCCCGCCGGAGGTGTGAGCAGGGCGAAGCAGGCACGACACGCTCATCACTCGGGACAACCAGCGATCCCGTGAAGACGCCTCCTCACGGCTAGGGGAGACGGGCGGGCAGGGCAAATCCCTCCCGCTGCAGGACACACGGGGCCCGAGGGCCCGAGGTGACCCGACGGGGCCGTCGCCGCCCCCGGCCGCCCCCCCGGGGCTCGCCCGCGGTCCCGCGGCGGGAGGCGCGGCCCCGCCCCGGCCCAGCCCGGCCCGGCTCGGCCCGGCCCCCCCCGGCGGCGGCTCATTGATGAGCCGCGAGCCTTTGAGGAAAGGGCGAGAGCGCCGAAAGCGCCGCAGAGCCCCGATTTTTCAAAGTGCAGCGTAGCCTGGGAACTTTGCATGTTTCGCCATTTTTCGCGTCCTGACTCATTTCTGTATCAAAAAAATGTGCTCTTTGGAGCTCGGCGGACACCCACCGCCTCTCCCGAGCGGCGGCGGCACATCCACAGCGCCTGGCAGCGGCGAGGGGAACTAAAGCAAAAATCCCCCGCGGCACGGGCAGCACCCCACTGTGTCCCCCTGTCCCCCCCCCCTGCGTCCCCCTGTCCCCCCCCCCTGCATTTCACACTTTCCGTCGGGGGGCGAGGGCTGCCGCGGGCAGCGCAGCAGGTGCACCCGAAAAGCGCCCCTAGGACCGGCGGGGAGGCACCGAGGCACCCACCGCGGGTCGCCGAGCCCCCCCCCCCCCCCCCGGGAGCGGGGCGGGGATCCCCGCTGCGCCACGCGAGGTGGGGGTCCCCGTGTCCCCCCGACGTGCCCCCAGCGAAAGCCCTCCCGACGCGGGGGCTGCGGCCGCACCGTCGAGGGGGTTGCGGGCGGGCAGCGGCGGGAGGAAGGGCGGGAGGCGGAGGGAGGTGGGGGGGGGAGGAACGGGGGGGCCCCGCCGGGCGCAGCGCCCCGAGCCGCCCGCCCCGCGCCCCGCCGCCGCGGTACGGGGCCGCCGCTCGGCGCCAGGCGCCTGCGCACTGCAGGGGCGCCAGATTTGGCGGGAGGGGGAGTGTCCAAAAGGCCTTTGTTTGATGGCATCTCTGTTTACAGAGTTTACTCTTTAATCTCAACCTGTTTCCTCCTCCTCCTCCCGCGGCTCCTCGGCACTCCGGTGCGCGGCGGCGGAGCGCCTGGGCGCAGCCCGGCAGCAGGGCGCGGGCTCCCCCCCGTCCTCCTCCCCCAGCGGCCGGTGCGAGGATGGCCCGGAGACCCCGGCACAGGTAACCCGCCTGTCACACGGCGCCGCGGACACCTCGGACCGGGGGGGCAGCGGCTCGGCGGACCCCCGACCCCCTCCCGGCACCGGGGCACCCCGCGGCACGGCAGCGCCGGGGGCCCCCCGCCCCGAAGGCGCCGGCAAAGCGGCGGCCCCCGGACGGGGCGGGCGGTCCCGAGCCCCCCACGCGTGCCGGGGGGACCGGGGCTGGGTGCCCACGGCACGGCGGGGCTCTGCGCCCCGCAGCTGCCCACCGGGAAGATGTCGGGCGCAGGTAGCGCGTCCCGTCCCGTCCTGTCCCGTCCCGTCCCGTCCCATTCATTCATTCAGTGCCGGCGGGGTGGGACGGCAGGTGGGCGGCGGGCGCGGGGTTGGACTCTTTTTTTTTTTTTTCCCTTTCCTTTTTTTTTTTTTTTTTCTTCTTCTTGGCTTGATTTTGCAGCCGCGGCCCCTTTGCCTTCAGGAGCGCCGGTGCGATTGCGCCCCGCCAGGTTTGGCTTCTTCCCGCACACGCCGCTCGCCACATGCCGGGGCGCGGCGGCGCGGGCGGGCGGCTGCGGGAGCTGCGGCTCCGACGGGGCGCTCGGCGGGAGCTGTCACCCGCGGCTCGCCTCCGGGACGGGGGCGATCCCGGCCTCTCTGTGCCGTGCCGTGCCGTGCCGTGCCATCCCGCGCCGCGCCGTGCCGTGCCGTGCCGCGCCAGGGGCCGGGGGCAGCGGCGCCCCGGGGGCTGCGGGCTGGGCTGGACGGGACAGGACGGGACGGGACGGGACGGGACGGGACGGGATATAGATGGATGGGGTGGCCGCATCCCCCGCTGCGGGGCGGTCGCGCAGTGCGGGCTTGTTGTCTAATTAGCCGGGGACGGCGGGTCGGACACGTGGAGGCTTTTTCTCTTTCTCTTTGCAGCCCGGCATCCTCCCCGCTTCCCCTCCCCTCCCGCCGGGCTGCGTGTGACAGGGGAGAAAGTGGTGCTCCCGCCTTTCCCTGCCCGTCTGCGGGCGGCATTCGGGACCTCGGGGCGCGTCCCTAAGGGAAAAGGGGGCTCGCGGGGCGGCAGCGGGCGCAGGGCCGCCGGGCGAGCGCCGGGCCGTACTTTCGGTGCTGGCGGGGGGGTGCCGCCGGGGCTGGCCATGAATCAGCCGGGCTGTCTCTCCCGACAGCGAGGGGCAGCCGTCGCCTGCCTCGCGGGCGCCTCCCGCAGGGCCCCACCGGGTGCGGACTCGGCCGCCGGCGGCGGAGGGAGCGGGGGCGGCGGGGCCGGGGCTGCGGCAGCACCGCGGGGCGCGGAGCGGAGCGGGGCCGGCGGCGGGAGCGGGCGCGGGCTCTGCCCCGCGGGGCCGCTGCCCGAATTCCTTCAGTCACGGGAGCAGCGGCGAGTCATTTCCTCTCCGCCCCCCCTTTTTTTTCCTTTTTTTTTTATTCTTTTCTTTTTTTTTCATTTTTTTCTTTTTCTTTCTTTTTCTTTTTCTTTTTTTTTTCTTTTTCTTTCTTTTTCCCTTTCCTTCTTTTTTTCTCTTCCTTCTTTTTTTCTCTTCCTTCTTTTTCTTTTCTTTCCTTTTTTATTTTT
Organism: Anser cygnoides; assembly: GCF_040182565.1. Classification (NCBI taxonomy): domain Eukaryota; kingdom Metazoa; phylum Chordata; class Aves; order Anseriformes; family Anatidae; genus Anser; species Anser cygnoides. Next base: position 61,353,092 of record NC_089875.1, on the reverse strand, counting down.
TTTCCTTTCCCCCCTCCCCCCACCCGTAACGTTGCCCCCTTCACCCCCTGCCGCAGGGAGCCGCGCCCGGGGGGGCAGAGGCGCAAAGCGACGCTTCTCCCAGCGCCCGCTGCTCCTCTGAAGGTGCCGGGCGTCCTGAAACCCCATGGCCCCTCTCTCCTGCTGGAGAGCACGGGTAGCACGGCGGGGCTCGCTGCGTGCCGCGGCGGTGCCCGCCAGGCCCCGGTTATTTAAATAACCCGGCTGCCTCGCTGGCATCGCGGCGGGATGGCTGTGCCCCGCTGCGGGACGCGTCCCGGGTGCTTTTACCGCCTGCGAAACTCGTTTTCAAACCGATACTTGGAAATGGAGCCGCAGAGCTTCCTTTGGCATCCGGGCAGTCGCCCAGCTGTCTCCGCGTGCCGCTCCGAGAAGCGAACCCGCCGTCCGTGCGGGCCCCACGGCGCCGCGGTGCCTGCGGGGCCATGCAGGCTGTGGGGCGGTGGCACCGGGGCGCGAGGCAGGGGCACCCCGCAGGGGCCGGGGGGGAGGCCGGTGGCGTCGGGGCGGGCACCGGAAAGCATCCTGCCGCACGCAGGGTTCGGGGCACACGCCGCAGGCCTGAGGGCTGAGGGCGTGATTAGCCCCGCGTCGTTTCGGAGAGCCTACGCTCAGCAGCTTGCGTCTGGGGAGGTGTCGGCATCTTGGCTGAACAGCCCGTGCCTCCCTCGCTGCAGCTCGACTTAAAACGTGATCTCCCGACAACGGGATAACAGGGGAAACAATGCCCGGTGGTTACCTGGCGGAGGGTACGGTGGATTGTTTTATTACAAAACGACTTGATTTGAATGTCTCAGTCACACCTAAACATGCCGTACCGTACCCCACCATCAGATACATCACAGATAGCTTAACATCGCCCCTTTTCTAGCACTGTGGTTTCCATCGCTCAGTTAAAGTGTCAAAACTGCTGTTCATATCTTAGAAGCTGGAAATAAAACATTTCCCACCAGAGAGACAGCTCTTGTTGCAAAACACTCCTTTAGTTAACTGGGTAGAGCAAGGGCTGTTTGTGAAAGCAGTAACAGAGTCCTTTCTGCCCATGGATAGCCTCTGGGGAAATCCCTTAGTCATGAATTAGGTGAGTAGCAGAGTATTTCAAAAACACTATGAGGTATTTAGAAGTGGAGTAGAGGTAATAAAGTCTTAAGTTAGCAAACTGGGTAGTATAAAATGGCTCAGTCATTCATCTGTTGGTTGCAGGATATTAAATATCCTTGTCCTCGGCCCTTGTCTGTCTAGACCCATAAATGGCAGGCACGTTTTATATTCGTTTATTGCACATTAATGCTACCACTTACTGGCTTTACTTAATTAGAGAAACCTCTGACTTCACATGTAGGGTCCATAAAGATAGTCTCAGACAAGGTTATTACTGGTCAGCTTTTTGTATTTGTACACAGTCTATCTTACTTGGGAACAGTAGCGCTATCTGTTCTATTAAACATAAAAACCCCCTAATATTTTTCAGAACGCGTGGCATGAGTTAAAGATTTTGAGTGTGTACTTGTGTAATGGACACAGCCTCTAGTTCTCTTTATTGTCCCAAACATTGTATTTTAATTTGAAACCTTCATTGGTTGAAAGTTTGCCAAATGTGTAATTCACCACTGATCTAACAGTATGAGCAGGTCTAAACATGCACAGCAATAAGAAGGTTGCCAGCCCTTTGCTTGTATCTGTGGATACCAAAAACAGCAGAACCAGTTCGGAATACTAGAACAACAGAATGCAGAACAAAATCTTGTTGTGCAAGTTTTAAAACTTTTATCTGTGTAACCTTTGTAAAGATTGTAGTGTTTTTTGTGTGCTTTGTAATTAAGCAGCTCAAGTCCTCATGTTCCGCTCTGTGTCTCCCTGTGTTTCCTTCTGCAGTATATACAGTAGTGATGATGATGAAGAAGATGTCGAGATGTACGATCATGATTATGATGGTCTGCTTCCTAAGACCGGAAAACGTCACCTAGGAAAAACCAGGTGGACCCGTGAAGAGGTACATACGAGTTAATTCATCTCCAGCATGTGAAAAGCCGGAGAGAGAGCAGGGATCACGTTCTTCTCTGAGTTACTTATTTGCATGCCAACTTCAATGACAATGTCATGCACATGAACAAGGATGTTTTCCACCTATTAGTTACATTCAGTGCTTTACTTAGCTTTGAGGATCACTGTTTTCTTTTAAATAAAACCCATAAGCGCCATTTTTTTAAAATGGCCACCAAGGTCTATGTTACAGGTATCTGAGTCAGTGCAATCCCTGTTGGAGAAACAGCTCAAGAGTCACCTGCAGCAATGCTGGGCTGTTAGCGCTGCCTCTTTTTGTTTGAGAATGGTTGCCATGCGAGGACTGACGTGTGCTCAGTGTCCCACAGCAGCAAACAACTGTGGCAGACACTGCTGCAGTCCTTTTGTGCCATTTGAAATTTGCACTTTAATTGCGGCGTTATGATTCTGAGTGGAAATAAATTAAAAGCTGGAAGAAAGAAACCCAGCGGTACCAAAATTGAGCATTCAGAATGTGTTTTGCTTCTGAAGGTCAGAATGCGTCTTAGTCACACTACCCTTGTGCTGACTTTCCAGATAAATTCTGGTATCAAACTCCTTCGCCAGGTGGATGTCCTGTGGCCATTTAACTGGTTTGAGCTTATTGTGAAATACATTAATACGGTTATTAATTTATGTTTTGACTTTCTCCTCTCTGACAATGTATATTGATATATAAACAGTGGGAGGTCACCTCTTGTAAGCGTTTTTTATTTTTTTAAATCATAGCCTACTCTTGCAGAGATGGATGTGGTCGTGATACAGTGTGGGAGGAAGGGATGGCAGCATAGCCCAATGGCCACTTTCCTGTCACATGAACTGGGAGCAGACTGGGAGGCGCTAATGGGGAAGGGGAGGGTCGCTGCCCTTCTCTTATCTCTTGGGGCACTTCTCTCTTGTGTTGCACGACCTCGATCTTTCCCAGGACATGACATTGCTTTCTTTTGTCTTCAGGGTCTATATTTCTGGCCTTACTATTAAAAATACTGGGACAAATTTCATGCTCTTGCAAGTATGCAAAACTCCCTCACAACGATCAGGAGCAAAAAGGAGCCATTAATTTTATTGCGCATTCATTGTACGCGGACCAGCAATGAGCAAATTACTGGAACTCCCATTACTTGCGAGACATTTAAAGCTTGAGGCTGTGATTTTCAGAGGTCTCCAGACAGCTGGGTGCCTGAGTGTTACTGAATTTCATTGTTTTTCTGATGCTTGGCATCTAAACATCCATGCGCTCCTGTAAATCCAGTACTAGAGTAACAGTTACATTGCTTTGAGCAGTAAAATGGGAATGTCAATGCAAGCCAAACAAGAGCACAGAAAAAGTCAGTCTTTCTCCTACAGCACAGTAAAGAACCTACCAAAATCAATTTCTCCTGATCTAGGCAATTAAAAATATGAGAAGAGTACAGACCACCTCTCCTTACTCTCAGGACATGACCGAACAAAAGAAATAAATGCATAAGGAGCTAAAAAGGGGCCACTTTTTTTTGAATACATCTCATCTGCATTTTAAGAGATTGCAATATTATTTTTTTTTTTTTAATGATTCAGGATGAGAAACTGAAGAAGCTTGTGGAGCAGAATGGCACAGAAGACTGGAAAGTCATTGCCAATTTCCTTCCTGTAGGTGGACATTGGTTTCTGTTTCCAGTTCTAGTGACAACTCTTTATCAGAGGTTTCCAAGTAAGGGAAGCGGGAGTGGCTTTTCACAGTTCTTTTTTTTTTTTTTTCAGGAGATATAAAACCTCCACAGTTGGGGACCTCAGAAGTTTGGTTAGAATATTGAGGAAACCCTTACCTTAATTTTCCTTGCATTTCTCAGGAGGGGTTGGGAAACATCAGACAGGCTACAGTGGAGGGTAGGGAGATGTTACACAGTAGAAAGTCAATAAAACACTGAAACAAAATGTCTTAGCACAAAGGAAAAGTAGCTTTGGTGAATTATAAGTGAGTGGATTAGAAAATAATTGTTTTGTGAACACTTCAGCTCTTGTAGAAATACTACATGTGAAAGCATGACAGCTATTGTACCAGATGGTGAAGATACAGCTTGTGTAGTTGTGGCCATACAGTCATAACTGCAGAAACTATGGAAATATTATCAAATTCAGTGAGCAAGCTGATAGTTCGGCACCTTCTTCTTAGACTTCCCAAGTCTTAAGTGTTTAGTACAGTACAGACCTACTGTACCACTCACATGTCTTCAGTTCAATTACAAAACTCCCACGTGTTTAGTCATCGTAGCTGGCAGTGGAATATGTCGGGGACAAGTGTACCTAGATAAGAACATTATCAGTCTATGTTCATCTGTTTCAAAGAATGATCTACTTTGCATGTTTTACATTTCATTAGAATCGGACAGATGTTCAGTGCCAGCACCGATGGCAGAAGGTACTAAACCCAGAACTTATCAAGGGTCCATGGACTAAAGAGGAGGATCAAAGGGTAATCAGTTTTCCTTTCCATCTGATTAATACCTTAATAATGGATTCCATGTTTTGGGGCAAAACTCCTAGAGACTTTAGTGGTCTCACCTGTAATGTGGCCTAAGGCAGGACTGATCCTTTAGTATCAATGTTGAGTATTTGTTTGCATTGTGATTTCTGAGTTTTCTACACAAATTAATTCATGTTGCTTTACAGCACTGTCACATAGAAATGCAATCTAGAAATGTCTTAATTATTGCCAGATTTTTTTCCTTTTGGGTAAAAGTATAAATGGGAAATGGGGAACCTTAATCATGTGTTAGTTTTACCTTGGCAAATTTGAGAAATGTTGTTGAAACTGTTGCTCCACCACAGAAAAAAACAAAAATCATTGATTCATTATGCATCATTAAATACAGGCAGTTTTTATGTCCTTCTTTGAAGGTAATAGAACTCGTGCAGAAATACGGTCCAAAGCGCTGGTCTGTCATTGCTAAGCATTTGAAGGGAAGGATTGGAAAGCAGTGCAGGGAGAGGTGGCACAACCATTTGAATCCAGAAGTGAAGAAAACCTCCTGGACAGAAGAGGAAGATAGAATTATTTACCAGGCACACAAGAGACTGGGAAACAGATGGGCAGAAATTGCAAAGTTGCTGCCTGGACGGTAATGATATATACCTTCAGCTTTTAAATAGGAAAAAAAGGGAAAAGCTGCAGGTCTGAGCAGGCTGTTTCAGTTGCCTCGGCCTGCACATTATACATCAAAAATTTTGGAATCAAAACCTGGCAAGCCAGTGACATCAATGTGTGTTTGTCTCGGTGGGGAACTGTACTATTTGGTCAGTATGTGGAACAGTACGATATTTTTACGTGCTTTTAATGTTTGCCATAGTCAAAAAAACAGTAAGTAGAGCAAGACCATGACAGTTTCCTAAATGTATGTGCAGTCTTATTTTGTGCTTTCAATTAATCGACAAGATTTCAATTGGTTTAACAGTGAAGGATCAGACTCTGCAAGTGGAACTTTACGATCAGCTAAGGGTATACCTGCAAAGTGACATCCCGTTTATTCAAAATGGTTTAAGAGAAGGCTGCTTCAAACATGTGTAATTGCTCATGAATCACCCAGACATTTTTGACCTGTTAAAAATCCACATATAAAATAGGAGAAACTGACTTTCTCAGACTCCAGTCGTAGAAATACTTGTCTCATTGAAAATATATCCACAAGTTGTGTGCAATTTCAGAGATTGTGTCTTATATGCTCTGTAGTAAAAGTGACTCAACATCAAGTGTAGTCAAGCAAATAATGTAAGCAAAAGAAGGTTTTCCCTTTCCATTTTTATTCCTGTTACCTGGCAAAACATTTTCAAGATGTAACTGTAATGCCTGAGATCATGATATCCTTTTAAGTGGGCATTCCATAAGTTTCTTTTGCCTCGAAGAAGAAAACAAGAAAACAGTTGCCACTTGGAAAGTTTTACTGTAGCCTTCACACACCACAGATACTGATGTCTACAGTATCGTGTGGTGGTGATTTTTTTTCAAGTAGAGGAGCTGTTGCTAAGAGTACTCTTACAGTCTCACAGAACTGATAAGTTTGCTTTTTCTGATTCATGTATTTGAGAATTTGAATCTCAGTTTCCCTGCAGCTAAGAAAAATCACAACAGCTTTGTTTACTGGATTTGTGTACATAGGACAATGTTGTCATTGTCTAGGTGACCAGTTGGAAAGTTTTTTGGGAGTTAGTCTTTTCACAGCTGTGCTCCGTATCCATAATCTTTCCTCCCAGCAGTGGAACACAATAAAACAGTAAGACTTACAGAGATGACGTTGGCAGTCTTCAGGGCAGTCTCAAAGGGTTGTTGGCCTTCTCTGTCACCTTACCTCATGGGAAAGAGGTGAAGCTGAAGTTGTTAATGTCTCACAGTTTGAGTACTTCAAGCTTAGAGATGGCTTCAAAAAGTGTATAAACAACAGTACCCCATTTGTATTTTTCCCTGCCTTTTATAGTGAGCATCTTTCCTGAGAGGCTGAGAGTAGTGTCTGTAAAGGTCAGGGCCAGAGAATGGTCAGGGAAGGGCTCGAGGTTTAAACAGAAATGCTAACAGCAGTTTCCTGCCCGTTCACCTCAGTCTGAATTGGAAGCACTTGCTTTTAGCACCCCTCACTTTTAACATTGGTATTTCTGTTGCAGGACTGATAACGCTATCAAGAACCACTGGAATTCCACCATGCGCCGCAAGGTTGAGCAGGAGGGTTACCTGCAGGAGTCCTCCAAAGCCGGCCACTCCTCGGCAGCCGCCGGCTTTCAGAAGAGCAACCACTTGATGGCCTTTGCTCACAACCCACCTTCTGCCCAGCTCCCGGTGGCCAGCCAGCCCCCGCTGGGCAGTGACTACCCCTACTACCACATCACTGAGCCACAGAACGTAAGCTCCCGAGAAACGCTTCTCATTTTTGTTTTGCTTTGTTTAATGGGTGGGTGCGATTTGGCCGTATCTGATTCCAGGAAGAGCGAAGGGTTTTTTCCCGGTCTCCGAGGACGTGTTTGAGGTCAGGCAAGGATGGCTTTGACTTAAGCACTGATGGGTCTATGTACACTTCAAATTGACTGCTGGTGTTCAGGTGGTGGAATCAGGTTTAGCGGTTTTAGTGTATTGTAAGCAATAGAAATGTTTTGAGTACTGTTTCTGACAGTGGTGAATATATATGCATTTTGAAAATCAGTTGAATCTGGTTAATTCTGTATTGTATGTCAAAATCTCCCACGTTCACTTTAGTCATATTCTGTTTATGGGTTGTCTGTCAGAACCAAGTAAACAAGTATTGTTTTTAATCTGATTCCTTTCCTATTAGTGATTAATAATGAAACAGGCCACTGCTTTAAACACTTACATTGTAGAGTTTTAGACGATAATAAATTGCATCTTTTGCATTTTCACTTCAATTTAGAAAAATCTTACAAATGCATCTATAAATTATTCATCTTTTCTCATTCAGGAAGGGTACATACTTCATATATGAATTTTCTTTCTTCCTCTGTAATGCTCACTGTCATATTCCTAAAAGCTGTTCATTTTGCTTGTAAATGTTTTTGGATTTTTTTTGCTATTTTGTCTCCATAGCTTATAAATTTTAAAAGCAAATTTTTGTTTAACACAAATTCACAATGCCAGCAGATAACAGTGTCTTTTGTTTTTTTGGCCTAGGTCCCTGGTCAGATCCCATATCCAGTAGCACTGCATGTAAATATTGTCAATGTTCCTCAGCCAGCTGCTGCAGCTATTCAGGTAGATAATTTGAACATCATTTCGAGAGTCAATTTGTTAAACATTTGCTAAGTCAAAATGCAAACATCTTACATTAAGGAAACATTTTAATGTAATATGTGTGGAGAGAAAACGGGGAAGGTGGGGGAGTTCTGACAAGGCTAATAATTGCTTTTTCTGAAGTGAATTTAACACACAATAGTTGTCTTCTGGTGTGGTAGCTTTCACTTTCTCCATTTCAAATGTCTGTACTGAAATTCAGCAGGGACTTTGATAGTGGAAAACACAATTGACGTTTGTTTCAACTTTGAGTCTAATTTGGCTATTATAACCACAGGACGGCAAGCCATAAGCATTTTAGTTGCTACATCCTATCAGACCTTTATCTTTTCTTTTCCCTTAACTCTTAATTTCAGAGACACTATAATGATGAAGACCCTGAGAAAGAAAAACGAATAAAGGAATTAGAGTTGCTACTAATGTCGACTGAGAATGAACTGAAAGGGCAGCAGGCATTACCAGTAAGATTGTCACTGTGTGCTTGGATGGAGGGATAGCAGCATTACCCCAGTGCTTGTCTTTTTAACTTTTTACTCCCCCTTTGCCTTCGATACTAATCAAGGCTCTATATTTCCGTTTTAAAAGGATGAAACATAGCACATGTATATTCTGTATCTGCCTTGTAAATTCTTTGATAAAAAAAATCAATTTGTGGGTATTTTACTTTGCAAAATGGGAGCAGGGCTGGGCTCTGTAATATTACCTAATATTGGAACCGTGATGATCGTACTAAAATGAAAAATCCCACAGATCTGAAATCAATAGGATCTGCATTTCTGAAAGTGTGCAATGGTTCATGTGATGAAAATGTAGTGCCTGTATGTTAGATTTTTCTTCTCTGTTGTACTCTTCTCTGCAGCTGTGTTTTATACTTTGTAAGCTTCAGACTTGGTGCATGTTTGACAGTTCGTTTTACTTCTCCGAATAGTGTTAGATCCTTCATAATTGCATGTGTGGAACAAATGCTGGCTATTACTGAATTCTCACACTTTGTTGTATATGCCATTGGATGTTAATATGTGAAAAACCTTACTTAGTCACTTAACACCATCACCAAAGCCAAGAATCTCCCCAAATTATTTTTGAAGATAGGTGATAGCCAGCAGTTTCTTTTTTTTTATATATATATTTTTTATTTTTGGGTAATATTTAAATTAATAGTAAAACAACTGCATGCATGATACGTTAGTTTGGCCACTTTTTAACTTTAGTTAATATTTTGCAATTTCTTCTGTTGCATGATCACACTGGAAAGAAACTTCTGTTAATTTGTTCTTCTGCTTTCCTAACCACGTTGATTTGACAGCCTCTTCATTGCATTGGTGTAAGCTGTAGCGTTAGACAGGGATAGAAGAAGAAAAGGAGATAAGCAAACAAAAGCAACTCTAACTCTAAACCCTTTAGCCTTTTACAGTGCTGAGTGCTCACTAGGGAAATCCTGCCGTTTCTTGCTTCTCACAGAAAATGACTTGCAGACAGCTTTTGAACTTTTTGGAGTTAACACAGTTTGAATTGATAATATGTTAGTCATGATACATGCTCATAATCCTGGAAGTAAATTATGAGGTAACTTTGGGATAACAAATAAGATGCTGATATTACTTAAAACAAGATCTTGCACTGATGAAAGGAAACATCTTGACAATTGTTTCATAGGCATAAGTTTTTAGATGATGATGCAACTACTTTTATCTTTCCTCCAGTGGCATCTGACACCTTGTGCAATTTCATTGCTAAGTTCCTTCTGCCTTTTTCCCCCCCCCCTTTTTCTTTTTTTTTTCCTTCTTCTTTTAGACACAGAACCACACGTCAAACTACCCCGGCTGGCACAGCACCACGGTTGCTGACAATACCAGGACCAGTGGTGACAATGCACCTGTTTCCTGTTTGGGGGAACATCACCACTGTACTCCATCTCCACCGGTGGATCATGGTTGCTTACCTGAGGAAAGTGCATCCCCCGCACGGTGCATGATTGTTCACCAGAGCAACATCCTGGATAATGTTAAGAATCTCTTAGAATTTGCAGAAACACTCCAGTTAATAGACTCCGTAAGTAGAACTGCCGCCTCAGGTGAATTTGTGTGTGGTCAAGGAGTAAGGGGAGAGGAACTGGGACCATCCTAAAAGTGTTTTTTTTCTTTGTTTTTGTTTTTTCTTTTTCTAAGTAACTTCTAACTGCTACAAGATCTGAAGCTTAGCTTCTGTATAACGACACACGGTTGCTCATAAATGAAGCCCCCATTTGTGAAAGCGTGTGCTTTTTGTGGGTGTCACCCTTTCCTGCTGCATCTTGTTATTGGGAGTGTGATTCTTAGCAAACTACACAATAGGAGTTTGAAACAGTCTCTTACTATATTGCATCTCCTTAAACTAAAATCAGAGACACTGTGGAAGATTTTAAACACTGAAACAAAACTTTTTTCGATTTGAAATGACACATGCTGTAGGTTTATGTGTGGCTGCTCATGTATCTGCATCCTTTTCTAAAACTTTTTGTCGTAGCATCAATAGCTGCTTCTCAAGACTTAAGGAGCTTGTCCTTGCATATGTGAAGAAAACGTGGATTTTAACTTATAGGCAGCTGAGTGACATTGACATGTCTTCTTCTCATTATGGTCTCCAAGAAACCGTGTGTAACAGGCGTGGTGCGTTGAAATAGGTTTGTTGGTGGCACCCTGCTTCGGCTGCAGAGATGGCTGCTTCACGCAGTCCCATGTCCCATTCAGCATGTCCAGAGCAGTAATGCTGGTTTAGAGGAGACCAGTCTTGGTTTAGAGTCCAAGGCGCTCATTTCTCTGTAATGATTTTCTGTCTTTGTACCCTGCAGAAAATGCTGGACAAGCAGATAGTAAGGACCTAATTTGACTCATTGTTTCTTTAGAAGCTCAGTTGCCAGCAACACTGCTAGGGTGATAGCTTGATATGCTTGAGGTATCGACCGAAAACACACAAAAGCCATCAGAGTATTACGACTCGAATAAACAGGGTCAAGTGGAAATGAATTGGGAAAGACTTTGCTGGTGGTGGTTACTGGTATATCCTAGCGCTGTATTTTCATGAGGTGGCACTATACACTGTCTTATAGCTCCGTGCCTCCCACGTTGTTTCAGGATCCTTCATCATGGGGTGATCTCAGCAGTTTTGAATTCTTTGAAGACACAGACACTTCGGCTAGCAAAGCTCCCTCAGGCAGAGCCACACAGCTTCAGCACAGAGCGGCCAGTGCATGTAGACCTCCAGGACACCCCACCACAAACCTGAGCAAAATCCTGTTGAGTCAGGGCCTTCCTGGCTCACCAAAGTCCTTGTCTGCCTCACAGGGCAGCCCGGCTCCGTGGGTGCTTCTTCGCAAAAGGAGAGGGCACTCCAGCCCCTTAGCCAGTGGCCACTGTAGCGCCTCGGTACTGGCTGACGGCAGCAGCTCAACTCCTAAGCGCTCCCCTGTCAAAAGCCTGCCCTTCTCTCCCTCGCAGGTAGATCAAGACTTCTGCACAGATGTTACTAATTCTCAAAAGTCACCGCAGTGTTAACAATTTAGAAACTAATCCCTTGGAACAAATGACTAATTGCCGTTGCGCTTGTTGATTTCAGTCCGTGTTTGAATCTTCTCACTGCTCCTAGTCTTCACCACTGGGTCCAGATCACCAGCAAGCTAACTGTTGATTCTCTTCTTTTAAATTCATCTGTGGGGCTTGGGTTTTTGTTTGATTGTTTGTTTGCTTGATTTGGATCATTTTTGTAGGAGAATACAATTGCTTGCTTTGCTTTTGCTGTTAACTCTTTCAACTACCAGAGTTTAACATTTCTGATCATTTGTAATACTTTCCATCTCTGTCCACTCACAGTATGATTCACATTGACATAGAAAACCCCAAGCTGCATTTAAATAGCATTCAGGTTGTGAGACAAACTGACAACAACCAGAAAATTCAAATCGTGGCTCGCCATCCTCAATACCAGCCATGTGGGGTAGAGTGGAGTAGGAATGAGGAGAAAATTGGCCTCTTAAAATTGCCTGGTGTGCACTTTGAAATTCCTGTCCATTGTTACTTTGTTTCACAGCTGTGGCACTATTTAAAAGTGTTGTGTTTTGGATTTGTTTGTCTGTTTCTGTTGTTTTTGCCTTGGTTTGGCGTTAGTCCTTAAAGTCAGAGAAACACTATTGCATGAAGGTTACCAAAAGATTGCAAGTAATGATCTCCCACTATATCCCCAGTTATGCATTAGGTATTTTAATCATGTATCGTTTGCCCAGTGAAACGATACCACGACACTCACAGATTTGTAGACACTAGAAACGGAAGCCACATTTTAGGTTACCAAGTAGAACTCAACGCAGAAGCGATTTTCTCCAGACTGTTACCACTGCCTCCTATTCAGTCAGCTGTCTCCATTCCAAAACATTCCATGCAGCCATCACAGGCGGCAATTTTCATTTTATGCTGTGACAGTGGAGCACTTTGTTTTGAGAGAGAGATGATAGGAAATTTTGCTTACTGTCATAACTGCTTTATTTACTACTTCAAAAATTCCTAGATTGTCCTAATAGATCTTTGTGGATTTTAGCCCCATATCCTGTGAGTTTCTTTTTGAAACATCCCCTACTCATTTTCACTTGGTTCTTACCTCGAGCAAGAGGTAAGACTCTTACCTTACTGCTCTTAATATTAATTACAATATATGTGCAGAAAATAAAAATCAGGTTTTTAAGATTTCTCTCGTAAAGTAATGGAGAAAGTTTCTGATTGGAACAGAGTGTCATTTTGTTTGTAATTTCCCAGTCTGGAAATGCTAGTTTTTGCTTCCTGAATGCTCCAACGTGAGTACAGTTTTGTCACATAGTCTGATACCCCACATGCACCTACCCATATTGTAGAAACAGGAGATTTACTTGCAGCAATGAGAGGGAAATGGTTTCTTTTCCTTCTGTTCAATAAAGTCAATTTAAGAAGTCAGCCTTGCAATCTAGATGGTCTTGCTGATTTTTCCTTTTCCTGCCTACAGTTCTTAAACACCTCATCCAATCATGAAAATCTGAACCTCGACAACCCTGCGCTAACTTCCACACCGGTGTGTGGCCATAAGATGGCTGTTTCTACCCCATTCCACAGGGACCAGACTTTCAAAACTCAGAAGGAAAATCATGTGTAAGTCTGTAATCACATTTTGTTGTCAGATTCTTTAGGGTTAATTTTTTCAAGTTTGCACACAACCAAAGTTCTGGGTAACTGTATGCTTCCTGTGGAGATGTGCTCTAATACATTCAAATTTTTCTTAGTTTGGAGTAAAACTTCCACTGTATAACTTCAGAGATAGGTTATTGTCATTCACATAGACTCACAAGTTTTTTTTAAACAAAGCCATTCTGCCTTACCACAGTTAAATAAATGTTCTTCCAGAAAAGCAAAATGGAGCATATGATTGCTGGAAAATATTTTTCAGAGTCTTATCACTGTCGTTGCCTCTATGCGTGTCTTTTTGTAAGGTGCTAATATTTCTAAGCATGTTCCTTTAAAGTTTTTCTCCCTCTTTCTAAAGTTTCAGAACTCCCGCAATCAAGAGGTCGATATTGGAGAGCTCTCCGAGAACACCCACTCCATTCAAAAACGCACTTGCAGCTCAGGAAATCAAATACGGTCCTTTGAAGATGCTGGTAAGAAGGAAACAATGATAAAAGTTGCTTTGATATTAGTGCAGAGGGATGTTCTGGGACTTGCATGTAACGTTTCTTCCTTTCAGCCTCAAACTCCGACTCATCTTGTAGAAGATCTGCAGGACGTTATCAAGCAGGAGTCGGAGGAATCTGCGATAGTGGCTGGGCTACATGAAAGTGGACCCCCTTTGCTGAAGAAAATCAAACAAGAGGTAAATCAGAAACTTACCTGAGGCAATTTAATTCAGCCCTCTTTGCTGAGAAACTTAGACTAATACCATTTTCTGTTAAATAGCTGTGTCTGTTTTTCTTTCATGTGAGCCCCAAGATCTTAGTGTCGGTTCTATATAGTGTACTAGGCATGCCTAATTCATCTCCCATTGATTTCCATAGAAGTCTTTCTGCTGTTTTCAGCAGGGGTTTGCTTGGGCTGTTCTAATGCAGTTTTCATTTGAAACTTAAAAAGAAAAAAAATTAGACAGGAATTTGGATTGAATCTTTCTAATATTGGTGAAAACTATAGAAGAACCCCACAGGGACCAAGCTACATGGAGTGACTTAGAAACCTGAACATTTGAGGATGTTGCATTATATTACTTTGTCACTAAAATTCTAAAAATACATATATTCTCAAGCCTTTTTAGGGGATTAAACTCTTGAATACGGACAGAGCACTGAGTGCAAGTATTCAAAGTTTTATTAGGAGAGGATTTTTTTTTGAGAACCTTGAACATGCTTTTCAACAAAGAGCAAGGTTGCTGTAAAAGAAAGTACTGTAAATGTGTTGTGCACAGCTGTGAAGAATATTTGTTCGATTTGTTAAACAACTGACAGATATATCTCCTTCTGGTCAGTTAGATACTGTTTTTTTTCATGGTTCCTTTCCTGCTTTTAGGTGGAGTCTCCAACAGATAAAGCTGGAAATTTTTTTTGCTCGAATCACTGGGAAGGGGAAAACCTGAACACTCAGCTCTTTACACATGCATCTACTATGGAAGATGTGCCAGTAAGTGCGAGCTTTCACACCACTAAATGATTTTTTTTTCTGTTTTGCACCCCTTTCAGTTCTTAAAAGGAAAAGATTTTTATGGTTGACCTTTCTCACCAGTAGCCCTTACTAATTACATCCATATTGTTTTCCTGTATTAAGCACATAAGAAGCAAAATTGTGCTCTTAATTAGATCACTGTGATGCATATAGAAGGCCGCAGAAGTTGCAGTCCCTGAAAAAGGCCTTAGTCTTTATAAAAAGCGTGCACGCGGAGGGCATCTGTGCCTGCGTATAGAAATGAGTGGGTCACAGAGCTAAAACTGTTAAAAGAAGAAGACACTCTGTTTTGTTTTGTGCAGAGAAGACCTGGCATGTCTATGGTTCCCTTTGTCCCACCAGACTGCTTGGTGCTGCTGTTGTTCTTGCACTCAGGAGTTTCAGGCTGAGGTGTGCTCCCAGGCGGAGCATGCGTTTGTGGCGGTTCAAAGTCAGGCCGGGTTTGCTTTTAATATGTTCAAATTCAGGTTGTTTTCTTGAGTTCCTGACAACGATTTTTTTCTTTCCCTGTTCAGAATCTTCTTACCAGCTCCATTTTAAAAATGCCAGTGTCAGAAGAGGATGGTAGTTTTCACAAAACATTTGCCGTACCTAGGAACAGGCCACTAGCTAGTCCACTGCAGGTAACAAAAAATACCCTTTATACATATATATATAAATGTCCTTTATGTATATGTATATATATATATGTATGTATATATATGTATGCCTAATGCTCTCTGACAGACTGATTTTAGGCTTTTGGATAAGGGACAACATTCAGATGAGCATGGTTGAGGATCTCACCATGCTTGTGGATGCAAGGAGATGGTGCTCAGAGCAGTGCTGGGGAGCTGAGCATGGCAAAGCCCTGCACATGGGGTGCTGCATCTCAGCAGGCTCCGGTGTTGCAGGGGTGGGACAGTCCCTGGCTGGCTTTCACACCACGCCAACCATTACTCACCAAAGCAATTCCCAGGCACGGTGCGGGAGCTAATGTGGGCCGGAGGCTTTTTCCTGCAGACTTGTTGGATGCGGTTGTGCTGTTTTGGAGAGCGGGAGGGTTTGATAGTAGGGCGCTGGCCAGAACTTGTCAGCCAGCCTGGGGCGGGAGGAGGGACTCCGGCAGCCCCGGTGCACAGGTTCGGGTGCAGCCGGGGCTCCCCGAGCTCTAGCTCCGGCAGCACACTGGAGGTGCAGGAGCCTCCTAAATGCTCTTTGTACGTCCTGAGGCCTCTGAGCTGAATTAAATGCGCGACACTTTTAATGCAAGACAGATGTCAGGCTGGGTTTTGGGCAGGTAGGCTTCTTCCAAGTGCTAGCAATTGTATACATTTGCTATGCTTTTGCTATTACATCGGGCCTGATCCAAAGCCCACCACAGGCATTAGCAGCCTTTGTGTCAATTTGTGTAGACTTCAGATCAGGCCCTCCAACCTCTTTCAGAGAACAAAATGCAGTGTAGATAATGATTAATTGTACTTCCACCACAACCCTTATTTTTGAGGTGGATGAATAAGTGATTTTACATCCCTTCTCCACATGGGTGAGTTGAGGGAGAGCGAGTCATTCCCCAGAGTGAGTCACTGTCAGACTTTTTTAATTTAATTTCCTTAAATTATAACTCCACAGTTCCTGACTTTCAGAAAGACAGTCCACGTGGCTAAAATTTTCTTTCCCCTCTCTCTCTAAAATTTACAGTAGGGGTTATTTGCAGTAAAAAAGAATGAACAAAACCTGGTTTAGATTAAGCATTTCTAGCCTGGCATTATAAAGATATTAAAATTTCACACATGTCCCCGTTTTTGCATTTCAAACATCAGTAATATATGCTGATGGCAGTAACAGACCTGTGTGAGAACTGGATTTTTATTTCGTAGGAATTCCGTGATTTCATCACCTATTTTCCCTTTGAAATGTGAATGAAATAGCCTGAAATTTAAACAAAGCAAACCACTTCCGGATGAAACATTACAGTTTACTGTGGAGCAGGTTTACATTTTGCATTGTAGAGTCTTTTGGTGAGAACAGCTTCGGGGAGCAGGGTCGGTGTCTCCCCTCTGCAGGGGGGTGTCCACAGGGGCAAAGACTCACACTCACACTCGGTGATTTGCTCTTTGCTCACGAGCTGCACCACGGTGGGGGTCCAGAGAAGGGTTTGAAGAGTCACCCTGTCCCTGCTATCTGAATTCAGGGCAGTCGTCTGGGGACTGACCTCGAATCATCTCGTGGCGGAGCAGCCCAGGGCTCCCACTCTGTGGGCACGTGTGCCTGGGCTCTCTGGTGCCTGGCCACATCCAGCAGGCGGACCCCAGGCTCCTCAGTAGACTTAGGGCAAAATTTTCAGGTAGCTAAACAGAACATGGCATGGGTTGTCCTGTTACAGGGTGGTTGCCTGCGCTCTGCCTGTAATAAAAATGAAGCATCTGAGGCGCCTGTAGAGTAGGATCTTTTGATCTTGGGTATAACAATGTTATGTTTCCTGCTATCTAAAAATAATTTCTTTACAAGCTGCTATAAACGAAAGGGCTTGTTTAACCTACTCTTCTAACTCATGCTGGTTTTGGCCAGGAAGTTTATACAAATAAGGTTGTGGGCTATTCTGCATCCCATTCTTTAGTCCTTGGTCAGGAAAAACCTTTAGTTTTGCATGCTAAAAGTCAGGTATTCTCATTGTTTGGATAAAGATGACTTTTGCTTAGGTAGAACTGAGTTAAAAAGGATTTCCCAACTCATCTCAGTGTTTAAAAAGTGTTGAACTGAAAGAAAAAGCAGTTGTAAAAAGCCCCCAAATGAATACTTAGTTGCGACTTCTTTGTGTACCAGTATGAAGGTAAAATTATTCTACTTGCCAATGAAGAAACACTGAGTGTTTCAACTGAAATGTAACCTAAACAAAAAAAATGAGGTTAGAGGCATATGTGTCTGCAGCATAGACAGGTTTTTCAGAATGAAATACAGTCATTTCATGACAATGCTGTACTGGGTGTCCACTGCTGCACAGTCTTAGTGCCACAGCTATGAGGGGGAATCTTCTCCCCCAACAAAGCTTGCTTGGCCCCAAGAGGGGAATTTGGTGTCATACAGCACCAAAAAGAGCTGTGGTCTGGATCTGATTCATGCCAGAACGGGTGCGCTGCTGCTGTGTCCCTGTGTTTCTCCCCATCTATGACAGGGCAGCCATGTGCCTATCTTGAGGACACAGCCTGTCTAAAGGGTGCAAAGGTGCAAAGCAATTGAAAATGCTGGTATTTGCACTTCATTTTTGACTTGTAGCATTTTGTACGTGATCAGATTTTAGCGTCTTACTGTTCTGTGCTTTCCATCTTTTTGTTGTATTGCCCATGTACACGTGTTCACACACACACACACGGATGCACACACACTGAACTCCATTGAAATCCATTGATTCCATGCAGGTAGAAATGAAACACCAGGGAACTCATCAGGGTGAAATTTAATTGTGGCTGCATATGTTTACATTGCTGCTGTTAATACTTTGGGACTGATCCAACAATTCTTACTGAGGCAAATTCTCATTGACTTCAGTCCAAGTACGAACTATAGCACTCTTTCCACATTGGGATGTGTGCATAGAGAGGGAAGAGAGAAAAAGCACTACACTTTTTTTTCCCCAATACTCTTTTAATACACTTTGTTCCTAAAATTCTATTTTGTTTTAAATTTCAACATACATAAGAGGGAAGTAGTATGTTACCAGCCTGCAACATTTTTCATTGTTTTAGTAACTTGTACCGCATTTACTTAAAGAAAAAGATTCATGGCTAGCCATAAGCTCACCAAAGTGTTTGATTACTTACAAACATTCAAAGCAAACTCTTAAAGATATTTTCGACTGCATTTTGGATGCACAACTGATCATACGCAACTTGGTAAATGATAGCTGATGACCGTATCAGTTGGCATGATGTGATTCACCATCACTTGAGAGGAACAGCGTGTGACATCATTTGGCAGGCAAGGGCAGGATATAATGGCACAGGGAATGTGGCAGTATCAGTATTACTTGTCAGAACAAAGGGAGAAAATGTCCTTAAACCCAAGGAGTTTGGGGTTCATCCTCATTTGATCCCCTCTGTGTAAAATGCTGGGTGTAAAAGCATCTGTGTGTAGAACCTTTCTAGTAAGGTGTGAAGATTCAGCCTGCATTTTTGTCCTGCAGGGCAAATCTTATGGTTTTGCATTGGGTATTCTCTTTCTGGCAGGAACAGGAGATGTCTTGCCATCCCCATGTGTTGCCTAAGCATGGAATTAGTCTTACACTGCATTGCATGGATCCCAAATATTTTTGCTTTATAGTGGTAGAGTTAGTTACAACCAGTGTTCTATATTTTTGTCACTCATACCACGCTCAGTTTCAATGCAGGGAGATTTTGGCCTCACTAGGAATTTTTTCAAGGGTTAAGATTTTGGGGTAGCGTATGAAGCCCACATCGAGGCAGACTGATGATCTATACAGAGCATTTGCTTGAATTGCACCAAATAAGTGGTTACATAAAAACTATGTTTCTGGCTGTTCCTGTCTAAAAGTTATGTTTTATTTCTCATTATGTTCTGTAGCCAGTCAAACAAGTAGCAGTACATAATTCAAACTATCCTAACATAGACATTTTAACAGTTAGAAAAGTAGGCTAAATTGTAGGCCATCCACCTAACCCTGCAGGCTATCAAAAGACACCATGAAATGGAGCCTTTTAAGAAAATAGCGCTGCTTTGATATCTTCTTCCCCCAGTAACAAAGGAAACAACACAAGGTAAAAGCCCTGCAAGCTAAAGAGAATGTTCTTAAACCCATAGCTCCTGTCACTTTCCATTTTTTAACCACAGACTGACACGTTTCAGCTCGAATTTCCTGACTTTCAGCGGTTTATGTAACCCTTTTCTTTAAAGAGTAAGTTTAAAGGATTTTAAAACAGTTACTTGGTTAACCTTTTCAAGAGCATGAGCTGTCATTAGCCCTAATTTTCTCCATTTAAAAAGCAAGTTGTGGAATTTCATTTACAGCTAGTTGGAAGACAGAGCTTATAGGCGAGGCAGCAGGCTCTCCTGCAGCAGCAGACCTCAAGAGGAGCCTTTCTCTGGCTTTCCTCCATGCCTCTTTTAGGCAAGAAGATCTCAAAGTCTCATACTCTGCTTTGTTTAATCTAGGGAAAGGGGAAAACATGCTGTGTTCAAGCCCTGTGAGTTTCAAGATTTACATAGCAAAGAAAAGTAGCTGTGAAGTTCTCCCGCACCAACGTTATCTGTTCTCTCCCGATCTGTACAGGAGCTGTGCTTTGTGCAGGTGAGGAAAGCAAAGGGAGGTTGGCAGGTACAGGTCGGTCATTGCAGGTTTTCTTCCCAGAGCAGCAGAATTTAGGTTGTGAACAGTTCAGGAGTTGTAGCTGCCCCGAGCAGGTGATGGTCTTGCAGCTTTCAGAAGCTGCGGAGCAGTTGCAGAAAAGGGAAGGCTTGGCAGTCAGCCATTTGCAGCCATGTGTTCTCATCTGTGAATAAAAATAAAATTACTTAAGGTCCAAACTAGAAAGGTACCGAAGATCCTAATGTGAGTTGCAGGTGCTCAGACCATTTCCATCTCTCCCCCATTAGTCTTACTTAGAAAGCTCATACTTCTCAAACAGGAGTTTTGTCTGAGTAAGGGCTTCAGGGTTAAGCTCTTAAAAGCACCATCAAATAGCTCTGCCTAGCACTGGTATCAGGCTTTTAATAAAAGCTGAAGAGTTTGGCTGTTTTTTTCTTGCACATGTAGCAAGCTGTATTTCTGAACAACTGCAGAAACCACAGAGTTTGGAGAAAGGCTGTCCCACGCCCCAGAGAAAAACTCGCAGAAATAGTGCTCTGCCTTAGGAAATGGAGTGGGGTAGTAGAGTTCTTAGCTGGTCTTTGCTGTCTGCTCGTGATCAGTAGAAGAGCTTCCCTTGGTTCTGCATTCTTACGGAGTAGAAAACCAAACTGTTATACACTGTATCCATCACATCCTGCTGGGAAAATCCTTTGTTTAGGGCACTGGCATTGATTGTTTCAGTGCTTAGGAAGGAATATTGCGTTTCTGTTGTAAGCCTTCTCTTCTGTGGCATGTTCTGCAGATTTGGCTAATGTGACGCAAACGTATGTAACACCAGCAACTTTGCTGGAGTTGCTGAAGACATCTGTCAGCGCAGCGGGGATTTAAAATCTGTCTTTTAAAATATTTCTTTGCCCAAGCACTCATACAGCACTTGCAGCAGTTGGCGAGCTCTGCAGGGCACTGCTGCAGTGGCGTTTGGTTTTGCTCTCCCCTCACAGGCAAGATATCATGATGCAGGAACTCTCCTACAGCGCTTGAAGAGGCGGGCTCGAGTGCAGAGAGTTCGAAGAGCACCTTTCCAGAGGCTTTTCTTTCCTTACTCTGGTCTGTTTTCTCTAGATGGTCCAAGTTTTTATTTAAAGTGCTTTAACTGGATATCCCAGTTACAGCTCTGACAGCTTGTTTACTGTTCACATCTGCCCAAGGGCAGTTGAAGGCACATTACAGGATAAGTGAGGTAGTCCTGCTGCCAGGAGAAGGATGTGCTGGTAGGATTACTGAGGTTAAAAAAAAAAAAAAAAAAGAAAAAAAGAACCAGGGAGAACAACATAGCTGGAACTGTACCATGGGTCTGTAATTTTATGCTATGGGAACTCACAGTAGCATACCTTCTTCTTCCCTTACTCCCAGTTTTAATTTTAAAAACTGCTGTGCATGAAAGAGAAAAATGCAGCTATGGAAATACTGGCAGACAAGGCTTAAATTCTTTTAATTAACAGCAAAATTAAGAGTAGTGTCCTGCTCTTTGAGCCAATAAAAGACATATTTGGAATGAATCATACTGCGGAAATCCCTTTCTTTCCCCACTGGCTAGGGATTTAGGTGCCAAAAGGAACACCTCACTCTTAGACGGCTGAATTTAAGTGGAATGAATCCCCTGAACTGATGAAAACATGCACATCAGTTTCAGTGGGTTTGGGGTCAGGCCTTTTGGCTTCTAATTACAAAGCTTCTGCATTTCCATCCATTGATCTGCAGAGTTGGACCTTTAAAAGTGCTAGGGGAGATAAAATGAGCTTTCTCCAAGAGGAGTGTTTTAACTCTGTTTCTGGGCTGTTTTCCTGCATGCCCCTAGCTTTTTGCCCGGTCCTCTTCTCTTCTGATGAGTCTGGGAAGCGCCGTTGTCTGCAGGGCACTGACGCTTTCTGGTAGCAGAGCCCTGTCGATACGCGCTGAGACACTGACATGGAAGGAGACAACGTGTTTCTCAGCCTCTAATTTTGCTTCCCCTTTTTGCTCAGTGATCCCTAAGCTGCGGGTGTTCAGCCCCGGAACCTGGGTCGTGAGACCCAGTGCTCCCTGCCAAGAGTGGAAGCGGAGTTTCTCGCATTCAGATGACTTTCACACATGCCTCCGGCGCTGCGCTGCAGGGCTGGCAAGGCAAAGGCATTGTGCTTTGTTATGTGCTTGCTGCTCAGAGCCAAGACTTCACACAGAATATGTTTATTAAAAATGCCTACTGTAAATGTTATGTGAGTTCCCCGGGATAAAATTGAAAATTCTCAGTAAGTAGGCTGCTTTAGTAAATACACCACTTTGGGTCAAATTCTGCATTTGCCATCTTCAGTGAGACTGGAAAGTTAGTCTCGTTTTATACATTGCCCTAGGAGGAAAAAAAAAAAAAGTGTAAGGTATTTCTGGGAAAATAATACCAAGGTTGAAACTCAGTGAGGCAGCCTGCCCCACACTGTCTCTGCAGCAGAATTTCGTGCAGGCAGGAGTTGGGGATCCGACTGATCCTCCCATCGCTTCCCATGCCAACTGCACCCTGATTCCCCGGGGTGCTGGGACACCCTGGGACACCCTGGGAGAGGGCAAGGGGTTACAGCCCATGCAGCTTCTGCTGCTCCTCTGACATCAGGCTAAGCGAAGACCAGGCTTTAGGTGGAATGAGTGACATGTAGCAGCCTGCTGAGATGTCGGAGATAGCAGGATATTGATTTTTTTTTTCTTTTCTAAGCACATGGCTGTTAATACAAAGAGCTCAGTGTAGATACTAACAATTAAGCCTGATTTATGAAACTGGGACACTACTTGCCTGAAGTTACTTCCAGTTTTTAAAAACTGGGCTTTTCCTAATATGTTTTCAGTTATTTAGGGGACTGCTGATCTAACTTTTTTAGACCAGTGCTTTGAAGCTTTGGAAGATCACAGGGAAACATTGGCTGGACACAAATTTCTGTCCTTCAAAATGATGGATATTTTGGAACTACCAATTGCTTTTGAAGTGCACAGACCAAATCTGACTTCTAAGTGAGACTGATGGCATTGCACCAGTCATTACCTTGATACCTGATTGACGCAAATGTCTCTGAGATAATATGGGAAAGTGCGTTAGTCCCACTGAGGAGCTATAGGAGGTTGCAGGTTCCCAGCTGATGTAGGCACCTTTGTAAAAGTTACCCTGGAAGCTGTCTAAGCAAAACATAAGAGAAACTGTGGCATGCCCCATGCGTGTCTGCAGCACACAAAAAGTGTGTCACACCTGGTTTTGGCTGTGGTGTGTACCCGAGGCTGAGCCACAGCACAAAGTATACAGCCCACTCAGGCTGAACAACACCAGAAAGAGGTGTATCATGTTTGTTCACTTCACAGAGGTGGCTTTCTCACAAAAAGCTGCAGAAACTAATGATTTGAGGTCAGGCCTTGTTCTCCTTCACACAGAGAACTCCTGCTGAAACTCGGCAAGAGTTTTGCCTGCAAAAAGATGTCAGGAGCAAAGGCAACATTTGAAACATGTCTACAGGGAAGAGAAAGCCATATCTGGGGAATCACAGAGGACTAGCATGCTTGTCCCCATCTTGGTCGTGCTTGTTCTTTGGTTTTGTCCCTTTTGAGCCTGTAAGCTCTCCAGAACAGGGAACCTCCATCCTTGTGTCTGTACCAGTGCCCTGATTAGGGCAAGTAATGAAATTTATCTACATTTTGTATGTTGCGGAGCCTTTTGACCATACATACGTCCCAGATAACACTGTTTACAGTCTGAAGAGCATTCTCTGACAGCGTAGTTTAAGGATCCTCTTGCACAGCTAGCAACTAGAAGGAGCGTCATAAAGAGCCATGGGTGCGTCAGGACACTTCTGCTCTTAGCAGACAGTTTGCAGTCCACTCATTATGCTTCACCCAGTGTCCTAGTTATTGGGAGGGCTTTGGCCAACTTGTTGAGTGATGTAGATCTTGAAATGCAAAGATGATTCCGTTGAAAGCAGACAAAAACAGATTTGTCTCCTGATTTGTCTTTGTTGGTTGATCTTGGGCTTAGACCTTCTTAACCTTGAAGAGTACTTTGACCCCCCTGTTGGCAGGCAACCTTCAGCTGAGGACAGCTGTGTGCTTTTTTGGAATGCAGGGCGTTCATGCAACTGCTTCTATATAACAATCTAGTTTTTATTTAGGGCTTAATGAATACCTCAATGTGGAAAAACAGATGGACTGAGTAAGTGAAAGAGTTCAAGAAATAAAACAAAACACGTGTGTGTAAGTGTGTGTGTTATACTGGTAAATTCCAGGAGCTTTGAAATTTCTTTACTGTTTATAGCTCAAGGCAATGAGAAACATCTCGCATGTGTAGTGAGTAAATAAACACACTGCACACAGCCTTCTGTGCAGATATGTTTATCTCACTTTAACATTATACTAAATGGTGTCTCTAACCTCCATAAATACCACAAGAAGTAAAATGGCTTACTTGATAATTAAAATGCTGTTTCTGCCAAGGGTCCCCCCGCGTCTCTTCTCTTTTGCCAGAGGAGCTCTGCTAATGGGCACGTGCTAATCGCTGCGCACAGGTGAAAGCAGCTTTGAGCGCAGGCCTGTTTGTTAGCTGTGGTCAGGCCATCGGGATCATCGGCGTAGTTCGGGGAGTGCAGAGGCATTGCAGCTGCATCGCTAGAATGAGGGCTCAGCAGTCATTTTTCTGTGGTTACTGCACCAAGCATAACTGAAGGTTTTAACCTGCCTGTGCCCTGTTGACTGTAAAGTCCACCTGCAAATAAAGTGCCTGTTTAGGCCTTTAATGGAGAGGAAAGATGAAAGGCGAGGCTGTAAATGTGGACTTGTAGAGAAGAAACCGAGTGGGAACTTGGGAGGTTTTGAATCCTGGCTCTGCTGGGTGGTCTGGTCTGCCCGCCCCTCAGGTCGCAAGCTGGGAAGCAGGGACAGCATGTTTTTGGCTCTTGTGTCGAGGCTTCACTTTCTGTGGAGATGGCACAACATCCGGCTGCAGGTTCGCGCAAATCTTAATGGCAAGTTTGCAGCTCAAGGGACGCAACCAATTCACTCAATGTTCACCCCAAATCTCCCCACTGTTTCCTTCCAACTCAGCATCTGAACAACGCTTGGGAGTCGGCGTCCTGCGGGAAGATCGAGGACCAGATGGCCCTGACCGATCAGGCGCGCAAGTACATGGCCGCATTCCCAACCCGGACTCTGGTGATGTGAAAGGGCCGACGGACTTCTCTGGAGAAGCATTATGGTTGTCAAACACTCCACGTTCGCTGGGAAGTCCCTGTTCCTCTGCGTGAAGACTTTCATTGAATGGGAGACAAGCCTATCTTTGTTGTGGTACAACAGTTGGGAGCAGCACGAAGTGCATTTAGTCACTGAGCATATATATTCTTGTTGGATTTCACCCAACTTAAGAGGATTTTTTTTTTTTTTTGAGTAAGTGATACTTGCCTAAATTATTAGGTACTAAGTTTTAATCAGTAATTAATGATCTTAAGTGCAGACTTATAATACAGGTAATTTTTTTTTGTACTTTCTGAGATCAAGCAGACCTAATGCACCAGTATTGTTATTTCAGTGATGTGCTATCCAGGGGTGGGGTTTTGTTTGTTTCTTTTTTATTTTTTTATAATAAAGAGCAGGTACTCAAACAGATTTATTTTAAATCACTGAACAAAATGCATTGGTGTAAAATACCGAAGTGAAAAGCATTACTACACACGCTAGTCTGTGCAAAGGGGGAAAACTGATCCAAGATCGTGAATGCTCAGACATCCATGCCTCTTGAAATACTCTTTCATCCTGTTTATGGTTCTAGACCATTATACATTGTGTGTGTCTGTTGGGGGGAGTTAATTAGCTTGCTTTAAAAAAATATTACTGTATGAAACATAGATTTATGAGAAAAATTATATTTTTATTCAGTAATTTAATTTTGTAAATGCCAAATGAATACTGTGTTTTGCTGCTACAGACCTTAGCGTGTAGACATGCTGCTAGTGTAAAAGGAGCAGTAGAGCTTTATATGGAAAGAAAACAGATGTTGATGTTAGCTAATTGACTATGCACTAGCATTTCAGACCTTTTTATTTTAAATTTTTTTACATCATTTATATTTTTCCCTTTTTTTTATAAGCAATATTTTTGAACACTGTTCCTGGGAGATTTTTTTGTCTGGATGTGTTGTTTTGTTTCTCATTGGTTTATAACAGCATGCATTGCACCTTCACATGTTTGGGAGAACACTGTCTTGTTCATGTTGTCTGTTTTGTTCCATGTCTAGCTAATTGTTCCCTAACTTGGGTCTTGTGTACTGAATCAGGTTCTTAGAAATACATGGTTCTTTGTACTGCCATACAAAACCTTTATCGATATGGCAAAACACTGATTTTATTTTTTTTTATTTTTTTTATTTTTTTTTAATAACAGCCTCTGACTTTGCTGCCTTAATAGCATTTGGTGCAGCTTCATCTGCACTTAATTTTTTATACGACAATGTACTGCCTTGTAGATAAATAAAGTGTGTTCTTTTTTACTTAAACCCGCATGGTCTCCTAATCTTGTTTGTCTTTAATGTTTTGGCAGTGTTGTTATAGGCAACAATCAAGCCACGAAGGTTTTTTTCCAGCACACTTAGATAAGTGAGGAAGAGAGTTTTGCACACCATAGGTAGCCTCAACATCCTCAATTCTCATTGATTGTTAACGAAGTTGAAGGAGCACAGCACAAAACAGTAGCTGGCAGGTTGTGGGCTCAAGGTCCATCTGTAGGGACACCAAGGTCCAGATAAGCTTCAGCTGGTGGGAGGGTAACTGCAGCTTGCATGCAAAACTGCTGTTCTACCAAAATACTGGTTAATCTATTCCGTCATTTAAGACCATCAGATCAAGAATCAAATGAATAAGAGCAAAATATTCTGGAGCTCCAATGCTGTGGAACAAACTTTTTCACACCTGTCTTTCTTAAGAAACCAGAGGTGAGAATATACTTCAAAACCCCACTGCATTGTGCTCCGCAGCAAGTTACTGGGCAGACCTGAGGACATTCAGCTCCAGAAAAGCTAGAAAATATAAACAATTGGCTTCTTAAAATAATGAAAGAAGCATGCAACTTGCAAGGAAGAATTTTCATTTTATTTAGGAGCCTTAAAATGCATCCTTTGCTGAGGTTTCTGCAAGTGCTCCAAAGTCATTCCTGAGAGCAGACTACAGCTCTGTGAAGGAATCAGTTGAGGTCAGTTCCAAAAGCTCTCTGAAGGCTGCTGGCGAGGGCTAGGGTGCATCAAAGCCCCATGGCTGTTTGGGGGAGAGCTGTCCCAGTAAGGACATATAGGAATATTCTTTGCAGCTCTGCTGCTGCCGTGCTCATACAGAGCATCCCAGGGAGCATCACACTAATTTTAGAAAGGGGAACCTGAGCTTTCCAGGATCTACTTTCCAGGTTGGCAGGAGGAGTGGAGGTGGGTAGATGGAGAGAGGGACCGGTTTCCAAGTCTATGTAGTGGAGGGACCCAGGGAGAGGCAGCCCCTAGGTAGTTTAGGAGCTGTTGCTGCAGGCAGGCCCCCAGAGCAGGGTATGGATTACAGAGGAGAGGAAGTCTGCGGGAGCGCTTGCATTTGTGAAGGTTGTGGGCTCAAGCCGTAGAAACACTTGTGCAAGATGCACGAGGGGACTGCAGGGCTTCATGGGGTGCAACTTGGGAAGAGGGAAAGGTCTGTCTTTGAGGCATGCCACAGCTTAAGCAACATGTTGCAGCTTAAAGGGAAAAAAAAAAAAAAAAAAAAAAAAGGAAAAAGAAACACCAAGCTTACAACAGGTCTTAGAGGCAAAGTTCTTGCTTTGTGAGGCTCCAGCTGTAACTGCACCAGGCACGGCAGAGTTCAAGCAGGTCATTATCCAGCACCCTGTGCAGAGCAGTGCCGGGAAGCATGGAGGCTCACTCTGCAGGTGCCCAACAAGAGGATTTTCTTCTTCCTATGCCTTCAGCTGATTTAAAACACATTTTTAACATGCAAAGTCATTGCAATAATTTTCTTGTTGATGGGCGCACTTACCTCTAATATGGAGGAAAATGTTTCTTTTTCTCCTCTCTCATTTCACTGAAAATGTAAACCACTTGCTAGATTAAGGGTGATTTGCATATGATTCTGCATGCATGTGGCACTCAGCATGAGCGAAGGAAAAGGCTTTGTTTGAATGCTGTAGCCCAGGAACGTGATTATTTTTCCTCCACCAATACTCGGTAAATTTCCTTTGCAACAGAAGTGCCACCTCCTACAAGTATTTCTCACACAAGTATCCCACAATGTGACTGTGTTCTGTTTACAGTCAAAATACACATCTTTCTTTCAGAGGTCCAAGAGGTGTCCTATGTGTCTGTTAAACTCTGTATTGAGTATTGACAGGCAGGCAAGATTTAACCTGAGTCAGGTCCCTGTAAATGGTCTTGGTGATAGTTATTTGGCCTTGAAGTGGCCCTTTTTGCAGGTGTATAGCCATCCCAGACTCATTTAAATCTAGAGTAACCTACCAAAATGAAGGGAAAACAGGTTCAGTCAAGTTCTCATTTAATGGAGGGTAGATATTTAGCTCAAATTCCTATTAACCTTTCTCTTCACTGTAATTACAACTTAATAACGTTGTAAGTGGGAACTCTTTTGATTTCTGAAAAGAATGTAAATTATCATTTCAGCATGTGCCATTAATTAAAAACGAAGAGGCAAAGGAGCCAGGGCAAAATTGAAGGAAAATACCAGACTGTGAGGTGTTTCCCAGCTAGACTATATAATTCTCTAGCTTTCCTCAGCACATAGTTCCTCAGTAAAATATACTACATGCAGACAGTCCGAGGGGTTCAAGTCCCACAGGTCCTACCTATGTGAAAGCTATCAGCCTAAACTGAAAAAGTGCCAGAGCTTGGAATGTTTGGGGAAAAACAAACAAACAAACACACACACATGCAAAAAACAAACAAACAAACAAAAAAAAAACACTACAGCTTGAATGAATGGGACAGACATTGTCATTAGGAGCCAAAACAATAAGTCTGCTGAGGGTAAAGCACAGAGTGCAGCACTGAATATTCTGTAGCAGAGACTGATCTTCCAAAAAAGCCAGAAAAAGTTTTTTTCTCAGTATTTGCAATCTTGATCCTCATCCACACCAGCTAAATCAATGGCCATCAACACTCCCTCAAGCCTACACAGCCAGTCATGTAGGCAGAGGGTGTTTTGCAGGGTTATAGGGTTATATATGTTGATGATATATGCTATCATTATAGTCTTCACTTCCTCTTACTCCTGCCACATTCAATTGCATTTCTGCCTTAGACCTGATTTGGGACAGGGATGATGACAAAGGACAGAAAGAAAATCTGTTAATAGAAATTTGTTTAAAAAACCCTATCCCCCAAAGTGGAAAAGAGAATGTTAAAATACTTCAGTTTGGGAAAGAAGGAATGATTCTGAGGCACTGTTTTTCATCTTACTCGTTTCCTTTTTCCCTGGCTTGGGTGGAGTCAGTCAATAGCCCAGATGCTGCTCACGCTCAGCTGGGTGGCTTTTTCCCTGAGCAGCCAGGGAAAGACACTGGGCACATCTTCCAGTTACTGAGATAATGTCTTGGTTCAAACAGAAGCTGCTGTTCCTGACCAAATGTGCTTGTTCCCTTTGTTTGATTCTTTTCTTTGAACTTGACTTGGATATTTCAGACGTTTTCACTGAAGACCCCTGGTACCATTGTAAACTCATCTATGCTTTCTTTGCTCTTAGTGACTCATGCAGGTAAGATAATGAAGATAAATCATAAAGGTCCAAATTCTGCCTTCAGACGTGCTTGCAAGCTGGCACTGGATATACAGCTCATTGTTAAAGGCTGGAAAATGCAGCCACTCCACCATTATTTTTCCATAAATTATTTGTGATAATTTTACTTTTCACAATCCTTCTTGACACCTAACATTTCTAGAAGGCATCTTTCCAATCCACTTGAGTATCACAACAACTGTTGATGTTATTTTATTTTTTAATGAGTGTCTGCTTCTCAGGCTGCATGGATTCCCATTTATGGGCTCATCCTACTTACACCTAAGGAAATTTCATTCCATGGAGAAACAGCTTTCCCTACCCGATCAAGTTACTGCTCATCAGTACAGATGCAACAGGCACTCTTCACACACATCTGTCAGAGAAGTGTTCACCGACAGCGAAGAAGAAAGTTTCAGGAAGCTCTCCCCAAGCAGGTTTCTACCCTAACCATCGAGACCACCTCTGTATCTCCCAGTTCCTGCCAGCCCAGCTGCAAGCCCGCCGTGGCTGTCCCGATAAAGTCAGCAATGTGAGAGTCTTGAAAGTGTGCATGCAGGTGTGCTTTCCTGCAAGCCCTATCTCTGGTCGCTGCCTCTAATGTTTCATTAACTCTCTCATCAGTGTGCATCAATATAGGAGTTATCTGAACTCGGAGGGAGGCTGTAGCTATTTAAGCAATGGGTTTTCAGCATCTGGGTTCCTATTAGCTCTAGGCGGAGACCTCAGAGGCACCGGCTCAGCCTTCCTGTGCAGATAAAGGTGTGCACTGCACCGCTTGCATCTGCTGCTGGGTGGGAGATGGAAACCCTCACAGGATTTTCAGCTTGTACCTGACCAACCAGTGCTCACTGCACATCACAATAAAATAGAGAAATAGCCATGGTTTGCTTCAGTCAGAGGTCTAAAATATCTTTCAGTGAAGTAATGAAGAAAGGCAATGATGCTTTTCTTTTTCTTTCAGCTCTGCTCATCCTTGTGGCCATCCTTGGTCTTCCCATAGCTGCTTCTGGCAGACTCAGCTCCATTTCAAAGTACATTCCCATCACTGGGTTTGGCCCAAACCCCACTAAAAACTATTTGCAAAAAATAGCTGGTTTCCATGACCTCAGTGATTTCAAGCCCATACTTCGTGTGGGTGAAGAATACGGATTACTCCCTCCTCACAGCTGACAGGTCCCAGCCACCCCTCTCTCAGGAGACAGGCCCCACATGCTTAGGCCTGTAGTCCTGGTACCCCCGGGGTAAGGGATTGCCCTCGCTGAACAGCAAGCTCAGGTTATAACTCGAGTACTGCCTTCTGGTCAAGCCCCATCTGTGCACCACGGCCTTTCACTGGGGTGACTTTGCCTCTCATGGTAGGATCTGACTCGTCACCTTCTCAGCAGGGCCCAGGACAGGGACGATGCCTCCTGCAGCCCAGTCAAGGTCCTGTGGTGGCTCCCCATGGGGAGACCTCCTGAGTTAACGATGATTAAGGCACGCCCTTAACTTTTTCTGATCAAAGAGGTTAGAGTAATCCTTTCTTCACCAACCTCTGATTTGTGGCCACATCCTCTAACAGAAAACACATAACAAACGCCATTCATATGGCGATAAGCTACAGAGCCAACATGACAGTCAGCCCGCCATCACCGCTCTAAAAAACATCTCTTTCTAGCTCGGATTTTCATTGCACCTGTGGCACAGCTAGTTCGGATCTCACAAAAAGCCCCCCAGTTACAAGGGAGGAGTGAGCCTGACACACACCTGCCCCACAATTTTGCCACAGGCATCATAAAGCAGCAAACTCACTTACATGATGATTAAAATAAGCTGCCAGATTTTTTTTCCTATTGTTAAGTTGTCACTTCTAAGGCTTGCTACACAGTCTGACATACAAAAAATAGCTGTTACCATCCTCTCTGGCACTGGATCAATGGAACAACCAGGTTTTTATATGACAGCTTGAATGGATAGAGTGTGAAATTTAAATGATACCTCGGTTTGCCTTCCTAACTGTCAGAGGGGTACAAGTTCTTCTTCCTTCCTCTTTAACACCAGTAACTGACTTTTTCTTTTTTTTTTCTTCTTCTCTGAAGGATTTTCAATAGCAGAAATTGGTCTATTGTTTAAAGGACAGGAAGTTTTCCAGAAGGCCTTAAGAGCCCATGGGCTCTTAAAGCTGACAGTGAAGGTGTTATATCTTCAGCCTTGCTATGCCAAAGCAGGTTTTTACACCCTAATCCAAACTTCCCACTAGATCTGAGGTTTGGGAATGCAGGAAAGCCTGGTGGGTACACACATAGGTTTGGTCTTACTAGTTTTCTATTTGCTGTGCATGTAAGTTGGCAAAGGGCAGGTTGCCCTAGTTCTGGAGCAATGCTCCAGAAAAGTATTACAGTGATGGAGATGTTATGAGAAGCTGCATGTCACAAAACAATGCAACACAACATTTTGCCCTTGCATTTTCTAAGTCCCTGAATCTCCTGAAGAAGTTTTCATTCAGATGAGAACTGCTGTAAGTCAGCAAAGGAGAAGCATTGACTTGCCCCAGGAGGTGATCTTTTTCTGTTGTGTTTACTCATGTTAAGTGCATGCAAATACAATCATCTCTCTATATATATGCAGTTACTTAGCTGTCTAAAAACTGTAAAGATGTTTTACTGAGGAGGCCCAAATCATTACTAGCAGGTTGAACGTATCATAGGTCTTATATCACATGCTTTGGTAATGGAGACTCTTGGCCACCAGAACAGAAATCGCAGAGGATAGAATTCAGACATACATCAGACTCATAAAAAGAGAAAACGATCCAAACAAGAGGTTGCTGTGAGAACATCTTCTGCGATGAGAACTGAAACTGCAAGTCACTGGTTTTCATTGAAAGCAATGCAACCAAGAGTCTGAAATCAGTCATGTCCCCCAACTGATGAGTCGTCTGAAAATCTGCCACCTTCCAGAATACATGGATCTTGAGATCTCTCATCTTGCTCATTTGTGATCACAGATTTATGTAAAACGGTATTTCTTGTTTAAAAACAAATAAAAATAGAGATTCCAGGGGGAAAAATAATGTCTGAAGTTGTCCAAGACATTTTCTTTCACCCAGTGAATAATAGATTAATTTTTAAATTTTTAAATGTATGTTGCAAGTGATTTCACACAAGTCCATTTACAGAGGTTTGTCTAGATACACTGCAGCTTAGAGTGGACTGGACTTAATTTCACAATCATGTTTTAACCTAATTCATGCATGCCTGATGCAAGCATTTCAACTAGAGTCAATGGGAGTAATCATGTGAATAACACATGAAGGATTCGGCCTGAAAATCCCTACTACCATCATTTGTGGGTCAAGGTTGGTCTGCTTGAGGAAAAGCACAATGCAGTGACAACAGTGAATGGCCTTTACATGGTCCATTTCCGAGAGATACAATGATACCACCAAACCACCAGGACTGTAGGCACATAATGAAAAGTGACAATGCAGTCATTTGTGAAGGATATAAGACAGCCACAGTAGTTAGGGCAACATTTGCATAATCACATTAACTTTAAGGACCTACTTTAAAATTGACCTAACAATGGTTGTCTTTGTTTAAAGCCACAGCTGTCCATGCTGATCTGACAATATGCTTGGCCAACTTGTGTTGCAGCCATCTTCTTCAGGAGGATTGAGAAAGTTTGACTGAAAAAATCATGGGCTCCAGGACATCCTGTGAATGCTTGGCCTCCCATCATGGTTCCGGTATCTGGGAATTGAAGGGTTTCAAAAGTGTACTTTTTTCAAGCTGTTTTGTTTTCATTGGGACTGAAGTAATATATTGACATGGCTTTTCTTATTTTTCAGTATTGATCATAAAGGTTGTGTAATAAAACACACGCAGACTAGTTGGTAAAACATAGATGGTCTAAGCCTTGGTTATTTGAGATATGTATGAGTTACAGCTAAGATTTGAAAAGGTCAGAATGTTTTACTCAGGGCATGACGTTTCAGCCACATGGTCCTTGTACGCATATGAAAGAGTGGACTATTTCTGTCTTCATATGTACTTTGCACAGTCATTTTCCCCTGCAAAACTGCTGATATTTAACCAAAAATGTACCTGGGAAGGGTTCAGTAGAAAAATATTTACTTAAATTATCAATACATTTCACGCTAGCTGGCCATATGCAAAGTTATGATGAAAAAGCAGATTCTTAATACCTAAGATTTCTTTTCTTTGTTCTCATTAGAAAGGCAGCCTTTGTCCACCTTGAAAAACATGTTTATTTTAAGTATTTTCAGGATTCTCAGTCAAGCAAGGTGGTACTGGATTAGCTGCAGGGAACTTCAAGTTTCAGTTAGAGTGTGTCTTCTTTGAATAACGCTAACCACAGGTAAGAGAATGACTAGAACACATACTCTAGACTGGAAAACAAATAAAGAGAAATGTCGAAGAAAAAAAAAATGTTGTAGCAGAAACGGTTCAGCCCTTTCTGAGAATGAGGTTGAGGAAAATTAGTTTTTCCTTGCCCTGTTATGCCTAGTTAGCATAGCCCAGCATAAGCTCATGAACTTTAACTGACTTTTTGTTTTGCATTGCATATACCTGTGATTAAAAATCCATTTAGACTCCACACTCTCACTTGGTCTTAAACCATGATACCAAGTTGAAATTATTTTTATATCATTTAAAAGGGAGAAAGAAGCTCTCCTGCCTCCACGCTGTGGATCTACGACTTGAAATTTTACAAGGGCATATTGTTTTTGATTCCCGCTCCCATGCAGATCCACACAAATTTGAGCAAGTCATGACCTCTGAAGATTTAATTTGGCACACGAGTGGCAGAGGCTCACTACAGCTTGACAGCTTACCTCCTTGCGGAGCCCCTGGGCAACGCGCACCAGCCATTGGAGGCTGCAGCTGGCCATCTGTGACCGTGCTCCTCGCCTTCTGGGGCTGCTGCAGCATCACACAGCAGCTCAGCTCAGCTCAGCTCAGCTCAGCTCTTTCCATCTCCCAAGCGGCCTCCTGCTGCCCCTCGCTGAGGCTAACGGGGAAGGATGTTACCTGACACAAGTGCAGAGGGATACAGAGCAAAGCAGGTACAAAGACAAGTTGGAAGCAATGGGAACTACTCGCTAGGATCCATATGTAAATGTGTGTATGAGTGTGTGCATGCACATAAATGTGACTGTGTAATGAAGATTAGTATTATCATGCACATAGAGAAAAGTGGGGAGTGAGAGGAGGGTGAATTAATTGCACAGAGAACCTCAATTCTGACTCCCCTAACTTTGAAGTACCACACTCCTAAGCCTTAATGGTCTTTTAATTTATACTTTAAATGATAATTTTTGTTTTGATTATTCAAAAGATGGGCAACGTTTTACACTAACACTTTACATTCAAGCAAAGAAAAGTAATTGAAAAGATGCAAATGCCTATAATGAAAAGATATGCAGAATGCACTTCTGTGTTAAGCACAGGTAAAGTGAATAAGCATATTAATATAGGCAAAGCTTCATTAACCACAGTGTTATTTAAATTTCAGGCACTTAGTACATCATGAGGATCAGCATTCTTTCCTCATACTCATATCTGAACATATTAAGTCTACTGGAATAGTTCAATATCATTATGTGAGAACTGCAGATACAGCAAAGATAGGGATGAAATCTATGAAACTTCTTCAGAAACACCTATACCGTTTCAGCACTTTTATCCTGTTTCAATACTTCAGAAAAAAAAAAAAAAAGCACCACTTTGGGTCTGAAAGAAAATACAGATTTATATCATTTAGACTCACAAACATTCATTTTCCCACACCAAGGAAAGCCTCAGAGGTGAATACTGCTGTAAAAGAAAATGCAATGGTTGTGCAGTACTCTCTTCTGACAGTCAAAATCAGCCTTTGGCAGGTTAAATGATGTAACACTTTCATTTGATCTTATTTTAGGTATCCCCTATAGCAGTCCCTTTATCTTAAGTTAATATCAGGATTCATTATGTAATTTTTACTTTTGGAAATCAGCAGTGTGCTACTTATACAGTCCCATAGATTTGGTTATTACCAAATGCAGTTCTATTGCAATGAGTTAACCATATATTTAATTATGCAAAAAGTCTTGCATATGTTCATGCAAATCAAATAGTAGAGATCGAGGACTGAATAGATATTTTTCAATGTGACAAGAATGACATGAATAGCCTTGGGATTTCTGTCTAGTGACACTCTTAGTATTTCACAGGAAAGATTAAAATGTGTAGAGCACATAGGTGTGAAGAACTTGGGAATCGATCAACATGCTGAGTAAGTGGAGTGCCAAACACCTTCCCATCATTAGACATGTCTGGCACCACATGTCTATCAAGAATATTTATGCATTCACACAACAAAACACAAGGAAACAGATGCCATTCCAGCACACCGTCACATACAAACCCATACATACAACAACACACAAAACTTGCCTTAAAACAAAACTTTACCAAGTGAAAGCCTAACAATAAAACAGCAAAGCTTTTAACTCAGACCTTCTCCACTAACTTGGTTAATTCAAAGTTTGTACAACCAAAGAGGAAGTTCTCTTCAGAAAATCACACTTACCTTTTGGGCTTGGTTCATTTGAGGCAAAAACCTTTTCATTTGTATAAGTGATCTGCATTCATGTAGTTCAGTTACTACTATTTGCTAGAGTATTTCAGGTTTCAGCTCCACCAATTTTACACAGACTATGCCACTTCCACAAAATCTGTGTGTGCATTTGGAGAGCAATTTGAAATGATGTCAAATAAGAGCTCACAACCACATAAAATTGCCTATTTACAAATAGCACCTATTGGAAAAAAAAGTACAGACAATAAATGTCACAGTAAATTCAACCTGTCTGTAAGATGAGAAATAACTAATGCATCTGGACATAATATGAGGCATAGCAATAGCATTGTAACTGCTTTATGTAATTCCCCAAACAAAAGAGATATAATGAGTCATTTATCTAAATGGCATCAGTATTCTGCCAAACATAAGATAACACTGAAGAGTGTGGATAGAAAGTTCGGAAACCCATTCAGATACGATGCAACATAGGATCATGTAAGCGCTCATCAGCTATCATGAAATGTGACTCATTTACAGCACAGTAAGACAAGGTTTATAGGGAGAGCAATATTTTTTATTAGACTACTTGATACAGCTTCTTAGACCAATAGTTGAACCAATGCAAATATACCACAGACTTTGTTTTTCTCTGTAGCAGATAGCAGAATCTCATCCATGTCCTTAAACAACCACAGCTACAAAAACATTCATAAATTACATGAGACACACGGGACAAAGTGGTGTCCCATGACTACATGTGAAACTAGCATTGCGAACTGAGTATTGACCAGACCCTCCTACACAAAGTTAAATGTGTCCTTAACACCACAGGTGAGAAAGTCCAAATATCATAGAACACATAGGAGCACACTGCCTAATAAACCTGATAAGATCCTTGGTTCAACTATTATTACCTCTTGCCTTGCACAGCAGATGGTGGTGCCTGCTGTGGTACAGACAGGTGAGATGGTGAGATCCATCTACAAACCAGCTCAGTACGCAGGGTACTGCAGGTCTTGACATGTGAGATTTTCTTAATCTTTCTTAATACCAAATGCTATTCTGTAGCCACCTACCCATGCTATGTACATAAAAATACACTGCTTACAGGAAGATGAGCATGCGAAGGTCATTGTCAGCTCAAAATAAAATTAATATAAAAATAACATCAAGCCAACTACCTACTCTAGAGCCCTCACATATTTCATTGCAATATGCATGTGCGTTATTTTCAGCTGCTGTAACTTGCTGATCTCCATTTAGCAACTTCTGTATTTTTTTCCTCTTTATAAGGCACTTTGAAGGCGTGGGGCTATACAGCAGTGATGTAAAACAACTATCTTAGAAAACAACCTACATTAAACATCTGTTTGTATCATTAAATAAAAAGGGCAAAAAATCAGATGGCTTTTGTTTTTAATAGTATTTCCTAAGCCCACACAAACATTACATAGCTCTCTTACTTTTCCATTGGATATCTTTCTTCCCCCTGCTAAAGGTCCTTTCATAGAAGCTGTTATCCTAGCAAGTCTTACGCTTTCCTCACATAAATACCTCCACTCTTACTATGGCTGTTAAATTGTTGCTTATTGTTACCACAAGAGCAATTAAAATATCACGGAGAGACTTATTGTATGACACAATGTAACACAACCCCAGAAAATTCCCATTGTGCCAAGAAAATTTGCTGTTACCAGATTTATTTAAGAGTACTGTATTGTCAGGAGAATAGATCCAGCATCTATAAAGGGTCTCTGTGTTGTCCGCTGCTCTACTACTGGCGATGAAGGTGCCTTCAAGGGCAGATGAAACCATTTATTTTCATCCTACACCAGCACATTATGACATAAACCTATAGGGTCTCTGTGAGAACTTCTTTTCTGAGCACACATCAAGCCATACATTTAGTTCCCCCATGCAATCCTTTGCCTTGTATTGGATTATTGGAATAAATACAACAGCACTTGTGTCAAGGAAATGCGCTAATGATATGGCATGGCATGTATTATAAAGTGGCTGCTTGTCCCTTCTGCATAATGTCGCTCAGTTTGGGATTCCTTTCGGGATTGTGTCTTCTAAAACAAAGACAGGGAAGTGAAGGGAAGGGAAGGGAAGGGAAGGGAAGGGAAAAATGAAAAGAAAAAGAGAAAAAGAAAAGAAAAAGAGAAAAAGGAAAAGGAAATAAAAAGTAAAAAGAAGAAGGAAAAAGAAAAGGAAAAAAAAAAGAGGGAGGAAAAATTCTCAAGCTATTTCTTCTGAGTTGAGAACTCCACACCGTGGCTAGGCACACAGAGCCTGCCGTCTGTTGTGTGCTTTGCCATGCTGTGTGGCAATGCAATAACCTTGATCCCTGGGGAGGTGAAGCGGAAGTTGGTCTTCACCATTAAATTTTTTTATAGACAGCAAAGTCCATCCTTCCACCTGCATCCAAAGCACTGAGGCAGCTGGCAGAACAAAGCGCTAGAGAAAAATAGTTGACCAGAATCTATCTGAAATTGCCAGCATACAGGTGCAGTCTTGTTTTTCATCTCAGTCGCAGCAGTCCCTAGTGACTGTCAATGTTTTACTGAGACTAATTAACCCTTTTTTGCCTAGGGGGAACCAACTTAAAAACCAACACCAAAACAAAACAAAACAAAACAAAACAAAAAACACCACCCAAGCTTAAAATTATATGAGTAAAGAAAGCATATCTAGTCCAAAACAGTGCCACAAACTAAAAGGTTGCTACAAGGGTGAAAAAGAAACAGCCAATGTATGAGGAAAACTTTGCATCTTGGGATCGCCGAGGCTGTTCCAAGCCTGTTGCTTCTCACACCTGAATGAGGAGGTAAACAGAGAAATCACCCACTGCTGAAGCACAGCCAATGCTTGAGTGTAAAGGAGGAGTTGTTAGAAAGGAATAGTAAAACTAAACAATAAACTTGGATAAGTACTGTAGACAGGAAGTCAGGAAATGTAAACAACTGAGAAGATAAGAGAAAGATAAGAATTTGAGGATAGATAAGAATTCCCAAAACTCTAGCTTGGCTGAGACGTCAATATTAAACATTCCTTTGGATCTTCATGAAGAAGAAGTGGCCAAGGAGCTTTCCAATCTTTAACCTTCTTGCTCAGAGAAGCCAGGAGAAATACAAATGATCTGTGAAAAAGACAGGGCCATTCCTTGTGATGCAGTTTCTTGTGCTCCTTCTCGGCCCAGTTGTTCAGGTCCTAAACTATGGGTTTGCATTACTCCCCCAGGGAGATTATTCCACAATCCCAATGTTAGGATTTTTCCATTTACATGTAGTCTAAGTGATGCTTCTCATTTTCATCTTATTCCTGCTGCTTATAACTCTCCCCTGAAAACAAAATATCCATCATTACTTTTTACAAGTTTCAAATATGTACCTCATTTTCAATCACTGAAATAATTTCATTCACTTCACTCCAGCCATCCACTGCAGCCACAAGGAGGAGAGGTTCTCACCTCCTGCCACCATCACCTGCCACCACAGTGCAGTCATCTTGGCATGATGGTCTATTATTCCTCTTCTAATCACACAGTGAGCACGTCTGACTTCACTACCAGAGAACTTTTGTCCCTTGTGGAAAGTATATTTGGTCCAGGTAACTTTTTACCCCAACACGAGTTTTTCTACTTCAGCGTTATTTATGACCCGATCACACTTTTGATTTGTCACAAATAGAAATAAACTGACAGCTTCCCATCCACCGCCAAAAAAAAAAAACTGAGCTAGACCACGACAGAAAGGCCAAACAGGTTAGCAGCCTCTGGGCTTACTTTCACCTTCTTCCTTTGGTATGACCACATTAGCAGGAGAGGCAGGCATATGCAGGAAAAATAAGGGAGACATTCACTGCCTTGCTCTGTTTTTCCGCCAAGCTTTCGTGATTTCTGTGCCTCAGTTTCCAGGGTGGAGATTACAGAAGAGTGCTCTGCAGCTGGTCTCCAGCTGTGACAAAACCCAAACTCAGACCTGCCAAAGTCTCCGTAGCCATAAATAAGGCTGTTTTGGTAAACAGAGTAATGCATAGTGCTGGGACTAAAAGGACAAAGCCTGGAAGGCAGGGCCGTGATGCAATTGCTTGACCACCTTTGGCTGGGCCACACTCAGACGTCTGCTGCTGTGCCCTTTGTACCTTCCGTACCCCTCACTTTGAAGGGTGCTATGCATGGACTCAGTTAAAGAAAAATCATTTTCCTTGCCAAAAACACTTCAACAGCAAGTGTTGAACATAGTATTGGTGACAAAAATAGAAAATACACTTGGAAGGCATCTCAAGAGGTCACTATGTTCATCCCCATGCTGATAGGCAGCGTGAAGCCTAAGAGACATTTCTACAATAGAGTTATTTAACCTCCTCTTACATGTCTTCAGTGGGGGAGACGCCACAAGTTTCTTCAGGCCTCTTTGTTCTTAACAAAGTGTTTTATTCTGAAAGTCTTACCTGCATCTTCATTGCTGCAGTTCAAGCCCATTCCTTCTTTTTCAATTGGCAAAACACGTAGAGAATAGTTTCTTATTTTTCTCTTTGCAGGAATGTTAACAGTTAAAATTAACAAATGATCATCCTCTAATGCAATGGAGTGCGATTTGGAAATATTAGTCTTTGGGAGCCTTCAACTGAAATACTATGCAGCTGAGTAACGCAGTATGACAGGATGTGTTCCCTGCCTGCAAAGGGCTCCCAAGTCCAGGGCTCAGGACCTGACTGGATTCACTGTTAGACTGAAATTCCTCAGCAAGTGGAATTCTGAGCTCGCAGAACGACTTCCTCCCATTCATAAATCATATCACTTTGCATATATTTGAATGGTCAAGCCTCTATTTAGTCCCTGGAATGATTTGTTCTTTCATTAATGGAGACTAGATGAAAGCCGCAGATAACAGCTCATGGTGATTGAACATGAAGCACAACTCCTTTATTGTACAGGATCTGCAGCCCGAGCACCATGGCAATAATCTAATGATGCCAAAACTTGGATGCCCTTCAAATGCTTTGGAACAATAGGTGCTGTCAGCATGACCTACACGAGGTACCAGCAACTGAGCAGCTGGAGCCTGGGTTACCCGTTCCCTCTTTCCTTGTGGACGGTGGGTGAGCGCAGCACCTCCGGGGGCACCCCGAAAGCTGGCCGAGGACCAGCATCACCCAGACCCAGTGCATTTGGGCTCCTCCTTCTTACCCAGACCCCTAAAACCTGTCTGCCACTGGTACCATGGCTAAAACTCATGCAGAGGTGAATCAGGTCCTTACAGAGCAGTTGTGCCAAGCAGCTCCCACTGGCTTCACTGGGACTTGCCCGGCAATGAAGCGTGTAAATATTTACGCTTTCAGAACTTCCACGTTTTAAAGTCAACCCAAGGATCAGCCAGGGTAAGGGCTGTGGGGTGGAAGTTAATACCTAAAGCTGCTCCACTTTAAAGTAGATGGTGGAGGAACCTTTTCAGGGCCATGTGCGCCACTCGCTACAGACAGTAAGTCGATTGAGTGCGTTCAGCTGTGCATCAGGCCCTGTAGAAGAAATGTCCAGCTTCCACTGCTTGCCACCAAACCCCAAGTTATTTTAATGGCTGGTGGGATTACTCAACATAAATGCTATAAAGTCCATATGTACTCTGTTTAACATAAAATTAAATATGTTCA
Source organism: Anser cygnoides (assembly GCF_040182565.1). Lineage (NCBI taxonomy): Eukaryota > Metazoa > Chordata > Aves > Anseriformes > Anatidae > Anser > Anser cygnoides. The sequence continues at coordinate 61,311,218 of NC_089875.1, read as the reverse complement.
GCTGGAGTGAATACATTTTACTTGCAGGCAAAAAGTGATTTCTCAGCCTAATACGCGGAGTAAATTTGGCGCTTTCAGGGCGTTTGTGGGAATTGGAAAGGGTGGGGAAAATAACCCAACCTAAACATGGTGTAGTTAATTTCCTGACTATTATTTCCCTCTTTTCTGCTAAATGGTTGCATTCACTGACTACATTATTTCCTGAATAGAGATGGTGTTAATTCTGAGCTGTGGAGAAAGAGTCCTCCATTGAGAAAAAATGTGAGATCATTACAAACCACTCACTGACTGAAATCACAAAAGAAGAAAAATGGACTTGAAAAAAGGCCCAGTTCTATAACAATGAAACATTTCCAGTTGGACTGTGGTATTTATTTTAGTTTAAACATATTGCTCAGTGAATTATTGAACTGGAGGTGCATAGGTCAGAACCCACCAGGAATCCCCTCCTTTCCTATCACAGTAGTAGGCTGTTTGTTTTCCAAAACCCTAAGTGGTTGCAGCCCATATCTGTCCAGTTTCAACCTAAAGATACTTACAATCCTTAATGAGGGTGTGCTTACCATTGGGATGAACACTGGAATTGCAGCACGACCCTCTCATCTTTTGATGCTGCATTATTATTTCACATATTGTAAAACAGGCACTGTCTCCTCACTCACTTGTTAACATATTTGTGTTTTGTTACCAAATCAGCACACCATCCTGTATGCTAGGCGTGCATTCCTGTTTGTGGGGGACAGCAACTTGTGTCCTTTCCTTGCCAGCTTATCCACCATTTATCTCCTCTGTCTGTTTTGATGGTAATTATTACTTATGAATGCAAGAAACCCGAGGGGAAAAGAACCTCTCTTTCCTTGCCATGGAACATACTTCAAGGCTTTGAGTTTTTCTGGCCAGACTCCCACCCCAGATTTTTGGAGCTCCGGTAGGGTTTGCTCTACAGTCTCTGATAGCTGCCAGGGGAGAATGTGTTGTCATAAGTAACAGTCGCCAAGTACAGCTGAACAATCCTCCCTTACAAAGACAGGCCTTTTACAGAGCTTTTTCATCTCATGTCTGCTATTGCCAGCCCCCCCCCCCAAAACAAAATCAATACAATTGCCTATCCAAGCCATAAGACTGAAAACCATCAGTTTACAAAACTATGTAAAAAAATCCTCAAAACTTAGTCCCATCGTAAGTATGGACTCTTTGCCAACTACTTACTGAGTCATACAGGTGCGTGACAGCTGAACCTTTGAGATTCTGCTAGACAAGGGCCTGAGGACTGTACATTGTCAAGGCATCCTTACACAGATTAGCTCTCCGGCTGTCTCCAGGAGAAATGTTAGTATCTTCAGCTAAAGGCAGGGAACTTGAGGTTGGGGTTCAATTTACCCAAGGCAATGTCATAAATCACTGGAACAGCACAATTAAAACTGAATAGCCATGGGCTCATGAGTTCTGTAGAGAGATTCAGGGTCAGGATTTTTGCTCCAGTTAAAGATTTATGACAGAGGAGGTAATGAATAAAACATTTTCACCGTCATTTTTTCTCACAGAGCAGTTAAGCACCAGCACTGATCTAGTGGGTCTTACAGATGATATTTTAGAGGACGAAAAAGGCAACTAATAATAATACATGTAACACAGAGACGAAAGGAAATATATGACCATCTAATTTAAATGTTCCCAGAAATACTTCTTGCTCTGTCACACCGCTGTCAGATAAAACTAAGCTAGTCCACAAAAGAGAAAGAAATAATAATAACCATGCTATGTAAAAAAAAAAAAAAATCACATAGACATAGATCATACCAAACATAGGGCTGCCTAACTTGTTGCTTTCTGTAAAAACCTACACATGTTTAAGCACCGCTGTCATGCTTCCACTGCTGGGCCCGATTTGTCTACAGGTTTCAATATGTGTTGCCCCAAACTAGAGTAAAGTATTCCTGCTGATGCTTCACCAGCATAACTTGGAAAGAAAAAAGCATCTGATCTTACACATCTTAACCTTGCTAATACCAACACCCAGACGGCTTTCTTTAAAAAAAGGCATAGTGTATTGTTGATTCACTTACTTTGTTTGAGCCTACTGCCCCTAACATTTTTTTGTAATAAAACCAAAATACATTTCATATATTTACCTTTGGTTCCTTCTTCCTGTACTCTGCACAGACCTTACTGACTGTTATTTTAGTGATTTGCATCATTTGTTCCATTTTCCAAAATCATTTTTAATTATGATCACGCCCTACAGACAGCTTGCAAACTCCTGGTGTCACGCACAAGTTTTATAAATACTACTGCATCATCCAACTCATTAATGGAAATAGTGAATAGAAGTGACAGAGAACTGACCTCAGGGACCTCCCTTGCAATATCTCCCTGGTATGATAACTAAACTTGGGTAAGTCTTTTTTGAATACAGCTTTTCTTTTTTAATTAGTTATGCATCAACTCCTTATGATAGTTTCATCTAGACCATATTTCTCTTCTTTGTTTACTAAAAATATCATATGAGACAGTATCAAAAACCTTACCAAAATCAAAATTTTTCACAGTCTTAGTGACTTAGATTAGTTATATTACTGAAAAAGCAAATTCATTAGAGTATTCAATGCCAGTGTTTTTCATACAAAGATTTTTCCTAAAAACAGTCTTTAAATTAGCACAGAAGTTCTCTCTAAAAAACTTTCAATACCTTCTACATTTCCTGTGACATTGTAATTACTATTTTTTAAAAATTACTGTAGAATTGCTGCTGATATTTTTATTAAATACTGATGAAACATAGGATAATAAAATAGGTCATTGAATATTTAGACAACAGTTAAAGATTAATCTGATTTAAGTTAAAAATATTATGAAAAAAGTCATGAAAACAGATGCAAATTAAATCCAACAAAATGGAAACAATCATTTCAACGTCTTCTGTGAAATCGTTTGCTTGGTTTTCAGGTAGCACTGAGATCCCAACAGCTTTAAACTCAATTTGGCCGAGTACTTTTCACCCTACAGCAGACACTTCAGCACGTTAGGACGGAGGCAGTAAAAACCAGTTCCATTCACACCTTTCCAGTCAAAGAAAATTACAAGGATAGAGGCAAACAACCAGCCAACCAACCTAAACAAGAAACCCCGAGCTTCAAAAAGGCCGGTACAAAATAAGGCAGCTCTATCAATATTTGCCCACATTTGCCCAGGAGTGAAAAAGTTCTTTGAGCTACACGAGGCACGAGCGCTTGAAGAAGTGAGTCACCCTGCGGATGGATGGCGGGGTGTCCGTCAGAGGGCTGCGTTGTGCTCCGTGCCCGGGCGGCTGGCACGCTACCACCCCTCCCGTCTCTCCGTTTCAGCTGGAACGTTACAGAGGAGGCGGCAGGCCAGCAGGGAGCAGAGAGCGGCTGCGAGGGAGAATGGGAGCAGCACCGCCGATCCCATGTCCTGCCCGGAGCCCTTCATCTTGCGTCAAGTCACAATGGAAGCTCCAAGTCACAATGGAAGTCTGCAGGTGAGGTTAGCCACCACTCAGTGGATGTTTCGGGTAAAAATATATTCTTCAAATTTGGAACCTGTGTTAGCCTATTGTGAGGCCCTAAGAAAGGTCCTAAACTTGCCTGATTTTAGGTTTAGGAACAGATGGCAATGCTCCAGAAAAAGAACCAAGAGTTCAAACAAATTAGGAACAGGTTTCCTGGATGATACAGAGCTAAGTTTCCAATATGCGTTACCAAACATTCAAAAAAGGAACAAAAAAAGAAAAATCAAGCATTCACAGATGTTGTGGTGCTACTCTCAGCAGGGGAACCCGGCAGAGTTCAGATGACTCAGTGAAGCAACCTCAGCCTACAAAAAGACTGAATCTTGGCAGTGTCTGACCTGTGTGTCAACCCCGCTGTGCTACACCACTTACTCTTTCCTCTCCATGCAAAACTCGTTCCCGGAATTAGCAACCTGAGCTAAACATCAGGTTTATCATGTTTGGTGACAGGCCCAATCTAAATGCACTTATTGGTTAGGCTGAAAGGGATTTTAGTTTTACAGCATTTTCTTCCAAAGCTCACAGTTTTTCATAGCCTTAGGAGGAATCTTCATTGTTAGTGGTATGACCATCAGCATTACTGGTCCCGTATTGCATCCTGTTTTACTGGCATGAAAAAACACCAGTGAATGAATGCTAAGTATTGTTGTCCACCCCCTACTCCCTCCCCAAAAAAAAGCTCTCCCAATAAACCAAAATGAATCAAGCTGTTGCTTGACAGTCCGAACCAATCTGATGGGTGTTGGGAGGTGGATCTCAGTAACAGGTAGAGCAGGAGGCAGAAAACCTTAGACTATGTCTACACAGGTCTCTGCCCTTCATCACAGCATCTGACCAACAATTAGAACCCTGGCACTATCAGAATTCTTTTTCCCCCCATGAATTCAGGCTGTTCACAGACCTAATTTCGGGCACCGAGTCTGTATCTCTTGGCACACAAACCTGATGTCAAAAAACTGCCTCGAGTGATTCTCAGCAAACACCAGGTGCTCAAGTTTCCAAATGTGACCTGAAAACTTTTGGCTATTTTGTTGCCAAAGAGTACAAAGAGCTAAATTCCAGCAAGGCTGAACAACTGGGGCACCTTGGGGTCCCAGGCAGGAGTTTACTCCAGCAAATAGTGCCTGCAAGGCCGTGCCCTTCGCTGCACAGCACGGCAGTGGAGGGCGACGTGCAGCTCCACGCCTTCTGCCAGCCTTTACAAGTCAATGCTGCGTCATCAAGGAAAGCCACCCCAAAATATTTATTGTGCCAGAGCATTCTGCCTCCATTAACTGAAAGACATTTTTAGTCACCCTCAGCTGTAACCTGGGCTCGTCAGTGCCGGCCATGCTGCTGGTTCAACAGGAGGAGTGGTGGGAGCCCTGCCGGTGCCCTTTGCCACAATGCAGAGCGAGCACATTGACTGCCCCTTCTGCCCTCCTCCTGATGTCACTTTCTCATTATGACATAATACCAAGCCACAATAGGGATTAACCACCCCCCTATAAGCTTATTATAGGCTTATGCAGGCTGTTAAGAGCTTGGCTTTACATGACATTTCTTTTAATGAGTCCAGGGATGATGTCACTCCTACAGCCATAACTGCATATCCCCATTAAGCACTAAAATTAATGTAGAACGTAAAATTGAGTTGCTTTATACAGTGTCCACACAAAGGTGTCAAAAACCCTGATGAAGTGCAGAGAAAAAAAATGGCTGATGATGCAATGGCAAAATAAAAACTTCAAAGTGGAACTAAAGGAACATTTCCAGTCCATGAAAAATAACCACTGCCAAGTGAGTAACATGTGGCGATGACAACTAATTGCATTTACTACGCACCTCTCACCTGCAGCAGCAGATAAACCGACAAAGGCTTAATTTGTGCACATTAAAACAAGAAGTGCAAGCAAGGAAGCAAAACAACCTATTCTACTTACCAAAATTTAGGAAGGGAGAAAGAGGAATTTTCTTCTAATTATACAGATGTGCAATGCATGGAGGACCTATTCGAATCAACGTAAGAACGAAAATTTGATTTGTGAGAACTTTGTACTAATTCTCAACTCACAGAATTTCATTGCAACCTTCTCACTATTATTAAACAAAACTGAATGTCTTTAGCATGGGCAGAGAAACAACGATAAGGAGTGATCGAAAAATAGTTAAACCAGCACTGAGTGTTTCAGCTCCGACTCTGAATTTCATCACCAGAAAACATGGCTAGGGCCTGCACTGACTCACAAAGTGTATGAAAAAGAGGTTCCTTAGCTGAACATGTCCACAGAACATCATTAACTGCCTTTCTGACTCCCAGAAGAGTAGGATCTAAGCCAATATATTCTGCAATGATTTCCTTTCCAGTTAGTACCTCTGCCTGCACTGACTCTGCCACTGCCACTCCATGGTGCTAGTGAATGTGGCTCTGGGAAATATTTCTAAATTCAGAGAAATCATGGTAATATTGTGTGGCCTAATGCTTTATTATTATTATTATTATTATTATTTTTATTATTATTATTATTATTATTATTTTATTATTTTCCTTTCCAGCTATACCTGCATTTTATGTGACTACAGGGTTTTCAAACAGCTATATCATAACAGTCTGTCGCAAGCGTATTGGGTGTTTCAGTTTGCCAGACCTGTCATAATAAATTAATTACAGGATGTTGCAGAAATGGCTCGGTTCCAGCAGCATCTTGCACAGTTTAATATAGCCCTATTTCCCCATTTCGATGTATTTGTGGTTAGATAAATCCTCAGAAAATTTACAGCTGCTACACACTAGTTTATTATACTCCCTGCCTGTGCAGGCGATATAAGTGCAACAAGAATTTGATGTCTTCTCAGTGCATAGATTTTACTGATACTGCTTTACCAGTGTGGAAACATTTTTCCGCTAAAAGTGGCATCTGCAGTTTCTGAGTATTAGACCTTGTAAATTGTTTGCCACAACCAAACACAGTGCAAATTCATTGGCCTGACAAAGTCCTCACACACACACACACACACACACACCCAAAGCCATCGAACAGGTGGCTGGAGTTCTGGATGGAAACTCCATAGTAGAGCTATTTTCATTTATGAGTACAAGCTATTTTTGCAGTCATCCAAGTTAGTGCATGTTCATTGACAAACTACAGCCATGATGGGGCTACTGAAAGCCTTGCCAGCTTCGCTGAAACTTTGAGAAGAGGGGTTTATTTACCCTGAGCAGCTTGCAGGACTGGAACTCTCAACATACGTGTCACCGCTGGAGAACACCATCCTGAAGGGGAAGGCAGCAACCAACCAGCACAGAACAGACAGCAGGAAGGATAAAACACTGTGAGTAAGGCACATCTATACATACAAAAAGGATCACATATTTAATTTTCAAACCAGCAGCTAGATGTTTGGTGTGAAAATCTCATTGCTGCTGTAGGTATTCTAAAGCGGATAAAGAGTCTGGAGGGGAATGGATCAAGGCAGAGGTGAGCACTGCAACAGACAACGACTAGAAAGGTGCCCTCTGAAGACCCGTGCCCGAAGCAGAATTAGGGAACCAAAGCCTCAGCTACCCCAGCAGCATGAGCTGGGATATAAGCCAGATACATGGAGCTTTCTGGACTGTAGCTCAGAGATAGGACAGCGCCAAGTTATGAATCGCTGGGAAGCCACAGGAGAATATTCTTCACGGGTTCTAAGAGTCCACTCAAAAAGCTCCTGTAAATAGCACAACATTTAAATGTATTAAAAGCTGAAGTGGTTAAATATCTTAATTTCTAAAGCCCAAAAAACATGACTGAAGCCACCAAAGCTCTGCTATAACACGCCTTCCCGCTATCTTCTGTTCCTTCTTCTAAAGTTCCAATTTCTAATTGCCACACTCTTGCAAGTCTCCCCCCCACAGTAGTTTTCTTCTTAAGTTGGTTATTTCCCTCTCTCAGACCTCCGCTTGTTTCTATTCCTTACATGCAGCAGGTTTGCTCCTAATGCACATATTTATACTTCAAGCAGTAAAAGTCCTTGAACTGATGCAATATGTTTTTACAAGTGCAGGTGTACATCCATAAATTAGTTTGTCCAAAACATTCTGGGCAGCCATTGGACAGAATGCTAAGGAAAAACACCTCAGTACAAGCCTGTACCTGAACCTTTCCAGCCTGCCTTTACTATTCAGAAAATACTCCTATCTCCTCCCAGTTTCCACATCCACAAAATAGGCTATACTGCACACATACTAATTTCATATGTGCTAGAAAAGGATCATTAAAACCCCCCACCACTCTTTGTGTTTACCAAACAAGTGTTTTTGCTTTAGTCTGCTCCCGCCTTAAATGAAGTATTTCCTATTCACCTTAGTAATTAGAGCAGAAGGATGTAGTGAATGAAGTGCCTCATTATCAAGTTTGTATCCACAGTCTCTGCAGAATGGCTACCATGCCGGCTATTTTTCATAGCTGTCTGCTTTCGCTTGTAATGGGCCATTGTTAACCCTAAATGATCCTGACATTCAATTCTCTGTCAGACAATTGGGTCCAGCCGGCAGATTTAGTTCACTAGTCAACAGAGACTTTCGGTTGTCATGTTCCTCTGTGTTCTCATTAGCCCTTGTTTGACTGCGATCCATCCCCTACTGCCTTCTGAATTAAGTGATGCTACAAATACAATTATTGTGTTTTATGATGTCTGTTCCTCAACTTATTTTAAGGAAAAAAAAAAATAAATGCAATCTGATAGCTATTGGGAAACACAGGAAAAATGTGCCATCCCTTCTTTCCTATTTTCTTAATTTATACATTCATTCTTCACAGTACCTCTGACAAATTACAAAAATGTAATAGGAGCTGTATGTAGTAACCACACACACATAAAAACTAAAAACGCCAGAACAATGAAAGACCTACTGTGCTGTTATCACCAGGCAGTTATAAATATCTAATATTTACCTTTTTTTAAACCAGTTTTTATCTGTGTTGTTCTAGCAATGAATTAGTATCACCCTGTAAAAATTCCTCAAACAGATGTTTATAATTCTGGTATTTCAAGTCATGGTTTAGGGAGCAATTTTGCAGGGCACTCACGTTTTAGGGTACTTAATGTAGTTCGTCAGCTTAAAAAAAAAAAAAAAAAGAAAAATTTCAGGAGGTAATCTGAATCCTTCTTGAATTCTTTTCTTCTTCTAAATACTTGTACAGTTTTCAGAAAATGTATACAATGTTCATTTTGAAGTGATTTGAAAAATATGTAGGTTGCATTGACATAGAAACAAGAAGCATTATATGAAGTTAAATTTCAAAACTTTTTCTAAACTATTATTCTATTCCAAACTGTTTATGTTTTATTCTTTAAAAGAAAAGAAGAATGCTTTTTAGAAAGAAAAACTTTAAAATGCCAACAGCAACATCTGAAGAATGATTAATCTCTCAAGAAAAACTGTTTTTACAATGAATGCATTAGCCATATTTCTGAACAAAAGGTAAAAACTGTAATTTCTAGTGTGCCCTGTTAATAATTTGTTGAGAAGTGATAATAGTCTGAAGGTTCTAACTTAAATACTGAAAGAACACTTCAACTTTTTTTAATTGCAGGTCCTTATTTTTGTTCATTTTCTGGTAAATGAATGCAGAAACCTCCAATACCGCAGTGATTTGGTATAAAGCAATAGAAAAATCCAGCCAACCATGTGGTAGGGAGTAAAAAAAAATATAAAAACAAAACAAAAGATATTGCAATTACAAGAAAACATTATGAAAAGTTTATTTTCAACTCCCTGCATTTTCATGTTTGGCTCTTATCTGATTTCTTCTGCTTAATTGTTATTTGGAACTGTGCCTTGGAAGACACTACTGCTGCCTCTCCTCTCAATTTGGAAAGTGTGGCAGAGCAGCTCTATTCAGCTTCAGAGCAGTGAACATAATTGGAGCCCTAGTTCGCAAGCATGAAAGGAGGTGCTGTGCCTTTGATTAGAACTACCATCTCTCTGTGGTGTTTATCTGAAGTGTTATTTCTGTCTTCAGCATCCACAATGCCAAATTAACATTTTACAATGCCTTCCAATGAGCTCCCAGATCTTGGCTACTGCTCAGCTCTCCCTGACGTGGAGCCTGATGTCACGCTCTGCCTTTCTTTTAAGTGCAACCCTGGACATTTTAACGAAACCTAAGATGTTGAGATTTTTCTCTTTTCTAAAATCTTTAAAACCCGCATGTCATGCAGAATTATGAATTTGAATATATTGCAAAAGTAAAAGCATAAGAAGCAAGTACCCTTGCTGGAAGCAGGCAGTCCCTGGACTAAGATAATTTTACAGAACCTATGACTGGGAAAGAGATGTTCATAATGTTCCAGTACACACACGCGTCCCATTTAGGAGAAAACTCCATACACATGCACTAGGCAAAGCCGAGCTAGGACTGCTGGCAAAGAACCATTACCAGTGGGGCCAAAAAGAACATTTGCTGCTCCTTTTTACTCAAAAGAAACAGGTTTACAGGTTTGTCTCGTTTAACATGTGCAGGGAAGGTATTAGAAAATATATAGCAACTAGTGCTCTGCATCTGGGTGCATTTCACACATCAGTGCCCAACATTGTTATTTTCACTTCTTTTTTTAATGGAATCAAGTGCCCTGTCTACTAAATAAGGGCTTTCTAATTTTATGTTATTTATTGCTTCAGAGGGGGAGGAGGAAGAATTTCCTAGCAGAGTAAAAATAAACTGGACATCATCAGCCAGAAAAAATACCAGCACTAACTGATAGAAAGTGTTTCATTTAATATAAAACAAATTATTTAGAATTGTAGATAATTAGCAAAGTTATTAGTAAAAGTTCACAACATAATACTCAAGCAAAAAAAAAGATTAATGACACGTACAGCTGAATAAAGACTACAAGAAAAAGTATAACAATACACAGTTTGATAACGAAATATTTCATTCAGAAGAACGAACACTTATTTGGCAAGACTGCTGCCAAAGCAGCCAGGAACTCTGACAAAACTGCAATGCACCTTTATTATACGCATAAAAATCTCATTTGAAAATATAAGTGCCTGGAATTTGCAACACTTATTTGGATTGGAAAGCATGAACAGTCCCACTGAAGTCTGACTAGTTGCATAGGTAGTTACTCAACAATTTGCTTAAGTGCTGCACTATGTAGTCCAAGTGAATATTTCATGTCAGAAAAAAAATAATAAATAAAAGCTCATGTTTTCAGGTACATTGTAATGTCAGCATTCCTTTGCAACTTCACCATCCTGAACACTGCTCTATTTTATATACAAAAAAAATAAATAAAATGCTAATTCAAGAACTTTTGTTGTGGTTGGGTTTGTTTTGTTCTAGATTACACTTTTGGACTCAATTCTCTGCTCACAATAGACTGATCTGCAGTCCACAGAAATGCCTGCTTAGCCTAACTTAGGATATAACCAGATGGTTAACATTGTATTTGTCAGTGGGATTCTCACAAAATATGAAAGTGCATTTCAGATTTTACCAGTCTAGTGAAGAGCTGGACATTCAAGTTCTGTTAATTTCAAGGAACCCTGATCAAAATTATTTTGAACAGGGTTACACCACTGTTAAGTCACAACTGCCACCATTTTGTGTATTTTAGTTCTTTGTTGTTGTTTATTTCTTGTCAATCTAGAAGCAAGATTGAAGTTGCATCATTCAAATACATTTCTGTGTGTATACTGAATGTCACATTGGTATTTGGAATTAAATTATGACTATACGTCATAGCATTCAGGCTCAAAGGCAATATTTGTCTTTCCACTTTTGCTCAAGTTCGAGCCTCTCGCTGCCCTTTTCTTCTTCTTCAATTCCACCCCATGGGCTGTAGGTTCATTTTCAACACCATTAGCTGTAACTGATGATACAGGAGAATCGAGACCCATTAAGTTGGTCTGATTTTCTGTCTCGTTCTTCTGTATCCTTTTCTTCTTTTTCTTTACACCTCTAGGGGAAAGTGGATATAAAAAGAGTAAAAGAAACACAAAGTTAGCTCAAATTTAGAGCTTTTTCCACACACAGCTGATGCATTAGAGCAATTGTCTGTCTGTCCCCCTTGAGTACAATGCTCAAACAGCTACAAAAACTACCATTCCACTGCAGAACAAAGACAGAAAAAACATGAGGACAAAATGAGACCACTCTATTAGTCTGCTTTTCAACATGTCATAGCACTGCTTTAAAAAGAACCGCTCATGATCTTAAAAATCAGCAAGTCTTGTTCAACAATCAACACATCATTAAAAATACAAATTACCAGTCTCCTCCAATCATAAAAGCCATTGCACTTTTATTCTTTTCTAAGCTCAAACATCAAAATACTTGCAATTTAAGAGAAATTCATGTTTTATTTATTTAACCATTGTATGGGAGACAGGCAGACAAAGTGCAAAAGATTAGTTTTTCCATTTGAACTTACCTAAACTATGATACATTCATAGAACTAGTGATTTTTATGTCTATTTGTGCTTCTCAGACTTTGTACAATGACAAAAGAATCAAGGCAAGCTCCTGTGTTTTTACCAGTTAGTGCTTCAAACAAGGGAACCAGGCTTGTCTTGCAGATATTGCCAGTGACTATGCAGATGTTACACCACTTCTACCATGCATCCCCATTCTTGACAGAAGCTGTAAATTTATATATACACCATACTCATTTAAATGTAATCTATCAAGAGCAGGTACTGTCTTTGTTTAAAATTTGTATTGCATGTAGCATAAACTGATCTTTCTTTGTGACCAGAACTATTAATGCTGGATGCTGCTGAAATATGTAAACAAGCAGAGGAATCAAGACTGAAGAATGCAATGAGACAGTGTAGTTTCCCAAAAAACACTGCTGTAAGACCATTACTAATGGTGATATTGTGCTAATGTAATAATTTTTATAGATTAAAATGTTTACATATTGGCCTTCCTAATGGAATTAATACTATCTGCCTGTAAGTTTTATTTATTTCTTTTAAGCTGAGCTGTTTATTCATGAAAATGTGAATTGCTGCAGCTCTAATACCAGAGCATCCTGAGGGAAAAGGTTCAGGAAGTTAATACCCCCTGCATTAGGATTCCTAGGACAAGCTGAAAAGTATTGCCACCTGAGGAAACCAGAGATCAGAATCATAATTAACCAGTAAGTACAATTTTCTACCAAACTGAGTGTTCATCTGGGTTTGATGTGTAATCATTGTAAATTTATGGAGAGAGCACTACCTTGTGCAGCTCAAGAAAACTGTAAAATGGGAATATATCTAGGGAGATACAAGTCTGTGCTGAGATGATATCTAATCATTAATATTCAAAGGGTGAGGCTACCATGCAGATTTTTGGCATAAATTTATTCTACTCAAATTTTTGAGAAGAGGTGTTCATCTTTTTATTATTTGAACATCACATCAGATGCAGCAATGTAACTAATCTTTGAGATACTTGGATAAAAACCTTAGTTAACATCTATTATATAGACATTTCTGTTTCTTCTAGAGTCTGCAGAAGACAGGTTAACTGCTTGGCTAAGATAAAAATCAGCTGCCATCTTGGATAATTATTTTCATGTTGAAAATAATTGAAATAAAAAATAAATTCAATTTATTTATTTCAATTCAATAAGTGAATAAATTGTTGAAATTTATTTTCATGTTGAAAAATGGTATTTTCCATCTGGAAATTCTGAAAGATAGGTATTCCATCAAAACTTGCCCTTCAGTTTCTTTTGCAGCAGGTACTGTGGTCATAATGAATAGTGTTCTTTATTAGGCAAACCATCAAACAACCACTTGGAAGCTCAAAGAAAGATACTGTGAATTGTGGAGGTGCAAAGTTTCACTTTTCCATACAGAACCTGCATACTTGGTAATCACAAATGAACTGATTGCTACAAAATTTAGTTACTGATCGGTTCCTTCTATGTATTAGCATATGACATGGATGTTAAATATGTTTTCATAGAAAACAGGAAGAAAATGGAAACTTTTGAATTGAATATTTAATCACAGATTGGACTGGATCTCAAGTCATGTTGAAATCGCTTTTAGATGCTACAATAGAAAACTTTTCCAGTTAAAATCTTAACTCTAGCCTGTGTGTCATTTTCTAGGTATTTCAACAAGCCAAGTGCTGTGATACTGGAAAACTGCAGTTCTGTCACAGCCCCCATGGGTCATGGTTTCAGGTACAGAGAAGTGACAGTTTTAATGAAAAATATGCAGCCATGTTTCTGAGATGTTTTACTATCTAATGTGTACTACATGGGTAACCTCCAAACAGAAACATGGAGCTGTCTTTCAAAGTAGTGGCAAAGAGAAGAATATCCTCTTCTCTTCCAGCTATTAAAACACAGCAAGAACTTATAGTCTCTTCTGAAAAAAGAAAACAAAAACCAAACAAACAAACAAGCAAAAAACTGGTGTTTGCAGTCACTGCTATAATAAAAGACAACTGAATTACATTTCATTGTGTTCTAGTTCATGGAAAAACATTGCAAAGTATATATTTTCAAGGCAGCAAATATATAACAAAACCTAGAATGTCTGGTCAAAGCAAAGCAAAATACAATACAACACCGTAGTACTGAAACATCTGTTCTTCTCCCTTTCATATTCTTCTCCCCTCATAAGGTATAGCATCAAACACTATCTCATGGCATCTTTCACTCTCCCTCACCAACAATCAGGTATAAATGGCTCAGTGCCTTGAGAGTTTGTGAAAGAGGCTCTGAAACACTGCTCTTTGTCCAGACGAGAGAGCAATGACATAAAGCACGACTTCAGATTGCCATCTCCATAACATTCCTACTCCAAAGCTTCAGGAGGAGGGAGTACATTCCAGCAACAAAGGCATGCAGGCAGCTTCCCTCAAATTTTTGAAATGCAACTGAAGAAGTTTGGGCTCTATTTCTTCAGCATGATACTTCAGCCTGAGCTCTTCTCAGGGTAGATTTAGCTTCCATTAAAATGAGTATTTCACATTTGACATGACTTGAAATTCTTGAATTTGATTAAATAATTTGTGATTCCACATTTTAAATCTGTGGTCCCTCGTTAATCAGTGTTTGCCTGGGAAAAGGCACTCAAACAAATTGTTTGCTGAAGCTCTACTAACACTGTCCAGTCATCAAATTTTTGATAATGGCTTCTGACAGACTGTATCAACTGTCACAGTAACTGTACTTTTAAGGCATTTCCTTCCTTAAGTCCTATCAGAATAGTCATGCTCAAAATTCAACCCTGAATTATACCAACTTATTACCAACTTATAGTCTTACAGTCCCTTTCTCATCAAACATGAGTGTTGAACTTTCCACTCACAATTTATATTCAAATCTAGATAGAGGTGGAGATGTAAAAAAAATCATTTAGGATTTACAGAAGTTAAAATTATATATGTAACTGCATCTGCAATGTTGAGGGAAGGTTATGGGACCAGTCTGGAAAATAATCAGTAAAATAACTTTGCTTAGATGACAGATACCTAAAGTGGTAGATAAAATACCTCAAGAAGTATTTTCAGATGATTTTTTCCAGGTACAAATGATTGCAATAGCTAAATATATTGTAGCAGCTCCTGTTCAAAATGTTGAGATCTTATCTGCTTACAGCACACAACAAATGAACACAATTTTTAAGAAATGCAAGTGTCACAATCAAAGATGGTAGCTTGCACCTTCTCAGTATGTGACCTTTTCCAATTTGTACTACTTTTTAGAAGGTGTAAAAATATTTTTTAATTTGTATCAATAAAGTCTAATACATAACAAAGGAAAGCCATAGGACAATCCCGTGTTCCTTAGTTTTTATTCTGATGTACATTATGGTATATGTTTTTGTTTGTATATGTATATAGAAATTGTTATTTCCTTCACATTTTAAGTGTGAAGCACTCTTTTTGAATAAGTATCCTAAAGTTACCTTCTTGTTTTGCTTGCTAAGACAGCTTCCTAACAGTAGTTACAGATGTAACACTGCAAATCATTTCAAATATTTCTTGCTTACTGTGTTGCAGGTGAGTCCCTATCTGTGTCATGCCCTGAGATACATTTCAGGTCCCCCGTCTTACTGATGACTGGTGACATCTGTAAAAGAAAAAAAAAAGCAGGAAGGTAGAAAGAAGAAAGACAACGGGGCCAACACATGTACATTGAAAACCCACCAGCTTCCTGAATAAGGAGAGAATATACCTCGTTTGAAAAATAATGTCTATCAGCCATAAAATGTTAACTCCTATGTGGTTACAAACAAGGAAACAGTAGCCTGGTTTAAAAAAAAAAGCTACTTGCAAATAGAAGACAGTTCAGGTATGTGTAGAAACAAGAAGTTATGAATCTGCTAAGCTTAAAATACAAACAGTCTGTGAAAAGTAAGTTATGTCTGCTACTGGAGAATGCTAAAAAGCCATCTCATTGCATAGTTTTAACAAGAGATGCCTAGCCTTTAAAAAAAAAAAAACCACCACTCCAGGTTACTTTACTACTCAGGGCTCAAAAGAAAAAGAAAAAAAAATGCAACTAGCCCTCTGTAAACACTCTTCTAATTCCATCAGGAAGACATCATGTCCCTTTTAGATTTTTTTTTTTTTTTCAGTTAGTACGAGACCTGAGATTACTGTCTTCAGGGACACCTTATTTTCTCTACCTTCTGCCACCCAGACCATTCACAAATGTCTTATATAAACCATACAGCTTAATTTTCACAGAGGACAGAAGCCAACACTACTGACAGACTCATTCAAAATTTGCTCTTTCGGAACAGGGCATACACACACATCCAGCCATGTACTTCAGGCCTCCAGAGCACCACAAACAACAACTGTGGAAAGCAGGACAGCACACAATGCTATTGGTGAAAAACTGTTGTGGACTTCAGGTTGACAGGACTGCTACATTCTGTAAGTGTCTGGTACGGTATGCGTGAAAGAAAAACAGGAGTTATATCCAGGCAGCTGTTGTGACAGTAGCAACTGGTCCCTACAAAGAAACTGGAGAAAAAGTGTCATGTCGTAGAGCCCGAGGCCAGAGAAAGGAGGGACAGATTAGATCTGGTACTTTCCAAAAAGTAATATTTTTCAGGGACTAAAGAGAAGAATGAGCTTGAAACTAACTTGGCCCATGCTTATGATTTTTTTAGTTCAGCTTCAGATTCATAGCCTACCTAAAGCAAAACCTACCACATTGTTCCTGAATTTCTCGGATGGCCCTAGTGTTAAAAAGATCAGCCCATTCAGTTCTGCCAAGCACAGATGTACTCATCTGCTTGTAAATAAGATGTTTAATGTTCTGGTATCAGCTTGGATTGCTCCAGGAAAGAGCTGGTTATTGACGTTACTGCGCTGGAAAGGCTTGGTAAAATATGAGCAGTATTAGGAAGGGAGTGCCATTCAGCAACTCTAGAGTGCCCGACAACAATACAGCATCTAAAAAAGTAGCTACAAAGTCAACAAGGATTTTTTGGAAGTAACAGAAAGGGGAAAAAAAGATAGTTCTTGACACTTCAATCTGCCAACTGTTTATTTCATTTTGTGCGACCTCATATGCAAGGTATCACTCTAGTGATAGTCACTCTACACAGAATGGAAACAGAAAACAATGGGTTGCTTCACAACCTTTTTTTTTTTTTTTAAATAAATAAAGCATTTGTTTCAGTATGTTGAAACAGAGTGAAAATACTCTGTTTTCAGACACTAAAATTTATCCATCACAGATTTCAAAGCCCTAATAAAAAAACACTTAAAATTTCTCTGTCAAGTGCTATTGTCCAATTTTAATTCTGGGTAAAGTGAGGCACAGATTAAAATTGTCTTGACACACAAATAAAGACTGTACTAGAAACAGAACTCATATTTCCCAAACCTCACTTTTAGGTCTTGAAGAGTTTAATTACTTTCTTAAACTCAAAATGGAATTAAATAAAATAAAATCTAGTCAACACAAGTAGTTTAATGAAATTTGAACTTTTTTGTCTTGGTCTTGCTCCCTAGTATTATTTTGTTAGTTTAATATTTATTTTACTGCTGAGTTAGAAGAAACAGGATCAAGCTCCCATTGACTTACTGATCATATAAAGCACACTGCCCACAACAACCATGTGCAAACATTAGTCATTAGAATTAGTCTGCTGAAATAACATAGTTTACTAGATTAATTTAGACAAAAATCAGCATATTACAATGTACTAATGTAGCATTGGCTGGGCTAGGAAAAAAAATCTTCTGTTTCACAGACAAAATTCTTGTTAATACAGCAATAACTTTAGACTAAGTCAATGGTACAATTAAACATAAAGGAAGAAATATAATGCCATTCATATGAAAACACAAGTGACTGATGTAAAGGGAATGACTCTTAAATAACTAATACTTCCTACATCATTCGTAACCTTCTAGGTGCTTGCCATACACAATAAGGCACTCCCTTTACTTGCAGTCAGAACTAATTTTTTTCCTTGAAAACCCTATGTGAACAATGCTGAACTAGTTTTTTTTTTTGATGTTCCATTTTTAAGCTAGTGTGACAATCTCTATATTGTACTAATACCATAATTAAGTATGGATCTTTCCAAAGTCCATTCTGCTAGAATTCCCTTAAATGACACTACAGAAGACTGACATCTCTTACATTTTAAAATACTTTCAAACACCAAAACACAGGAAATTATGCTTGTTTTACAGACAGGAGGTTAAAATACCCACTAAATTAAGCTTCTTAACTGAAAGTTCCTATGATCTTTCCTATGATCTGTTTTTAAAACTACTTGTTACATAGGCTTTTATACATTCAAGCACAGCATTTCAGCATGGGTACCAAGGAAAGAAGAGCACACAATTAGACTACCTTGGAAAAGCTGTGTTCAGCTGGCATGGTAATTAATGAGAATTCCTAGGGTACATAGGGACAGACTCCCAATTCTCCAGAGTACTGTTTGAATATGATAGCTTTCTTACCTCATTCCTACAAACTTTCAAGCACGTAATGAGGCAGGAACTGCACAGATACAAGATCTTTTTGAAGCAGATCTCACTGCCACTACCTTCTGTTCTTCGCTATCCCACTTATCTTTGCGTCCTTCTTAGCCCAGTCCTCGACCTACATTTCCCATCCCAGCGACGCAGCCAAGCAGTAACAGTACTGAAGGAATAGGTGAGGTGGGGGCAGATGCAAGAAGGCAGTGCATTAACTAGATGGTGCAACAAGAGGATGAAAGCAGCAGGAGGAGCACAGTGAATGAGGCAGTGGAGGGTAGGGGAGCAGGCAAGAGGTATACAGCTAATGAGGCTGTAGTAACACTTGTATATGGAGAGTGCACCAGGGGCATGCTAATGTAAGCAGCAGGCAACAGAAGTCTAGAGTATGGCTGAGGAGACTGCTTATCTCCTTTTCCCATTTCTAAACCTCTTTGACCTCTTATTTTGCATGGGCACATCTGACGGGAAGCTCTGAACACCTCTCCACTATTGTCAGTGTGTCCATACTAAGATTCAGCAAACTCTGCATTGTAACAGATACAGTGTTAGCTATGAAGTTCATCCACAGTGCAGAGCTTAAACATTCAAACCAAATTACTAGGGCTGCGTTTGTTCTAAACAAAAAATACAGTAAATATGTCAGATAATTAATATTCATATCTTGAACTTTTCTGTTCACAAGAACAAATACTGAACACAGTACAACATATGAGCTCCGTGTGCAGTGCCACCAGTGGTGTTGTTTTGTTGCCTTATTCTAATTCTCCACCCTTTGAAAAATACAGCACACCAGAAAGGCAGGAGACCATCAGCTCATCCTGAAGTTTCTTTTGCTTTGTTTACTACCACAAAACCAAAAATTGTAATAAAGCCTGACATGTTTACTGTATTACTTTCCTTTTCTAGAGGACATGCTTGCTTTACAGTTCATTTGGCCTTGATTCTTTGATCCTTAATACTGTTGGTGTTTCTACACAAGAAGTGACCAAGACAAAAAAATAAAATAAATGAAAGGCTAAGTATACAAAAACAGTTCAGTTCCTGATCCCTGTTGCAGAATCCAAAGAAGTAACTTAAGCAATAAATGCTCCCTGTACATTCATGGAAAGAATCCGATGCATCAGAACACACTTCACAGGAAAACCTGAAGCAGAGTGCATCTAAAGGAATTAACAACGACAAAGTCTTATCCTATCTCTAGATTTTTTGCAGTACTTTCCTCTAGGCTGCATAGAGTTGTTTCTATAACCAAGGTCTGGAGAGGTAATCTAACAGGTTAAGAGGCAGATGGACAAGATGGAATGGTGCAGGCAATCTGAATTTATTTTCTTCCTCTATTTTGGTGATGCAAGCTATGAAAGTAAATGCTCTAAACTTTCCCATAGAAGCTGTTTCTACAGAACCTCATCTAATTAAAGATTCACTGGATCACAGACAACAAGAACAAACATGTCTGTGTATTTTAAATTAGTCTTTAGGACATTAAACTCTTTTTGTATTAAGTCTATATTTTGTTTTCTACTGCAGTCAATGGATGAAATGATGTATACCAACATACTTTACCACCCCAGACCTACGTTGAAGCCTCCTGTCAAAATTTTTCTAATGAGTCAAGTTTGGGAGAAATGATTGTGACACCACACCACACTCCTTATTTCCCTCATCCTATTCTGTACCTACCCAAAGATTTCCCCATTAAATCAACAACTGACAGGAAGCTTTGCTAGTGGAATTGCATAGATTTATTTTGCCCTGACCTTATTTAAAATGCAATAATTATATATATATATACATATATAAAGTTCTCTAATATTAAGTACCAGCCTATCTAAACCAGATCACCATATTGTCAACCCTATGCCTAGAATTATTACCTCAGTTACAAGTATCTAACAAAACTGCAGTTCTGTGTACATCAAAGACATTGAAATGAATTTGTATCTTTCCCTTGAAAAGCAGCTAAATCACTGAAGTGTTCGGGACTATGCTAACATTCACTAGCTTCCGCATCTAGGAATGCTAGAGCAACAGGCACAGAGGACTTTGCCTTGTCCAGTCTTTGAAACTGCGAAATCCTGGGCCTGCTCACAGCTAGGAGAGACCTGCAGGAAATCTAGTGGACGAAAATCATAATTTTAAGTGTCACAGCTCAATACTGACAAATACTATCTCTCTGAAATCAAATCACTGGAAGACTGTTTGAGAGACAGCAAAATAAAGAGGAGTAAGAGTGGAGACAAGATGCTTCAGACTGAAGCACTATGGTTCAGAACAGGTGTTTTCGGTCTTGAGGTCTTGGCCTCTGGGAACTCATCTGTGGTTACAGCTTTGCATTAAAATTTGCATAAAAATAGTTCAATCCTCTTCAGAGAGAGGCTATGAGGACCCGAGGAGAAAACAATGGGGAAGAGAGAAGTTAGCTTGTTTTTGAGAGCTATCTTAACAATATAAATGTCGCTCAATAGTATTTTTGGTTCTGCTTCGCCAGTTCAGCGTCTCAGCCTGATTCTTCCTATCTTTAAATAGACCACAGTCACTTACAGCAAATGGCTATGGATGTCATATCATCCTTGACTTTTTCCCAGTAGATACTAGTTTGCTTATTAAACGAATAACTTTTATTTCAATAACTCAAATAACACTATAGACACAGGCACAAACATTTATGAGACAGAACTCATAGGAACCACAGAGGTGGTTTTGGACCTGAAAAAGAAAGAGCTACCAGCTTACAAATGAAGTAGCAAAACAAATGCTTAATACTATTCAATCTGAATAGTACAAGCTCTATTTTAAAGGGAAAACAGTATCTAAAAATAACAAACTACAGAACTAAAAAGATGAAATATGTTAAGGTCAGATTTTGCTTGAGGAAAATAGTCTATTCCTAGTAGATGGTACCATAGTAAATTTCTGTCAGAAGGAAGGTTTCTTCTAGAACAATCAAAACAGTTACCAGGATTTGCAAAGTTGTATCTATTTTATGCCTATTCAATGATTGCTGAGGAAGACTACACAGCAACCTTGCAGACTGATTCTAAAAATGCATGGCATCTTTCAGCCCAGAAGGTGTCAATGCCTTTAGAAGAAGAGATCTGTAATCACATTATACAAGAACGAAGCCCAGAATTATCAGCTTCACCATTCTAATTCAATTGAATATCACATTTTAGTGGGTTTGCAACCTCTCTGAATCTTCAAAATAGACACACATCTGATGTGTGAAAGTCTTCAGCTCTATTGATTGAAAAAAATTCTACCATGCTAATTTTTATAAATGTTTCTCAGATTCTCAGATCTTTCTAGTCCCTCCTTTTCCTAACAGTTGATCAGTCAATGAATTGTTTCCCAGTAACCTGAAAAAAGGCACAATTAGAGAACAAAACAGAATCAGAACAAACTACAAAATTAACATTTTTGATGAAACTAGCAAAGTTCTAGCTAGTATTTTTGGAGATATTGTGGAGTAAGTTTTAATTTTTAGTTATAATTAATGAATTGTGACTCCACAAAACCAACCACATTGAAAGAGCTCAAGCCCAGAGGAAAAGCCTCAATAGCTTGGCAGGTTATTTTACAGATGCTACGCTGTCTTATAACCTACTCTGGGGAAGAAGAGTGAGAACATGAATTATTTATGTGAACACAGTGATAATCTCAAAATTTGTTTAAATATACATACAGTCAAATTTTGATGATCCCTAGTTAGATTATCCAAACCATGTAATAACAATGTAGTTCTAGGAAGTAAACAATTTCTTTTCATGCTTATGATCATTATTTTATACCTTGACTTAAATTTTCAAAGATAAATATACTAGGAAGAATATTTTCTTATGATTTTAACTGATATTTTAAATTACTGCTTTGTTTTGTCCATCACTCCTTCCCACTATTCCCATATAACCCAACTGAAATACTTAACATTCAGAATCTTTTTAGAGGCATTTCACATAAAAAAAATGGTAGGCCAACCTAAATTATAAAACCTATTCACAAGGCTTTTAGACAGCAGTACATTTCTGACCAAAAAAAAAAGGTACTGTATTGAATTTGAAATGTCTCAGACTTGCCAAAATTTTACAAAACCCCAAATTCTGATTTCTAGCACAAACCTATCTGAATTCCTGTCTTTTCTGCATTCAGCTTAAGGCACCTGAAAAGAGCAGATTTACTGGACCAGCCAGATGGTAGGTCTGTCCCCAATACTTAGAATTCTTCAACAGCATAGTGAGATAGATCTTCACTCCATGAAACTTCTATTGGCAGTTTAAATGTATGTTGTAATTAAACATGATTATGACCTAATTTTGTGGCTCAGGAGTTAAGTAACTCATAAGGCAGGAAAAGAAGGTTTGCATAAAATTATTATGTTATGAATGCAAAGCTGATGGTAGAAATCATTTTGAAAGCTCTTTGAACTACAACAAAATGGCCTGTATTTGCAAACATTAATATTGGACCCTAAGTATTACACACTCTTCAAATGTTAATGATTCCATTTAATCCACTCATCGTAATTTCTGATGCTTAGCTAGATAGTTAGGTACTTATAATATCCGCAGTTGGAAAACTATTTTTAATAAGATTATCTGGTATTGTCAGTGATTCAAACTACCATATTCTTCATCTGCATTTCAGGTGCCCTTTTTAGACTAGTATGGTAGCAAAATCTCATGAATAGCTGCTATGATGATTTCCACAGTAATAATATTTTTGCAGTCTTAATTAAATATTTAAATATTCCTTAAAAATACATAAAGAACAAGAGATGTATCAAACCTCGATATAACTAAGTATTTCGGAAAGTATGCTTGTGGAAAAAAAAGGCAAAAAAAGAGCACAACAACAAAAAATATTGGTTATATTTCACAGTCTGTTTTAACAACTTAAGCAACAACTTAATTATTTAATACATTTTCTGGATTTTCAAAGAAAACATGCTTCCTTTTCTGTCAAGATAAAAATCATAGGGTATTACAGAAAAATGATTTTTCATATTTCTCATGTAAAAGAAATTGGTATTTCCTTTCAGCTCTACTAATGAAAAAACACGAAAGGAATAGGAAGAAAAGTTGCTGTGTCACTGCTGCAACACAGGAACTGCCATAACTGATCAGACCCCCAGTGGTCCTCTGAGCAGTTTTGTCTCAGAAGTATCTGGTATTGCCTAAAGTCAAAGCACTATAGAACTTTCCTTCACTATGACAAACAGCTCAGTGACATTTGTTTCGTCTATGCAGCACTCAGAAGTTTTTGTAAAACCATTGCACTTGAAGGCATCTCATGCTTTCCAGAGAGATTTAATTCATTTGCTGTAACTTCAGCTCAGTATCTTTTTGGTGAATTATACAGCATATATGCAAGTATGCTAAATACTTATGTAACCTAAAAAATAAAATAAAATAAAATAAAATACAGCAGCCAGATTTGTATTTCCTACTCATTTAGATGCTTCTGGAATCTCAGCCATTACATCAGCCTTACACTTTCTATTAAAAAAATTAATCCCTGAATGTCTAAGTTTTAATAGTGTCTTGTAGTAGCTAATTTGCCAGATAACTAAGCATGGCATAAACAAGAATTTCCATCTCTAAATACTGGATGTGTTTCATTTCAGCCTCATGTTCCCTGTTCTTGTTTAACAACAGGAGAGGGGGAAAAAAGATTGCATCCAATTCTCCTCTCTATGCCATGTATTATGGTGTACTCTCTCCTTCATTGCTCATTCTTTGACAGTATCTAACTTGTAACCATTATACGAATCTCTTATGCCATTTTCTCCAGCACTTGAAAATGTTTCATGATTTTTCTTGACCCCTGGTGATTCTGTGGTGTTGATCAATGCTACACAAGATGAAAAGCAACATATCTGCCTGCTTTTGCACTATTATTGTATACTTTATGCATTATACCATTTGAATATCTGTATGGACTGTATGTGCTTTACTACAGAATTCAAATTAATGATTAAAGATATGGTAAATTTAATTTAAAGTGCCAGCAGAATCACAGTGAAGAAAAATTTGATGAAATACTACTAAAACTGTTACTGGAAGAGCTACTAGTAATACAAAAATGATTGTTAGAATAGTATGTCAACCACAGACACTTGACAAAATCTAGAGCTAATCAAAAATAACTTATAAAGTTGAATAATAAATATTGGTTGTAACTGACAAATGTAAGTTAGTGTGCACAAAAATTGTTTTGATCTAATTAAATTAGTTTTCTACTAAACTAAAACAAACAAAAAAGGATTAGGACAAAAAATGATCAAGTCTTAATGACAATAACTACCTCAGCTCTTCCCCCGTTTCTAATCTGGGTATGTGTGAAACAGGGTGAGTATAGCAACATATTCCCTCTGTGATACCTTTCTTGCCTCCAGCAACATAGATAACAGATAAAAGAAATCCTCCTGCTTTCTAGTAACGAAGTTATTTTTCCTGAATTTGTTCCACTCTGACTTTGGAAGAAAGCATGTATCTGGAAGTAATGCACCCTTGCCTTTCTGGGACAATGATATTTGACTTTTAGTTTCTCAGCCACAAAGTGGCAACAGATACTTCAGATTAATTATTACTACTCGATGTGGTGATTAATTTCATTTTTAAAGTATAGTTAGAAACATAACACTCATAACATTCAATTTACAGCAGCTGGCTTCAACAAGACGGTTGGCTTCAACAAGACTGCCAAGTGAGTAATCTGTACTAAATAATTTAATAAATGTTACCTCCCTATTCACATATATAAAAACAAAAGTTACACAAAGTAGGTTAATAGAAGTGGATTTGAGTGTTTTAACCTTCAACATTACAATATATTACATAGCAAAGATACACCATCTGATAAAAGAAAAAAAAGTAACCAAGCCACTCTGCATACTTTGAGTCCTGTAAGTCAGGCAAAGTACTAAATTCAATTTTAGAGAAGTATATAGAAAAGTCAAATCACTTGAAAGGAATCTGAACAAAAATCCCCTTTAAATTAGTTATATTGGTAGTATTTGACTAAATGAGTAGCTGCTGAAAGCATACTTAAGAGGGCTACAAACACTTTGGAATAAAACAATTCTTAAATTCTAACAGTTGCTGAACTCATTTCTATTACTACTTTGCTGTTTTACAGTGTAAGACAATCATCATCTTTACTTCACAGAAGGGGAACATAAGCTACACAGAAAGTTAGTAAGTTTCTGATTCTCTGTCTAGAGAAGTGAAAATTGTTTGGCCTGCTTTGAACAGGGCAGTATTTCAAAAGATCTAGAGAAAACATACCACCTTAATATTTTTTTCCATCATGTACATTTTCTCTAATGTTACTAAAAACTGGTTGCTATTCCTTTGCTGTTTTGTGCATTCCAGCTTCTAACTAAAATCACAAAAATAGGAATGTTTCTGCATGGAATACAACATGTGATGCGTAAACAACAACAATGCTGCAACCCAAAAGCTGTATACTATGGGAGTGGAGAGACTTTATATCTGATCAAGAGCTTTAACAGTTGGTAAAAACTCTTGTTTACTTACTTAAAATGTACTTTAGGGATAAAAATAACTAACCAAGGAGACAACCCCTAAAAGTACTATTTCAGTAGTACCTTACATATTACAGCAGAAAACAATTACGCCTGGAATTAAGAAAAATGGATGGAGTCAGAAAAACCAATATAATGCTCTGTTTAAGGTTTCTTGGTATTTCTTTCCTTTATTCCTCCAAACTATAAAGTCTCCTCCTGAGCAACCTACAGGATGAGAGCAATCATTCATATCAGAGGATCACCATCAGCTTTTAAATAGAAAGATCCACTGACAAATAAGTAGGTTTGTATGCAGGATATCGCATTGTCTGGTAATGAGGCTTTATGATCATACTGGGTATCTTAATTAGGGAAGTACTACATGGACTGGAAAATGCTTGAGAGAAAACATCACAGCTTTTGTTCTTTTAGCAACCTGATAGATATGGAAATCTCATAGCAGAAAATTTGAAGATTCTGTGGGCAGTACATATTCCAAGAATGACAATCAAGTGCCAGAAAATGCGTCAGCTTTTGACAAATCCATGTTGTTCCTTAAAAAGTTACTTCTATTTAGTAACTGTTAGACACTTCTATCAACCTTGGATTCAATGGCAGATTAGGCACTCATTATAATGGTTCAAGAATAGGTAGAATATTTAATTGACACAAGAAATGAACATTAGCCACCCGCTGAAAAAAAAATCTGCTGTACTGGAATGAGGTCTATGCATCAGATTTTTTATTTTTTTTTCCAAAAAGAAAGGAAAATTAATACAGTTCACCTGGCATACAAAGGATTTACTCTACCACTACTTATAGAACTTCCTTCTCAGTTATTACCTTTTGTAGTGTTGGAGAACCTTCCTTTGCTTCTGTGGGTCCTTCAGGCAGAAGAGGAGCAGAATCCGATACTAATCCTGAAGGCTGTTCTTCATATTCTTCTGAAAGCAGGATTCATAATTCATCATTTTGAGAGCCATGGAAGAATTATAGAAGTATCTATTTTATGTGAACAACTATGACATTATGATCTAACCAAAAATGGAATGTGAACTAATACTAGTCAAAAATGTTTGAAACTAAACTTGATTGAATTGATCAAAATTTGCCCATTAACTTTATGCTTAGATTTAAATTTGTAGGTAATAAAATAAAAATCAAACATTTACATGACTAGGAACAACAGCTATAGCAACAGCAATAAAATTCATACTTCTTTTGATTCATTATTAGAATGGTCAACAACTGAAACAAATTATACACTTCCCTGTGCTCCCAAGTTGGCCAACTACCTCAAAATACATTTGTTAAAACTTTCTCAAGAGCAACAGGACATTATTGAAGACTCTCCCTAGAGACTGCTCTCTGCCTTATTTTGCAAGGAAGAGAGCAAGGAGAAAATGCAGAAGATGCGTGAGGGGAGGACAAAGGGGAAGGACAGCAGTTCAACTTATTTTAAGTAGCATCATCTAGTTAGCACAGTAGCATGTCCAAGTTTTTTTAAGGAATGGGCAGAAATATTAAAGTTCACTTGGAAGACAGTGGGAGGAACTAGAAAATGGGGGGAAAACATCTTGAGAAACGTTGGGTTGAAAGATTTCTAAACACCAGTATAACTGATAGCTAGATAGTTTAGGAAAGCAAATGTATTTCCTGTAGCATGTGACCACACAATATATACATAAATTGAATACTAACAACTGGTAGAATACTGAGCATCTTTACATCAGTTGACTCAGTCAGATGCTTCCAATATTATTTTTTCAGTTACATTTAGTTTTTACTGTATTAGTTGAGTCAAAACCATTTTAACGACGAGGGCCTGGTAGCAAGTTCAATGTTCAGACATGAGATTTAACCATCACTGCTCTTTTATAGCTTTATACGGAAATCTACCTACTTGGGAACAGAGCAATCTGCATTAGAGTTGAAGGGGGGTATTATTATTATTATTATTTTTTTTTATAAATGGTAACCAGCTAGAGCTAAGCAATATTGCCTACAAAAGCCTAAAATGCCAGCAAAATGCTAAGATGTGTCCTAAAACATTGGCAAGGCAGGGCATGAACCAGGTGGCTATATGTAATAAAGAATGAGGAATCAATCCAGTTAACTGATAATCAAGGCAGTACTATATAAGCTGGAATGTTTAATTGTCAATACCTTTTAAAGTCAGGTATGCCAACTTGCTAAGTGGTTAGCTAACTTTATACAATTTCTGCATCACAATAAGTCATCATTATGCCAACTGTGTGCTACATAAATTCATATCTTCAGAATAATAAGCAGTACAGCATAGTAAAATCTTGGACCATCAGTTAAACCCACATTGGTATACCAGGAAGACAGCAGTAAACTTACTTTCACCAGCCACATAATTAGCTGGAAAATAGCCTTGCTGTCCATTTGCTAGGCTGCCAAACCACCAGTTATCATTATCTTTATATAACACTTGGATAATGTCACTGCGATGGATGGTTAGCTCATCTGATCGATGCGCTGTGTAGTCATAAAGAGCCACTACCTAAAAGAGAGATAAGAGCACCACAGCTTTATCACAACCATGCCACAGAGAAAAAAGCGCAACATTCACTTCCTCTTGCAGAAAAGCAGCTGAAACCAAAGCTGCACTTTGGTAAAAGCTGAGGCTGTCTCAAGTTTTGCTAATGGGATCAGGGGTGGTGGGAAAGCAGCAGGAGAGGCAAGATAAAGGACTGTGGGATTGTAGAAATGGTTAAGAACATTCAATTCACTAAGATTAGCTTCAAAACAGCAGCTGTTAGTTTTATAAGCAATTTACTTGTGAAGCAAAAGGAAAAAAAACACTTCATACATTCACTTTCTCAGAATTGTTACACCACCTTCAGATCCCACTTTGTGTGCACGAAGCATATGTGTTCAAACAAATACTTCACCAGTGCTACAGTTTTACCAGAAGGAAAATTTTAGTGGAAAAATGTCATTGCAAAGTTTTGCTTTGATCGGTTCCTTTTTTTTTTTTCCGCTTGTTTAGAAATAAGGATTTGCATATACGATTTAAAAAAATCTGCAAAAAATAGGTATATATTCCATTTCATATAACAAAGCCATTTGCCACTGAAAAACACAATACTTTTCAGGATAAAAGCGGTAACAGTGGTCAACATCATGCACACTACATATAATACATTACCAGAAGCCTGCTTTCTACTCTGTATATGAAGATATCAAGTATAATTTCTTGTTTATTTCCCCTGTTCTATGAACAAAAATCTGTCCTGACAAATTCAGAGTCAGAAAAAAATGAAAAGAAGTGAACTGAAAGAATAAGGGAATTGCTCACTTCCCTCATCATAAGTGGAAACCAGAATTACGACTTATTTTACACAGAGAACACTATTTCCCTACATATAATCCTCACCTCAGGTCCCCCTGTGAAATCATAAATAGACAGGTCAGAAACAGAGATTATTAGGGAGTGATAGAAAGAATAGAGGATTAAAGACAGCAAAGTCTTTATGAAAATAGGGATTTGGAGTAAACTTTTTTTTATTACCTATGAATGCATTTAAATCCTAAAATTGCTGATCTGTACAGTGCTTTTCATATTTGTATTTCTATTTTCAGTATGATCACCTACAAGTTATAGGTGTAAAAATGTAACCAATGTCATTTGTATGACATTGTATGAAAATACTTGCACATCACTGATGAATCACCTATGAATGGGAAAAGATGAAAATGTTTCTACCACTGAAAGTTGAATTGGTAATTTGTGAGCTGGTCAGCATCAAAGCATTAATACCAGCTTAGCTGTCAGTAGACAGGAAATACATCTAAATGTGTGAACAGTAATCATGAGCTTACATAAAGGAGCTAAACAATGACCATCCTTTGTCATAATTCTCCTCCCTGCGTTAACAAAGCTAATACAACTACAGGTGATGTTGACAGTATAGAAATATGAACTACGGAATAGAACAGAACCAAATTAAAACACACTACAGAGCACCATACAGAAGCAGTGCAGAACTGGAAGCTTAAATGATGATGTCCAGTAAGGGGTGCTATAACAGTGGCCACTTCAGCTCAATGGCAAAGGTTTCCTTAGTGATAGTACTATGAAAGGTCACTTAAGGTAAAAGGAATTTAGCACTAATTACTTAGCAGAATGAAACCCAATGAAAGGCAGAGTAATAAATACTTCTTTTTGCGGTGCCTTTTTGCAAGGCAGTTTTAGTGTAAATGTTTTGTCGTTTGGAAAAAATTACAAAAATTCAGTAACATGGAAACACTGCCAACAAACAGTTCAAACCAACCAAGCAAGCCCCGCAATCTGTCTCCCAGAAATAAAAAATTAAAATACCAATGTGTCCTGTACCACAACTGGTTTAGCAAGCCTGAAAATTTAAAAGAAATGTGGAAATTGCCGTTATATTCTCTGGAGACAAATGATCAGAAAATGAGCATGGGGGGGATACAGGAAATGCATCTCTGGACCAAAGAAGAATATAAAAGCCTCACAATTATGCCCAAAGCAATGGAATTTCTTCTGATGTGATATTCAGATACGTGTTAAATGCTGTCTGGGTCCAAATCAAGCAAAAAGAAGTTAAAAATCTACATCCATCAACATTTTACGAAATGACTTTTCAGGAGTGATATAAGAACAGCAGTAACATGGGTAATGGTGGTTATGAACATGTTCATAAGGATAATCTATGGGGCAAAAAAATCATTGGGATCATGCTAAAAAAGAAGTTTTCAAAAGCACAGATGCTGTGCAACAGGTAATGGAGATAATGCAAAAAGTTACATAATACTTACTGTCTCTTGCCTGAGTGGGCAACTGCTTCCTCCTCTTTCCCCCAGTGCAGATAGGGAGTCATCATTCTAGAAGAAGAAATGATTTCAACTTTAATGTGAAGTATTTTAATAAACTAGAATTTTAAGTATTTTCCATATTTGTCACATCTGCTGCTGCAGCAAAAAGAAAACTACAATAAAAATACTTTTTTAAAAAAGAAAAAGCAGAAGTGATGTTGAGCAACCATGAGTAATATTGACTATATAGATGTTTAGAATATATTCACTAAGTTTTTGAAGTATGTACACTCTGCTAAAGACAACATGTGGGAGGACAGGATTGATGATTACACAGTCTAAGCTTGTCTGCACTGAAAATAATACAGCTGATGTTTAAGAAATTGTTGCAGTTAACTTTACCTCTGAACTGGTATGCAAAAGATGTCACTTTCATGTAATGGAGAATTTCAGGTTGGTCTTAATATAACTAATACTTTCACATTCAGTTCTAATTGCTCCATCTTTGGCACTTAACTCTTCAGACTTCTAATGAAGTCAAAGGAATAACTTATATAAAATGTAATAATTAGGGTGTGCCAGTAGCTAAAAAATTTGATTTCTGTCAAAAAACAGAGCCTTTCATTTGCGAGATATAAAACAGAAATACAGTGAAAATTAGCAGAAGAGAAATCAGAACAATGGAAGAGATTGAACTTTGCTGGTTGCTTAAATTAACTTTTTCCAATGGCCTATTTTCACAATGTGGAAACCAGTTTCCCCTAGATTTTGCTTGCATCAAAGGATACCAACTACACTGTGGAATAGAAATACTACATAGCAATTAAAATATTTTAGAAGAATCAAATGTGAATATCGCGGAGTAAGCAACATTTCCAGCTATAACAGATTGTGCCATGTTATAAAAAACATTGATATTTGGGAATTTCTATCCAACATACTTCTTTTTCATATTTTAGAGCCCATTTAACTGTTTTTTGCATTAACTTTTCTCTTTTTTTTTATAAATGTACTTAAAATATATTGCTCCCTTTATTATCTATTTATATTAGGATGATTCAAGAAACATCATTATTGCAATCTTCAACAGAATAAATGGCATTCTGTAGGACAGAGATTCTTGCCCTTACACGTTGTTTTCTTAACTTAGCTATGCTTATCCCATACAGGAAAGAAATCCTTTATACTCCTGCAAACCAAGGTTTAATATTGTCTCCAGATTGTTTAGGCAGCATCACAATAGTTACATACACACACAATGCATACTGATGAATGCAGTACAAAAGTGAACAGTTGCACTCAGTTATTATAATCTACCAGAACATCTAAGCTTACCACCTAGAGTTCTGAATAATTGTTGCATACACAGAGGACAAACAAAACAAAAAAGACCCAACAAAACAAAACAACAACAACAAAAAAAACAAACCTGCCTGATTTGATAAGCAAATTTTGAACAAAGAATAGTGGAAGCGCAGTTCAGAGTAAGAGGTTTGATCAATTGTCTACCGGTAGCTAGCAGTGCCTTCCACATTTCAGCTAATTCTCATTTTTCATTCTCAAGGTTAAGAGAACTGTGCAGGCAATGTGCTTAGCCTGTGGGATGGGAGTGCCTCCTGTTGCTCAAAAATGATTCATCAGAATTATTAGTAGTATTATTTAGGTATCTAGCTCAGGTACTCACATTGCCCCATTTATTGTGTCTCAATCTGACTTTTTTTTTTAATAAAGTATTTATGTGCTCTCAAACACTCGATGTAAGAAGACCTCGAAGGGAGCAAGTTGTTTGGAAATAAGCTAAAATCCATGAGTCATCCTGAGACTATGCTGAATGTTCTCAGATACAGCGTTAAACTTTTAACGCAACACCAATCCAGAGAATCTCTTCTTAAAGAGGTACGGGCATAGGCTGCCCATACATCCCCCCTCCAGTCCCTGTGGCAGCTGAAACACGAACTGGGGAATTGCCTGCGGCTGCTTACCACAAGCGTGCTAACCCTGTATAGTACCGGAGCCGGCTCTGCCACGCTATGTGATTTTTCAAACATCCTAACTACCAGCTACTCTGGTAGTAAACCACCCAGCAAAAACAACTGGCTTTTCAGTCTAAAAACATTAGATTTTTTAATGCCATATCAAAAGATTAAGCCACATTTTCAGGATTACAAAAAAGCAACAGGTGTACTGAAGTGTACAAATACACTGTTCTTAATGTAATATTACATGTCTTCTTTTTTTAATGCAAGATGGAAGCCAGTTAATCCTCTTCTTGCATCCAAACAGACATGGGGTCTATAGTTATGCTCCAAGGAGCTGGTCTTACTCTGAGGCAAACCACCTGTGAGAAAACGGAATAAAATGCTTGCTGAAAAAGCCCACCATGTCACATTGATTTGGCTCAGACAAAACTGTGAGAAGCTTTTAGCGTAAGGAACATCCTCAGATGAAGACAAATGGATCCAGCAGTTGATTCAGAGCTCCACACCATGGAGCATTATATCAGTTATCCACAACAGGCCCACTTAAAGCTTTGGTTTTACTAACAAAAATGAACAAAAAATGTTTTAATCACTAATACGAGAGAGCACTGCAGGTAAGAATTACCTGGTAAGTAAGTTGCTGTGTCAAGTGTCACTGATTCCTACTAATAGCACTAATTAAAATATTTATGGCTTCTTCTTAACTGGGCATTTTCAGTGATTGTGGTAACAGAGGTTTTGCTTTTATATGCAGGCAGATTCAGGTGGCCAACAAGATTTGGACATCAGAGGGCATTCATGACCTTAAAAGAAGCAGCACTGAGTAAGAAGTGATATGTTTTTTATTGCCTTTTCTGAAAAATTTCAGCAGTTCATTTCCAGCACTGAATAAATATACTTCAAGTACCACAAGTATTTGTCCGTTTCCTGTCAGAGGGAGAGACTCAGTGACACAAAGAAGGACAAACGTCTCTTTCCTCGATGCTGCACAGTGCCACAGCTTCTCTCCAGCTCCCTGTACCTCTCTTTGCCAGAGTGGAAAAGAAACCGGGAGTATGACTTGTGCAGACACTCCAGCAAGGACACGGAGAATGTGTGTTACAGCTTCCCTTGTCTGGTCAACAGATCCGTGCCTCGGTGCTTAACACCTGAGGTTCTGAGACCAAGGTTTTTTGGTGGTGGTGGCTTTGCTTTTGCTTGTTTTTAAGAACAGAAAATTAGAAATGAACACACAACACTGGGAAAAAAAAAAACACAACAACATGACTGGCTTAAAAATGTGGTAATACTGAAAGCGTTTTTAAAATTTATGGAATCTGAGCTTCTACAGTTTCTCTGTTTTCATTTTTCCTTACGAAGCCAAGTGTTAGAAATTTACTTAATCCTCTCCTTCCCTAAGAACATCATGTAATCTCTTTACTCCAGGAACTGAAGTTTTAAACGAAACACAAAATAAGCTGAGAGTTAACATAAAGTAATGTAACATTGTTAGCACTGTCATATTTTTGTTCTTGCTCTCTGTTCCAATTAATTGTCAACACATGCTGAGCTCAGGACACTTAACTGCACAAATTTAGTCTACAGGAAACAGAATTACAAGGACAGTATTAACAGCTAAATTAAAATGATTCTAAAAGCATTAGCTGCTAAGAATAATGTACTCTTCTTTGGTCTTAATTAATCTGTCTGCTATCACGAAACTAGTGTAAAGGTACTTCCTTAGGCTTCAGATGACTACAATCCTTATTTGATTACAGCCTTTCAATATTTAATGAGCATGGGAATCTATAATCTGCCTAGAGGAAATAAAACAAAAAACAAAAAAACAATAACCTGTGCCAGGCTGCACTTTATTGAAACCTACAATGTACAAACAGAAAACAGAAATGCAAACACAGCTGCTGCAGTAAAGCCCACAGGGATTAAAAAAAAGAAAAAAAAGAAAAAAGACAGGAAAGAAAAGAAAAAAAGGGAAAAAAAAGATCAATTCAGATGTATGTGGAATACTCCAGCTCCTAAAATTATTCAAAACCTTTTCAACTGTTTTGTCATTTGTTACTATTTTCCTTTCTTGATATGATTTATCTGCACTAACAACATATACATATTTCGGCATATTATTATTTATATACCAGAAAATGTAACTAAAATATTCAAAACCTTAATCTAACCCTCAGGGAAAAAATATTTAGTATTTACCAAAACAGCTGATCGTATAAATGCTTATAAAGCTTTCTGTGAAAGAGGACACTAAAATACTCGTTGAATAATTTACAATTTTTCCTAAAAATTAGACAGTGATGGCTTATAGTCAAAAATGTATAAACAAGGACCAGTTAGACAAAAAAACAAATAGCAATGGAAAACTGAACTTTCAAAAATTTTTGGTGAATCCTATGTGCCTTACAAGCCTACTGTTAACTGATTCTATTAAATGATGCAGGTCCAAAAAAGACAACCCCAAACCTCAAACTGTAAAACAGCTATAAACAATCCATGTTAATTTATATCATTTTCTAACATTTCTCTGAAAAATTGCAATCACTATACAATTAACACAGAATGTTAAATGCTGACATTCTGTACACGGGGGCAGGGAGGACTAACATGTCCTGTACAACAGGCCCAGCCTTCTAGAGCTCCCTACACTTTCAATGTCCAGACCGCCACTCACTCTTCCATCATCTGATGAGTCCCTCTATGCTTAATCCAGGTTTATCAAGTGTGTAGTTGGAATTAATGGCATTTACAGATCCTGCTGTTTTTTTATTACAGTGATCAGGAAACAAGAAATATAATAAAGGAAAAAATAACATTACCGTATGCTTCCAATCAATACTTACATATAAGGAATTAAATTAACAGAGGATAGCTGTGATGTCACTTGTTACAAAAAGATGAAATATGAGTAAATAGTAAAAACAGGATTAAATTTCAAGATACTGTCCCATGTTTCTCCCCCATCAATGCCCATATTCTTAATAAGAATCAATAATACTGGATTGTGATTTTGGCTTATTTATTTCTAGATAACAAAAAGTAAAACTTGAAAAAAATAAAGCTTTAATTTGCAGATATCTGATCTCTCTACCAGCTAGCAGTGGCAGAACCTTATTTGCCTTTGCAGACAATTTGCTTGAAGATATTTCTTTTGTGAGTAAAGACAGGATAAAAAAAAACTCTACAATAAGAACTTGTGAATAATGACATTTTATAGTTAAACATCAATTTAAAAAAAATGCAAAGATAGAATTCCTTACCGTCTGTATTCTACCCAATAGTGTTCCGCTAAGAGGATTTCCTACTGGGCTGAAACACCCTGTGAAAAGAAAAGGCTGTGAATTTTTTGCTTGTTATCCTTTTCCACCGAATAAACCATTTTATTTTAAAATCATTATGTTAGCAGGATATGTTTGACAAAATTCTAATGAAAAGCAGCAGCATCTTTCAGTCGCAACTATGCATCCTTCAGTCAGGAACAGTTGGAGGGTTTATTTAACTAACAGACCTGACACAAGGTTAACTAATCCAATATTTCCATTCAAATGATTTGGAGAAATAGCTCAAACTATGTCCACATGCCACCTCGTGCTCAGAGCTGACACTATTATCTAGCCTGTAATGCTTTTCTCTTCATTGAATTTCCAAGTAATGCATACAAAGTTTTCCAACAGAAACGATCACAAAAACTCTCAAAGGAATTACTTCCTTATTTTATCTGAAAGAATAACTATGCCTATTCAGTAGTTCCCTTTGATCATCTGAGTTCCTATCACAACACATCTTGCTGTTTATTTTATTCATTCTCAACATAGTGCATTTGAACAAGTACTTGTAAATTCTTTTATTTCCAAACTATTATGTTAACTACTAAGCCCAGGAAAATCCTTTCATCACTTATGGATTTACCTTTTTGTTATTTGTCTCCTCAGCTGTATACTTAAGAAAACATCTTAAAAAGATACAAAAATCTGAAAATTGTTGAACACGACAATGAAAAATGCCACTGCTTTGCTGGAGAATGGTTTTTCTTTTCTCAAGTATAGTGATGCCAGACAACACAGAGTTAAGCTCACTGGATTTTCTCTGTGAGACTCTAGATTTGAAACAAGCTTTGTTTTCAAACACCAATGAGTTCTGAAAACTCATTTTCATTTACCACTCCAAAAGCCTACTCTTAAGGAGCCCAGTATATGAATAAGGAGGATTTTTGAGATTCAGATTCCCATGTACTGGCACAGCTCCATAGGGAAGCTTGCACAATTCCACCTACAGTATACTTTCTAAAGCCTAGTGGTTTAGACTTTCACAGGAGATTTACTCATAAATGTTTAATCATTAAGATATTTAGATATTTCTAAATATAATAAAAGATGCAAGATCAAACAATCATAATTAAGCCATGCTCCTGCAGATCATTTGTATGTCAATATTTTTTTACTTGTGAGAAATCCAGATAAGTACAATAATTATTTTTTAAATCTAGTATATGAACTAAAAAATGTGATCTTAATCATTTCAAAAAAGTTTGTATAAATTCTGAAATTCTTCATTTTGAAAGACCTGCTTTGATTTTTATTTCATTAATTAATTTCCACTCTTTGTGGAAAAGAGATGAGAATAGAAATTGTGTTCTGAATTCAACTGACACTCAAAGATGGGAGACCTGAAGCTTACATTTCTTCAAGTATGTTATTCGCCAAAACATTT
This sequence comes from Anser cygnoides, assembly GCF_040182565.1. Classification (NCBI taxonomy): domain Eukaryota; kingdom Metazoa; phylum Chordata; class Aves; order Anseriformes; family Anatidae; genus Anser; species Anser cygnoides. The sequence goes on along the minus strand of NC_089875.1, from coordinate 61,273,730 downwards.
GTTCAGCACTAACACCAAAGATCAGTGTTCCTACTAACGTGGCTATCTGTGTAGTCATACATAGATACATATGGATATACTACTGCATACAGGTGTCATATCAACTATTTGATTAAAAACAATTCAAACTCAAGACCAATAAAATATCTGCATGATAAAAAAATATTTTTCCCTTTGGATAATTGTAGTGTCTATGCCAGTTCACATAAATCCATTCTAAGGTAAAAGTTGTAAAAAACATATCATGAAATCAATTCCTTATTTGAAAAAAAAAATCTTCCAAGTTTAATAAAAATGCCTTTTTTTGTTTTTGTTTTTGTTTTTTTTTTTTTAAATCAGTAACACCAATTACTTTCTTGTTCTCCTGTGGAAAAAGATGTATTACCTCTGAGTACTTCAGGACTGTATTTATGTGAGTACTCCTGTGGGCCTCTATATGCAGCTGCTTGTCAAGTGAAGACTTAATTGGGGGAATATCAGTCTAACCATAAAACCTGAATAAAGGCAGTGCAGACCTGTTCTGCTGCAAGCACAGGAAAGAGACAGATTTGTAACTCAAAGACGTAAGGAATACTGTACTGAATTCTAGCATCTAGCACTGGTTAGCACTGGTTGTGACTTAGCATTTCCTGTCAGCAGAGCCTTCTTTCAAAGCAAGCAGGGAATTCCTATTACTTTGCTTGAGGTGCAAATGCTGACCAGAGCACAGCACACACGGTTTCAAGTGTTCTGTGCTCCACAGAGCCAATGCTATTTGTTCATATTGATCGTGATCTGGTTACCCCTGACTGTTCTTTAGTGTTATCCTTAGTTGTTTTCACCTATCAAGCATTATCAGCCTTCACATTGATGACACTGACATTTAAAAACAAAACCACGGTTGAAACCTCCCTCATTCACAAAACAAGGTCCATTCAGCAAGCAAGGAAATCCATCCCTTCTTTCTCAAACCATGCACTAGATTTTTAAAGCAATGCTACACAGTTATTGGCTTGACATGGTTCCACGCTTGATGAAGCATGTAAATGACACCGAGCAGGTGTGAATAACAGCCTCAGCAGTGCTTGCTTCAATTCTCTCTGATCCAGGCTGGGCAAACTTTCCAACTACTGTACTGAGGTACTGAAATTGAGGATTGCAGAAGGACATTTCATCCAAAAATGATGTTTACAGAACACCATGACTTGTGGGGGCTTTTACTTAGCCTGATAAAGGTAATTAAATCTCCTGTAAGGTCAAACCTGAAAAAAAAAACATTCCCCCAGGTCATTTTGGACTGCCTTATCTTAATGATGCTGCAGAATCACTACTAGGGAAGCGCTTCTATTGACTCAGAGGATTTATTTGAACTTTCCAACAATCATCTCTCTTAACAGCTTCTGATGTCACCTTCAACGCCCTGTACATCTCGAGAAGCTAATCTTTCCTGTGAAAGTATTAACATTTGAATTACTGTATTTCCTATTACTCTGCACTGATTTTTCAGAGGTCTCCTTCACAACGTATTTTATATGAGAAGAATAAATCACTTCTAGGAAAAACTACTGCTAGTGTCCAAATGTGATGTTAAATGTCTCAAAACAATAGGTGCTATTGCTTTTGCTTATATGACCAGAATTTCCCCATTGACACAATTTAACATCAGGACAGCTCTTATTATTTTGCGAGTCCAAGCATGCACTGAGTTTATGTAAATGACGACCAAATTGATATCTTGCGAGAAACAGGATAGCTGGCTGCCTTGATGGGGAGTCTCAAATTGTATTAGTTTCCTGTACAATTTGAACAGTGAACTGCAAATGCATCCTTTGTCCCCTGGCCATTTCTGGCGATATATTCTCTGCCAGTATAATCACAACTGAAGAGGAAAGATAGAAACCAGGTAGTTGTTCTCCTGTCCAGAACATATGTCCGCATTACCAGGTTCCCAGTTTCATTGTGTGCTTTCACTGGAAGAAAAATATTACCCCCTACTCTAGACAAGCACGTTGCGTGAAGTGATCAAATTCCAAATAGTTGGGCTGAAATACACCGGATGCAGATGAGTTCAGTTCCACACAGATTAGATTTATACAGAAATTTAAATGAGGAAGTAGCTTCTATTTCACAACAATGATAACAACAGTGCCCCCGAAATAGCACTAGCAATTAATTGAGAACACTTCCTATTAAACAGCAGCATCTTTAGTTATTGCATTTGTTCTAAAGTAATAGCAAGAGAGCCAGGACAGGGACAAAATGTCCTTCTAGGTAGTCACATGATTATACTATTATAATATTGGAGCACCTACGACCACCTAATATGAAATGTTTATGTGAAAAAGTCCTCTTTTAACAGAGGCTGAGACAATTCTCATTTGTTTGTTTTTTTTTAATAACTTTTCAAAAGAGTAGTTTTTCTCCCTTCATGAAATTCTCTTGATAAACTAATTCTGTAAATCAATAAAAGTATTTTTGCATCATAAATCTCTGGTAATTCCAAACTCATGGAATCTACAGTTAGTGAAATCACCCAAAGGTTTAGCATGGAAAGTCCTCAGAAAATCAATGAACAATACCACTGAACAAATAAATAACTACAGAAGAGAAAGAAGATAATATTCCAGCTTATTTCTGTGATGAACCCCTCTAAAGCATACAGAGAAAAAAAGAAATCTTATCTATTCCAGTTTCACATTATTAATTTTGTCTTTAAAAAGAAAAAAAGAAAAATGCCCTGAAAGACATGAAAATAAACTCTGCTTCTAAGAAACTGGATTTCTTATTGCAGACATACATCTTGTAATTTATATTGTGGCCTCTTGCAACATAGCATGGTTAAAATATACCCAAATAAACAATAAACATCGGAAAACAAAAAAAAGGCATCTGAAATATAAGATGAATACTTGTGTATCAGCTCATCCCCTTTTCCAATCACCTTTTGTGGCTTTACAACTATTTCTAGTAAACAATTACATTTTCAGCAGAGTCACCTAATCAAACGTATGACTTTTGCAACAAGATCTTTAAGTACACAGTGTAATCTTTAACTCAGGTTTCAAGAAAAAGGTTTTTATTTGTTTGTTTTTAAAATAAAAGTTTTCAGAGCAGTATAACTCAGTTCTTTCTGGGACTTTGTTTTCCAAGCTAGGTATTGTATAAGAGAAAGAAGACCATTTTGTAATGATATAAATACATATTAAACTTCCCTCAAAGGCTTTATCCTCACAATAATTATGCTTTAACAGATCAAACAGAATTCATTAAATAAAAGAATTGTTTATATATTGGATAAGAAACTGTTTTCCTTTACTTAAGCACAAGATCACAAATACTTTCAAAACCCACCACAAACATCTTCAGATGCAGTTCACATAAAACTAAAGGAAAGGATGCGCTCATTGAACACACACGTACCTTTTCATTTTACCAGCAAAACAGACGTTATTACTAACGTCCAACACTGTAGGTGAGCACTCACTTCAAATTCTGTTACAAATTACGTAGTCTAGCTCCTATGGTTCTCAACGTATTCTAGACTGAATGGAAAGTAGCTAGGACTAAAACGTATTGAAATTTGTTTAAACAAAGTTTAATCTGTATCGTCGCTTTTAAAACTACTTTGAAACACATTCAGCTGAAGTTGTAAAGCATTAAAACCTCTTTCAAAAGCTATTCCTTGCCTTACTCTGAATTGACTATTTTTAATCAGTCTTTCTAAAATATTGTTTTATTTTTAACTAGTCTGAGGCCAAAGGAAATGGTTAATTCTCTTCAGAGCCTGTATCTTCCATGTATATTCTCAAAACAGACTGTTCTGACATGCTATATATTTAAGTGTACATGCAAAGTGCTGTGATGGCATCACTACTGAATGCAGCCTTCTGCAAACACCCACATGGCTCTTGCAATATATTCTGCAGACTCACAGAACTCTACCCAATGACAGGTGAGCCCATGTTGTTACTAGCCTCTCCTCATCTTTTCCCCGCTTACGTTTTCTTTCAGAGCAACCAATTCATCACCTCAATCCAGGGATCATTTTCTAAATGGGGTTCCAATTTGCTACCTATATCTATCCATTTAAAAACAAAGCATAAAGGACAAATAAAATCCCTCTGTTTATTGTCTTACTTTCTACAATATAAATATATATATATAAACTTCATTTATTTTACCTGTTAGATATGAGAACTGTTTTCATTTTATATACTTAAAAAGTGTGTGTGTGTGTGTGTGTATGTGTGAGAGAGAGAGAGAGAGAAACTCCAGCTTTACAGCTGCCAGATGTCACTGCTCCAGTTAGTGTAGAGGCTAATCTAGGTGGCAGTGACAAAAAAAAATCAATTAAGAGCTGTGCTGACAGGTGGGGAAAAGCATAACATCTTTTTGTTTCCTTTCCCCATTCCCATTAGTATTATGAAAACTCACAGACCAACAAAAGACAGAAAACTTAGAAACATATGTCAATAGATCAGACTGTGAATGACTCAAAATACTACACTATACAGAAAAATCTGCACAGGAGGATATAAGCTTTCCATCAGGAAGTATGCAATATTTATCTTTTTTACCAATTGTTTACTAAATGCTGGTCTTAAAAACAGTTACCCAGAAAAATAATTTCAGAGAGTTACACGATTCAGTACCATGCAGTTCCACACATACTGCTGCTGCTTCTTCCACAACACCAAGTGATTTTCCAGCAGATGCGCCAGCTCCAGGTATTAGGAGAAAGTTGGCTTCGCAAACCAAGAGTTGGTCATGTTCTTCCTCAACTGAGCAAGATAAATGGTCTAATGTGCTTAAACACAGTAACTTTCCTATCCAAGGACTGACACAGTTATCTATGGCTACTGCATCTGGTTGTCTCTGATTCCCCAGCCCAAATGACCAAGTACACCCTTGCAGCAGAGCTAAGTGAATGCTACCAGTGGAATGGAGCAAGGCTTGAATTCACACCTGTAGATCCACAAAGAGATATCTTCACTGCAACACCAGCTAATTCCAATCCTCATATAAGAGATCTCAGAATCAGACAGCACCAACATGAAAAACACTGCGCTTCTGGCAGTGCCACATCCCACAATATAATTACACCTACCATCAGCCAAAGGAATGCACAGAGATACTCATGCAAGGTTAGCCATCATTTTAATTCCTAGTTCAAGATGCACATGGATACAAACATGAATGTGTTCTGCATCTTAGAATAATCCTCCAGAAGGAACTATAGGGACAGTCTGTTGCTGTCTTTGAGGAGAAGAGTGTTTCCATATACATACATTCACCCTGTACTTTGGCATAACAAACAGGCAGAATTTGGCCCCTATTTACAAAAGATATAATGAAGTAAAAGCTATTGCATCACAAAAACAATAAAAAAATCTAACTTTTTAATTAGAGATTAAAATCAAATACATTTAGCAGCCTACACACCCACCTAATTATTTCTGAGTAATCTTATCAAATCATCATCTCACATTTTTCTTGCAAATGTTAAGTTTCTACAGTACCATATATAAACAATGCAAGTAGTAGCACGTGTCCCGAGCATTCTTTTGAAGTAAAGAACATATATTGAATCCATGCTAATCAGGAACGTGCTAATTTATAACAACCTTACATCATAATGGCATTAGATACAATTGAAAAATGAACAGGGGTTATAGTACCCGGTTGTTTCTTTCTACAGTGTAGAGAACGGAAAGTGACTGTACAGCAAACATCAATAAGCCTCTATAGATAACATCAGCATTCTGAAATCAGATTGGCAATATTATTTACAAGTTCTAGATAGCAGATAAAGATGCAAGGAAAATGCAGACTGTGACACATACTTCGTATTAATAAGGGTTATTTTTCTTCTAGTGCTGCAGATAGCCTGAGAAAGTAATTACTATTTTTGCTAAGCTCATCAGAACTATTTAAAAGGAAAAAAAACAAACAAAGCTAAATTCAATTTGAAAAAGAAACTTGTGTTGTATTATATTAAATAAAGCTTGTGATGTTACCCTGTAGAAAAACACATCCAAGGAATAGAGCAACTGCAGCACCTACACTTGTGGATGCACATCACTGAAGAAATAACCTTCACTTTTGGTTTTGGTAGCATTTTTGCTTCTGTTATGCTGTATTAATTTACTCTCCTGCAACGACAGGAAATAGCAGGATATATGCCTATCTTTTTCCTAAAACATGTTATGATAGTCATGATCCAACCACACCTGACTAGAGAGAAAAAAATATTCTTTAATGAAAATTAAGCAAACAAGAAAAATAAAAGTTATTTACTCTGAGTGGTTCCTCTCGCAACTGAAATTCAGCAATAACCAGTTAATTATATCACACATTCTCTTTTTTTCTAATGTCAGTTAAAATAACTTCTGACTATGGTTCATACTGCATCTCCAATAACTCCAAATCCATATAAAAGCAGCAACTACTAGGTTTTCATATTCATCAGTAAGAAAAAATACATTATTGAGGTCTGAATATTCAAGGACAGGAAATTCTTCTCCATACCTTACTACAAAAGTATCCCATTTTTATATATTATGCACTGTGAAAGATATCTGGGTTTCTTTAAAACTGACTTAGCACTGCTAACTGATACACAAACATTTGTTCCATTGGAAGGACCAAACCACCATAGAAAACACAGAAAACTGCCTACTAGTGTTCTAAAAGTTTGGAGCTCTGCAAGCATATACCTTAAGCTTTTTCACATAAAAGAACATAGCTGTTAGATCTTCCTAGATGGTTTTTGCACATTTGCACACGCCAAGTTATCAGCTCAAGCACTGGTGATACAGACAACTCCAGACACACCTTGTTCTCGTCGCAGAATTCTTGGAACTTACCCTGAAAAGGATTTGTTTTGGTACAAAGAAAAGCTGATTTACAGAAAGATCCTTAATTCAAACCACAATTTAAATTGCTGAAGATCCTTTATGTATGAGTAGATAAAAATGATAGAACTGTCCCTTATGCTCCTCAGCACAAGGAAAACAACTTTCTGATAAAGTACTGCTGTCATGGTACACATGATGTGGTATATTGTAGGCATGCATTATAAGTATGCACTGCACTTCAGGTTTTCCAAGAGCTGCACAAATGTGTCTTCTCCTGTTAGTTCTGTTTTTTATACAAAAGCAGTAAAATCTGAAGCAACAAGTTAGGCTGTAAAATCTTTTAAGACTGAGTGAATAAACACAAAAGGGGAAAAGCTACCACAAATTGATCTATATGTAGCCTAAAACCAAGGTTCTGAATTGATTTCTAGAATGAAAAATTCCAAGAACTCGGTGTGACTTGGAGTCCTTAAGAGATAAAAGCTAAGTTGGTTTTAGCTTGCACCTGGTTCACAATAGGAGTTCTTCCAAATGGGACGTGTATAATCAAGAAGTTAGCATTGGTGGTTCAGTGGTAGAATTCTCGCCTGCCACGCGGGAGGCCCGGGTTCGATTCCCGGCCAATGCAATGTTCTTTTGCCCAGAATGGTGGTGGAGCCACCATCCCTGAAGGTGTTTAAGGAAAGGTTGGACTTGGTGCTTAGGGACATGGTTTAGTGGGTGACATTGGTGGTAGGGTGATGGTTGGACCAGATGGTCTTGAAGGCCTTTTCCAACCTTAATGATTCCATGATTCTATGGACAGATTCTCCTGAATAAACAGAGGTGACAGACCTCACTGCTCAAGACATCCTTAAAGAAGACACTTCAAGGGCAAGACCACAGTATTATTATTATTATGGTGAACTCTGCTTAAATGTAATTATCCAAAATGAAAATTCAAAGATGCAAAGAGCAGGGAAACACAGCCTATTTACTCTCTTCACCTCCAGAACAACAGAAAATATGACACCTTACAAAGTGAAACTAAGCAGTTACAGTCCTTGCCAGAAAAAAAAAAAAAAAAAGAAAACGGGAATTGCTTCTTATGCTTTACTGGTGGATAGGGACAAACAGAAGCTTGGTGAAAGAATTCTCAAAACATCTGCTAGTTGTCAATTTATCACACCAAAAGATGTTCAATATAAACTAAGTAGGCTACAGTTTTCTGTTTCATTCTTTGGCATATTAGCTGCAGTAGTCTGTTTCCTTCAGCTAGTCAGGCTCTACATGGATTCTGAAAAGACCTGTATCAATATACGTATCACTGCAACAGACCTCAACAAATCTAGAAAAAATAAAAAGCAGTGAGGTACCAGATGCTATTAGAGTCAGCTCAAGTAGAGACAGTGTCCCTCTTTTCAAAACAGGAGATGTGGACAGTATAGGGAATGGGGATGCCATATGCTACAACCAGCCTCCAGATGAGATATGCAACATTTCAAATACTATCTGTTACACAGGCTGAATAAGAGTCTTCTGCGGAAGGATTGCCTTGCACGTTGGAGCTAGGCCTGAGGTCTACCCAGGAAACACTAAATTGTTTGTTTGAGGAAAACTGTAAAGAACAGATTCCACAGGTTCTTTTCTTCACTTGAGTGTGCCTTAAGATTGCAGAAAACTCCCAAATGAAGAAGTGATGTGCAGAGTTTTAAGAGTTTCTACCACCTCATTTGAGTCAACAAGCAAATGAGTCACTGTTCCTTAAAACTTCCAGTGAGCAAGAGAGCAAGCTAACAGCGAGGAGGCAGGCTCTGCTGAAACTCTGGATCAAAGCGGCATGTTGAGACCAGCTCTGTAAGTATTACCAGTCACAAAGCTGTGTGACAACACCAATGGGCAATGCGTAAGTTATGCACCCATACACACTTTCAATTATCTGTACATTTTCCTAATGCTTTCCCAGCCACCATCCCCTATGATCAGTTTTTATAGGACCAAAATAATCAGTACTAACCTACCATGAGCTATATTGGTACCACAGTCGATGAATAAATTGCAGACTGTAGTATGGTCCACAGATTCCCATAGTTAATTTAAAAGTCATTACTTTAAAAAAAAAAAATTGTGAGGGAAGATGGCTCTCACTGAACTTGGTGCTTCAACAATGAGAATAAAAGAAGTTATACCTGAATCCATAAAAATACATTTCTTTCACACAGATAAAAATACAACTACAAAACTAGCAAAGCATATTTAGAAAAGCTGAAAAAGTATGTATGCAAAGGATCAAAAATGTATCTTAAAAATAAGGCGATTTTTAAGTGTACTTGTTTTTTGCTCGCTTGCCAAAACACAGAATAAAAATCAAAGGAGCTTGGCGCCCTCGGGGAGGAAAGGGAGATGCCTCCCTCCTGTACACCATGGCTGCCACAGGGTCCTTTGCATAGTCCTTACAACTGCTCTGGAAATGATTGGAACTGAAGTACTAGAGCAATACATATAAGGATGAATTTACTCACCTTATTCCTGCATGCTTATTGCTACACAGATAGCATCCTTGCTGACCTGAACTTTCTTCTGGACAGAGAGTTGATGTTTTACTGCACAGCCCTTTGACATAAGAAGTGTTTCCACCTCTAAAAACAGCTAGAATTTCATTTAAGCATGCACTTTGTCAATATTTGCTGTCTTGCATTTCCATAGCTCAGAAAAATACAGACAAGCTCAGACTGAAAACAGTTAACAAGAGGTCTCTACTTAGGAATTAATTAGATTTGGTTGGTTTAGGATCCACATAATTGAGAAAGTAAGGGCACACTCAGGCCAAATCACTTTTGGCAGAGTCTTTCCACAGTACTACGTCACACCCTGATTTTGCAATCTATACCCACTGCTGCCAAACAGAGAGTAATGCTTCATTTAATCCACACCCTTGTATAATTTGGCTGAAAGTACTTCCTTTACCCTGAAGGCACAGCAGTAATTACCCTAACATACACCAATTTCAAGTAAATATAAATGGTGTTCTTCTGATAAAGTTTTTGGAATCTTCAAAGATTACTGTTATTGTGCTCTGTATTTAGCGTAATTTTTAGAGAAATATTTTAATTAACTTGCCTAGAAGAAACATGAAAAAGAACATATAATAAAGGAACATGTGTATCTTTGATCTCAGTATAAACAATTCTTGCAAGTTTAACTAGAAAATACAAACTCTTCTGACATTTATAACATCTTATCAATCAGATAGAGGAAACTGGAAAACCAGCCTTTTAAAATTGAAGAACTAGATTGTCATTAATGTTAATGGTTTTGTCTCTGTGTCTTTGCTATTCTGTTGGAACATTTTTGTGGTTAGATGTATCTATTTATACATCTTTTGTTTTCAAATTAAAAAATCATTTTTACTATTCATTTTGTAAATGTAAACACTCAGCTCTTCTACCTTAAAATAAGGTCCTGTATTTGTGCCTTGGGCCAAAACTCTGACATTGGCAACTGATACTGGCAGCAAAGCATGGGGGGGCTGCAGAGCTCTGTGGAAGTTCCTTCCCCGCCAGAATTTCCTGAGCAGCCTGTGAGCTACAGTGAAGACATGGCTGTGTCCTGGTACTCTTGATTTTTGTTTACTGCCAAAGTCAGCTACGAAGTAAGGCAAAGTATCCTTAAATTGCTCTAGTGACTGAGCAGAAGGAATAAAATCTAGGAAGTATGTGCAAAGGTTGGCTGCAGGTGACAATCGAGTCTTCGTAATCTATTTGCACTGAAGAAACTGAGACACAATATTCAAGTATTTGGCCTTCAAAATGTAAATTGTATAGCAAAACAGCTTATAAAGGAAAAAAGAGGCATAAGAAGAGTCTTGTGATAGATGTGTCTATTATTTAAAGAAGGAAATTAATTTTGACAAAATATTTTAGGTTAAATCTTTCAGTTCTTTTACTCCTCTATGAGAAAATAATTAAAAAATATATATATTCTTACTCTGTTCTCTTTACTACTGTCCCTAAGGGAAAGGTTAGAGATAAGAATACCTTAAAATGAATGACCATTTTGCCCAGGGGAGTTCCCATTCAAATTAACACACAGACATATACAATAAACATTTTAGACCTAATGTTTTGCTCTTGAAAAAAATACCTACAGTGAAGCCAGGTAAATAAGTCAGCTAACACTTGCTGAAATCCAATTTGTGTGTTTAGCTTGCACTTTGTCTCTATCCAGTTCTCTTGTACTCTTTTGAGAACAAAGAAATTCTAGCAACGGGATGCCATCATCATATAATCATTAGAGAATGGTTCAAGTTGGAAAGGACCTTAAAGACCATCCAGTTCTAACCCCGCTGCCATGGTCAGGGACACCTCCCACTAGACCAGGTTGCTCAAACCCCCATCCAATCTGGCCTTGAACACTTCCAGGGGCACCTACAACTTCTCTTGGCAACCTGTACCAATGTCTCACCACCCTCTAAGTAAAGAATTTTGTCCCTATATCTAATCTAAACCTATCCCCCCCCCCCCCCCCTTTTCTTTTTAAGCTTAAAGCCATTACCCCTTGTCCTATAACTACATGCCTTTGTAAAAAGTCCCTCTCCAGATTTCCTGTAGGCCCCCCTTAGGTACTCAAAGGCTGCCATAAGGTCTCCCCAAAGCCTCTTCTTCTCCAGGCTGAACAACCCCAGTTCTCTCAGCCTGTCTTCACAGGAGAGGTGCTCCAGCCCTCTGATCATCCCCATGGCCCTGCTTTGGACTTGCTCCAACAGATCCATGTCCTTCTTACATTGGGGGCCCAAGAGCTGAATGCAGTAGTCCAGGTAGGGTGTCACAAGAGCAGAACAGAGGGAGAGAATCACCTCCCTATACCTGTCAGTCGGATTTCTTTTGATGCAGCCCAGGATACTGTTGGCTTTCTGGGCAAGTACACCTTGCAGCCCAGAAATACTCACGTTGAGCTGTTCATCAACCAACAGACCGAGGTCCTTCTCATCAGGGTTGCTCTCAATCCATTCTCCATCTAGCCTGTATTTGTGCTTGGAATTGCCCTGACCCAGGTGCAGGACCCTGCGTTTGGCCTTTTTGAACTTCATTGGGTTTGCACAGGCCCACCTCTCAAGCCTGTCAAGGTCCCTCTGGATGGCATCCCATCCCTCCAGTGTGTCAACCATGTGACACAGATTGGTGTTGTCAGCAGACTTGTTGAGGGTGAACTCAATCCCACAGTTCATGCCACTAGCAAAGATGTTAAACAGCACCAGTCCCAATACTGACCCCTGAGGAACATCACTCATCACTAGTCTCCATTTGGACATTGAACCGTTGACTGCAACTCTTTGAGTGCGATCACCCAGCCAATTCCTTATCCATTGACTGGGTCCTGGGTCCATCCGTCAAATCCATGTCTCTCCAATTTAGAGACAAGGGGCAGTCATGTGGGACAGTGTCAAATGGTTTACACAGGTCCAGGTTGATGATGTCAGTTGCTCTTCCATTATCCAGCAACAGTGTAGCCCTGTCATAGAAGGCCACCAAATTTGTCAGGCATGATTTGCCCTTAGTGGAGCCATGTTGGCTGTCACCAATCACCTCCTTACTTTCTATGTGCCTTAGCACAGTTTCCAGGAGGGTCTGCTCCATGATCCTTCCAGGCACAGAAGTGAGACTGACTGGCCTGTAGTCCTTCCTTTTTCTCCCTTTTTAAAAACAGGGGTTGTTTCCCCTTTTCTAGTCAGTGGGAACTTCAGACTGCAATGGCTTCTCAAATAGGATAAACAGTGGCTTAGCAACTTCATCCACCAGTTCCCACAGGACCCACAGATGCATCTCATCAGGTTCCACAGACTTGTGCACTAGCACACTAGCATACATATGAGGGTTTAACTTCCAACAACATTTCTGCAGCATCTCTGCAAAAATGTGAATTTTGTTACTTGATGTACCCTTTTTACCTACTTCTAAAAACCAAAAAAAAAACCAAACCCAAACATGAAGAGTATTTTAAGAGCATTTGGATAATGCATAAATATTTTTTGATAATTGGTGTAGAAACTTACTTTATGGACTGGTTGAGACAGAAAAGGTACGTTTTGAATAGTTTATCAAATATAATTGAGGACTTAAATGTGAAGTCAATTTTGCTAACATCTTCAGAGAGCAAGAAAGACTTCTTTGAAGCTTTTGCTTTATGCAGGTGGAAAACACCTTTGACTGTCAGTTGTGTTAGCAGAGAGAAAATTTCTAATTGTTCTCAACCCTGCCAAAGCATTATGTTTTTTTGGTTTTGAGACTTTAAGATACAAGAACCATCATGTTTCTAGAACATAACATAATTGATTTTTAAAAGCAAGTTTAATTAACTAGTTTTATTGAAGTCAAAATTTTACTCAAAAGATCTATGTAATATCTATAGTTGAGTTTCAATCTACCACATAGTTAACAATTAGGGTCACTGCTAATTACAATTACTTATAGCCTAAAATTCATCTTAGACAACATACCCTGAACACAGTGGGAGTTACTGAAGAGTCACTGCTGAACAAAGCCTAAAAACGCATTTAATTTCTTTCATGGTATGCCACAGATCTGCAAAACCATGCCTTTGAGTGCAGGAAGGTGATTTCTCTGTGCAAAGATGTTTAAAATCTTAAGGAGGGAAGGAAGTGAACCAAAAAAATGAGATTTTAATATCACTCAATAAATGGATAATTGAAAGATGTAGCTTTTGCTACTTCCTTATTTATTTAAGAAAATAACAACTAGATAATGGCTTATACTGTAAGAAGATACAAGGATGAGTACATGATAAGGAAAAGGCAGGAATTGCACTAGCACACTGTAGTGCTGCAGAGTAGCATTATAAGATAGGTATAATAAAGTTAGCACTGAAGCATGAATGTAAGCAGAGCTATACAGCACAAGGAGAGTAAAACCTCAATTGTAGATACCAAAGATTTTTAGTCTTAGATTTTTTTTTTTTATGGAGTAGGTGACAGCTTTGTCAAGAGCATACAGGTAAGAATTTTGAGGCTTTGAAGAAGGATATTTTGGGGGTATCTGCTATAGACTGCCTGATCAAGAAGAGCAACTGAATAAAGCTTTCTTTAAACAGCAGGAAGGGTCACAATCATAGACCCTGCGTCTCACAGAAAATTTTAACCATTTTATATCTGCTTAAAAGACAAAAACATAGGCTACAAGCAATTCAGACTTCTTCAAAATACGCCTGAAAGACAATGTGGCCACTGGTCACAGCCAACAGAGGCTAACTGTATCCTGGGGTGCATCAGGCATGGCACTGCTAGCCAAGTCAAGGGAAGAAATTGTCCCTCTCTTCTCTGGTGCTGCCTCACCTCAAGTGCTCTGTGCAGTTTTGGGTGCCACAGTATAAGAATGTAAAACCACTAGAAGGTGCCCAAAGGAGGCTTATGAAGGTGGTGAAGGGTCTAGAGGGCAAGGCGTATGAGGAGCAGCTGAGGTCCCTTGGTTTGTTCAGCCCAGAGCAGAGCAGGCTGAGGGGAGGCCTCATGGCGGCCTGCAGCTCCCTCACGAGGGGAGCGGAGGGGCAGGCGCTGAGCTCTGCTCTCTGGGGACAGCGACAGGACCCGAGGGAACGGCATGGAGCTGGGACAGGGGAGGGTCAGGCTGGGGGTTAGGGAAAGGTTCTGCACCCAGAGGGTGGTCAGGCACTGGGACAGGCTCCCCAGGGCAGGTGTCACAGCACCGATCAGAGTTTAAGAAATGTTTGGACAACGCTCTCATACACATGGTCTGATTTTTTGGGAGGTCCTGTGCGGAACCTGAGCTGGATTTGATGATCCCTGTGGGTGCCTTCCAACTCAGGATATTCTATGATTCTATAAATGTGCTGGGGACAACTTTTTGGTACAGATGCTAGACAGGCTAAGGTGGGCTGCATCTCTGACCCTGATAACAATTAATAAAGCAGAACTGACTGGAGACAAAAGCAGTCCTACCTCAGTGACCATGAGATAACTGATCTTGGGGGAAGTGAGGAAGGCAAGAAGCAGAACAAAACAAGAACTATGGGCTTCATGAAAGCCTACATACAGTGAAAGTGTGTACTTTAAGTAAAGCTAAAATATACTATATATTTGAAAGGGCGCAGAACCCATCTGTTAAATAAGCATGCATGTTTAATGACACAGTAATGAATGTTACTTTCAATTGAAATCCTATAAAATCATTTACAGCTATTTCTACAAATATATCTGGATACAGTAAGATTTAAAACTCAGGAAAGATTTGCAGTATTACTGCTATCACTAATAAATCACAAAAGTAGATCCTCATTCCTTCCACTATTTCTACCTATTGGAAGACCTAGACAATTAAATTGTCATGTTAAAAGAAGAAAGTGCTGCATGCATCCAAGCTACTACACTGTCCATATCGCAAGACATCAACTACAATGTTAAGTTAGTAGAGCAAGAACATACACCAGTTACATAGCTAAAAAGATTGCTAGTAGGATTACATGCTACCTTTATAGAGTTCACTGTAATTAAAATTCCGCATTTTGCTTTGAAAAGCATTAGATACACAGCAAAAAGTTGATGGGGAGCATGAGAAGGAAGACAGAATAACTGCCTACATAGCACTCAGGAATATGTAACCATTCACTGGACTAAAATTAAGGATCCTTGTATTAGAGGCAGTTGATAATGTATTATTTTATGATACAAAAAACATACACGGTGTATAAACAAAACCAACATGCGAAAAAATTTTGTGCTTCCAGCAGACTCCATACACGAGTAGATCTGTTTTAGTACAGATTATATAGAAGATTATTATATATATTACATATGTTATACATTTATATATATAGAAGTATATATATTACAGTTTTTATATTATTCAGAAGTAAAACTAAACTGACAGTTAACAGCTACAAACATGAGCACCTATCTTCACACTTAATAAGAAATGGGGAAAGATAAACTAAATAAGTAAAGCTTTCTCATACATTTCAATAAAAACAATTCTCTCGCAGCAGCAGAACTTGAAGGACACCAAAATGACAGAAAAATCATTTAGGATTTGTTAAGATTTTCTTACAGGAAATTTATTTCAGTTGTGCTCCACTAGACTTTTCATGGTCTTTTTCCCCTAGGAATCTTCATTTTCTCACTGCTTTCACTGACTGGTGAAAGACCATTAAAATTTACCTCTTTTCTCTATACTTCTCTTCCATAATTAATACCCTATATCTGAGGATCGTGTTAAAGTATTAATCAGTTATTGGAAACAACCGTTCTGGAAGCATGCATAAACATCTAGAGCACACATCTACATTTGATCATGCTATTTAAGAAGTTGCCATCAACACATTTATCTGTGCTTCTGCAAGCTTCAAGACACTGGCTTGAGCAATATTACACACTAAGTTGTCAAATGGATATAATGTTAATGTCCTTCAAATGGCTAGTCCACTTATTTTAACCACTTATTCTATCTATTCTATTTAAAATATGTAGAAAATAGAATATGTATGCTCTTTCTATAAGATTTTCATATGCTGGAAACAATAATATCTATTTCACAGCAGATGCTTATTATGGATTTTTTCTTAAGGTAGAAAAATGGAAATGCACAAGTTCATTGGTAGCTGACCATTTGTGCTGTGGCTGAGAGTGATTGTGAAACTACTGGTCAATCTAGTGGTCCATGCTAAGGACTCATTCTTAAAAAAAACACAAAATGTAATCATAACATGATTTGCAAATTATGTTCCGTTATGAGATAATTCTATATAATTAGAGACTATTATTTTCTGTACTATCAACATTTTAAATCTCTATTACCTGTTTCTAGTTCACTATATATTCCCTTGTTCCCCTAGACTTCTTTTCACTCTTCTGAAGGATACAAAAACAAACACTTGGAAACTAAGGTTCCAATTTCCTGTCTTCATAGGTTCCCAAAAAAAAGAAAAAAGCATATGGAATTATCTATTTTGTTGTTAAACATAATGATTAGCAATGCAACAAGATATTATCAAAGTAGTTACGTATCACAAAAACGTGGAGGTTGATTGCTTACCCTTTTTCTCAAAATCTTTGAACACGTTGTTTTAGGAAAAATTAAATATAAATTAAATACAACTGTAAACAGACTACTGAGCACTACCGCTCGTAAGTAAAATGCTTCTCTTATTATTGTTTTCCTCTATTAATACATACGCTTTTTAAAAATATGATTTCATTGTTTTGCAGTGTCTGTGCTCAAGATACTTCAAAACAAAATGTTAAATTAAGAAAAACTGGCAATCACACACTGTTCTGGGAACTTACAGCATTAATAAGCATACATATAAAAGAAAATGAACATTATGAAGGAACAAATATCAGTATGGGACAGTATCACACTGCACTTCATAATAAACAATATCACATAACAACCTGGCCACTCCCTGAAAGAGCTACAAAGCGAAGTTTATACAGACAGAAGAAAAATCCTAGCAGAAGTTATTACTTATTTGATCTCTCTCTCTAGCAAATGAAGAAAAACATACCACTTTTAGCTGTGAAAGCATACAGAGGATTCAGTGGAGTGCTCAGAGTGCTCGGCAGTCTTAGCTTGGAGTGTGGTGACAGTGATGATGGCGCAGGAAGCAAGAGATTTGAGCTTGCCTGTAATAGGAAAGACAAATCAGAAAATGAAGTGTAATTTCCTGGGTTACTTGCTGATGCAACAGCTAAGACAGAAATAATTACTTATTTCAAATAACTATTAAATTCTAGGAAAAAAATAAGACAAGTGGATGGAAAATAGCAATTTAGATGGGACAGTTTTTTGTTGTTTTTCTTTTTAACATTTGGAGAGAGTGTTGTGGAAGAATTATTGACCGAGCTACAAACTGAACTGCATGTTTTTATACGGGCATAAACTCTCAAGCAGTGAGAAGTGTAAAGAACTGCTTGAATTAGCATCTTGTTGCATCTTAGTATATAAAAATATAATGTCATTTACATATGGTTATAAACTGTAATATATAAAATAACTTCCCATTTTTGAGTAGTCAAACCATGCTAAGTCTAAGAAGAGATTACTCAATATTAGTCTGAGAAAGAAAAAATAAAAAAGTTAAACCAGTCCTAACTCCAAACTTATTTCTGCAAGCCAATACAGCACACTTGGTCCAAAACACCAGGCACTTCCTTTATGTAAGCTACAAAAAAAAAAAAATACCTGCAGTCATAATTTCCATAATAACAAAGATAATATAGTTAAAATTTGATTTGCTGTGGAGTTTCTTGGCATACGTGCTTCTAGTACAAAGCGTAAACGTTTCCCAAACTTTACTCTTGACATATTATCCCACAGAGCCTATATAAAAAATATGAAATTCTGAGTTTTTCACATAATCAAATCGAAAATTTTACTATTTGTTAACTGTTTTTACTGTCTGCCTTTGGTAAAATGTCCGAAAGAGAGGAAAAATAGACCTTAAATAAAAGATTTGTAAATTTCTTCAAACAAAGTAGATATGAATGCTAATTTTTTTGAGAGAGAGTTATTTACATAAAACATAATTTTTAAACTGTTCAAAAATCAAGCCTCTTACACACTGTAGAACAATGTGCATAGTTGCTTAATCTAACTAAAAGCCTTCTCTCACTTCCTTGCACTTCAGCAAAGTTCAATCAGACCCTTAAACTTCACTTGGGGGCCAAAACATAACAATGACATTTTTCAAATTTTCAATTTACTGGCTTGCTTTATTTAAAGAAACAAAGACAGTAAAACAAAGAGAGGTTTATTCCCAGAAATGATATAATTTATATAAATACTACTTCTGTCATATAATAAATGTTAAATAATTCAACAGGTTTCATTAAAGCAGAGTATTTGGGCATTGGCTGGTGTCCTGGGATGAAGGCAATACAGAACTAAAAATGTGTGTTGAGTAACCTGACTGGGGCATGGAGGATATCTGCTATCATCTCCTCCTTATTACTCCACTAGACCTTCATCTTACTGTAAAGTCATCTATTGAAAGAAGCATATGTTAAAAACTGCCTTTTACTAGTGGAGTACTCTCTCAGCAACTACATGTGATTGTTACGACTATATTCCAAAAGTGAATAGAAAGAAAAGCAAGACAAAATCAGATCAGCCAGGGAACATGATATAAAAGCTTTAAAGCATCTAGATTTTAGTGCCTTTGACTGAATGTTAATAAATACCAATTGTGAGATGTAAGCATGTTGGCAAGGCCTGGTTTTGTGAACAACAACAAAATCCATCTGCTTTTGGTACATTTACATATGGAAGCAACTAAGTTTCATTAACATAAAGTTTTCTGTGATACACACAAATACGGAAAGCCATTAACTTATGTGTTTACTCAAACACAGAAAAGTAATCTTGTTACGCAAACATGTTGAGCCCGGTTTGCTGGTGCTTCATCTCCTTTTATCGACTGTTCACTCTAGTGGGAGCCCTTCTGCAGGAAGACTGCAATTAGATCCCTCCTCTGCATGAATTTTGTGCTGGGTGCACACTACTGGCTTTTTCCTCACAACCAATGAAACAAATGCATGTTTTGCAGTCAGGTATGCTCATGAAACATTTTGGAATTCTCTTTCAAATTTGGCAGCAAACAAATGGATTCCAACCCTACTAGGGAATAAAGACAGGTTGAATGTATCAGTCTTTGGAAATCTAACTAAACACAGCAGAGCAAACTATTCCAAACTACCACTTACAGACACTTCTCTGGCTCATTCTGGGGGAAAGGGGGAGAGCAAAAAAACAGGAGAAACTTTTTTTTTGATCACAGTGCTTGAATGAAATGATGAGAGAGATTTAAAAACAGAGTTTGTAAATATTCCTGTACAGTATTTAATTCACTTCTTTATTTTCCTGCTGTTACCCAAATACTTTCATTAAACATGCCACATAGCATGCTTTGAAATCAAATGCACTAGACACATATATTAGAAGTGAATATGCTCCCTAAGATTTAAGAAAATCAGGCATTTAAAAATGCAAAGCCAGTTCTATCTTACAACTCTTCCTCTCCAAGTCCTTAAAAGCAAGATAAAAACAAAACAAGAACAACAAAACAAAAACAACAAACCCACGACCCCCATGCTTTTATAAAAGAGAGATTTAAAAGACAGTGATAAATTTAAGAAGTCTGCCAAGAGGGATTCATTCCTCCCCTTAAGCACAGGGAAGCTCATTGCAGGTGAGCTATACAAGACTGCCCATCTGAAGTAAATGTAGAATCAGTTTCATGACCTTTGTGCCACTAGCTCCCAAGTATTACTTAAATCTCTTAAAAGGCCCAAGGGGAGGACAACAAAAACAACACACCACCACCACCATAGGAGAGGAAGGAACTATTCAGATATTAAATGAGGACTAATGATTCAACAGAATTGTTTCCAGGTAAAGTTTAGCGTTCTATGAAGAGTAATTAATTTTCCTACAACAGACATCAGGCTACCTACGGAATAGGGTGAAGCAATCTTTTTTTTTTTGAAATGCCTGCTGTGGGAAGGCATTGCTAAATACCTTTACAACAACGAGCAAAGTTGGCTAAGATAACCAACCATCAATCTAGTTTTTTTTCACAACAGGCTTCACTTGCTTCATGCAAAAACCACAGCTTTATCAAAGACACAGTTTACTATCCTGAATTGAGTAAAACTAAGTTATAACATTCACGTAGTTTTTGTAGCAATAAAAAGATACCTACATATTTTTTGCCAAGTTTAAACAAACATGATTTGCATTTTCTTTTTTGTTAGGGCAGCTCTATGCAAATTATGCAAATATATGTTTTCAGTGGAACTAGTTTTCACATTAAAAGTGAACTGCATGAGACAAAAAAACAGAATACTGCAAGACTTGACAGGCTGACAACAGCCATTTCTTTTTTTTTTTCTTCCTGAGAATGGGATTTTATGACCTTTGCAACCAATATAATCAACATTTCCATATGTACTTGCAAGTCAAATCAAGCTGGCCAGCTCTATACTGCCTCTTACTCTTTTAGTTTTAGTCTTCCCTTCTGAAACTTCAGGGCTCTAGGATGCTGTTTTTAAAGACAATTTTAAAAATGTTAAATTCCTTAAGATCATGGTTTAAATAAGAGTTAACAACTGAATCTGATACAAAACCAAAGCAAATTCTATTCTTCTAGCACTGAGAAAAATACGTAAGTGATAATGTTTAAATAGTACGATACAATTTTTAAATTTGCAATGTAAGTGTGAAGCAAGTTTATATCTAGGTAAAAATGTATTTATTTCTATCACAATAGTTTTAGAAGATGTCCAGCAAAGGCTGGAATTTTGTTGTGGCAGGCATATTGCAATCACTCAGACAAATCTATTCTACTCATAAGTAACTTCTAGTCTAAATGTGAAATACCAAAATTGTGAAGTAAGTTATCATCCTCTTACACATAGGTAAAATTAAAACACACTGACTTTGTCAGAAGTAAGCTTGATCCCCTGATGTTCCCTGCAGTCTTCCTACTCTGATTATTCCGATCAGGAACTCATCTAGATTATAACATAGCTCCCCTGTGATTTGTGTGCTTTATTGTTTTTCCCCATAGAAGCCCAGAAATGATTAGGGCATACATGTGGAAACTGAAGCTAGAAGGTGCTCAATCCTACAGTTTAGAGATAGCCATTGTACAGTGTAGATACAGCCATTGCCTACAGCTGATACATCTCAGCACACGGTAATTTTATATATATATTTTCAATTTCTGATTTTTGCCAGAGTTCCTGCATTTCAATTACAGGCTTACCACAAAGAAATATATTTTTTTCATTTTAAGACTTTTTTTTATTGTTAAGAATTACACATTTGAAGTAGTAGGCTATTATTTAAGCCACAAAGGAAACCAAATTCTTTGTACAAGGCACAAAACAGTTAAATACAGGTTACACTACACAGACTTACTCAATCATCAAGCACTGAGAGTATGACCTTTCCTTGATTGGACAAAACTGGCATTTCGGCATGAGAACATGCCTGGATATACAAGTTAGCAGAACTGGCTAATGTCATCAGCAATAGCAGTACAAACTAGGTTTGTTAGTTTAATAAAAGCCATATGTAAACTGTGGACTCTTCCAAGGTTGGTTTTGAATCTTGCTATCAAAGATGATATGACCAGGGGAAAGAAAAAAAAAAACACATGACTTTTCTTTACTAGTTACAGGAAAAAAAAGGGTATAATTTTCTTGGAAATGGAGATGGATTTAACTTGTATCCCATTATCCCATTCAAAACACACCCAAAGATTATGTTACAGTTTTATTTCTCTTCCTTCTAAGAAAAATAGACACCAGAAACTCTTCTCATTCACAGCTGCTCAAATACATACAGAAACCTATTCCTCTGCATTTGGTGATAAAAAGACATTAGGACATAACTCTAAACACAGCACACAGTTTCAGGTAATCGTGTAAATACTCAGACATTTGTAAGCCCCCTCCCTCTTTATTCACCTCAACTAAAGCATCTGGGTATACTCTAGGCTTTCCCAAGCATATGTAAAATCTGTTTTAGGTAGATTTTTCTGATTTGTTTTTCCAAGAAGATGTTCAAAAGGTATATTTTCTGTGAAAACATCATTATCATTCCTATTATTCTAAAAAACAAAAGAGTAACTTTCTATAAGCCAGCTTGAATTTCACTACATTGTTTTTAAAGCTATGTATTTTAAACCAAAAATGTAATTTAATTTCTTAAATTGACAAGCCCTCATTCGCTTGTTCCAGAGATTAATTGTAATGTAACTATAATGAGAGAAAGCAAAAAAAAAAAAAAAAAAAGAAGCAACCTGACGGATTTCCTCATAATAAAGCAGCACTTTTGAATGCAAATTTATAGTTATTTTAATCTATTTTGTTTGGATGAGAAACAAATTGCTTACTCCAGCTAAGAGAATATAAAAGGAATTTGTGAAACTTTATTAAAAATCCTTTGAGGCTAATTCTTCTATAACCTTTTTTTTTTTTTTTTAACTCTTGATTTACAGTATCTCAGTATCTGGGCCACAAGTAGGGTTCCTTCTCACTCAACATGTTGCAAGAAACTATCTCCACCCCAAAAAAAACACTAATAAAAAAAATGGACAACAATGCTTTCAATTAAGTGAATTGAATCAATTCATCTTTATGGTACTTTCTTGCATAAAATGTCCTTGTTAACAAGAAGTGCTTTCTCCACACCTTGGTGACAATAAGCCAGCTGGCACGAGCAGATACAATCTATTCTCTTTTACAGTATGAGTGAGCCTAGCTTTCTTTGCTCTAAATATGATTTGAATATACGTAACACTGGTCAGATACCCCCATTTACTTTGTTCAGCAGGGAGAAAACAAACAGTGACTAACTTTTCCTTAATACTGTACAAACATTCATGGCAAGAAAACTAAGGTGACAAAACTGGAAATAAAATTACAGAACCAATCAGCAAAATCCACATAAAAAGATGTAAACATACTGCTAATGATAAATAAAAGCTTAGAGAGAGGAAAGAGTCCTCAATATAACTAACTTAGGTATTCAGGGAACTCAGGGGAAGACTTCGCAATTCTGGTACCAGATCTTACTAGAGATCTCACTTTGGAAGAAGCTCACACTGCACAAAGCCAAGCTGGAATGCCTATTTAAAAAGAATTACTCATTTCTAAGGTAGCTACCCAGACAATGACATTTATTTAAAAGTAAAATACCTTGCTTTTACCAATTTTCTTTTATTTACTGCATAAGTGTGGAAAGACTAGCAATTACTGCAGAATAACTAACTAGTAAATCCATACAAAGTAGTATGAAAACAGGGTATGTGTAACCACTCGTCACATTCATGCCAAATTCCCTTTATTTACAAAATACAGTCAATAGTTTCCTTTCACATCATCTGGCTGTATTATTTTAAATTTCATTTTATATTTATTAAAAAAAGAATGCCTAGAAAAAAAGTGTTACTAAGAGAAGTATATTCTAACAGAGGGAAATAATACAGATTTTAAGGATCTGACCTGCTTTGTAGTGTTTTCACAGAGAAGAAAACTAGGGGAAAAAAAAGTTTTGTTCAACTTTTCCTAACACAAGCAACGTAATCTAAAAGCAATTTATAATGGTGTCCAACTGCCTTATATTTAAAACTGGCACATTTAATGAATTTGCACGGAAAATTCTTAAAGATATACAAAGGGAAATTCTGGCAAAACATTCATTTGATATTAAGTATTTACCTATATAAATCCTCTAATAATACTTGAGTCACTTCATATGAACAATTGCTTTGCTATCACAACCATTCAACAGTATCCGCTTGACAAATGAAAAAAAAAGTAAAATGCATAAGGTTACAGGGTTTTGGACCCCAAAGAGGTTTCGCCATGCGTTATAAAACACATCCTTATAAGTCTGCATCTTGGAGTAGCAAAAAAGTTATTTTAGTATTACTTTTATTATTAAAGTAATAACTGCAACAGAATTTCCTGGAACAAGAAAATTATTTCCTAGCTTCTGAAAACAAATATTGGGGGAAGAGGGAAGGGAAATAAAAAGAAAGAATACGGTAGTCTTCAAAAGCTCCTACTTCATTTAAGAGACCTTATTCCAGTGGAGTGTATTGCACAGGTCATCAGAAAAATGATTGCCTACGTTATAGCATCATGTTTTCCATGAATATGATAATTAAACAACTGTAACCCAAACCAACCATCAAGTAGCAGTCCGTATCGATGTGACTTGTGTTTGCTCTAGAAGTAATTTTGAGAAAAGTAGCCTTGATAAATATTTTAAAATTCAACTAAACTTAAATGGATTTTTAAAATTATTTACTAATCTGATGAAAAGAATATTAGTAACTTTTCTGGAGAATTACCACACAACCCATTGGCAAATAACATGACAATGCCACATATTTAACAGTATAACTTACATTTATATATACACACACACAATTCATGATTTTATGTATTTCTATCACAACTTCCCTCTCATTCATCTCCACCTGATCCCCTTGCAAAGCTGAGAAGCTCTAGTCAGTTTTGTCACTGCACGCAAACTCTTCCATACCTCTTGGCAATTGTTTTACTCTTGCTTGAGCTTCTTCCAGTTTTACTATATTCTTTTACAGAAGGGGTATCCAGAACAAATTTACATATACAATACACAGGCTCACCCAAGATTTCTTAAGTAAAAACACAAAAGCCTCCTCTCCATATTCAGTTTGGAATAGGATAGATCTTTAAATTTTTAAGGTCTTTTTAAATTTTTAAACCTTTAAAAAACAAACAACAACAAAAAAGCAACTATTCAGTGACAGTTTTGCTTCTAATAAGAAAGAAAACTAAGTTTTTTTCAACTATAGGATGCACAATAGGGGAAAAAATGGCTTCCTATCTATTTGCAAGGTTTGTTTGGGAGAAAATTACAATAATTCTATGAACTTACTGAGAGTGAAAAAGAAGTTTTAAAAATACTGTGTATTTCTTATGTATAAGATAGATAAGATTACAGAATGTCAGTAGCTCCTCTGAAAACTTGCAGGAAAAAAAAAAGTTGTATTGAAGGCAAGATCAAGTAAAAAAAAAAAAACTATTTTAGCCAGCAGAGACATTACAGCATCTCCCTGTACTTGGCCAAAAACATTCACATAACTGGCAGTATATTAAAATGAATCCTCAGTACGTACTATGTTGTGACCTTCTGGTTTTCCATCTTCAAGTAGAAGTTAAGTTACTATAGAGCACTTGTCTTCCCAACCTACACTAAAACCCAGAAGTCAGGCATGGTATCTTGGAATCTGCCAAATACAGGACAACCTGGAAGGCAGATTCTGACAACGGCAGCATAAAAAGAGACGCCACTTCAACATCTGGATCTGGCTCTCGGTCTTTGTTGCAGACAAAAATGACAAGTTTCCAGCTTCTTCCACGTGATGGCTTAGATAGCATCAGTGTCATGTTTATGTATTCACTACAAAGGCTATGTATCTTTTCTGAACAGCAGTGGCTTTAAATTCTATAGATGAGTTCTGTTTTGGATCCCAACTAAATTCTACAAGGAGGCCATCACAGAGAACTACATATCATAGGATTTGACATATACTGTATCAAAGCATCATATATGACAACGTAGTCATACAGCTTAGCGATCAACGTGCACTACATTCAGTGCAATCTGAGGTAGAAAGCTTCTGGATGCTCTCCCAGTACCTACTCTCTAAATGAATTCTGGTGTAGTAATACACTTAAGGAACAAAAAAAAAGCCACAACAATTGTAGGGAGTTCTGTGTATAGGGAAAAATTCTTCTACATTCTACTCATGTAACATTATACTGAAAACCCTCTGAGTAACAGAATTTTGGTAATCTCTTCAATAACCTTTTAATAACTTTTTTGTTTGTTTGTTTCAGAAATATGCCATGAAGATGACTGGAAAAAGCCAAGCATTTTTAATTAATTTAGAATTATTCACATATTAAGAGAGAAGGCAGCCAATATATAATTGATTCTAGCAATCTGCAGAGCATAAATAGATGTTGTCCTGAAGTTTTTTTCTCTTTCAAGTTATAGCATGCAAAGTTTTGACGTTAAAAAAAATCACAATTTCACAGCTAGGATATTATACCTTTAAAAGAAGTCCTTCTTTCCATATCTGCGTAACATGTATTACCCTCTTACTTTGCAAAGTTATAAACAGGTATTTTGATTGCTAGACGGAAATGAAATTTTAAGTACATAAGTAGTTAACACTGAAAGAAATGCATTTGAGTTCTTTTAATGACCAGAGATGGATTAAGTGTTTTCCTATCAAAAACTTCTGTGAATAGAAACATACATTAGCATTAGTTCCCTAAGGCACATATAAATAATAATTGCTGCCAAGATTCACTACAGTGCTATTTCCCTGTGAGGTAAAGAAGCCAGCTCCGCATTCTGATTTATAAAGAAATTCATACTTACATTTCCAATTGAAAATGATACAGAAACATTTTTATCACACATGCTGTAATGTAGCTAAACAATCTAGCTTTTGTGAATTCCTAAATCCTTGTAGTCCAATATTCAACTCTTGGTTCTAATTACGTTTTCTGGGCTAACAAGAATGGTAATGGTGTAGAGGAGAAGGAAAGAAACTTCTATCATTCATTAAGGTTCATGTTTAGGTACTGAAGAAGAAAAACAACCAAAAACATTGATCTATAGGGACCTAGAAAGGAGACACTGGTCACAACACCAAAAACACAGCTCATACAGGACGAGAATTTTTTCAATTTCTGTCTAGCTTAAACTGAATTTTCACATATTCGCATTACATCTCCAAATCATACAGCTAAGTTGCAGATCTCCAAACTCTGCATTTACAAGTTAATTTTATATCCATCAGTTACTGCTGTTACACACTTGCAGGTGTCACCCAGAGATCTCTGGGCTGGCACATTTGTTGTCTGGAAACTCCAACACCTTTGTCTCATAAAGCATGACCCCAGGCCTGATCTCAGGCCAGGTTTACTGCCTACAAGGCATGCCGCTAACATGTTTTTTCCAACATGGTACTCCCTATATGTCTGCGACAAGGCGCTGGTGTGCAAACATGACCTGTAGACCAGTACAAAGTTTGCATAGTTTCCAGTCCTACATAGCATCAGACAAATACATACAAGACAACACCTGCATTCTCATTTGGATTTTCACATTCCGGCCCCATCATGCGGCAGCCTGCCAGCATACGTATGGCTTCATAGACTCCTGCCTTCATTTTTGGCAGACTGAGCATCTTGTACCCAGACACTTTGACATATTTTCTCATATAATCAGCTGAGATGCAGCTTTTATTAGGCTTACTCTGAATAACACGTTAGCAAAGCATTGATGGGAGTACACACTTTGACAAAGGCTCCAGCAAAACCTACACTTAATTTTTTCCAAGCATCATTTTTCACATGAGAAAGAGAGCTGTATGTGCATATATGTATATACATCCAAAGCTATAAATCCAGATTACAAGGGAGTAGATACTTTAAGTTTTAATGTTAACATTACCAAGATCTACATAAATTCTACCATTTAGTCATGGATGTTATCAAGTCATGTAGAACACAAGCCCAGAAGACTATGTAAAACTGCTGCTCATGGGTAAATAAGCATTATTTCATATTGAAATATATAATTCTGCAAAGAAAATGATAATTACTAAATTGAGATAAGTCAAGAGAAATTAAAAAATACAAAATAATACATCCAGATAGAAAGTTTTAAAAAACAACTTATTTTTTAAATTAAAGACACTTTAATCGGAAAAAAATTGAAAGATGAAACTGTTTCTTAAAAACCAGCAAACATATTTTGAAATAGTATTTGTGATGAAAGCTGCTAGTGTCTTCACAGACGAGTAATAATAAGAGACCACATGTCAAACACGCAACTTATCAACAGGCTGATTAAGGCCAAAAACTGCACTTGCAATGCTTAGTGAAATTGATTCTGAAGTAAGTACTACATTTAGTTCTGAAAGTAATGTTGATGGCAATAAGTATATATATATTTATTATGTCTGCAATTACTTCACAGTCAACATTCATCCCAGATTTCCTAACAAAAAATAGGCTTATCTACTTACATTGATAATCAGTCCATCAGTTTTCTTAATCCCCTGCAAATTTTAAACCTCCTCCAATCAAATTTCAGTCAAACTGGACAGAGGAATAGAGGTCTCAGAAATACTATGTCTTAAAGTTTGATTAAAGCAAATGGTAGACCAGAAAACAAAACCCCAAATAAGTCTACACATTAACAGAAAGGTTGGCAAAAGCTGGCAAAACCAAACTGTATCAAATGCTATAAAGTCCACATAGGAAAGAGACAAATGAAAATCATAGGAAACCGTGCTTCATGTGTTGTGCTACTCAAGGAACTACGTGGTTTACCTTGTTTCTTATACCAGTTTCATAATCTGAGTGGTGCTGTTGCACCACTGTCTAAAGACACCGCCACAGTAGCTGTGCAGCTCTTGAAAAGCAACAGCCATTTCATTATTCTTGCTTAACTACTCCAAGTTGTGCAGAGTGGACTACTTTAACTAAACTGTAAGTGGAAGATCAATTACTAGAAACTGTAAAGCCATCTACTGCAATGACATAGGAAACCTTTCACGAAATTCCACTGGAAAAGAAAGACGTTATGTTTATTTTGTGCTTGCAAGGCAGGGCAGAAGCATTAGCAGTGATTCACTGAAAAGTCATACAAAATGTTCCCACCTATAGCAGAACTGGGCAGTCTTTTAATTCATGTGCATAGCTGCAAGGCATTACCCTTTCTAGGAATGTGAAACTAGACTGCATCCACGTAAGTATTTTTAACTTGAAGAAGTAGCACACCTTCTGAGTGTCTCCCAGAGTCATTCTCACCTACAGTGCACTGCTCTGCATTGCAGTGTGGTTCTGGTCTGCAGGAACAGGATTTGTCTTGCTTAGTATCCTTTCTTCCTCTTTACAAGTCCTGCCTCCTGTTGACTTCCCCCATGCTAAGGCTATTCTCTCTTGTACTACTCTTTCCTAACTGCTGTTCCACCTAGTGGCAACATATTTCTTCAGTCACCCAGTGCGATGCTACCCAAGACCAGCAGGAAACAACACTACTCAACAAATCATGCTGAGCAGCTAGAGCTTCTCTGGCAGCAGGACGATCTTATGTTAGTAGTATTAGGAAGCTGCAGATTTCATGATTGTCACTGAATATAAGGGGACCAATGATCAGTGTTGCATTAAGTTCAAAAGATGGCGGCTGTCTTTTGAAGACTTAGGCAGACAGCTAGCTGTTTGTGGCAGCACAACAGCTGTGTCCTCACTACAGAGGTTCTGTGTTGCTGTACAGATCCTGTTTTTACAACTTAAAAAGACCCCTGTGAGGGAGCATCAGCATTCACAGACTTCTCTTCTGCATGCTCACAGCTGCAACCCTTATCAACAACTCCCTGTGACGGTACTCATGATTTCAACTGAAGTAAGCATACTGCCCTCTTACACATGAAGGGAAGAGGTGAGCTTACAAAACTTCAGGTGGAACCACAGAATTGGTCCCTGGTCTGCAAAGAGGTACTGAACTTCTTTGGTTTGACCACAAGGGCTATTAATGACTTCAACAATACTGCAAAGACCAATGAAATGATATGGTAACAGCATCATGTAAAGCAAGTTAAGATTGTATTCACAGTCCCAAGAACATTAGTGCTGACAAGTACAGGTTGGACTGATTCCTACTTATTTGAGACTTTAAGCATGAAAAGGCTGAAGCTGTTTGTCACAGTGGTGATCTCCCCACCTCTGCATTCTATTGAGCACAAAACACTGCAGAAGCTGCAGGCCTCCCTGCCTGCCATCAGCCACTATCGGCGAACACTGACTGCGCACTCCTAACCCTTCAGTCTTGGACCTTTCTCCACTGATAGCCTAGAGCATCACAGTCAGTTTGGCTTTGGGGAGGAAAGGTCTTGCAGGAAGGGTGTGAGGTACAGAGTTCCTTTTATTCCTTCTTTCAGTGGATCAGTACAGAGGATACTAGTTGTGGGCAACGTACCCCACAAGGAGGAGGGAGAAGGATGCTCTGGTATATATGTCAGCATGACATGAGTCTACAGCACATATGGTGAACAGTGTCAGATAAGAACACAGATAAATGCTCCACTGAGTGGATGCTGGAAAAACAAAGCATGAGATAGACATCACTGTGGGAGACACCATATGCTCTCTTTTGCTTTCCTAACACCAACCTTCCCTCTACTCCCCCCATCCAAAGGTCAGCAGATCATAGGACAGACCCTCATAGAGCACATGACCAGTCATGACATAAGGTAGCTTGCCAGTGTTGGGCACAGAGGTAACTGTTCAAAGTTCTATTTCATCTGTTCTCCGTTTTTCATCTATTCTCCGTTCTCCTATTTCATCTGTTCTCAGAAGCTAGAGCACCAGTACACACCCCAACACATCCAGTATCTTGCAAAACAATTACATCCTTGGGAACCTGGGGCTAGAGAGAATGGGCACAGGTAACAAATCAGTGAATTGTGTTCTTATTCAAGCCAAGAACTTACAGGAGTGCTGGCCCAGAAAGCCATCCTACAGCAAGGACGGACAGATGGAGGGAAGGAAGCAAACACTGGCTTAAGTTCCGCTTTTGCCCAGGTAGAGCTTCCTGACTTAGCAGCCTGGAATTTCTGATAAGGCAGACAGGCACCTCACCCACATACAAGAAGTGATCCTGTCCCTCACTGGAAAGGAGATCCCGTTGATTCTATGTCTGACTGCTGAAATTGAGTATCACAAGTCCTATCAATGAAAAGAAATCTCCACCCAAGACCTCAGTGGTTCATAAACTTCTTTGCAGAGCTTTTCGAAGTTTTTATAATCATCACTGCTCTGGGACAGACATCAGACTGAATATGGACTCTTTCAACTGCCATCCTGTACTATTTGGAAATCCATACAGCCAAAAGGCTCAGATGACCTTTCCAACATCTCCCTTATATATGGTTCAAGGGTAGAGGTTTTGGAGGATGCTGTCCAAGACCTTGATCATGGTTCTGCTCATAGTGGACTTGCCCATCCCAAACTGGTCAGTCCTGAACAGTGGGAGTTTGGGGTTACAAAACTTCAGTGGCTGAACGTAATTCTCTTGAACACTGTTACAGAATCATAGAATGCTTTGGGTTGGAAAGGACCTTAAAGACCACTTTATTCCAACCCCACTGCCATGGGCAGGGACACCTCCCACCAGACCAGATTGTTCAAAGCCCCATCCAGCCTGGCCTTAAACACTTCCAGGGACGAGGCATCCACAGCTTCTCTGGGCAACCTGTTCCTGTGCCTCACCATCTTCAGAGTAAAGAAGTTCTTCCCTTTACCTAATTTACCGTCTTTTAGCTTAAAACCTTTACACCTTGTCCTGTCAATACACTCCATGACAAACAGTCCCTTCTCCAGCTTTCCTGTAGGAAAGGAAGCTTTTCTTTAGGTACTGGAAGGCTGGTATAAGGTCTCCCTAGAGCTTTCACTTCTCCAGGCTGACACCATAGGCTTACACCATCTCATCTAACTACAGAAACAGTGCAAATTCTTGTCAAAAGGCTTCAGTGTACTCTACAATGACATAAAATGAATGCCCACTGCTGCCATCCTATAGCCTAGGCATTACATGGTTCTGCTAAACCAGATTTGTCTCCCAGAACCCCAAATCCCTGGCTAATCAGGGACCAAGCAGCTGGAATGGTAAAAACTCACAAATTTATTATCCCAGTCTTCTTCTTTAAACAAGAAGACATCTAGAAGAGAAAGAAAATAAATTTCTTCTAGAGCGTCTTCCTGAAAATAAATGTCTCAGATGCAAGGTTATATGCTCCATTCCCTCCACAGTATATACAACTCTTTGGCTCATAATCAACTTCAAGGCACCAGGGCTCACTTGTAGATGAGGAGGGACAATGAGAAGAAACATAAAAAAAGGCTTCCTTCCTTATGTGAGCCATACATAATGGTACAGGCAGCAGCAACACGCTACCATTTCACTCAGAGTGGTGAGGCACTGGAACAGATTGCCCAGAGAAATTGTGGATGCCCCATCCCTGGAGGTGTTCAAGGCCAGGCTGGATGGGGCCTTGACCAACTTGATCTAGTGGGTGGCATCCATGCCCATGGCAGGGGGGTTGGAACTATATGATCTCTGAGGTCCCTTCCAACCCAAGCCATTCTAGGATTCTACAATTATCCATGCAAGCTATAGTATGGTATTTTATAAAGGGGTCCACTAGGAGCTCACAGCCCAGAAGGCACAAGGTTGTGGGATAGGTTTTCTTTGGATAGTTTCAAAGTACAGGCATAATGGGAATGTAAGGAACCACACTACATCTAAACCAAATCAAAACCCCTAGAACTTGAGGAGAGTAGCTACAGTATCCTCAGCAATAAGTACTTTCATCTAATCGTCTGCATCTTTTGTGCTTCACTAATTAACGAAGACAAAGGTGAAAGATACATAAAATCAACATGCACTCGAAAATACTTAAAATGAAAAATAATATGCAAAACCAAATACAGATCATGTCACTGTGTACAGCGATCATAACTGCACGGTTCTGGAATATTCTGCATTCTTGTCACAAGCAAAATAGTCTCAAGTCTTTACTTAACTTAAAAACCTTTTGTAATTGGCAATAATTACTGATTCAAATACTGAGAAATAAGCACGACAAACAGTCAAAAAATACTTAGAAATACATTTCCTCCCTCTTTGACTGCCTCAACTTTACTCCAAACATCTCTCCTTTCCCCTTCCAAATCTCTAGTTCCTTTGCTTTTGCTACTGCATTATACACAGTCCCTTTGGTAAAGCAATGGGTGGTGCAGGAGACTGGGATTAGCACACAGTGGTTTCTTCTTTAGGCCTCTCCTGGTTTCTTACTCTTTTCAGCTGCTTTAATGTGAGTCCTCCACAGACCAAAGTACCCCCTTAGGGGCTGTATCTTCTCCAGCATGGATTCCTCCATGGGTTGCAGTTGTTCAGAGGTGTACCTCCTCCAGTCTTTTCCTTTGTGCGCCCTCACACATCTCCTCCTGTGTTTCCTTTTGTGCCTTTTCCATTATCTCCCCCTTTAACTCCATTTGTATAGTTATGTGTCTCCTCCATGTCTTCTTAAATCCTCCCTCCTGTATCTCCAATTCTGTCTCCTCACATGCTTCCCTTTGCCACCCCTCCACTCTGGTGTCTCTTGCCCCTCGCAAACATATCCTTCCTTAAATATGTTTTTGCAGAGGTACCACATGCTCTTCTGATTATTTCCAATTTCAGTGTGCAGTGGGTCAATACTGTCCTTTGCAGAGCTTGCTAGAAACGTCTGTGCCCAGCACAGGGCAGTTCATCTCCTGTCACACAGGTCAGCCCTGCAGCCCCTCACCATGAAACTTCTGCCAAATACAATTCTAGAGGTGTATAAACAAACGCAACCACCTCTAAAACCTTTCTAAAGCTCAGCCATAATGATCATATTAATCCAGGGAGTAAATTGTATGAATGGCAATAAGCATTAACATAATGCATTCCTTGTCATCAATGCTTGATAAACAAGAGTAACCAGGCTTTAAATGATTAATCTCTTCTGAAGAGATACTTATAGATGCATTTGTATTCATTTCTGATGGGATTCAAAGACTACATAAATATGTTTTGTTACATACACCATTCACAGAATATGAACTCTGCCTGAGGAAAATATATATTCCTGGAAAGTAATGAAAGTTGACTTACCATAACAGAATCAAGTTTTTGTTTCAGCTTTTGCATTCTCATTGATGTTCTTGCAACGCTGACAAAATGATCTGCTGGAGACATCATTGAACTTTTTTGCAAAGGTATTTCAGAAAAACTGCTAAAAATCTGTGGCCCTCTTGGTGCAGCTGAGGTAAGTGATGAGCTGAGATCTTTTACAAGTTCAGCTTCCTGTTGTGCAACTGTAGAAATAGCCAATATTAATATGTCAGGTGAAGCCTTACATTATCATGGGAGAAAAAATTTCAACGCCCACTGTCATTTTACCAGCCACGTCCTCAGTGAAACACCATAACAATTTGTAAATAGTGCAATGGGGAAAACCTGAAAAAGAAATGAAATTTTCCCCATAGTCCCGTACTTCTCCCTAAAGCCTCCTGATCACAATGGCTCCCCTTCTATTATTTGTGTTCGGTAGCCTCTCACATTGAACTGGCATTATGGTATTGCTGATAAAGAGTGGTGCTCTCCATGAAGAAATGGGGGGGGGGGGGGGGGGGGGGGGATGAAAGATGTTTTCAAAGGCTAGGAAGCATAGCTTGCCATGAGTTCAAGTCAGCTATTTTACTGTGTGTATCTCCTCAAGGCTTTTTCAAATTAGTTCAAGTGAGCTTATTATACTTGAGGAAAATTTCAGAAGCTGCTAGACATATATATGGGCACAGGAGTCATTCCTAGGAGGTAGCAGACTCTTCTAGAACAGGACACTTTCATTAAAAGTTATGCCCACTCTCATTTAAACACGTCATTTGGCTTGTGTCATTTTTATACTGAGGTCTCAAGCCAACAAAGGTTAACAGAATTCTTCATGTAACTTCTGTCCAGGATATTTATAAAAGTTCTTGTGCATGTAAAACACCTACTGTTGGAGTCTGAAAAACTGTGTCAGTGACTAAAATTAGTATTACTATATGATTAACTCTTTCAATACTAAAGCAGTAAGACTATCTTCTGAAAGCAAACTGTATGCTTTCAACCAAAAAAGGAACAAAAAGTTACTAACAGACAATATAGAAAATACCACAACCTATGCAAAATCTTACTGTCACCAGTGACTTAGTTAAACAGTCAGATGATACAAATAACTACCAGTGTGATATCAGTGTGATCTCTAAATATACACACATTAAACTACCTTATTAGCTTTTTAAAGACTGTCTACTAAACAGTCCATTTTATTTTCAACTGACAAATTTTCCATTGTTCTCTAGAATGCAGATATCTTACTGGGTTGAAGTTTAGTACTGAATACTGATAGTAAAGTCATTCCACTTTATTTTCCTGTAAAAGTCAACCAGTTCAATAGACAAATAACCTGAGCTGTGAGATTTGATATGAGTAATCTCATTAGTACATGCTATTTAAAAAGTAAATGTATAAAGACAGGATTAGCTTTATAAACCTATGTTCACTGCAAATATAATTCAAACAAAAATCTGTTAAAGATATGCAAAAATTAATGCATAATTCGCATTAACATTATCTACTGTCAAGATGTAACATGACATCTGAAACTATGTGCTTAATTGAAACAATGACACTGCTAAAGCTAACCACAAAAACACTAAACCAGAGAAGACTGCAAAAGACAGTCTGGATTTTGTTTTGCAGATCACAAATTCAAAGCTAGCATTTCTCACCAAATTCTCTTTAACATGCAGATAACATGGAGAATAAATATATCTGCCACAGATACTTAACACCCATTAATAAAACAACCTATACACTCTCATATGAATTAGTTTCTGCAGAGCTCTTCATCATTACTTTTTAACTTAACACAAAATACTGACTTTTTTTAAGCTATTCAATAATTTTCAGAATGATGGTATTTTCTGGCTTCATAATCCACCCTGATTCTGAAATGAGGATTCTAAATATTTACATGACACTTCCTATATGCCATAAAGTGCTGACAGACTCACACAGAACAATACAGTAATACATCTAAAACTGAAGCAGCAAAGACCTCTAGTTATTGCCTAGTTCAACCACCCTGTTCAGAGTAAAGTCCACAGTCAGGTTTTCATAGAATGGTTTGGATTAGAAGGGACCTTAAAAACCACCTAACTCCAGCCCTCCTGCCATTGGCAGGGACACATCCCACCAGACCAGGTTGCCCAAAACCCCATCCAGCCTGGCCTTGAACATCTCCAGGGATGGGACATCCACAGCTTCTCTGGGCAACCTGTTCCAGCACCTCAGAACCTTCTGTGTGTAGAATTTCTTCCTTATATCTAATCTAAATCTACCCTTTTTTAGTTTAAAGCCATTACTCCTTGTCCTCTCACTACACTCCCTGACAAAGAGTCCCTCTCCAGCTTTCTTGTAGGCCCCTTTTGGTACTGGAAGGCTGCCATGAGGTCTCCCCGAAGCCTCTTGGTATCTCCCAGGATATAGATAGATACTATCACCAAATACAGTTTTCTTTTTCCTTCAAAAGCACAAACACTAGCAAATCACTTTGAAAAATAAAACATTTACAAGCATATGTAGAAAAAAGATTTTGTACTGTACCTTTATAATCATAAATATATACAAGTATGGGTTGGTTTTGACCAAAGGCACAAAATGATACCATGTGTTCATGTGGATGAAAGGCAACATCACGAAGCGGAGATGTGAAAGAAAGTTCAGAATATATTGCCACCTGATCTCCTACAAAAGTGAAATATGGTTATCAGTACCATGGAAACGTATTTGATACAGTTGACTAACTGCAGTATTTTGTAAAGTGCCAAAGCACTGTAAGTCTTTGTTTAGCTTTCTGAAGTAGTCAGTGATTCTGAAGCTATAAACTAATTCATTTTTATACTATTAAGATAAAGAGGTTCTCATCTTAAAAAGCTAAACACACAGCTTAACAACTTAAATGATATATTACTGTAGTATGGCAAATGCAAGTACTTCGCATATCACTGTTTGAGTTGTTTAAAGCCTGTATTACTGCAACGTAGTGACTGCTGCTGTAAATATTCTTCGGACATTTTCCTTATTGAAAAATATTATTTGTCCTTTTTTTTTTTTTTTTTAAAGTTTTTAAGTTATTCAAGAAGTCAGAAAATACCTACAGCTGTGTAGCTACAGGAAACCTCAGGGGATGCATCAGGTTAACTGAGTTGTGTTTTTCTGATAAGCAAGTTCTGGAAAGGTGGCGTTCCACAGTATTTGTTTGTGCTTGCATTTCACCAGAGATAGCTATCTTAGTTGTGGATTTCAATTATTTAATATTGACAGTGGGAGTGAAAGTTGACCAAAACACACAAGCACACAGAAAAAGTTGACTTAAAACACTGTTGTGCATTTTGTTTTAAGATGTTGATCTGCATATTGTGGAATTGCAGCTGAGTTTAAGGTGCTCCATTCCTGCTAAATACCACAAATGCAACCTCTGCCTATTTATTTCCTCTAGAGGATTAGATCTTGAAAATCAGTAACAGCTATTTAAAAAGTAGAGCTAAGACTTCAAGATTTAAGAACATCTTACTGAAGTTTTATTTCATACCAAAAGGGTGTTTCAATAAAACTTAGAGAACCCTTTCCTCACCATCTTGAGGAACTGGCTTAAAAACCATAAAATTACCTGTTTCTGGATTCCAAACATACGCCTTCCCATCTTCACTTCCAGAAAAAAGGAACGTGCCACATGGTGTTAAGGTGCTGTGAATCTTTTCCCTGTAATTTGTGGCACCTATATACTTCTTTGTAGCCAAACTGAAGATAAAGAACAATTTGTAAACATAGCAGATACTTCCACATTTGTAAACCCACTTCTTGCTGAGTGTAGTGTTTACCCTTCATTTTCCCTGTTTTTTAATGAACCTGAAATTATAGATAATTTAGTAGATGTCTTTGTCTTTCATTACAAAAGGCATATACTCAGATCTAGAGAATGAATATGGCTATAGCTATTTGAGTTTTCTTGATTCTGGGATTCAAAGAATATTGGGAAATTAGCACTATTATTCCAAGCTCTGCCAATATTTTCATTATGTTTCCTGAGTTTGATTACATCCCAGTAGTGCTTGTATTTATCCAGCAGGTCTCCTTAAACTTTTCAGGCTAATGTCTCGCTGGCTACAAAAACAGCAGTAGAATCAACAAATTTCAAACATCAACATTAATTATTTTACCATTAATATTAATAGTTTTAATACTATTTTGCTACTTAGGTATTCATTTTTTTTTTCAGTGAGACACTGCTGGTCAGCATAGTTATAATGACCTACTAATTAACTACTTTTAAATAGTTTGTTAACATCATGTAACAGAGAATTTGCAGAAGGGTTTAAAGAAGCATAACCCAGCTTGTAAGAGGCCATCTCAAACATGAGGTACAGCTGGGAAAGAGGTATGGAAGTTCGAAGTGGAGACTAATATATGAGTAATAGTGTGACACAGATTTTGAGGCAAGAACGGCAGTAGACCATGACAGCCCTCAAAGAATGAAGACATTAATATTTAAAACATGTTACTGAAGAGACAATGGACATATGCTGGGAAAAGTGTAATGCAGTTAATATGACTGGATGGTAGAATTACTTTTAACAATATTCTGGATAAATATACCTGAGATACAATTCTATTTGACAAGAAGGGGAAAAGTATGCTATAATGAGCACAGTGCAAGACCATATTCACCCAAACAAGAGCTTCTGGTGTGTGAACAGAAAGACAATCTCTCTGAGATGTCATGTAGAATAGCTCTGCAAAATGTGAAACTAACCTGCAGAAGAAAGAAACCCCAAGGTCTGAACCAAAACCCTGATCACATACCTGAGTGACAGGACAGTAGCATTATCCAGTAAGATCAAAAAAAAGTTGAAAGAGGACAGTTCAGAACAACTATCTGTCAAAGTGAATTGTGTTGATCTGTGACCTCCACCCCCTCTTTTCTCATACAGGGAATGAACAGTTAATGATGACGTGTAAAATTATCACTACTGGGTATCTGACCCTGTGGTTTATTGATAGACTTAAGCCAATGTAACTTTGGGTTGTGGTCAAAGCAGCAGTCCTGCTGCTACCCTCTCCACCCTTATTTTCCCAGGCTCTCCCTCACTTCTCTAGTGTTTTGGCAGCTATCGGATGAGTTAGATCAGATAGTTGATTAAAATGAAAATTAATCATTTGTTTTTTGTAGGCTGATTTTTAGTCGGATCAGTTCACTGATCTGACTTATCCTACATCCAAAGATCTGTAGAGCTGATGCAGAGAAAATGCTAGGAATACATTGCCAAAGGTGGGGGAGACGGGGAGATGCTGTATCCTAGTGATAAATTGACTTAAAATAATTGTGCAATTGCATACCATGTTAACTCTTTCTAAGAGGTTTAATATGCACATTCAGTTTTCTTTCTTAAACTACAACTCTGCACTTTTCTGGAATGGTATTGATAGGAGATCATCACCAGCTTTAAATAAGCTCTACAAGTTACCTCAGTTAATCTACTGATTTCATGCTTTTGTTACATGGATAGCTTAGCCTTCTAGCATGGTTGTTATAGTTTAATATTTGCAGTTACAAACGAAGAGAGACACTTTAAAACTAGAAAGCCTTCAGCTAGCTCAAACACCCAATCCAATATTATTAAAGAGTGAGATTTCCAGGGGGTGGGGAGGGTACTTCCCTCAGTTAATTTCATGTAGAACACCAGAGACCTTTGATTTTCTGCATGGTGAGGGTCACCCTTTGGCTCCTTTCATGGATAGGGAGCCCATGAAATTAAAGATGGGATGAATCATTTACAAAGAGCGTTCATATCTGTAGTGTGACTTTCCAGAAGAGAATGTTCAGGTGCATCTTATCAATGTGTGCAACTGATGAGAGTGAGACTCTTCTCAGTTTTGCATAGTTAAAGGATAAGAAGCAGTGGGAACCAACTGAAATACAGGATATTCTAATTAAACCTATGAAGAAGCTTCCTTTACTTTGCAGGCGAACAAACGCTAGACCATATTGCTCACAGAAGTTGTGGAGTCTTCATCCTTGGAGACATTCAGCTGGACAAAGCTCTGAGCAACCTACTCTCACCTACTCTTAGAGGGGGGTGGACAAGACACTCTCCACAGGTTGCATCCAACCACAACAACTTGAGTGATTCTGTCAACCCCTTGTTTTCTATTGTAATTTATTCTTATAAATAATTCTACTGTAATTTATTATTAAAGCATTATGTTCACAACTAGTAAAAGTAAGAAAATAAAAAAAATTGGGTTAAGATATTTTACCACTTGTTCAATATAACCATTATATACATCATTGCATTATTCTGTACATATGATGATGATCTCCATTCCATTTTTATCATGAAAACACTTTCCACAGTCTTTCTAATGTAAAACTAAAGCACAAATATATGAATATTATAATTTCAAAGTTATTCTCAGGCCTAGATTCCATTTTTACAAGTGAATGCAATCTTTAGGAGATTATGGTATTTTCTTTCATGCTGCCTTCAGTAAGTAATCCAGTCATTTTTAGATACTCTGTTCTAAAAGACTTACCCAACATCACACAAAAGGTATGCAACACAACACTGTTTTGAAACCATTTCCTAGCCCTAATATTGCTATCCTTAGTTATTAGGACATCTGTTCTTCTTCACAGCCATAATATATTTAGTAGCTTTATGGCACCTTACTTCCCTGCTAAATAAGTTTTAAAAACAAAGGAAAATATGCACTAATACCAAAATCTACTTACAGTCTGAGATCCATAACTCTCAGGGTACTGTCTTTGGCATGTATTAATAAACGCCTTCCATTTGGATGCACCTCCAAATGATTTACTGGAGTTCCTCTAATATCATTTTCTTTTATTTCCTACAGAAAAAGGTGTTTTAGAACTCATGTTTGTAAACATTATTATTCATTTTTCTCTTGCATTACTCTTTTCATGCTCTCTTCACTCTATTCAAGTACTGAAAATGTCTGTTCCTAGATTAAGGCACTGTATCCCAAGCAATCAGCTTTTCATAACCAAAAAAACAGATTATATTATGACTCTAAACTTCTGAAACACACTTGATGACAGAAATGCTGATTGAAAACTACATCTCAAAAGTATGAACAAAGCTGATTTGTAAAACCTGTGGTCTATTTTATTGTTGCCTCTAGAGAATAAGTTTAATGAATAAGCATCTATCTGTTAATAACATCATTAAACCTCACGCATTTTCATGTTTTATACATATAAAATAAAAAATGCAAAGTAATTCTGAAGTGCTAAGTCAATGAAACATAGCATGTTCTATGAGCTGCTTCATACTGTTAACAAGTTGTTTAAAGAAAATACACCTTTCCAGTTAAATGTTAATGTATTAAAAAAATGAATTCAAATCAAATGACTAGATTTGGAACAGTTCACATAAATATTACAATGCTTCTTTAAGAAATCTGTATACCTTATTAATTCTCCAGTGTTGAAATAGGTGTTGAGAACTTCCTTTCACAGATGTATCCCAAACTATTATCAGTCCTGAACTATCTCCCGAGAACATGTGGAGCCCTGTGAAATAAAGACTTCATATAAGAATACCATGCAAAAGAACAAATAAAGAGGATTTACGAACAACGAACAACTTTTTCTATTCCTTTTGTGAATAGGCAAACACCAATGCTTCCCTCTCTTTTGCTATGATATACTCAGTGCAAATACACTGACACAGTTTAATGGCGGACTTGGCAGTGCTAGGTTAAAGGCTGAACCAGATCATCTCAGAGGCCTTTTCCAACCTAAAGGATTCTATGATTCTGCTCAAACTTGCGTGCTGAAAGCTGAAACCACAAATATGCATTTAGCAAATAAGTTAGACACAGGGATGCTGAAAATGTTATTAAATGTATTCTTTTTCTACTCATATTCCAGGGAGCCATCAAAAAAGAACATTTATAGCTTAATAAGTGTTACATAATCATCTACTGTTTACCTATACATTCTCTGGAAACACCTTGAACAAATTCCAATAGTTGTTCTTAAGCACAATTTATTTATCTATTTTTACAAAAATGCATCTTTCCTCTTCTTAGTACGTACTCCCATGATCATCCCCAAAAATGAAACACACAACTACTAATGATGTCACTAATATCAGAAATCAAACGCTTTCAAGTACCTTATTCATTCATCTATCTTCAACTCTTCCCAACATCCAGTAGTACATCTCTCACACCCACTTTCAGCTATTAATCTACCCGTTAACATTCCTCACAATGTTATAACTAATCTCTGTCCTTCTCTCGCTTCTCAGCATTAGCAGAGAAAGTGGAAAAGTTCATCACCTTCCCACTTCTTCAGTGTAGCATTAAAATTCTCACAATCTAATTACTGCTACCTTATTTTCCTCTATCTTTGTATTTAGTTGACAGCTTTGAACAATATAGAGGAGCTGTCTTCACTACTGTTCTGATCATGAAATCTTCTGAAGTGCTAGGATAGTTCTCTAGAAGCTGGTTTCAAATACCTACTTCTGCTTTTAAGTTACTGCATAATTCTTCCACTTACTTTTTATCTCAACTTACTTTTTTCAAACTTACCTCTCTACATTAGCTACTAGGCTTTTCACCTGCATCCTGATGCATTTGCATCTTCTGAAAAGCAGCTTCTGTGCTCTATTTTCTGCTAATTTTTACTGCGATAGATACAAAACATTAGCTAACAATAGCTAGCTACAGGAACAAAGCAAACTAAACTACTATAAAATTTTGCCCAGTCATGATTTCTGGATCGCTACATATTTCTTTGCTTGTCTTTTCTATGCTTACCTTTTCTGATTACTCTTCAGTTATAACAGGGACTACACGCCCCTTTCTGTTTGCCCAAAATAGTACCAAATAATGCACAATACTGATATATTAATTGCTAACACAGCTAAAATAATTCTATTATAGCATTTCATATTGTTGCTATGAAATGAGGCTCAAGTAACACTCAAACTGATCTTCGATTGAAACGAGTAATATTTGAAGAAGTAATACTATGTATATACCTTCTGCATCAAAACAAAGTGTGTTGATGAAACTTTTGTGACCATCAAGCTCCTGTAGCAGTTGCCCATGGATTTCTTTCACATTTGCATTCCAGATTCTAATCACAGAGTCATAACATCCTGTCACCACCAAAGAGTCAGCAACTGGGTGGTACTTTGCAGTGTAAACAAATGAAGGATGAGGGAAAACTCTCACTGCAGATGCAGCCTGTGTTTCAATTTTCCACATTCTAAAAGGAAAGGATATCTATTGAATAAAGCAA
This sequence comes from Anser cygnoides, assembly GCF_040182565.1. Classification (NCBI taxonomy): domain Eukaryota; kingdom Metazoa; phylum Chordata; class Aves; order Anseriformes; family Anatidae; genus Anser; species Anser cygnoides. Next base: position 61,230,330 of record NC_089875.1, on the reverse strand, counting down.
TCACATACACACGTATAATTGACATATTTTGTGCTAGTGGTTCTAAAGTCAAATGCTTGCAAATACTTAACAGCATTTGTTTATCTTACTAATTTGTTTCACCTATATTTAATCCTTCAATATCATTTTCTCAAACAAGAATTAAGATATGTTTAATACCTCACAAAGTACTCCATCTTCCAGGTAATTTCATGACTACATACTCATTTAATGGATATTTTGCACATTTTTGAATACACAAAGCAATGCATGGAATGGTTTGGTTTCTTTTTCTTTCAGTAATTATAAACACATTATTTTAGATGTTCTAGCATTAATGAGGAAAAAAAGTAGAATGACAAAAAAACAAACCAACCAACCAGGTAACCAAACACCAAAAAAAAAACCACAAAGGAACATTCAGGACCACTAAATATAACTAGAACTCCAGAAAATTTTAAAACAACAGTTACCTACCACACCATGATGATCATGATTCTCAAGGACCTTTTCTTCATGTAAACTCAGTTTTTACTATGGCTCTATTTCCTATCCTTCACCACCCACACCTGAAAGATCAGATCTTTCTTAGGAATTTTTTTTTTTGCGTGCACCTATATTGAGCCTTCTCCCAAGATGAGGTTAAAGAATGGAATAGTACCTTAACCATAAAATACAGGTGGGTAGCATTTTCAGAGAGCACAGTTACAACACAGAATTTAATTGTTTGAGTGCTGTCCTTTCAGGTTTTGTTTCTGGTGACTGCTGAAGAATTCTAAGCTTACTCTGAGGTAAATCCATTACAAAGTTACAATCTTTAAGAGTATACCATTTAACTTGCACCTTACCATGCAAAGGTCACAAACCTATCTTTTAGAATGGCTTTACTCTAACAACAGAAAAGTTTATTTATTGCTCAGAAATAATGAGGGACTAAAGCCTGGGTATCCTCAGGAGCAGCAATGCCAATATGAAACACTATATAAAGAAGAATTCACCTAAGTTCTCAAACTTCGCTTTACAATGCCTTAGAACTCAAGTCTGAGAGATGATCCGGGTAATAAACGGATATGACTTTACAATTACAGGGTATCTTTTGGTCCTCATCCTTTAATTCTACCATGTTTCTCAGGCCAAATGTTCCCAACATGAAAGCAAAAAAGAAGAACTCCTTTCCTAAACTGAGGCACTTTTAAGGAGCTTACGGCAACGGACAATAAATACAGGAAATAACTCATACAGTGACTATGTGTAGTACACAGAAAAGGAGGCAGATTACTACGGTTTCATCATGCTGCCACAAATTCAAGAATTGAGGAACAGCTGGACTGTTTAAATATAAATGACTGAAATCAATATTTACTTTAATATCAAAATTTTCTCTTTAACCTGCATCCAAACAAAAAAAGGAAAGAAAAACGTGGAACAAGCACTCAAAATATTCTCTTTATTCCTACGCAGAAAAGGGGAGAGGGGGTGGGTGGGGAGGGGGCAAGAAGGCTCCACATATACAATGCATCGTTTAACAATTCTTCTGGCATTTTAATTATGCAACTCCCTGTAGCATTACTGAGTTGCACAACAGAAACAACAGATAGGAATCTTAAGAGTTTAAAAACAAAAAAAGTCTATGAAAACCTATGAAGTTGCTTGTAGTAAAATTCTGCAGTGTCATAGCCATATTTTCAAGTTCTTTCTGTAGTTTTGAGAGTTTTGCTTTGAAACCTCAGATCATGATTTTAACATTTTAACAGTTAACACTGCATTGAAGCACATTTTTTAATTGTTGAGGAAAACGTTTTCATCTTCAGACTCAAATAATATCGAATTATAATTACAGTAATTAAAGGTGAAGTATTTAACTATATCTCCAGAAACTCAAAAGCTTATATATGTGCAACATGGCAACTATAAATTTCCTGCCTCAAGTTCTAATCTTTAACCTTAATACTGCATTCAGAATAGGACAATTCTCTAAGGATAGAGTACTCCAATTGTCTCAGTGATTTCTTGAAATACGCCTGTTTTTCCTGCCGTACATTTAGATACTACATTTTTTTTTGCAAAAGCTTTGCTCTCAAATTTATATACACAAAATTGCACCACTCTCTCTCACACTTCTGAAGCTGTCTGCCAGAACATTCCTATCACACGTACCTGACAGTACCATCAGAGGATGCAGTAAGAAGGTATTGATTGTCCTTTGACCAACAAAGATCATACACAATGTTAAGGTGACCATAAAATTCTCTCAGGAATTGTCCAGAAGGAATTTCATACACTAATGGAAGTTCAAATAGGAAAATAAAATTTTTGTAAGTGTTTACAATCCATTATACACAATTACTAGTGCAAAGTTTAGTCTAGTCTCATGCTGAGTTTTTGCTAGCATAAGTCAATTCATGCTCTTTACCTTCACATTTTCAGAAAACAGTATCAAATAGTTGCTAGGTATACATGGACAGCAAGCATATACTTCCATCTAGTGGTTCATGGATGCCACAAATGCCTTAATGCTTAAGAAGTTGGGCCCACAAGGTTTAAATTATTAGAACCACATTAGGATTATTATTTCTTTTTTAATTTCTGAAACTGTGGCTGCAGATGACCAATGTTAGATAAATATTAAGATAGAGATCATTTTTCTGCAGATGTACAATAAAGGAATCTAGACTTACAGTTCCTTGCATTTACTTTGTACACTTAAAATACTACTCTCTGTAAATCTAAAAATCCTTATGCAGAAAAGTACTATGCAGTTGATGCTTGTGAACAAGCAGCCCTAAGTCTGAGTAATAAGGAATATTTGTAGTTCCATCTGAACTGGACTATGGAAGACATAAGCCTCCAGTCTGGAGATGACAGTTTTCTAGACGTGATGATAGATTAGAGGAAAAAAAAGTGGGGGGTGAGGGTTCAAAAAGTTATTTCACTTAAAACCTTATTATCAGAAAACATGTTCTTTATGTAAACTGATTTAGTACTTCCATTAGGATTCTATGCAGAAATACTATTATTTCACGTCATTGACTTGTATATATATCACCATGTATGAAAAGCCAGTTCCAGCCCTATTAACTCAGACAGATCATTTCCTCAAGTCTTTAATGCACAGAAAATTTACAAGATACACTATAAAACAAAACCTCTTAAAAATTAAATATGCACTTTTTCCTTTAATGCCAAACTAATTTGATTATAGGGAAAAAAAATTAACTTACAAGCAATAGGGTATCCATTCCTTCCAGCACATGCTGCTGCCAGGGTTTTCCCATCATGCGAGAAACGAATACAGAAACAACCCATATCTCCACCTCTCAGTGAAAACAGATGTTTGTTTGGTATGCGACAAGCCTAGCTTTTCAGGCAAGAATTGGGATTACAGAGTTATAAATATCAACTAATCGATGCTTTAAAAAAAAAAAAACAAAAAAACATTCTCAACTTTGTCACGCACAAGTCTTCAAAAGCTATTAATATCCAAAGTGAATGTAAAAGAAAAATTCAACCTTATAAAGAGACACAGTTCTGCAGCATAACTTAGATCGCATTTACTTTGTATGTTCATTTCTGCACTTTATAACAGACAAATAAAAAGTCCTTAAAACCCAAGAAAATCTAAAATTAACATTTCCTTCAGTTCTTTTTCCCCAGAACTAAACTAAAAATTTAAGGGAAATTAAAATATCCAGAGTAGTTATATGAATATTTAACCTAAACTTGATTTTTAAGAGTGACAAATGTGTATGAACAGATTCCTACGCATTTAAAACATACAAATAGATCTGGTTATTAAATAATTATGTATCCACTCTTCACTCAAGAATAAAGGTAAACACATTTTTTAGAAACTAAACATGTTTTAATGCTTTTTAACCTCTCTAAAATAAATCATTACAATGTTGAATCTATAAATTTCAGCTTAGAACAAACTTCTTAGAGTTCACGAAGCTGCAATTCACGTACAATTTATTTCGTAAGTAATTCATAATTATATGGAGGATTTTTAAAAATAACATCGCCTATCAATCTATATCTCTGGAGACATACAAATATATTGTGGTTCTTTAAAAGGTAATTTAGCTTTAAAGATGAGAGTCATTTTTATGTATATAAAGGAAATAATAATTTGGAGAGATTATTATTTCTTTTAAAAGAAACATCTGTTTTAATATTCTTTGGAGCAAAGACATGCATCATGATAATCTTACTGAAATTCTTTCACAAGACACCACATCATAAAAGAGATGATCACTGCTAATAAGGGTTCTTCATTATGTGTATGGACTGGTCTAAGAATAAAAGAGCTGCCTTGTTTGTTTGTTTTTGGATGTCAAGCAAATATTCTTAGGATTATATTTCACTTGGTTTTGAATACACACTTATTTGCAGAACTGCAATTTTCTGCAATTAACATTAACATAAATATGCATTTTATGTATCCTGCTATTTGTAGTAAGAAAATTTGCATTGTAAAACAGACTTGACTGTTCTTTACTATTATAATTAGCAAACATTATTGGGAAATAAAATGAAGTTCAGGCATATCTAAGTGTTCTCTTTGAAAGGACTTGTACAACTGAGCTGAAATCTAGAAACTGTCTTACTTCCACTACCTGAAGAGCCCTACTCTTTCAGATCCTTGAGAATTCTGGAGATTAAGAACACCTGACTGTTCTGGGAAAAAATGATTACATCAACCATATTTGGTTAGATATTATGCGTCCACTACTATTTCTAAAAGTTCCTTGTGTTTTGTATTTTGTTTAGTAGTTTTCTTGTTATTGTTTTAAGGTTTCAATGAATGACTTGCTTCATAACACATCATAAAAATAAAGCTATTAAAAGGTGGTAGAATTTTAAACTATTTTTCTTCAAAAAGCAAAAAAAGAAAATATTTCACCTGTCCAGGCAATCTTGTCCATTTAAGTTGCTCCTTTTTCTCCTCTGGAGAAGTGATTTCACATGATTTTTTAGATCCCTCTCTCTGGAGCTCACACAGTGTTGCACTACTTTGTTCCTGCTGAACGGCTACCATAGAACGGAAAGAAGGAGCAACCTTAAGGCAAACAAATTTAGGGTTAGGATCCGTGGGAAGGCCGGCAAGGCTAGCTTCCTGGTCGGGGTCTGTTATAGACCGCCGAACCAGGATGAGGAGACAGATGAGGAGTTTTATAGGCAACTGACAGAAGTTGCAAAATCGTCGGCGCTTGTCCTCGTGGGGGACTTCAACTTCCCGGACATATCCTGGAAACACAACACGGCACAGAGAAAGCAGTCTAGGAGGTTTCTGGAGAGCGTGGGAGATAGCTTCCTGACGCAGCTGGTCAGCGAACCTACCAGGGGTGGTGCCCCGCTAGACCTTCTCTTCACAAACAGAGAAGGACTGGTGGGAGATGTGGTGGTCGGAAACTGTCTTGGGCAGAGTGACCACGAAATGGTAGAGTTCTCTATTCTTGGCGAGGCCAGGAAGGGGACCAGTAAAACTGCTGTACTGGACTTCCGGAGGGCTGACTTTGAGCTGCTCAGGACGCTGGTTGGCCGAGTCCCTTGGGAGGCGGTTCTGAAGGGCAGAGGAGTCCAGGAAGGCTGGGCGCTCCTCAAGAAGGAAATCGTGATGGCACAGGAGCGGTCCGTCCCCACGTGCCCAAAGACGAGCCGGCGTGGAAGAAGACTTGGCTCAACAGAGAGTTGCGGCTTGTGCTTAGCAGAAAAAAGAGGGTTTATAATCTTTGGAAAAAAGGGTGGGCCACTGAGGAGGACTACAAGGATGTAGCGAGGCTGTGCAGGGAGAAAATCAGAAAGGCCAAAGCTCATCTGGAGCTCAACCTGGCTACTGCCGTTAAAGACAACAAAAAATCCTTTTACAAATATATCAACGCGAAACGGAGGACTAAGGAGAATCTCCATCCTTTACTGGATGCGAGGGGAAACCTAGTTACTAAGGATGAGGAAAAGGCTGAGGTGCTTAATGCCGCCTTTGCCTCAGTCTTTAGCGGCAATACCGGTTGTTCTCTGGATACCCAGTGCCTTGAGCTGGTGGAAGGGGATGGGGAGCAGGACGTGGCCTTCGCTATCCATGAGGAAATGGTTGGCGACCTGCTACGGAGCTTGGATGTGCGCAAGTCGATGGGGCCGGATGGGATGCACCCGAGGGTACTGAAAGAACTGGCGGAGGAGCTGGCCGAGCCGCTTTCCATCATTTATCGGCAGTCCTGGCTATCGGGGGAGGTCCCAGTTGACTGGCGGCTAGCCAACGTGACGCCCATCTATAAGAAGGGCCGCAGGGCAGACCCGGAGAACTATAGGCCTGTCAGTTTGACCTCAGTGCCAGGAAAGCTCATGGAGCAGATTATCTTGAGGGTCATCACGCGGCACTTGCAGGGCAAGCAGGCGATCAGGCCCAGTCAGCATGGGTTTATGAAAGGCAGGTCCTGCTTGACGAACCTGATCTCCTTCTATGACCAAGTGACGCGCTTGGTGGGTGAGGGAAAGGCTGCGGATGTGGTTTACCTTGACCTCAGTAAGGCTTTTGACACAGTTCCCCACAACATTCTCCTCAAGAAACTGGCTGCTCGGGGCTTGGACTGGCGTACGCTTCGCTGGGTTAGAAACTGGCTGGATAGCCGGGCCCAGAGAGTTGTGGTGAATGGAGTCAAATCTGGTTGGAGGCCGGTCACTAGTGGTGTCCCCCAGGGCTCGGTACTGGGGCCGGTCCTCTTTAATATCTTTATCGATGATCTGGATGAGGGCGTCCAGTGCACCCTCAGTAAGTTTGCAGATGACACCAAGCTAAGTGCGTGTGTCGATCTGCTCGAGGGCAGGAAGGCTCTGCAGGAGGATCTGGATAGGCTGGAGCGATGGGCTGAGGTCAACTGTATGAAGTTCAACAAGGCCAAGTGCCGGGTCCTGCACCTGGGGCGCAACAACCCCAAGCAGAGCTACAGGCTGGCAGATGAGTGGCTGGAAAGCTGCCTGGCCGAGAGGGACCTGGGAGTATTGGTTGATAGTTGGCTGAATATGAGCCAGCAGTGTGCCCAGGTGGCCAAGAAGGCCAACAGCATCCTGGCCTGCATAAGAAGCAGTGTGGCCAGCAGGTCTAGGGAAGTGATTGTGCCCCTGTACTCGGCTCTGGTGAGGCCGCACCTCGAGTACTGTGTTCAGTTTTGGGCCCCTCGCTACAGGAAGGACATGGACGTGCTCGAGAGAGTCCAGAGAAGGGCGACCAAGCTGGTGAGGGGTCTGGAGAACAAATCTTACGAGGAGCGGCTGAGGGAGCTGGGCTTGTTCAGCCTGGAGAAGAGGAGGCTCAGGGGCGACCTTATCGCTCTCTACAGTTACCTTAAAGGAGGCTGTAAAGAGGTGGGGGTTGGTCTGTTCTCCTACGTGCCTGGTGACAGGACGAGGGGGAATGGGCGAAAGTTGCGACAGGGGAGTTTTAGGTTGGATGTTAGGAAGCACTTCTTTACCGAAAGGGTTATTAAGCATTGGAACGGGCTGCCCTGGGCGGTGGTGGAGTCACCATCCCTGGAGGTCTTTAAAAGACGTTTAGATGTAGAGCTTAGCGATATGGTTTAGTGGAGTACTTAGTGTTAGGTTGGAGGTTGGACTCGATGATCTTGAGGTCTCTTCCAACCTAGAAATCTGTGATACTGTGAAATTAATTATCAGGAACAATGTTTTAAAATGAACAGTGTGATATCTGAAAAGATTAAAAAAGTACTTTTAACTTTAAATGCATTACATTTTTACATCTGAAAAATGAAGAGACTGGAAGAAACCTCATACATGAAAATCAAATAGCAAAAATTTAAAGCAATTCAGAGTTAAGTCACTTACTGTCCCTCTCACTTACAGAGTTTACACACCTGCATAAGCCCTGTAACTTAAAATAGTGTTTCTCCTAATGAGAAGGAATACCTGTTTTCCAGAACATGCCCTGAAAGTTTTCTGACTGTCAATGGCAGAATATGCAAAGTTGCACACAGGAGAGAATGTCTATTTTTTTTTTTAAAGATAGCTCTGAAGTTCTGAGTTTGGAACATGAATCTTAAGATGCAAAGTTCTTACTATAACTAGTTACACACTAACCATTTTATATCCTACATGTAAGTACAGCTTTTATATGCACGCTTACAGATGCATCATACATACACTCCAGTTAGTTACTAACTCCTACAGAAAAGTCTGTGTATCTGTAAATATATTTAATTTAACTCACGTGATCTGGAAGCTTTATGCCTCTTATGGTTACATATAAAGTTGATGGGTAACGATTTCTAGGACAGCTTGCCCACCAGTCATAAACCTCAACAACATTTGAATGTGACCTGGTCTTTGGAGGTGGGTAATACAATTGCAGACGGAGTTTTCCACCAATATTTAGAATTCCATTTGCACCAACAAGCTGGGAGAGCAGTTAAAAAGAGAAGAAGCATTACATTAACATAAAATTAATAGAAGTCTTAGAGTATTTCTAATATTGTAAACAACTACAGGATAAACTCTAAAATCCACCTCCCATTGGGGAAGTTTATTCCTAAAAGCTGTAATAAAATAAGCATGTATTAAATATCCCCTTCATCAAATCACTAAGATTAAAGCTTAGATGGCAGTCTAGTTCTTAAATATACTTCATGTGCACAGTGACAACATCCGGTAGGTGAGATGCCCTCTGCAGTCCCACTGACTTTTTTTTTTTTAATACCACTTGCTGGAATCACCCAAATCTCAAATGACTGTAAATCCACGAAAAGCCTCTTCCTGCCTCCTCACCCACGTAAGTTTGAATGCTACAGCAAAGGGCATAGGTAAGGCTTTGACTCAGAGCAGACTTTCTTCCCATTCTGTCTCATTGACTCAGAGCAGAAGATACATGAAAGCATTAACTCTTCCAGTTTCTGAGAGAAGAGTTCTCTTTATTGATCTAAATAGAGTTAGAAAAATGAATTCCTATTACTGATTAAAAATCAATACATGCTGCTAGAACAAATCAGAAATTAATGCTTGTGTTTTCCTTTTTGTGTACCTACTGCCATTAACACTGACCACTGTTTATCCAGACGCTTCTACTCTGACTGATAGATGAAAGGATAGATGTAATAAAGAATAAGTAATGAAGAACAGGTTGTAATTTTATTTGTATTTATGAGCTTGAAATTCATCCTTCCATTTGCTCAGTAGTAGGCTGTGTTGAATGCCCAGACATACACCCAGACAGGGAATACCACACCCCTGATTTCTGCAGGTTCACGTTGGGAAGTGTTGAGAAGAGAATCAGTACAGAATGACCTGGAGGTCCCTGTGCTTTCCCCTAAGCTTGCAGTCCATTTATCCTCTCCTGTATGTCTCATGCTATGGACTGCTCAATGACTGTCAAGATCTACCATCCAAAGGGGTAGGTCAAAATGTACAATCCTCAGGCAAGTTAGAGCACATAATACCTTGTTAGCTCTCAGAAGTCCCATTTGGCACACTAAAGTCTCTCTAAAAAGGAGAAAAAGGTACATGACATGTGGGCTAAACTACCTATATCTCATTTCAGGCTTTGCATCTAAAAATGACATTTTATTATCAGGCTAGGGAGTCTTTCCAAAGACCAGAAAACTAAAAATGCCATTAAAATACAACACAGCCGAGGTACATAAATCAGCAGATTTGTTCTTTCCTTTGCAAAGACAATCTCATGAAAATTTAAAAAAAATAAATCTACTCTTGACAAATAAGCAAAATTCTTACACATCCTATACTTTTTTGAAAAAAAATTTTCACTGATGAATGTATTCCTATGGATTTTATGTGGGGAAAGGAGAGGGAAAGGAGGGAACAGACAGGCGAGAAAAGATTTGTTTTTCATCTCTGTTGTCTGGAAATATTCAGAAATGTTTCACCACTACAGAAAAAGCTAGTTTCTTTTAGATAACTTTTAATAAAAAATGTTTATAATTTTTGCTTCTTCCTTGAAATATTTACGATACCTTTAGAAATGCCCAACAGATTTTTCGGAAACCACATTCCTGAATTTGTGTATCAGAGTTGGCTCTCACTTCATCCATACTTAGAAAATCAAGGATCTGCAAGCATTAACAAGGAATATAAGTGTACTTCTAATGAATATATACTTAGTATTAATAGAAAATACTGCTGAAAATATGCTAGAGGTGATTCATTAAATTAAAGAGATTTCAATTTTAGGCAAGTACAAAAACAGTACTTCTTCCACACAAGTACACCATTAGAGGTAACAGAACCTTTTGCATTTGCCTCATAACTATATACGACGTATTTTAAAAAAGAACATAAATCTGATCTTAAAAAAAAATTTTCTTCCTTTCTGTCTCATTAGAAAATAAAAAAAGTTCATGTGTAATTTTCATAAATCCTATATAGTTCACAAATCATACATATAGATAATAAATCCTACAGCCAGAACCAGCTGTAAATTAATCTAGCTGGAAATGGTTGGTCAAAAATGGTTAGGTCCTTTCCTAACTTCATCAGTTATGCCCACAAGATTCTTCATTTTTCTTATCAGACCAGAATCTTCTTGTATTTAGCAACTCCTGTAATTCTTCCAGTATATCATTCTATCTTGAAATTTTTACTTCAAAACCTACACTGAAATCAAACAGTAGGCTTTCAGTGTAGTCATACTTTGGCTCTCCATTGTTAATGTGATTCCGATGAAGAATCTTTACACTCAGCTGTAACTACTTTTGTCCTACGTAACCAGGGACTCTTAATTCTATAAATGTGTTCATTTATGAGCATCACAGAACACAAAGAAACATACGGGAATATTGTATATACGATGTATATGAAATATTTTTTAAAATTAAAAAGTATTTATTGCATTAGCTTTTTGTTTTCTATTTAATACTGCAGAATCTCATATATATACATTCTTATAAATACTGTAATACTTGAGCTGAAAATTATGTTGAATATATACTCCACAATTTTTTTTTCCTATAAATACAACCAGATTGGGGGCTGAACTAATAATTACTTTATGAAGAATGAGAGAGAAGCAGATATCTAAAAAAATTAATGGAAAACAAGGCAACAGCTTGTTCATTGGTACAAGAGAAAAGGTGTTGCTACAAGCAGACAGACTCCATCTTTGAGTTTCTCATGCTTAAACTTTGTTTCATATTTCAAGAATGTGGGAAAGAAATTGATATCCTCTTTATGTGGTGCCACCCCTCCTGATCTAGAACAATCTTATAAATCTTTTCAAGTTCATAAGTTTCATGAGTTCATAAGAAAGCTTTCTTCCCCTTGCTGCTTCCAGAACATGTTTTTTAGCTTATAAATAACATTAGCAATCACCAATACTGCTTTTTGATATCTCCACTTAATGCTGTATCTTAAAGCTTTGCTATTAATTCAATATAACTGAAATAAGACATCTGAATAAGAGAAATTTATACCGTTGAAGAAACACAAATGTAACACAAAATCATAACAAGCAAAAATTTTAAATATTTAATCTTACCTCAAAAAACAGAATTACCCGAGGGCTTTCTTCAGTATTTTGAATAAAGTAACTAAAGCGCTCATTAAATATTACTTGCTCCTCCCATTCTGGAACTGTTGATTTAAACCGTCTGAAGTCATATGGTTGTGTCATAATAGGAAGAACATGCTCTATTTGTTCTTCTTCATAATAAGATGAAACTTTCCTCTCGCTGTTTGAAAATTTCCAAACAGTTATAATTGTTATAATGCCTTAAAAAAAGGAATCTCAAATGAAACAGTAATTTAAGTTAGTGAAAGCAAATACAAGATACCATTTATTTGATTTTAAAAGAAAAATAAAAATCAAAAGCCACACAAAGCTTAAGGCAATTGACAATGTATGTAGAAATGCAACAGGCTGAATTGCAAAACCCTAGCAATCAAATTACTATGACCAACTTTATTCCATAGACTCTTTCAGGATCACTATGCATAAGCAGGGTTGAAATCTGTTTTTTGGGATACGTATCAATAATGACAGTAGAAAGAGGCAACTGAAGTGATTAGAAATACAAAGAACTAAACTTCATTTCAGGATTTTACAAGTCCTTTTATGAAAATGAAAAGCCAAGTGCTACTTATGCTACAAGAATTTTGCTTACTTATTCTAATCTTGGCTTCTACATATTTTTGAGATTTGAGAAATTTTCTCTCTGGAAAGAATATAGAATAAACCATGCTGTAAATGCATGAACCTTGACAGCATTAGTAGTAGTGCAGAGTGTTTAAAACTCAAAAAGAAAGGAATACCACCCAAATTTACAGTATGTATATCTGCATTATCCGAGATGTAGAAGCGAACAAATGACCTTGCAGGCTGTGGGCTGGCCTCATTGTGGCTTTTCAGTATTTAAAGAGGACTTATAAAAAGATGGGGAGAGACTCTTTACTCAATCAGATAATGACAGGAGGAGGGAGAATAGTTTTAAACTAAAGGAGGGGAGATTTAGATTAGAGGTTAGGAAGAAATTCTTCACTCCGAGGGAGGTGAGGCACTGGAACAGATTACTCAGAGAGGTTGTGGATGCCCTATCTCTGGAGGTGTTCAAGATCAGGTTGGATGAGGCCCAGGGCAACCTGATCTAGTGGGTGGCATCCCTGCCTCTGGCAGCGGGGTTGGAACTACGTGATCTTTAAGGTCCCTTCCAATCCAAGCCATTCTGTGGTTACTTCCATATTACATTTTCTAGGGATTAAAAAAAAAAGCATTTATCACAGACAACAGATAGTTTATTAAAAAAAGTCACCTATGATCCTTCTTGACATATAAGCCACTTCTTTCATCAACAACGTGGATTTTAACCATAGGATGAGATACCAGGAGATCAGTTTTAAGTCGATCAGATCGATGGATATAAACTCCCAATACAAGATCATCATCAAAACCAAATTTAGACTGAACTGAAACTTCTGAATCCTTCATTTCCTCATCATTTTCTGCAGTAACTCCTGTGTTATCTTCTAGAAATAGTAATAAAACAACAACAACAACCAGAAGTTACTATGTTCTGCTAGTGGCAGTTTAAAGGAACAAAACCACTGCATTCCTTTAGCAATAAATGGTAAAGTAATAGTATTTCATATGTTCTTTTTGTAATAGGTTAAATAAAATCATAAAATTTGAATGACTGAATGCATAGTATATATAAATTCATACAATCTATTCCTATTAACAAACATTTTTATTTAAAGGCAGAGGTCTTTCTCTTAATTGACAGTTCTTTGCCACAAGGACTTAAAATTCATGCAGTTCAGTATCCTGCTCAGCCTACAGCTTTTTTTTAAAGAGAAAAAAAAAGCCTGAATCTATCAAACATTGGCTAAAGAACATCCTGATTTAGAAGTTAAAGTAAGACTGCCACCCTTAATAGTTATCAAAAGACCTATTCCTCGTGAATTTGTGTAAGGTCCCTTTTAAAAAAAAATCACTTATTTTGGTCTCTGCAACATCTGAAGAAATGAGTTCTCCAACTCTCTAGTATATGTTGTGTGAAAAAGTATTTCTTATGTTTAAATAGAGCACCACATTAAAACAGTGGTGATACAGCCTTTACAATGCAAATAAGAAGTGATGAAATAACAAAAAGGCAATTAGAATATGCACCTAAGTAATGAACTGTAAAGTTGGTAGATATATAAAATATTATTCTTAAAAGACACTTGTTAACTACTTCACAATTCTAAAGTTATCTCCAGTAAAAGAATTCTCAAGATTTTGGATAGATACATCAAATTAACTTCCTTTAAAAAAAAGTATTAGAATTGGAAGCACAAAAATACAAGTAACTAAATAAACTTCAATAACTTCAACATCAGTCTCAGTCACTTTCATTAGTACTACAGGCAAAATACTTTAAAAAAACAAACAAAACAGAGGCTTAGATAAAGCAGCACACCATTCTAACATTTTGCTGGCATACCTTTTTTGGTTTTCTTTTTAACCTTCTTTGCTTTTGGTTTCTGTTTTTCCATGCTTTCCTCCAGGTTCTGTCCTCCTGATACAAATTGCCTTTCCAATGAATGATTTTCATTGCTATCTTCTGCTGGGTGATGCTGTAGCTCAGAAAGGGACATTGCACTGAAACGTTACGGATTACTGTCAGCAATTGCAATCTATTGCAAATATGAATACAACTGTTTGTTAACATCATTAATCCACCTGAAACTTCATCTTCAGTTCTCTAACTTATCATCTGTGGATCTTGAAAATACAACATTCTCGCCCCCCTCCCCCCACCCCGGGCTCCCCGGAATTCGTCTCTTTCCTTTTTCCATTCCAAACACTTTCCTGTGTGTGCAGAACCATTCATTTGAATAAAGCTAAGTATATAGTTTTTTTGCTGGATTAGGGCCATCACTCATTACCAAAAGAACATACTAAATGGTTAAGAGTGGGTTCCACATAAAACAGACATCAAATGGTATTTTTTAAAAAGTTATACAAAATCTGTAAATTTAATATTAATCTCAGCATTATGAAACACTATTTAGTAATTATTTCCATAACAGAATTATCCATTTGTTCATCACTTAGAAAAAAATGTACAGGTAAAAGCTCTCTGACAAACTATACTATGTGTGTATGAACTTTCAGCAAAGGTTTTCATATTGTTGTAAGGTAGTTTATCACAGTACCTTGTTTCAGCTTCACACAATACTGTGATTTCTTTCTTCTTTTTCTTCTTTTTGCCCACTTCATCATTCAGTGCAACTTCGTGGCTTTGAACAGTGGAAGTAAATTCAGACATCTGTTCTTTAAGCTTCATTCTTATTTTCTTTTTAATTGCATTTACCTCTTCCTCAGCCACATGCAGCTGATAGGCTTGAATTAGTTCTTCTTCCTCTTCTAATTCAGTTACATTTCTCACTTCAGTCAAGGAATTTTTAATCTTTCTATCACCTTGTTGATGAGGTACATCTGTTTGTGATTTACTTTTTGTTTTTTTCTTTGGAAAATCATTTATCTTTTTTTCAAAACTCTCCAGTTTAGCTTCATATAAATTTTCCTCCTCATTAAATTGTTCTTGTAACAGTGATTTCTTTTTCTTCTTGTTAGACTTTGGTTGTTTGTTTGCCTCTCCACTAACAATATCATTATTTATCTTCTCTGCAATTGATGCTTTCTCTCTGAGTTTATTTTTTGTAAATCGGGGACTCTCTTCTTCAGGTTTATATGTGTTGTGTATAATTGCTTCATCATTCCCACTTTCTTTAGTTAGATCAATATTAGTTCTAAAGGTGTCAAGCTATAAAGGAAAAGAATATAAAACATACTTGTAATAAAAATCACATTCTAAGGATGAACATGCTACTTTGTTATTTTTTAAGCAAAATTACACAAAGAAAAAAGCAAAATGAAATCAAGGATCTAAGTTTTCTTACTTAAAATTAACAAGTGACAAATTGAAAGACAACAGATAATTTGCACTGAAAACAAAGCAAACAAACAAACAGAAAATTATGTTTGGACACTTCACCTTCAGTTTATTTTCACTATGTTTTTAAATGACTCTTATGTATATCCAGGAAAAAAGAAATCCGCAAGTCCACTCCATAAGTATACGTGAATGCTTTACACTATGAAACCCTTAAAGAAAACACGTAGCATGAAAACATTTGTTTAAATGTTTAAGAACATTTAAAATCCAAGCTAGAGACAAACTTTCTGATAATGAAATTATATTAGAAAGTGTTAAAACTGAAAAACTGATTCCAAAAACTTATTCCAAGAGTATATATAAAGATAAAAAATCCATATTAGTCTTAGTTAAATGACAAATAATTAATCTAAAGACCAGCCTAGTAAAACTAGCAGAGATTAATCTCAGTTAATACATTTGTCTTTGTACTCCTTCTGACCACTTTTAGTGTTTTTTTAGAGAACATGTAGTAAACTTTCCTTCCTCCTTCAGGTGTCTTTTCCTGATTTACTAACCAGCATAACTACAAACAACACAGCAAGTAACTTATGCCCAGTTCTGTAAGAAGCTTGACACACAGATTGCTGTTCCTCGATAGAGCTTCTATAAAGTCACCGTGGTTCATTTACTCTATCTTCTTAAATAAAACTCTGGAGTTTCCATACGAAACATTACAAAAGGACTTTAAAACACAAAGAATGTGCTTACATACACACAGAATGCATACAATCTTTTCTTTGCTGAGACCTTCCTCCCTCAACAAACATGGCCAGCTTCTACTTCTAGCTAGGATTCTTCTCTCAGTTACAAAATCACATTTGTCTCAAACATTTTTAGGAAGGGACAGTATGTGTAAAAGAATGTATGATCACCAAAATGTATAAACTTACAAGAAGAGAAGAAAATACTTGACATGGACAGAGAGTGAAGTTGCAGTGGCAATCACATTTTGGAGGATCATGACTTTAAAACGCTAGCCTGTGGGTATAATAATATTCAATGACTAGGAAGAGTATACTCATTATGCAAGTCAACTGCCTCCACACTGTATGGCCAGAATTACGTGAGCCTGCAAACCTTCATCACTATCTTGTTTTACTCACATCTGACATTCAAAGAGAGAGCATGGAGAGCAAGGAAAGTATTATACCCATTGACAAACGAATAGGCAGAAGAAAGAAAAAGTTGGAATTACATGAGTAAAAACACAGGAGGAGGGAAAAATCACAGAAGTTTATTATTTGTATAGGAAAATCATCAAATAAAAGCAGTGCTACAAAAAAAAAGTTTAACAGCTGAAGTCTGAAACTAGAAAGTTGTAAAATGCACTAACTAGAATTACTCACTCTACATATTAAACAACACTATCCTAATAAAATATAAAGAGACAACGGGCCCAAACCAAAACATGGGAAGTTCCAGCTGAGGATGGGGAAACATTTCGTTACTGTGGCAGTGACAGAGCAGGGGAACAGGTTGCCCAGAGAGGTTGTGGAGTCTCCTTCTTTGGAGATATTCAAAACCCGCCTGAGTGCGATCCTGGGCAATGTGCCCAGGAGGCAAGGTGATCCTGCTCTGCAGGGGGGTTGGACTAGATGATCTTCAGAGGTCCCTTCTAACCTCAACCTTTCTCTGATACTGTGAAATGAATAAGTATCTAGAACCTAATTTAAGCATACTTATCAAATATATCAGAAAAATCAAAACCCATCCACGTAACTTTTCAGTAGGTGTCTTTATTTTTAGCTCCCCACGTCTAAAAATAGTTTAAATTATCTCAACATGAAATCATGAAAAGGCCTGTCTTGTACCGTCACCTTTTTTTGCTTAAATAGACCACTAACATCCTTTTTATTCATAAGTCAATGATTTATCTGGAAGAACACATAAATAACTTGAAAAAGAGAAAGTAAGGGAAAGAAAATAGTATTTAAAGCAATGAGCTCTGCAAAAACTGAAAAAAAATAAAGTAATGCTAATAGATTATCCACCTCCTCTTCTGATAGGCTTTAACTGCAGAGCATGTGGAATCTAGGTTAAAACACACCAACAGTTGTTAAGACACATCAGTGACCATAACTAAGGTTATGCTAATTTTTGATCATTAATGCCTTAAGCCCTGTACTGGGCTTACATGGCAAGGTTTTGGTAGCAGGAGGGCTCTGTAGGGGGATGGGGGGGGGGGGCTCTGCACAGGCAGCCTCTGTGAGCAGAGCCCAGCAGCTGCCCCATGTCAGGTAAGGGCCAGTTCCAGCTGGCTCCAAAGGGGACCTACCGCTGGCCAGAGCCGAGCCAGGGAGCAATGCTGAGTGGGCCTCTGCGAGAGCAGATTTAAGGAAGGGAAAAAACTGCTGCACAACAGCAGCTCGGAGAGAGGAGTGAGAAAATGGGGGAGAAACAGCCCTACCTGCAGACCCGAAGGTCAGTGCAGGAGGTGCTCCAGGCAGGCAGCAGCAGTTCCCCTGCGGGCTGTGGAGAGGCCCCTGGTGGAGCAGGCTGTCCCCCTGCAGCCCATGGGTCCCACACGGAGCAGATCTCCACGCTGCAGCCTGTGGAGGAGCCCCCGGTGGAGCAGGTGGACCTGACCTGGAGGCTGTGGCCTCCTGAGAGGATCCCCACTAGAACAGACACCGGGATGGAGCTGCAGCCCATGGAGAGGGGACCACACAGGAGCAGGTGACCTCGCAGGAGCTGCTGCCCATGGGGGACCCATGTTGGAGCAGTTTGATCCTGACGGATGGACCCCATGGTACGGAGCCATGTGGGAGCAGTTCTTGGAGAGCTGCTGCCTGTGGGCAGCCCCCGCAGGCTCAGTTCGGGAAGGACGGCATCCCGTGGGAGGGACCCCGCGTGGAGCAGGGGCAGAGAGGGACCGTGAAGGAGCGGTGGAGACGAAGCGTTAGGGAGCCCCCATTTCCTTGTGCATCTTGGTGTGTGGGAAGTAGAAGAGGGTGGAAGTTGTTTGTAGTTTGCTTTTGCTTCTCACCGCTCTAGTCTGTTATCAGTTGCCAATAAATTACATTAATCTCACAAGCTGAGTCTGTTTTGTCCGTGACAGTAATTCATGAATTATCTCCTTGTCCTCATCTGAACCCATAAGCTTTTTTTTTTCCCCTATTGTATTTTTCTCCCCATCCTGTTGAGGAGTGGGAGTGAGAGAGCATCTGTGTGGTGACTGGCTACCTATTGGTGTTAAACCACAAGCACATAAAGTGGAATTCTTTGAGAAACCCCAAACAAACAATAACAAAAACTCATATCTGACCTGTTTGAGAGTTTCTAAAATAACTTTGGCATGCAAGAGTCATTTCCTAAAACAAACCTAGTTATTGCAAAATCCTGCTTGAAATATTTACTAGAACCTGTTATTTATTATGTCTACAAACAAAAACATTTGTCCACAAAAATACAGTACACAGTCACTTGATTATAGGAAATTTATCCTTCAGAAAAAAAGGAAAAAAACACAAACAAAAAACAGAATATCCTCATAATCAAGGAAAACACAATCACAAACTGCCGCAAATTCCAGGAACATTAAAAGATACTGCAAGCAACACAAAGCTGTTGCAGGATTTGTAGCTGAAACAAATTTTTCAGACACACTGTGTGATCTTAATTCAGGCCACATTTTCTACACATACCATTTAATTAAATATAATAATTAAAACATTATTTGCATCAGATTAGGTCTTAGGCAGAGACATGGATACTGGTACAGACCCTCCATCTGAAATGAAGGAGGAAAGAACTAAAAGCAATCACCTGTATGTAACACACTTGAACTGAGTTAGAAGAAACAGTTCAGCAGCAAAAGCTGAATGACAAAGCAGGCCTTTCACTGGCCATAGCTGACATCTCTATCTCCATTACTTGCCCTTCATTTCGATCAGTTGTGGCTTGGAACTCATCTACCCTACTGTCATGGCCTTTCCCCTTCCAGTCATTCTGCTTCTTTTCTCTCCAGACAATGGGCACACAGAGCACAGCAGACAAGAGGTCTCTTTACCCTCACTTCTGACATTTAAAATCACAGCAGCCTCCTGCAGTTCCAAACTCAGGTTTCAAGGAAACAGTGGCCTATGACAGGAAAGGTTTTATTACTTCAAGAAAAGCAAGGTTCAGTAAGGGCAAAAGCACAGCCTGGAACATTTCCATTGGAAACACACTCTCAGCCATGACCTGTTTCTGATCAAACCTGGGAAACCATTTATGGCAATTATGTGACACAAAGACAACCGTTGCTGACAAATTCCATGTTATTTCAAGACACACAAAACACTACACAGTTAAGTTATATGAAGTGAACAAAACTGCAACAGAACCAAACAACCCCCTCCATCTCCTCTTCTCCCACACACATTTCTTACTAAGAAAAGAAAGCTGAAGCTTTTACAGAAATTTCTACGAGAATGCAACCAGCATGGAAAATATCAACCTGAGCTCTTACATCTTTGCCACACATTAAGGAAATACTCAAAATGGTCTTTGCAGTATTTCAATACATGTTCTTCAAGTTCTTCAGTACTTCGACAGGTTTAAGTTTACAGCTTCAACAAAACCATAAAGTTCGACTTTCACACTGATACTAAAAATGCTTCTTAATTTGCTTCTGTACCATTAGCTTTTGCTTCAGCTCACCATGACTATACTGCAAGTGTTTCTAGCCAACTCCAAAATAGTAGTGTTTTACGTGAGAATCTTCAGGATTAAAGACCAGTTTTAAAACCAAAGTAAGCTTAAAATATTTATGAGAGTAAATAGATAGTTGCATTCTGTATGACAACATGACAATAAGTTTTATATATAAGTATATTCAGAATAGTTACATAATAAATACATGTGCAATTTTGGTATTCAAGAAAATATCATTTCTTTGTCTTAACTAAGTTATAAAAGAATGAACATTCACTTCCAACATGTGGTATGGATGCAATTGTAAGAAAAAAGATTGACAGCATAAAGTCTAACAGGGAAAAAAAATAAAATAAAAAAGGAACATTTGCCTTTTAATCAATTTTCTTTCTTTTGAAATTCTAAACATTAAAAGTCAATAATTGGGATATATAGGACACAAACATTTATTTTTCTGCTTAGAAAAAAAGTTACAATATGAACCATAACTTACAGGAATCTCACAGGCTCTTTTAATGGAAGATACACCACAAATGAAGATGTCATCTAACCATAAAGACAGGTTGATAGAAGCATTCCTAACCTTCAAGTCACAAGCTAAGGCAAATATCTTAAAAACAGGTGGACTGCAATGATACATGTAATGAAAGTTCAGCACATGTAGAAATATGCTGATTACAGAGAACAAAATGAAAATAGTACATTTCAAATGTTATTTGATATTGTTTCTAAATACTTATACCAGTAACTTTAGGGAATGTAATAAAGTTGCTGATTATCTAAACTCTCATTGATTCTCAACTCACAGATGTATTATTACTCTCAAGACCAAATAACGTTATGGCCATGATCCTACAAGTCCATCATTCACACTCCCACTGAAGTCAACACTGAATATGAAAATCTTAAATCTTTTCTGAAAAAATGGAATGGAAAAAAAGTATTGACATACTTTAAATGAGTCCGTACCTGTGTACACCACTTACTCTTTACCAATGTTACACTCCAAATAATTTTGGAGTGCCTCTGAATTACAAGGATCAATTTATGGTACATAAACAATAAATAAAAGCCACATCAAAACCAAAAGATACAGGCAGAAATACTCTTTATATTTAAAAAAAAAAGTTTATATCTCCTTTCTACAATACATTTTTGTGGTCTTTTTCCACTAAGAAAGGCAACCAAACAAAGCATGGCTGTGTTCAAACTTACCACAATATTCTCTTGAGAGTGGAACTTCTTTTTCTTTGATTTCTTGTTGTCTGTTAGGCCAGCATGACGTCTGAAGATTTCCTCAAAGCGAACTTTGGTTTTTGCCTTTGCCTCACTTTCAACTGAAAAAAGAAAGTTGGACTATGATTCAATAATCACCATTGCTATAAGAGTGCCTAATCATACTTTACAATTTCAGTAGAGAGGAATTATTTTAATCAGGAAAAATTTACCAAGAAATTTGCTTAGTATTCAGTTAAGAATTTCCACTGACTATATAAACTGCAGGAGGATAACTCGGCAACACTGTACAAACATGCCACACTGCTACTTGTTGCTGAAACTGGCACTGTTTACTGTTTCGTGAAGAAAGGAGATTTTCGAACAGCACACACATCAAGATCAAGCATCAAGCAAACCTTGGGTCAGCCAACGCAGACGACAGATTATTCCCTTCATTGTTTATGAGCAGTAGTACACTGACAATGGAGATGACAAACTGTCCCCAGGAGAAGGGGCAGCTCTGGGTTCTTACTGAGCCTAGAAGCCAGAAGAGCATCACCATGGGCAGATCTGCAAGAGGCAGGAGTGCCCATGGATTTGAAATCAGCTATAGCCCTGAGAGCCCCTGACTTCCATGACAGTGCTATCAGCAGCATTTCAATCCTTGAAGCAGTAGGTGTTCTAGCCCCCTGCCCCCCCACCTAAGTAATGGTTAACTTGCAGTGAAAGTATTAAAAATGCATTGTGTCACACCACTAAAAAAGGCTACTGAATCCTTAGCTTTAGCATATGTCATTGAAACGAAAACATTTACAGAGGCCCTCAAATTTAAAACAAAAAATAATAGCAAAAACAATACTTTGAAAATCAGCTATAAGCATGGACTCAAAATAGAAACAATGCAGGATGAAAAATTTATGGACAGAAGTAACACATATCATATAATTCTGACTATAAAATACACATTAGAAATGAAACACAAAGGGTTCTTACCTGCTGGCATTTTCAGTCCTCAGTTAAAAGCGGCTCAGCACACCAGATGCTTCTTCCTCAGAATTCACCATTCTGTTTAAAGTAATTAACAACTTTAATTAACATAACTGGTCCATAGACTTGAAACTACAAATTGAATGCATACTAATTAATATCAAGGATGAGTACAGGCCTTTTAGACAAACGGTCTAGAAATAAGTATTTCTCTAAATTATAAGAAGTTCTCTCAGATCTCAGCTCAGAATGCTCAGCATATGAGATACTTAGTTACCTGAGAGCAAATAAAAAACTGCCATGACAATAAAAATAGGTATTTTTCTAGATAATAGCCAGTATTTCAGTACTGCAGTTCTCCAATCTTAAAACAAAAGACAATCAAACAGCAACACCACAAACACAAAAACAACTGTACAGTGTATTTAAATAGCGAACCATGAAGCCATTTATATTGAAGTTTTTCTAAGCAGTTTCCTGTCTGATAGCATCATAAACGAAGTCACATTTTAGCCAACTGATCGCCTACAATGAAAAGATTCACAGCTGCCAGCAAATCTAACTTTATTGCAAATCCCTAAATATTTACATTTACATAAAGCAGTTGTATTTTATATAAAACAGACAAGCAATCACATGAAACTCATTTCTTTAAAGAAAAAATGTTAGGCCCTCCTGGTTGTGAAGAAAAGCTTACAAATGTAATTCAAACCAAAGCTGGAAGGCAAATAAAACTATTACACAGCTTTATCTTCTCATCAAAAACAAAAAAATCATAATGTTTCACAAAAAACCTTTAATACAAAAAGCTGTTTTGTAAACAGTGGAACTAATGAAACCTAGCTTTCTATGAATATGTTATGTTCCCCTGAGCCTTCCATGCAGCACACTCCCATACCCACCTGCCCTTCCAACAGCACATCAGGCAGCAGCTCCACGTCCTCCCTGCAGAACGCCGTCTGTTAGACGTCACTCGCACATCCACCGGACACCCACACTACACCAGTCCTAGTAAATTAAGACATACCAGTAAATATTGTTAAATCATCCTTGTCACAGGTTTAGTACAACCCATCTAGCACTCTCCCAACAACTCCTGCAATACGGTTTAGGAGTTAGTATAGATGATAGATTGTTATTAACAGGCAGTTTGCATGTGGACCCTCTGATTTGGAGCTAAGGAAGTTTAACAGCATGAAAGCAGGCCATGCATACCACTTAGCCTCAACACTATAAATCACTCCCAGGCAAATGTATTTTACAAGTACACACTTACGTGCCCCAGAATCTGCACTACAGTACCCTCAGATCCCTCTCATTTCTCTTTCACAGTGTTATTTGCTTCTTCCTTGTCCCCCACAGGCTACAAAATTTCAGGTCATTTCATATTTCTTACTCACAGTAGTTTGGCCCGCCTGCTTGCAAAACCAAACCAAAAAAAAAAAAGCGAAGCACAGGGGTTGGTTTGGGATTAAAGAAGTGCTGCTTAGTCAGTTTCCCGGTGTCATTAGTTTATTTTGTATACTAAGCAAAGCATTTATACTAAGTATCCAACAGCTCCTAAGGATGTTTGAAATTTACAAGGATGACCAGAAGTGACTTCACAGGTAATGTTTTGTTGTGTAATTTCATGCTTTCACCCACAGGGTAGGAATATTTTCCCTTACTAAAAATGTTTTGACTGGTAAAGCAAAGCTTTACTGTCACAACTGAACAATAACTGTTAAAAATAACACAAATGCCTAATTCTTACAGGAAATGAAAAACAGAAAATATTACTGAAAGTAAATCTACCCTTGAAATTTAACCTGTTATACAAAAGGACCATTTTAAAAGTAATAGTCATTAAGTGCTACTTTTCAAGTAGTTGATTCACAATCAGCTAGAAAACATTTATAATTTGAAAGAGTTAAAAGATAAAATATAGCACATTCAATCACTTTAATCATTCATGGTGAATGACAAGAACACACAAGATTCTGTTATGATTGGTTTAGTGACTTCAACCACCTCACAACAAATAAACAAATAAACAACAAATGAAATGATTAAGCACTCTCAAGTTTAAAAAAAAGTAAGAGGTAATACATAACAAAACAGCACAACAACTAAAGCGCATACGCGTTTCAACTATTGAAATAACTTTATAGCCAAAGGATAAACAAACCATACCACAAACACAAACAAACAACAAACCTGCAGCTAAATTAATTTTGAAGATCCTTTTGCTTATAATGGAACCAACACCTTTCCAAATGCTTGGCTCAACTTGTATGTACCAGCGTTCTCTGTAAAATGCATAGATTCACCAAGTTCACCAGTGACTGCATCATTTTCTATTTACCTCTATATATTCAGTAAATAATCTATCCTCTTGCGACAATGAAATTGAGGTGAAGTCCTACAATGATAGTCCTTGTATTTCATACACACTTGCAATTTAGAATTACATGACATTTGACATGGTGCATTAAAGCAACTATTAGCTTTGTGTAAATATAGATCATTAATCAACAGGGTAAGAACAAGAGTGTTTACTCAGTTTAATCTCACCTTAAAATAGTAGAGATTTAATCTTACATTGGAGTTCAGCAACCACAGCGCCCCAATCTGTATAAACTCAGTTATCATAGAGATTAATCTGGCAAAATGCACTTATGCCTGGCCATATTTGATCTTTTCCATGTTAGTTAACATAAAGCAATCCAGGAGTGACAAAAGTATGTATTTGGGAACAGCGGTATATTCCAGCCATCAGGAATAGCCAGGAAAACTATATCATGAAATCTTCCAAGAATTACTAGACACCTCCCTGAAATTAATGTAACTTGCTCTTTAATATTTCACCCATGTTTCTAAACAATTCTCCATCAATTTTTTGTTGTTTTCACAGTGTTTTACAACAGAATAAGTAGCTACATTCTGCATCTGTAAAATGGGCATTCTCAATGTCATAAGGCATGTCATGAGCCACACCTTTCAGGAAAAAAAGACTTCAATTAATCACCATAACAGGACAATCCCAAAAGCAACGTATCTTACAATGAAGCAGAACACACATAATTTGTACTAAACAGCGGGAACTGAGAAGTTCCCTACCCCACTTGGACCACTTTGGAAGCTGAGCTGACAGAATATAACTGCACATTTGAGGATTTCCATGAACTAAAAACACTTTTTTTTTTTCTCCTTCTATTGCAACGAGCGAGTGCCACCTAGGGTGGCTATCAGGCTTTGTTTACTTTCCGTCTTTTACACAAAATCAGTCGTCCTGTAGCGGGACCCCTCGGATTTAAGAATTAGGCATTTTTTAACGCGCCTTACAACATTTTTATTTAAGAAACGGGCGTTCGCGCTACCTTTAAAGCTAACTTCGTTATAATCACCCCGTAAGCACCCAAGCACCCAGGGGACGCGCGGCGCCTGACGCGCCGGCAGGGGCTGGCAGAGCCCTCACAGGCCGGGCACGGCGCTGGGCGCCGCCGCGCGCTGCAGCCCGCCCCAGCCGGGTACAGACGCAACGGCCGCCGGGGCGCACCGCTCCCCCCGCCCCCCGAGCCCCGACTCACGTGCTGCTGCTGCTCCTAGTACTAGTAGTGCTGCTGCTGCTGCTGCGGCCGCCCCTGTCTCACTCCTCCAATGGTCTCGCCCTCCCCCCTCCGCAGCGCCACGCAGGTGGTTCGGCCGAAAACAATCCCAGCTGCCAGGGAAACGGCGCGCATGCACCCAGCGTCCCGCCCGTTGCGCATGCGCCGCGCGCGCCCCTCACGGCCCCGTTTAAATACGGCAGCCGCGGGTGGTTTCCCGCCATAAAGGCGCGCATGCGCGTTAAGCCGCGGCGGCGGGCGGGGGATGGGGCAAGGGGCGTGCCCGCGCGCATGCGCGGTGCCTCCCTCCCCGCCTGGGATTTTGCCTGTGGTGGTGCTGCCCTTCTCTGCTCAGCCATGGGGCCGCTGCGGGCTGAGGTGGCCCGAGGAGGAGCTCAGAGGAGTGGCCGTTTCGGGGAATTTGCCCTTTTTTAAATTGGAAATTTGAAAACAAAACTTGTGAAAAGCTTTAGTAACAAAAGCCATTTACATCATCCACTTCAAAAATGTCAGAAGTAGCTCTGTTGAGGTCCGCCTAACGATGAAAGCTGGTTACAGAAGGATGAAACACCTGGGTGATGCTCTTTGTTGAACTCAGGAGGTTTTCTATGAGCTGAATGGCATAGACATCAGCTTTTGAAAATACTACAAATAGATGTACTGAAGCTATGCAGATTCTTGAGCTATGTAGATACTTAATTTCTTGTGTTTATTTAGTAGATAACTTACGCAATGGTTTGTTCTCCAGCAGTAAGAAATGATTTATTGTTATTGTTAAGGAAGAACTGTTTGTTCATTTGCAATTTGTTAATAATAAAAAAGTAAATAAATTGTTGATGTCCAAGTTATTTCGAACACTGGGAGGGTCACGTTTTAGACCCAGAAACGCATGTAGGTTTTGGACGAATATGGCCGTATCTGTTCAGAAGTGAAGTCAAGTAAAATCAGCCTTCAGCTGCCCATGTGCCATTGGTACAACCTAGAGGTGGGTTAATGCTTGGGATAGATACTGTAGAATCATCGAATCATTAAGGTCGGAAAAGAGCTTCAAGGTCATCTAGTCCAACCATCACCATGCTACCAATGTCACCCACTAAACCATGTCCCTAAGCACCAGTCCAACCTTACCAGGATAATGATATACAGTTCCCAAGAGTACTATGCCTAGAATTCTGTCAAAGAGTTAGACCTTCTGTCAGACTATACATATTGAAATCATTTGCTTGTTTCTCAAATATTATGTCAGATGCTGTTTTTTTCTCCCCCTAATTACCTGCTCTGCCTGTCCTCAAATGCTCATGTGCACCTATCTGATTGGTAGGGGAATGAGATACTAGTGGAAAAACTATTGCCTGTAAACAATTAAGTGCATTTTTCATATTCCTAATTACTAATGTGCAGGAATCTTTGCAATACCAGGCTTCTTGCTGACAATGTATTGCAGTTTTCCCCATGGTGAAAGTTAAAATGATGCAAACCCTACTGAATTAGAAGTCCAAATATGGAAGCTAGTGCTTTTTATATCTAGAGTTGTGAGAAACTGGTTCTTTGAAATTCTTTTTATTATTTTTTTTCCTAGCAACTGTTACCTATATATGGTTATGCAAGTATGATAAGGTGAAAAAATGTTCATGCGTGGCATCTGCAAATGTAACTTTCTAGTTCTAATGTCTAATGTGTCTAATGTTTGTAGTAAGAAACGTTCACTTACAGAAACATAATTGTCAGAGGAGCTGAGTTCAGTTGCAGTAGTATACTGTAGTCCTTAAGCGAGTAGTTTTAGTGAACAATAAAAGATTATGTTGAGATATTTAGAGGAAAATACATAAAACTTAAAGCTAACTAGAACTACTGAATTGTTAACAGTTTCATTTGAGGTCAGTCCCAAGTTTACATGTATATTTTTGTTCCCCTCACTCTTTGTATTTTCATGCATTACTCTTATACGGTCATCTCTAAATACAAAGAATGAGAATTTGTGTGGGAATGCATGCAAAACATTTCCACCAAAAGATGCTTAGGGTTGTCATCCATGACAATGTTCTGCAATTCTAAAGTAAATTTGGTGCCAGACATATGAGAATTTCAAATCTAGACTAGTCTGGGTAGAAGAGCGTTTATCTTCACTCAAATTTGCAAAGTCTGCAGTGTGTCAACTGGAGATAGATACTTTACGCATTGTTCCTTCATATTTATGAGTTTTCTGGGTGTAGCTGTGATTGGGTTTAGGTTAGGGTTTATGTTTGCAGAAGCTATTGCTCCCGGGCTAAGATAAGGCAAACCCCCAAAGGGACTGTGACCCATGAACAGCCCATGACAGAGCAGTTACTTCCCTGCAGGGTTTGTGACCTGTGGGTAAGCCTGTGGAGCAAGCACTTCCCCGAAGGGACTGCAACCTCTTGGGGTACCCATGCCAACACAGAACCTCTGAAGGAAGGTGGATAAGCCCATGCCATAGCAGGTAATTGCCCGAAGGGACTGCAGCTGTGGGTGAGCCGACATTTGGATCACGTACACCCCAAAAAGGACTACAGTCTGCAGAGGACCCACACTGGAGCGTACTAAAAGAGTGAAAAGGAAGGAACAGCAGAGAGAAACCTTTATGTATTGACCTCAAATCCCTGTACTGATCACTGCCTCATCGAAGGGACTGAGCATAACCTGTGGCAATAATGAGGACAGAGGAGAGTGTAGTGGGTTTATGTGGCCAAGTTTTGGTAGCAAGGGGTTGCAGGGGTGTCTTCTAAGAGAAGAATCCAGAAGCTGCCTCATGTTAGATAAGGGCCAGAGTCTGACGGCTACAAAGGGACCCGCCAGCAGTTCCCCTGCGGCCTGTGGAGAGGCCCCTGGTGGAGCAGGCTGTCCCCCTGCAGCCCATGGGTCCCACACGGAGCAGATCTCCACGCTGCAGCCCGTGGAGGAGCCCCCGGTGGAGCAGGTGGATGTGGCCTGGAGGAGGCTGCGGCCCATGGAGAGCCCCCGCAGGAGCAGGCCCCGGGCCGGAGCTGCAGCCCGTGGAGAGGAGCCCACGCAGGAGCAGGGGGCCTGGGGGGAGCTGCTGGCCACCCGTGGGGGACCCGTGCTGGAGCCGTTTGCTCCGGGGGGATGGACCCCATGGTACGGAGCCGTGTGGGAGCAGTTCTTGAAGAGCTGCTGCCTTTTGCCAGCCTCCCCAGTATCAGTTTGGGAAGAACAGCATCCCCCACACTGAAGCAGGGGCAGAGAGTGACCATGAAGGAGCGGCGTAGGGAAAGCCTATATAGTATAGACTGACTGCAGCCCCCATTCCCCATTCCCCTGTGCTGCTTGGGGGGGAGGAGGTAGAAGAGGGTGGGTGAGGGAAAGGTGGTTTTAGTTTGTTTTCTTTGTTTCTCACTTCTCTAGTTTGTTAGTAATAGGCAATAAACTTAATTAATCTCCCTAAGCTGAGTCTGTTTTGCCCATGATAATAATTGTTAAGTGATCTCCCTGTCCTTATCTCCACCCTTGAGCCCTTTTCATCACATTTTCTCCCCTTTCCCTTTGAGGAGGGGGAGTGAGAGAGTGGTTGTGGTGGAGCTCAGCTGCCCACTTGAGTAAAACCACCACAGAGAGATGTTTGAGGTGAAATGAGCCTGGAAGTGAAGATGAGCCTGGGAAAGGTGGAGGACAGATATTCTAAATGTTTGTCTATTTTGTTTTGTTTTGTTTTGTTTCCCAAGACATGAATCAGTCATTAAATATTTATGTTAATTGCCAAGAAATTAAGTTAAATTCCCCAAGTTGAGTCTGCTACCCTATTTGCACATTGTATCATGGGATTCTTGATGGCTGGGGAGAATGTTTACTTGTATTCTTATCTGAACGGCTTCCCCAGAGACCTTCAATTGTAGAAGAACATGCCTGTGGTAGGGATATTCCTCTGGTAAAAGGCTACACAAACTTAGGTCATTGAGAATCTGTAGGACTGAAAGGTAAACTAGGATATATTACTAAGGACAACAGAACATTCTGTCCCTTCACATTTGACAGTAACTGCTGCTTTACTGGCTATTTTTGTAGACGGTACTAAATAAAACAGCATGAAATCCGTTTTTTGGCCCAGAGGCCACAGCTTCCATAAAGATAAACTCTATTACCAACCAATGCCTGCTTGGAATAATCTGTGACTTTCACTAAACCCTGGCTAACCACAATGTTGTTACATGAGTGCTTCTTGGCACAGTTCGAAACTGCATCAAGAACCATGCTATCTGGGCTGTTAATATAACAGATGTCATACTCATGCCCTGACCCCATTTATTTTATTGGCATCCTTGTAGCTATTAATCCCAATGTGTGATTAGAGAATTCGAGTATGGGGTCTACATCCTCCAAACTTCTTAAAGTACCTCTACTTCTGCCCATTAGACTTCAGCTTCTGGAATACTGCAGTATGATTCCCTTAATTTTTGGAATATTATTGTTCCTCCTGACCAGTTTTGAAACATGTCGAATGATTATTCTGTCATCCCTATGAAGTTTTAGATATCTTAGTTGCTGTTATCTCAGAATCTCTCCTTGGGATCAGTGTTGGTGTCTGATGCAATTTAAAATAACCCTTGATACCCTGATTGACTTCCAGATTCACAAAGATCTGTAAGACCTCCAGAAGAACACAGATATGCCACATCTGCGTATATGTCTTAAGCACCTTAGGGCCATTTCAAATGGCAAAGGAGGCTTGTGCTAACAACTCTAGTTAGTACAGCATGGAGAGCAACTGCATTCGTTACCTGCTGTATGTGTACTTTCGGATGGGCAGAATCACTATTAACTGCCTTTGAGTCTGTCTTTGGTACTCTCATGGAAGTTTCACTCTCTGCATGTAGGGCTCTCTGGGGAAGACTCATAGCTAATTAAAAGGGTGATGGAGTTCTCTTCACTGTATTAAAGCTTTTAGATTATGATTAAAGTTCTCCTAATAGTTGGAATGGAACAAACTATAATATATATTGCTGGATTTGGCAAACCAACAGGCCTGTGGAAATTGAGACAGGTTGAAATGAAAAGTGATTAATCTTTTATGGTGAACACTGAAGGGTGCTGTCAGTCTTGAATTTATGCTTCCTGTAGAGATTAGGGTTGAGGTTAAATGAGTGCCTGAGTGGCTCAGAGGACTAAGGTGAGGATTGGTGCCTACCATGTAAAGTCCCTTCCAGGATATGCAGGGGTGTCATTCGTAGAATGGTAGCTGCTGGGACTTTTGTCAGATAGATCTTACAGCAAGACTGAAGAAAGATCTTTCTTTTCAGATCTGTTGAATAGTAAGATTATGCAAAGCCCCATGGCTTGGATGAAAGCTGGGCCTGGCAGAGTGAGTGACATATGAAAGTTAGGAGGCTTGGTTATGCTTAATTCAAGAACAGGCATTTTTAATCTTTGACTTTGAAGCCAGATTTGATGTTGTCAAAGATTTGGCTTGTCAGGAGTAAAAATGGGCTACAGGGCCTTCTAAGTAAACTGTCACCAGACATCAACAAGTTTTCCTATTAGTAGTACAAATTTGGGTGAAGTCTCCAGTAATAATTCTTTTATAAAAGCATCTTATAGATTTCTGTGGCCATTACATCTACGAAAGACCCCTATTTCAGCAGTCTGAGTGGTCCTGCAGTCTTCTAAACAAAAAACCGTTAAGACAGCTTTCCATGTTGGAGGAAAATGCCATCACACCTCTTCAGTTGACTTGTTTAGTCAGATGTTTTTTGGGAATAGGCAGAAAGATGTAGTGTACTCTGTGATAAAGCCAAGAATATATGTTAATGTTAAATTTGGTACCTTCAAGCTGGGATGGTTAGAAATCTCCATTCTGCCATTAAGAATATTCTAGATACAAATCTACTGTAAGCCAAGATTTGACATGCTGATCTAAAGAAGGTTTTTTTCCATGTTTCTTCCAATGAAGTCCTATATCTTGTAGTTCTTCCTATGTACTTTTCATAGTGCATAACATGATCTGCTGATACTAAGTAGTTCTTACCTTTACAAGTGACACTTGCACTGCAGCTCAGAATGTTGCAATATGTTTTCCAAAGTCAGGGCCACAGATATACTTTTTCCATTTCCTGATAGTGAAATGTGTTTGGAAAACATTGCAAAGGCAATGGAAATGAGGGGCTACATCTAAGAGATCCAGCCTGGGAAGTTCATCAGCCCAAAAAATCATGGGATGATTTTTGTCTGTACTTCGGTGACCACACCAAAGAAAAGTATGTATATTCCAAACAAAATGCATCCTACACAAAAGCGTACACAAGTAAACAAATCTTGTTCTGCTGTACAGAGGAAAAGAAGACTCTTGAAAAACAAAGGTTACATGGCTGTATGGAATTTTATTCTTCAATGAACTGTAAAACCTGTGATCGCTTTATTCACCTTCTAGGTGAAGGGGCTTGTATTTGGAAAGCTTCACATTACTTACCTTACATTTGCTGTGTGGGGGAAAATAGAAAGCAATATGTACAATGATGACGTATTGTAGTCTACAATAAAGTTTGCAGATATCATGGTTATTCTGAAAGTCTTGCAGCAATTCTAGGATGGTGTAGAATGGTGCAAGGTTCTTGTCAGAGCCTAACTCAAAAAAAAAAAAAAAAGTAAAATTGGTCACATTCAGGAAACAACCTCTAGGTGTCACTTGAAGTTATAAAATAAAACGGGATTTGAGCTGGGTAATTCACACAGCTCTAAAGATGCGGTGGTATTTTAGCAGGTGTTGTTTAACTGATTAGTGGGTTATTTTCTCTTGATAGTGAAATATAAATTAGTTTCTATTATTGGGTATTCTCAGCAAACGATCTGACGGTTTCACGTAAATTGAAGCTAGTGTAACTTACAGGGCAACTCAGCAGGATTTTAATGATATTCATAAGAAAAAGAAATGACACAAAAATGACTAATGTTAATTACCAACTTCTTTAATAAACCTAGAAACCGGTCGTGCAAGATGCTTAGTATTCTGAGCTCAGTGTATCTTACATGCCAAATTTCTAGTGCTTTGAAAGCAATTCGTAAGGTCTTAACTATTTTGGAAATCTGATTTTAACTAAATATGCAGATACTGGCACTATAAATGTCTGTACATGCTTATTTGACAGTGTAAATGTTTATGGCCTTTTCTCAGAACTTCAGCTCTTTGAGGTGAAATGTTTTCATCTCAGTCTTGAAGATCTTGAATGTAAAGATCTTGAATCTTTAGTTCAATCCTTGATACATCCCCTGTTCCTAAAGTTTGTGTCTTTATTTCAGGGGGATACAGAAGCATGTAATGTACTCAGTCCTTTCTTAGGAAAGATTTTTTGCATGTGCTTAAGAATGTCCTTTACCCTCATCCGCTTGTTGAGCTGTAATTATCATCTTAAATGTAAGTATTTTCCTGAGTAAGGACAAGAAACGATTGTGGCAATAGGTGTTTGTTTGTTTGTTTGCTTTCTCTTCCATTTTATCACCTTATTGGTGGTGAGAGTTCTCCCAAAGCTCAGATTTCTGTAATGCAGAAGATTTATTTCACAGTTTACTACATTTTTTACTTGTAGATTGCTAACAGGAAATTCACATATTAATACTCAGAGAAACATCTAAATAAATCTACTTTTGTCTATTTGAAGATGTCTTCAGTTTAGGAATATTTTAAATATTGTAAGAAATTCCAACCTTAATTGTCATATGAATAGAGAGACTTGGACGAACGCTGAAACTAAAAGGTAGCATGGTCTTAGGATCTGGTATTAAGGGGAAATGTAAGATTTACTGTTATAACAGGAGGAAAAGAATGAAATAAACTCTTTTTGTTTAGGAACCAGAAAACTAGGATTCAGAAGCCGCATATTCAAATTGTCTTTCCAGAGAATGAGGTCATGAGCCTTCTGCAGCAAAATTTTGATACCAATTTCAGTAGGATTAAAGTTTCTCCAGCAATATCTCCTGAAGTATAGCTAAATCGCTACTGATTTTGTTCACATCTTCAGAATAAGAATATTTAGATAGTCCTGTCTTTCTGAAAGTAAGTTATCAGTAACAGTTTTATGTTCACATAAAGCTGCAGGTACCTTGCCACAGGATGGCAGTATAGCAGCATGTGTCATTAAATCTAATTTTTCCAAAGTATTTTGAAAACACTGGTCATTGGAGATAAAATCTGCCTGCAACTAAGTGCAGCATTATTTCTTTTTAACTTTTCAATATGTCATTGTTCCCTTTGTATGGTTACTGCATCTTTGCACACATTTTAATTACATTGTTTTTCTTTTGGGCTGTTTTTAGCCATACAATATGCTTTAATTAAGAATGATTATGAGAGCTTGTCTCTCCTGAATTTCCCTATTGTGCCCTATGATTAATAGTTTTCTATTTGTATACTACTTGTCACCATCCTTTTTGAGAAAAGTAATTTATTCTTTAAAATGTATTTCTTGATTTGTTTCATCTGATATATTTTCTTTCCCTTAAAGTCTTTTTTTTTTTTTTTCAAATAAAACTGCTTTCACTGCAGTTTTGCAAGACTTATTTATCAAAAACACTATTGTTGCTTGCACTTTCTGGCTTTTATATCAAAGCCAGTAAAACTTTTCATCCTTTTGTTATTAGAAATGGGATAATGAAATTCTGAACTTACTGAAGTCTGTATTTCTAGGTAGACCTAGTCTACCCAGGCTCCAAACCTGTTGCCTGTTGCACATGGCCAATACACATGAAAGACCTGATTTTGGAAGAGCGCAGAAGGGGCTTGAGCATGTCTAAATAGCAGTCAGAAGTGAGATTGCTTGCAGTGTCTTTTCAACTTAATCTAACTCCAGGAAAGATTGGATAAGTTTTGACTGGGTTTTATTTTGTTGTGCAGTGCAGCAAATCAGGTGAGAAGTCTCATAACTTTGTACTGAAATTCTTCATTCAGCCAAATGTGCAGTTTATTTCTGCAGTGATGGGCACTGAGTAACTAGGTAACTTTGCCCTTATTAGGGTGGTGCATTGATACTATGGTGTAGTCAGATTTTGGTATCTGCACAGAAAAAGTGAAGACTTTACCTTTAATTTGTCTTTCTTAAAGACACCATTCTGTCCAAGTCGTAATGAGGATAAAGATACTTTAGAAATCAGTCTAAGTTGACATTTCAAATTTATTTTGAAGTAAAAGGATTGCAGAATGAAATTTGGTGAAGAAAATGACTAATTGAACATCCAAATGGCTTGATGATAGAGCGTAGAAATGAACACCACATTTTTTTTCATGGAATATTCCTCCTTAAATAATGTGCAAAGCAATAACAAAAAATTCTTGTAAAGATGCTTATAGTTTAAAAAAAATCAGTTAGTAATTCAGATACTTGGCACAGACATGATCTAAATCTCTGTTCTCCCATTTCTGCATCTTCTGTTGAGCTAGAAACTGAAAACTGATTGAAGATGCTTTTCTATCTTTTCACTTTTCAGTGTTGACTAGGTCTACATTGTTCTTTCCCCATCTCTAGCGATCTTTAAGAATCTGCCCTTCGCAGGTTTCTTTATATATCTTTACCCTGTTAGAACTCATAATGAGTATATATTTTAGCCATTATCTATTTAGCTAATATGCAATTCTGCATTTTTTAAATCCCACTTATATTCTGTTATCCCCTGAGCACAGGCATAACTTCATTTAGACTGACGTTATTATCAAAAAGTTTTTTTATTTTCCCTGTATCTGATTTCAATACACTTTTATTAACTCAGTTCCTAACTTTTGCTTCTAAATCCAGAAATCTAGGAATTGCCCTTGATCCTCTCTCTTATCCTTCTACAAGCTTTTTTATTATTATTATTATTATTTATTTATTTTTGTCTTTTATAATGCTGTTTGTGCTTAACATGGTATAGCCAACTCTTTCCGTGCTTGTGCCATTTTTTTCCTTGACTAATACAGCTTCTTGTGTTATAGGCTTTCTATATCCTCTTTCCGTTAAACTAGATAATCTGAAGACAGCTCTTATTTCTTGTTGCTGCAAGAGGATAGTGATAAGTCCTCTTTTTCTTCAGGAAGTAGAATACCCATGTGTTTTGCCACTGGTTTCAAGTCTTGTAAAACAAGGACATAGGAACCTGACCACATCGGAAGCAAAGCCATCACACACACATACACAGATCAAATGGAAAACCTACCTTGTATAAAACCAATGTATTGGAAAATAACAGTATCCATGTTTCCTCCTGAAATATTTTTTAGATATGTTTACTACTTGCATCTCCTTGGTGTTTTGATGGGCAAAATTTCTCTCTATGCATTTTTACAATTTTGCAAACTCTGTTTCTTGCCCACAGTCATTTTGTACTAGCAATCTTTTCCTAAGATTTTAGATACTCAGATTCTGCTTATCAGATACAGTAATTTTTCATCATCCTCCATTTCAGAATTATACCTCTGGGTTCAGTCACTTTACTTCTACATGTCTCTGGTCCCTTTATCATTTCTCTGACTTGGGCCTGCAGATCCCCATAGGATTAAAAGATTATGTTTGAACTACACCAACTCTCTGAAGATTTCACACAGTGCTTATTGAATTACCTTCTCTCATCTAAATGGTTTTGCTTTTCCATTTCCACAGTACAGCCCAGTATTTCTCTGTATTATTGGATAAAGCTGAAAAACATTTCAGTCCTCATTCCTATGTAACATATATAAGTTCAGCTACTAGTGAATGGGTATGAAATTGTTTTCATTACTCACTATGCTTTTTTGTGTATTTCGTGTTACTACACATTTTTCATGTCACAGAGCTCTCACTTTTTGTTTGCATTGTCTGAACTCGAATATTTTATGACTTGATAGAGCCGGTCTATCCCAGGCTAGTTCACTGAATTAGCTCTACTTCCTAGTTTTAGTAGTTGCAATGACCAGTACCGATCAAATGAGCTGGGGAGAGAAGAGACTGATATACTTGCCCTCAAAACATAGAATACAGAACTCCAAAATGACCTGCAGTCTATTTGTCCTTTTTAAGGCAAGGAGAGCTATACCCATATCATTGCAGGCGGTTCTTGAAATCTTCCAGAGATGGAGATTCCACAGCCTCTTCACCCATGGGGTTCTGAGGAGCTGTTACCCTTTCTCTTAGGAAGTTATTCTCCCTTTTGCTACCATTTAGGTCTATTAATCCTGTTCACCACAGAGAGACTAGATTATTGCCTTTCTCTTTGTGTCAGTGAAGGGGAGCTCTCTCCTCTGGAACTGGTCCAAATCTTTCTGAAAGTGTGGTGCCTACATGAAAGGCAGTACTACAGCTAGTGTCTTAGTGTTGAAAATGCAAAATAACTGCTTTACAGGTCTTTTGGATCGTAGTCATAAATGCTTTTTCCAATGACATTGGTATTACTGACTCACAACTCTTGATCCCTCCAGTTTTGGATCCTGTTCAGCAGAACTCCTAGCTAAACATTTGCCAAGCTGTATACATGCTTATTGTTTTGCATGTCATCCTGCACATGTCCTTACTGAATTGCATTCTCTTTTTTCAGATTTATTTCCTGTTTGTCAAGATTACTTTGAATTATAGCACTCTTGTCTAAAATGCTTGCAGTTCCTCACAGATTGGTGTAACTGACAGTTTAAAAATCTTCCTCTTTATTATACCATACAGTTAATAGCTAGTACATCAAATAGTATCAGACCCAGGGCAGACTCCTGCAAATCTCATCGATACAGCCTTCCATGTTGACAGTGAATTAATGATAGCTACTTCTGAATTGTTTTTCAACCATTTTTATATCATCCATATGCTTATTTTCTCAATGCTAGGTATCTCATGACTTGCTTGTGCAAGTCTTATGTGAGGCTACCAAAAATTTACAAGAGATGGATGTGTGCCATCTGTTGTCTTTACCTAATACCCAAAGCTTTTTACCCTCTCACAGAAAGTTTTGTATGATCTGAAAAAATTTATTTTCAACACAGCCATGATGGTTGCTACTTCAGTCATTTAGGGGGTTGATTATTCATTTCATTACTTTTTTTTTTTTTTTTTTAATAGGAACTGCAGTTAAACTGATTGTTATATAATTTCCTGTGTATAACCTTTAATCTTTTCTCTGCTCTTCAATAGGTGCCCTTATCCAGTTTTTGAAGTTCTTAGAGACAGTCCAGAGTAGGATTACAAAACCAGATCTGTAAAAGTATTACAATGTAGGACTAATTCTCTTTATTAGAATGAAAAGTGAGGTGACTCAATTGAGGTGACTGTCTTGAGGTACTTAGGAATGGAAGGTGCATCTGAAAGGGAGAGAAACTAGGGGGCTATGACAGGTCATGGTCACTATGGAAAATTTGCCTCTGAAAATCCATTTGTTCATCCTTCTTGGACATTCTAGGGAGAAAATTGTAATTACATTATCTACAGCACACTCTTAATAGTTGCAACTCAGCATCACCAGTTATTCCACTTCAGTTATTATGCTGAAGATAGTTGACAGTGCCTGCAGAATTCAGAATACAAAGATCAGTACTCAACAAAATATTATATTTTTTCCTCCAATCTGCCTGGGAAGTATCAGACTTAAGCATTACAAGACATCAGAATAGCTTAGAGGTGGAGCAATTTTTTTTTGCTGCTAAATCAGAGATTTTGTTCTTTTTCTCAGGCTCATATTAATCCTTATCTTTGGAGGTGGGAACATTTTCTCTGGCTTCTTTGGCAGAGCTTTTTATTCTTTTAGTAGCTTCAGGCATGGTTTGCTTGCTAATATTCATCTCAGCTTAGCCAGTGTCATAACTGTTGAGAGCCAAACCACTGTCTTTGCTTGGGTCATATAGCTTAATCTTCTAGGAACGGGGAAACATTTTACAAGAGTTCCAACCCCCCTGCCATGGGCAGGAACACTTACTGCTAGAACCCGTTGCTCAAATCCCCATCCAACCTGGCCTTGAACACTTCCAGGGATGGGGCAACCACAACTGTGATATGAACGCTTCTAGATAACAAGACCCCTGTTAAAGGCAAATAATTTAGATTGATTTCTGCTGCTTCAAGTCAACTGAGAGACTTTCTTGCTTGTTTTAGAGAATTAGTCTTATATTTTCAGTCTTCTTTCTATTAAAAAATAAAATAAAAATGAATCAGTGCATACTTAAAATATCATTATGTGTCTCAGCCAGAAAGTAGGAACAAGTTGTCCTCTAGTGTGTCCCATTGTTCCCATGAGCCATGTAAGAGGTAGAAGTTTATCATCACTCAAGTTGCTTACAGCTGACATTTGCTTGTTTCAGGATTAAGGTTTTGATTAAAAAAAAAAAAAAAAAAAAAGAAAAAAACCTCGAGTAAATGCACTGACTACTTTTTTAGTAACAAAAAATATTGAGTAGTAGGGGTTTTTTTTGGCACTGAGAATTACCTTGTACTTTTAGACTTTGTATGGTTACATATTAAGATCTTTCCAATTAAGACTTTAAAGAATGTCTTTCTTATGCTTTTCAAGTTTTACCGAACTACAATATAAGGCAATTTGATAACAAAGACATTGATGTCTTGTATCCTTGTATCAGACTGGTTTAATTGGTAATCTCGCATTTGGTCAGGCAATTCTGAGGCTGTTGAGCTTGATGATTCAAGCTTCACACTGATACAAGGCTAGACAGAGATGGCACTTTAACCTAAAGTCATCTACACTGACAACTGTCATGATGCTTTCATGAATTAGTAGATTTTAGCTGGAACTGTAGTTACAATTGCAGTCTTCCAGGGCTGCTTGAACAACCATCCTTAGTTCCCCAATAGCCTTCTCTAGGCCATCTCTGTGGTAGCAGAACTGTCTTGTGAGACAGGCCATGCTTTGTCCTTAAGATTTCAGGAGTCTGGATTGTTCTCAGAACCAGAAAGGGAGAAGTAGAAAGTCCAGCTGCTTGAGGGAATTCTGCTTTTTTTTTTTTTTTTTTTTTTTTTAACTTGTGACTGTCAGAGTAATTCTCTTCATCTTCCTTTACTTTTGCATCTTTGTGTAGGAGTTGGAAGTGCTCTGAGTTGGTGACTTAGAGAAAACAGATGAGTTCATTTTGTTCTTCTCAGTCTCATGGGACAAGTTCGGTTTGGAGGCCAGGGATCTGATAAATGCAGAATTGTGAACTCCTGTAGCAGAAGATGAAGTTCTCTTTTTTGCTATGGTGACATGTTTCAACGGAGACTAGCTGTGATTCAGATGCACCTGATAAAAGCATACCATTATCTCTGTCATTTTCTCATTAATGATCATGTGTTATTATTACAAAGAGCTGACAGAAAACTGCATAAATTATCATGCAATTATATAATAATTGGCCCTCAAATGTATATTTTATAGAAAAATTAAGTAGTCAGATAAGCTTTTGTGCACAAGTCCAAAAAAAATATTATCTACCACACTAAGTTTACACTTAAAAGCCAGTATAAAAATGTGTTTTTGTTGATAAATGAAGCTCTCTAGATGCATCCAGCAAGTGACTACTTTTTAGGCAACAAACTGCATTTCATTAGCAGAGAAGTTAAAATTTGTTATCTCTGTTGAAATAACTGCCAAGATTAAAGATCATAGGAAATATGCAAGGGTATGTTTATACTCCGGGAGGTTTCCTTACTCCTACTCCAAATGGTAGTTCTTAACTCTGGGAGGCTGTGCCTGGGGGTGCAGTCCTTCCAAGAACTGGGTCACATTTCTAGCCATTGCAAAAATTTTCCACTATTTTCAATTCTTAGTTCTGCCAACCATGCAAAAGAAGAGACATTCCAAACAAAGTATCGAACAGACAGTATGTATGTTTTTTTGACATTTCTATTTTTCTCCAGATGTAGTAATATGTTCTTTGTAATGTAACTTTTGTACTATATTGAAACAAACTTATTTTTACTTTTCTCCTACATCTTTTCTGCTAGGAAGTTCAATTTCATGGAGGCAAGTAAGAGATGTTCCATTCCCCTGTGGGTGAGAACACTTCCTGACTCCTCTTGGAGTGTCATGTCATTATAGATTGGGAAGTACCAAAGAATCTGGTGGGAACATCTCAACTAAATTGAAATGGCGTTGGCTTGCAGCTTGGATGCCAGATTTGAGGAAAGAAAGAAGCCTCTTTTAATGAGCATTTGTAAAAGCCTTTCTCTGTGGGGAGAGGATCTGATGGTCGGGGATTGCCTTGAACTGTCCTATTCATACTCCAGGCAAAGCTGGCAAGTTAACAAACTGTTACATGCATACATTCTTCAGGGATGAGAGAACTGAGAAAAAATAATAATCAAAGACAGATCCAAAAATCAGAACACTAGATGTTCTTTATAAAAAAAAAATAACTCATTCTTAGAATATTGTAACATTTCTACTTTAAGTAAGCTTCTGAAAACATTCTTGGTGAAAATAATGATCATGGTCAAATCATCAAGTTAAGAACCATTTATGTATCTGGATAACATATATAAAAGATTGAGACTGCTTACTTGATAGAAAGTATATACATGCTTTTTCTTGGGAATGATGACAGTTTACAGAGTGGAAAACAGACTTTCCCAAGCAAACAGGGAAGGAATTGTTACTTTCTGAAAGGAAGAGTCAGGGTATGTAGATATGAGACTAGGAAAGGTCTAGAAATTAGCTGTGTGTGTGTTATAGCTGCATTATATTTGTTTGAGAATCTCAGGATCTCCTTAAGAGCTAAGAGAGGACTAATATGAGGAAGAATAATTTTCATTTGGCACTAGTTTCAATGTCCACCTGGAACTGAAGAGAAAGGGAGTTTCTTCCTGAACCCTCATAATATCTCCTTATTTAAGATGTTTTTTTTTGTTGTTGTTGTTTGTTTGTTTTTTCTATTCTGAAGGATATTTTGCTGGTAGTTCATTGTCCCTCTATACATGAGGACCACTCAGACTTAAATCTTTCACCTGTTTTGCAGAAACCTTGCTTTTCAGATTTGGCACAAAGCAAACATAGGGATGTAAACTGGGTTGCACATTCACAAAAAATATTAAAGACATAAAGATACCAAGTTCCCTCTTGGGTGAGAAGAACACAAAGCCAACGTTTATGTCATTTGCATTCAAAACTAACAGTTTTGAACAGAAACAGAATGAGATATGCTTACATTTACTGTTTGTAGAGCTTTGTTCTCACCTATACTTTGTCTCGTCTGTGTATTATTTTTCTCAGGGCAATGAAGTCAAATACAGAGTTTTATTTTGACTTTGACAGGTTTGTACAGCTCTATCCAGTACTGAAATAAGTGATGCACTAGTAAAATAGCATATCTGTTTTAAAACAAACAGATTATCTGATTGTTATACTCTAAATGAAGGCTAAAAGTCTCAAAAGGTTCCTTTTCAAAAGGAGTATGGAATAGTCTAAGTTAAGAAAACAACTTTGCCTCTCATGTGTACCTAGAGTTCTGTATAAGCAAAGCTTAAAAAAAGAAGCTAGCAGAGATATTACAAGGGGATGAAAGCCAGCTGATTTTCTGGTTCCCACTCCATTCTGTGTTTTTGCTTTTTTCTTTTTCCTGAGGAAACCCAAGGAAACCTAGCAACTTGGGGAAAGCATTGCTTTTTTTTTTTTTTTTTTTTTTAATGGATCAAATATTTTCAGCTTAAAAATAGTCACAACTGTTTCTGCACATTTTGAATATGAAGTGGCATTGTGTCTTAATTGATGCTGAAGACTAATGAGCAGTGTTGAATCAATCCAATATCATCCTACCTGCTGCAAATATTCATTAGATTTATATCAGTTTTGTCACCTTGTTTGTTTTTGTTTTTGTTTTAAAGAGGTCACATGCAAGGTCATAGCTTATGAGAAGCTGTTGAGGAATTTAAACTTTCTGTAAGCTTATTTAACAGAGGCAATTATTACATAAAGAACATTTGAAGTTTGCAATCCCTGTTAAGTATCTTATAACGTTTATTAAAAAAATTAAAGTTTCAATTTCATGCTGAAATTTTCCACATTACATTGAAAATTACTCTTGGCACACTAATAAATTCACTAGTAATCGCCTTGCTATACAACTAGATATCTAAGTTAAATTCATGGTAGATTGTTAAAGAGTACAACCTCAGATGTATTAGTGTATGCCCAAGCTTGAATGGGAGCAAATACAACTTAATAGTCCTTCTGAGTGAACGACTAAAACTCCATTGTTTTTTTTTTCCTTTATTCAAAGAAAACTGAAGAACTACAGAGACCTAAAATCATTTTTTTGACTAAGATATGAAATATTTAGTATTTTCATAGATCAATAATACTACACCTCTTGCATGCAAACAGAAAACTATCCTCAGAAACATCTTCTTGCAATAGCAGTCAGGTGTTCTAAATTAGAAAAATAGGGAAGTGATGCCATAATATTTGTCTGGCTTCATCAAGCACTTTTTCCCCCAGGGTGTATGAGATATTACAAGAACAAAGACATTAATAATTAGATGGCAATATTAATATCTGGACACACTGATTAAAGAAGTTAGATGATCTGCATGGGATTAACATGTACCATAGTGTTTTGCCACTCAAAGCTCACTGCCATAGAAAAATGGCCTTCTGTATTATCTCACAGATGTTAACTGACTTCTTGAAGACATTCAGCTTCTGAGATAAAGGGTAGGAAGTTGAGAAGGAGGAGGAGGACAGTGATGGCACAATTACTGTGTGCTGTATACCAACATTTAAGTGGAAAAATTTATAATTCATTGTCACCACCAGACCAAATATGTGTGTCAAACATGACTACTGAAACATATTTTTATGCTAGAATCCCTTAACACATTTTTCCTAGTTAGTAATAGCCAAGTAGTCCATAATTGCCCTAACATAAGCTATTGTTTTGCCCAGCGTTAGCTATTTTCTACTGCTTTAAGTCTCGCAGAATCAGCACTAAAGCTGAATAC
Source organism: Anser cygnoides (assembly GCF_040182565.1). Classification (NCBI taxonomy): domain Eukaryota; kingdom Metazoa; phylum Chordata; class Aves; order Anseriformes; family Anatidae; genus Anser; species Anser cygnoides. The sequence continues at coordinate 61,186,608 of NC_089875.1, read as the reverse complement.
TTTCCCAACATAAGTGCACACAAATGACATCTCCCTGTGAGACAGGAATGAGACCCCAGTACACAACACTGTTTAAACTTCAATTCCAATTTTAGAATTGACCACAGTTGCAAGATCCACACTTCCCTAGAAGCCTCCATAAGCAACTCAGCATTTCCAACGTTCCCAGCATCAGATCTCACCCTAGGCCTTAGAGGATCCATTGTTAAGACTAACTTTCAGCCCATATTCTACCAAGCCATAACCTTAAACCTATTTGAAAGCAGTTATAGTCCCTGCCAAGTGACTCTGACGAAACACTTAGCTGGTCCCATTCACCCTTGCCACTATTAGTTCTTATACTACGTCTGTTAAGTGCGGCAGCAAAGCAAAATCTTACAGCCCTGGTGTCATAAGTCCTAAGCATAACACTAATCTTAGCTAACTACAGCCCAGTGACCACCAGATGCCCAGTCATCTGCCATGAATCTTTCTGTGCTGCTTGCATCAGCACCAGTCTTGGCAGTTTCCAGGATAAACATAAGTCTTCAGTCTTGACTGCCCTAAATGCAAAATCTGACACAATCAGACCTGAACCCTGGCCTTAACTGCAGGCCAACAACCCCAGCATTGGCCAAATGAACTATGAGACAAATACCATTTGTCGGGCCCAGCCTCCTTCCCTGCTTTGCAGGCCTTACAATATCTAACAGCAAGTCTCATTCTTCAGCCCTGAGTTTCACTGGGAACCATGTCTAAAAAGTCAGATTTAGAACATGGCTGAAAATAATTTTTTCTTGTAATGTCCGAGAGTTGTTGTTCCCCAGGACTTATCTACTGATTTGGGTGAGCAGTTCAATCAACTCTTAACTGCCAAAATACAATTGACATTTTAAGGAACTTTCTGTCCACTTTTTCTCTAAGTAAGATAAAGCACTTTCAACAACTGAAGCATCCAAGAAGTACTGGAATAAAACAGTTGTTAAAAAGGAGCAATATGTAAGCCCTAAAACTCTCTACCCAAGGTTTCTGAAGAATTTAACGACGAAGTGTCTGAGATGCTAAGAAAAACAGGTAGTTTCTTCAAAATCAACTGCTGTAGGAAAGTAGAAAATGTGAATCTGTTCCCACAATCAGGTGATGACTTCTCCAGGAATCTTGTTGGCAATACCTGTAGCAGCAGCACATGATGGCAACCACAGTCACGAGCTAAGTGAGTCCCACTCAGAGGGCACTGGGGAAGTCTCATATTCTCCTGAAAAGAGATTGATGTGGGGAGATCTGGCAGGGGAGCAGCAGTGCAGGGTATGTGCAGGGGCACATGCAGGGGAGCAGCAGCACACCTTGTGCTGCTTTTTTCTGTCAGTACTAGCTGTTTGCTGAGCAGTTCTGGACTTTGCTTCTAGATCTTCTGGGAGCTTTTCTGTCATTCCCATATTCAGCCTTTGTTGTCAGGAAAGGAGAAACCTGGTTAAGCAGAGTCAACACTAGTTCAGCAAGTGTTAGGGGATTCAGCCAGTGTTAGGGGACAGCCACATAATTGGTAGTCCCTGAGCAAATGTCCCAAGGTATAGCTCTCAGAAGCAGCTCTTTGCCCAGAAGGGCACACAGAAGGGAGCCAGAAATTAGCTGAAGACCATATGGGACTCATTAACAATAGTGTTGCACCACTGGGCACAGTTCCAAGCACCAAATGGAGCAACTACCCCAGGCACAGCAGAGGCCTCTACTCAAGTCACAGCTCCGGTGGGAAGAGGGAGCACCCCAGATTTTAGGCTGCAGAGAGTGCCTCTCCCAAAGTCTGGAACAGGGAAAAATAGTGTCCTTGCCTGCAGAAGGCATGTGATAGAGCTATTTTGCCAAGGTGAGGATCTGTGAGAACAAGAGAAAAAAATGCATGGCATAACAGGAGACACTGCAGGAGCAAGAGCCTGAACCTCAAACTGCACAGAGGGAGGGGCAGCTAGAGACTGTGGTCAGCTGTGGGTTTAATGGAGGGCTTCAGGCTGGGAAGGGCAGGAAGCTTGTGGCTTCTGGTAAGAGGAGGATGACTTCTCCACCTGCGGATCTGCAGTTGCAGTACTGGTTCAGTGTGCTGGTAGCAGACAAAGGGAAGAAAGCCATCCCTAGGGATGCATTAGAGCCACTTGATGAACCACACATTAGCACTAAGAGGAGGCCCAGACTGATAGCAGTGGGGGACTCCCTTCTGCAAGGTACAGATGCCCTAGTTTGCTGACTTGACTTCCTGTCTAGGGAGATCTGTTGCTTGCTGGGAACTCAGATCTAGCATGTTGCAAAGAAACTGCCAAGGCTTGTCTGGCCTTTGTACTATTTTTCTTGCTGCTGAATTACATTGGCAGTATTAATACTTTTGGGAGGACCTTGAGCATATCAAGAGTGACTAGACAGCTTTGGGAGTAAGGGTCAAAGGTATAGAGGCCCAGGTGGTGGTCTCTTCGATCTTGTTGGTGCAGAGGAAAGGCAGACAGGAGGAGAGGAGACAGATTCTGTGGATAAACATCTGGTTGCATGGCAGATGTTGTTGACAGCAATTTGGCTTTTATGAGCACAGGATTCATTTTGTGCGTTAGGGACTGTTAGAGACGGTGAAAGGGCCCTGCAGAAAAGGGCAAGGGAGTCTTGGCAGGCAGCAAGCTGAACGTGAGCCAGCAGCATGCCCTGGCAACAAAGACAGCCAACAGCATCCTGATCTATACTAACAGGAGCACAGCCAGTAGGTGAAGGGAAGGAATTATCCCCCTTTACTAAGCACTCAGAAGATCCCTACTCGTGAAACAATATCTGGAATGCTTTATCCAGTGTCAAGCCCCTCCAGTTTAGGAAAGACATTGATAAACCTGGGTCAGTTCCACAGGGGGCAACCAAGATGGTCAGGACCTGGAGTACTCACTTTGTGAGGGAAGGCTGAAGAACTGGTCTTGTACAGCCTGGAAGAGAGAAAGTTTTGGGGAGAGTTAACAGTAGTCTTGTCCTAGCCATGAGGAAGTTAACAAGAAAATGGAACCAGACTTTTCAGAACACTGTATGGTAGAGGACAAGAGACAGCAGGTATAAAGCAAGATATACATATATACATATCTTATACCTGACTGTCCACAGAGAAAAACTTTTTTACCATGGGGACAATCAACCACTGGAAAAATTTGCCCAGTGGGTCTGTACATTCTCCATACTTGTAGGTTTTTGTGACGTGGATAGATAAAGCCCTGAGCAACATTGTCTGACCCCGCAGGTGACCCTGCTTTGAGCAGAAGGTTGGAGTAGAAATCTCTAGAGGTCTATTCTGGCCTGCATTGTCCTGTGATAGGATGAATATCCTATGATCCAATTAATTTTAAAAATGATGAACCAGTAAACTCACTGATGAATACCAGAGTATTTACATGTTGTGCCTCAGCCGTACTGCCTATTTTCCCTGAACTTCTTGTTTCCAAATTCACAAAACAAGACATAAAGGCTTCTGAGTTTCAGTCTGGAGTCTTGGCTTTAACAACCGGGAAAGGAAACTTGCTCTGATCTGGTGGATTGCGCACTGTAGTAGTTGAAAAGTGCATGCCTGTTCCAATTTACCAATTCTACTAGGTTTCCAGCAAGGGTTAGCGTCTTAATGGCATGTTCTAACTGCATCAGTATTTTTCTGTTAGACCCCTTCCTTCTGTGTGAGGGAAACTACTTTAAAAGAAGATTAAATTGAGAAATACAGAATACTTGAAAAATAATGATAGGGGAGAGCAGCCTCACTTTGCATCATTCAGATGTTTAAAAAAGTTACCAGAAAGACAACTGTGGTAACTTACAAGAATCTATTCATTAAATTAAGAAATTGGGTTAAAATACATATACGTTTACACAAAAATAATGAGGTTAATGACATTAACATGCCAAGCAGTACATTCAAATAAACATACACAGGTAATGAATAATTTCTAGTGCTTTGATCAGTTACTTCAAAAATAATTTGCTAGGAGTTACAAGTATTATGCTGTATTTAATTTGTAGAGAATTGTGGCACAATGAAGTGATTTGTTGAAGGTCGCTTGGCAGACTCTGGAAAAGAATTCTGCTCTTCTGAGCCCAAAATGTGTGTTCTGTTAAACTGTAGGGAAAATTAGACAGAATCTCTTTGACCTGAACTGGTCACAAAGCCAGTAGTTGGATATTGTAATATATTAAGCTGTTTTCATTTTCTGATACTGGCACCAGTTAAACATATAAGTTGAGTAATAACTACATTACCGCTTTATACTTTGTCTTAAAATGAGTTATCCATTCATATGATGAGTGTCATGCTGACTTGTTTACATATTTCTCACATAACTATATTCTCCCTGATATACAACAGCTTAAAAAATAATGAAATTTTGGACAAATATCCCTAAAGAAAACCAGGTCTTTGGCAGGCCATTTTACAAAACCATATTTTCCTTCATATTCTCCCTCACACATCGACATTCACACTATCCCTGTATATACGGCCAAACATTTGCCACCAGAGAGCTTACTGTTTGATAAGCCATGCCCACAAGCTGTTCCCTGCTTTCCACTCTAGAGCAAAGGTGCAAATACTCCATACTTTTGACTCCCCTAAACCTTTTAAATCTGCTTTGTTTTAGGTGAAAGTTCTGTGAGACCTCTTTGAAGTTATCTGATTCCCCTTCTACTATTTGGCCTCAAGAATCTCTTTTTAACAGTACCTAATATTCTTTGTTATGGACAACCCACGTGTCTGTATCCACTGAAGTGGCTTTCAGGTATTGTCGGAGAAGCTTTCACTAGTGCCAAGCCCAGATTTTCTTGGGCCCAGAATGACTTTCTCCTATGTTTCTGTAACTGGCTCTGTGCTTCCATTTGTCATGGTAGGGCAGAGCTCCACAGAAACAGTGCTTCCTGAGTCTGAAATACTCTTGCTTGAGCATGATTTACATTACAGAAACATCACCAAAGAACTCAGTCTTGGCAATGCACTTGTTGGCATCAGTCTAATACTCTTGATTCTTCTTGTTGGCATTGGTGTAGCTATGCTTTATCATCTGGCATTGTTTATGGGGATGCAGCTGTACAAATTTCACCAAGATATTATTTTGCTGTTGGCAAAGGCTGTCCCCTTCAACACTTAGAGCTTCACTGAACATTTCAGTGAAGTGTTTGAAGTGATGCTTGGAAGTGTCTCTTGGCTCCAACCTTTGGACTTTCCAGGACAGGTCCAGGAAGCTTCACTATGAGGGGAGAGACCTCACTGTGAGAGCAGTTTCTTATTCGTTCTTTCAGCTGTTGATGATGACAACTGCCAAAGGCCTCAGTAAGGTATGCTGTCCCTCATGCAGATCTCTATTGATATATTTTTCAGGACAAAGGCACAGTTCAGACCCATTCTAAGTTTCTTCCTGGGGTTGTGTTCAATTCCACTTCAGTCAGAACTTTAATCACAGTAATTATTTTCTAAGCCACAGATTATCATCACCAAGATTTTCCTCTATAACTTGGTTGATAGGCAAGCTGTCGACATTTTATGTTGATAGGCCAAGACTTCTACAAAGTATCTCACCTCTTCTCTTCAGTGACAAAAAGACAGGCTAGGTGTATCAGCGCAAAAACATATTGATGAGTAGTTAATTGTATTATAGTATGCCTGCAAATATCAAGGCCTTGGACTTGAAGTGACATCAGTGACCTCATCAGTGACCATCAGTCACTTGAAGTAACTTAGACTTGAAGTGACATCAGTGACCTTTCTGCAAAATGCCTCCATTCCTGAGTTTTGCATCCCTGAGTTTTGCATAGGCACCTTCTGAGCACTGGTTGCTTTACAGAAGTCCTTTTCAACCCTCTGTCTTTGGAAGACATGCTGTTCAGCTTCAGAGTCCAGGATCATTCTCCAGGTCAATAAGTTTTTAGGTGTCTTTCATGTAGTCATGAAAGTAGTGCTGTGTGAAAATGCATATAAGTACTCAAGGGAGAAAGATGGCCATATATGGTTCTTCTTTAAAATATTTTGTCTATTTGTACGTTCACAAATACCCTTCTGCCCCTCTCCCCTTGTTTCTTTGGAATTTTTCTACTTCTGTGCTGAGAAGCACAGCAGGTACCTCTTCTGTTTATATCAGCTCCTACAGCACGCCGAGAAGGTCAGGTTGCCCGCACACCTTGTGAATAGTGTTGAGGAAAAAAATCTGACCTTGGAAACAAATGTGTATATTTATTGATATACAAATCTGTAACCGAGCAAGGTATTTTTAAGAGGAATAATTTCAGTTCGATACCATGTCTATCACTTTATCTAACTGTGGTAACTCTGTCTCACCCATGGTATTATTCTTATCATGTCAGTTACACAAAATTAAGTTAGAGTGTGAAAGACTAAGTGAAAATAGTGTTATGTACTTTTCAATTCACAGCTGTTAATTTCAAAAGTGGTTTCTTCTTTAATTTAAACAAATCATATACTCTTTCTTCATACAATAAAACAATAATCTCCCAATACTGAAATGGCTGAAGAAATAAAATGTAAGTATTACAGCCAAAATTACACATTCTTATGATCTCAGCTAGAGAGTATTGTTGGACTACAGGACTGACTTTACTTATTTTCCAACTTTGCTTACATCAAAGTGACTAACAGTCAGAACTGACAATAGACAGTTAGTCAAACCTCTGCACTAAACTGAAGTAGTTCATGCTGTCAGCAAAGCACCAGAGAGTCATCTTCCTGTATTTTTTAATCCAGTTAGTACATGCTTAAACAAATTGGGGAAGAAAAAAGGATTGCAAAGCTATAAAGACATTGAAGACTTGTGCTTTTGACATAACTTTTCAGTTGTCATTTCAGGGCATGTTGATTTTCTGTTTCATTGTGGATTGACTTAGAAGCTTTGGTTTCAAGTTTCTCCCTTGGTCACTTAGTTTAGTTTCTATGAAGACAGGCAGAAGGGAGTTCACATAGTAAATATTTTTGCAAACTCTCCTTTCCAAGTTTCTCCGACTGTCATAATGGCATACTTCAGGGCCCTTCAGCTGCTTTTAAGGAGGCCTGAAAGGACAGAATTTGTGAACCAGAGAAACTCTCTGAGATGGCTTAATGAGGTACAAAAGGGACCTGGGAAAATAGGAACTTTGTAACTCCTGACTCAGTGTAGCAGTGGAGAAAAGAGGATCTCCCTAGAGATGTAGCTCCCACTTGGATGAGACAAGGGTGCTCTTTGGCACATAGATCCAATGGAAATGCCACTGGGTACCACTGCTCATCTCTCTTCTTCTGTTCTTCTTCTCCTCTTCCCCATGCTGGAGGTCGACACCCAGGGGGTGCTGGTACAGTCTATGTGGCTTGAACTGCGGTCAAACTGCTCTTTAGTGTTCCTCTGTACCTCAGTCCTTCCCTCCTAACACTCGAGCTAGCAGAGTCAGGATACCTTAAAGCTCAGGGTATGTGCCACAGCCCTGAAACCACAGAGCTACTCCAGCTCAGTTTTCTGGCTCACTTGTACTCACCAGATCCTCAGTGTGCCTCTTCCAGCTGTGTGGCAGACCCCACCAGCTGTGTTAACACTTCATGATGTTTTCAGAAGCTCCCAGTTCCAGGGCTGAGGAGTCCTGAGAGAGTGAGAGAGATGGAAACTTCTACAATAGGTGTTGACCAAAATCAAGACTCCTTTGTTTTTCACAATTATGCTTTAAAAGGGATTATAATTATAATAATAATAGTCTAATATTTTTATTAAACTTTTGCACTTCTGAAAGATTAAATCATAACCTCCCTGCACAGAATCTGATGTTTTACTTTAAAATGTAGATCAAACATAGTAAACTGAGTCAAGTGATATGTTTCTCTTTAATCCACATGATCTAATGGAACCAGTCTTATAATACTCTTGAAACCAGCCTTATATACTCTTGAAAGTATACCTTTCAATCAGGTTGACATACAATGCTTTGTGTTAATACTAACACATGGGAGAAGGTACAAGGAGGGAAGGCTCTTGGGATGAGAAGGAGCATTGTATGTTTGATATGATACAGTGGTCAGTTTTTTTGCTTCGCTGGGGTGATACCGCATACCCCCCATGATGTTATGCTCATTACTAAAGGAGTCACTCCTGCATTGTAGGATCTTTTCGGATGTGTCAAGTCGATATTGCAGCTCTCTTGACCTTCCCTTCCATTTTCTGGGCAGGCAACAGCATCGTATCTGTTTGTCCTCATGAGGAACAAGGCAAGATAAAGAAGATGCAGGTAAGCAGTTATCACATTCTGCTGGAAGGGACCACATACTTCCAGAAAATAGATCTAGAGTATATGACCGTAACATACTTTTTGCTGGATGGACATGTTACTTAGAAGTTGGATTATTGTTCTTTGCCAGTTTTTGCTTTGATAGGCATTCCTGGACTCATTGTATGATCTCTAGAATTTCAGCTCCCACTTCTGAAATATGGTATATTATCAGAACAACCTCAAGGATAATCATTCTACTTTACTAAAGTATTCGAGATTTCAAAATCTGACTTCATTTCAAATTGGGCAACAGCCAAATATTTTTAAAATTCTCAGAAAAAAAAAAGTCAAATAGATTGATCAAAACATTTTAGCTGTAACGTTTACCTTGAGTGACATTTTAATACTTTAACACAAATTTGGTCAAATTTATAATTTCTAAATAAAAAAAAAATAAAATCCATGTTTCATTTCATAAACATCTTAATGTTTAAGGCCATTGGAACTATTTTCATTTTTTCTTAAAGGAAGTTCACTTAAAGCAAATGTGATTTTGAAAGCATACTATTTCCTCTTATATCCCTGTTAAGATTTCAGTCATTTATTCACTTTGTTTATTTGCTAGGCCTGCTATGAACTATCACAAAACTTAAAAAAATTATAAGGCTTAGTTGTTTAAGTTTGGACAGAAAATGTGCCGCAAATTGTTATTAGCTTTGTTGAAGTCTGCCCTCAGATTTGCAGTAGTTCCTGCTTGGCCCTTTCAGGTATATAGGAACAGGTATAGCGAGAAGCTTCATGCACTACCTTTTCCTCATTTCTAAAGTGCTCAATTAGATAGGCATTTTCATTAGCTAGTTATGTATGTATATGCAATGTATGTAATAAAATGCAATGTTGATTTCTGCTGTATGTGCACTCCAGACGCTATAAATATATTATAAAGTATGTGTGCTTTAAACAGAGCATCTAAAGTATCTTGTGCTTAGTATTGGAAATGACCAGATAAAACGCTCAAGCTTATTCAGGAGGTTGGACTTTTTTTCTGCCTTTTTGTGTTTGTTTTTTTTTTTTTCATTTCCAAGTAGCTAATTAAAGCCATAACTAAAATAATCTCTTACATCTTAAAGTCAAAATTTTCCTGCACACCACAGGGAATATGCAGTGGGTCAAGATGCTTTTACTAAAAAATCAGAGGAATTGAAGGGATGCAAGGTATCTTGATTCCTAGAAATACAAACACTTTTACAAATGTATATACAACTTTTTGGAACCCTTAAAAATACTTGGCGTGCACTTTTTTTGTGCTACATGGACATTTTCCTCATTATCTGAATTTAAAGCTGGTTTACATCAAACTGATAATCTGCCTCTCTTAGCTGCCTCCAGTAATTTTTTTTTCATTGGGTTGTGTGTGGTGTGTGCTTAAGAAAACAACGTTAGGTTGTGCTATCTGATCTTAACATGCTGTACTGTTGTGGTGAATTTCTTAATGCACCAGGGTGTCCATCAGGCCCCAGATACAACCACAAAGCCAAGCCAGTGACGCAAATCAGCAGCTGATATAAACAAGTTGACACAAACCAGAAACTAAGCTAGCAGTGAACCTCCGGAGATGCTTCTTTTTTATTTTATTTTATTTTTTGTATATTTTTTTTCATTTTCTTTCCCTCTCTCTGTCTCTATTTTTTTTTTAAATGAGGAGAAACATTTCTCAGCAACTGAAATGCTTTTGCATTTCAAGTCATTGCCTCCAACTTCCCAATTAGCTGAAATTTGTCTCTGCAATGTGCAATTTTGGGAGGAGAAAATATGACACTTATAGTGTGTTTAAAAGTACAGTGGACACAGAGACTGTGCGTCCTAGACCTGGCATGTTTGTTTATCATTGAAGGTGCCGTGATGAACTCTTTTCCTATTTATCTGCCATTTAATAATAGGAATACTTGACAGAAGGCACTGTAATGCTTGATTGAAGTGCTGTAATTTTTTCTTCATCTCTTCACCATTACATGATTAAGTGGATATAATCACATTCTCTAAAGGTCTTTTATTTTATTTATTTCCAGGTTTTGGTTTGTCTTTCAAAGACAAACAGAACAAGAGATACAACCTGATCCTAAAGCTTGACAGTATTTAAAGTTATGGCAGCATCAGATAGATAAAGAATCCCCAATCTATTTTTGACTGACACTCCATTTTAAATCATGTCAGTTATTTGATTAACCTTCGCTTACAAACTAGAATAAATGTATTTACAAAACTTAAAGGCTGTACATAGATCAAGTAGCTAACTTTCCTTAACAAAAATGCTTTTGAAGAGTAGAAACAGTAGCTGTTACATATGTATTTGCAGTAGAAAATAGTATTTGTCTTTTGCTAGGGAAATACATGTATCACCATGCTCATACTCCTTCTCATCATGCTACAAATCTGTTTCTATTACAGAGATAACAAATAGGATGTAAAAGCCCTGTTCCTCAGAGCTTTCATACCATGTATCTAGGCCTGCTAGAAAATACAAGATTTGTCAGTCAGGGCACCTTGAAGCTAATGTCTTCGTTTTAATAGTCCATATAATACCATACCAAGAAATTACTTCCACACGTATGTGAAATTGTATGAAGAAATGTACGTGTTATGAAGAGCAGGACATTTTTTGTATCTATAAATAGAGAAATGTCATCTACTGGATATTATAATTAACTGAAGAGTAGGTTAGTTAGGAAATGCTAGCAGTTGTTGCAATTATGACCTTTTGCAAAAATGCTTTTAATGCACTTTCCACAGAAAGTGGGCTGATAATACAAGATAAGGAAACTGCAGGTCATATGACTTTTTTTTTTCTGATTATCTTTTATCCACCAAATAAAATGCAGATAATATTGCCTGCTAAACTGTAGACTATAAAGTAGACTATAGTCTTCTGTCATTATCATCCCCCATCTCAATGCAGTATAGAAGATGATGATAAATAGATATTTTTAGAGGCATGTTGAGAGGCCAGTAGAGTGAAACTGATATTTTTCTTTGCCATCCAACTTTTATTGTTTTTTTATCAACTTTAAAACAAAACAAAACAAACAAACTGGGGCCACTATGCTTAGCTCCATTCAGTTTTAGGAAAGGTTTCCAGGGATTAAAGTTCAGTTTTGAAGATTATGTATTTAAATTACAGAGCCTACTTTATTACTGCCTAGGCACATATTCGGCCCACTGCTTTTTTCAATGCAGTATTAATGATACACAATGCAGTACCATCTATGTAAAGCATAAAATAAAATTGTTATCCTCCTTATCTTGATGTTCTTAGCTCTGGATTATACATTTTATTCTCTGTAAGAAATACTGCTGCACTTTGGGGAACTACCATACATGTACAAGGGAACATTTACATGTGTATCTAGTCAGACAGACGCTGTCAAGCTTCTGTGTCCAACGTAGACAGCACAGGATCACTGGGCTTCGGTCTCTCTCATGCGGATGGGAGGACCATGAAGCTATCTGGATATCAGCATGGTCACACTAGGGTTGGTGCCTGCAGAGAGACAGAGAGAAGTGGACAAATCTTGTCTTTAAATAAGGCTGAGAGGAATTCTTTTCTTCTTCAGTCACAATGCAGCTCCAAAACTGGGCTGCTTGTAACCTGCTGTTACCATCAGCAGGGCAGTTCTTGTAGACAAGGTTTTCAGTGAGCATCTCACGTAAAATCCATATTAATGAGTGCTGGCAGCCCTGCTATGTGCCGGCTCAGCCCTGCTCTGCACAGTCCCCATGTGCACTCCTTGCAGCTGAAAGGAGAGGTTGTGTGGCCAGTGGACTAACAGAGAGGTGACTGGGTGGGGTATGGAGCACAGGCCAGTTGCTCTGCCGCCTCTATGTTTGATTTTGCCTACAGCGACGAAAAAACTTGAGTGGGCCTGATTGATAACAATGAGATAGATACATCCTTCATGAAGTCAGTTTTCTCCAACAGCTCTACTGGAGATGGTGGTTTGAATATGGAAATCCTCCAGAAAGGAAGACAAAGAAATGACAGCCTAATGCTGAGTTTTAAAAACTGCACTTCTGGCAAGTTTCAGGAGATGGGTGGAGGGAAGACTAAAAGGTTATATCTGTGCTATCTTTTGACAGTTGCCCTCAAGTCAGTATGTTTGGACATATTAAGGATGGCAGCCCTGCATATACTATCCTAAATTCAGTAGAGGTATAGGAGTTACTAGATGTCTTCCTGTATTAACTGGCACAACCAGCAGACCACCTGCAAGCACCTGTGTAAGGAGGTAGACATGCTGCAGAGCATATCATGACTTAGGCCATAATTGCAGAAGCAACACTTGGTGTTGACTTGTCCAGTGAAGCTCTCAGGCAGGAAGCTTTGGACAGGCAGAAAAACAGACAGTATTTTTATTATAATGAGGACTGGTTCCATAGTGGAGCCAGCCAAGAAAGAGGAAAGCATGCTGCACGGACGACAGATCTCGTGATTTGGAGGAGAAGACCTTGGCAGAATGTGGGATGGGTTTGGACTGGATTTCTTTTTTCCTGAGAGTCCTATGACCTCACCTGAAAGAAAAAAAAATATTTAAAAAATTTATTTAAAACCCATCCAAACCAGGCAGATGCATGCAAACAATGCCTCAGTCCCGCATGTTCTTCAGGGATGACTTCTAACCCCCGAGTCCCCAGAGGGTGAAGGGAGGATGGGTGTAGAGTCAGCCCTTGTCTGGAAGGCCCAGGAAAACAGACCTGGGGGCCATATAGAAAATCAATATACAGGAAACACCCTAGAGTAGGCAGGGAAAGCCTGCTCACAGCTCAGCAGCCTGCCGGGGCCAGGGAAAATATGACAGCTTGCAGGCCTAGTGTGGTTATGTCTAAATACAGTCTGAATAGTCTCTAGCTGGAAAGGCCTTATCGGGACTGTCTGATGGGATTTGTTACAGGCCGCAATGCACTCTGCTGCGGTCTTGCACCAGGGTCAGTATTGTGATGACAAATGAGGCTATTAAAATGGGAGCCTGTAACAGTGTTATAAAAAGGCTTTTACAGTTGTATTTTTATCTAGTACTTTTACAAAATGAGAGAAAAAAGTATGTTGTAAGAATCTGAATGCATGCTTATGGAGTGAAAACAATGTCAGACATGAACATGAACAAGAGAGAAATGAAAGAAGTGGACCAGTGAGAAGGTACACAGAAGAGGAAAGGTACTAAAATGAAACAGAGGTGAATATTTCGGATATCTAATTTGAAAGTCATCCAGAGCTCATATTTTTCTAAATCTGGTCAAAAATAAGTGAAACTGTGGACCCTAAAACCTCAAGGTAGAAGTGTTTAGGTGCCTTCTTATAATCTGTACTTAGAATTTCTGGGGAATACAAGTTGCTATAGAACAACCTTTCTGCTGTATTGACATAGCTTGTTCTGTCCAGAACTGAAAAGTAGAGTGGAGGGAAATTAAAAATTGTATGAAATATATAATAATTGATTTAAATTTAGGGTGACAAATCATTAGATTTAAGACAAGTTTAGATAAAAAGTGGTGAGATAATTATATATTTGCTTATCTTCTCCCAAAATACAAACCCTAGGCTATGCTAATGGAATTTTAAGATAATACATTTAAAATAGATTTAAAATAATTACACAATTGATATTTAATATGTGGAGTGGATCTTACACAGGACAGAAGAGTCTAGAAATATTGAGGATTCAGTATGAGATGAGAGTATTCCCCCCAAAAAACACAAACCCAAACTAGATGAGATTTAGAAAGTTAAGAACAGATATAATGTTGTACTTCATTATAATCTTTAACTGAATCTGTAGCAGATCTACTGAGATCTACTGCAAATATGATAGTAATCACAGATCCTAATCTGACCCCCCTCTCTGATTCAGTTTTTCAATTCCTGTGTTTTATGTTCCTCCTCCAGAATCTCTCTATGGCTTAAAAAAAATTATATCAAATTGCTTGAACATTAGGCACGATGACAAAGCTCTTAAGATCTTTCAGGATCTGCCCCAGCTAAAGCTTGATATTCCTTTAAAACTGTATGTCTGGCAGGGCTGTACATCCTTAGCTATTCTTTTGCTTCCAGAAGGATGTAGACAGGACAGAAGCTTTTGCAGGCACTTGCTACTTCCCCGTAGCTGTCCACAGCCTATGCTAGCTTCTTTAGTCAGTGATTCAAGTTCAGCTTAGTCTTTTTCTCAGGTACATGCACTTCTCTTAAAACTAGCCTGGCTGCTTTTCTCAGAGATTTCATGTTCATATTTTACAGTCTTGGAACTCAGTTTTACTGAGCTGCTATAAGAAATCCAGTCTCTAGCATAGCTGCAGTCAGGCAGCAATGCAGTTCCCTAGAAGAATACTACAGGTATCTGTAGGATTACACAGGAAAACTGTAGAATATATGTAGCTTCATGTTACAGCCAGTCTCAAATATTGCAGTTCTTATAAAGAGACAACAGCATGTGGATGAGGGTGGTCTAGTGAGTAATGCATTCTTGGATTTCCAAAAAACTTTTCACAAAGGCCTTCACAATGATTTCTGAAGAGACCAAACTTCTGCTGGAGAAAAGAAAAAAAATATCTTTTCAGGGATATATTACTGGTTAAAAGATGGGTAAGTTCTCACAGTGGTGGGAGGTTTCCATTGGAGTCTCATGAGGTTATGTGCTGGGAAATGTGCTGTTCAGCTATTCATAAGGAGGCGGAAAAATGTGGTGGAACAAGGATATGAAGAAATTTTCCAATAATCAAAAATTGTTCAGGACAGCCAAAACTGGGGCTAGCTACAAATGGATTTTGTAGTCTTTACTAACTGGGTAAAAAGAGTCTTGAGTCTTAATACTGATAATGTAAAGGGAGGGTGGGGTGGAGGAATGATACTTAATTATGTCTACAAAGCAATGGACTTTAAATGAGTTATGAGCTGTTACTTTTAAGGAAAGACATCTTATACTCTCTGTGTAGGCCTCTGAAAACATCAGCTGACATATTACCAGTCAAAAACGTGAAAAGAATGAGGAAAGGAAGAGAGAAAAATAAACAGTGTCATTACACCACTAAATAATCCAGGATATGCCCACATCTTGAATATTAAGTGCAGTTCTGGTTGGCTAGTTCCAGAAAGTAAATATTAAGATATAAAGAAGTATGGGGGGAAAAATGGTCAGGAGTATGGCACAGGGAGAGTTAATAGATTAAGAAAGACCCTTTTGGTGTGGAAAAAGAGCAGAGATCGGTTGAAAGTCAAAAGCATAATAAAATCATGGAGAAGGTAAGGAATGATTATGCACTTCATAACACAGGAACCGTAAAAGCAGCTTAAAAGCAAAACAAAGGAAGTACTTTTCCACACAGTGCATAGTTAAATTGTTGGATTCATTGTCCCAAGATCTTGAGGCCAATGGTATGATGGTTTTCAAAATGAAGTTAAAACAAACAAGCAACAACAAAAACAAACAAACACAAGATAGGATATATTCACATTGCCAGATTGACAGTAAACATAATGGCCCAAATATGCCTTCCGTCTAAGGCATATAAGACACTCTGTATGCCCTACTTTTGTACTCTTTCTCTAAGCATCTGCTCTTGGCTGTCATCAGCATTAATTCTGGGACCAGTGTAGCCATTCTGTTTATGTACTCACTTGTTGTTCATCAAAATTGAAAACTTTTGGGTTTGACTCTTAAAACATTTTATCAATGATTTCAAAACTACAGTTCAGAGTGGTTGAGGTTTTGTGTACTTAGTGTTAAATCTTGAAGGATTCTGCTCATCAGAAAAAGTGACCTTGCACCCTGTAAAAATCCAGTCCCTTTAAGCTGTCACAAAGACAGGAACCTCTGTTTGAAAATGTTTACTTTCATCTGTTTGTTAAAGGAGGTTTTAAATGTACGGATCTCTGCATAGAGTTGGCAAGGTTTCCGATTCAATATTTATCAAGAGTTAATTCTTTTTGTAGAGACATCAGACAAACAGTATTGTTTCACCTCATATTTACGGGTGTCTTCAAATGATGAGGCTACTACATTCTGCTATGCTTTTTGTATCCCACTTAGAAATAGGCCAATTTCAGAAGACTTTCAGGCTCAGATGGATTTGTGTAATCATCCTAATTTGAGCTGGAGATCTTCAGAAAACAGGCATTCTCATGAGACTGCTGGTATTTCCTGTTTCTCATCAGAGCTGAAATACAGTAGCAGAGGAAGAGCTTTTCTCTCATACTGTATGGTATCTGTGTTTTTGGCTGAAGCCAGGGAGTGCCATGGTGCATAAAAATGAAAGAAAACAAAGCAAATTTTGTGTAATCTTTTCAAACCCCAGAAAATGTTCATATTTGGCTTGAGTTCTGACAGCAGCAGTTCACCCTTCCCTAGTGTTCTGATATATTTTTGTTCAGAAATAAAGACTGATATGCCGTTTTTTGAATTTACATACATGCTTTTCGTAAAGTTTTTTTTTTCTGTAAAGCTCTGATGTATAAATTTTACATTTTAATGACATAAGTATTGTACAATGGCACTGAACAAACTAACCATGAAGTAACATTTTAGGACTAAGAATACTTGTCTAGTATCTATTAATGAGATACGTAGTAAATTAGAACAGGACCTTGCTGTTTTTTTTGAAAACTATCTAGTGATTGCTTTTATAAAATTTACAGTTCTGGATGAAGTTAATGTATTATATAGGTTGCAAACCCAAAAGGTCAGACATCAACTTCAGACAGTTACAAAGCAAATAAGTTAGAACCAGCACAGAAGACTTCTATTGACATAGAGGATTATAATAACGTGGAGTGATGCCATTGTGTGTGTGTCCTCCCAGTACGTATGCAGTCATTTTACATTAATTTTAAAAATTCACGTAAAAGTTGGTGGTGCTCTCTTTTTGTATAGTTGTATATTTTAATGGTATGTTTGTGTGTGTAGATATTGTTTATATATATGATATAAAACAGTAAAATGCAAGTATATATATGTGTTTGTATAAGAAATGCTGAGGAGTAGATGGTTTGGGCTTTTTAGATTTCATGTGTATTCCAGCAGCATCAGGCTTTGGCTGTTATTTTCACCCTGCTGATCACATGATTTTGTTGTGGTGAATGTTTGCGTAAGTGAGGTTTTTCTTGTGGATTTCCTGCAGATACTGGGGAGCAGCAGATTACGTGCAGGTAGCAAGACAGTTTACTATTCCGGATGTTAAGACATGTAGACAGCTTCTGAAATGTTTTTTTAAAATATTCCTCTTCTGGTATATTAGAGGAAAACCTAGTGTGAGTGCCCCAAACACAGTACCAAATTATCCTGTCTGTGGTGTGTTGCTATGCTGTAAAGCCGTTTCCTGTGAATAAACCAGTAACAGAATCAAACTGATACCGCTGCTGCTAATTGGAGAAATTTTAGAAACTCCACTCAAACTCTTTTCCTGAAGAAAAATTTAGTGATATATATATATATCCCCAAACATACACATCCCCAGGTTTCTAATAGTGTTCACTGGTATTACAAGATCAGACTTTTTTTCCACTTTGCAGATACGATTGGTACTGGGAAGATTTTCAAATTGGTGTGAAGCGTATTCTTCCCAATCACAGCCCAGTTGTCAGACGGAAAAGGAAAGTTTGTCATACTTAGCAAACTCTTGGTTTTGAAAATGGTAAAAAAATTTCTGGCTCATAGAAACTAGTTCAATGAGGGAAGTAAGTTTACAAGGATTGCTTAGTGAATCTAGGGAACTTTGAGATACTTCACAACCTGGAGGTAGTACCAACCTTGTTTTAAGCTATTTCCTTGATGAACACAGAATCATGGCCCAGGTTAGGTCTGTCTGCAACCTAACCTTTTTCAGTCCATTTCTCCTGGTGAATTCAGAAAACCAAATCAGCATCCTGGATGCTTCTACAGCATTTCTGGGAATGAAGTGCATCAAAATGAGATTCAAAACTTGAAGCACCTTGAGAATCTGGCTGCCTAAAATCAACCAGCAGCTGCCTTAAAGCTAACAATATTGTGGAAATTTTAGAAAGGAAACTGCTGAGGGTAGACACACATCTTGAATGTTTCCCCTTTCTGAAGCTGAGATGATCTTCTCTGAACTTTAGAAACAATTTCTTTACTTAGGTGCAAAACTCAGAGAACATTTCTAAACTCTGGGTTAAAAAACGGTCTCTAAGTTAAAAAACAGCTTGGCAGGGCTCATTCCATTAAGTTATGTCTGGAGACACACGTGGTGGTTCCCATCTTTTGTAAAATAGGTTACTACTCATAACACTTGCTCTGAAAGTACAAGATTTTTGTCAGTAATTTTCTCTGCTTAAAGGCTTTTAGACCCATAATTTTCACCACCCATAACAAAATCCTAATCAGAGACTAGAGAATATTAAAGGAGAGAGAACATTTTTCATTGCATTCATTGAAAGCATACAGGAAAATTCAAGAATGATTAGGTCAGGAAGAAAATCGCTGACAAATCAGGAATCTTTGGAAGATAATCTATGGGGAATCAGGAATCTCTTGTATTTTACTACTTACTTACTACCTTTTTCTAGGAGAAAAATCTCATGGTCTCTAATCCCTGTTTTAAGAATCATTCTTGAGTTTCATGTGGAGGAATTGTTTAGTAAAACACAAAAGCAATCTGAGGTGGTGTTTGAGGTGGTTCTAAATTGAAGATGATAAGGTGAGTGTCCTGGCTTATAGGATATAATATAGAAAACCACTTTGCTACCGCATTTATAGGGACCTCAAAGCTTCAGGTGTATATTATGAATGGCTTAGGAATACCTATCAGACTGGGCCCCTCACATATTTTAGCAGAAATCTACGTGTTCTGTATCCTGGAAACGATCCAGGCATTGAGTTGTCCAGTTTATTGAGATATGGACTATTCTCATCATCCTCAGAAGTACACAGAGGACCCTAATGGAAAGCATGAAAAGGGGAGTGCGTCTGATTTAAACACTTGATACCTAATACATCTAAATCTTAGGTGCACATTAGGCACCTGAAAAAAAAAGCTATTTTGAGTTGTACTTTTATTTATTTATTTATTTATTTATTTATTTATTTTCCTTAAGGGTCCGGTCAGTTCTACCTCTTTTCTTTTCATTTCTGATGGAATACTGCAAGGACTTAAGAAAATCCTTAGATCTGTGAACACACTTTAAGTCATTCTTTGAAATCAAAGATGTGCAAAGGTCCTGCGGAACTAGGCCTCAACATTGTAGTGATTTTACTTCATTACTTCAAATTTATCAGTTAGAATGTGTGCTGTAGGTTAAGTTGCTGTATCAACATATCATGACCGATATTTTTTACAAGATATTATTTTATCTTAAAGTTTTCTCACCCCTGATCAAGAGTTCTAGCCTAGAGATTATGGTTTTAAACATATATATCCTGGTATACATGCATAAATAGATTACTCCTTCATTTCTAATGTTCCTTACCATGAGTTTTATGGGAAGAAACCTTACAATGATCTCCTGAAATGATTCCCCAGTGTTCTTTCATCTAAGTTTAGGGCTGGTGCTAGTAAGAAAGGTTGCAACATCTATCTAGACTGCATCAGCTAGTCTTAAAATCTCCTCAGTGTGTAAGGGTTTGCTTTTGATACCCTGCCTGCGCTCTTCACCCCTCCTCTTTGTAGACATCCAAAGAGAGACTGACCATCATAGGAGGTAATACTAATCCAAGCACATGGGCAAAGTCAAATATGGTTCCTAGAGGAAAATATAGGTGTTTGTATATGTTGAAGACAGTAATTAGACAAGACTAGATAAGAGAATGCTCCAAGTGTGGGTGATGGGTTTTGTGCATTTATGTGGGAAGGAGAGAATAGGAGTGAAAAAGGCCAACGCAGAGAGAGAAGCAAAAATATCAAGTCACTGGTGAAACTAAAAACACAGGATGAGTGATATTTTTAGTATTTTTAGAAAAGTTTTCTCCAAGATCATCAGTTTGCAACATAAGAAAACCTTGGTAAGGTCAGCAAGCTGTACCCACACCCAGCTCATCCACCTCTGGAGACTGTGATTGAATAGAAGGATTTCCTGGAATGAAATGTGGAGAAATGTTGACTAAAACATTAATAAATGACTGCCATGTAGTTATCAAACGTACATCAGTTGTCAAAATCATCATGAGCCCTGTAAACTAATTAAAATGATTAGTGTTTTTTTTTTTTGAAAATGAGGAGACAGTAATCCAGTAAAAGAAAGAAGTGCCAGAGTAAAGTCTAGAGTTCAGACAAAATACTTCAGTCTGAGTCTGTTAGCTTCAGCTTGTTCTGCAATAGTGCTGAAGAGATTTCTAAATCAACAAATCCATCCACAACAAGATGAAAAGGAAAAACAAATAGGAAAGAGAAGAAGTCCAGTACGGGGCAGGGATATTGGAAATCTGGCTTCTGTTCCCTTCACTCTCAATAGCTTTGGGTTGACAATAATGACTGAGAAGTAAAGAGATTTTCCCATTTTTCCTGTTTATATTTTTGTCCCCACAATTTACAATTGTCTACAAAAATGTCCAAAAATGTCCAAAATGTACAAAATGTACAAAAATGTCTATAGTTCATGTCTGCCCAATCCACACCTCAAGTTATATGCTGAGGTCTTCATGAAGAGGTAGCACAGGCCTCATTTTTGGGTGTTCCTTGAAACAACCCCGAGTTTGCTCAGTGGTTGGTACTAAAAAGCGTGCAAGGCAAGCCTGTAAGTGAACACAGGTCCAGACCTTTGCTGGAGGTGGAGTTTAGATGTAGCCATATTGACCAGCAAAACAGGGGCAAGTAGGCAGAGTGTCTGTAACTACTGAATAATATGCTGCATAATAGCATTTCTATCAGTACACAACTTTCTTTTCTTTTCTTTTCTTTTCTTTTCTTTTCTTTTCTTTTCTTTTCTTTTCTTTTCTTTTCTTTTCTTTTCTTTTCTTTTCTTTTCTTTTCTTTTCTTTTCTTTTCTTTTCTTTTCTTTTCTTTTCTTTTCTTTTCTTTTCTTTTCTTTTCTTTTCTTTTCTTTTCTTTTCTTTTCTTTTCTTTTCTTTTCTTTTCTTTTCTTTTCTTTTCTTTTCTTTTTTCTTCTTTTTTCTTCTTTTCTTTTCTTTTCTTTTCTTTTCTTTTCTTTTCTTTTCTTTTCTTTTCTTTTCTTTTCTTTTCTTTTCTTTTCTTTTCTTTTCTTTTCTTTTCTTTTCTTTTCTTTTCTTTTCTTTTCTTTTCTTTTCTTTTCTCTTTTCTTCTTTTCTTTTCTTTTCTTTTCTTTTCTTTTCTTTTCTTTTCTTTTCTTTTCTTTTCTTTTCTTTTCTTTTCTTTTCTTTTCTTTTCTTTTCTTTTCTTTTCTTTTCTTTTCTTTTCTTTTCTTTTCTTTTCTTTTCTTTTCTTTTCTTTTCTTTTCTTTTCTTTTCTTTTCTTTTCTTTTCTTTTCTTTTCTTTTCTTTTCTGGAGTAAGACAATGAACTCTGTTTTCTACAATCTCATATTGCTTTTTAGATACTTATTTTAAAATATTTTTAAACTCCTAAATTTCCAGGAAATGGTTACTTCATTACTACAGAGTTACTAGCTGTTATTGCACATCTTGGCCTGTTTCCACAAAAATAGCAAAATAACTTTACCAGATGCTGATGAGTCTTTTCTACAGTGGGAGCAAGTCTAGCTGAAATAATGAAATGACATGAAGAATTATGCCATCAAAAAGTGCTTCCTTAAGAAAACACTGAGATTCTTCCTTAGGGTCCAAAACTTGAACACTCGTTTTTCCACTTCAGTTCTGTGAAGGGAATCCTCTGTTCAGACAAGCTCTTTGTAATGTTTAAAAGTTCACTTACAAATAATCAAACATGAACTAAATTATTTTTGCTATTGCAGAGTATGTTTTACTTTTATTCTTTGCTTTCTTTCCTTTCTACTTGCAGTTTTTCCAAGAAAAATTAGCTTGTAATTTTTTTCTGGAAGAGGTAAAATGGCAACAACAATACCACTACTGGTACTGAAAGATTTTCAAAACTTGCATGAAATAATATTGGATTCAGAGAATTAATTCAATTCACTGATTGAATTAACAATCAGTGAGATTTTACAACTGTATTTCAATCAATGGGCATAATACTATGTAACATGGTGGAATTTTACACTCTTTGTACAATTACTAGTTTATTCTGTCTATGTAATTTGTGGTAATAAATTTAAATAAGAAGGAGTGTATCAGACCTTAGTACTATTAACTCTTCAAAGGATATTTTTGTTTTCATTTTTTTGCTACGATCATTTGAAACTACTTTTTTTTCAAAAGTGTAGTTTGAAAGATTGGAGTACTAGTAGCAATGGAGGTTATAGCGAGCAAAATATTGTAGCTGTCCTACAGTGGAACAAATAGAAGAAAACAGGAGAGAAAAGAATCACAAGGAATTTACATTGCATATAATCTTGACTTCTCTAACTTCCTAGAATCATAGCATCATAGAATGACTTGAGTTGGAGGGGACTTCTAAAGATCATCTAGTTATAGCCTCAATAACATGGGCAGGGACACCATAGATCAGGGTTGCTCAAATAGCTTAAACTGGTTTCTCAACATCTCCTCTGAAGTTGTCACTCTCTAGGCAGAGTGATGTTACCATTGCAAATCTGTCCCAAGCGTATATATGAGTGGTATGTTAGCATATCGAGCCCAGCTCCTTGAGATAATTGGAATCAGCTTGCAAAAAAGCCACCGTCAGTGGAGAATGAAGTTATTCTAATGCACATCTTAAGTGCCACTGCTACTTAATAAACACATAATTAGAAACACTATAAATAGAGTACACAAGTTGGTCTTCTAGTTGCTTCAGCTGTAGCAGAAACCTTTGCAGTACATGATTGTGTGAGGCCCCTTTTGCACAGCAATATGACGAAGGAAAGGGTTGGACATGACCTATTCATCAGAATGCTGACATTTGCATTGTGGGGTTAGGGTAATGTGAGATGGATGATAACTTATGTAATGAACTTTTGAAAACCTTTTGGAAATGTTTCCAAGAGGTTGGTTTATTTGTTTTGGACAATCTGAGGTTGGGTCTGGTGGGGAATTTGACCACACATCCCAAATATGTTCCTCAGTCCTCTTGCAGAAGAGGAAAAGAGTCGGAAGATGAGAGTGTGAGAGTTGGAAGATGAATAACTGACCATGGAAAAAGAGGCCTGGAGACTCATTTCTTGGAGGATCATTTCTCCCCTCCTCCTGAGAAATATTTCCCATGACCATCAACATTAATCATGAGCTATGATGCCTTTGTGTTTCATCAAAACCTTGGACATTTAGTTTTAAGGTGCATTATTAGTAAACAGACTAATTTGATTATTTGCCAGATTCCTAGTACAAAATAGATTAAAAGAATCAAATCAATAAATCTTGGGAGATACCATGAGATAGAACCTCCTTCTGTTTCACTGCACAGGATATTTTTTTCCTGACTTGTTTTAAAGCATTTTGCTTTCCATTTTTAATCCATAATTTATACTGTACAAAGCAGAATGTATTTCTAAAGACCTTTACCTTTCTCAGTGTAGCCACACACAGTCATAAACACATTATAATCTGCCAATCTATTTGCTAAACGTATTTAACAACCTAGTTGTTAGAATACACTATAGCAAATTTCCTTTCTTTAAATGATCAGTAGTTAAATATAGCAGAGTTACAATATCAAACATCTGAATAATAAACTGAGATCTAAACTAGCAAACTAAATTATACAAAAACATGGAAACATCTGTCTCCCATTGTATAAAGCATACTTGCTTTGAAAAAAGAGACATCAAATCTTACAGTTGTAGTTTTGGATACAGTTTATTTATTGTTCACAGAATAGATCAGTTAATTAAAATATTACACATTTTTTATGAGTAAGAATCCCTTTTGCTTTCAACTAAACCTTTGATTCCTGATCCTGTAATTATAGTTAAAGCTCATTTACCTTTAAATTGCAGGATTTCCTGCAATGCTAAAAACTGCATTCTTGTCTCCTTTTCTCCAGGCTGAACAGTCCCAACTCTCTCAGCCTCTCCTCACAGGAGGCTGTGAGAGAACAGGTCAAGACCCATTTTTAAAGTTTTAAAGATGTTTTTAAAGTTTAAAAACTTCTGTGCTTGTCCTTGAAAAGCACCTTCTTCACAAGTTTTTTCTGAAAATTTCCCAAAGTTTTGAGCACTGAATAGATAAATTACTGTCTTAAAGCGAGATTAAATTAATCTTTACAACAGAATTTATTTTATCCACTCTTATAATAGGATTCAAAATGTAATAAGTATTGAGTACGAATAGATATAGAGAAAAGTAATGTCTCTAATTAATCTTAAAAATATTAGGGAAAGGACTTACATCCCCACATCTCCAAAACATAGGTTTCTACCACTCCAGGTAAATGTCATGCTTTGTTAAACTGTTGTCTTCAAAAGGACTTTGTTATGTTCTGAAAGCTGAGGTCAGCAACTAGTGAAAAACAGAAAGAAAAACAAACAAACAAACAAAAAAACACACCAAGTTAAAGCCTCATTGAAGTTGATGCCAAAAGTACATTATGTATATTAAAATCAACAGAATCAGAATCTGGACTTAAAGGTGGAGGAGTCCTGAGAATAAAAACTCTGTTTAATTGTTACATAATTTATTTACATGTAATGAGCATGTAAGTTTTCAAGAAATAAAATTGTGTGGAAAGCTTGAAAGATTAATAATTGAGTTTCAGCATCTCAAAATAAATCAGTGAAAGAGAAAAAAAAATAATCTCTGAAGAAATAAACCTTTGTGTTACCTAGAAAGTCTCCATGCTTTCCTGCATTGCTTTTAGTACCTCTGCCAACACTAATGTAAAACCAAGCCGAACATATTCTCTTTCCTAAAAGTACCTTAAGTCATACAACATAGAATAGCTCTGCATGTGGAAAGAATTAACAAGCATGGGGGTTTTTAGAAGTGGGAGTTCCTCCTTAACACTCATCAGTGTTGCATGTAAGCTTCAAAACAACATTTTAATGACTACTCTCTGTGGAAATGTGTAAATAATTTTGGCTTTATTTTTTAGTTAGTTATTTTCTTTAAAGAGTTTTGCAAATAAATGTTTTGATTGTATTTAGTAACCTCAGCTTTTTGCAATGAAAGTCATTTGTTAGAGAATAATACTATATATGAGCTTAGCATGTGTTGAATTTGTTAATACAGACCAAATTTTAACACAGTTATTTTAATTTTTAGACTCCCTAACAAAAACATATATATGTTCCTGCTGTATAGACTATGGGGCTTTGTACATGTGGAGTAGAAAAAAAGTTGCCTCATGATTTAAACCTTTACATAAGCTGGAACTGACAGTAGCATCTTTTAACACTATGACAGCGTGATGGAAGGAAGATATGGCACATATCAGCTATAACAGCTAAATCTCACTCTTCCCTACGTTATATGATTTTCTATTAATATAACAAAAGTCAGTGTTCCATGAGCACAATGTTTCAGAGAAAGCCTCTTTATACATGAGTGCTGTGAGTGCCTAATGTCACAAGCACGTAAAGCTTGAGATTGGTCATATGTGATGTTTTCTTCTAGTTACACCTGCATTTCCACAAGATGTCAGTCTGTAAGAGCAGTATTATACCAGGCAGTAACAGCAGCTAATAATCCATTTTATTGTTGTCTAATCTTCAACAATGCAATGTGGCTAAAGACCAACAGTGATGCTCTGTGAAGAAGGCTCAAAGCCCGTAAGAAAATTAGATTTACGAAGAAATGTTATAGTCTGTGGCAAATAGAGACAAGTCTGGTCCTTTTCAAGCTTTAAATCTTGACGTTGATTGTTTTGGAACTGAATTGAGTAACTTCAGTAACAGTTTAGTTTACTGCATGTAAAGTGCAATAAAATAATTTGAATGGCTAGCTGGCTAATACTGGCAGTTTGCAGTCTAATAACTGAAAAGACAAAATCAAACAAAATAGTTTCAGACCAGTAGGTATGTCAATTATCTTTAGTTAATTCACTAATAACATAAGCTACCCAGCCAGCTAACACAGATAACAGTGATTTTTCATTACTGTGAATGAACAAAATAAATTTGAGTTAACATGCTGATGAGAGAGGAGTTAAGAAAGCAATGGGGATTTAAAGTCAGTCCATCTTCACGTCCATTTATTCCCTTCATATTATTTGCAGGACCAAGGTCAACCCCAGAATAAGAGTCTCCTTTTCCAGTAAACCAACTTTATACTTACGTTTTTAGATTTGATGTTCCTGTATTTTTTAGGGTATAATAAAATTACTCTTTAGCTCTTCCCCTGAGGGGAAAGCAACAATGTTTACAAGCTGTGGGAATTATCCGGAGATATAACTGAGGTTATTATCTACACCCATCACACTGTTTGCAATTAAGAGGTCACCTTGGACTTTCTCCTGCTTTCAAGTAATCCATCTGCAAGTAGTGATTACTAATGGTATTTATTTCATAGCTTTTATTGTTGTTTATTTTAGTCCGCTCATAAGCAAGAAGTTGCCATCTATTGTTTTAGTCAAAGACTTTTCCCCAGCTTTTCAAGATCCTCCTTGTTATTGCAACATTGAGCTTTATATTACATCTGAAGATGAAGCAGGAATTTTACTGGTGTAGAGTGTGATGGTTGGCTTGCTAAGTCATATAGAAAAGGTGTTTTTCTTTATCAATAGCAGCTGCATACACTGATAGCATATGACTTCATCCGTTCTGTAGTAAATAATAGATTACCATAACTTAAGAATAGGTTCTCTTAACAATTATGCTTTCGCTTTTGAAGGCAAAATTTTACTTTACGTAAGTAATAGTTGTTTTATATCTGTGCCTCTGTTAACATTGGCTATCAGTATTTCTGGTACATTTGTATTTCAAAAATTTTGCCCCCCAAAGTTTAGGTGGTTTAGCTTCTGTCAACTTCAGAGAACATCCTTTCCACTGTAGTATAAGATAGTAATTATGATAAATGGAAGTACTTAAATGTACTCTCATTTACAGAAGGACTTTGTAAATTCACTGCCTTCACATCAGTAATTTACTTCTCACTGTGATCTTCAGGTATCTCTAATAGAGCTTTGATCTATTCACCTCTAGGACTAGCTGAAAAACTTCTTTCTGAGTGTGTGATTTGGAGAGTCTTTTATTCATAGAGAAGCAGACTGATACTGAGTTAATTTTGTTTTATAAGTCAGTGGTAAATAATGTAGGGGACAGAAGCCTCTAATAGAAAATTCTGAAGATGAATGTGACTGACTTGTGCCGCAGTTGCACTTCATCCTCACTGAATATTAAGAATAGAAGTAAGAAAATTTAATTCTGAGGGCTTGTCAGATTTAGGAATATACCTATACAGTACAGTGAAGCATAGCACAGAGATGTCTGTACTTTCTCATGACTACACTATTTCTGGAACTCAGTCTACCACTACCAGACAGAATCAGGCAGAGCTAAAGTACTGAAATGACGTAATGTGGATGAGTTGGGTCAGGTTGGTGCCAGCACTGACAGGCCTCCATCACATGGTAGAGACACCCTTTTAATCCTTTTCCAGTTGCTATATCACTAAGCAAACATTATGTAACATACAAATTTTACTGCCTTGTCACTTTTAATGTGCTACTCCAAACACCTCTCTTTATGTTGCCTAAGACTTTGTTCAAAACTGCTTTGCACTGGCCAGTCATATATAAAAACTGAATGGTAAGGGGTTACTGGTGACAGAATAATAGTAAATACTCCTTTAAATAGGAACTTAAAAAAAAAAATACAGTAAGAGTGCCTAGTCTCCTATACAAAGCCTTAAGCGTTAAGCGTTAATAGTCGGTCCACATAATTAGATTTCTGCTGCACTAGAGCAATATTTTTTAGGCTACAGAGTATTTCCTTTTGAAAGATAGATTTATTTATTTTTTTATTCCATGTTGCTGTCACCTCTACAGATTATGCTATTAACATTTATATTACCTTTGATGAGGAAATGCCTCTTGTTTGAAAGATACCCTGAAGATTAGCTAAGCATTTCGTCTGGCAGTATCAATAAGTCATCCTTTGTATCAGAGTGTGTTGACCAGCAAATCCCTCCATCCTGGAGAAGAAAAGCCCTGAAGATTGTGTAATGTCATCCCTACAAAGTAACAGGAAAAATGGAGGTGTAATATAGATATATATGTGACTGGTGGATCACAAAATCACCCTAACAGGTGCTGGGCTGGTTACCAGTGGATTAATCTGACCAGCAGCTGATGCATTCCTATTTTAAGGTCACTCTGTGCTACTGACTTTTCAGCAAGGTCCTTCCGCTATGATGTTTCTCAGGAAATTAAAAAGGTTTATAAGTTAATGATGGACTGAACTGGATTACTGTTACAGGTGTTTGAGAACAATATGGCAGCTCAGTTTTCCACATTTCAGTGTCTCGTCCTTTTAGACAGGATGCTGGGGTCTCTTGAACAACTCTTAATTTTTTCTGAATGCTTTTTTTATATTCTACAAAGAAAAAGATAAGCATAAGATAATTAAGATAAGATAGTTCCTTATTACTTTTTCTTATATGTTGGAGCTGAGGAAAAGGGGCAGGGTATCTTTCCTTAGAACTTTAAGGAAAATACACAGGCCTGAAACACTGTGAAACATCTTGCATTACCTGTCACTTCTCTGTGCAAGCTTGCTCTTCTGGTCTGCAAATGAGGCAAGGTTGTGAAATATTTTTAATGTAGAGAGATTGAAACTATTTTTAATACTACATATAATTACATAAGAAATAAAGGTATCAGTAGCTTCTTAGCATATAGTAATCCATTTTAGCTGTCCTCAGGAGGTATAAGTAGTGTTATGCTTTACACTTTCTTCATATATCTATTTTTCCAACAAAACAATGACTACTAGGCCAGTCTGAATCATTCTTAAGGGGATTTTATCTTGACTTATTTGTTTGAGAGTTTGCTTTATAACTTCAAATGAAACCTCCCATAACATTATTCTCTGAAACAAAATGACTAAAACATTTTCCTTTCTTTGCCAGTGAAATGATAATTCTTTAAACTGACGTGATACATCCTTAGGGCATGTTATCCTCTGAATCTTTTTTTTTTTTTTAAATTTATTATTAAACTGTGGTATATAGTTTGCCACACAGTGTAGAAATCTTTGGAGTGATTGATAGTATCTTATCTCTTATTCTTTTTCCAAGTACTTTGTCAGAGTCTCTGTAGGGATTTCTTCCATCATATAAAATACTTGCCAATATTGATACTTAATAGGCCAAAATCATGTCTCCCTTTATTTCTTGGGCAACCTCTAACACAGGGGTACTAATTCTCTAAGTCAAGTCTCCAAAACATTACACCAGAATAATATATACTTCTGAATGAGATTGCCCACTCTAGCTATGAAGAAATTACTATATATAACTGCTGCTGTATTTGAGATTTCTTTGGCAGTATACAGTAGAGCTTTCAGTACAGCTTGGACTATAATCTTTGTAATGTGCCACATATATAGCTTTATACTGAAGAACAGATGTTAGAGCAAACAAAATCAGAATAAAAATGTAAATATATGTCTTTTATTTTTTAAAAACTACACAGATTTTTCTATAATGTGCAATTCTATTTCAGACTCTATCCTGATACTCCACAGTAACAGAAATTGTGCAACACCAGTATTTTTTTTTTTTTTACTTCCTTTTTTTTTTTTTTTCCCAGGCATCTCCTTTCTTTTCTCAATATTCTAACTTGTTAGTTCCATTGGAATTCTCAAACTTGAACAATTCAAAGTAAAAGGGTTCAGTGTCTGCCCCCTTTACTGTAAATTTATAGCACTATTAAGGACTTTTAATTTACCAAGGCAATAATTATAGTTAAAACTTTTTATAAAGTTATACCTAATGAATGATTTAGTAGTTTCAAGAGTGAATGGCTTTGTTGTTTTAATATCCATTATTCCTATCCTTTTTTTCATATCCATTATTGACTTTAGAAAGGCTGCCCCTTTCAGATAAGCAAGAGTCTGAATGAAAAACAATTATTTATCTTCTTTAGCCTGTAGTCATACATAATCTTGATCTTGTGAAATGGATTTATCCATGTTCTTTATATATCTTAGTTACAATAATTGCAGAGACAGTGAAAGAAAGGAGTGTCTATGTTTTATCTGTAGCATGGGATGTTTAATCCATCTTTTCTCAGCCCTTCAAGGATAAACACTTCCTATTGAAACCACAACAATCTTCCTGACTTTTCATTTCTTACATTTTTTACTCATACTTCTAAAGAAGCATTTTTTCAATTATAACACAGTTCTCTAACTTGTGTTTGTGCTTTGAAAGTCTGATAGGGAATACTTGACCTTGGGGGTTGGGAGGAGGGGGAGAGTAGAGGAACAGAATTTCTAAATAATTTCTTTATATAATACACTTCAGAATGAGATTTTCCATGTCTTACAAGTCTCTTCTTTGCCTTTCTCGACACCCTACAGATGACAACCCTGTGAATGAGATAGTTCTTTATTTCATGTTGCCTCTCTGCTTTTAGTCTTCCATCAAAATTAATTCCTTGCATGTTTGCTTCTGAAATACCCATTTCACTTTTTTCTTAGGCTTTTTTAGTACAGCTCCTCTTGATGTTTTCCCTAGAAGCTTTTTTATCTAGAAGCTATAATGGGGAATCTAATTCAAATTGTACTGCCAGGTGCTAGTATTCTCTTTTTACAGAGAGACTCACACATAGCGTATTGCCTCTTTGCAAATCAATTTCAGGCCTATTTCTGGTTACTTCTCTTCAAGATACCCAGCTAATCTGCTTCTTTTAGGTCTATTGCCATCTGAAGGAAAATCCTATCTGTGCCAATACAGTGAAGCATTATGTTATGACACATGATGATTACAAAGTGCCAGGAAGAGCTACAGGTAGAGCAGGAGACACGGAAGACTAATCTGTCCCTCTGGAAGGGAAGACTGATGCTCTGTGCAAGGCCAGATGGACACCTTCTGACAGGAGACAGTAATAAAACTGTACAGTATGGCCTTCTGAGATTCAGGGAATGGCTGGAGGTTTTGGAGGGTGTTGACGGAGGACTCAGTCTCACTATCTCTTGGTTGTTCAGAGCATTCATCATGGGCTTTGCTAATGTCACATGCCACGTTCCAAACATGCTGCTCACTACCAGTCACTGTCATGGTCTTATGTCATTATTTGACACAAAGAAAGTGAGTGGCCAAACATGTCCCCAAGAAGGCCACTCTTTTGATCAGATTTGTATATCTCATCCAGGATTTAAAGAATGTGAACCTATGGAAACCTGCAGACTCAGACTCCTATAGATCAGCATGATAGTCCAGTATTGACAGTCCTCCACTCAACTTCACGCTTACCCTCAAGACATTATCATCACATTCCAGTGCCATGTCACAACCTGCATCCTGCATTTGGATGGCTACAATACAGTCAGAAGGGGTACT
Organism: Anser cygnoides; assembly: GCF_040182565.1. Lineage (NCBI taxonomy): Eukaryota > Metazoa > Chordata > Aves > Anseriformes > Anatidae > Anser > Anser cygnoides. Next base: position 61,154,909 of record NC_089875.1, on the reverse strand, counting down.
GTTCCATTAGACAGCCTTGTAACATACTGTAGGGCCCCAAATCAAGTGCCATCAGATTACAGCAGAAAAGGCAAGATCCTCTATATGGACACTAGCTCAAATTTGATAACTATCACTAATATTTGTATAGCCTGATGGTATTTGGTGTATGCTCAGGAAATTCTCTGGTTGCTTCTAACTTCATTAGTTAGCTTGTCTCAGCAGTCATTAATTTGTCTGCCAGACCTTTGTATGTCTCCTTTTGTTGCTAGATGTATGTCTGCACATATATAACAGTTGCTCATCTACTTGCAGATCTCCTTTACAGATTCTGGGCAGTTTATCACTTGTGTATATGTTGGCTGCAGTCTTCTACTTCAGAATACTTCCACACATAGGGCTGAGATAATTTTCTCCTCAGTGATCTGGGTCTTGAGTATTTTTGCATCTGGCAATGCATATCCTTATCTCATCTTCATAATTCCAGCATTCTCTAAAGGCCTGAGACATCTCTACTATTGTCTGACCATCTCAACAGAGGCTATACAACCATTACATAATTGCTTTCAGATTCTTCACAGTTCTGCTTTTAAAATGGACATGTAACTAGCTTTGCTGATGCTTCTGAATGAGTTGATAAGTTTACATATTTTCATGCTCCAAGGTTATTTTAGCTTAAAATTCAGCTGTGTACACTGGTGGCTTCTATAAAATACCGCTGTGTAGTTTTGATAATAAAATTAGGGTGTCTTAGAGTTCTGGTACATGGCTCTCAGTAATCTTAGGGATGATAAATCACTAATAATCTCTTTTTCCCTGAGAATAATTCTTAAGAATTTAACATACCATTGCACTTATTCTCTCCCCTCCATCTCAACCTCCCACCACCACCACCCAGGAAGGCCCTGGGAGTTTACAAACTCAGAATTTAGAATTCAGAATAGCTCAGCTGGAAGGTACCTACAAAGATCATCAAGTCCAACTGCCTGACCACATCAGGGCTACCACGCATTATGATAACCTGTTCATTAATTAGTGCCCGTAGGCCTGTGCCTATGCTGATTTGCCTTTATTTATTTAGTTAGTTAGTTAGTTAGTTAGTTATTGTGCTCTCTGTGGGGGTCTGCAAGTATCATATCACTATTATAACCTTTTTTAGTTGAAATTTATTTCCTTGCTTCCTGATGACAGAAATGAGATCTTTGTGTTCCTTTACCTGAAATTGAAAGGTATCTCTGAAAATCTGTCAGAAACATCTAGCTACACTAATTGACACTAGTGTGACTACCTTAGTAGTCACAAGATACTAGCAACAATAGTGTTATTCTTCCACTGCAGATTTTAGTCCAAATTACAATTTCTAGATTCTTTATCTGTCTACTCACGGCTGAAATGAAGTGAAGAATGATTTCCTCATCCACTAGTATTTGTCAGTATTTGTGTATGGTATTGGAAAATATTATTTTTTGCCATATCCATAACATTTGAAGAATGTTCAAATTAAGGTTTTGGGCATGTGATAGTTTAGTACTTTTGTTTACACTGTTTGGGTTTTGCCTTGCTTCACTGGATGCCAAGCCATTTTTGACATTTCTTACTCTAGAGACGAATTCTTTTTCCATTTGCTTGACTACTCCTATTATATGTTCCTTTATTTACAGAATATTACTGAAGGCAGATGATGTGAGTCAGTCAGTTTATTCACTTTGAGATGAAATATATCTGTGAACTGAATCCTTCAAAAAGATCTTGCTAGCTTTTAGCTGTTTTGCTAAAACCCCAGCTATGTCAGACTGTATTGTTCTCAAGGATGTTTTTTTTGTTGTGCCTGCATATCTGTTATACTAATCATCTATCTTAGATTTAATCTTTTTAAATCCCTACTTTTTCTTCATTTTTTTTCCTTTTTTTTTTCTTTTTTTTTTTTCTGGAAACAGTGACTTTTATAGTTTTTGCACAATTTCCATATTCTTAAATGTTGTTCTATTTGTGATTATTGTTGCTCATACAGTCATCTCAAATTGATTTGTCATTACTATAAACAAAAAGTTCATCATGATAGAACATCCTCTTTTGGGAAGATCTCTACCACAGTACTGTGAATGGAATACTGGTTATATCAGGTCCAGATGTGGCTTCAGAAAATGGAAGCCAAATTGTTTTTTAAGGTTTTAGCCTGGATGATTCTAAACTATGGTTTTGTTTAAATGTTGACTACAAAATCAGCATAAATATATTCATATTTCAATACAAAATGCTACTATACAAAACTGGTAATTTTCTGAATTTCTACTTCCCCTCCCACCACTGTAATTCCAAACCATTTTTGCTTTTCAATTTTTAGGTGAAATTGACTGCGGTAAATTACTGTTCATTAGCAAAACATAAAAAGATGCTACCAGAATATTTCAAATCTGTAGTTGCTAGGCTAACAGAGAATGACTGCAGCTTCTTACTGTATCTAGCCTTTCAGTTAATAGCTTTAAACTCTGACTTTTGGAGTATACACTCTTAGATCATGAATTAAGCACATTTCAAGTGGTTTAAATAGAATAACCAAGAGACAATATTAATGGAAATTTTGATACCTAAATTAACGAACATTTATTTAGTAGTAATTGTAATATTTTGTTGTTGGCAATAGTGTATTAAAAGAGAAAAAAAAATGTTATTGTGAATACAAAAATCTGGCAATTTCTATATGGCATCATTCAATTAGTGCCAGACACAAAGACGGCGTGGAATCTGCCTGGAATGTCCCTGGAGTTCATATGCGACTTTATGTCGGAACCAGTGGTACTTATTTTGGGCCTCAGTTTAGTAAACTTATTTCTCTGGATAGCACTTGACCATATGCTGTGTTGAAGAGGAATAACACTTTAAGAGGTGTTTCAGTGTTCTATTGATTCAACAATACTTTTTGGGGGAACCAGTCTTAAAAAGACTTCCATGTTCTCATAGACAAGAAGTGGTTAAACTGGTTATTGAAAACAAGAAAAGAAACACAAAATTCCTCCCCAGACTCAAAAGCTTTTCATGTTTTACAAAGCTAGTAAGGAGAGTATTTTTACCTCTGCTTCCAGTATAAAAATGGAAGGTTTTACATCTATGTAGCTTGGCAGCAGCCTTGCCATGTGGAAGGTGTTTGTTTATTTTGTTAATGTTGAGTTCCATTCTTTTATATTTGTTTTTTTTTTTTTCTTTTCTAGGGTGATAGGGTTGAAGCAACAGGATGAGAGATCTCAAGCATGCTGCTAAATATTGTGGTCTGACAAAACTACATGGCTTCCTTTATCAAGACAGCTGTGTTTTTACATAAACAATCTTAATTTGGCCTGCAGAAGGATCACGCCTGATACTCAAATGTACTACCTTGGAAGGTCACCTTGACTTCCCCAAGGAGCTTGCTTCAAGGCATTCAGAATGCCAGACCAGAAAGCCTCACAGACTGAGTTATATTTATTGTTTACTACTTAGGAAAAATAATACTGCAGTGAAAACAACAGCTTCGAAAATAGCAAAGAAAGTTACTGCTACTCACAAAATAATTTTGGAATAAATATTGCTGAATGGACTGCTTCATTTTGATAATCATTCCTACTATGGATCACAGGGAATAGTAAAACTAAAATTAGGCTTCAGTTAAATAGATCTTTATAAGTGTTTACTGGCTTTTCATAGATGTTATTAGGATTGTTCATAGAAGCAAGACATGAGTGGGCAGATGAGTAATTCACAGCAGTTATATATGCAACTCTGCAATATGTAGCAATTAAAGAAATTGGTCTTTTATTTTGATAACAACTGATGATAGATAACTTGGCCAATGCCTAGAAAGACTCATTATAAAGAATGTCAAACATGAGCTGAAAGATGCTGTCCTGTTTATTAAAAATCAGTTACACTAAAATCATTAGGTTTGTTTGTTTGTTTGTTTTTCACTGAAAAATTTTAACAGAAAAAGTAACCAACAATCTCTTTAAATAGTAACTGGATATTAAAGCCAGTTCTGAAACTTAGTCTGGTTTTCCTTCTCCAGGTATGCGCTATCTCTAAGAAACAACCCATCATTTTTACATTCAGATGAATGCTAATGTATATTATTTGGACCAAATTGCTAATCTACCTTATGAAAGAGTCTTTTTTCAGTCTTAGTGCTTCACATTTCGTTAAATATTGTGTTTGTGTAGCAAAAAAAAAAGCAGAAGAAGGGAAGCTGTTTTGCAATGTAGCTTGTAAACTTTTCAGTATCTTGTTTCTTTTTGTGTGTAATGAAACACACAGAAAAATGTTCTGAAAGAACTTTTTGAAGCTATGGTTAGTATTCCAGACATGAAATGCCAAAATCAAGATTTCCACAGCAACGAATATGATATTATGTAGGATCTTCAAAATGTTATGCAGTCAGATATACCAGGGTAGACATGCGGGTTTGTAGAAAGCTTTTGAACACTGTTCTGTGCACCATCAGTTATGTCACCTGATGTAGATCTGCATCCCTTCTACATGGGTAAGGTTTTGTTTGTCTGTATCTGTGCACATATACAGAGTTTTGTCATTTCTCTGTTTTAAAGAGTTTTACAATCTGCCATCAGAAACCCCTGAAAAGAAGCCTTGCTGATCTTGACTGCATCTCTCTCCAGACTAAAGACCTTTGTGTCTAATCAGATCCATGATCATGTAACTGAAGATTTTTAGGATGCATCCATGCCTAAGAGCAGAATATTGTAGTATATTCAAGATTATAGGTTTTATTATTGTTTCTTAACAGTAGATATTCAACAATGCAGAGCCAGGATATCTTTCTATAGGACCCGAAGACTGAAATTAAATCTAAAACACTAGCACAGACTCAGAGAAGGGCTCTTCAGTGAAACAATATTTTAGTGTAATGAATGTTTATTTCTAAGAGGAAGTAATTTATGTCTGAACTGAAACTTGTGACGAAATCTACATCATTTACTAAAAATAATTAATATGTTTTTCTTCATATAGCTAATTTATTCTTTGCATGAATATACATATAGGAATATGTACAACAAATAATGTACCTTTTTACTTTTCAAAATAATGTCCCAACTTTGTTAGAAGTTTGAGTATTGTTTTAATATTTATCGTGAAGTTTCATGTCAATTTTCAAAAACCCAAAGCTAGGTGAAACAGAAAAAAATGTTCTCTTGAATATTCAAAGGTACATCTGTCTATTCTGTCTAATTAATATAAAAAACTATATGATTTTTGTAGGGCAAATCATGACTGAATCTCATCATAGTAAGCAGATGATATAACTGTAGCTGATCAGTTTTCCTCTTTATTTTGTGTTTTTGCTTAGGAAGACTGGTCTATAAAACCATAGGTCATTTACGCTTGTGTAGCTTGAGGGCCACACACGACTGTGGAGCATTCCCCTCCTGGAATTAGGCTCTGCAAGGCTTGATATCAGTCTTCCTTGTAGACGTTCCTCAGCTCATTCATCCAAATGATCTGTGAACTAAAACTTTCAGCTTCTGTTAAGTAATGATGGTAACTGTGACACTGATTAGGCTGTAAATTCGGGCATTTGCCTTCATATTGATATTTGAGACAGAACTCACATGCAGCAGTTTTCTGAAGCGTTGCTGAAAAGCTGAAAGGTTCTTAAGGTCTTCCATACATATATTAAGATGTTGAAAAGTTGAAAGTGAGTTCAACAAAAAGTTTTTTTGTTTATTTGTTTGTTTGTTTTGTTTTGTTTTCCATGGGAAAACCTCTGCTTTTTTAGATGCAACTGAATCTTACAATACCAGAAATCCTGAACTTAGCTTAATGCTGGGCTTCTAAGAGGTGGCTAGAACACCTTTTAATCTAAACTTGCAAAAGAGATATAATAAAACTATTTCAGATCTCCTTATCATTATTCCATCATATTTGATGGAATATCTAAGTTGCTTTTTTCTGCCACTTCACTAAGAAAAAAGATTCATCTCAGCTTGTCAGAATCCAGTCAGGCCAGTATCACAAATTTTGCATAGATAAAATGGCAACACTGCCTGCTACTTTCCATCATCATCTCAGTAAGATTTCTTCTAAATAATAACTGAAGTGCACTAGTGATGCTATGCAATCAGATCTAACACCTTTCTTCAAGTTGGTTATTACTAAGAATGAGTCCACATTACAAAACTTCCAGCATAGTAAATGCAAGTCAAACATGGCAAAACTAATTTGATGTAAGCACCAAACTGGTGCTGGGGAATGGTAAAATCTTTTACTTATACTGTACAAACAGTCACAAAGACAGAGTTGGATTCGTAGACCGTTTAGACATTTCTTTGGCAAATATCTGTGTTTATGTAATGAAAAGGGAAATTGAAATATGAATAGGTGAATTCATTTCTCATTATTTACCTCTGTTACCGGACAACTTGAAATATTTCAGATATTCATCTGGAGTTCAAAAGGAGATAAACAATAATTCACATGTAATGAATAGTTATTGCTTGGCAGTTCCTCAGGACAGATATTTTTTAATATGTCACTTTAAGAATACATGTAAACATATTTTTGAAAACTCAGACAACTTCTAAATGCTTTACAGAGTGGTTTAACTGAAAGTCACATTTAACTACTTGCCTCCCCACCAGTCATGATATCATTTCATTTTGCCAAATATCACAGAGTTAATTGACACTATTGGCCTGTTGTTGTCAGAAGCTGTCAGCTCTGCTGGTAGTATTTTAGCAACATGGAATGGACTAAGTAGTTGTGATGTGGCTAAATAGAGCATATTTACTTGCCAGTACTTTCGTTTCAGTTCTTCCCTTGTCAGGAAGGTGATTTTTAAATTAAAGGTATTTTTAAATTAAACAAACAAACAAACAAACAAAAAACAAACAAAACAAAACAAAACAAAAGCTCATTTTTGTATTCTTCTGTGGCTTGCATTGGACTGATGAGTTCCTGCTGCTAGTTAAGTCTGTGGAGATTTACGTTTCAGCATGTAACAGAATTTTCTATAGAAAGTTTTTTGTTTTTGTTTTTGTTTTTTTCAATGGTCTTTTTCATCAGGTAAATGTACATTTGATGCAATTAAAAGGCACGTGCAAAGAGATAAGATCATGGTACAGCATAGCTGATATTAATGCTCTGAGAGCACTTTTCAGACTGAAAAATTGATCATTACATCAATGCTAGTTGTCACTAAGCTCCAGAATGCAGAACTGTAAATCAGTAGTTTGGAAATACAGAAGAAATCATGCACAGGCACAAAGTAATCATTGCCTTCCTAGAGGATACATGGTGGGTTAGCTTAAGTTGCATACTAACTTAGGATAAAAGAATTGCTTCCAATGATGCTGAAAAACACCTTGTCCTGACTGCAGAGAAAATTAAGTGCCTCTTTTACAAAGACTGCTTCATTAGATATCCAAAATGTAGGTAGAAGATGTAGGCGGAGAATGGACAGACACGTTTCTTTGTCTACATGGAGCTAGAGACAAGCTAGTTAAAAGCAAAATGGACTATGTATGATCTCACCAACAGTCATGAAGACTGAAACTAAAGAACCCATCACAAAGAAGTGTAAAGAATGGATGCCACTTTGAACACAAAATTAATAGACTCAGTAAAGGAATTCCCAGATGAGAATTCTTAGCCTGTGAGGTACAGGATCACATGGTTTCATAATTTATTCAGGTCTTTATCTAAGACAAAGTGTCATAAATATCATTAGCTGCAATATCTTCCATTGTGTTCAAGTCAGTGTTTGTTTCTTTATCCCTTTTGATCTTAATATTTCATGCACTTATATTAACATTGTTTATATCTATTATTATTATCTCAACTGTACCTGGTGAATGCACAAGTGACAATAAACACAAACTGAAATACAAGAAATTCGATTAAAACATAAGAAAAAAAGCATTTGTATAGTGACTGTGGCCAAAGACTGGAGTAGGTTGACCAGAGGTCACAGAGCCTCCATCTTTGGAAATACATAAACCCAGATGAACAGTATTCTGAGGAAACTGTTCTATTTGTCCCTTCTTTGACTAGTAAGGTTGGCTACATGATGTCTAGAGGTCCCTTCCAACCTCAACTATTCTGTGAAGTAATCTATGACTATGTTTACTTAGTAGTAGTTTTGTTTTGTTTTGTTTTGTTTTGTATTTGTACTTACAGATCTGCTTAGAACTGATTGTAAGAAAAGTGTAAACTCATGCTAATGCCATTTTGTGTCAGAACCCTGAAATACCCCATATTGCATTACCTTCAGTACGTTTTTCTAAAGTTGAATGCATTACAGGCATATACAATAGAGAATCTCAGTTTATTTTTACCTTGAGAAATCTCTCCCTTGTATTGATGTAGAAGGGAAAAAAAAAATCAAACTTTGCATGTAACTAGGAATGCCTACACAAGGAAAAAGCAGTATGTACTTACATCAAAAAATACTGCAGAACAAAAGGGACAGGAAGCACATAGTCTAGAGCAAGGATAGTCTTGGCACAGCTGGTATCTGGATAATGCGAGCAAGTGATTTTTCTCAAGCTAGATTTCCAGGCTAATCAGTCCCATTTCCAGTATTTGTACCTGAGGTCAACATTTCTAATTTTTCAAGAACGCACCATTTTGGGTAGAGTGGGAGATCACATAAGCAGTCTTGCTGAGCTGCCAGTCAGAAGTAGCCGTGCTGGCCGAGAGCGTGTCAGTTCCTGTCGTGGTCTTCCACCGCTGCTCTTGGCTGCGTGCTCATGGCGGTCAGAGATTCCAACGTTTCCTGTTCAGCCACCGGATGGAAAGGAAGCTCCATGTGCTTCCTGGTGCTAGAGGTGGCACAGGCAGTGGGACGGCCAGTAAAAGCAAATGCACAAAAGTGTGACAGGATTTGGTGGCCTCTCAGAGCGAGGCTTTGTGTCGTCCTGCTTGAAAGCAATCACTGTGCTTGTGTATAATTAGTTGTATGACTAAGCCCTTATCCACAGACCCAAAACAAAAAGAATTAGAGAGTTTAAAGGTTTAGAGATCCTTGATTATTGTTTCCGCTTTCTTTTTTAAATGAATCTTATGATACATTTCTGGACTTAGATCAGTCAGGGTTGTATCACTCTTGTATCACCTCAGAAAACAGGGCTTATACTGATTGTTTCAGTTAATTTAATGCTTATGGAAAGTGCCTGAAAAGCTGATAGAATTAAAGCTCTCCTTTTCTGGAATGATACTCCTCTAAGTTCTATGCTATGCCTCCAAACTCTGCTTGAAACCTGTTTGCTGCATCTTAAATCTCTCTTTTTCCATATTTTCTGACCTATCTTGGACCCCATGCCAGTTGGTGTAAATCATCACAACATCCTAAAATTAATTCACACTGTGCTGGCTTACAGGAGGTAAGGCTTTTGCCCAGAAAAAAATGTAGGAATGTGGAATGTCTCTGAGTATAGAAACAACAGACCTGTTTAAACTAACTTGGAGGTAGTGCATTCAACCAGAGCCAGCATGGATCTGAAATGGCTGCAGCTGTATGCACTCCTGTGACACAGCTGCTGCTCCGGCAAAGGCCTCATTTTGCTGGCATGATGTCCTCCCAGGAGGAGCAGCTCCCCTGCCAGTCCATCCAGTGTCCTTGAGTTCCTCATGACACCGGAGCGGGGGTAATTCACCATGTTGAGATGGGGCAAGGGAAGGTGGCAGTGGTGGAAGGCACTGTGCTTGAGGAAATCTCAATCCTGTTCTTGGCTCTGCCATTATCTCCTTGTCCTCCCTGGGTAAGATAAGCCCATGGTGCTCTGTCATGGGGTCTGCAGGTTCTGTGAACTCCTGTCTAGTTCAGCAGTCAACAAAATAGTTCACTGCACTGCTGGGATATCGGCATCTGATTTTTGGCAGGCTTCAGGTAGTTCATCTGGTTCAATGCTCTGCATTTCCTTAATTTCCTTCAAGTTAACTTCAGTTCATTCCTCTTATCTGCTAGTGGGTTTTTGTTTGTTTGCTTGTTTGTTTTTGGTAACCTTATCTCGCCCTTCTATAGCTGAAGAGAATTTTTCTTCATTATCTCTGGCTTTGCCATTGTCCTTCTGAGCAGTACTAACTCATACAGAATGCACTACAAATGGCAAGTTACCTTAAGATAACTATACTAGGGAGTTGTTTTTTCTTTTTTTTTTTTTTTTTTCTGAAGAGAAACAGATGAATTGCTACTATAAATATTTCTTTTTAAATAGAAATTTTTAGGGCTTTAATATTTTTAATCTGTTTCTTGTAAAAAGAAATACAAAACAAAACAACAAAAAAGACAAAATCATTGCTCTCTGTTAAAATGTAGATCACTTAAATACTATCAGAGCAATTAGTTTTCCATAACAATCAGTTTATCTTAATTTAATACTTTTGTTTTTTTCCCAAACCATTCCCCTTTCATGCGTTTTTCCTCCATTATGCACACTATCTTGCAGACTTTCAGCAGAAAAATAACCGGTTCTGGTCACTGTTCTGCTTCTCATGGTGAGTGGACCTGCAGCCTTTCCTGCTCTTCACCAGTCACTTCCCACTGCACCAGATGTCATCTCTTCTTACCAACTGGACACTTGCCTCTTTTGCAAATAGCATTTGTATAGTCATTCACTCTGGTCACATGCACTGATGCCAGGCATGTTGTCTCTAATTTAGGCTAACCATTGTTCTGCAGTCATAGCCAGGAATGAAGAGAGTGGTCACAAGATTGTGTAACTAGTTAACTGTTATTCATTGTTATTATATTTTCTTCAAATTCTGCTGTGTTTCAGTTAAATATATATATATATATATACTGAAAAACAAATTTATTTGGTTTTCCTTGTCTTCCAGTTGACTTATTTGATACACATTTGGAAGAAAAATAAATCTCCATTTAATAAACAAATCCAGTTTATTGAACTAGGTTATTAGTGCCTTTACTTGCAAAGAATTTTCCTGTTTAACATCTGATTCTTTGACATTTCCAGAAAGGGACACAGCAAGACGCAGAGAGATGTCTGGCCTAACACCTGAATCCACCCCATACAGAAATATGAAAACATGAGGCATGCTGACTTCAGCTCCCATGAAGTATTATCTTGACATTGAAATAAATCTGTTTTTCATTTGAAAATTTTCATTATTTGAAATTCTGCCATAAGTTTCATCAGAATTGTCTGTAGAAGATAAAATATTTTTTTACCGGCTGTGCTCAAGACACAATAATCTAGTTCCAGCAGAAAATATCCTGTTCCAGTGTGCTTGATCCTTTTTCTCCAGTATTTCAGCTCACAACAGAGCAGCAGTTCATCTGCTAGGATACTGGTGGTAGTACTGGGAAAATGTTTGGGAAAGGACGAGGTGGGGGAGAAAGTTGTGTGACCCAGATGTTTTGCATTGCAGTGTCAGACAAAAAGAGACATAATGAGTGGGGAAGAAGCATGGCTTCTAGCTGTAATGTTCTGTATTTTTGCAAATATGGGGAACAGGACAACTTATTAGAAAAGAAAGCCCAGAAACATCTATAAATAGGGCACAGGTAGGGACAAGCAATGTTCTAAATGGATAAGGCAAAACACAATTTCTGCACCTTAAGGAGGACTTGGAGGGGAAGACATTGTCCAATACCACTTAACTCTTCAGTTTGTATAATGGTATCAAGTCCTCCAAGGACATGTCCAAAATTTCCCCAAGATATTCAGGAGGTCAGGGATATTATAAGTGAAGGGAAAGCCTCTTAAGCTGCTAAAATTTTAATCTATTGAACATGTGTGGACTTCCTTCTCCACCCTTCCCAATGGCACGAAACTTAATCAACTAGGGTCAGGGTCCAGAGGGATGACAAAAGGCACATCCTTGATACAAAGGGGGTTTACTCCTTCCTCTATCCACCCCAGGTTTTAATCTGAAACTTGAAACACTCAGTTTAAGGTCACTGAAGTTAGTTCACATGGACAAAACATTTTTTTTTTTCCATAGCCTTGTCCTTCAAAGCAGCTAAGCTATTTTTTTCTGTAATATTCCCAAAACAAACAGAAAAAAAAATGAAAACTGGCCCAGTGTAGACAACTAAGATGGAAAATTTTACCCCAAATGATTGAAACTTGGCAAAGCTAAAAGCACCTGAAAAGGGCAATTAAATGGGAGGTGTCAGGGAATCTAAATAGGTTGTACTATTAGTTTTGGCTTTGAAATACATATTAAAACCATTATTTTATAGTTCCCAATGTGTTAATCAAATACATTCATTTTCCTTTTCAGTTGTCTACAGATACAGTAATCCTGGCAACAGCTCTGTATCAGTGATTAAATATAGGTGCTAAAACAGATTGTGTTTTGGTCTTCTGGTAAGAAGCTGTAAGAAGCCCAGCAGTATTTATATGCTTTGATGACCCACATGAGTCTTGGATGTATATGGTATATATTTGAACTTTTCCTGTTGAAATGCATAGTTAGTTTGTTAAGTTGGACAGATGGTGGAGAAGTAGAAGGCATAGACAGTGAGTGGCCAATAGCGCCTGTTATCACTGAAGTTCACTAATAAGAGATCCCATGCGCTATGTGTATGATCATGGTCTAGAAGGGATTTATCCATGGAGGTGGAAGAAATGAATGATTTTTCTGACACTCCTTGGTCCATCAGATGGGATGAAGGGCTAAATTCTTCTAGCATATCTCCAGTAAGATCAGTGGAATTGATCAGTGCTGAGTTTAAACCACTGAGTCTTAATATAGTTGATGTTAAATATCATAGTTCTACAGCTAGTGCCTAACTTCAGATCTCTCAAGCTTTGAACACTTTTTGAATGGTTCTTTTCAAAATGGTTCCAAAAACACAGAAAGGATCACTTTTAATTCCAAAGTTAAAACAGAGGGAGAGAGAGAGAATAATCAAAACAGTTATTTCCAAGGAAAAAAAATCAGGTTCTTGTCTAAGTCACTTTGGTGAGAGGGAGGCTGCATCAGTGTATTAGGAGCAGAATTTGATCTGTTCTTTGAAATAAAATTACAGTACTTTAGTGTGCAAAATTTGATTACCTTTTTTTTTGTTTTTTAATTTATCTGAGAAAGTCATGAATATAGGAGATTATCTTTTACTCATGGGACTCTAGCGTGTGTTATTCGAATTAAACCAGAATATCCAGATGTAAATGAGCTGCTTTTTTAGAGTTCACAGGATGTTCACATTGGCTCAAGTTCTTTAAGACAGACTCCATAACACTTTATTATTTTATTTTCTTAACTCTGAAGGAACATTGTCTGCCTCTGCAAAAAGTGTTGAATAATTACCTGCTCTGGCTGAGTATTGACATTTCTTATGCCACCTCTCCCCATAAAGTGCTGGACAGAAATGGCCCCTGAAGTGTATAAACAGAAGCAAATATTCCTGATGGTTTATGGTGGACATCAGCACAGAACTTATTTGCACCCCAAGAGAATTTGCCAGAAACTGCAGAAAAATGAGCATACTACCCAAATTATGCCATTACTAAGCCATTTAAATACAACTTAATTATGAACTAAATTATTGTTGGTAACAACAAGGATTTTTTATATTTTGTATACCAAAACTTTAGGCCCTGATGGTGTCAGGTGGTGGAGGAGGTTGTGATTTTGTTTTCCATCCACATTCTATCACAGGGATCCCAAAAAACATTTAGGTAGACTACATTTAATCACAATGCAGACAGTATCTCATGATCTCACTACACAGTCCCTGTGACCATTTCACATAACTTGTCATCCTATAACATTCCTCTGGTAGTAGTGAAATTGCTTACATGGGAAATATCTAATGTATTTTAGGATTTTTTTCATGGGAGATAGCAAGGAAAAACAAAAAAAACAGCCAATTTGCAAAGAGAAATACTGACATTTACCAAGAAGCCACTTAGAAATAGTTTTCCTAGCTTCCATACCATCAGAAATGTTTACTTTGGATTTGGGGACAGTTGAAAACAGATCTGCCCTTTGCAGCAAGAAATGTGAGAGTGGCACATGCAATCATGCCAACAGCCTGTAGTTTACCATTATGTCTCTGACAGGGACCTCTATCAGCTTCTTCAAAAAACTTTAGAGAATGAACTGGCCACAGAAATATTCTTCTTGACCCAGGTTAGTTAGATGTTGATACGTGCCTTGAAGCCTAACTCCCTCCACAAACTCCCTTGGGCTTTCAGAAATGCTTACTTTGGATGTTCTCATTATCCACACACATCCAAGACATTTTGAGTCCTGCTGGACTGTTGACCTAAATGGCACTTTGTGGCATGAATCCCAGGCTGATTGCATGTTCTAGGTAATTATTTCATTCATATTCCATTTACCACACCACAATTTGGAAAAAAAGTTTAGGTTCAGCAGCTAGCTATGTGTGCCAGCTCTACATTGATTCATATATTATACAAAAGAGAATCACCAAGGTCAGCAATATGTCGAATATTAATCTAAGAAAGAAGAGCTCTCATTCAGTGGTCATTAAAACCAGGAATATATATATATATTGAATGCAAGTAGGCCTTGAACAACATTCTAGCAGTAAGACTGAAGACAACAATAGAAAAATCTGGCTGAATACACAAAGCGTATGTAAGTGTAATATCTTTGTTATTTGTTTTGCATTACAAGTATCTAATATTTAATGTTTGTTTTATGCCATTTAATTTACAGGGAAAAAAAAAAAAGTCCTTATTTAGCAAGGACAAATCTGTGTTCTGGAAGCTTTGAAACCTTCTTGCACAAGTCCAATGTTTTAAATACAAGCTGAGTCTCTTAAAGCCTTAGGAACAAAAGTATTGCACTAAGCTGTAAATGAAATAACAAGTGGTAAATATAGTATATACAGCATAGTATATATACCAGCATATACATCTGTATAAATATAAAATTTAGTGTGTGTGCGCCTTTAGCCTGAAGATTTTCACAAATATTAGTTATGAATCCTTTTGCTTAGCAAGTGCTGAATATTTGGCACAGAAGACCTGTGTTTACTACAATAATCTTCTATATCCACGTATTAAACTCCTATTTCATTCAGAGGTTGATGTTGCCTCAACATCTGCAGAAAACTGCTTATATAGCTACTGCTGTATTAAGGCTGGGGTAGCATGCTATACTCACCACAGGCATTAAGACCTATGTGGCATTTCCTCAGTGCTGCACAAAAAGGTAGATTTTTCATGGGACAAAGAGTATCTGGAGCCTACTAGAGGCTCCGTGTGACCAAGCAGCTCCTTTCTGGAGCACTCTCGTCATCTGTATTCTCTGATGCCTGACTGCTTGTAAGAGCTCCTGTACCTGCTTATCCACTGCTCTCACCTTCCTCAACTCTCCCTTATTTTTTGCCAGACTTATCCACCTCTAAAACAACCCCACTGACAACATTTTATAAGGCCAGAGATGGGTTAGTTAACTTGAATTTTGCAGGGAATCAAATACTGTCTTTCATTTTGTTCTATTCCTTTCTCTGTTTTTCATTTTTCAGAACACTTATAAAAGCTTCAATGTAAGGCCTGTGTCATTTTTATGTTTGCAGATTATCTAGCATAACATGATATGGTCCACACTTTCATCAGCCTTAAAAATATAACATTGTTCAAACATTATATTTCACCACCATTTTCCCTGGCTACTGAAACATGGGATAGGACACATTAACTGCTTGAAAATGTAAAATAGCAGCATTTAGCTGCCAAGGGCTGGACATGGAGAATACACTGACCCTGTAAAAATCTCCCTAAGTTTCTGGTTAATTATTCATCTTGAATGTGATCCAATTAAAGTTGCACATAAAAATGCTGTCTTATCTTGAGTAACTAGTGCTTTAACATTTCAGATTCTGCCTTATTTTGTTAGCCCAGTGTTGCAACCTAGCATTCATCCAAGGCAATGCAGACTGTTCGTCCTCACATAGCAGCTGCCACAATATGCAGCTGTCTGTACAGCTGAGGGTTTCCACTCTTCAGAGTGAATTCTCTCTATGTGCTCTTCTCTAGAGGTATTTCAGAGAGACACAGAAAAGAACAGTTCAGGAAACAACACTGGTCTCACAGTGATGACCCAGAGCATCCCAGAGAAATGGCCCTGGTCAGGTGAATGCACCTTCAAAGTGAAAGGGAACTAAAAATATGCAGGCAGAGAGAAGGGACTGCTGTGCTCACACCAGCACAGAGCCAGCCCTGCCTTTTAAGCAGGCTTTTAATCATATTGGATGCTTCCTCCAGCCATTTCCAGAGCTGATCTGGAGCCTGCAAACACTGGGGCTGGTGTGTGGATAGTGGTACCTTGGAAGATGTTCACAGTCCCCAAGACTACTCATCCTGAATTTCTTGGCTGCTTCCTTTTCTCCCACAAGGGCTTGGTTTGTGGAATCCTTTTCACTAAGTCTCTGCATCACCTTTGATGCAGGAAGAAAGAAGGGATGGGAACAGCAGGCATGTCCAGGTAGTTAAGGGTGCTGCCATACATCCTACTGTAAGACTAGGGGATGGCTCCTGTGTCTGGAAGAATGTGGCTCCATGTGGAAGTAGACAAGGGGGTTGGCGTCAACATTTCTGCATAAGAGAAAGAAGTAGGGGCAGAGAGCTCCACCTCCACTGTGCTGGGACAGAATCCTGGGGCCCAGCTGGGAAGGAGAAAGAAGGGTAGTAATGTGGCTACAAAATTAGAATGAAATAGTGTCCCAAAAAGAAAAATAAATAAAAATGGAGTTATCAGGGGTGAATTTTTATGGTATATGTTGTGACAGTGTATGTTGTGTGGGAGCAATGGGGAACTAAAGTGTTAAGCATGCTCATTAAAGTAGTGGAAACTGTAAAAGTGCCCAAAGATATTAATGTTGCCTGAATTTCTGTCCTTGTTCAGGTTTGTGTTGCTCTCTGCTGGAATGCAGACAATTCAATCAAAAGAGGCTTGATAAAGGCTCTTTCAAAGAAACAGGCTGTAAGAAACACAATGATGCATCTCAAACAGTCTTTGATAATTCAGCTTCAAAGAAACTAAGAACTAAGCCAACAGTGGGCAGCTCCCTCTAAACTAGGATAATAGTGTATAGGTCCAACCAGTAGAAGGAAGAGAGTGAGGGCGAGATAAATGCTAGGCTAAATCCATAATAAAAGTCTTATTCAAATCACTGGATGTTTTTTCCAGTTATTTTAATATGACCAGCGTTTCACATAATGTGTTTTCTTTCAATGATTTATTTTTCCTCAAAAATGTTTCTATTAGTATAACATTTGGGAAATATGATGGTTTGACCTCCAGGGCCCCGAAGAGGTCCAATCCCAGCACAAATACAACAGGTGCAGCAAGAGATCAAAATCCTTCATAGTGCCCTACTTATGCTCTATAAAGTTAGAGCCTTCTGCCCTTCTTTTGAAAAATATTCAGTTTTTCACTTAATCCATTTTGAAGACATGGGTCTATGCGTTGTTTCAGGGATTCAAAATGTAACAATGGAGGAGTTTCTTCTAAGAGAGAAAAAAACACTGATTCTTTGTTCCACCCTGTGTATTTTGGATAGCATACCTCACAGCCATACTAACTGTGGTGACTATCGTTTTTGTGATGTTGAAGTTGTCAGCTAAAGCCTTCACCTGGGTAATTTAGTATTTGACTTTTTGTTTGGAGAAAGGAGGGGAAGAAAGAATGGCCAGTTGTTTTTTGTTTGTTTTTTCTTCAGTTCAAGTTTTGTTTTCACAAGTAATAACAAGGGTATTCAACACTATAAGGAAGTAAAAACAATAATAATAATACAAGAAATTGAGGTGAATTTTACTTTCGTAGTTATCATTAAAATCAAGGAAGATTTGTTATAACCAATGTGCAAAATTAGTGTATACTTGATGTAAAATGATAAAATGATAGAAATCATTTATGCATGTGAAAGGCAAAGCAAATCTCTCAGTTTATATATACTTGGAAAATATTTGTTTGCTGAGTCCATGCTGAGCATCTTTCCTGCCTTTTCTTGGAATGGTTCCTCGTCTCTCTGTGGTTAGCCAGACTGACACATGGTTTGTGTCATTTAAAAATTGTTTAAGTTTTAAGAATTGAACAAATCTCTGCTCTTTGTACTCTTCATTTATGCTGCTGACATATCACTCCAATAACTAGATATGCATTACTCTTAAAATATTTTTCATTTTGATTTTGATAGCTTCATCTAAATCGTATATACATCGCTGGAATGTTGCTAAGCCTCTAAAATTAGGATGTTAGAAAGAAAACTACATGCTTCCATTCTTTTTAGTGGAGACTACTATTCAGAATATTACAGAAATAATTTAGCAGATATAGAAACAAGATAGAGTCTAGTCATCCCCCCAAAATTCTGTCTTTTCCATTTAACACCAGATAGTGGAACTGAGCTAGCTGAAAGGCACTACAAAACTTGGCCAATAAGTTCATCTCGCTTAAGGTAAATGCCAAGGCAAGATCTGTATGGCTAATGGTGGCAGAAAGGAGCTAGTGGTTGAAGTTTTTTTTGTTTACCCTGGCCATTTCCACGACGTAAGTTACGAACTTACAACAGAAGACGTTGTGTACCAGTAATAACTAATGCAGTAGTTATGAATTGCTATGCAAAGGAAGGAACAAGCAGGTTGGGATAGTAACAGTAGATAGCCTCTTAAACTAGTTTTATTATTAGAAAAAAATGAACCTGGAACCACACCCTGTCTCACAGATTCATTTTCCCTTCTCTTAATCCTCATCCTCAGTTTTCCGGGAGTTTCTGCCTGAAAAAAAAAATGAATTCTGTAGAGAGCTATATATACAGGAAAAAAAAAAAAAAAGAAAAAAAAAAAAAGATGAGTCTGCTGTTTAAATTACCTCTCTTGTATATGTGCTATACATATGTTGGAAAGAGTCCAGTGGAGGGCCAAAAAGATGATACGGGGCCTGGAGCATCTTTCCGATGAGGAAAGGCTGCGAGACCTGGGTCTGTTCAGCCTGAAGAAAAGACTGAAAGGGGATCTTATCAATGTGTATTAATACCTGAGGTGTGGGAGACAGAGGGATTTGGCCAACCTCTTCTCAGTGGTTTGTGGGGATAGGACAAGGGGCAACGGCCACAAGATAGAGCACAGGAAGTTCCGCACCAGCATGCGAAAGAACGTCTTCACAGTGAGGGTGACGGAGCACTGGAACAGGCTGCCTAGGGAGGTTGTGGAGTCTCCCTCTCTGGAGGTATTCAAGGCACATCTGGACACCTACCTGGGCAGCCTGCTGTAAGGGGCCTGCTTTGGCAGGGGGGTTGGACCCGATGATCTTTCGAGGTCCCTTCCAACCCCTTCTATTCTGTGATTCTGTGATTCTGTGATGTTGAGTACATTTTTCTTCCACTACTCATGTTTCACTTGATCTCACCTGGCAGATTCATAAACTACAACCCAGACATCTGAGGAGCCATTCCTTGTAGTTTATAGATCTAGTTCAGCCATGCACACAAACTGAAGGTGAGATTCATTTAGGAACAAGAACAAAAGCTTATCCATCTATGTAAAAGCCACAGGGCTTCCATTTATCTAACACTTAACTTTCTTGCTAGCCTGGTAGGGAATGAGCCAAGCGGCAGAGACAGTAGAAAAATTATTTACTCAGAGCAACTGAAATTAAATTAGCTGTTAGTAGACATTGAACTGGAAAAACAACAGGTTTAATGAGAATGCTGTGGGAACATAAATACATTGATATGGATGCTTGGGCAAGTAAGAAAGGACTTTTAACAGGATGAGAAAGTGGTTAGACTCTGGACAGGGCTATCTGGCAGGAAGGGGTTATGTGGAGTAGGGAAGATTGCTGCAGTCATTCAGACAGTGAACTGTTCTGCTAATTGGGTTTAACAGTAGATTTGTATTTATACACCACATTTTGGAAAGGTCAGTGCAGGAAAAGATTGCCAGGCCCCTGAGCTTGTTTTTTTTTTCTGCCCATGAACTGGTTTTATACATCCCATTTGTGAGGTCTTTCTGTGCAATCTTTCTTCCCCAGAGGATCTCATCACATAACCTTTTTGCAAGTTCTTCTCTGAGTGTGTCATGGCAGGGATCATATCCTGCAATCGACCTTCTGAATTCAAAACAGTTTCAGAATGAGTCTGAGCCCTCACAGGCAGTCACCAGCTCTCTCCCTCCAGAAACCCGAGGAAATTCCTGGAGACATGCTGTCTATCCACCTCACTGGTTATCAAGTTGCTCAAGGGCGCAAGGGTTCAGAGGAGGACTGTACAGGGACCAGCATTCTTGGGACACCAGGGAACAAGAAGAGAATATCAATATCAGGAAAACCAATACTGATTTGCCGATCATCAGCTGTTATGTACCTATGCATGAACTCACATGATGGCATCTGTGATGCTAATCCTGAAAGTTACAGATATCTGACCTAATTTCCTAAGCCCAGTCTTCATTACCACTGTCTGACTAAAGCTCTGGAGAATGGTGTAACCTTCAGGAAAACTAAACCGCAAGGATGGAAAGGGGAATGGAAAAGGGAGAGCTGCCTCTGGTGAAAGATGAAGTGATTAAGAAGCCTTCTCCACAGACGTGGCAGCACAGAGTTGAGACTACTCCTGATCAGCCTAAGGAAACAAATCCAGGAACGCACTGGATAGGTTATGATGTTTGAATAGAAGAAACAGCATCTATCTGCTGGCCCACTGTAAAAGAGGTTGATGAGACTAACTTTACAACGAAGAGGGTGACAGAATTTTCAGGTAAGTAAAATACTGAAAAACTGAAAGTTATGTTTTAAAAGGATATACTGACTTATTAGGAAAATGAATATTTTAATGAGGTGAAGATTAAGAATTAATAAGAATATCATGGTTGCCCTGAAACTGTCTGAGAGGAAGATCTGAGAGTCAAATTAGATTGCTAGTACTTGCTACTTTTGTTACGTTCAGCTTTGGCCAATTTACTTCGAAATTACTGATGCCCCTCCCCTCAAGTTTTTAAATAGGCAGAACTCAAAAGGCAAAGTTAACATTCTCTTTTTGCTAGAATCAAAGCTTTCATTGTATTAGGATTACAGTAGCCATGATGGTGCAGGGATATGAGAGGCCAAATTTAAAGGGAAAGAACCATACCTTCCTTGAATAGCTAGGAAAAGCAGGCAAGCTTTATGGTTCACGTGCTTTCCCAGCCAGTGCTCCAATAGTCAAGCTGGGTGAGGGATGCCTGAAATTGCTAAGCAGAACTCGAGAGCCTGGTTGCTTGCAGCACTGGCTCCCTCCACCTGCTGTTCACTCTGTCTCCTGCAATGACAAGATAAGCCACCACTGAAGTGCATATGCACATGAGCAGGGGGCAAATTTGGCAGCCAGTGCTTGTCTTTCATTGCAGAACACTTTCAAATCCATGAAAGAAGATCGCTATGAAAGATGCTGGTATTTATTTTACAGTATTACTAGTGCAGCAGCTGCTAGACAGTATGTGGCACTATTTGAAAGGTTCTCAGCAAAATTTGCTATTCATTCTAGGCAGTGATTGCTTGGATAAACCTTGCAAAAAGTTGGTGTATACAGTATGATCCTGTGCAAAAATACTTGCTTTATCAAAATTGCCACTAGCTTGAATACAGCTATAATGTATGTTAAAAATATTTTCCTAAAGTTTTCAGGTCTAATAAACTGGCCAGGCTGTGTGGCTTGAAATGAAATCCAGGTGAATAATACGTTTTGAATAATTCGAATGTTACTTCTTTTTCTCCTTACAGGATAATAAAAGCATATCTCACTTTCCTCAGCTGCTTTTGAGAAGTGTTCAAACTTTCTGCAATGAGATTCAACTTCAAAACATATGTGTGCATTTGGTATTTATTTCAGTATGTTGTTTCATTGTTAACACCAGATGTCATATGGATTCATTTTCATTTTCAAACAGGTTAAGTATAAAAATAATTTATTGCAAAAAATACTGTGCTATGTGATTGTAAAATCCAACAGTTGTCATCACTAGCACTTTTAATGTCAATATTTTGTTTTCAATTAATGTTTATACCACCACACCCTGACTTTGACATCCATGGATAGCATCAAAGCCAAGGGAAATGAACATGAGCAAAGGTTGTCTTGTGAATTGTTGCAGTACCAAAGTCAGTGAATTACTGCAGACGTTTTTGTAGCATTCAGTCTTCTCTCCTGAACTGCATGTTTTAATCTTATGCCCATCATTCTAATAAAAAAAAAAAGGGGTGGGGGGACGGACGGACATGGACCTACAATCTGTTCTGCGTGAAAGCATATCCTGTATAGCTGAAATTTAGATTATGTATCCTTCCTGCCCTACCTTCTTTCCTCCAAGAAGCTTCTACTATATTGACAATTTAGAAAAACATGTCCTAAACTGAAAATAGTAGATTTTCCCAGTTTTTGTCTTTCAGATGTTTTCAGATGGCAATCCATTATCCCACAAGATATTTCATCTGAGTCCTTTGGAATATCTTTTCTCAGGTTTCATGTAACTGCAACTCTAAAATTGTGTGTATGTTTTGTTTCTTATGTATTTCCCTGGACTGTGATCAAATGAAGGAGAGGGCTAGCCATTAAGAGTTAAATACACCAGAGATGAGCAACCCGCACACAGATGGTACATATGAAGTGCAGTTGTCAAAACTCTCATAAGACTGGATGGATCAGCATTTACTTTCTAGTGGTTTGTACCCATTTTACATAATACATTTAATGATTACAGCACAGATCAGAGTGGAGCAGATGCATGCAAACTGTACATTGTATAAGTTAAGGTGAAATAAGGTAAAATAATGCCACCTCTACTTTCAGTTATTGCTTTTCAGAAATTCAGACCTTAAAAAAAAAAAAAAAAAAGCAGTTATAAGTATATTGTGTTAGCTCATATTATAAATCTGTTTCAGGAGCAGATTTATTTTGCTTTTCATGCAATCTGGGATAAGATTGCATTCTGAGCTGCCAAGTTAGTCACTGGCAACACATATGAGGGCAGGAGTCTTGGGAGCTATTGTAGATCACATTGTTGTCACCTCAGAAATGCAAATGGGGACTAGAGTCTCTTCAGTTTTCCAATAATCTGTGAAGGCTTAGGAAAGGCTAGTTGGCTTTAAAGGTGCCTATTAATGCTGTCTAGTTCCAGAGCTGGCTTTAGGCAAAAGCTGCTGCAGTGGACTTTAAATGGTCCCTGTCAGCCTTAAACCATCTCAGCTAGGACATGCAGAGGTTCTAACATGTAAACCATGGAAGAGAGAGATCTTGTGGGATAGAAAAGGTGGCTGGGAGAGCAAGGAGGCTAGGGCTTTAGATGAGGTCAGAAACATGGCCTTCAGAAGAGATGTACAGATGTAACTATTGAATACAGTTGCTAGTGTTTACTTGTACTCCTTGAAAAGGAAGGCTGGCCTTAGATACAGGGATGCTTTATATTTGGCCCAAATTTCCGTAAAGTCGATTGAACATTTCCCAGATATCTGGAAGGTTGAAACAGAAGTAGATGTTGATAATTGAAGAGATAAAAAGTATAAATCCCTTCTAGAGTATGAGAAGCCTCTTCAGGCAGTCACAAAAAGCTTGCAAAAAGATGTTGACTAACTTAAAATCATAGAATCAAAGAATATCCTGATTTGGAAGGGATCCACAAGGATCATTGGGTCCAACTCCTGGCTCCACACAGGGCCACCCAAAAAGCAAACCCTATGTCTGTCCAAATGCTTCTTGAACTCTGGCAGGTTTGCTGCTGTGACTACTTTTCTCTGGAGCCTGTCCCAGTGCCCGACCACCCTCTGGGTGCAGAACCTTTCCCTCACACCCAGCCTGACCCTCCCCTGTCCCAGCTCCATGCCGTTCCCTCGGGTCCTGTCGCTGTCCCCAGAGAGCAGAGCTCAGCTCCTGCCCCTCCACTCCCCTCGTGAGGAAGCTGCAGGCCACCATGAGTACAGTCCAGTACAGTCCAGCCCCTCCAATACATACAGCTCCACCACCCAGCAAGCCTGGTGTTGTGTAGAACATCCCATGATCAAGAAACCCAAACTTCTGCTAGTGATACCAGCCTTGCAGCCATGTATTGATCAGCTGGGTCTGTCTGCCTGTTCCTTTCAATATTGTTCTCTGCTACTGGAAGGATAGAGGAAAACTACCTGTGCTCCTGATCCTTTAAACTATTGTCCTAAGGTCCTGCAGTCTCTTTTGATTGCCCTTGGACTTCTCTCTTCTACTTCATCACTGCTGACCTGAAAAAACAATAATGGATAAAAATCAGAGGTCTGTACGTACCAGGCTAGTGAGCTTTCTTGTAAAGTCTCTTACCCCAGACACAGGGAGGTAGCAGACTTCCCTGTGGGTTGGGTCTGGTCAGCAAATCAGGCGCTTTGCTTACCTCAGAAGGGAGTTGCTAATGGCAACAACCCTTTCTTTTTTTCATGATACAGGTGGTAGGCTGACTTTCCCTAGGTGACCCCTCCAACCTGGGGGGACCTTTGCCCACATCATTGTTTGTCTGTCCATCAAATTCCAGAGCCTCAGATACCTGTTGTATGGGCACCTGGGAGAGTGAGGTAGACAGGGAGAGGAATCACCATCTGCCCTGAGCAGAAACTTGCTTCCATTCCCCCATCCCGTAGGTCCCCTCCTTCTGGCTGGTGGCGAGAGAGTAGGGGATCCTTCACTTCTTTTGTGGCTGGCTGACGCATATGTCTCAGGGATGGTAGGGAATGATCCCACCAGTCCATCTCCTTCTCCAGCTCCCTAACGGTCCTCAGCCCGCCCACCTCCTCCTGCAGCTCTGTCACCAGGCTGAGCAGTTCTTCTACCTGGGTGCACCTCCCACAGGTGTATTCACCGCTGCCGTCAGACACTGACAGAAAGCGTGGGCACACTCCGCAGCCTCAGATCTGGCTGGCTGCATGTTCCCTCGGGAGCTCTGTCTGGGTAGCTGCATCACTTTTTGTGGCTGGAGAGTCCACAGAGGGCACAGAGGACATAAATTTCTGCCAGGTGGATGCCATGACTGGAGCTCCTTGCGAGCGGGTTACAACCACCATTGGAAGTGGCAGTGACAGCACCCTCCCTGGACACCCTCCTGCACAAATTGCTGCACTGCTCCCTGGCTGATGCACCACAGCCTGTTAGCCCACACTGGTTTCAGCACTCCCCAGGGCTGGCTTTTGGGAAACACCCTTGTAAGCTTCGATTTCCCACTATGCTGCAGAATGTGCCTGCACTGGTGCTGATCGCCTCAACGATTGATGCTTCTGCTTATTCATTCTGGCAGATGTGGGTCTTTGGTTCCTATGGGACCCAGGAGAGGAGGCAGGTTTCCTCTAGGGTGAGAAAGTTAATCCTAAATAGTCTTTTCAGGGAAATTACAAGAAGAGCCTGGATTAGGCAGACAGCTTCCTCTGGTACGTGTTGTAACTCTATCCACTGTGAATTTGTAAGGTTAGATTTAGGCTTTGAAGTGAAGGTCTGCATGCTTTTTTGGAGGACATAATTTCCATTTGTCATGAGCCGACACGAGAAATGGAGCTTTACCTTTGTAAGCCCTGCTCAAAGAATGATGGCAACTCCGTGAGCCCAAAGCATGTGACCCCAAATTCAATAGGTGCTCTCTCAGCGGGAGGGCTTGCTGCACTGGACTCTGGCTATCACAGTCTGTCTGCGGGCGTCATCATTAATTGAAGCCCTTAATGAAATGGAAAATGTATTCTCACTCTTCGTTTCTTAGAAACCCAAATGCAAGAGGGACAGACTTTATGAAAGTGCTTTAGCAACGCACATTCCCTAGTTTATCCCATCAGATTGGACTACAGCTATGCAGAACACACTGTACTTCCTCAAGGGCACCCTTTTAGATGAGCCAACAATATAAAAACCTTGTGGGCAACATGAGCCAGGCCTGCACATGTTTTTAGCCTTCACATCTGTTTAACCAGCAGTCATAGCAGCATCTCCCTATAAAAATGACAAATCTTAAGCTTCTTCTTATTTTTTAATGTAAAAGCTTTAATATCATGAACTTCGTGTCAGGACCCTCCCTGAGTGCACTCAGGGGCCTTCCTGGTCCTGACAAGCAACATAGAGGACTCCACCAGTTTGCTAGAATGGGGTCCCCTTGAGAAATGCAGATGGTCTTTGATAGCCATATATTGTGTGGGGATTTTAGTGGTGTCTCACAGTATTAGAACACCCGAACTAGCATGAATAACCAAAGCAGTGTAGCTGTGATGGCATAAGGTGCCCTTAACAGTTATTTACTATATGTAAGACTAATATGAAAGTAGCTTAACTGACTTGCTGAAACATCATAGTGGGAAATATGTGACATGAATAGAGAGAGAATTCACTTTTCCAAGGCAATGTTTGTTTTTTACAGCTGCTTTTTCTCTTGCACTGACTCATGTATTTTGTGCTCTCTCACTTAGCAGTGAATACAATAGAGGTACTTTATACAAATTATTAAGGGCATAACTCTTATTTATTCCCACAGGACAACTCATGTTCTAATACTACATGATGATGATGGCAATAAATTGCTGTATTCATATCCACAGAAATGCCAAAATCCATCTAACCAGTGACTGCTATACTTTGTGACCTGTATTAAAAGAACAGTAATATAATGTCCAAATGTAATAACAGTAATATAAAAACAGTAATATAATGTCCAAAGAACAGTAATATAATGTACAAATCTGCATAAATACAGTGTTTGAAATAGGCAGATATATGTATATATGTGTGCGAGTGCCTGTGTGTAAATCTTTATATAAATACACTCATACGTTGAGTCAGCAGTACAAAGAAGTATTGATTTACTTACCACAGCTGTGAAATCAGATGGGTGTAATATCTTACTGAGACTTTTCAAGTTCCCTGTTTACATGTGTTACAGGTAACTACCATACTAAAAAAAACAAGTCACTAAAATGGCACTTTGCTGGAGGGTTTGGGATTGTAGATTGTAGAGAAGGAGAGAGAGAGAGAAAGAGAAGCAGAAGATCACAGGCTAAAGCAAACATATATGGAAGTCTCTGCAAATCATTATACCACAGAGTTGCCTTTCAGAAAAACTAGAGTTCATTGTATCGTTTGTAGCTGTTGTGTTGAAATGACTCGGACACTCTTTGTATATATTTGTTTTACCCTTTGTCACTACCTTTACATACTATCTCATGATCTTCAGTCATTCTCCTATTCCTACTTTTGTTTCTCATCTCTGTATGGGCTTTTTTCTTCTCCCTGAAGCCCGGACACTAGTACAAAAGAAATTAGCACCTAACTCTACTGGGTTCTTAATTAGCTAGGAAGAGCAGTTGCATTTTCAGCACAAACTGAGAGAATTGTTAGATATTTTTTTATCCTGAAGTTTAGAAGTGTTTTGCTGAGAGTTTTATGGCTAGGAGATTTGACCAAATTACAATTTATAACAACATAATTTTGATGATGGAAGCAGCATATGATTGCCCAGCTCCTAGAAGATATTCCTGCCAAGTTTTATGTTTGTATTGCAAAGTTTGGAGACGCTAGAGTTCATCACTAAAACATTTCTAAGAGTTCAGAATGGGAAGAAAAGTTATATTTCTTCAATCATGCTGAAAGAAAGAGCTAAACTTTTTATTTTTCTTCCAAATTAGAAAAAAAAAAAAAAGTCAAAGCTGACACATAGTAAGAAAAAGAAACCTAACCTGAATCATTATATCTGATAAAGTTATAAGAAAGTGAAAATTTAAAGTGGTGAAGCTGGAGATCATCAGTTCTGGCCAAATTCATAGGTAACTTGATCAGTTGTGTTGTGACAATTATTTGGTGCTTTGTTAGTGTCAGTCTATGTACTAAAAAAATAGAAAATTTCCACAGCATTTGGCATGGACAATACACTTAAAAAAACAATGTAACTCTCTTCTGACAGTTGCCATGAATCTACATATCAGCAGTAATAACCTCTGCGTAATCTCACATATAAAATCCTGATTTACCTTATTTCTATAAATGCTGCTCTCTGGAAAGAGTACCATCCTTATTCCTTCTTTCCGTCTTGGCTTAAATCTGAAAAATTTGAGGAAAAGCAAGATTACTGGTTAATCTGCTAATCTTCCTTCCCCAAAACACTCTTCAAGACAGATTCATGAAGCACTGGCACCTCAGAACAAGGGCAGTAGAATATTAAACTAGCATTTCTGAGATTATTACAGTGAAGTTATTCTGTAAGATAGACAAACCTAAGAGGTGTTTAAGGCTTTCAACTCTCCAGCAAACTTGATGGAACTGCTGCTTCACAGTGACAGCAGTCCTTTGGGGTCCTGCATTTTACACATTTACAAGTACTCTTATCTGACTATCCCAGTCCTCCACTTCTCTTATTTGGTAAATATAACATTAAAAGAAATCAGTATTAATACTGGAGCCACACTAATAATTTGCTTCTTAAAAAAAAATAAAAAATTAGAAACTTATTTTAGACTTCACAGCTGTTTAAGATGGAAGGCTGACAAAACGCATTCACAGTAGAGAAAGAAAGTTGCAAGTTACCGATTAAAATGCTGTAGGATGCATAACATATTGCAGCAGTAAGTGAGAAAACACCAAGATTTTATATAATGTGTTCCAAGAAGGATAAGAAAACATAAATTACACATAAAATTGAATTGACATAATACAGTGAATAAATTTACCAAATGGTATCTTATTCAGTAGAATATAGGAAACATAACATAATGGGTGCCAAGCATGCTAAACAGGGTAAAATTATTGACAAAAAATATATAGTTCACTGCACTATCAAAGCAAATGTATCAATAAACAAATAATTGAGTGAAGCTTATAACAAACATATGAAAAACTGAATGAGAGGGACCACAAAAATAGATAAACTGTAGAGTAATAGATTTTGATTTGCAAACTCTATAGGTAGAAACACATCAACAAAGATATAGGTACAATACATAAGTACAGGCAGCAATAGATCAGCAAAGAAATAGATTGCTTTGTCACAGAGAGAGGGGAAATTTTAACAGCAAAAGGATAACCTGACACATCTTCCTTATCACATATCAGTTTAACTGCTAAATATTTGTTCTTAGTTACTTATAGATTGCTTTGTATGCTTCACATACAAGTTGTAATATTTTATAGCTTTTATAAATACAAAGAGGCTAAGAGATGAAGTAAAGTTCTAGCTTAGAATCTGAATTTTTTTCACTTTTTTTTTTTTGAGAGTGGGGATAAAGGGTGGTGGTCCAGTGCCAATGAGGACAGAGTTTGGATTTTGGAGTCTACATCATATTGTTATGTCTAAAATTAATATTTTTCTAACACATACAATGGGGATGTCATTATGTGATACAGATATGTTTGGATGGAATTTACATTGCTTTTGCTACTTTTGCTCACCCTTCTTGAAAGTTTTCTTCATTATAAGAAAGTATAATTTATTTAGTGTGTAGTAATGTTGCGAATAATCTCACTTTATGCTAAATTTCTAAACATAAAGCACCTACTATAAGCTAGGTTTCTTTCATAATCAATGAATAGCATTGAGCTCTTCCAAAGGGCACTTCTACTCATTCTGATGATTATAAATGGAACCTTGTTAAGTTAGATGAGTATCCTATTAATAAATGAAATTAAGATGAATCAATATCCAAGTCACTTCAATTAAGCATTACTAATGTAAAATTAATGCGAAGAAGCTCATATGCTGTAAACTCACAAATTAACTCACTTTGCAGGAATTTCCCCATATAAATACTACAAATAGCCCTAATCACTTTCTTGTGATATTAATGGAGTATATTCCCTTCAAGGATTGTTAGTGTCCACCACAACCTGATATCACAAGATGTAACCAAGATAGAAGAGTGCAGTTAACTTACATTAATATTTATTGATTACATTTATTCAAAGTTTTCTATAACCTGGATAGTTTTCCCTTCCCTAAAATTTATGTAACTGCAATTTATTCACTCCTTTCTTCACAGCCTTCACTCCCCTGCCACACTTTTTTTACTCTGATATGGAAATAAAAAAAAAAATATGGCTTTTGCTACAGTTTTAAATGAGGATTTTTACAAGCTAGTGGGGTGACAGTTGTAAAGAGGAGTTTGTGTCCTACACAATCCTGCCTGAGAAGGATCTGAAGGGAGGTGTGGATTCAGAGTTCACAGAATTTAAAAGTAATTCAGTTACCATTTTTCTTTCCATCTTATTATGCTGTTAATTTTTAAAGCAATTTCTTTTTTCCCCTTACTCTCAGGATTCCCTTTCCATCTGCAGTTTGTTGATATTTTTATTCCATATACTCTGTATTTGTCATTACAACATTCTATCAGGAATATATGACAGAAAATATTCTGGTCAGGGCTGGAATTCATTTCCTAAAGATGTTCAAAAGAGGTGTCTCCGTTACACTACAATTTATTTCCTGTTCACTTGAGATATTGTTGCAATACTTAGTTTATCCCACAGGTTCATTCTGTCTAGGTCGTTCCAAGTATGTTGAACAGACCCTATCAATGTACAGCTTTTACTAACGAGGCAGGGTTCTGGTGGATAGAACCTGTCTCTAGGATACAGACTGTGTCTCCACCTTCAGTGCTGACTCCTGTGAACGTGGGGAGAAGGTTTAATTATTCTATGACTACATTTCTGCACCTTTAATAAGGAAAAATGAAGTTATCAATAGCTGTCCTAACATTTGAGATAGACAAAAAAATACTGGAGACAGAGATGGAGATGTTTGATTCTAATACAACAGTATAATTCCAGTATGTTGATGAGATTGTCTTTTTAAGCATTCTTTCAAAATCCTTAAAACTTCTAAATAATTTTCCAGAGGGAGGTTGTGTGGCACATGGAAACTGATAATTCTTTTTTCTCTCTCCCTCTTTGCCACTTCTCTGATTTCATTCTTTGTTGACACAGCTCTTTGTATTTGGTGTGAAGACTTAACTTCATTATTGATATTGTACAGCACACTACATAGTGTCCTGGTATATAAACATTATTGAAAAAAATCTAGTAAAAAGTTTTTGCTGTTTTAATTGTTTCTTTTATACCTTGTTGGGCAATTTAACAAGGTACAGTCGTGAAAGATTTCTGAGACTTAAAAATAGAATTTTTCCCAAGGACAGTATTCTGCAATCTAAATTCCTGGAAGAGAATTAAAAACTATTGAAGTGACTCAGAATTAATATAGTCCTTAAATCCTTATGGGAAGGGCCAGTGCCAAAACCAGAACACTGTTGTATCAGTGATATATGGCTGTTATCTTGTTTACTGCAGAAGACATGCAGAGTGAGAAGGTTGGCTGAACAAGTGAGAAGTGCTTCTGCTACAGCTATACAATTAAATTTCAGGTCACAGCAGACAGATCTAGGATCTCTGGCACAGTGTCTTGCAGACTAGTAAGTGGCTAAAAGCTTAAGACCTCCTACCATGATCTGATTTCAGAGAGAGTGGCATTAGTTTAGTACGTCATTATTTTGTTGTGGAATGTGATAAAATACAGAAGTTATTTTGAATCTTCTCTTCGCAAGAACTTTATACCACAGAAAAATGACTTAAGGTTTAGGTATTTACAGATATATGCAGATTTACAGCAATATATTATATATGAAAAGCCAATTACATTTTCAAGCACTTGTCTCAATTTTTGTCAACTGTATTTGCAACATAATCTTTGCTTGAGAATGTTTAAACATTACAGAATGTTCATCTTTGCTAGGATTCATGTTTGAAGCCATTAATAAATATATAGATGTTCATAATTTAGTAAGAATTCTGTGTTTATAAACAATTTTTCTTTTCTCTGATGCTTAAAACCATATGATAACTCCACATGACAAACTAAACAAAAGAAGACATTTTATATATAATATATCATTCCTCTTCTCCTAAAGGCGGCTTGAGGCTAGGGTGCTTGTCAGGTTTAAAACTCAGGGTCTGGAGCAGGTCTGGATCAGATTAGAGTGTCAGAGAGGAACAAAAACACAGTTGCTTCTTTTTCAATGAGTGGTAGCTGTTTAGCTGAAGTTTCTGTGTAATTCCTGACAGTGTGTGTACAAGGAAATATTTTGTGAATAAGCAGATTATACTAAGAAATTACTTATGGTTCCTTGTAATGGATTTCTTTTCTAACTGCAAAATGGATGTGTAATACTCAGAAACCTGCTATCATTTTTCAAAGTAGCCATGCTCTTATTACTAGCTTTCTTGCTTCCTTATCCATTGCTGCTCACTTTCCGTCTTCATTAGTTGTGTACTTTCAAGTGATCATCCACTGTGAAAGTAGGAACTTAGTCTTCCTTGCAGCTTCTTCTTGTAAAGCACTAAAAGACGTGCTTTAAAAGACTCAACTGTCCCAAATTCACAGCCCTGGGATGTTCTTATTGTATAGGAGAAAGCAATAAGTGAAATACATATTTATGTACACCAAAACACCTTTCTAGGGAGATGTTTCATCACACTACCACTTAAGTTGTGTTCTGGACCCGAGGGTATTGAAACATAAATGCAGCATATTTGAGAAAGAGTTCTTAATACTTCCTGGAATTTTATTAAAAGTTCACATGCAGTTCCTCCTGCTCTATGGAAAAAGACAACAACAACAACAAAAACCTACAACAACAACAACAAAAAAACACCTATATGAAGATTTTTCCAAGAATTAATAATCCATCATAGGGACAAGGAATACTTTCTAGAGGTCTTAAATAGCACTATTGCAGAAACTTAGCATGTCACACATACTGAATAAATAAAAAAAAGACAGCTCCTGTTGGTGGCTCAGGAAGAAGTGGTATCATTGAAAATTAGACAGATTTGTTTATGCTTACTAAAAATAAAAGCTAGAAAGAAGAAACATCCTAAGTATGTGTTGAACATTATTCATATTCCCTGAAGAAGTTCTAACTTGTATCATGCCTTGTACTGAAAAAAAAATAACACCATTTTCATTGAATACCTATATTATACCTAGCATAGTAAAAACTGGCAAGACATTTCTGTAATATGTCATGACATTAAAAAGTCCATAATAAAGTAGAGATTTCTACATCTAACAATTGGGTCCTGCTGTCCATACATCTAAGTAGTAAAAAAAACTGTCAAAGTAAGGTTTGCAGAAAAAGAATGCAAAAAGATGACTAGCATCCAAGAATCATGAGCTGTAAACCAGCATGTTTTTTAGTTCAGAACCTTCAATTAGAGAAAAATAACAGGAGAGTCATATGACCTGATAAGGTTAAAAGCTATCAAGAAGGTAAAATACTTTTCTATGGTTTGGGAACTTCAGGGCACCATCACTTCCTGGAGAAGAAGTTTCACGATGCTTTCATGGGATAAATGTTTGTAAATGATACTGACATTATAAAAGATAGCCATAGAGTCACACAAATTCATCTTCAGGCAGACGTGGCTTCCAGTTGTGATGGCAGTCAGAACTGGTGGACTTATAAACTTGTTATAAGAGTGCTGTGTTTTGCAGAACAAGATTATAGAGAGACTAGCTAAATATTCTGATTTTAATAGTTACATAAATGTTTGAAATCTGATGCTGTTATGTCTGTTTGGAGAAGGAAGACATGAGAAAGTGCATTTTTTAATTAAGTTTGTTTCAGCCAACTAAAATACAAAGTCAGGGCTCTTTAACATTACAGTCACAGCTAACATTTCCCTTGGTTAATCAGAATTCTAGCAGGCTACTGGACTCTGCTGATTTCTAAACTGCCGGATGCTCTTTCCAATGATTACCAGATATGGATCAATAAAATGAGATCCTTACCAGCCTTTTTTCTGAGTGTTTTATAATACTGAAAATTTGAGCTGTATATAATTGAGATGATTGTGATGAGTATTTCCTGGTAAACTTTTCCACAGGCAAACTAAGAAAAATAATTACGTATATGAGTGTATTCAGCCTGGCAAACTGTAACCCCTGATATGATGCTAAGCCTCAGTGCAAAGGATCCTGAAAATCTACCTGTAGTCTGAAATGCTGTTCACTGATGCTTTGAAGTCCATCTGCTAGAAGAACAAAAAAGATAGTTTATAGAACATGACATCTTTTATCCAGGTCCTTTAGAAAGCTACAGTCTATCTGCACTACAAAAAAGTAAAAACCAAACCAGACCAAACCAAACCAAAACAAACAAAACAAAACAAAACAAACAAAACAAAAAAATAAACAAACAAAAAACACTTTAATATGGTTAAAGAATGTCACGAGCAAGATGTTGATGTAAACGCTTCAGCCAGTGTGGTTTGTGGTATATAGTTCTTGCTCAATTTTACAAATAGAAGCCTTTCTGTAATATCTAGTGAACATTAAAAAAAAAAAAAAAAAAAAAAAGATAAACATAATGGCATTAACAGTATTCCTTTTATTCCTTTTCTCCAAACTTTAATTCCTGGATTCAATCTTCTTTATAAGATATCTCAACAGCTGGTCAAAAGTCCTTTATAGTATAAATTAATTGAGATACATTTAAATGAGCTAAGTGAGTTTACAACATTTTGGGGGAGGGTCCACACTTTCTAGCTTAATGCTTCAATCAGGCTATAATTTTGAATCAAAATAGTTTTCCAAAGCATTCATATGCCAGTAGTAACTAAGACTTCAAGCATCCAGATCTGCAGTCAAAAGTGTAATAACTCATTACAGAATAATGTCATAGGACATCTTGCAGCAATTCTCAGTCACTAACTACTTTGTTACTTAAGACCATGTGGATTTGACTGTCATGGGTTTGGATTATACTCATATTTAAATGTAAGTGGAAGAGAAGGAAAAATTGTGGAGACTTCCACATTTTAATATAGGAACTGGACAAATGAGTCTAGAAGTCCCACTCATGTTCACATTTACAAAGAATATTCTGTCATCCTAACATAATAATATGATTTATGTACAAGAAGCAGACAGTTTTAAATCCTGAAACATGTTTCTAATAATATCTTTGATGCCAGATCACTCAACTTCACTACTTCAGTTTCTGTACAGAGTCTTTCTGATCACTGTAGGATTTTTAAGGAATCAGTGAGGAAGAATAAATTTAAAATGGAAGTAGTAGTAAGAGGAGGAATACAAATTACTAATTCTGTTTATAATGAGAAAGTTCTTTATAAGATGGATGTTCAGCGTCTGGGAAAAAAAAAAAAAAGAGAGAGAGAAAGAGAGAGAATAAATATCAGCATAGGTTAGTCAATCAGAAAAATGCCACAAATATCTATCTGTTGTGGCTGTGAAGAAATGGCAATCACATTCGTGAGATGTATCCAAAAAAGTATTTTGTTGAAAAGATCAGATAGCCTGTGAATGCCTTCAGCTAGAAAACTTTGTGCAGTTCTACCCACCTATATTTTAGATGCATTTGTTCAAAAGTAATACAGATCCAAAGGAGGCCTGCAGTGACAACTGAGGAAATGTAGACAATGTTCTACAAAATGAGAAAAAGAGCTTGGTTTGTTTTCCCTAGCAAAGTGGAGCTTGAGAAGAAATACTGTTGTATTGCATTCATGCAATGCATTGATAGAAAATGCATTGATGAAGTGCATTTATAACAGAAAAAGCGAATAACTGCTAGACTTGTCATATCTAAATTTAGGATGGAAGTTAGAATAAAGTTTCTAACCACCAAAGGTAAGAGATTCTAAAAGAAGATTCCAGTAGGAGGAGTGTAGGTAGGCATCCTAACCACGTTTGATTCCTTCATGAAAAGGACTATACGACATGAAACAGCAAGAGATTGATAGGCTTTTATGTTGTCAGATATGTAAGTTCAACATTATAAATCCACCAAAGTTTCAGTTATAAAAAATACTTTTTAGCAAGATTCAAGAATATTCATCCTTGGGTAATGAAGCAGAATTTGAGAACGTACATGGTTTTAAGAAGGAAATATGCAGCCTGTTGCTGTTGTATATTTTCAGTGAGAAAGACATTATGAAGTAGTGAATAGGCTCAAGGCTAGTTATTGTAATAGTTATTGTAGTACCTTCAGAATATCTTAGTGTGTTCTTGTCTCAATTCATAAATATTGTTCTATCTAGGACTTGTCTGGAACTGGATTTAAGGTAGCAGCGAATAAGTTCAATGTCACTATTTATTTGTAACATTTGAGAGTGATTGTGTCTGTCCTTGAAAACAAATTGTGCATGGATATTAGCTAATAGTATAGGATTCAGTTCAGTAAGCCTGAGGTAGTCTTGGTAATCTATAAGAAGTAACTGAATGCATTCAGAGACTATACCTGTTCCTCCTATTGAATGTTTCTGTTTTTTATAACTCATGTTTACAAACTACCGTAGCGTTGATGCCAGGCTGCTGTAAAATAATGTTGTGGTTTAACCCGGCTGGCAGCTAAACACCACACAGCCGTTCGCTCACCCTCCCCCCTCCCTCTCTGGGATGGGGGAGAGAAACGGGAAAGTGAAGCCTGTGAGTTGAGATAAAGACAGTTTATTAAGACAGGAAAATAATAATAACAATAATAATAATAATAGTGATAATGGTAATAGTATTAACAATAATAATGTGTAAGAAAACAAGTGATGCACAATGCAATTGCTCACCACCCGC
The DNA here is from genome assembly GCF_040182565.1 of Anser cygnoides. Classification (NCBI taxonomy): domain Eukaryota; kingdom Metazoa; phylum Chordata; class Aves; order Anseriformes; family Anatidae; genus Anser; species Anser cygnoides. Next base: position 61,118,415 of record NC_089875.1, on the reverse strand, counting down.
TGACCGATGCCCAGCCTATTCCCGAGCAGCCGGCCCCCCCCACCCCGGCCAGCCACCCCTATATATTGTTTAGCATGACGTCAGATGGTATGGAATACCCCTTTGGCCAGTTTGGGTCAGCTGTCCTGGGTCTGTCCCCTCCCAGCTCCTGCTGCACCCCCAGCCTGCTCGCTGGCAGGACAGAGCAAGAAGCCGAAAAGTCCTTGGCCTGGTGTAAACACTGCTCTGCAACAATTAAAACATCAGCATGTTATCAGCGCTCTTCTCATCCTAATCCAAAACATAGCACCCTACCAGCTACTATGAGCTACTTAACTCTGTCCTAACTGGAACCAGGACAGATATCCACCCCTTATTCCATACCATTTATGTCATGCTCAGGTTACACTCTGTCCAATACATTCTAATTAATCACCATTTTCATCTATGATATATAGCAATCATGGTAGTGATGACATACATTATTATATAATAATTAACATACTACAATTCAACTCATGGGCTATTCTCACCCAGTATCAAATCCCCTTGAGGTACACACCGGACCTCCCCATTCTTTTGCATTACCCACCAAGTGCATCCAGGTCCCTGAGCAAAAGCAATTCCACGAATGGGTTTGCCTTTTCCTGAGGCAGGAGTAGCCCAGACTGTTTTACCCAGCATGTTTCTTACGTGCACTACAGGAACTTTATCCCCTTCTACAGTGCGTAACAGGTTTGATTGGGCAGGTCCAGCTCGGTTGGCAGATCCCCTGGTATTGACTAACCAGGTGGCCTTTGCCAAATGTGTATCCCAATTTTTGAATGTCCCAGCACCCATTGCTTTCAGTGTAGTCTTCAACAGTCCATTGTATCGTTCAACTTTTCCAGAGGCTGGTGCATGATAGGGGATGTGATACACCCACTCAATACCATGTTCTTTGGCCCAAGTGTCTATAAGGTTGTTTCGGAAATGAGTCCCGTTGTCTGACTCAATTCTCTCTGGGGTGCCATGTCGCCATAAGACTTGCTTTTCAAGGCCCAAGATAGTGTTCCGGGCGGTGGCATGGGGCACAGGATATGTTTCCAGCCATCCGGTGGTTGCTTCCACCATTGTAAGTACGTGGCGCTTGCCGTTGCGGGTTTGAGGGAGTGTGATGTAATCAATCTGCCAGGCCTCTCCATATTTATATTTCAGCCATCGTCCTCCATACCAAAGAGGTTTTGACCGTTTGGCTTGCTTGATTGCAGCACATGTTTCACAGTCATGAATAACCTGTGCTATAGTGTCCATGGTCAGGTCCACCCCTCGATCACGAGCCCATCTGTATGTTGCATCTCTACCTTGATGGCCTGAGGTGTCATGGGCCCATCGGGCTATAAATAATTCACCTTTATGTTGCCAGTCCAGGTCCACCTGAGCCACTTCAATCTTAGCAGCCTGATCCACCTGCTGGTTGTTTTGGTGTTCTTCAGTAGCCCGATTCTTGGGCACATGAGCATCTACATGGCGTACCTTTACAACCAGGTTCTCTACCCGGGCAGCAATATCTTGCCACAATGCCGCAGCCCAGATGGGCTTGCCCCTGCGCTGCCAGTTGTTCTGCTTCCATTGCTGTAACCACCCCCACAGGGCGTTTGCTACCATCCATGAATCAGTATAGAGATAGAGAACTGGCCACTTTTCTCGTTCAGCAATATCTAAAGCCAGCTGAATGGCTTTTACTTCTGCAAACTGACTCGATTCACCTTCTCCCTCAGCAGCTTCTGCAACTCGTCGTGTAGGACTCCATACAGCAGCTTTCCATCTCCGATGCTTTCCCACAATACGACAGGACCCGTCAGTGAACAAGGCATATTTCTTCTCATTTTCTGGTAGCTTGTTGTACAGGGGGGCTTCTTCAGCACGAACCACCTCCTCCTCTGGTGATATCCCAAAGTATTTGCCTTCTGGCCAGTCCATAATCACCTCCAAGATTCCTGGGCGACTGGGGTTTCCTATTCGAGCCCGCTGAGTAATCAGTGCAACCCACTTGCTCCATGTAGCATCAGTTGCATGATGCGTAGAGGGGACCCTTCCTTTGAACATCCAGCCTAGTACCGGCAGTCGGGGTGCCAGGAGGAGCTGCGCTTCAGTACCGACCACTTCCGAAGCAGATCGAACTCCTTCATATGCTGCCAATATCTCCTTTTCAGTTGGAGTATAGCGGGCTTCAGATCCTCTGTATCCCCGACTCCAAAACCCCAGGGGTCGACCTCGAGTTTCCCCAGGTTCTTTCTGCCAGAGGCTCCAGGTGGGACCATTCTCTCCGGCTGCGGTGTAGAGCACATTCTTTACATCTGGTCCTGTTCGGACTGGCCCGAGGGCTACTGCATGAACTATTTCCTGCTTAATTTGTTCAAAGGCTTGTCGTTGCTCAGGGCCCCATTCAAAAGCATTCTTCTTACGGGTTACTTGGTAGAGCGGGTTTACAATCAGACTGTAATTTGGAATATGCATTCTCCAAAACCCCACGACACCTAGGAAAGTTTGTGTTTCTTTTTTGCTAGTTGGTGGAGACATAGCTGTTATTTTGTTGATCACATCCATTGGGATTTGACGGCGTCCATCTTGCCATTTTATTCCTAAAAACTGGATCTCTCGTGCAGGTCCTTTAACTTTATTCTGTTTTATGGCAAAACCAGCCTTCAGAAGGATTTGGACTATTTTCTTCCCTTTCTCGAAAACTTCTTCTGCAGTGTCACCCCACACAATGATGTCATCGATGTACTGCAGGTGTTCAGGAGCTTCCCCCTGCTCCAGCGCAGACTGGATCAGTCCATGGCAAATGGTAGGGCTGTGTTTCCACCCCTGGGGCAGCCGATTCCAAGTATATTGGACTCCCCTCCAAGTGAAAGCAAACTGTGGCCTGCACTGTGCTGCTAGAGGGATGGAGAAAAATGCATTAGCGATATCAATTGTGGCGTACCACTTGGCTGCCTTTGATTCCAGTTCATACTGGAGTTCTAGCATGTCCGGCACTGCAGCACTCAGTGGTGGCGTGACTTCGTTCAGGCCACGATAGTCCACTGTTAGTCTCCACTCACCATTAGACTTTCGCACTGGCCATATGGGACTATTAAAAGGTGAATGAGTCTTGCTGATCACTCCTTGGCTCTCCAGTTGACGAATTAGCTTATGGATGGGACTCAGGGAGTCTCGGTTGGTGCGATATTGCCGCCGGTGCACAGTTGTGGTAGCGATCGGCACTTGCTGTTCTTCAACCCTCAGCAACCCCACAACAGAAGGGTCCTCTGAGAGACCAGGCAAGGTAGACAACTGTTTAATGTCCTCTGTCTCCAAAGCAGCTATGCCAAAAGCCCAGCGGAACCCTTTTGGGTCCTTGAAATATCCTCTTCTAAGATAGTCTATGCCAAGGATGCACGGAGCATCTGGGCCAGTCACAATACGGTGCTTTTGCCACTCATTACCGGTTAGACTCACTTCAGCCTCCAATACAGTTAACTGCTGGGATCCCCCCGTCACACCATAAATACAGATGGGCTCTGGCCCTTTATAGCTTGATGGCATTAGAGTACATTGTGCACCGGTGTCTACCAAAGCCTTATACTTCTGTGCGTCTGACGTGCCAGGCCATCGAATCCACACAGTCCAATAAACTCGATTGTCCCTTTCCTCCCCCTGGCTGGAGGCAGGGCCCCTCTAGTCCTGGTCAGAATCTTCATTTCTGTGTTTAAAGGACTGCCTGCTGGAAGTTGGAGCAGCAAACCTTTCAGAGAACTCCTTTTTCCCAATTGTTTTCCTTTGCAATTCACGTACCCGTGCCTCTAGGGTCGCAGTAGATTTTCCATCCCATTTTCTCATGTCCTCTCCATGGTCACGTAGGTAAAACCACAGGGTGGCGCGGTGTGTGTGCCCACCATATTGTCTTCCTTGCATAGATGAACGTTTACCCCTAATAGCTGAGACACTGGTTTGTACAGGTGGGGAGGAAAATAAACTCTCTTTAAGTTGGTGGATCTCTTCAGAAAGTTTCTCCAAGGTATTCTCTTTTAGCTGGTGGACACTGGTTCGTTCAGGTGAAGGGGAAGATAATCTTTCTTCAAGTTGGTGGATCTTTTCAGAAAGTTTCTCCAAAGCATTCTCTTTTAGCTGGTGGACACTGGTTCGTTCAGGTGAAGGGGAAGATAATCTTTCTTCAAGTTGGTGGATCTTTTCAGAAAGTTTCTCCAAAGCATTCTCTTTTAGCTGGTGGACACTGGTTCGTTCAGGTGAAGGGGAAGATAATCTTTCTTCAAGTTGGTGGATCTTTTCAGAAAGTTTCTCTAAAGCATTCTCTTTTAGCTGGTGGACACTGGTTCGTTCAGGTGGAGGGGAAGATAAATTCTCTTTAAGTTGGTGGACCTCTTCAGAGAGTTTCTCCACAGCTGAGACACAGGCCTTTAGGGAAGAGGAGAGATTTCCTTCGTACTGCCGGAGTATTTTAGTCACTTCATTCACTGTGGGATTCTCCTCCGTTTTCCAGGCTAGCATTGCCAATGAGCTGGCATATGATGATGGGGCACTCTGTACAAACTTCCGCCACATGGGTAGTGTACACCGGACTGCATCTGGATCTGCGGATGTTTGTGCGTCGTCTAGGTCCTTATAAATTACTTCCCGTACGGCCAATTCCCTCAGGTACTGAATTCCCTTCTCCATGGTGGTCCATTTGCTTGGTAAACATACAAGTTCTTCCTTGAAGAGATACCTTTCCTTCACAGCTGACAGGAGACGCCTCCAGAGGCTGCGAGATTGTGCTCCATCTCCAATTGCTTTGTCAATGCATGCGTCCCTAGCAAGGGATCCCAGCCGCCTGGCTTCCTTGCCCTCCAATTCCACATAATTGGCTCCCGTGTCCCAGCACCGGAGCAGCCAGGTGACAAGCTGCTCGCCTATACAGCGACCAAAATCTTTTCGCACATCTCGTAGCTCACGCTGGTATAGAGTCCGGGTAATTACTGTTGATTTTTCGACATCCTCATCCTCATCTTCAGTCTTCTGCACCTTTGATGGCCGGTGTAGAGTCCGGGTAGTTACTGTTGATTTTCCGACATCCTCATCCTCATCTTCAGTCTCCTGCACCTTTGATGGCTGGTATGGAGTCCGGGTAGTTACTGTTGATTTTTCGCCATCCTCATCCTCATCTTCAGTCTCCTGCACCTTTGATGGCCCAGCCTCGTCTTCACTACGCCCAGACTTAGCAGAAGACTGTCTGCGTTTTAAACGACCTGAGCCTCTATACCATTTTTTCACCTTGTCTACAGGGGCAACTTGCACTGCTACAGCTCGTTTCTCTGACCCAGCCACAGGGTCTGCCACAGGGGTTGGAATACCCTCTGCGGGGTCAACTTGCACTGCTACAGCTCGTTTCTCTGACCCAGACGCAGGGTCTGCCACAGGGGTTGGAATACCCTCTGCGGGGTCAACTTGCACTGCTACAGCTTGTTTCTCTGATCCAGCCACAGGAGTGGGAGCAGCTGCACGAGCTGGGGCAGCTGCAGGAGCTGGAGCGGCTGCAGGGGCTGGAGCTGGAGCGGCTGCAGGGGCTGGAGCTGGAGCGGCTGCAGGAGCCGGAACGGCTGCAGGAGCTGGAGCTGGAGCGGCTGCAGGAGCTGGAGCTGGAGTGGCTGCAGGGGCTGGAGCGGCTGCAGGAGCTGGAGCTGGAGTGGCTGCAGGGGCTGGAGCTGGAGCGGCTGCAGGAGCCGGAACGGCTGCAGGAGCTGGAGCGGCTGCAGGAGCTGGAGTAGCTGCAGGAGCTGGAACTGGAGCGGCTGCAGGAGCTGGAGCGGCTGCAGGAGCTGGAACTGGAACGGCTGCAGGAGCTGGAGCTGGAGTAGCTGCAGGAGCTGGAACTGGAGCGGCTGCAGGAGCTGGAGCGGCTGCAGGAGCTGGAGCGGCTGCAGGAGCTGGAGCTGGAGCGGCTGCAGGAGCTGGAGCTGGAGCGGCTGCAGGAGCTGGAGCTGGAGCTAGGTTGCTAGTAGCATCAATTGCAGCTCGATAGGCACAAGCCAGACCCCAGCACGCTACAGTGATTTGTGTCACTTTGGAACTGCCAGAGTCATGACACCTTTTTTTCAAGCATTCTGCCAGCTTTTTAGGATTTTGCAGTTGTTCAGGGGTGAATGTCCAAAACACTGGAGGTGACCACTGCTCTAGAAACCTGCCCATATCCTCCCACACTCCCTGCCACTCGCAACTATCCCGCCTCAAGACAGATCTCCGGATGAGATTCCTAAGTAGTTGTTTAACCCTCCACAAAATCTGAAGCGCATTCAGGAGACATAACAACAAGAGCAGGCTGGTCTGAGTATCCCAAGGATATTCAACATCTCGGAGAACCACCGTAACTAACTCGGGGGATAAGAGGGTGGTGGTGAAGGAGAAAGGGAGAGTGAACAGGTAGGGAAACATGTCTTCCCCTGTCCCCTTCACAGATTGGCTCCCTAACGAAAACAGGCAATAGGTGTAATTGCTAATAGTTTCCGAGATATGGGTTCCAAAGTATAGAGTCGATGTCAGTGCTGAGTACAAATACCAGGTTAAAGTCATGACCAGATATTTCATCATTTCATAAGCCATTGCTACACCGCACAGTACCATAACAATCTTAAACCAGGGCCCGGAAAGGATAAACAGTGCAACAGGGAGCACATACAGAAAGTAACGCACCATAAAACTCAATTTGGAATACAGGTACAGCAGACTGGAGATTAAGGCAATCAACATCGTGACTAGCAACTATTAAGCAGGTCCAATACTTATACCAATTTTAGTTTAACACACTCTGGTCAGATTTGTCGATATCTCAACCCTTCGGGCCCCACGTTGGGCGCCAAAAAGACTGTTGTGGTTTAACCCGGCTGGCAGCTAAACACCACACAGCCGTTCGCTCACCCTCCCCCCTCCCTCTCTGGGATGGGGGAGAGAAACGGGAAAGTGAAGCCTGTGAGTTGAGATAAAGACAGTTTATTAAGACAGGAAAATAATAATAACAATAATAATAATAATAGTGATAATGGTAATAGTATTAACAATAATAATGTGTAAGAAAACAAGTGATGCACAATGCAATTGCTCACCACCCGCTGACCGATGCCCAGCCTATTCCCGAGCAGCCGGCCCCCCCACCCCGGCCAGCCACCCCTATATATTGTTTAGCATGACGTCAGATGGTATGGAATACCCCTTTGGCCAGTTTGGGTCAGCTGTCCTGGGTCTGTCCCCTCCCAGCTCCTGCTGCACCCCCAGCCTGCTCGCTGGCAGGACAGAGCGAGAAGCCGAAAAGTCCTTGGCCTGGTGTAAGCACTGCTCTGCAACAATTAAAACATCAGCATGTTATCAGCGCTCTTCTCATCCTAATCCAAAACATAGCACCCTACCAGCTACTATGAGCTACTTAACTCTGTCCTAACTGGAACCAGGACTATATATTATATTTCAGTGCTGCTGAGGAAAGCTATTCTCCATATTTGGCTTGCAAACTGCATCAGTCTGCTTTGAACACAGACCAGGTCACTGCAAGCTATGCTTTTTCCATTTCAAGATTAGATCATTTGCACGTATTATGAAAGATTGAACTTTAAATCGATCCAGAAGCCATAGCTGGTACAGAATGTGACACCTGATACTAAAATACTAAAGCATTGCATTTTGGCAGAATACAGGCCAAACTGAATTCTTGCAAACATCCATGTTAATTTCCAGATGCAGTTGAAGATATGGATCATTTTGCAAGAATGGTCTAGAATCTATGTGTTCCAGAACCAGTTTTATATCCTATATCATTCTGCCACACCTCTGGTCAATGGAAGCATTTGAACTGGAGCAAGAAATTAAGGAGAAAAAATGAGTAATACCAAAAAGTAAGAGAAACAACAATCCAAGAGGAGGGTTTTTTTAGGTACCTACAGCTTTGATTTTTTTTTTTCCTGTCTCTTGTTTGGTCTTACATTGCCAAAATTTAATCTTGTTTTGTGCTCAAGAGACAGTTAACCTCCTTACCCAGACTGTGAAAAAAAGTCAAACAGAGGAAAATGGCATTTGTAAGAGAGGACAATGATATTATATTTGACTTTTATTGTAAAGTTGCTTTGTTGGTATGATTGTATAGAAACAACCTTTAAATATTAGGATTAAAGTCTGGGATACACACTCTCCTTTTATATGCTAGACTTTGCAACCTTAAAAAATTGTAAGGCCCTGAGTTTATAGATAATATATGGCAGAAGCCCTGGACGTGCCAGCTATCACTTCTATTCTCCATAAGACATCACTTCAGTCAAGACTTCTTTTTCCTCAAGATTCCAGGCACTAGTACTTAAAACATTTATTACACTCAGGATATGAAAGATATGTATAAAAATCAAATGTCAAGGTTTCTTTCTGTTTGTTTTTAATTCCAAAGAAAGGCTCTCATTCTCTCTTGTGTGGGGATTTTGAGGAAGATGACAAATAAATTACAAAGCTTGAGAAAATTGCTTCCAGGCAACACTAGAAAAGAACAAAAAGCCACTGAAACCATTTGACTCAGCCTTGGTTTCTTCCAATGAAAAAGAAAAAATCCATCTGGTCTCAGAAGCAGAAGGATTAAACTTTAGAATGAACTAAGATTGTGATGAGTAAAATACAGGCTAAACTAAAAAGCTTTGTTTGTGTGCATGCATGTGAAAAATAGAGGTAGTCTAACAGAGTAATTCCACTTCAGGAAGCAAAAAGAGTGTTTTTGTTTGTTTGTTTTGTCTGTTTGTTGCTGTTTCTTTGTTTGTTTCATAAATTTTTCAATCAGCTTTTATAAATATAAAAATATATAGAAAAAATATTAAAAAGCCATGGTGGTACAGTCCTCTGTACGTGAACAACTCTATTAATATCTCCCACAATTGTCTCTTTGTATGATGGTCTTTGGTCGACAGTTCTGTGTTGCAAAACACATGAAGTTCATCAGGTCATCATTAGATGAGGTAATCAATGTACGAAAACCAGTAATAAGGGAAAAGCTGCACATATCCTTGCTGCGTTACTGTCCTTTGACTTTTTGCTACTGTAGCCTAAAATACAAGGTGCATCTGTTTAACAGGTTGCAAATAGGCTGGACCAACTGTTTCCAGCAGATGTGAGTCAGAACTTTCCAGAGATGCTTTTGAACTGCACACCATATTTGTAACACACAGATCTGGTTGGGAGAGTACTCGTGGGAGAAGGTAGTGAGAGTCTCATACCCTGTGCAGACTGAGACCTGACGGGAGGCTTGCACTAAATGAGCTTCTTTGTCAGAGGTTGACTGCAGCAAGAAAGAATTACAGTATGTTCAACACCTCAGTGATAATGTCTTCAGAGAAACCATACCATCATTTAGCACAAAAACATCGCTAAGTTTTAAGGGTAACAGAGCTGAACACAGGATAACAGAAATGTGTACTTGTTGGTTGGTGAATGCACAGCGAAGTAAAAAGACTTACCGAAGCAGTTGATCAGTGATACTACCAGGAATACAACTGCCTAAGTGTAGCACGCTGTCTAGTGCCCTACCTAACAAAATACTGAACTAATGGTAGACCTAAAATGTGTTCTTATTTATTCTTGCCAATGAAATAATAAGAAACTGTCTTATGCAAATCATGTTCCAGTTTATGAAAATATTGATTTGGCTTGGGGGAATTTCACTGCGATTTTCAAGCATAAAATTCTAACTATTTCTATATTTAAAATACATGAAGTTGCAAATAAAAAATATATGTTCTCTCCTTACTAAGCTACAAAGGCAACTGAAGAGTGGAAGCCTTTCCCTTCAGCAACATCTTCTCAAACCAAAAACAAGTCCCAGAGAGAACCAGTGTGGTTAGCTCCTTCAAAAGCAAGAGCCTGATGCAAAGAGGGAGCCTGGCAACACTGCTTTCAACCGAGCCAGCTCAAGCAGACCAGCCAGTGTGCTTCTCGGCTGTGGACTGCAAGGATGCTGCCACTGGCTCAAGTCCTGCAAGGGGAGCTCCCATTTCATGATGTGGAGGAGAGAAAGATACCCACCCTCACACATGCACATATGTGTCCACTCACACACATGCACAAACATTGTGTGCACACCCATGTTCCTGTCAATGTTTGCCAAGCTACCTAACCCACTTCACTTTCCTCCTATTTTTTCATAACCTAGCTAAGACAGACTACTATGAGATAGAAAGGAAATGTCAATAACGGGAGTTTCTGCCTCACTGAAACAACATCTGACTGCTTTGTATGCACAGTCTGTGCTGCTGGGGAGCCACTCCTACCTCATAAGCCCATTCTTCTAGCATTATTTCCATTGTTATGCATTTTTGCCATCCTTCATCATTATCTGAAATGAACTGACATTAGTTTTGGCAGAAAAAAAATTGGCAGAAAAAAAGCAGTTCAAATAAACCTATGTGAGCCTTCAAAAATATTTGATGCATTATTGAAAGAGAAAAACAGCTGTAAGAAAGTGTTTTATAGCTTACTGTGTAATCATAGAGACAAATATTCTACAAATCAGTGAATCTGCAATGGCAATATGATGAGGGCAGTCCCAAATGATGCTGGGTTGCTGTTACTCACAATTCTCATCTAAGCCTGTGGTTATTTTTAAGCTGTGTGATTTACCCTTAAACAGCCCTTAAATCAGGTTATTTTTCTGAATTCCCTGAGGCTAGCTGCTGCAATAGGGCATTTAGAAACATGGTCCTGCTTTTTTTCTGAAACTTCTCATTGTTTTCTGACCAAGAAAACCCTGAAGGTACAGATGAGGACTCAGTTTCTGGTTATGTGTAAAAGTAAATGACCGATTGAAAGGCTAGGTTGCTCAGTAAATAAGATGTTGGACTGGGTGAGTTTGATAATTGATTCTGTGAAATCTTCTTGTTTCCCAAACCAAATACACACATATATTTCCTTAGACAGAATAGTCATACCTTCTCAGCCCGTCTCCTCTCTTTTACAAGCTGTTCTCCCTGTGATTGTGTGGTTTCAGCAATGCACACTCCACCTCTTCGCTACTTTGGCTCTCTTTAATCCATAAAAACTCTTCCTTCTTTGGTGGACTAAACTCTTGAAACATGTCCCAGTACAGAACTGATACCATTTGACCATGCTTTGGTTTCTCACTCCATTCGTAAGCTGCAGCAGAGCAGCCACACTGGAATGCAATGCTCACTGCCACTGAAGCTCACCGCAGCTGGAAACAAACTGTGGGTCACTCTTCCCCTTGCTTTCCCTTCATTTTTTGATGTATACTTTGGTATCAGCACAGCAACTATTTTGTCTGAAGGAGACACAGAGTCACAATTAACGATATTCTCAAGAGGATACTGCTGTGGACTTCCCTGGATTTCTGGTATTTGCTATTAATGCATATTTCTGTAGTGCTCACTTCCCCGTTGGCTGTGTTTGTGCAGGTCTCACAGGTTTCAAGTGAATGGATAATCATATCTAACAAGCAGTCCAGGACAAAGTGTGTACCATTGCAAAATCAAGAGACATATGTCTGCATTTAATTTTGTTAGGATAACAAGGATATCTATAGATTTTTAGAAGTAGTTGAATTTAGGTATTTGCATGTAATTACTGCCTAATCAAAAGACTGACAAAGCATGAGAGCATTTTACAGGCCACAAACAAAGCTGCTATCACATTATAGCAGCCATCACAGTGATTACTACCTTCTAATAAAATGTAGCCCATTGGAACATTTTATTTATGAGTTGTATTAAGCACATTTTTAAACCAGTTGGTGCTATTAAGTCATCTTGTTTAACTTCCTTCATACACAATGTTAATTTCATTCTCCAACTCCAGTACTAAGATTTTGATATGTTAAAGACACTCAGATATGATTTGAAGGTACCAAGAAATGGTTATTCAATTACTCTCAGTTGTACTTTGTTCCAGAATTGTTTGGTATTTTTTAATGTCTATTCTTTGTCTTATTTACTGAAATACCTATGAACTTTTGTCCTGGAATCAGACCTCATTATGCTAAGTTTCACAGACACATAGAACAAAAAGAAAGGGTGAGTGCTACAGTTGCCGACCTAAGTGATTATTCAAAGAAGTGCTAATCCCTTTATTTTGGCCAGAGTGCTATACAAATTGACTCTGATTCTCTTGCAGACTGTCTTGCTAGGCTTACATTTTCCTGTTCTTTTACTACACAAATTCAAGTTTTAGTAATTTGTTATTGTGATGCCAAATTGCTGTGGAAGAACTCTGATTAACTGCACTGATACAGTGAGTTTTGTCCAGAGTTGCAGATTATATTTTGGGCAACACAAACTGCGTTATGGGGATATATTTCTATACATGCACTTACACACCTGGAGCTACAGTTTCATTACAATGGACGTAGATGGTTGTGTTGCTGATAAGTGAAAGCTGATGATTGGAGTATGCAGTTCGTCCAGACAGTGCCAGTAGTAACACTTAAAAATAATTTTCATGGTCTTTGGGATAGAATTTGTCTTTGTTTGGGAAGGGAGAGGGTTAACTTGAAAAGAAAGAAAAAAGAAAGAAAGACAGAAAGAAAGACAGAAAGAAAGACAGAAAGACAGACAGAAAGAAAGAAAGAAAGAAAGAAAGAAAGAAAGAAAGAAAGAAAGAAAGAAAGAAAATTCAAGCAAAGTAAAGCAGAAAATGTCCTTTGTTCCCACTTCAACACTGTATGCTGCAAGCACTCTTACCTCTTCTTCATAACTATGTATATTTTGAACAGATAGTCACAGCCCACTCGTCTACTGTTGATAGTTCTCAGGCTGATTTCATTGTTATACGTTAGTGATTTCACGACTGTATATTATCTTTTGCAAATAGAGGTATTAGTACGATAAATATAAAGGATTTTTTTGTAAGATGTAAAATTTCTATTTGGTCTTTACTTTATCTTCTACTGATATTTGAAATGTTGAGTTTAAAGGAATGGTATATTTTCTTTATAACCTTAAAAAATGCTGGGAATGTTTTCCTAGGTAAAGAAAGGTTGGTATTTGAAAGGTGGAAAAAAAGACTAATTTGCACTTGGGAGAATTAATAAATTAAATACTGACTACACTCAGTTATGAAAGTTTTAAAGAGAAATGTGTTTATTTTGCATACATTGAAATGAGATCTCTATGTGAATTGGGAACAAACCAGATTTTGAGCAGAATTTTCACAAATTTTACATTGTCAATTACAAAACAGAATGAAAGAAATTAAATTCAAAGTTTCAACTGAAGAAAAAAAATCTGAAAAATATTTGTTTGATTAAACCATTTCATTTAGATAAAACTGAAATTTTCTTATTTAATTTTCCATGTTTTTGTATAAAGAATGTTAAAAATAAGATCATCAAAAGATTTCTGAAAATGGCAAGCATTTTATTTTTCTTCTTTGGGGATTCTTACCTTTCCTCGAAGCATCTTCCTTTTGAAATATTTGCCAGTGGAAGAAGAAACACTTGCAAGATTTCTAGTGTGCTCAAGATACTAAAGAAATGCTAGAAGTGAAGCTTACAAAATACTAAATTTTTAAAGACTGCTAAACTCCAGCTCAGCTCTACCTGACAAAGTAGGTCAGTAGACCAGAGAACAACAGCAAGTTTATAAGCAAGTTCCAACAATATATACAAGATAAACTGATTTGATCAATAATGTGACCCAACACAAACATAAGAACAGCGTTTTGAAATATCCCCCATCTTAATGGGAGTGACAGGAAGGGAGTAGTTTCCAGGTCTATCAGTGTAACACAGAATTACGTTCTGCTGTTATATGTGCTGCTAAATAAGATTTGTTACTGCATAACTTCAGACTGAAATGATATGACATCATTCATTTGCTAGACAAACCATGTTGTGGACCAGTTTGTTCTCCAGATGATTTTCTTAAAGATACATTGACAGCTTTTCAGTTAAACATTTTCAGGTAGCCAGACATATAATAGTAGTATTTAATTATAGCTGAATTCTTACAAATAGTTCAAACTGTTCTAGTGATTCCATAGTCATAGAACCATTAAACTATAAAGTTGGAAAGGACTTCAGGAGCTCATCCAGTCCAACATCCTGTACAGAGCAGCATCCAATATTCATTCAGAAGCACACAAGTATAAGCAGAGTCATTGTTTTTCTTCCCAGGTGTGCTACACTTGCATGTCTTTAGAAATGCCCGCATTTGCACATTTGTGTGCAACATGTCTGTTTAATTCCTCATCTCTGTTTTTTATTTTTTATTTTTTGGATAATTTCTGGGCTTCAAATGTGTAAAAATGATATTTTAGATTTGGTGAAAAGCAATTGTACTGAGAACCTATAAATAAAAGAAGTTTTGCTCTTTCATCTCTCTCTTCTCTTGAACTTAATAGGTCCTTCAGCTTTGTCTTTTAGCAGTGGCCCTATTAAACTGTGGCCCAGAATGCTTGAAAAAACATGTTTCAAGAACTATTTCTAGTTCTGAATAGTCTGGATTTTAAAACCTCTGAGCATTCGGTGTAAAAATGAAATCAAATTTCTGTGTGGGTTATTGTGAAAGAAAACTTTTGCCAGATGCCTCCTCCTTTTCTCATTCAGTTGCTTAATCTGAGTTTTTTGATCAATGACCTGGACTGTCCCCAACTTTCTTTTTGTTTTGAATTTTGATAAACAGATTGGATATAGTTTTGTGGTAACGTCTGCTGAATGGGAAGCAATTACTGCTGGAGATCTAAATTAGCAAAACTTTAAATCCTATTGAAGCAAGAGTGTAACCAACAACATTTGTGTTAATAGTTACCAAGACTCTTTTCTAAGTGTCATTTTTAGAACAGACTTCAGCACTTAAGAGTCTAAGTCTATATTTTGTCTGTCAAACCAGAAGTGTTCCATAAATTTCCTCAAATGAAACATACAAAGTAAACGTACATTTCTACTTTGAGTGTTGTCTATATGCACATTCATGTTATGATGTGTTTTCATACAGCAGTAGCTTGAGTCAGACTCTGTTTTGCCATAGATACACCTGGAAGATAGTCTTCATACTACATGTGTCCATGTCCATCAGCTCAGCTACTCCTCTGAATCAAAACACTTTACAAGTAAAGCAAAACATTTTTGAATAAACAAACAAACAAACAAAGTAACAACCCTTTTTGTCTGTTATTTTGTTCACCACTTTTGGCTGTGGGTTGCTTTTTCTTTGGTTCTATTTTATATTCCTTTTCCCAGCTCTGTAAAACAATATGAAGGTTTCATTCAGCTTAGACCACATAGGGCTTTTTTGTGCCCTTGTTTCCCATGTTACCTTGGGATTTCCATTCCAGTTGATTAATACTTTACTTTCATACTTCTGTCATGACCTTGTCAGTTTCTGCACGTGGTTTCATAACCTGCCCCCTGAGGTTGGGTTTGGAATAGATATTCCAGTTGCTTTCTTTCAATTCTTGGGCATGAGCAGAAAGTGAACTTTACCTGCATAAGTGTTTCTTGGCTAGACTTTCTCTTCTTTTTGAATCCAGATAGTCAAGAGGCTTTCAAATATTCAAGAGGTTTGGCACTTATATTGACTACTAGTCCATTTCTGTTTTCAGTGCTGGAGGATACTGGTGACCCCCAAGGTATGTCAGGTCTTCTAAACCAATATTTAAAGTACTCTTGTACCTTCACTATGATAAGTTGGAAACATGAAGACCTTTGGCCCCTGATAGTCACTAGTAAAACTTAATAAAGCCAGGATTCTCAAGTTCTAGTTTGATTTATTCATAGAACAAGTCCACTTATGTATTTTCTAGTATCTGTGTGTTTCAACAGCCAGAAATTTAAATGGCATATCCACCTCTCTGAAGAGATTGATCAGATGGAAAATATGTTATGTAAGGACTAGTTATGAGATCACCAAAGCAGTTTTTCTCTAGTTTAAGCTATATCTGTATACATACTGAAATTGTAAGAATACAGTTGCAACATCAACTGCAGTTGCAACATCAACTGCAGTTGTATCTACAGTGAACTTGCCTAGAAAATTCATGCTTACCGTAGTGTTGTTGCATATATGATGAAATAAGAATATGACATACATGAAGTGAGAAATAATATCTTTTATTAGAGCAGTGAATATTTCTTGTGCACATAGTGCTGGAAAGACACACATATTCCCTCTCCTGTTTTTCAGGCAGAAAAGAAGACAGTTTCCTTCAACCACGGAAGTGCTTGCATAAGAGCCTTAGACAAAATGCAGAAGAATGCAGAAGAACTACAGTCATTGGAAGTAACTTTTCTTTCTCCTTCACTACTCATCTAAATGCATTCACACTGTGGGTGCTCAAATCTACTTCATATACTTACTAATTACCTGAAGGCAAAACTCCTCTTATAGCTTCTTCTGAAAGACAGGGTGGGAGGAGTGGTGTCATAACAGTCATTATTGTGTACATCCAGAAGCTATATTCCTATGGGATAATAATGTTGAAGAAGAAAAAGAGAAGTAAGACTCTGTTCTGAGTAAAGGGAAAAAATAAATCACAAAGGTTTTGATGAACTCTAGCAGTCAGGAAACTGTTCAGATCTTCAAGCTAGTTCTAACCCATGCTGTGAACAATAGCATGGATTGTCATGGAGCGGTACTAGCTGAAGCTGTTCCTTCAGTAAGAGTATTTGAGATAGTCTCTCAGGGCACAAGGTATAATACTGCCAAGTATAATTTATGATTATATGTTGTTGGTTTCCTTCATTTTTGTAACTTTTCCAGTCTTGAAATTGAGAAGTTAATCTTTTGCTTTTCTTGATTATGCTTTTGTTTTCACTTTAAAGCTTGTCTGGTGGAAAGACTGAATGTGGATAGAGCTGATAATTTTCTTACTTTACAGTATTTGTAGGGACATGGTTACAAGCAACCATCTCCTCCGGTATTCATTATAATATATTGCAGATTATGTCTGGCATCTTTTCAGCTTCTCCTTCTGTAAACCTGTGCACCCTTCCAACAATGTAGTTTTCCAATATCTTAAATTACTTCAGTTAATAAAGTAACTTTTTGTTGTTTCAGTTTCTTCCCGACGTCAAGATCTGTCACCTTCCACTGTATCAGTTGCCCTTTCATTTTCAACCAATTTTCTGATTCCTACTATCTCTCTTGGAGGGTGAAGCTCATCCTTCTTGCAGCTGGGCAAGTATCGTGCATTAACCTGTACAGTTTCAGGTGTGACTTGTTTTAGGTAAGGTGATATGATTCATCTCACATGGGTGAGTCTGTGTCATTCGCCCATTTTATTTCATTCTTCACCCAGAAATATCAAGCAAAAATTGAGACTGAGGGTCATATATTCATATCCATTAATTCTCATCCTTAGTTCTCAAGGCAGAAGAAAGCAAAGCCCATGCTCCATGATAACAGTTATGAACACCCAGTCTAGACATGTTTGCCCAAGTCTCCACTTCCCCAGACTTTGCTCTGGCTGTTACCACCAACTATTGGCCTAGTAGGATAAATGAGCTTCTTTTGCCCATTTCATTGCAATTAACTCCTGGGAAAAAAATTATGACTATTTCTTCCAAGGTCTAGCCAGCAACTACAGCATTGTTATTTGTGACATGGAGTATGGCAAAAATGACTTTGAGCACTCTACTGATGAGTTGGTCCAATGAATTTCAGATTTCAAGACTTTCAATGATAAGCAGTCTTCAGCAGAGTCAACTCTTTTGATGCAGCTGCCCTACTGAACTACTTAGTATCATTGTTTCCTGTTCCTCTAATCCTATTATCCTTGTCATGTGAGGAGCAGTTTAATAACAAATGTGGTAGCAGAACACAGGGGATATATGAATCCTTACATTCCAGCCAGAGGTTGCCTGATACTTAAGTCTCTCTGCTGTCTACACACTGAATTTGCCAAAATCATGAAGCAGAACCGTCCTGCTATATTCCTTTCACACTTTGTTTTATGTAAGGTATGAAAGACACTAAACCCTTGTGCTATTTGTAACTTGTTAGCACAAAAGTAAATGCAGTTAAACAAGATGACCGAGGAAGCAGGGAACATCAAAACTGCTGAGAGAAGCCTGAAAAAAATCAGTCCTAATCAATGTTTCTGGACTAGTGCCCTTTCTCCAAGTGTGTAGTAGCTGTGACACTGTAGGTTGAAATAAACACTGAAGTCTTCTCTGCATTCTTAGGAATGGTTCTCCCATTCTGTTTCCTCCATAGCTCAGCACTGAGTGAGGACCATGCTGTAGGCAGGCAGCTTGTTCCTCTCAGGTATTTCCCAGGCTGTACTTCTGCCACTGCCTTTTCCACTCTGCATTCAAAAAGTTCCACAGAGCTGAGCTTGCCCTTGAAGAAAGGAGCAATTCCCCCCTTTCTTCTCCTTTACGGAAGTTTCAATCTGATTCAGAGCACTGGGGCCAAAGTGAGATAAATTTAAGACCTTCTTCTTGATTGCCACCCATGCAACCTCTAACATAACGGGAAAAATACACTGGATTTATACAATAAACTTGAAACAATCTATCTTTTGCAACCACAACAATATAGGAACAAAGTGCTCTAAAATAAGGAACATTTAAATATCTACTTGCATTTAAGAAGGTTTTATCACATCATATAGTAGTTGAGTTTTGGCCACTACTATCTCATCTGTTCTGGGAGAGATTGGTTTGTGCTTTTCAACATTAAGGACACTTATTCTCTAATCTAAACACTTTCCTTTTAGGCTTCACAATGGCCAGGGTTTAGTATTAAATAAAAGTTCTTTCATTTTGATTTTCTACAGCACCAATGGTCTTCAACAAGGTGCTGTTAGTCATAACAGTTTATCTTGTATGGGTTGGGCTAAACCTGTTTTCTGATATGGGAAACTCCCTGAACACGGAACTAGAAAGAGACCAAGCCCATTAGTCTCTGTAAATCATTCTGCAAATTTAGACCTCTGGAGGAATGGTCAAAACTAAATCGTATCATGTGAAGTCCTTAGAATTCAAACACTCTTCAGGGCATTTTTTTTTAAAGCCACAGAGTGTAGGCTGTCATAGCAGGTGACAGATTGTGGCCTGATGTGGTATTATCAGGGTAGAGACACACTTCCCTCTTCAAGCAAAGTCTTTTGGAGCTCAGACTACTTTGACAGACCCAGTGAGACACTTCTCAGTCCGTGACATCAGCTAGGCAGCTCTCTGGAATTCTGGGCACAGCTTCTTCAAGGACTGTGCTGTCCTTGGGTGCCCTAGGATGACAGAAAACAGAAGAGCAATTCCGTTATCCCTACTTGAGTCAAATGCTACTAGACTATCTCCTTCACCTTTAAATCAATGTGATTACTGAGAGCTTTGAATCACCCAAAAAGTGAACATTTTTTCTGACTTCTCATGACAGAAAGAGAAATTACTAATACACCAACACAGATTCTTTGAGATGTTTTCCAGATGACTTGACTCATTTGCTTTTTTTTCCCTTTTCCCCTAAAGCTCTCACAGACCTCTGCTTTAACACTTTACAGTCGAGAGGGACACAGAAAAAAACAAAACAAAACAAAAAAAAAAGTAATACATATTCAGACTTTTAAAATCTGGAAAATATTAATTTTTTTTTAAATAAGGTATATACACGACTATATGCCCTATCTTATATAGCGTGAAAATACATCTCAATAATATTGGTTCATAATTTCACCTTAATAATACTTTTCTAATTATTCTAAATTGCTTGGGGATTTTAAAATCTAAGGAATCTTAATGTTTTCTTGCCATTAGGAAAATAAGATAGAAAAATTGCTCTTCCAGTCTTTTTTCTCTGATGCTCTCTGCTAGTCTGTAAATTCTTTAATTCAAATAATGTCATCATGCTTCCACAGCATCTAGCTTCTGCCTTCATTGGGGCTTTTAAATGCTGAGATAATACAATAAAATGAGTGTAGTTTGAAGTATCTTATTCTGCAACTGCAGAATATTTTCTTTAGCTTTCTTCTGTTTTCTGAATTTTAGGTAGCAGAAATTAATGTTTGTTTTTCCCAACCAACATGGGAAGCAGGAAAGTATGTTGTCATCAGCTGTTGCTATTAATTTTAACTTTAGTAGTAAGTCATAAGAAATTTATGTCTCCCATATTTAGGCAGAATCTTATGTATATCCATAAAGAAGTGGATAAATTGAACTGTTCACATCTACTTATATAGTGGATATATTTGTATGTCTACTACTCTGTTCCAAAGTGAAATCAGTGCTCACAAAACTCTTAGAGTGGTAGTTTTATAGTCCGACAATGTGAGCAACTTTTAGAACCAAATGCAAAACTATTTGTTCAAATTAACTTTCTCCCAATAAGTATTTTAGACAATGTTTTGATTTAACTATGAAACTGGTGAGACAACAATGGTGGTAAGAGTGGGTGCTTTCTGAATATGCAAATATATTTCCCAGTATACAAACATGTCTGCATCTTTTCCTGTGAAATGTCAAACAAAATTCTGTGTTTCAGTATTATATGCTTATTAAACTGTGTTGAAATTATCATATAAAATAAGAGTTGTTGATATGTCAGGATTTTGGTATTGAACAAGAAATCAATTAGCATAATATACAAAATCTCCTTTTAACCAAATGTGAGAAGTATGACTTTTTCAATAACCTGTCAAAACATACAGCTGAAAGGGAAAAAACTGTAAAAAAAGCTGTAAAATTGAACCAGGACACCAGAGCTTTAGGGAATTTGTGTTTATCTTGAATGCCCCCAGCCAAGCGACATTCCTGAGAATTAAGGCCAGAAAAGGCAAGAAAATGTTTCAGTTAGTCAATGCTAGATACAGCTATTCTGCCCCAGCCAGCCCTACCTCTCTGCTCACTGGATAAGGAAGGAAGCATGTTCATGGTTCAGAGCTATGAATTCTCACTAGACAGCTGGCTACAGCCTATCAGCTCTTAGCTGGCCACACAAAGGAGTCTGGAGCAGTGTACAACCTCCAGGCAGTATTTTGTATTGGCCTGGCTTAGGTTGAGTCTGTGCTCAATCTTCAGAATCTTTTGATTGCTCCAATGCTACTGATTACACAAATAGCATGAGAGCAAGAACAAATAAATATAAATAAATTTTAAAATGCCCTTGCGGTTGTCTCACACATTTCTCCCAGTTCTCCCCAAATAAGTTTTGAGGGAAAAAAAAAAAAAAAAAGGAAAAAAAAGGAAAAAAAGAAGGAAAGGAAAGGAAAGGAAAGGAAAGGAAAGGAAAGGAAAGGAAAGGAAAGGAAAGGAAAGGAAAGGAAAGGGAAAGGAAAGGAAAGGAAAGGAAAGGAAAGGAAAGGAAAGGAAAGGAAAGGAAAGGAAAGGAAAGGAAAGGAAAGGGAAAGGGAAGGGAAGGGAAGGGGAAGGGAAGGGAAGGGAAGGGAAGGGGAAGGGAAGGGGAAGGAAGGGAAGGGAAGGGAAGGGAAGGGAAGGGAAGGGAAGGGAAGGGAAGGGAAGGGAAGGGAAGGGAAGGGAAAGGGAAGGGAAGGGAAGGGGAAGGGAAGGGAAGGGAAGGGAAGAAGGGAAGGGAAGGGAAGGGAAGGAAGGGAAGGGAAGGGAAGGGAAGGGAAGGGAAGGGAAGGGAAGGGAAGGGGAAGGGAAGGGAAGGGAAGGGAAGGGAAGGGAAGGGAAGGGAAGGGAAGGGAAGGGAAGGGAAGGGAAGGGAAGGGAAGGGAAGGGAAGGGAAGGAAGGGAAAAGGGGAAGGGAAGGGAAGGGAAGGGAAGGGAAGGGAAGGGAAGGGAAGGGAAGGGAAGGGAAGGAAGGGAAGGGAAGGGGAAGGGAAGGGAAGGGAAGGGAAGGGGAAGGGAAGGGGAAAGGGAAGGGAAGGGAAGGGAAGGGAAGGGAAGGGAAGGAAGGGAAGGGAAGGGAAGGGAAGGGAAGGGAAGGGAAGGGGAAGGGAAGGGAAGGAAGGAAGGGAAGGGAAGGGAAGGGAAGGGAAGGGAAGGGAAGGGAAGGGAAGGAAGGGAAGGGAAGGAAGGGAAGGGAAGGGAAGGGAAGGGAAGGGAAGGGAAGGGAAGGGAAGGGAAGAAAAGAAAGAAAAGAAAAGAAAAGAAAAGAAAAGAAAAGAAAAGAAAAAAAAGAAAAGAAAAGAAAGAAAAAAGAAAAGAAAAGAAAAGAAAAAGAAAAGAAAAAGAAAAGAAAAGAAAAGAAAAGAAAAGAAAAAAAGAAAAGAAAAGAAAAGAAAAAGAAAAGAAAAGAAAAAAGAAAAGAAAAGAAAAGAAAAGAAAAGAAAAAGAAAAGAAAAGAAAAGAAAAGAAAAGAAAAGAAAAGAAAAGAAAAGAAAAGAAAAGAAAAGAAAAGAAAAGAAAAAGAAAAGAAAAGAAAAGAAAAGAAAAGAAAAGAAAAGAAAAGAAAAGAAAAAGATCTCTCAGGTATATCCAATCCCTTTTACTGGAGAAATCTGTAAACTTGTGGCACTGAAACCTGCAACTCCTTATTATATAAATGTACTTATATTGCTCTCCAAAATCAGCTCCTGGTCTCCTTAGCAACACAGACTGCAAAGAGCTCACCAGCCTGGTGTTCTGCTGTCTGTGCAAGCTTCCAAGTCAACTGGAAGATTTTTGGTTTGGGATTCAGAACTTCCCTTAAACCAGTTCAAATTACTGGTAAGGGAGATTCTTCTTTTGCAGAAATTTTCATAAAAGCTGCATTTCATAGGAATATATAAGCAATGAACCAATAGGCATTTCTGAGAAAAACAGAAAATTCATGGTAGTTGAACGAAGAGCCATCAATTTATTGCCTTTTTCGTTCCTTATCATATGCTTCATGATCATAGAACAAGACATTTTTATGCTGAAACTCTTTTCTTTAACATAGCTTCCCCTAATAACTTATTCACTTAAGGATACAAGAATACATGCAATAACAACTCCATTTCATTCTCAAAGGTTCTAGAAAGTAACACATTTTTCTTGTACACTTAGACAGAAATGTGAGAAATATTATTTTTCATCCCACCTGTCAGTGCTTGTGAGGTGTTATCATAGGACTAATGGTTACATAAGACTATCTTAGCTGGCTTCAGCCATTGAATTTTTAAATTGGTTCTGGAAATTAATTAAAAAAAAAATCCTTCCACAGTCATTTCTAGTTAGATTGAGGTTTTGTTTGTTTGTCTTTTTATTTTATTTTTTGGCTTTTAAACTTAATTTTCATGCTAGGTCTGTACACACTCAAAGTAGCAGTAATTTCATTTAGATTTAAGACTGAGATAGTTCCACTTCATCAGTTGCCACAACATTCCACTGCATGTCACCAAATTGATGAGGAAATCACTAATGAAGGCAACACCACATGTGTTAACAGTCAAATATTATGTTACTCAAAACATCTACAGGCTTCTTGATTCATTTGCACAGTGCTGAGAACTAAGGGAGGGAATAGAAGAACAGTCAGCCTCTCAGGTCGGGTGGCCCTGAGCTGTAAACTCCAGGATCCTGTCGTTGAGTCCAAAATAGCCTTGTGGGAAAAGTGATACAGCAGTGAGATCACTGTGTGCTTCTAGACAATTTCCTTTTTCCTATATATTTAAATACACAGGGAATAATCCCTCTAATAAAATGAGGCCCACAATATGAAGATGGGCAAAGATTCAACTGAAGGGAAAGAAAAATATGTTCTTGTACTGCTGGATTTTCCTGTCTGAATGAGTGGGGAATAGTTTTGTGGCTCACTTGCTGGAAAGCTGTGGGACCTGGAAGAAGGGATCAGCACATGTCAGACAGACTTAGTCAAATCATGCACTTCCCCCGGCAAAGGAAGTCAAGATGGTTTTGTTTTCCTTTGTGGGTTTAAATTGTAGGAAGGAACCTTAAAGATCTTTGATGGAAGCCTTTGAACAGACAAGCTACACTGCCTGATTGTGCTGGTAGTGCTACGTTAGACACGTCTTCACGCCTGGGGTCTGTGAACATGCCCTGTTTGTACACTCTGTACTCTGACTTCTCCACAGCAAAACACGGCTGGGTCTATCACTGCTGTATTAGCATTCCTGCTCCAGAGCAACGCAAAACCACCAGCCCCAGAAAAAAATCCATTTAATTAGATTTTCCCACCACATCTGCTCAGATCCAAGGGACTTGCTGAACACTGTGCTGCCTCCAGGTAATGTAGGGGAAGGGCTTCTCCAGTCTGTACCAAACTCCTGCTGGGAGGGATTTACTCATATTACCGTAATGCTCTCTAAAATAAACTCTAGGCTGACAAAAAGCAGCTGCAAGTGAACAACAATTTTGGTTTCTGATGAAAACCTGAATGACTAGATTGTATGTGGGGTATGATTTTAAACAAAAGTATATCATGTGTATAGCTTGTGCCTAACTTCAGTTGTCTTAAGGTAAAACTGGACATGAAATACACATGAATGATTTTACAAATGGATTTTGATAGCTGTGTCATTTACAGGATATGTAGTACCTTGAACACAGCAGCACATGTTCTATTTTTAATTGTTCATCTATAAATAAAGCTTAATTAAACTATCTCAAATTGAAACAAGTAAGCTCTTTGATTCTTATTTTCCCCTCTATTCCTCAGAATGAATTCAGAATAGAAGTGGTTTCCAGATCTGTCACTGCAAGCTAAATCAAAACCAGAAGAAATATAGGAAGACTTTCCTTCTGTGTGCTGTTTCTTTCCCAGTCACTTTTACCAGCCTTTTTTTGCATAGCAATGCTATTCTTGATCTCAAAGTAATTTATTTTCCAGAGAAAAGCTATGCCAGTCAAAAACATGGAGAAATTTTGAAATACAGCAAATTAATATTTAATCCATGTTACCTTATCAATAATTTTTTGAAAATGATTGTTTGATAGAGAGATCTGCTTGTTTTCATTTCACAATTTATGTTTTACAAATGATTTTAGCTCATCCTTCATTCACTTCAGATAGATAGCTGGTTACAAAATGAGGCAAGTCCTGATTTAATTGTCCTTGTCATATGCAAAATACTAGTTATGGATAATTATTTGGCTTGGTAGTAAGTGGTGGCTAAATGTATTATTCTACTAAATAATTTATTGTTTAAAAAGAGAGTATTTGAGCAATTCAGATTGACTTTCTGTTTTCAGTCTGTTTATGAATGAATTTACTTTGCATCTGCTGTTTATGGATGGACAACAAAAAAACAGACAGTACCTGAAATTATTTTGGGCAATTTAATGTAGATAATAGGTTCGGGCAAATCACTATATATGGCCAACAATACAAAGAACTACCTGAATTTAAGAGTATCCCCAAAACATGTAGAAAAAGAGTTAGGTTTTTCTCTGTATAATTAAAGTCTGCACTGTAAATGTATACACACATGGGATTAGAGTCACATTTCCATTTGATACTTTACTTCTGGCATTTCCTGACTTTGGGGTACTTAACTGTGCAATTTTCACATTTTCCCAACTTGGTGTTTTTACTTTTTGAATGGAATCTTTATTTGTGCTGGAGACAGATAATGATCAAACATCTGCCTGTGGATACACTGGTCATGTACCAGCCAACCGCTTGCACGTGTCACCAGGAACACCCAGTTTTTGAGTCGAGACACCAGCCCTTACTCACTGCACTCTACTTTGCCATGAAAAGACTGGATGTATTCCTTCCAGCAGAGGGCACTGGAATGGTAGACGCGTCTGTATGAAACAGTATCTCTGTGTAAGTTAAGAGTGAAAACTCAAACATTTGCTGAAAAACGCTTGAAATGAAGTAGATAATAAACAAGAGAGATAATTTGCATTATCCCTTCAGGCATAATGTGATTTTGCTTTGGCTTTATTCCAAGAAGTACAGAGGAGACCTTTCGATTAACAATTGTATGCCACTATGAAAAAAAAAAAAAAAAAAAACACTCTAGCTCTTAAGAATTAATAAAATGTGAATTTCTGGTACATAAATAATGTATTCTGAATGCCTTACTCACAAAAAGCCTCATTTTTTGTGTGTTTCAGTTTAAGGTGTATCTTTTTGACAAATATTTTTTGTCTTAAGGAAAAAATTAGCTTAGCATTTTATGCCAAAGCAATAGAACCCATTAAGATTTTTGTCCACAGTACCATATCTAACAAAAAACTATGCAGACACATAAGGGATCCATGTCTTTAAATACTCATTATGATATACTGCTCCATTTCAGATTTCTGACCTTTGCAAAGCTGAAAATGTTATCAAAATTGTAAGATCCTGTGACAGGTCAGAAATCACATGGCTTGGGACTGCAATTGCATGGTTGTGATTTAGTAACTCTCTTGAATAAGAAAGACTGAAAGCCTTTATTGATAGCTATGAATTAGCTTTTTTTTCATTGCATTTTTGTGTAGAATGTCCACTCTGAGAGTCTGAAGCTCAATGTCTGAAATTTAGCAGCTTTGCTGGTATATGCCTAAAGACAGAAGCAAATTCTAACTGAACAGACTTCTTACTCACATGAAGGATGAACTTCTGTTCTCTTAGATCTTCCTCCAGAAGTCTGTTAAATGCAACTGCTCCTTCTTATAGCTGTCTTAAAGTGAAAGAACAGCAGAATTTTCACGGCAATTGACAGAAACCTTTAAGTAAAGGAATGCTACAACCAGTAACAAAATTAATGATAATGCTTGAAGAGAAAATATATATAATAGCTGATTGTATCCCCATTTTCTGTTCTCTTCCAGATTGCAGGTGCATAATCTAGTGCTCATTTAACACAGAAACTCATTTTTTAAAATGTTTTATTGATTAAATTTAATCCAGACAGTTTGTGCAGTAAAATCTTCTAGATAATACAATCATCTTGAAAAGAAAAGTTAAGATGGAAGAGAGGCAATATTTAATCCAAAATAAAAAAGATATATTGACATAACATTGAATTTTCCGTTTGTTTTTTTGTTTGTTTTGTTTTGTTTCATTTTTATTTTTTTCTCCAAGGTCAGTATAATACAGAATAACTTTATTGCACATCCTCATTACTGCTCAGCTAAAACAGTTGCTAGTTTAGGGTGAAAAACTGTGTTGGTCTATGTCTAAAATATGATAACTCCAATGACCACTTTCTAAATATGATATGTCATTTCATGCTATGATTCCCACTAGAATTACCAATATGAAACTCTTTTTCATTGTTTTGTATGTTTGCTTTTTTGTACTTTTAAAAAAGTGTGTGGGCAATAATATTTCATAACCTCTTTTTTCCTTTTCACTTTGTATTTGTGTGAAAGAGATGTATGGCAATGAGTGACCAGGGCCAGGAGAAAATTATTAAGTGAATTGTAGACGTGAATGTAAAAATTCTAGCTGTGCATAAGCCAGGTTCTGAGCTAAACTCATGAAATGCATTTCAGTTTTAAGATATTACGGTAAGCAAAGAATCAAATTTCCAATTCCAGCTATTTACTTTATATAAACATCCTGGCTGCAAATTAACCACAGAAATGTTGGATGAAATCATGTTCTTCATCTAAATGTACAATGAATATCTAGCCAAAGGAAGTACGTTGTTCTTTACTGGTACCTCTCAAAATTCTTAGTGCATTTTCTTTCTGTTTTGTTTTGCTTGCCTTATATTTTCAGCGATCCATAAACATCAGCCTTTGATATACACCAGCCTTTCTACTAAGGTAGCTCTGGAGCAATAGATTGAGCCTCCTATTAAGTAAATAAATCTGCTCTTAACTTCCAGAATTATAAATAACACCAGGAATGTCAGGGCAACCTTGGGGATAAGCCAAGACTTAGCACAGCTGCTATGACCTTGCATGTCAGCATCTTAGCCTTTATCAGCATTTGATTGTGTACAACATGGAGTATCTTGGGTTTTGCATTAATTTAATTGTATTTTAACAACATACTAGGAAAATAAATAAAAAAAAAAAAAAAAGAGAACATTTCCAGGCTGTATGATGTTTTCTAGGAGTTTTGCATGGGATGTATCTGACAAATAATTCATTATGATGGGAGTTATATTAATTTCCTATGATAAAAAGTAAACACTGTAGCCATATTTTAAGCTTCTGTGAGCTGAAGCCACTATGCTTGCAATAAGAGTTTATCTCCTCTGACATAGGACACAGAGCCAGAGAAGAAGCTTTGCTTGAATAATGAGAGTTTTGTAAGAACTAATCCTCTTCTCACTGCAGTTCTGTACTTCAATTAAGTGTTCTTTAATGAATGTCTAATTTTAAACATGCAATTAGTCAGTGAGAACAATAGACCCACCTGTGCTTAATTTCCTTTACGTGTCAAAGCTTTACTGTCTTCTGCAGCAGTATAATCAGTTTCTACAGTGCAGTAGTTACTGGATAAAAACTAACTTAGGTCCTCAATGAAAGACTGAATTCAACTTTTCTTTTACAGTTTACTAAGGCTTTCTGAATACTTTTTATTAGGTATATGTTTACTCATGTTGCCTTTGGACTTCTCAAAAACTGGGCCAGAAACATCAAGATGCTTCTCCTAATATGTCTACTGGGTTCAATTATTCCAAGTAGTAGAAATCACATTGCTTTAATTTTACAGCCCTTGAGATTATTATGAACCAGACCACTGAACTTTTGGAGTCAAGATATTCAGTGATTTGAAAATTACTGCTAAGATGTACATATCATTCTGTCTTTGATTTTTATCATTGTTGATCTGATTTCAGTCACATTTGATGGTATTTTTACCTGTTCTGACCACTTTATGGTAACAACATTGATACTCTTGCTGGGTGCACTGTTCGTGTGGTGCTCAGCTGCCGGCCAGGTTAAACCACAACAAATACACATCCAGCTGTTATGTAAAGACTGGAAATACTGACCAACCATCAAATTCTCCTGTGTTAACAGCAATATGAATTCAAGGTGACCTCCATAGAAGTTCAAGATGGTATCCAGAGAATTCTCTGCTTTCCATATCAAAAATCTTTTTTTTTTTTTTTTTTTTCTGGTGAAGAGGATGTGTTCCTTCAGTTGCTTTATGTAGAAATATGTGCTTCACACACTGCATTTCAGTCTAGAATTCTGGCTGTAGCATATTTGCCAAAATTCACAATCTGAGTCTAAATTCTAAATTATAATAAGGACATATAATTAGTTCAGTTAGAGATGCCAACAACTTTTGGACACATAAAAACCTGTTTTTCAATAAAATTCCCTCTCATGACTGCTGAAGGACTCATCAAAGAAAGAGAGGCTTAATTCAATATGTTTGAAATGCCTGTAATGTTATAGATCCTAAAGCAATATCTACAGTACGAATTTCTATAGACTGCTCTGCAAAGAAATATTAGCCTCTGAAAATTTAGCAATGCAACGGCTCTACCATTGTTTCCCAGGAACACTATGATGCTATTTACCAAAGTATTTTCTCACAGTGTATATAAGCTAAAGAATTTGTTAATGTTTTGAATTGTACACGTGGTTTAGCTTTACCTTTGATTTTTCTAATGGTCATAGGTCTGATTAAAGGAAGGGAAAATGCTCCTTATGCTCTTTTTAATAAATTACACTTTCTACTGTTTCAGCTTAACCGGGAACTAAAGGAAATGTTATGTTCCATTATCTTTTAATTATATGCAAATTCTCTGAAGTTAAAATTTTAGGAGACTTCATTACAAAGCACACTTTTCTAGTACTTTCACCACATTTTCTTTTCTCAGGCTCTGCCTGAAGGTGAATTTGTGTAGAATCCATTTAGCTATTCATGTTTTGAGTTATA
Source organism: Anser cygnoides (assembly GCF_040182565.1). Taxonomy (NCBI): domain Eukaryota; kingdom Metazoa; phylum Chordata; class Aves; order Anseriformes; family Anatidae; genus Anser; species Anser cygnoides. The sequence goes on along the minus strand of NC_089875.1, from coordinate 61,088,776 downwards.
AAAATACAAAAAGCCCATTTCCTTCACCAAGGGAAGTTTTCTTTCATTTTTCTTTCTCTCACTCCTCTCCTGTCCTATCCCTTATTCCTTCAACACACATGTTCAGGGAGTAACTTGAAATGCTGGTGTGTCCAAACACAGTATTTACTGAGAAAGACCTGCTTTCAGCAATGTGAAAGGGCAAAGGTAGAAAACCTTGGAAGTTACCAAGAGTAAGAATGTATCAAATGCTATTCATATCTGCGTAGGGAAGGAACCAAGGATAAATGTGTGCTCTGTGAATACTTGTGCTAGTAAAACTTAAATGCACAAATGTATGCCTAAAGGTATACTTTAAAAGTACATTACTATGAATGAAATAAATGTACTTAACGTTTTGCCTTCCCAAAGAAGTGAAAGGCTTTCCCAGTCTCTAACGAGAAGTATGCCACTGAAGCAAGTGCACTGCTTTGCATTACAGGTGGTTGTTCAGGTACAAGTATAGCAAGGATATGAGTCTATCAGAGCAGGAAAATAGCATTTTATGCTAATCTTACACGTACACATCTGACTGTACCTTGTCAAGCCAGGCAGACACTTATTCAGTTATCTGCTTATTTTTGTCCCTGTATGTTTTGATTTTGCCACCTAGTTCTGCAGCAGAAAGGAGACCTTTGACAATAGAGCAGCCCATGGAAAGACAAAACTGACAAAGAAAGATGAAAGGAAAAAGAATCCAGTGAAGTGTAACTTTGCTACACGTCCTTTCCCTGGGAAGATGAGAAGCTGCGTTTCAGCCTTTGTTTGCTTACCAAGTGCCTGCTCATCGACTAACAGGATAGAACATGTGCACAGTAGGTGCCCAACCCCAGAAGTGCCACAGCGTGTGCAGTGCAGAAGAGGTGATGAGGTTCTTCTTCTCCTTCGTCTGGGTGCTTCAAAGAGTGGAGCTAATTCAGCACAGGCAGAGCAGCTGAACATGACATCCCTAATGCACTGTGGCCTAGCAGATTAATTGTACAACAAAACTACATTATTTGTCCACCCACTTTTCCTGCACATTAAATGGGGGGATAATGAGTAATTAGTTGTGGTCTGTTTGGAAAAATGAGCTGTTTGTTCAGCATTTTGAAATCATAAATCAATATACACTGCAAATGTGATGTGCTGCCTACAACTTCATTCAACAGAGAGCAGCATTGGACAGGAAAAAATGTTGTCTCTCCATGGCTCTTAATGCTGCCCTCTGCAGAACCTGGTATTGGGGGTGACTTCCGAGTATTTGTTTTGAGAAAAAATGTGATGGAAGAAGGCTTGTTCACCACCTTCTATGGGCAAAGTGAGCAAAACCTAACAAAACAAGAGGAAGATAAAAATGGTGATCGCCTGGATCACTTTGACTTCCATAGAGATGACTATTCAGTTAGCAATCTGGTGACGCAAGTATTTCCTTTGGCACTCCAAGGTTCTCTCCAGGCATGTCAAACAGTATTTTCAGACAAGCCTTTTAAACAAAATTTGTCTCTTTATGGGGCTCTTTCTTAGGGTTTCTTCAAATACTGGCTTTAGAATCCAAGGAATTTTTGGAAGAAATCCACTTCTCTAGCTGACACTGTTGGACCAAATAAGCCCGTGCATTCCCTGTGGTAGGTTACAGCAGCTTTCAGGGCTCCCTGATTCAGCAGTTTCCTTCAGCCTTTTGAGGGGTACAGCATTTCTGAGCTCTCTTCAGCCCTGCCACTACTCTGTGGTCTCCTTCACCACTCCAGGGATCTTCCCAGGGGTACTTTGAAAACAGGGAAGATTTACCACTCATAGGACTGCAGCTGGTATCAAGAGGCTGCAGGTTAAAAAAAAAAAAAAGACAAATAATGTTCCCTGCATTCACATTTTGCCAGCACTGTTTAACTGTTTATACAGATGTAAATAGTTCTACTCAATAACTGACAAGTCCTAACAAATCTATGTGTCAGTATTTCTGAGATATAGTCACAAGAAGCTGTAATTAGGTTTCAATTTTCAGGATTAACTCTGACTTTTTATTTTCTGCTTAAAATGTAAGCATAACACTCCAACTTAAGGGGTTAAAGCAGTCTTTATAGTGAATGTAGAGCATATGCTCATCTGTGTGATTTTGTAATTCTGAATACAAAAATTTTACCTTTTTTTTTTCCTTTGGCTTGCAATAGTGTATGTGCTTGGAGGGAGGGTGACCAAGATGGAAATTCACTTATATGCAGTGCACCACACCTTGCCCAAAATACATGGATGACTGTTACAATATTGTAGTTATCCATAACCAAGAAAGAAAGAGGGAGAAAGTGTTTTTTTGTTTGTTTTGTTTTGTTTTGTTTTTTTAAATCAAGATCAGGCATTTTATTTTCAAAAATTCCTTGTGAGTTCAGAAGACACATTTTTATTTATAGTATGTTTTAGCTTTGTCTTCTACACCATGTGATCTACACTAAGGAGACATCAGCAAGCTTCACAGCAAAATGGAAGGGATAAAAAGAGGCTGGTTATGCAGGAACAGCTGCTTGTTTTCAGCAGCATCACTTGAGAGTTTTTCACATTCTCCTTCTCCGCCTCTCCCCAAATGTTCAGCCTGCTGTGTGCAAGCTGGGTGTTTACAGTTCAGGACTATGGAGGAGGAGGAAATATTTTGCCTATTGTTCAGTGACGTCAATGGCTTCGCTCCCAGTCACTTGAGGGACGCTGGTGCTTAGCAAATGTCAGTACACTGCTGCTACTGCATGTGCCTTACAGCTTGCTTGCAGGAATTTAAGGTCTCTCCTCCAAGATAGATCCAGTTGGTGGATGAGGCAGGTGTGAAGGGCAAACAACGATAGCCACTGAAAGCTCTTTCTGCTGCTTTTTGCGTGGGAAAGCACCAGGTGATAGTTTTTACTGTGGCATTAATATAGAATATTTATTAACATTAAATGCTGAATTTAGTGTGAAAACTGTCTTTTATCCTGCACCACATCCTTCCCTCTAATAATCTTTCTCTGTATTAAATCAAGGTTCTAAAAATAGCACAGAAGACATTGAGAATTTTATAATTAATCAGGATAAATAGTTATCTCAATGTCTGACTGTATTCAGAGCTTTTCTGATGTGTTCTCATTATGTATTTTGTTACCAGATGCTAAGAACTGAACTGAAAATGTATGTTGCTTGAGATTTTTTAACCTTGGAGCCAATTTTTTTAATGCAGGACTTCTGAGAGGGAAATATAGCTACAGCTGATGTTCTTAAAGAGACTGCTATTGGAAAGCCTCTCTTAGACCACTTATTTTGCATTAAAACCCATTTGAAATTATTTTGGTGAACTTTGTTGCCTATATTTGTAATTGAAAAATGCATATCTACAGCCTTTGTGTATATATGTGGGAAACTTGGGTTTTAGAAAGCACTGAGAAATTGTTATTTGGTGTCACTTAGCTCTCCACATTAGATTTCTGTAGTTAAAATTGAAGTGATTGGTTTCAAAAAAAAATGACCCATAACATATTTAAGTAGAGCTGTGGCTCTGGATGGGATCAAAAGTTCAGCCTAATAATTATTTTTACGTGAGATGCTAGTTTTGTTTCATATTAATGAAATAAGCACAGTAAAAACTTCAAGTGTTTGGAGGGTTGATTAAAGCCTGCAGTGCTATGTAGCAGTTTGTTGATAACTTTTAGGTAAAGGGAGAACATAAATTGATGCGGCCATTTTGTAGGGCAAAAATGGGAAGGCTAAGGGCAGACAAAAGTGAATGCAGACACTAGTGTTGGGCTTATGGTGTGAAATGAAAGGTCTAGACAAACCAGTATCAGCCTCTTCTAATTCTTGATCAAGCCACTAATCATCACACATTGCCTATAGGGATGAACAGTCATAGAAGAGAGGCTGTAAGTAGCCTGGCTTTTTGTGCTGAGAAACAATTTTTAGATAGCTTGAGCTGATATGGATTTAAATCTATAAACTGTACTTTATGAGTTGCTCATAGCTATGAGTCAATCACAGATCAACAGAAGAGAGCTTTAGCCCAAGATATTTCCCCACCAAAACCACTCAGAGTTTTTGTGGTAGAAGTCTGGAGAATAACATATATTCAAAAAAAAAAAAAGTCAAAAGGCCCTAAAGTTTCAGAAAAGATACTCAAAATATGGAACAATACTAACAGTTTACCATAATTTAACTTATTTTTGTGTATGATTTACAATCTTCAATTATATGATCACATAATTCCTATTTTCCTTTCTCCTTCAAAAAATGAGAGGCTAATTTTCCCTCCAACCTGCCTAGACCTCAGCAAGGGAAATATTACTAGGCTAAGAAAGCAATTTGTTTCCTTGATATCTGTTCTAGTGTCTGGTCCTACGACAGTCTACAGAAACTCAGAAAAATCTGTGTTGCTTTGTGTATGCACATTGCAGACAGAATTTTTAGAAAATTAAGCTAAAGGGCTCCATTAAATCTATTTTAGACACACATGAACTGCATTTTTTCAGATACTTAAAACGCGTGCAACTGAGGTTGCTTTTCTTGAGGAACAAAAACACCAAGAGAAATCATCCATCATCTTCATTTCTAAGTGTGGAGGCCAAATATTTCTGAACAAAAGTGTTGCAAGAATTTTTAAATATGGGAAATATTTGGTTTCCCACATAATTTTGTTATGTAAAAACTCAGAACAGAGATGATGCTCAACAAGGAAAATTTCAGGCTAAACATTTTAAAATTGAGAGAATATGATAAAGAAATTGTTAAAAAACTGTAATGCATATTGTGTTTCTAAAGTTAAGGTTTAAGAGGCTAAGACAGAAGCATAGATGCTATAGGATAAATGGGGAGAGTTTAGACTCTTTAGCATCTCTCTTTAGAGTTATAAATTGGGATGGGAAGGGATTTTTTTTTCCTGCTTCTTGATTAGAGTGGTAAATGATAGGATAACTAAGAACAAGTATTTGGACTTGTTTTCTTTCCAGTTTCTGGATATGCAAATATTGCCCAAAACATCTCTCCTAAAAAAACAAACAAATAAACAAACAACAAAAAAAACAACTATCTTCTTTTTTAATTGAGAGTTAAATACACAGTTTAACTGTATTTTTGTTCGGCCATAGGTGTGATCTGCTGTTTACACAACAATTTTGTGCTCAAGATGAGGAGGGCACAGTCATTTCATTTTTATGCAAGAATCCTTGCAGTATATAAAGGTAGTTATATTTTTTTTTCTTTCATCAAATGTCATCTTGTCCCACAAGATTAAGCTACAAGGGGTAGATAGTATGAAGAGCTTTTTTTTTAATATACACATGAATTTATAGGAGCAATATTTTCTGGAAAGAAAAAAATCTGCTATATTTCTTTGCTTGTGTAATTAAGATCACACTTTTGAATTTCTCAAGTGCCATGCATTTTGGTGTTCCATCTATGTAAGTAACACACAACTGAAGAATATGGCCAAATGCACTACTGTCAGAAAAGGGGGTGTCAAGCTGCCCAGACAAGCATCTTTTTTCAGAGGAGCATAATCAAGAGATCAAATGCAATTTCAACTTTCCGATTTACTGTACTGGGTGTGATCAAGATAATAAATACCTGATGAGATTTCCAAGTATTCTGGAAAATCTGTTTCAAATCAGTGTTGAATATTATCTTCACTGTCTGAATACCGGGTAAGGGAAGCCTGTTGTAGTTTCACTGCTGTTACTCCAACTCCTCTACAATCTTTCAGAATGAGAGCAAGTGTTAAAGGCAGATTTGTCAGCATCTTCCAAGGTAGTCTCACCTCTCTTTCAAGGAGGAAGCTACTGAGTTAAGTAAATTATTCCCAAAGAAGAATTAAGGGTGTATCTTCTGCGAAGTGTTGCTAATTTATTTGTGAACCCTTCATCAGATTTTGCACCAAAGGCAATAAGCCATAGAACACACTGGCATTTCACTATAAAAACTGTTTTTTTATAACACTAACTCAAACCAAATCATATTTTGTGGACAAAAGTCTGACTTCCACATATTAGTCAAACTCACGGACAGTTCTCTGTTCTAGGCAGAAGTAGGAGATTAAAAGTCTTTTCAATTTAAATTGCAACTGAATTACAATTGACACAGTTCTCCAGTAATTGTTTCCTGATTTTTCAAGAAGTTTTCAGGAACAGCTCATCATCTAATGAGAAGGAATGTAGTATTAAAGTTTATGAAACATAGACCATGAAGTATAATGCTTAGTATTCCCCAGAGTCTTTTACATAAATGCACAAATATATAAATATCAGATTAATGTAAAACATACAAGAGCAAATTAACATAAAATCCTGCTGTAATATATATGGTCGTAATTATTTTATTTTCACGGGCATGGACTACAAGTCTCATGAGACAAAAGCCCAAACCATGCTTTGCATTTAGAAATCGTTTCATAAAAGTCGTGTACAAAGACACATCCATTATTTTTTTCTTTAAGAAGGAAACTGGTGTATGCTGAAATATTCTTCTCTTAACTTTTTTCTGTTCTCCTCCACTAAACTAAACTAAACTAAACTTTAGTTTTAGTTTAGGTCCTGCTTGACGAACCTGATCTCCTTCTATGGCAAAGAGACACGCTTAGTGGATGAGGGAAAGGCTGTGGATGTGGTCTACCTTGACTTCAGTAAGGCTTTTGACACCGTTTCCCACAACATTCTCCTCAAGAAACTGGCTGCTCGTGGCTTGGACTGGTGTACGCTTTGTTGGGTTAAAAACTGGCTGGATGGCCGGGCCCAGAGAGTTGTGGTGAATGGAGGCAAATCCAGTTGGAGGCTGGTCACTAGTGGAGTCCCCCAGGGCTCAGTACTGGGGCTAGTCCTCTTTAAGATCTTTATCGATGATCTGGATGAGGGGATTGAGTGCACCCTCAGTAAGTTTGCAGATAACACCAAATTAGGTGCGTGTGTCAATCTGCTCAAGGGTAGGAAGGCTCTGCAGGAGGATCTGGATAGGCTGGACCGATGGGCTGAGGCCAACTGTATGAAGTTCAACAAGGCCAAGTGCTGGGTCCTGCACCTGGGGCGCAACAACCCCAAGCAGAGCTACAGGCTGGGAGATGAGTGGTTGGAAAGCTGCCTGGCAGAGAAGGACCTGGGAGTACTGGTTGATAGTCAGCTGAATATGAGCCAGCAGTGTGCCCAGGTGGCCAAGAAGGCCAACAGCATCCTGGCTTGTATAAGAAACAGCGTGGCCAGCAGGTCTAGGGAGGTGATTGTCCCCCTGTACTTGGCTCTGGTGAGGCCGCACCTCGAGTACTGTGTTCAGTTTTGGGCCCCTCGCTACAAGAAGGACATCAAGGTGCTTGAGCGAGTCCAGAGAAGGGTGATGAAGCTGGTGAGGGGTCTGGAGAACAAGGCTTACGAGGAGCGGCTGAGGGAGCTGGGGTTGTTCAGCCTGGAGAAGAAGAGGCTCAGGGGCGACCTCATCGCTCTCTATAGGTACCTTAAAGGAGGCTGTAGCGAGGTAGGGGTTGGTCTATTCTCCCACGTGCCTGGTGACAGGATGAGGGGGAATGGGCTAAAGTTGCGCCAGGGGAGGTTTAGGTTGGATATTAGGAGGAACTTCTTTACTGAAAGGGTTGTTAGGCATTGGAATGGGCTGCCCAGGGAAGTGGTTGAGTCACCATCCCTGGAGGTCTTTAAGAGACGTTTAGACGTTGAACTTAGTGATATGGTTTAGTGGAGGACTTGTTAGTGTTAGGTCAGAGGTTGGACTAGGTGATCTTGGAGGTCTCTTCCAAGCTAGACGATTCTGTGATTCTGTGATTTACTAAAGTAAACAGACTTCTTTCTGCCTTTCACCTTCCAATGGAGTTTCTAAGTCAGACTTACATTTCCTTTACCTGTCTTTAAGATTTTTTCCCTAACGGTATCAAATAACTGGTTGCCAGATATTAAGAGTAACAGGGAGGAGATCTGTCATCACCCATATGAAAATCAATGAATTGTGTCTAACCAAGAGATAAAGTGAGTACTTTCTTCACATAGTAAACTAGTTATTGGCAGAGCTAGTTTTTCAAATAGACGATATAGAAAGAATAGTGTATAATGCATTATATTGTTATGATAACGCTGTTCCATGTATACCATGTATACACATTTTTTGAAACGATATCTATTGCAAGTCTTCTGAAAGAAATTTTAAAAATAAAATAAAATTAACACCACTTGTTGCTTCAGCGTGGGTAGATAGACACAGAAATGAAGAGAGTTTTATTTGCTCCTTCCTCCCCACCCTCCCTCCCTCCATTTCCTTCACCTCCATCCTTCCCTTCCCTTCTTCCCTCCCTTACCTTCCAGCAAGACACCTTTCTGGTGCTCTTTCTCTATGCACTGTTGCTCCTTTGTTTTAAACTACTGCAAAGCAAGCAGGAAAATCTATTTTAAAATAGCATAAAATTATTAGCTCAATTAGCTATTAGGATATTTATATTGCTAGAAAAATACTTTTGAAATACATGAAATGTGAAAATCTCAGCTGTTGACACCATGATCACATTAGGTAGCTCCTCTGGTGGCTCCTGTGATTGTAACTCTTGTTTTGGAGAAAATCAGAGAGCATAACATTATATTCATTACACTAGTTATCTATACACATCTCTTGACCTATTATTATGGCCTGGGCTTTATTCTTCAGGCCCCATGAAAATTTATTTGGGGTAATAGTTGTTGAGAAAATATTTTGTGAGCTCCACTACACCTTGTGCAGTGATGGCTCATGGATTGGACTGGCCAGGAAAGCAGAAGACAGCTCTAAGTCTTCACTTGACTGAAGGCAAGCTTTGCCTCTCAGACATAAAGCATACTGTTATACTGGAATTTCTTCAGTAAGAGAGTGGTTTCTAAGGAATAAGCAGCTAGCTGTTCTCATGAAAACAGAATGAAAATGAAATAAAAAAAGTCAAACTCTTAAAATAAAGGAGGAGAGTACAGTCCTTGTGAGGAGAAACAATGCCAGTATTTATGCCACTATATAAGAATCTATGATTCCTAAATAAACATTATCATAACATATTAACAGTTTATAAGTATATATATGTTTGTGTCTCAGATTGTATGGGAGTCCCACTGTATTTCACAGTCTATTTCTCAATCACAGCTGCAATGCAGTGGGTGGAACATTACAGCTTTCTGCATCCAAGAAGGTACACAGAAAATTTCAGCAGAAAAGGCAGGAATGCTGTGCACTAGGAGAACCAAAACAAAGAAAAAGAAAAAAAGAAGAAACAAGCTAGCAATGAAAACTGGAAGTTGGCAAGGAAATATGGTTGGGGAAAGGAATAAAATATGTTTTAATTTCTAAATAGTAAGGTATAGCTTCATGTCTCCTCTACAAGATAGCAGCATGTCAGCATGACATGCAAGTTTCACGTCAGCATACTAGCCTGAGGATCTTCAAGTAGCTAGGTTGTTTGAGGGGGAAGAAAAGGGAAATAGATAAAAGGAGACTAGGGGAGGGGAAATTTGAAATACTGTTAATTCAGGAAAATGTTTGGGAGAATGATGCATGTTGGAAAGTACCTTTCCCCCTTTCCAGGGATGCGTGGGGATTGGGATAAACATCAGATGCAATACAGAGGAGGGAAATTAGAGCCCAGAGGGAATGGTGTCACTTGATAGTTGGAAGGGGTAACTGGTCCAGAAGGGAGAGAGGAGGGAGGAATGAGACGCGATGCCACATGTGAAGGAGAAGACGTCAGAGTTTGGGTTTAGCACCTGGAGAGAAGGCATAGCAAAGCATGGGGACAGGGAAGGACCTCAAGCTTCATGTAGTGTATCCTCAGAACCCAGTTTATCATGAGAATGTTTTTTTAAATCTTATTTTTCTTTACAGAAGATTTTTATCAGTTTTCTGTTTGTTATAAATATTTTGTAGCATTTACTGCCATAGAAGTAGTATTAGCAGCAACAACATTTGTATTACACTAGTGCCCAGAAGCTCCAGTTGGTGTTGGAATCTATGTAAATACAAAACCAATCAGCCAAACAACTACAACAGAAAACCTACAAGATCTTTGCCCTGAGGAATTTACATAATGAACCTTGTTGCAACTAAATTATGTTTCATCCGTTCTTCTAAATCAAAATGCTTTAATAATGAGTAAATGAGTTATTCTGTAATTACAAGATTGCTGTACTGCATCACAATCTTTTTCAACTCCTTTCCTCACATTCATTTTTGTGTGCTGTTGAATTTCATTGCTTTTTTCCCAAGAAAACCAGAACCAGTAGGATTCTCTTACCACAGACAATCACATCAGTACAGAAAAGCAGGAGTTTTGTTTGTTTGTTTTCTGTGTGAAAGCTCTTTTCCCTGTGAGGTGAATGGAATAATTTCTTACATGTAAACAGCACATTTAATTTAATTCCTGCACATATGACACACTTTCATCTTGATAGTCTAACATGGGAATTGCAACAGGAATACTTTGTTCTATTCCCTTTGGCAAGTTTTTGTCTTTGGATATTATCTTATTGTCCTTTTTAATGATGGCTACGTATGATGCTGAAGGTCATGCACCCCCAAAACAGCAGGTATATGATTACTCTGTAACAAAACATTATTTCACACAAGATATTTATGCAGGTCTTTTTATGTGGAAAGCCAGACTGTGGTATATAAACACATCAGGCTTTAACAGAGTGTTAGCATGGCTGTCACACTGCATAGAAAAGATTGCTGAACTATGTCAACATGAACAGTGCATCAGTCCTCGTGCCTCCTAAATTGCCATATAATCAATATTCTCCCAGTACTCTCTTCCTTTTCTAATGGCCATTTAATGCAACGCTGTCTGTTCAACTAAGACAGAAGCAGCTAAGCTGCATCCCTTTGGTGACTTTAACAAGGTGCATCAAGATGATTTTCTCTGGTTAACCAAACACTTATCTTACTGTATCTACTTGTGGTGAACATGGGAGTGGCACTTTTCTGGGTCTCTGGTCAGCATTTGTGACTGAAGGACAGGAATAAGGCAGGATAAAGATGAAATTTTAGAATTCTGTAATGAGTACAGGAGTGTTCAAAAAGAATCTCTGACATTTCATTTCATTTCTGTTGCTGCTCTGAAGAGGTGCTGCAGCAGAGGTGAATGACACTAGTGGCAAACTACCCATCCCATCCATATGTATCCATATGCATGAATTTCTTACACTAAAATATGCCCATGGAAACAGTGAGCAAATATGATCAAACTGAAGACAGGAAGGACATCAGTTAGCAAGGAGATGGAAAGATTGGGAGGAACAACTATTAAGGATGAAGAGCAGCACAGAGAAGCAAAAAGTAGTTCTGAGCTGAGGCTCTGAATGAAGCAGAGAAGTTGACTAGGTTAATGAACTGTTTGTCATGCAAATAAATACTTTCAGTTAAACTCAAAGACAAGGAAGGAAGGCTTCTCCAGGGTTAGTCACACCTCAGCAAACATATGAGTGCCGTTAATGTTAATGACATAACTGTTGGGCTGAGAAGGTTGGGATCAGTGTCCTGATAAGCCTGATGAACTGGTTGGACAAACAGAGGCAAAATCAGAGAATGAACCAGAGCTAGATGAATATAGTTTCTTACTCAGGAACTGCTCAGAGAATTCTAGCAAATAAGCTAGTTCCTGTTAAGCAGGGTGTTTGTATATGAAATTAAATCAGCATGCTATTAGTTTGTTGTTTTCAAGTAAATGCTCTGTTTTTAATTTTAGAAATGAACCATATTTGAAAATAGTTCATTTGGAAATGAACCGTATGTGAAAAGAGCAGAACCCAGCAGGCACACTAGTTAAGCATAGCAAATGGGCAGGTACTACAGTATCACATCAAACTGTGTGAGAACTGCACTACTCCAGTCTGGGAAAAGTTATAATGCTCGACATCAGAGAGCTTCTCTTAGCATGACCAGCCGAAGGAATGAGGAAATGTTGCACCTATAGCAGATAAACTAAACGGATGAGTTCTATAGCTGTTACATTTTAAAGAGAATGACGTACTTCAATTTTATTTGAATGCCCATCCAAACATCAGCATGACCTTTGCAGCTCCTTGAAGCCAGATTTATTTCTGAAAACACCCTTAATCTCTAGTGAATTTGATATGACTCTGAGTTCAATATAAGGGGTCACAAGATCGTACCCAATACTCTGTTAAATGAAATTAGTATTCTTTGTGCTGCTTCAACCAGATGTGTTTTTCTTTATTTTTGATTCTACTGGTGTGTAGGTGGTAGGTAGTCTTTCTAGCACCATTAGTTCAATGTCTTTCTCTAAAACTACAGGTAAATATATTTCCAAAACAAGTAAAGCATTTTTACATGTATGCAGTAATATATTATTATTTTTTAAGTTTCTGTTGGAAATATTTGTGGATAAACTATAGTCAGAGATGTCTTTTCTGACAGAAAAATTCTGAAGGAAGTATGACTGGACAATATTTTATCTTGTTAGGCATACACAAATTTGTTTGGTTGCTATGACAAACGGTCCAAAGCCACGTGACACTGAGCTTTCATAGTATGAATGAGAGAGGGCAAGGTAGAGTAAAATGAAAAAAGTGTTTAGTGGTCTTCATTGTCTTTTTAAAGCAGCATATCCTCACTTTGCCTGTTTCCTCCATCGTCTAATGTTTCTTCATCTGACCACTGTGGAACAAAACTGGAAAATGTCTGGTGTGCAATAAAGAATGAGCCAACATAAATTTGAGTTAATGCATAAAACCAGGCATGCTGTCCTTTCTCTCCCCACAACCTGCTACTTTTTCTTTCCAGTACTGCTTGAGGAAGAATATTTTTTGTACTTCTGAGACACTTCTTGGGCGATTCCTATTTCAAAGTACTAAGTGTATCTTTTCTAATAGGCAAGCGAGTCAACTTGTACAGACAGTTAACCATTTTCTTACACTCTAAGAAATTTTAGAAAAAGACAGAAGACCAATTTATGTATTCCCATTCTGAACAAACACAAGTTTGTTATATCAATAGAAGATGGACTAAAAAGCCAGTAGCTTCATTTAGGAAGAAGGTGGCCTATGACTTTAAATGAAAGTTAGTTGAGGAAAATTGGCTTTCTAGGAGGCAATCAAAGTTAAGTATACAGTAGAAATCCTTCACAGTGAACAGATATTCATAGCAGTTTTGTGTAAAAAGCACAGTGCTGAAGAAAACAAATTAAAAAATCACTAAGTCGTCAGGTCTATAGGGTTCAAATGTTCCAAATCTTGCAGACCAAGTTGGCAGTTGCTACTCAGAAGGTAACCCAAGAGTGGAATATCATATGGTGTTAACTGTCAGGACTGAAGTACTTTGGTAGCAATGTGTGTGGGAAGCCTGCACAGAGCCTGCCTGCAGTGTGCCTAACAACCAAAATTGTTTTGCATTACGTTCACCCGCAAATTGAAAATATATGCAATATTTATTCTAGTATAGTTTTTGGCAAAGATTACACCTCTAACACTTTGAACAATTTAAGCAAGCCTGGGGATCTTATCGAGGGCAGTAAATTAGAACATTTTGTTTGTAGAAGAAGGATTTGCTGTACTCCACTGTAAAAGCCAAGCCAAAGTTGAACTATGCCCTTTAAAAAATAAAATAAAACCTTTTCATAGGATAAACCATCTCCATCTAGAAAACAGTTAAATACTGACCTTATTGACAGCAGCTGAACAAACTTGTTACAGAAAAATGTGTAATTTTCAATGTACTTCAAGTATGTTTTTATTCTCATTTTATTACTTTATATAAATATATTTCTATAACATATATAGTCCCTCATTGGCATTTGAAAAAACAAACAAAAATCTTGGAAACATTTTCTAATGATTTCAAGTTTTTCAGAAGTTGCTTTTACAAAACACAAATTCTGAAGTATATTTGAACTTTTCTGTCCTTTTAAAATAATATGCATGTGAAGGTACAGACTATGTTTTTGACTGCGAAAATAAGAAAGATGTACAAAGAGAACCTTCTTGAAGTTTGGGTGGACATGGCCACTTGAAACTATGAGAACAAGAACCACTGCAAGCTTTTGAAATTCTGAGTGAGGTTTTTAAAACAAGGAAATGAAGTTCGACCTACTTCTGAATAAAACACATCAAGGCCTTTGGTGCTATCACAGAAATAGCTATTTTCTCTACTACTTCTTGTCCAAACAGTTTTCTATCTTCTCTCTACTGTAATTTACATTACCCCCATTCCTTGATGTGCAGATTTTTATGAAACCCCTGTGAGACAGAAAAATACTTGTATAATCTCATTATAAGGTAACAGAAGTACTGTAGAGCCAGGGCATTTGCTGAATTTTTTCAATATATTCTGCAGTAGATCAGGAAGCTGACCCAGCATCAGTTAACCCCCAAGTGGAGTGAATCAAACATTGTACCATTAATGGTAACTTAAGGAAAAAGCTCTGGTTTTTGGAGTAATACACTAAACTTTTTCATTCGAAACCTTACTTGTCAAGAGTTACTATGATTTTGTAGTAAAAGAAAAAAAAAAAAGAAAGAAAGCAAAATAAAATAAAAACGTAATGCTCAAACATAAATTATCACTTCTGTAGTAGAAATTGTTCATCTATACTGTTGCAATTCATTGCAAAAGCTGGGCAAGCAGAATCTTGAGCGGATCCCAAAGCAGATCAAATTGTCATCATTTGTTCCTGGCAAATAGGCCTTCTCAACTGGAAGCAGACACCCAACACAAGAAGTAGTCTTTAATATTTTTATCCTGACCTAAGGCTGTGTTAAACTTACATTCTGTGAGAGGAAAAGTTAAGCAATGTGAGAGAAAAAAGGTTAGTGTGTTCTGTCTTCATCTTCCATTTAAGGAAATACAGTCCACAAAGTTTAGTTACTTAGCATGGTTCTAGAAAGTAATATAAAGACCTATATTCTCTGCATTTGTGTTCTGTTAAACAGCTGGTGATATCCAGTGGCAGAAATTTGAGGTTGGGTGTGTTCTCTGTAGCACCCAGAAAAACCTTCGTTTTCTACAGATGTTGCTTCCTCTTTTAAATTAAGTTCAGTCAGAAGAAGCAAATGGCAGTGTTTTCCCTCCAGTAATATGGAAAACAGGATGAATACTTCAAATGTATTTGGATTTATTAGATTGCATTTGGTTTGTTTGGTTGAATGGCAGTTCCACATAGAAAGCCCGGCAGGACATCACACAGCTCAAAACCATAGTACTTCCCTCTGATTCTAATTTATACTACTACCATTCAGTCACAGGGAAACCTAGCCAGAATGAGGAAAGTACAATGGAGAAATCGCTAGCAGCAAATTAAACCTGATCTTTCTTTGTATGTATTAAGCTAGAGTGCCGTGGAGAAAAATAACTCAAACAGTCTTGTTTAGTTGTCCTTTTCTTTTTGTTTTCAAACATTTGTAAAACATTGTTTGTCTCAATGTTATTACTACGATTAATTGTGCTAATTCAAAAGTAGGTTTAAAGTGCATAGCAAGGAGTGACAGAAGTTTGGAAACCGTTGGAGTCAGTATCTATCATTACACTGATGTGTTTTGAGATTTAGAAATGCTCTCAGTTATTGTAAATGGATTATTGAGACAAGATGGCAGCAACTTGGAGAGGTACCCAAGCTGGCTTGACAGGAGGTGTCTGAACACCAGCAGCAGCTTGGCTGTGGCACCGCAGTGTTCTGCATGGCCTAATTCATCTTGTTCTTGGCTGCTTTCTTCCTTGCCATCTTCCAGTCTCTTCTGCAATAATCCAGATTTTGTTTTAATGTTCCTGTTAGTCATAATTATTCACCAAATGATTTATACAAACAAATTTCAGCTTTTGGATAGCTTTTTCTGTGCTCACTTACTTGAAATATGGTATCACTCACTGAGTCACATTATTGTTTTTGTCCTCTGAGTTGATACATAACATTGCTACAAGAAAGACTTAATAAATAATGCATAAAAAGACACAATGCAAACAAAGCTCATTTGTGTAAACTTTTGAATTAGTTTTGGGACTCAGCACTCTTCAATGAATGAACTACCAATCCTCTGAATAGCATTATACTACAAATAAATAATAAATAAATAACAGCAAAATGTTCTGTTTCAATGAAACTTTGCCACTTTGAATGATAAAATTCTCACTGATTTCACCGAGGTAATGATTTTAGTGTTATTTATGATAAATTTACTAGAACTATTGTATGATTCTGCCAACCTGCTGACATGGTGATTCACTGGATTTTTATGTTTGATGGTATAGTACAACAATATTAGTTATAGTATTTTTATTTTTAATGAGAATTAAGAACTTTCTAAGCATCTTCATTTTCCATAACTTACAGCTATTAATAATGTATAAGACTGGATGTTGCTTTTATTTGCTTACTTAACAATTAGCAGCAATGACAAAATCACAAAGTAAAGAAAGACTGAGACTGTTTTTGAAACCCCAGCAAAGCCCTTCAAGGAATGCTCAGCTGTTTTGTTACGTATAATTGCAGACATAGGTCTGACACAGTTGAGCATTAGTTATCAAAGCTAGAAAAGCTCTCGTCTTTCTACATTTTAAAATGTTCCCATTTGAGCTGTAAAACCACGAGCCAAACTGAGAACATTTTTTATAAAACTGTAAAACATATTACCAAAAGGACAGTCTTTAACTAACACCTAAGCTAAATCAAAATGCTAGGGATTTTCTACCAGCATTACGAGGCCAAGAAGGAAAGGTGGTCCACATTGAAGAGGGAGATGTGAAGTTCTGGTTTGGAATCAAGCTCAGTCCACTTGCATATTGTAAATGTTGACAGTTCTGTCTCTGTTCAACATGTGGTTTGGAGATGTGGAGATGTGACTTCACTCCCTCTGCAGAAACCAACATTTCATCAAAAGACATGGGTCAATGTGTCCTTGCTCCCTGGCATCAGGAGCTGGTTGTATCTTAGAGTGTCCTGTCCACAATTAGCTAGCAAAGTCAGAAAGCTCCAGATATCTGTACCACAAACTTCCAGGTGAAAATCCAGATGTGGCTACCTGATGAAGCATAATCTCCTTTACTTTTCAGTGCTCTGTGAGGATGATAGTCTGGAGTCTAAACAAGACAACCAAGTACCAGATACTTCTGTTCAGGATGTATTCTGCCACTCTGTCCAAAACAAGAGGTTTACATATAGTCAAAGACATCTCTGAAGGTATAGGTATGTATCTGAATGTCTAAACCCTTCCTATTAGTTGTCTTTATTAGATGAATATAAGAAATTCGATCTTGCTTTGTAAGTTTCCAGGAGATGAAACTAATCAGTCCTAGAGAACCACAGAATATGGTGAAATATTAACATTTCTCAATAGTAAATATAGTTTATATACTAGTATTTTTTAAATTTTGGAAAATATGTAGATATAATCTATTTATAGATGTTAGTGTTTTCCTGTGTTCTGAGTACTAGGTTTCAATCACACCAAGTACAATGGTTGGTTTTATGACAACGATTTTAAATGTGATTAATAAGCAGTAGGTTATGGTTCCAGCAAAATAATTAATGAGGTTGGTTTTCAGTAAAGTGGGTGGCAGTGTCTCTTTCCAGATAAAAGTTACTCACACAGTTTAGGTGCTGGAATATCTTCAGTTGTGGATGAATTAGGTACCTAGTCTGACACTTAGAGTAGCCAGCTTCGTAGGCATAGGGAAGCCTATACCAGGCCAAAAAATATAACCAAGCATAGGGGAGCGTCAGAGACAAAGTCTCCTGTATCCACTTAAATATATATTTGAAGGCTGTAGCTAGGCATTTCTGTTGAAGCAGCACTCTGATTCCTGCTGCAAACAGAAGCAGACCAATTTCTGTGTGCTGAGCTGCAGTTACAGGTTTGAGAGCTCTGCATCTTTGTGTTTGTGGGTTTTACTCACAGATGGTACTCTCCAGGGGAATACCTCCACCCCCAGGCTATGGGGTACCTTACCGTTCCTTTTGAACTGCACCTTCATGCAGCCAGAATGTGAAAAGGTGGGGCTGAAAGGGCAGCACCAGGTGTCAAAGCCCAACTCCAGCCTTGTGGTCTGAGCACTCAGCCAGGAAGGAAAGGGGCCTGGGATTATGGTCCCTCCTCTAGTACATGAAGGACTATAACAGACACCATACTTTTCAACCAAATTCAGTGCTATGCCTGTGCCATGTTCTGAGCATACTCAGCAAACTGAACTCTATGGTAAGTTTGGGCAGAGGTGCCTGGCCTTTGATCTACCAAAGATTTTTTTTGAAATTCTTAGCACCTCGGGTATTTTTTGTAAATTGCTCATCCGACTTCTGATGCCTAAAATGGCATTTTAGCTTCTCAGCTCACTGTTGGATCTGGCCCTAATGTCTGTTTTGATAATACAACAGTAGGTTCTCACATCTAAGATTGCAATGTACTTAGTATGTTGGCTTGAAAATAGGTCAACAAGATGTAAGTTCTGTAAGAAGCTTGGGAGTAGGGAACTGAAAAAGTCCTTAGGCAATTTGGCTTCAGCATAACCCATTGATTATAATCAAATAAGGAAGAAGTTAACTCATTATTAACATAATGCAGTAACAGATAAGCAAGTAAGTTATAATCAGCCCAGGCATAATCTTAAACAAAAAGTGTTTGGAAAGGGTCATAAACATTTCTTAAGTCTCTGATGTTACAATTTAGTTATTGCTCATTAAAATATGCAAAATAAATGTTAAAATAATTATTTAAAATCACCTGTTAGGAACAGAAGTTAAGGCTGCAGACCATATTTCATCTGCAAAGCCTCTGAAGTGGATGAAAAATACTGCAGCAAGGCTTACTCACTGTCTAAAAATCAGCTTGAGAGAAACAAACTGACAAGTATGTGAAATAAAAATCTTCCTAAGTTAACTTGAGGCAGATCTACCAGATCAGTCTAGACCAAAACAAGGGCAGCACTAGTCTTCTTTCCAGCTCTGTAGACATCACTGCAGAGAGCCTGGCTTCTGCCAAGTCTGTGGTACAGAAATGACACTTGGAGCTTTAAAATGTTCCCTTACTGGTTCAAGTCAAAAGTGCCTCAGGAGCCACTGTGACATTCAGAGTGAAGCATCCTGCCTGTACACAAGTTTGGCTACACAAGTTGTGAGTCAGGCATAACCAGCTTTTAATGTTATGGCTTGCATGTTGCCCAAGGCACCTGAAAAAACCTTGAAACTCACACTGTCCAGGACAAACCTGTAACTCTGGAAAGACTTCTGTGTTCTTGTCATAGCAGTCTTCATATTTTTTCTCAAAGTCTAGAAAGTTTTGACTGTATCATTATAAATCCAGGATAACCTCACTAACATTATGTGTAGTCTAAATTACCCAAGACCAAACTAACGTGATGCATGCAACTGTCAGGAACACTGACAGAATTGCAGAGATAAGTCAGGCACTGCATACCTTTCCTCCTCATCCTGCTATGTGTGCCGTGAAATTTCTGGGTGTTTTTGTTGTTGTTTTTTAGCATTTGCATTCATCCTTTGATTGGAAAAGACATTTATTTATTTATTTATTTATTTATTTTGTCTTTCGCCAAAGAGTGAAGATGAGCTCTAGAAATAAGCACAAGTTTTCCTGTTTGGAAATTTACTGTCCGGATATGTAATTTGACTACCATTTTTCTATTGGAACAAACCTGGAAGAGGAGAAAAGCGTTTGCTTATTTTTTAGTAACAAAAAAAATAAAATACTTTGTCCAGTTTTATCCTGTGTTAACCTAAGGCTTCTTTTAGATTAGTGTACTGAAACACATGCTTTTCCATCTGTCTCACCCCAGAGCTCAGTGACATCAGTAGAATTGTTCTGGATTTACAGCAGTATAACTGAGAACAGAGCTTGGATCTGAATCTAGTTCATTCAGTCTTTCATTATAATAAACTTTCAAGTTCATAAATAATCACTGTTGTTCAAATCCTCTTTCACTAATCCTCACAGCTCTGTTTATTGAAGCCTCCAGAACTATACTTAAAACAAAATTAATGGGTGGAATATTACTAACTGTAGATACAATTGAATGAATTAAATTGTGCAAATAGGTAAAATTAAGCAGTGCTTAAGTAGCCCAGTGTGTCAGATTGTTTGGTGTTGTATGCGTACGCTTTAAAGGAATGCATGCACTTTAAAGGAAAGTTCATCTCTCTCTGTATTTAAGTGACTGAAAAATAAGATCCTTGACAAATCTATCAGAGGACTGGATTCAGATACTTTGCAATATCTTTGATCACAGTATTTAACATGTGAAGACAAACTGGAGATTTTAAATAAGGCCAATTTCACAGTATCCATTCACTACTTTAGATCATCTGTTCACTTATGTTTCATAGTAGCACAGTAACTGAAAGTCATATTGTCCTTGGTAGTGTTCTTTTCTGTATTCATTTCTTACGTGCTGTTTGTTACCATTCTCAATAGTTACATTTCATGTTTCTCCTTCTGCTCTATGTGTAAAGTTGCATTTTCTTCTCAAAACTGTAATGCATTTTCTTCTTTGCGTTCTTGTATCTCTAATTATTCTGCCTCTGAATATTATTTCTCTGTCCTTGTAACAGTCATAGTATCTCTCAGTTGTGTCCACTATAAGAAATTTTACTCTATCTTCTCTGTTACTTAAATCATTTTTGATTTATTTTTATGCTGCTCTTATGTTAATGTTCCATATCCCTTTAGAATCATAGGAAATCCCATGTTTGAAGGATCCCACAAGGATCATCTTACTGTAGAGTAAGTGATTACCACAACAAAAATGAACTCATTCTCTTCCTCTAATATTTTTATATTTATATATATTTATATTTATTAATTTATTTATATTATTTATTTTTATTTTATTATTCATTTTTATTAATCATCACCTCATTTGACATGGTTCACGCTGATATTCTGACAGTCCTCAGAGCTAGTAGGAGATTTCAAGGTCTGAGCCCCTTCACAAAGGGACAATTTGGTAGATATGGCTCATGGGTCCACCTAAGATGGAGAGTCCATAAGACTGGAGGATTAGACTAATCTCTTCTTCTTTGTCTTTAAAATACTGTGATTATTAATGACACTGTGATGGTAAGTGATTCTGAAGAGAGACAATAAACAGCAGTTATCCACAACATAGATTTTTTTTCTGTCTAGTTTTACATCAGAGGCAAAAAATGATTTGTATGTTACACTGAAACAAAAATCACTTTCATTGTACCTTCTGTTTTCCAGGAACAGGCATCACTGTGTCTCCTTCCCGGAAGTGTTTACCAAATGCTTGGATGTGCAGACCCATACACGGTCCCTAGAAAATCCAGAGCAACTTCTGTTTCAGTGTTAGAATAAAGAGGTAGGGGCAGGGGCAGTGACTCATTTCAGTACTTATGGGAGCTGATATTGATGGCAATAGAGGAAAAAGAGAAAGAAGCACTAAGGAAAGGAGAATCATTTTCACCAGCTGGGAAGAGAGCCTGAACTTTGTACATCACATCACATGCTGATGGAATGGAAATGTCCAACTTTTTTATTACTATTGTTGGTGGCAGTTTCCAGCTGTCTCTAATAGTGTCCAAACACAGCAGAGAATAATCAAAAAAGGCTGGTCACATACTGCAAGGCGCCCTCATAGGTATCAGCAAAGAGGATCTAGAACTTATCCTGGATTACTACAGAACCTCAGCAATGCAGGAAGAAAAATTAATGCAGCAATTAAAGGAGTGAAAAGACTAATTCAGACAATCCTGGCAAAACAGTGGAAAAGTTGGAATTGAACTCAATTAAAAGAGGCTTATTTAAATGACTAGCAGTCAAAAAGAGTATCTGGACAACAGGCCTTGTCAAAATATTTCTTTTACTGAGCTGCTAAGTTTAATTTATAAAAGTAAGGTTGATGACTGTGCATGCGTAGGTTCCTGTGAAACATGAGTCAGTCCTGAGATAGCAAAGTACTTTTTTCTAAGAAATTAAGATGTTACAAATTAATGTTTTATCAGCTAAATGCATTAAAACTGAGCAATAAGTGTGTGTTAGATGGAGTTGTAGAACATCTTTTTCATACACTGAATTTTTAAAAAGCATATATGATTCAAAAAACATGCATGAATTCAAAGAGCTAAAGGACTTTATGTCAAAATCAGCACAGACATAGCCTGGAGTTTCTGCTTTTGATTTTATGTCTTAACAGTACATCAGGCACCCTTCCATTCAGATGTATGTCAGATGTGTCCAAAACATACATCTAAACTCTTGCAGCACTGTATAAGGGATGAAAAAGAAATGACCATATTTAGTTAATGCAAACAAGGAGTACTGCAAAATAGTTTGGCCCAGTCATAACTTTGCTCATCCCTTGGTTTTTCTGTTTCAGAGAAAGGAGACACCATAGTTACTGCTTAATATGTCAGTTACGTATGTATACTGAAAATATTTGAGAATGGCCTTCTCTCTCTGTCTTTATGAACTTTTCTGCAGTAGTATTACAGGCTGATGAATATACAATACTATTTTAAGGAGATAAGATTAAATAAGTTAAAGAGATGTGTCTGAAGCAGATAACCCTTCTCATAATGGCCCTCTACTGTCAGTGGGTTCAACTTACTGAAGTACTACTTTTTCCTCAAATCACATAATGAAAAGAAAAGACGTCAGAGGGCAATTCCAAGAACTACAAGCTAGGCAAGAACAGATTTAGTCTCTGAAAGTTTGCAAATCATCCCTTTTCAATGAAAGAAAAAGGCTGCAATTGTCTTTTTGCAGTAAAAGTACTCACAATAAATAGCAGAAAATACCCATCAGTACAGCTGTTTCTGTATTCTATAATGATATTGACTTGACTGTGTCTTACATACCCTAGTATACAAAAAGATTTACACATCACACAGCACAGGATGCAGCAAATACCGATGTTTAGCTAGTTATGGTGGTGAAGCCAAAGGTAAATCATGCCAAATTTAAGCCAAGTGCCTGGCTTTGCATTGTCTGTTTTGGAAGCAATAAGGCACTTCTGATATTAACTCTTGGCAGTTGTAGTAACTTTATGTATCACATCACACCTATGATGTAGAAGTCATGCTAGAGAATTTGAGGCCCATCAGATTATAAATACCAGAAATCAGTAACAACCTTAATGCGCAAAATTACGTTGTTGATTTATTCAAAACAAGAATATAACATCTGCCACAGACTGTCAGATATTAGAGCTATCAGTTAAGGACTTTAAAATGCAACTCCCTGGTCAGAAAGGCCTACATTTATGAAAAGTAGAGGAGTTCAAATACAAAATGATGAAATACATTCCTCTGTTCTGAATTGCTCAAGTTGAAGGGGCTTCAGCACATGCCTATAGCCACTGAATATATTAACATGTCATTTACTACATAACTAAAGGAGGTAATCCCACTTTTTTTCCCAAGATAGGAATGTTGTAGTTATTCTAGACTCTTCTGCACCCAGGCTTGCCTTGGCTTTGAAAGGTATTGGGCAGGAAAAGGTGGAGAATTAAGCTATCAGGACAGTGACTGACTGCCTATCTTCTAGTCTAGCTGAGACAGCTCCAGGCCTGACTGTTGAGCAACTCTGGTTGTTATTTAAACCTGATTTTATATGAAGACTTTGCAACACTCAGTCTATCACAGCCCTGACAAAACAGGATGGGAAGAGGTGGCTGGTGAAGTATTTCCAGTTTGCTGGTCAGGTGCTGGAGGAGCTGGGATAGCACCAAGCTACATTTGCAGAGCCAGAAGCAGACCCCGCAGCTACTGTGGTGACTGACACCCTGGCCGCCCAGCCTGCCTACAGAGCTTAGGGAACTCATGCCCATCGACTTTCACTCTCTGCAGAATATAGACAGACAGCTTTTCACTTTCACTATGTGTTTTTAAGAACCTCTTCCTAATGAGCAGTTCTCAGAATGCATTGTAAACGTCTTCATATTGCATTCTCCGTCTGTTCTTACATTCTTTCTGTAACTAAATAGTTAAGAGTGCTGATTTTTTTAAATACTATTTACATGAGGTAACAGTCTTGCAATGAATGGGGCTGTTCACGCCTCAGAGCATGTTTTTTTTTAATCATTCTGTATATTCAAAAAATTAGTTATGTTGGGTACACTTGGATCTCACTGTAAGTATTTAATTTGAAAACCCAAGAGCTAAAAACTTTTTTTTCATTAGTAAAAGCAAGGACAATAGGCAATAATGAAGAGGCTTGTGTATATAATCATTCTCTCCTTTGCCAAACAATGTTCCTTACCCCTTACATGATGTATAGGGAAAATACTGTAAGTTGAGAAAAGTCTGAAAACAAACAAACAAACAAACAAGAAATGAGATTAAATGAAGGCTATCTATACATTTTGTTGATACAGAAATATATTCATAAATGCCCAGCAATCATTTGAAAATTGTTAACTAGCCATATTACAGATTAGATTTCTGTCTATTCCCCTTAGCTACTAATTCCAAAAGTCATCATTCTCAGCTACAGTTCAGGACAAGACAATCATATCTGTCAAACCAAAACAACAGGAACACTAAATCCTTACCTCTTCTCCAGGAAGCAAAGAAATGCTCATTTTGAGTTTTGAAGCTCAGCCAAGTTATGTATATCAAGATTTTATCTGGTAGACAGGCAATGGAGGAATGTTCAAATGTAATCAAAGACATTTGCTAAAGTCTAAGATTATCTTAGTATGGTTGTTTCTGCTTTTAACTAATCAAAGTTAATTTTCAATTTAGAAAACATTTTGTTTCTCCATCAGAAATACTGAACAACAGTGTTGACAATATTTATGGTGTACTTGCTAGACTCAAGAGAAAGCCCAACTGGTATACCCCTGCTAGATTTGCTGGATATCATTACCTAGAGAGACTCATACAAAAAAAAGTCATGAACTTCATATTGAAGTAAAGGTACTTGAAAATAAATATAATTATTCTGAAATATTTGGTCAGAACATATTTTAATTGAATGCAAAGTGGGAAAAAAATAAAAGTAGGGTAGTACTGTACTATTATTGAGAATTTCTGGTCTTAAACAGTATGAACTACTAGGCAGTCAGCTTGTAAGAAATGGTTACTTTTTTGGTGCAAACCTTTGGCAGAGATAAACATATAGCCCACAAAGTTCATTTAAAACTTGAGTCTGTGGCTGAAATAAAATTTGTGGCATGGAACAGTACATTATAGCTATTACTTCTAGTAATCTGTAAAGATTATAAGGAGAATAAGGTAGGGTTGTTTGTTGATAAGGTGTTTTCAAGCGCTCAATGGCCCAAAGTTTCTGAAATTTACAGTTATTAAAAGAAACAATGACTGTAGAACTTGACTTTCCTCTGGGAAATAACTGTTTCTAACATTACGATATGATAGGAGTAAAGAGGGAAGGCTTAAGGGAAGAAATGTTATTATGTATTCAAGAAGTAGCCTTACTATTTCTCCTATGAGACTTCATGTCTGGAATGTTAATATCTGAATATTCAAAACAAAGAAATATTCAAAACAAAGAATTAAGCAAGATAAGTGGTAAATTCAAAACTACGCAAAAGCATAACATGAAGTCAGCCTGAAGAAAAATTATTTAAAAAATTGTAGCGAACTAGCAGATTATTGTATTTTAAAGATATATTAAGCCTTAGAAAGTATTCCAACAATTCCTTGCATGTTCTTTGCTATGAACCGTTTTATATTCCTATTAGTCCACAGAATAACAGGATATCTCAGACACTGTGCTAAGTAATCTATTTACGTTCAGTGTAGTTAATTGATGCACAGAGGACATGCTTAGGTTCAAGTCAGATCTGAGAATGCAGTTCTCCTCTATTGTGAATTACTAGATATTTTACAATGAGCTTCACCTTAAAATAATGGTGTTTGAAACTAAATAGAATTATTCTGAAATATTTGGTCAGACTAAATTTAAAGCTAATACAAAGTGGAGGAAAAATTACATGAAAGTAAAAAAAAAATCTGTTTTAATTTAAGATGATACATTTTGTCACATTTAGTATGCAAATGGCAGACATAATGAAAGGGTTTTTTTTACTAAAAACAGCTGCTCTGGGTTAGAACAAAGGGTCATCCATCTAAATAAGTACTTTGAAATATAGCAAAGAGTAGCTTGTTGACTGATGCAGGAGAAACAGTGATTAAGTTACATAGCAGGTCTGTAGACGTGAGGCAGAAGAGTTCACTGTCACTTGATCACCACTATACACTATACTCAAGATACAGTTGTATCTTGAGTTTCTTTAAAACTTTCAAGCAGTACCACCTGGGCCTAGTGGTTTGCCAAAATAATCATTAATAATTTGTTCTGCAATCTCATTTGGTGAATGGTAAACCTGAGCCAGATAATCTGATGTGTCTGCCTTGGAAAGACACCTTCCAAAGTGACAACTTTCTTAAACTCTCTCTACAGTGTACCCAGATGCAAATATTTCATTAAATAGTTTTAATTGTTTTTTTGTTTTTTTGTTTGTTTTGCTGTGACTTTGTCTTCTATGAGTACTTTTAGAAGCTTTACAAAAAATACTTTTTGGTTACTATTGTTACTATTTAACTTTTGCAAGCTGTTTTTCAAGCTGTTTTTTGGCTTGACCGTCTCACACCTGAATATGATCCATTCAGTCCTCAAAACGTACTGGTATATGGTCTTTCCAGCAGATAGCATTGTGCTCTAAAGCTGTTTGGACATTTATAGAATTGTTTATTTACCATACGTTAATACCTTCTATGGTTTTCATGCACATACATGAGCAGAAACAGAGGTTTTTCAGTGTATATATTACAAAACACTGGAGAAAAAAAGAAGAAAAAAAAAACAACGAATCCACTCAATCCTGATGCTGCTAGAGAGAATGGTTACCATAGTCAGACCTTGTGTCATATCGTGGCTATAAACCACTAGCAAATATCACAAGAAAAAAAGCCAACAGTAAGCCAGACTAATAAATAAATAAGAATAAACCTAGGTAGTTCATCTTCCCACTTTTCCATTGTTGTTTTTTGATGAATCAGAATGGGCCATCCCCTTTTAAGGTCACATTGCCCAGTGAGCTCCAATTAAATCACTTTTGTGCATACAGAAAGGTTGTTGTCTTCATCTGGCAAAAATTCTGGTAATTTGGGAATAGAAAGTATTTATATTTCCAGCAGGTCAGCCAGAAAATCTATAAGAATTTGAGACATTAGGAAGGTCATGAGGAGGAGCATGACTGATGTTCTCTCAGCTAACTTTAAATCCCACCTAAAGAAATTTTAAATAATGTCAGGCTAACAAATATTAACCCTGCAATAAGAATTAAATGCCAATCCTATATTCATTTCAAAATATACACAAACCTAAAGCTCTGCTCTTCAGTTCTGTCCATAGGTAGACATATTCAGAGGCTCTACCTGTTTGGAAAATTACATTATTGGAAACATGTTAGTATTTCAAATTGTAAGCCTTAATTTCAGTTAAAGGCCAAGAGCCTTTGTGTAATACACAATAAGAAGGCAATCCAAGAGATTAAATGTGTTGTCAGAATTTCCGAGTAAACCAAAATGGTTTGAATGATATATGCTACTCTAATCACTACAAAAAATATATATTTCTATTTATCTGCTGGTGCTGTTGGTGAAATGGTTGAAATTTGATAAATTCTTTGACTTCTTATGAAATGTTTTTTTTCTCCTGTCTCCCCCTTTATTTCAATTTAGCAAAGAATTTGTTCTGTGTTTAAGAGTAGGTCTTGTATTCGGATGTTTGGGTTTTTTTGTTTCTTCATTTTTATATGTGTTAGCATGTTTTATTTTTTTAATAATTGTGTTTTGGCTTTCTATCAGTATTTTGCAGACAGATTGACTTCCAATTTTAGTATTTTTTTGTTTGCGACATGTATCACTTTATGTCAGTGTATTGCAAACAATGTTATCTCCTGGACAGAACACCCATCTACATGTCTCACCATGTTCACTGTTTTGGATAAATTGCTGTACCACTGTGCTTCTTTCTCAGTCCGTAAAACACAAGACAGTAAGAATGATACTGTTTGGATACAAGCATTTCTGGATAGCTTGTAATAAAAGCATTATATAAAAGCACGGAAATATTTAAAAACGAGTATTTAAAACAAGACCAAACACCACAAAGTCAAAACACCACAGAGCATCTCAAATTTAGGGATGATCTATGAACATCCATGAGTTCCTAATTGAACTGGTTTTCTTTCTATATTAAGTTGAAACTGGCACTTTTTGCAATAAGAATCCACTCTTATTGTAGTTATTTTTCTAATACGTTAGTTGTTTTTTCCTAAGAGCTTTGCTGATTTAATGAAAATGGATTAACTAATTATTTCTCATTGTAAAGATCAGCTCAGTTCAGCATCTGATAAATCTAATTTATACATAAGAGCATGCCTCAGCATCAGGAACCACAACCTGATGAATTGCAGGCTGACTAGATGGCTTAGGCTATGGGATAAAGAAAGGAAGAATTTCCCTTGTGAATTTCCTCAGGGACAGGATAAAAACACACGGTTTGCAGCTGTATTCCACAGTCTGTGCTCAGTGTTGCTAATTATAAGGAAGGATTCCTCTGGTGCTGTGGGGATATTCATAAATGCAACTCTAAATTAAAAACACTTGTACAAAAACTCCAGACTTGGTTTTGGAGATCCAGGGGTGGTTGCTGTATGTTGAGACAGCCAGCACATTAGATATAAATGGAATGATTTATTCACTTCCTTTGCCTTAAGGAAGGTGGGTGGAGTCTTTCTTTTCCTTTTCCTTCCTTCCTTCCTTCCTTCCTTCCTTCCTTCTTCCTTCCTTCCTTCCTTCCTTCCTTCCTTCCTTCCTTTCTTTCTTTCTTTCTTTCTTTCTTTCTTTCTTTTCTTTCTTTCTTTCGTTTCTTTCTTTCTTTCTTTCTTTCTTTCTTTCTTTCTTTCTTTCTTTCCTTCTTTCTTTCTTTCCTTCTTTCTTTCTTTCCTTCTTTCTTTCCTTCTTTCCTTTCTTTCCTTCTTTCTTTCTCTCTCTCTCTTTTTCTTTTTCTTTCTTTCTTTCTTTCTTTCTTTCTTTCTTTCTTTCTTTCTTTGTTTTCCTTCCTTCCTTCCTTCCTTCCTTCCTTCCTTCCTTCCTTCCTTCCTTCGTTTGTTTTCAGAGGCTTAATTATGATTATTAACTCTTGGCCAGCACTTAGGCAATGCCAGTCTGCTCTGTCCAGCATATAGTATGAATGGTATTACATTCACAGAAAGGCAGCAAGCTTCTGCTATCCCATCAAAAAAAAAAAAAAAAAAAAAAAAAAAAGTTTACTAGAGTAACAGGAAAACTTCTCTGTGCTCTCTGGTTTGTGAGCCTGTAAGAGAGAAATTTGGTTTGCACATGTGCAATTATTAGAACTATCTAGTCAGCTACAACACAAAGATGGAACAGAAAGAAAAGCCATGGTTATTATCTGGCTGTGTTGATCTACTTAGAGCTTTCAGTTGCATTCCTGATATGTGATATGTACTTTTATTAAGGTGACTGATTCGGCTACAGAGCATGGTGAAAATAGCTTTGTTTCTAGTTATCTTGAAAGCCTACCCCGAGTAAAACATGTAGTAAAAAATGGTGTCAGGGATGTATATTAATTAACAAGACTATCTCAGAAATTTGATTGCATATCTTGGGGGGGGAAAAAAAAAAAAAAAAGAGTTGATCTAATCAATGTCAAAAAAAAAAAAAAGAACAGGAAGGAAGATCGGTTGACTGTACTGCTCTTCTTGCTCTGTCTAGAGGTTGCCAAGTGTGATTTACTGCACCCATGAAGTTGGGTACAATGCATTTGAAAACTGAGCTGCTCTCAGGCAAATCATGCAGTAGCCTGGCACTAGCAAATTTCTGCTAAGTGTTCATGCAGCACTCAATTTAAAACTCAGAAATCTCTCAAGGCAATACACAAGACACAACATGAGAACTCTATATGAGCTCCATGAACATACTGTAATCACACAAAGGAAAAAGAGAGAGAGGACACCATTCCAATATCATTTTTTCCTCCCTTACAAAACATGTTTGGAATCTGCATCTTGCAGTTTCCCCTGGCAACTCTCTAGTATCACAGGGTACAATGTCCCAAGGCTACACTCCATTACACTACACCATCTTTTTTCTTTTCTCTTGCTCTTCGAGCTTTAATGAAGCCCATCAAATTTGCACAAGTGCCCTATTTACTGTACAGAGATTACGTCAAAAGAAATTGTGTTGGCTTCCTTTTAATGCCTGAAGATTGGCAAAGGATCATGAAAGTCAATTGCTGTTCAGCTTGCTAAGTGATGGCATGTACCGCTGCCTTGCCTAATTACAGCAAATCAGATGTTTCCTGTTGTGGAAAACAATACTAAGAAATTACTAACTCTTGGTGTTTTAATGAAATAGTATATGTTGAGAATCAATTGAAACCAAGCATTAGAACATTAATTTCTGTTGATATTTTCTCATCAGCTAATTATATATTTATAGAAGAATTCAGGTGAAATTTTCAGTCTTTCAAATATACATTACTGATCATTTACACCCAGAGCTGAACTTGGACAATTATTTTCATAAGGTTTTCTCCAAGAATGGTCTGTCAGTGGGTTATAAGGAATAAGAAACATCTGGTAAGCAGTGGACTAACATACAGGATGGCAGAGATAATTTACAAAGAATATGCTGGGTTCACACAGATAGATGGAGTTAATATTACCACAAGAAAATCAACATGAACTTAACCTCTGTTTGAGATCTCAGTGCTCCTATTGGAGACATTTCTGTACAGAAACATATTCTCTCAATTTCTGAGCCAGTAGTTCCCTAAAACGTGTTTTTACACTGAGGGATTACTGGGACATCACGATAACTCCTACAGACACTCTTTGTACAACTTCTATACGTAATTTCAGTTGTCCTAGTTTTCCGTCTAACAAAACTGTAGTTAGTGTGACAGCCTTTGACTCTTTATAAAGGATGCACTGATTTCCTTCACTTGTCACTTCACTAAGAGGAGGGCTGGATCGATCAATCAAATCTTTACAGAGTAACATGAAAAAAATAGCTGTTGTTTAAGGCTCATTTACAGTGCAGAATTAAGCCTGAAGAAATGCCTTCTATCAAAAACCTAACTGGAAGACTCAACAAGAAAAAAATCTGCAGCTTTTAATTTCCTAAGAATGAACTGAATTGAATGAATGAAATTAAAATCATACTTGTGGCTTTGTGTTTGAGAAATTGCTTATTAAATCACAGCATTGCCCACACAGCACTGATTTTGAACTTGCAGCTCAGGTAAGGAAAAAAATGCCGTGACAAAAAACTTCAATAGAGTGTCTTTAATAAATATGCCAGTGGCAAATCTTTGCTAACTATGAAAGTGATTAACACTGTTTTCAGTGTTTATCAAAATACATACCTGCTCCTGCAGAAGGTTCTAGGCAGAGGCCTCCCCTGGCATCTCTGGAGATTTCCATCCAGATTCAGCAGCAGGTGAGCTGAGAACTTGGGTACATCAGGCTTAGCACTTTACTCATCTTCTGCTGTGCTCTGCTGATCAGAAGCTGTGGAGAGCTTACATGGAGGGCTTCAGACCTTTTGGGGAGAACTGGATAAAAAAAAAAAAAGATTGTCTTTGAGCCTAGAATGAGGACTGAGTAAGGTTTTGCTGGAGCACTTGAAAGAAGACTCTTCTAACTGCCATGCAGGCTCATTTGTAGCCAGAACGATGCAAAGTTCCTGGAAGGACTGAGAGATATAGGGTGTATATCCATTCAAAGGGATTTTTAGTGACAAAGTCAGGTCTGTTCAGTTCATTTTGTTCCTACCAATTTCCTATCCTCTCTTCTTATTCGTGATCAAGTCCTCTGTGTTTGATCTCAAACATCTGTGGTTAACTCTAAAACCGAAGGATTGCAATTTCTTTACAGTTTCTTTACAGATTTCATACATAAATTATTTCAATGACATCAAAATGGAAAAAAGTTGAAATATCTTCCTGGCTGCTCCTATTTAAGACAGTTTTGACGTAAATATTGTAGACTCGCCTTCTTTCCACTCTGTCTCACATTTCCTTCCTGTGCACTCCCCTTTAATATTTTCTCCTCTCTCCTTCTGTATCCCTGTCCTCAATCCAGAGAAGTCAAAGTGTCTCATATCCTGTTCTCTGAATGTTGATCATTTGCATGACCTCTACCACTCTTGATTACTGTAATGAGTGTCTTTAGTAATTATGATTGGCCTTTTCTATTTTTCCAGAGCAATACCTGCTTTACTGAGTTTCAAATTTATAAAACATGTGTTATACTAGCGAAAACTTAAATACTTCCTCTCTTCCAGGGCAATGCTTGTACATGTCTCCTAATAAATCAGTAGCTTTCTACAATGGTCCTGAATAAACTTACAGTTGACCTGATGGAAGTGACTCAGCTAAACTAAACACATCAGCCAAACAGTGGTGTCTTACCATCAGAGTGGTTCAGACACATCTGTTGAACTGTTGTACAAGGAATTTCTCTGTCCCTTGCAGCCACTTAATTTCATGAGCACCTCTGCTTTACTTAATAAGTATATTCAGTAAAATATTCAAGAGCAAAAGAATTAATAAAGTCTTGAATGTGCATGCTTATTACACTTTCAAATGCTTTCTAACTACTAATTATGGATGAAATTCTCATCCCATCAGGAAGTTCATCATGCAATGAGAGAATGCAGCTATGAAGTGCAAGAAATGTCTGCTTGTTCCCACTGTTAGTTCGTGAGTCACGGCCCAGGATCTTACAGTGATAGGTGCTGAGCAAAAACAAGTAAAATATGCAGCCTTCTTTTTGAGACAGCAAACAGTTTCAAGTTGTTGGCAATGCTGGTGGGACATACTTTTCTTTTAGAAATATTTTTCAGTATTTTAGCACATTTTAGACAAAAAAAAATTATGAATCTGTTCCAGCCTTTGGCCATTACTAGTACACACTGAGTATTATTGCTGGGTCTAACAGTTTTTTTCCGGAAAGCAGTTGCCTACAGCAATGTGAACACATTGTCTGCAAGAACTTCAAAGGAGCCACTGATTTCCTAGGACCAGCTGTCAGCTGAATCCTCCCTCTGGGGAAGACAGCAGCTCCTGCCGAGCTGCAGCTAGCGCCATCATTCAGAAAAAAAGCCACTCACTCTATAAGCAGCTATATGGTACTGTTCAAAGATCTGAGCAGCTTCAAGACTTAATGAAGTAAGTCATAAAGTCCCACTTGGAGGGCTGTGTATAGATCTTGTCTACCTGGACACATTTCTATGATTCTTATGTCTAAGCTTGCTCACTGAGCAGCAGCGTGAAACATGGGCAAAAACAGTGTGGGCAGTTTGAATGTCTGTGTTGACATGGCATATCACACATCACACTATCTCCTCCCCAGACTATGGGGATTTCTAAATTCCACTTTTCTGCAGATTGGGAATGAGGTAGAACCAGAAAACCTATGTCTCTGTTATATAAGGAGACAACAAGCACCATAGTTGGCAAATTGATGGTTTGGAATCCTTGTCTCTGTTTTTTGAGAAACTTCTGGGAACTATCTGTGTTTCAGGTAGCAAATGTTAACTCTGATTTCAAATGTATACAAAAAACAGGGAGACCTGGCCACCCACTTCTTCCCATCATATTTTGTTATTTTTCCTTTCTACCCAAATCCATTCTCTATAGAACTCTGGACCTGATGGTGAAAAGGCAGTTACAAAGTGGCAAGGACAAATGTGATCAGCAGGCCTCAGAGAGTATAGGAGGTGTTCCACCTGTCCTTCTACAATGTGTGGGAAGCCTGGGATGGCATCATTGCCTCCTAAAAAAAGAGCACCAAGCAATGGTAGGAACATATACCTCTGGTAGGAGTAGGGGAAAAGCAGCATGGTGAGCAAACAAGGTGGGATCTTCCTGCAGACAATAACAAATTCAAGTTCTAGGGTGAATTCATCACACAAGCCAGATTTCTCTTCCTCTGCCTACTGATTGCTCCGCTTGCTCCTCTTCTTTTAGTCTGTTTACTACCAGAAGCAATGACACTTCATTTCCTAGAACAGCAAATATACCAAAGACTCATTGTATACAATTCAGCTGAAAAGTTCAAGTACAAAACATGAACATAACATCTGATACAGAAATGGTGGCAAACCTGAATAGGTTCTTCTGCTTCTATAGGTCTTTAGTGGGGTAGAGATGAATGACATACAGCAAAACTCAGAAATCAGAGTTTCTTCTCTGATACATGCTCATTATTTACAATGTTGTATCCAAGTTCAGCAAGGCAAGTCTCTGAGCTTTTCATGTTTGGGCAGAAGATGCTTTCTCAGGAGATTTCTAATGTTTCCGCCCCCAGTGACAGTGGAAATTCTTTCTCAACTTTTCAGTCCCAACAAATAAAAAACTTACACTGTCTGGTTTTGCTTTTGTGACAAACATATAAGGCCCTGAGTCTGGGTACCTATTTTTTTTTTTTGTATCAACCTGATTGTCAACTGTGTTCTCTGGGTATTTTGCCCAGTGCCACTTCTATTCCTTAACAGTAGCCCAAAATAAAATTGTGATTGCTTATTGCCCCTATAAACGTTTATTTGGTAATTACTAATCTAATACAGCAATGAAAGAAATGAAAAGAAATGAAAGAAATGAAAGAAAAAACAGAAGTTGTAGGTAAAGACACATTGTCATAAGAAGTATAACAGCACCTTGTTTTAAAGAATTGCTCCTTCAGTTACTGTCAAACATTTTTAAAGGGAGTTTAATTTTGAACTAATTCTCTTTAAACACACGCTAACTTTGTAGTAGATTATTCTGTCCTCCTGTGACCTTGAAATTCCAGAGATGGGATGGTGTAGCTGATGGTAAACCAAAAACAATGTTTCCAGCAGGCAAGTAGCCCAGATGAAAAGGAGTAGGTAATTTTATCTGTGCCTGACATATTTGTTCTCTCTTTGGAGTACATAAAGATCCCTTGGATTTTATAATGGTGAATACTGTCATTTTGAACAAGAGTAAGAAGTCCATTGGTGTATGTGTTTGTGTGTTTGTGAGTGTACAGAAGAACAGTCCAGAGAAGATTTGTGTGTAGGTAGGGAAGTCTATGTTGGGACTTCAAAGAATAAAATCACTGTTCGTGTTAGGAAATCAGCCAAACTCATTAGACCAAAGTGTGTTTCACAGTCCTGACCAGATGACTAGATATCGCATGTATGAGAGAGGTCTGTAATGGTGCTGTTGTTTTAACCAGGCATTGGCTATCAAATCTCTCTTGATCCTTACTGTGTAGCTGAGTTAATCTCTGAGCATTTTTGAGCTCATCTCCTTCTGTGTGGCAGTGCAGGCCATGTGCTCGCTTTTGCCCTTGATCTGGGTCATGTTTAGCCTGTTTACGTATCTCATGTGTGAGATATTTTGCTTTTAGGATTAAAAATTAGGCAGACGGAGAAGA
The DNA here is from genome assembly GCF_040182565.1 of Anser cygnoides. Classification (NCBI taxonomy): domain Eukaryota; kingdom Metazoa; phylum Chordata; class Aves; order Anseriformes; family Anatidae; genus Anser; species Anser cygnoides. Next base: position 61,053,391 of record NC_089875.1, on the reverse strand, counting down.
TTTAGGACTACACACAAAAATGTATCTCTTCTCCCTAATGCTTGTTCTTTCTCAAATTGCTTCTCTTTACTACTCATTTTTGCTTTTTAGTAGCTTCCATTTATGTCAAATTTTCCCGTATTACAGGGAAAAACTTGCTTTGTTTCACTATACTAAGTGATCCTACTCATCACATTAAAAAAAAAAAAATCACTTAGAAAAATATCTTAAGGGGCAATTGCAGTAGTTCTCTTGACCAGTGTTCTTTAAACATTGCAGTTTCAATTCCTAGCATTTTGATTCCATGTTTTCACTTAGCAGCACAATAACTTGGAGTTTCAGATGCAAACCAAATCATAGGAGGAGAGGATATGTATCCATACCTCTTAATTGCATAGAAATGAAATTGCTTTAAACAATCTTTATTTAGCTATTCTTTTAATGTGTTTTTATTAATCTTAAGGATATGGATTCAATTCCCTAGTTTGTCTTGACTTCTGTTCCTAACAGATACTCCTGGATTATAATCAGAACAATGTATTTCCATGAGTTTAGCAAACCTTGTGACTCTGAAGAGGAAACTCAGACAGTACAACAATGACAGACAAATCAAAAAGAGCTGCATTATACGTACCTTGCCATTGCAAGAATCTGGGAAGGGGACTGCATACTTTAAAGGCATAAAGCTGGGATACCAAGCATCTGTTTTGTGGGCTGGATCTACAGAGGTCACAGGGAAAGTTGTCTGCTCACAAAACAAAAATGTGCGTGCAAGAAGAGGGTGAGTCAGAAGCAGTAACAGGGAATATTAACTGAGGTCCTATTTTATGTCATTAAAAATCAGCCTAAATCAACATAAAGCAGAGTTTTACTCCAAACTCCAGAAGGCCTTGGTAACTATGTCCTATCTTTAATGTAGTTCAGTGGCTAGGTGCCATATTAAGTTCATAATTATTGATCTGCTAAGAAATGTCTTAATGTTTATTAACTAACTAATGTTAGTTAATAGAAATATTCATAATGTCAGATCTGATGTGTTACTGTAGGAAGAGTTTTTCTACCTTATTTGTGTATTTTTTTTTCATCAGAGATTTGCAATGAAAGTATAATATACTGCATATAGCCCTGAAGAAAATATATTTATTAAGCTATTTCTTACAGCTAATGTCAAATACTGCCTTTAAAATATTGGAGCTTACTTTTCAAATGTCCTACCAAAATTATCCACTTATAACTTTTCTACATGAAAAAATGGAAAAGCTGATTCCTAAAATTTATAGGATTTTATAGGAAAGGAACCAACTTCTCAAATTATCGTTTACATTTGTGCTTTCAAGTTTGCAATATATGTGTAAATAAGATAGTATTAAACATAAACAAAATAGAAGGATTAGATAAGTTAATCGGTGCCTACAAAAGACCAGTGACACATTAAAACAAGTATTTCTATATGCAATGTTACCTGCAGCGTTCAATTAAGTCCTTACATTTGAAAATATGTCTTGCTGTACTGTTTATAATAATATCATAAATGTCTTCTAAACTGTATTCAAATGTTTAAAGGACGTGAGAAACCATTTAACCTTAATCATGGAGAGTCTATGATAGGCTGTATTGCGGTCCTTTTGTTAGATTTCTCAGAACTAAAACATTTCTCACATTTGTTCTACTGGAAGACACTCCTATTGACTTGCTACGTGCATTGGGACATATTACATTGGAGATGACAATCTGAGGAATCCATTTATTAATCTTACGAAAGTTATGGGACTGAGAAATATAATCTCAGATGGATTTCTTTGTTGGATATTAATTTACACAAGTCTGTGAATTTATCTGTCAGCCAAGAGCTCATAATATCAGATAGCATTGTGTTATTAGAAGAGAGAAAAGCAAAATACTTCCTGAAATCAAAATTCAACAGTTAATGAAAACAACATACAGGACTCCAGGGTACAGGATGGAAGGTGCTACCAAAGTTGTTTCACTACAGTCACCAGCAAAAAGATACCTCTAAGAAAAGTTGGATGATATAGATTCCTTCAGTAGATTCCCAAATTAACTTTTCATGACAGAATGTCTGATATGAGATGATATAAGGAAGGGCAGTAAAAGAGAGCTCTCTTCTTCCACAGCATTTTCTCCACAATTTCCAGTAACCTAGGTTCTTCTATAACCTGAGTTCTGAGTTTTACGTCAACTTAATGTATTCATGCATTGAATAGATGAAGTCAGTCCACATGATGAGATGCTTTTCCTGGAGGTCACTGTTGTCACATCAAAAAAAAAAAAAAAAAAAAAAAAGAATTATACGTGTAGCAACTCCAAAAATTTCATTAATACAAAGGAGGCAGCCTCCAGCTGGTAGTTAGCACCAGGAGCTAAGATGATCATTACTTCCATCATCCAACTTCATCTGCTGCCTACAGTGCTAAGGGAAAGCTCTGGTCTTGGCTAGTAAAGGCATGGATCTGAGTTGTTTGTAATGAGAGTATTGAAAAAGAAGGAAGGCAGCTGAAAGAAAATCAATGGTTTGTCCTCTGTCACTGTTACCAAGGCAAGTTGCCTCCAAAATGCTACTTCATTCTGTAATTCACAAAACTGCCTATGATTGGCACAACATTGAAGCAACCTGTATTTGTCTTCAGTGGGTCTACCTTTGCAGGAAGACCTGAGCACATACTTGTTTTGTGTCTTACCTAATGATTTTGTGTGAAGAAAATGTAAACATATGGAATGATTGACACAGCTTTACACTGTTAACACTGAATATATTTCCCATAAATGTATCCTCATAAATTACAGCAGGTATAGTCCACTAATGTGAAAGGACTCGCATTGACTTCAGTCTAACAAAGATTTTTGTCCATTATGTATCTTCAACACATTTCAACAGTTTTCAGGACTCTTGCCTACCTAACAGGCCATTAATGTCTTTAACATTTGAATGACTTCATTAGCAATTTCAACTACTTCTTTTTAAAAGTTTATAATTATGATGCCTTTACAGGTTCAAATTGTTTGCATTGAAAAACAACACAAATCACTACTCTTCTTTTAAAGCAACCAATTTATTACTGCAGAAATATTATTGATTCTATATTGCTATATATGCTTTAACTTTGCATATTGTTTTACAAGTTTGTGATGGAAGAGTAATTAGGGATATTTTTTTGTGAAATGCTAAGGAAATGGATTTTTTTGACCCCAGCAATGTCCTTCCTCTTCAGTGAAAGATGTTGTTTTCCTGGCACTTCAGACAGAACAGCAGTGAGACATGCAGTCTGATAGAGATTAACATTGAGATCTTAGACGATCTACTGAGAAATCATGGCTCTTTTGTGTGCCTGTAAGAGAGAATTTGTCCCTGTTGCTTGGCTTGGGAGCATTTTTCTCTTCCATCTTTTACCACTTGTCTAATTTTAGTTAATGGGGAAAAAAAAAAAAGTTTGGAAGAATTTGGTGAATTATTCAGTATTTGTCAAGAAAACATTTATTTGTGTGTTTATCTGTGTAAAACAATATTTTAGATATTTGGAAAAAAAAAAAAAAAAGAGAAGAAGAAGCTTGGGATGGAAATCACCATATAATTATTTTTCCTGCCTCTCCTTACTTGTTGACTATAGAATATAAGACACTCAACTAAACAAAAAAGGATTTTTTTTCTTGCAGTACTTTTTCATTTCCACTGTTTCACATGGTGATACACTAATCTTCCTGATACTGTTTTTGGTATTTCAGTGCAGAATTGCATGTGGTTAGTTTCACTGTTGCTTCAACTATTGCTTTTGGTTTCTCTCTTCTTTCTGAACTGCTTTAAATGCCAGGAACCATGTTAAAGAATTCACTTGCTGAAAAGAAAGAGATGAATTAAAAAATATATATTTGCAAAGATTAGGATTGGATAAATCTGGGGACATAACAACAACATCAGCAACATTAAAAATGTTTTTGGATGTGCCGGTCTCGCTACGTTTTAAGACTAAAAGCTTTTCCTGGATGTTCTGATTTGAGAGGTAATTTGTGTCACCCACCTATAAGTGAGCAGAAAGCGGTTAAAAGTACTCACCATTGGTGAAAATAAAATGAAGTTTGTCATCTTTCAGGTAATGAGGAACAGTAAAATTTTCAGCTTTCTGTTATGAGTTTTCCTGGATTTGAAATCAAATGGTATATTAGGAAGAAGACAAATGTTTTGTATACCCTCTGGTTACTCTCACATTTTTTTTCTCACCCTTCTTTTTTGATGCCTGGGAATTCCAAATCAGCTTCGTAGTTCCAGATAGTGAAGCCTATATACAGCATCTACAACAGCAGTACAAACTGTGATGCACTTCTGCTAATATGGCTGTACTCAGACTTTGGGGGATTTACTACCGCTGTGCGCTACTGGTCAGGAAGCCTACTGCTACAGGAAGAGAGCAAGTTAGTGGCAGATGTGCTGTGGTCCTTTTTACTGGCAATCCAACTGACACCTTTTGAGACGCATGTAAATGTTGTAAAACAGAAACCAGACTACGACTAAACCCTAAATTAGTTTACAGTACTCATGTATGCAGTTATTTTTTAAAGTAATTTAGGAGTTATGTCTGCTGAAAATCAAGGTCCACGCTACATTGCAAATCAGTGCCACAAGTTAATGGAAATTTGAAAGTCTCTTCCTGATGCTTTCATCATCCTATATTATGCTTGTTGAGCTTATTGAATGCTGTTTATGTGAACTACCCAATGCATAGATTAGAAATTATTTCAACACTTTCACAATAGAATAAAATTCCATTTGATTAGGGATCTTTCCCATCACTAATATCAACGAATAAGTATATAGAAGTAAGTGGAGAGGTTTTCTAAAAATTTAGTCACATTACATAACTCCAAATGTTCTTAGGTTAAAAAAAAAAAAGTTAAAGTTCTGGAACTTTACTCCTTTTCTATAGATTTTAATATACTGGCTCATAAAAATTATAGAGCAGTAATGTGATCTAATAAAACTTTATAAACCACACAAGTAGCCTTTTATCTAGGTACTTTCTCCTTGTTCTTGATAGAAAAATTATCACCAATCATACATAGATAGTCATACCTAATTTGCCTATTATTAGGCGCTTTCACGCCCCCAGATCAGATAGCACTCCCTACTTCACCTACTGTGTAAATTTCTCTCTTCCTTCAGTATGCTGCTTACCTGAATCCTGAGGGTATATGTGCATGGACACCTAAAGCTCTGTATGTGCCTAGTTGTACATTTCTGCCCTCTGAAATAGGAGGCTATTCACAGATCCACAGAGCTGACCCTCTGCCTAAATGCCCTTATGTTCTCCCTTACCAGGGAAATGTCTGAGGCCAGCCCAAATTACCTGGGAATCCACTATAATAGCTGGGCTCAGATCACAACTTTTTTCATAACCACTCCCAAAATGAGATTTTTAGATCCTATTTGAGCTGCAGCAAATGTTATAGGAAAGGAACCATTCTTTCTCCATTGCACTATCCAGGAGAGAGTGATAAAGCTAACAGAAACAAAGTTATATACAGAAAGATTTTTTTTTTTTTAATTTGGTGTTTCAGATTAAAGCAGATGTTCAATGGAAAGGAGATTGGAAACTCTGCTAGGGCACAGGGGATAGTTAGAGGGAAGTTATTTGACAGAAACAGCTGAATTTCTAGATCATACTGGAAAAGATTTCTGGCAATAGGTAATTAAGACTAAGGCTAGAAAGTCAGACAGAATAATGTACAGTTGAGTTTGTGGGAGCTGGAGACCATTCCCTTGTTGCTGACACTCAGGAGTGGTGTCATCCTGGTTACAACAGCAGTCGGATGAAGTCAAGCCCAGCCATCTATCATGCACCAACACACCAGCTTTTTGGGTCAGCTAAATGAGTCCTATGGTCTCATCAGCAATCTGTGTCTTCTTTTTGATATGACCCTGCTCAGCAACATCATGCCCTCACTTATCTATATGCTTGTTTGAGATGACCTGCCCCCTGCATTCTGCCTGAGTAATCGCAGAAAACCCTGAACCTCAGCTGATCACTAGACTACAGCATCTTCAGACATCAGACTGTCTGAATTCACTGAAAAAAATGCACAGATCCCAGGTGAAGAAGAGAAACATAAGGGAGTCTGTTCCACAGATGTTAAACAAGGGGTGCTCACAGTCGTTCATTCGCTCTGTAACAAGGTTAAAAAGCTAACTGAGGGCATTAATTTGTAAATAAGCAGTCATAGGATGTCCTCTTCTAGTCACTATCGAGCCATTCCATGATTCAGCTAGGAGAAATCTATAAAAGTTTTCTACTGGTAACATACCCAGTGTAGCATATAAACTAACCTGCAAGTGCAGTGTATCTGTCTTCCTAGGGTGGGATAGACATAAACTTTCTTTATGCTACTCTTCCACTGTGGTTGTCCACCCTCTCCTTCCTCTGTTTTCATGACTACAGCAGACTGTGCCTGTACACTATTTCTTCACCATTACCGTCTCACAACAAAGAAAGCTGCAACAGACAAAGGGCATGTTTGATCACAGAGTCTTCAGCCTCTTCAGACTTACTTGTTCATGCCTAAGGAAAAGTAACAATACCTTTGGGAATTACTATAACATCTACAACCTTGCAATTCAGACCAATTTCAGGACAGCTGAGGCACGTGGAACGGAAGTCAGGCATCAACTCTCTCAGCCATGGCAGCAGGTTACTAAGCATACCTCTTCTTGATGCATGATTCTATGATTCTTCCACTCCTTATTCCCACACTCTAAAACTGCTTAATTCCCTCAGATGTCATTGACAGCAGTATGAAGAGAATATAAGGTCCCATGCTCAAGCCCTTCATAAAGATGCCCAAGGTAAAGGAAGGAAGAAAGTGGAAGGCATCTTAGGAAGGAGGCATCTTTGTCCATGCACAGTGCCAGCCATCCTATTCTGTTAAAACACAGTTTTTACTGGCACTTGAATGTATTTATTTTCTTTAGGTTTCATGTAGTATGTCTGTGTATAAGAAGTGTGTTTTGGGTGAGGCAGATTAAGCAGTTTCCTTAATAAACAAGTTCCTTTCTAAAGACCACAATGGGTGGGTGAGTTAGACTGTTGAGGGTTTGAGAAGAGGAATGCTGTCCCATGGTAGGAAATAGCATGTCTTGGTGTGCCACCTATGCTGAGAAGGGAGAATCACTAAAGACTTGTGAAGTGTTTCCAGTGCTAAATCAGGACTATAAAAGGAAGGCAAATAAATTACTTAGTCAAGCAGGATTACCTAGAAAGTCAGGCTCATAAATCTATGGGATTCCCAAATGTACTCTGAACACTTATTATAGAGAGAATGAACCAAGGTGTTTGTGCCTAGCTCAGCTCTTTTTTCAAGAGTTGCATGATTAAAATCTCCCCTTATGGCCAAATTCTGTGCTTCAGACAATCCTGTTAATTGCTAAGAAAAAGTGTTATCCAGTTGGTCTTCCTGGATGTGCTGCAGATCCGCCAACAACGTCTATATTCTTTCCCTTTGTATTATCACTCAGACTTTCAATACGTTTCCTCCTGCATTCTGAATATCTATCTGAGTGAGATGCATGGCATAATCTCCTTCACTTTTTTCCCTCCTTTTGTTCCTGAACAAGTTGTGCTCTTTGATATTAGTATTCCGGTCACATATTCACATGACTGTACCCTATCAAGTTTCTGTTATGTCAATTAAGTTGTAATTTTAATCTTGCATTAAGGTTTCTAGCTCTTTCTATTCATATCAATGCATTTTACATTTATATAGAGACATCTAGGCTGAGCATAAGTTGGTTTGCTTTATTTTTCTTCTTCTTCCTATGACCTTTGATAAAAAATCATAGACTTTCCATTTTTTTGCCTAGGCCTCTGTGTGCCAGGTTTATTTGACAGACATGTCACCTGCCTGTCCAGACAACTTAGTGCTTATCTGATCAGATTAGTAAAGCATTTCTCTCTTTCTTTGTGAGATTGAGCCCATGTCTTCTCAACAGCCCTTCCCATCCTATCATGTAGTTGTGCTGATGAAACCAAGTTCTTCTTTGTAACGCTATACACAGACATACATTCTGTTTTCCATCACTGCATACATGTACACATTTGAAATTGTCTTTCTCTAAGTAAACTGCAATCTTAAGTGCTGCCAGGATACCTTTTCACCTAAGAAGCAACTACATCACAAAAAACACAGTGGCCACTTTTTGTCAGAGGGCCATATGAGTCCCAGAGGCTGTTAGCCTTTAACTTCCATAGGAGAGAGACAGTATCTGTCTAAGACTTTGTGTAGAGCTTGAATATACCAGGACCCTGACTCAAAAAAACACAGTGTAATATTAATAATAACATTGATGCTAAAATGCAGAAGATAGGAAAAAAAGGGGAGGGGGGAGGGGGGGGATTGGAATAGACATTCAGAAATCACCTAGTCTCTATACTTAAAAGTAATACTTAAACCAAAACTGCTTGTGAAAGATGTTTGCTTAACCATACTTTTAAAAATAGCCAGTAATCGGATACTCTGGACTATCACTGCCTATCTATTTCAGTACTGCAGTCTCCTACCTTTAGTTTTTCCCATGTCCAACAACTTCCCTTTGCTGTAGTTTACTTGTTCAAACCACAATGAATAAGGACAAAAAATGATTCCCTTCCTCTTTGCCAATTATCTACTTCTGTACTGGTGACATAAACACAACCAGAACACAGGCCTGGACAGTGGACCCTGATTACCTAAAATGCCTTATTAAAGCCTTAATAGTAATAATAATGCCTTAATGCTTAAGAGTGGGCCCTAACATAATTTTGGCACTCTCCTAAGCAATGCCCAAACACAGTTTGAGACTTACTAGATAGTTACATATATGTTGTCATGAAGCTTCTAAAAGAGATTAAAGGCCAGGTAATGTCTCCAGGCCAAAGAATAAGTACTAATAATATTTATGTTTTTGTTGGTTTTGTTTTTAACTTTAAATAGTTAATAACTATTATCAACCCTCTTTTTTTAGTCTAAGCGATATCAAATCATTCAGATCTGATCGTTCTCACTGGAACCATCCCACTGAACTATATCATTTTCAGCTGATGTTTCCAAACTGGTCCCTGAAGTGAAATTCCCAAAGTGCAATACTCAGCTATGCCATCACCGATGCTGACTGAAGTTAAACATGATAATTTTCTTTGTATTACAGATAGTATTGCTATTTATACATTCCAGATTGCTTCATACAGATCTCTAAATACAGTCAGATGAAGCTAATGAGCTCTAATTGGTTTTGTAAATCTCTAACATATTTAATACTTTTTAACATGTTATGCCAGAATTTACAGCATGACAACCCTTTGCATTTCTGCTGAAACTGATTACATTAGCAGTGATACCACAAGCAGAGATTTCTATGAAAATATCATTAAAAATTTTGACCTCTCCAGTACAAGGTTTGATAGCATCAATTGGTTGTCATGAGTGTATTGTCCTGGAGAAGCTCCTGCTACTTCTACTATTTTTTTTACCTGTTCTCTCGATCACTGAGAGCTTTTAGTCTACCCACTTTCAAAAAAACTTATATGTATTTTAAAATTAAATGTTAGACTGTTAAGAGTCATTAGGAGTGAACCATGTCTCATAAGCCAATCTCTTTGAAAAGAATCCCTAGGAAAGTAAATCAATAATATTAAAATGATGAAGATAACTAAACTGTTATTGTTACCAACTGATTTCCTGTCAATTATCTTGTGCTGGTATGGCCACTCTTGCCTGTGCTAATTGACCTTGACATGTTGCTTGTTTCTTTCCTTCCATTTCAGCTGTATAGCTTCTCTTCTGACAGTGATACAGTGACACAAGAAGCCAGGCTTTACCATTACCTCTTGCCTTTTGACACAGACTTTGGTGTGCAATAAATCCCCTGGGGTGGTCCACAGCAGGACTGCAAGGAGAGCAGGGCTGGACTGCGACCAGTTGATGGAACGGATGTTTGCCCAGAGCAGCAGACCTTAAGCAGACCATTACTCTGACGTAGTAATGAAAGAAGTTTGCCAATTTGCAATCTAGCTAGTGCTGACTGATAAAGGGATGTGTACAGTAGTCTCAGTCTTATCTCTTTTGCCAGGTTTACACTGGTGTAGCAGCACTGAATTTAGACAAGCAGTTCCTGATTTACTTCAGGGCAAGGGCAGAATCGGGTCTGATTTTGCATCATGATCCATACAGATAACAGGTCTCCCTGGGAAATATATCTTAGGTATATTTAAGAAAACTTCAATTTATATATGTATATTTATAGCCTATCTCCATTTTGTGCGGATATTTTGGATCTTCCTGGTACCTTTCATTATAAAATATTTCTAAGCTAAATCCAGGACAGATAAATTATGACTCTGGCTTCTTTTAGTAGGGTAGCCTGCCTAAATCACTGCCACATTCTTCCCATAGTAGTCGCTTAAAATTAATAGCACATGCAGAGGAAAAACTAAACCCTTTGACGTCACTCTTGAAATGAGGAAACATAAACAGAAAAGGCTTCACTCCAGCGAGCTGACAGTGCCGAAGCGGATTGGTCTGCTTTCCCTTGCCTGTGGCAGTTGACAGCACCTCCCAGCCGTGCACGGCCTTCTGCTTGCTAACACAGCCAGTCTGACTGCAGCAAGCTCAGCTCTATCCCAGCCCTTACACTGGCAGAAAAGTGCACTCTTTTTCTGATTCTTTTTGCTTCTTAAGGTGGTTTTATTGGCTGGGTTGGGGGACTTGGGGAGGTTTTCCTTTCCTTTCCTTTCCTTTTCATTTTTTTTTTTTTTTTTTTTTTGGTTGCTGTTGTTACTTACTTGTATTCCTAATCCTGGATGCAGTTACTGGATTCTGCAGTACAAGTCTTCATGAACAAGCTGCACCGCTTAGAGATTTCACGGCATTCAAAGGTCACAGAACTGCCACTATGGTTAAATGTCTTGTTTAATGGTTGAGGTATGTACAGCAAATCTAAAAGAGCCAGCATGATGATTTCTGAAGGGGAACTAAAACTGTGAGGGGGAGAGGGAAATAATACTATTATTTATTGGAAAAGATTTTTGCTGATGATTGTTACTACAGCAACCGGATTTTGAATTTCCTCCCTTTTTCTCTTTATTCAAACTAGATGAGAATTTTAACTTATGTCGGTTTAACTGTTTGATGGCAAAAGGAGATTGCAGAGAGAATCTGTTATTGTAGTCCTTTCTGATCCGCTGAGGAAAGTGTGATTGCTTTCTCTATGTGTTTTCCGACTGCTCTATGGAAGGAGAGAATACCTGGGACTTGGTTGGCTTAGATGAAGGCAGAAGAAAGCAGAAACTCATTCGTATCCTGAGGGTGCTGTGAGTTTATCTGAGAGTTAGAGCAGAGAAAGGAGTTTGAAATAAACAGATCAAGCAGGAAAGAAAGTCAGCCTCATATTTAGGAGTACATGTACCACATAATTTTTTCCCTACATGCTTACACTGCTTTACTTGGTTTGGATTCTGAAGTTTAAAATTAAGAAGCTTGAGCTTTGACTTATGAGCAGATCCTCAATGTGAGGGAGGGAGCTGCTCAGCTTATATTAACACCAGTTGTCAGATATCTTTTGCTACTTAACCAGAAAAAAAGTGGAAATTAATTGGAAGTTGAAGTAATGAAGCCTGACGTCTGTTTAACAGCACATAAGTTCAATTCATATTTGAGCTACTGATCTGCCTTGAATGAGTATTGCAGCAGCACAGTGGACAGTGTGTGCTGCAGGAAGCGAAAGCAACTGCTAGCATAAAACTAACATTGTTTTCAGGAGTGTGATTCTAACATACAAGAGGAGGAGCCACTTGTTAGAGCTCGTGTGTGCGTGTGTGTGTGTGTGTGTGTCTGTGAATGATCTTAAAAACAATTTCAGACAACATAGCCAATGTCCATGATTAATTAGATTAAAATACAAGTTTGCTCAGTGACTAGCAATCTTCATATTTTCCCAGTTTGTGAAATGAGACAGCTCTGTTTGAGATGTTACTGTAGATATAAACCCTCTACAATGTGAAAATCCCTTAGTTTAACTTTAAAATTTATACCTGATAAAACTATTCATATAACAAGGAACTGAAAATAAGCACATCTACCTCATGCAAGGCACCTCAAAGGGTTACAAAAATTAGGCATACTAGGCTCAAACATGCTAGCTTAAGGACTGCAAAAATATTAGCTCTGAAATGCAGAGGATGTGATATGTGCTGTGAATGGACAATTGCTATTCTGCAGTGCCTAGTGGGAAAACAAGGACTTTGTGTATTGCAAATGCATAACTGCAGCTCCTCCATTTCCTTTGCTGTATCTTCACTGATGGCTGCAGAAACAAAGAGGCTTGTCACAGATAAAATCTTTAGTGCCACATCTGTTTTGAGGTACTTAAAGACAATTTTTTTTCATGTCATCCAACAACCCTAAGTCAAGCTTTGTTCGTTGAGCTATTATTCTGTAATCCCTGTGCCATTCTGTCCTCCGCAGCCCTCCCCAAAATCTTATGTGAAATGCCAGCTGTTTTTAAAAACTAAAGCTCTGCTTCTCTAGTTCCAAGTTTATAAAGGTTAATACAGTATTTGTTCAATGATTAATTAGTAAATTTGATCAAAGGGAAGGCTGAATCTAGAGGGACTGTCTTCTGTTCTGCAAAGAACAACCCTATAGCTACATGAAGATATCCAAGTTTCCAAATAACAGTCTGTAAGACATTGGCTTACTCTCACTTCCTAGAATTAAATCATTTACCTTTTCGATAAACAAAATCTTCTTCTGAGAGAAGCTTGGCTTTTAACCTCTGAAATCTGTATTTTGTAGCAACAAATACTGGTGATACAAATAGTAAATATGCCAAGTGGACTGAGGAAATGACACCGCTTTTCTACTTTACTAATGAAAGTTTCTCTGCAGTGCTTTCTCTGAACATTCTCAGTTCAACACCAAGAACAAAATACAATTTAAGTTTGGCCTTTCTGTAGGGGATAAGAAGCTTACTATCATTTGGAGTCATATTGTGTCAAAAAGAGTTTGTATTGCAGAAGTTTCATGCAATACAAATGGCTGCTATCTCTCAGGTTATTTCTGTAGGGTGGACAAGAGTTGTTACCAGAGAAGTTCTAGTGATTCCAGCAGAGTAATGCATATTCTATCGAGTCTAAGTCAGTGTACTGCAGGTCACTTTTAAACTGTGCAATCTTTAATTCTGTAACCTAGTTTATAAATATACCATATAGCAGCAGCTGTTTTCTTCCTTACCTCCCCATTTAACTGCTTTTCTCTTCTGAAACCCAGCTCTCAGTTTGCCCTTACCAGACCTCTAGGTAGGTCTTTGAAGCAGACTGATTTTCCAGTGTCTTCATTACAATTATCAAGTATAATTGAGACTTTCAGTCATATGCAATTCTTCACCCAACGGTTCTTCTACCAATAGCTGAAGCATATTTTAATGAGAAGCCATCTGAAAATTGACATATATATGGTTTTCTTGCAATTTTTCAGTCTCACAGGAAAAAAATTTCTCTCGTACTGGTATTTTCATTTATAAGAGCTATCTGAAGCAGAAATGTCAGCTACTAACCAAGTCATTGCTAACAAAAGACTAAAGCCTGATGCCTCTTCATTTCATCATATGAAGTGTTTAAAACCTAGCCTGTCATTTAATCTCGTAAATATATGGCCAAAAACTCTAGATGCAGTTTGTCTAGCAGAAAAGCAAGTAATTTTGGGCAGCCAGGAAGACATCCCATGTAAATGAGCATTCTTAGCAACTCGCTATTGTTCATCTTTTCTCCATATTAGTGCTTGAAATTTTACAGCTCACCATGTGTTTGTCACAGGGTGAAAGTGAAAGGGACAGCTGGGGTCTTACCAGCTGCCAGAACAAAATTAAGTGTTTTGTAATGAAATGATGGCTCAGTATTCCTCCTCCACAACCATATTGGGTGGAAGATGGGTCTCTCTGTGTTAGAATTACGGTATTCATTTTTCTTGTTCCTCAGCCAGAAAACAGGCATACCCCTGCAGGAACATCAGTTTTTACACTTTCAGTCAAATGTTGGCTTTACATTCAGTGTGAAAATGGCACTTTCCAGCCATACGCTTCAGGATGTGGAACTGATGTTATTTAGAGTTTATGCCTGGGGGTCACTGGGACACACAGACATGCAGCCTCTGTATCCATAAGCAATTCAATAGTTCTGATGCTTTTTCTTTCTCTGACTAACATGAGGTGCAGCTATGTAGGCAATGATACAATGATAGCTGTAAAGCCAGGCACCACAAAGGCCCTTATATGCAGTCAGAAAAGGGGGGCTGGTAAACTTATCCTTTGGTTCAGTAAATGAGTGGAAAAGCAAAAAATCTGTCTTCTGATAGTTGCAAGTATTTGACAAGTCTGAAGTATTAACTTTGTGTAAATACTAAGGAGATAGGTTGTATTTGTTCTATTTAAGTAAATTTATTTAATTTATTGAAATTTAAAATGCAAAGTCAACTTCTGAAAGATAATTTAGCAAAAGAATTCTTTTGACATACTGAAAATTGTTTAGAACGTTTTAAAATTGTATTTTTACTACTATACCTACTGCGGCAGCATCCCAATAAAATTGCATTAAAAGCAGTATTTAATCCTTTGAAATTTTCATTTCAGTTTTCCTGTAGCAGACTATGTCGGATTCAGAAGGTACACTGCTAGAGTTCACAATGCTCAGACCTGGGCTTGTTATTATCTGTTTTAAGGCCGCCAGTTTTAAAATAGAAAATTAAGAAATCAGAGCCAGATCAGATAGAAGAGAGGGCAGTTCTAGAAGCCAAACTTCAACAACAAATTTCTAAGTGAAAAATTTGGTGCAGGGACAATTCACAAAAAGCAACGATTAAATGATTTAAGCACTTCTCTTGCGGATATTTAATAGTGTGGCATGTGCAGTCCAATGATGTTGTGATTTCAATGCACATTTGTCATTTGTTCTGTTCATAGAAAGTGAAAATTCTATAGCTATTATGTAAACAGTGTTGAACTGTAGAAATTAAATTAATGAAAGGGCCCAACTGAGTTATTTTCTTATTCCATTCTTACTCCCAGTGGAAGTTATGAGTGAGGATGGATGAGAACTGAGTTTAGCTACTTATTTAAGCCACATAGTCTCATGGTGGTATATGATATGCTTCTGCTAGCTTGCTATCCAGCCAAATAAGACATCCAGCTTGCCTGGATGGATAAACATAGCTGATGATCTCTCCCTCTTAGTAGGTGGGGGGTGAGCAGTTAGGATTCTCCCAGCCACATAGAGAGACAAATTTGTTATAGTTTAGGTAAAGAAGACTTGCACACAGACACAAACAGCAAGATTTATTTTTCTTTGAGTATGTTATATTAGAAATAGGAAACAAATATTTAGCAGAAGATAGTTGCAGAGAGATTTTTTTCTGTAGCTGGTAGGTTTATACTAGTTACCCACAAAAATTCCTGGTATGAGAAAACTCACCAACTAATCTCTCACTGCAGCGTGTGTTAATGCCAGCAGTGTAAGGTTTTTAGAAGAACAGCACAGAATCTCCCATCAAACTAAGTTTAGCTAATTGTCATGGAGGCATAAACACACTTGTGGGGCAACTGTTGTCAGGACCTGTATACCATTCTCTATGTGGTCGTTCAGAGCACAGTTGATGATACTAACCCATCTGGATGTAGCAAAGAGGTTTTGGAAAGGACAAACACTACCTTTCCAAGAATAAACTGGGAGGTAGGCATGTTTTGACTGAGTACACAGCAACTAAGAGATGGCTCAGAGAAATGCACATCTGTAAAAGTGAAATAAAGAAACCTCATGTTTAACTAGAGAACTCCTGAAGGATGATATTGAGCTACCATGTAATTGCTTATTCTGTCTTCGGAAATTACCTGCCATTCCTTTTGAAAGGTCTATACACTGATGTTCTTATTCTCTTTCTCTCTCCCATTCCAACCTTTCTCCCATAGCTCAGGTTTTCCAGTGCTTGTGCAGGCTGGCTAAGCTCTGGGGTTTGCCTTTTTACACTTGCTAATATGGGGTGGCAGAGCTGCCATTAGTGTGCAAGTACTTACCGCTTGGAAAGAGAGATGATGATTCCTAGGTGTTTGTGTGCTTCATTTATTGACATGAAATGTCTTAGTACTTTCCCAGGCATCCAGCTGTCAGCCAGAGCATGTAGACGTTTTCCACTTTATGTATTATAAGCCTGATATAGACTTGAGAGTGCTG
The DNA here is from genome assembly GCF_040182565.1 of Anser cygnoides. NCBI lineage: Eukaryota > Metazoa > Chordata > Aves > Anseriformes > Anatidae > Anser > Anser cygnoides. Next base: position 61,037,156 of record NC_089875.1, on the reverse strand, counting down.
CTTAGACAGTCCCAGAGGACAGCATCTGCTTCGTATTTCTGTAGAAGAGCACCACTTTCCAACAGAAACTGAGGGTGTAGCAGTGCTGTGAGCTTCACTATTTATGCAGATGCACACTGAAATACACTAAATTTGGGCACATCTGACGTTTGGTTTCACCTTTCACTCAGTTTGCCACTTATGCTTGGCCTTAAGCCTCTGAGAAGGTTAGGTAGAATAAGGACTGCCTGCATACCAGCCTGTTGGGGTGGATGGGGACAGCTCGCACAGACGTCAAGGGAGGGGTGAAAGCAGATGCATGACATCTTTGTGAAGGTGGGGTCCTCTGCTTTCCATTAGTCTCCTAGCATACTTCTGGCTTTGTGCTAACTGATAACTATATTGAAACAGGATACTGCCCATTTCTGGTTCAAATACTAGGATATGACTTGGCTCTGTCTGACTTATTCATAGGCATCTCGGTTTCACACGCTGCCGTAATATCTGAGTGTCTATTAATAACAATGTTCGAGTGGCATCAGAATGGCCATCATAAATTTAATTAGGCAATGTATCTCCATTTTAATCAATATGGCCATTAGAAGACTGTAAGACAGCCAGGAAAACAATAATTAGTCCTGATTAAGAAAGGAGAATTCGCACACATCAGCAAAGGATAGGAGGGAGCTTTGCCTGCTTGAGGATTTGGAGCACAGTGAGTTTCTTTCTGCTGTAGTAGATCTGGGGACACAGATATTAAAAAGCCCTCTGTCAGTACACTGAAAATGCCCTTACAAAACTAGATGAAGTGGAAAATAATCTACTGTAGAAAGAGAATTATTATACTGAAAGTAATATATTTTCAAATTCTATGATTCTGGTTGTTGAGTGTTTTTGTTTGTTTGTTTGTTTGTTTAAAAAAAAATATATTTTTTTGAACAAACTAGAAGTCCCAGCTGGAAAGATAAAACTGGAATGTATTTATGTACCAAGCAAATTCCTCTGGTTCACAGTTGCTTTGTTTTTGTAGGACTGCTTTAAAAAGCAGAACCACTGAAAGATAAAAAGAAGATTCAAATTGGATTGGAGTGTGAGAGTGTAAAATGGCATGGTTCCACCAAGATTAATAGGACTCCATCAATTTATATCTCTGAAAGATCAGACCCACTGAGCTTTAAGGTCTTATAAACACTCCACTAGCTAGATCAAATTTTAGGCTCATTAGCCTTTATCAGAACCTATTTTATACTACTGTTTTCCACAGCTTCCTCACGGTTGAGGTACTGTCTAGCTGCTTTTGATGGCTCCACAGAAACTGTGATGCATTCTTTTCCTTCCATCACCTCCTTTCTCTCCTCTTTTCTCATGAAAAAAATAAAAAATGTTTACCAGATTTTATCTGAAATCACAACCTCACAGCTAATTTTTAGTTTATGTGGTAGCATCTGCAAAAGTGCATATATTTATAATACAGAGGGGACTGATCTTGCTGCGTTCAGTATAGACCATAATCTACTTCAATGACACAGCTATGTAAGTAATAATTTAAAATGTTGATAAATCGCAGGGAAATGGTAATTTTGCCGAGGGACCAAAACGCACTGATCTGTATCACAAGGTATTTTTCATGTAGCAAGGCTGTAACATCCTGTCTCTTTGAACCATGAAACTATAGCTGTTATAATAATATCCACTGCCAAATATATATCTTCTCTGGTAGCATGGTAACAAAAAGCAATGCAACGTGAGTATGTTGACTGAAGTTCATGCTATATATCATCATCAAAGCTGAGAGGATTGGTCAAGCTTTCAAAACCTTCAGTCCACTCTAGTCTTTAATGAAATGGCCAGGTCTAGAAAACTGCTGTGCACTAGAGCTTTTCTGGGAAGTGTTTTCACCTTCTTCTTCAAAAAGAAGTAGCCAACAACCTGTGGTTAGTGCTCTTAAGAGGATATGGGAGAAAAATATTCAAGTTCCCTCTCTGCTTGTGCTGACTCCCCCAGGGTGGATGGCCACAGCAGTGGCCCTCTGCATTTGTGGGGCCTGGCAGACTCAAACTGCACCTCTTTGCTCCATGCAGAGATGTGGCTTGAAACTGGAGCTTCTCTATTGCAATAGCAGAAGTGAATGAAATTTGTTTCAGACAAGTCTCCACCTGCAGGTCCAGAAACTCTGTCCTGAACCAAAAGACTTTTCTAACTGGTGCTTTGGCCAAATGAGCACCTCCTCCTTGGCTTTCACTCCAGCAAATTGTTGATTTTTAGAGAAAAGCACAGGTGTATTTTGAGGAGGGAAAAAAAAAAAAAAAGAACATCTCACTACTACTGAAAAACTCTGACTTTGCCTGTGAGGACTGAGGGGCACAGGGACTTTAAAAACCCAGTTGCTTGACATGGGTTCCTGTTATCAGGAAGAGGTGACCAAAAACCTTGTTCCAATCCTGTGATCATTTTGAAAAGTCTGCTTAGATCTTTTTATTTTATTGAGCCTGAATTAAAAGTTCTAAAGGTCACTGAAGCCTCTGATTTCTTCATCCTTCAGCAATCCTTTTCACCCTCCTTCCAAAAGGCCTAGTGCTACCTTATTTTTTATTTCAAAAATAAGTGAAAAAGTTAACTACACTTCATGCTTTATTTATTTAATGACTGAAGAGCTTACTTTTTCATGTTAAGATTTCCTTGTAGCAGTTGCAGCTTTTCATCTGTGGAAGAAACTTGTTTTAAAAAGAGGCTTGCACATGCACCACAGATGTATTCTCTTTCTTCTCACCCTTCCCCCAAATGTAGCCCTTTAGGACTTCTGTAGCAGAATAAAGGGGTATGGGATTCCGTTTTTTTTAATGTTTTTATTTTTATTTATTTGCTTTAACACCATAGCAAGCATGATTTTATATCCAATAATGAGAGAAAGGAAGGATTATAATGTTTAAACATGTAGACTGGTCAGAAAACCTCTAGGGGGGGAACCCCATATTCATCTGGACCACCTATTATGCAACGGCAATTCAGTTCCACTGCATTACTATTTTTAATTTGGTTTACTTTAAAAATATGTAAGGCATCACTTGGCTAATCCTTTTGTTTTTTGTTTTTTTTTTTTACTTCTAATCACATTCACTGGTAATGTGAACAAGACTCAGCTGACCTCTATTGTTTTCTAAGTATTAGTACAAACTATTTTTCATATTTCATAAAAGCAAAAAGCAGTTAATGTCAACCTGTGTTTGGCACTGTAGCTTTTTATGATAGCTGATGAAAATTAGTTTGCAAATAAACAATTCATTCTCTAAAAAAAAAAAAAAAAAAAAAAAGTTTCAGAAGGTCCAGATGTTTAAAATGTAGAAAACAATTAGCGGAGGGGTTTCAGTGCTTTGCAGACACCCCTTAACTGTCGGCTGTTGACAGTACTTTGACAGTTGACCTTCTTCAGCTCTGATTTTAGGAGAACTTCAAAACCCCTGAGCTACTCAATTTCTAGAGACATTTTCTGGGGAATTATATTAAAGGAGAATGTTCTCCTTTTTACTCTCTTACCCTCATTTTCTGCTGAGAACACTTGTCTAAAAATTACCTTTTCATCACACTGATTTATAGGTTTTGGCATGGGAACTAATGCTGTTTCTCCCAGTAACAGACTGAAAATTAGTCACAATCTGATATTAACAACTTCTTCATTACCTAAACTGTTTTACACTTTATTAAGTTCAACACAGGCAAATCTAATGCCTTTGAACAAACCATGGAGTTCTTGTCCATGTTGCAAATATATGGGACAATAATTAATTTATAAAGTTACTACTGTAAGTCAGCCTCTGGCAAACTGGAATCTGAATTCTGATACCACTGCATTCTGCAGAGAAGTGCCACTTGAGTGCAGCAGAGAGAAAAAATTGTTTTAGCTAATTTACATTAAAAAGTCAAATATGAATAACCCTGTTGACACAGTTGCTCTAGTGGTTCCTATGGCGAGATAAGATTCAGCAAAGTTTACCCTCACATTTGACATACTACAGATTTTTCTGTACCAGCAACAGATAATCTACACTCTAGATAGTGGTGGTTCTGAGGTATAGGGTAGCTGTAGAGTTCAGTGACCAGGAGGTCAGGAAAAGAATTTGAGAAGAGTCCGTCCATTAGATATTTTTACCAAAATCACCAGTGTTGTGCTTATCAGCTGGTCTTTTAAATTGCCCTCATTGCATTTCAGAGTCAAGAACCTGCACAGGGTGATTGACTTGTGTTCCTTTGCATCTTTTCCATGAATCTCAAGCAGTCCTCCCACAGCCCCATGGGGCTGGAATAGGAACTCATTGGAAAGTCAGTCATGTAAAAGGGATTGGCCATAGTCTTAGCCAAGGCAGTCACGAAATTCAGTCAACCTAAGCTGTGACGTCGTGTACAGTATAAGAAATGTTAAGACATGCTTCATACATGCAATGACATTCGCTGTTCTAAAAGATTCTGGTATAAAAGGATACAATAATGAAAAAAAATAATAATTTAGAAAGGAGGTTTTTCTGAACATTTCTGATGAATACAAAACAAAAAAAAAGCTGTGGGTTGTTTTTGCTTGTTTATTTGTTTTTTGAGAGGCTTTACTATTATTTTAAAAGAGTTGCACACTTTCCCTTCAAATGAAGATTACTTTAAGGACCATATTAAAAATGAAATTAATGCTATTTGCCCTTCATTAGAAACGGCAGAGTTATCTTCCACTCACCTTCTACTCCATAGAACAACTGGAGAATGCCTGCTGGGGCAAACATTTTACATCCACCACTGTTCAGAAATATAAAACAATTTTCTCTAAGTGATGTGAATTTATTTATTTTTTTTGACTTAATGCCATCTTTCCTCTTATGTCCCTCCTTTAGATTACGTTCTCAGTAGCTTTTTCTAAAAACTTACCATTTTTTTTTCTTTTCCTGCTTTTTTCTTTAGGGAGTAAAAAATCAAAATCCAGCAAAATGGGCTTATCTCATTATTTAGTCATTTCTATATTTAAAGGCTAAATAAATAAATTATTTCTAACTAATTTTTAAAAATTGAAATATCAAAGGAAATAGAATATTTTGTCTTCTGATTCAGGAATGTTACATTTACACTGTTCCTCTGAGCTCAGCAGATTACTGCAGGAAGTTGATGCACCATCTTAAGGCAGACTTAGGGCAGGCATAAGGGGAAGGTATTTCCTAGGTTACCATGAAACATTTCTAATAAGATTGAGGACAGGGTGAAAGAGAGGAAGGCAAGCAGAGGTGATCTCAGAGACTTAAGATCTCAAATAGGAATATGATATCATGTTCAGACTCGTATCAAATGAAATGCTAACCTAGGAAAACTTGCATTGAGCTAAGAGATTATTTAAGGCTATTGCTCTATGATGCAAAGCTGTGTGGCAGTACCAGTGGCATATGAAAATGTTGCACACAACATATTAGTAAGATCAGTAAGATGCAGTTAAGTGAGATATCTCTGTTCCCAAGTAGCAGCACAGAGGCTTAGCAAACTCAAATGTATTAAAGGTTATTTTTTTGAAATGGTTTCCTTATCTATATATATAGAACCTATATCTTAACCTTTTAAGAGTTGGAGATTCAAGCTTTTGTCACACTAGATTTTCTAACTGAGACATAAATTAGTTATTGTTTAAATATAATATTTAGATCTTCTATTCTTTGTGTATGAATTTATTTGACTGCAAAACAACCTAACATTTATATAAGCACTTTATTTTGACAGTCTTCTATTATGAAAATTTGGTCATTTTGTAAAATAAATAGTTTGTTATGGAAAATAGGAAAAACTGTATCCAAGGAATCTGGAGTTCTTCCTAAGAATTGTGGCTAGAAATACCTCAAGCATTTATTTGATCTGTTTAAGTGATAAAAATTAAGGGTTCAGTTCACCTACCATATGTACACTGAACACAAAGCACGCACTAGAGTTTCAGCAGGCAGGGTGGAAACCTTACATATCCTGTGGGTTCCCTACAGCAACCCCCACAGCAGAGACTGATTCCATAGCTCTGCTAATAGCACACCTTTCCTCAGTGTCACCGGACCCAGCCAAGGCTGCATGGATCTGCATGTACTTAGACAACCAGATTCTCCCTCAGAGGATTTGTTGTCTCTGTCCCAAAAGCCCCTTCTCTGCTTCACATGGTGGTGGCAGGGTGTGTGTATGTAGATAGTGAAAGGGTGGAGGAGGATGAAATAGGAATGGGTGGATACAGGGAAAGATAGGGAAAACTTGCACTGTATCATGTTACCTTGAACGTCTGTAATAATGCACCTTCGTTTACCCACTACTGCATAGGGAATTGCTGATACTAAGGGTTCTTCATCTCTGTTTCTCCTCATTTCCATCAAGTCCTCATCTTTTGACCTCCAATATTTCAACACCAGCTGCCCAGAGAAATATCTAATTGGTTCAACATCATGGTGCTCAGGGGCTTGGGTCCAGATTTCTTCACAAGGGTTGACTCCACCATCTTGTGGACATAAAAGCGGTCTCCACCATCAGGATAAAGTTTCCTTGTATAGGAGGCATCTCTGTGAAACTTCAAAATGAGCTGCTGAGAAACTGAGGATTAACATATTCCTCAACACTCCCCTTTCCAAGTGCAAGATATATTTGTTCCAATTTTTCAAACAAATCATTGTATGCTTAAAAGAGAATAATTGAGAGAACAAGTCATAGTCCTAAGTCCTACATTATGCAGTACTGGAAAGTATTCATCCTTGAGGATGAGGCATACGAGAGAAAAAAAAAGTCTGAGAAGACTGCAGGAAACAAAGATTTGACAAGCAGCAATGAGGATCATTGTTTATTCACTCCTGACCATTTATTAACCTCACTTGTTCACCCTGTGACATCTCATTATGTATGAATATTTGGACCATTCACACATACCTTGAGAATTTATTATAGCAATTTTGCTTAATGTCTGAAAGAAAAACCATGATGGCAGTACCTGCAAATAATGTGTTTCACTACAACAATAATATGCCCATACATTTTCTTTTCACTGGAGAATGGTGATTTTAAATGCTTTGGATGTTTTAGTTCTTTAACAATGTATTTAATCATGTGATTGGTTTTACATACAGGAGTGTTTGAATATTGAACAAATTCCAATGCCTTTGCACATCTTTATAACACCAGTTCATGGAACCAGGAATTCATTACTCAATTATTTTAACGTTTTTAACAATTCCATGAAATATTTATTCAGTAGTTGATTTCGAAAACTGAGACAAAATTTCTGTGGATTTGAAACATTTCTATTACCTTTTTTTAATTTTATAGTAGTACAAAAATTGTAATTGTGAATCATTCACAAGTTATTAAATATAGAGATGAGGGAAAAATAAGAATATCTAACTGAAATTCACAAAATGAAAAACTATACTAATGAACTATGACTGGATGTTCCCTGTCAAAGGGTCTTGAAAAAAATGCATGATACAGGAAACTTAGTAGATACAAGCCAAACTTCTTTTTCATATGCGCAAGAAGAAGTCTCCTTAGCTCTGTGGTAATATTCCACGTATGGAAGAGGGTTGTATATGTTACATAAAGAATGTAGCAAGATTTTTAGGATTTGTATTCAGTTTACATCTGAGTCTGACAACAAGAAAAATCCTGCTCTCCTGTTCCATCAACCCGGCCTTGCTGCTTTGTGTGTTTTCTGTAGGTTGCAGGTTAATATTCTGGCAACTAATATCTACTGCATTTTATTTTGAAAAGCCAAAATATGTAACAGTTCAAGATTTCCTGGGATCTACCCCTTTCTTAATTTCTTCTTAATTTCTTCCCCTGGTATCTTGTGTTATGATATAACAGATATATTCTGACATAATGCAGCAGTTTTGTAGGCTTCATCATATCTCCCAACATGTTTGTGCACAAACAAATTAGTCCAGCAAAATTATCTTCCTGTCACTAGCACATCAGCAAATCAGGCTACACCTCTGTTTAGATTCCTGCTTAATGATCTTGAAGATATCAGTACAAATTTTAAATAAATTTGCCTACAGGCATCTGAAATCATTGCAACTACTGAAAAATGTTCTACAAACTTCAGAAGCTGCTTTGCAATTGTCACTTAGCTCTTGCTCTAAATACATATATCCCTCAGTCACTGTTGCTGTAGCGTTCCTGTGCTTGTGCTAAATTTTCTGATGGTGTCTTTCACTTTCAGTGATTGCCTTTTGTGTATTATTGGCACCAAATGATTTTCAGCAAGCTGTATTCACAGTGTTGGCAGCCATCCCAGGGAAGCTGGTCTTCTTCGGTGTCATTTGGTACATGGGAATTCCAGAGTAAGGAATAGGCAAAGGTTACCCTATGTTTTACATCACTGTTAGAAACATCAAACTAGACCACTAGTGTTTGATTACAAACAAAGCATTAAGCCTCTAGGCTTCATGGTCTGTTCCTTGTTTCTGTTCCTATTTTCCCTGTACTTATACCTCCGTTCATACCAGCCACAATGAAATATCACCTGTGCATTATTCTTGCAATATCACGCTATGTTACAGGAAATCTTGTTTTAAAAAAGAAAAAAAGAAAAAAAGACATTGTGACATTTAATACTTTCATTGCTAGGAAACAAATCAAACACTAAAAAAAGATTTGTGTATTTCTACTCCTGGACTTTTCTAGCCTTTCCTATTCTGAAATCTTAAGAGGCTCATTTTCAGCCTTGAAGTTATTTTCACTGTCTGTTCCAAAAGCATACAAGAAGCAGCTTTTTCTTTATTTTTTAACAGCAGATCTTGTCATTCTTCATAAACAGAAGTATCCTATCAAACAGCCACAAATATACAGAATATATATATATACGTATATATATGTTGCTAAATAAGGAAGTCAACTCATTTTTCACAATTTCATTTTTATGGTGAAGTTCTAATTATATTTCTGTCCCCTGCAAGTTTAACCTACAAGCCTGTTTAGCTGTGTCTTCTATAAACTTCTGAGGGTTATTTGTGAATCAAGTGTGTTCCCTGACTTGTCTGCCTTTAGACCATTACTTCATGAAAAGTCTCCCTAAAGGTGCCTCAGGGTGTATGTAACAAGCCATCAAGCACGCCAAATGTCATTAGTGTCTTTCGTTAGCCATTGCTGGCAATCCACGGGAACTGTTCTGCCCATGACACAGTTAAAGTCTTTTGATATACTAGGGTATATCACTGTTCTTTATTAGTAATGTCTACCTAATATTTCTGAGAGATTTTTTTCTCCTGCTGATGAGGAAGATCCTGTAATAGTGAATTAGGATGGCCAGTTGAACATTTTTGCTGAGTAACCTCAGAGATCAACATTCACTAAAGTGGGATGTAGAAGGGGCTAATTAAATTAAATGCCAGGGGTGAATAAGGAAAAACATTGGTGGTGCCATTAGTTCAGACTCTACTTACTAGTCATCTCTGTACAAGCTCGATAGACTTTGATCAGTACTTGACCCTTCCATTTAATAATCAGATACAGAAAATCACAGATCACAATCATAATTTTAATTGAGAAAAAAAAAATATGTCCTTCTAATTTCACAATGATGTCTGGAAAGGAGGTTTTTTTTTTTTTCCCTAAAATATAAGGTTGTCCAAAAATTATATGAAAATATCTTTAAGAAGTAAATACTTAGAGCAAGTAAGTCCAAATAAAGATACTGTAGTATAAATACATATACATTTGCATCAATACTAGGATTAGCTAGGCTAGCCTTCAGACCCACTTAGATTTCTTCTTATTGAATCTTTATGAATTGATTTGTTACTTACAGCAGAAAGATAATTTAGAATGCAAATGGAAATTTTTACATGAATGAACTGATCAGAACTCTTGTAAAAAACAGCATCTCTAAACAGAGATTCAGTACCAGAAGAAATAAATCACTGATCCATAACATCCTTTCCTATTACAACATTTAGGAAGCCTAAAGTGCTGATTTGCAAGTATGGAGTAAGAAAAGCTCACCAAATCAGACCTATCCATAACATCTTTTTACCTCTGGTCTTCTTATTATATATCATAACCATCTCAAATTAGCATTTCCAATATCCATTCAGGAATGCTGTTCCTGTTAATTCAAATGCAAATGTCAGATTGCCACATTCTAGTTATTAGAAGCTTGTTAGAAAAGCAGTCTGCAGAAGACATCTATTTCAAAGCCACAACTCTTCCCTGTAGCATCTGGGTTCTGCAGAGCATTTTTGTCTTGCTTCAGTCGTTTCGTTATCTTTAAGGTGAGGAAGTTCTTACTGTGAACAAATTATTTTTTAGTATAATGTTTTTCTACATGAAGACTTGAAAACTAGCAGGAAAACATAGATTCCAAGTAATTATCATCTGAAGGTGAATTTGCTACTGGAAATATATGAGAAGAAAGCTGTAATATATTTGTGATATTTGCAAAAGGTAAGGGTAGTAAATTCACAATTGAAAATATGAGTTTGTGTTCCACAAGATCAGAAATAAATTTTCCATCACCAGAACCAACATGTATGACATCAAGATATGAACAGATATTTCACGTGTTATATCTCTATGTGAATAAGTCAAAATTATCTATTCTCGGAAAACAGATATCTGATATGATGTTTTTGTCATCTGCTGTGGCTTTTCTTAATGTAATTTCTCTATTGGACAGCTTAATTTAACATAGAGAAATATTTGTCAGATAAACTAATTCTACTCCTATATTCATCAGTAAAAATCATATAATAGAAATAATCTAATCAACACTTCAGTAAACTAGTGAACCTCTCTATTGTCACAAACCATATTTTCCTTTTTTTTACACGTATTTTTTTGAAAGATGAGCTCTAAATTGTTTCAGAATATCATAACAAAGTCTGTCTTTCCTTTAAAATACAAAACTAACAACAGACTTGCATGAAATATAAGGGAATATTTCTTAGCATTAACCATTTTATTCTTTTTTACTCCTTATATATTTACTTTTATATTATAGTTGTGCCTGAGTGCTTTCCTCTGCCATCTCCATAGTGCTAGATGCTATATAATCAAGGTGCCACACAAAGAAAGAAAGACAGTTTGGTCATTAAACAACAGTAGTCAAGTGTAGCAGATGAAAGAGGAGAAGCTATGTACACATACAAAAATTAGATTATATATTTGCATTTGTTAACTGCTCCATAAGTTGATGTCTCAATTTTTGTATATTAAAATGAGATGATGAAATCAAACTTTTTCAGAAGTCACATATTTATCAGTGGTATAGATGTTAACCTTTATACTTACTTCATAGCAGAAATGTTACTGAAATTATCTCTTTTTGAGGAATTCATGCTGTAGCTTCATTAGAAGTTGCTCATTTCAGTGCATACTTGCTGAGTTAGATGAAGTTGTGAGCCTGTCTTTCAATCAGACTTGATTCAATTTAACAAAAACTTTGTAGGCCTTCTTGCTTCACAAGTCTTAACAATTTTCACTGAGATCATTAGGGGTTAATAGTTTGTTAAAAAACCATGTTGTGAGGCCATATCTAGAGAACTGCATTCAGCTTCCCAGTGTAAGAAAGACATGAAGTTTCTGAAGTGACACCAGTGAAGGGCTGCAAAGGTGATTAAGGACTGGGAGGATCTGTCATATAGAGAAAGGCTGAGAGAGCTGGGACTGTTCATCCCGGAGAACAGAAGGCTTGGTGGAGATTTTATCAATGTGTATGAAAAGCTGATGGAAGAGTGCTTGAAAGAGAGACAGACTATGGACCTGGTGATCTTCAGAGGTTTCTTCCAACCTCAACCATCCTGTGACTGATCAATGGACAAGGCACACAAAACACAGTAGGCTGCGAAGCCCCACAGACGTAATAGGGCTGCCAGCACACATCAGCTATAAATGTAAATGGCAATAATATCATTCAGGGAGAGGACAGAAGAAATATCCACCTATTAACAGTTTTTTTGTAACAAGGAGGGTCAAGTTAACAAATGATTTCAAGGAAGTATAGAAATTCACAGAATCAAAGAATCACAGAATGGTTGAGGTTGGAAGGGATCTCTGGCTGTCATTTGGTCCAACCCACTGCCCAAGTAGGGACACTCAGGTTGCCCAGGACCAGATGGCTTCTGAAGATCTCCAAGAAGGGCAACTCCACAACCTCTCCGGGCAAACTGAGCCAGTGCTCTGTCACCCACACAGTAGAGAAGTGCTTCCTGATGTCTAGACGGAATCTCTTGTGTTCCAGTTTGTGCTCATTGCCTCTTGTCCTGTTCATGGGCACCACTGAAAAGAGACTGGCTCTGTCTTCTTTGCACCCTTCCTTCAGGTACTTATAGACATTGATGGGATCCCCTCTGAGCCTCCACTTCTTCAGGCTGAACAGATCAAACTCTTTCAGCCTCTCCTCATAGGAGAGGTGCTCCAGTACCTTCATCATTTTCGTGGCCCTCCATTGGACTCTTTCCAGTATGTGTCTCTTGTATTATGGGGCCCAGAACAAGACACAGTATGTCAGGTGCAGCCTCACCAATGCTGAGTAGAGGGCAAGGATCACCGCTCTTGACCTGCTGCCTATATTTTGCCTAATGCAGACAAGAATAGTGGCAGCCTTCTTAGCAGCTGTGGTGGTTTTACTCAGCTGGGCAGCTAACTCCACCAAAACTGCTGAGAGAAGGGGGGAGAAAATACAATGGAAAAGGGCTCAAGGGTTGAGGTAAGCACAGGGAGATCACTCAACAATTATCACCACAGGCAAAATGGACTCTGAATAGGGAGATTAATATATTTTATTACCTATTACTGACAGGCTAGAACAGTGAGAAACTAAAAGCAAACTAAAAACACCTTCCCCCCCATCCACCCTCTTCTACATATTCCCCCCGAGTGCCGCAGGGAAACAGGGAATGAGGGCTTCAGTCAGTCCCTAACACTTCGTCTCCGTCGCTCCTTCACGATCACTCTCTGACCCTACTCCACGTGGGGTCCCTCCCACGGGATGCCGTCCTTCCCAAACTGAGCCTGTGGGGGCTTCCCACAGGAAGCAGCTCTTCAAGAACTGCTCCCACACGGCTCCGTACCACGGGGTCCATCCCCCAGGAGCAAACGCGCCAGCACGGGTCCCCCACGGGCGGCAGCTCCCCCCAGACCCCCTGCTCCTGCGTGGGCTCCTCTCCACGGGCTGCAGCTCCGGCCCGGGGCCTGCTCCTGCGGGGGCTCTCCATGGGCCGCAGCCTCCTCCAGGCCACATCCACCTGCTCCACCGGGGGCTCCTCCACGGGCTGCAGCGTGGAGATCTGCTCCGTGTGGGACCCATGGGCTGCAGGGGGACAGCCTGCTCCACCAGGGGCCTCTCCACTGGCCGCAGGGGAACTTCTGCTCCAGAGCCTGGAGCACCTCCTACCCTCCTGCTGCACTGGCCTTAGAATCATAGAATCATAGAATATCCTGAGTTGTAAGGGACCCACAAGGATCATCAAGTCCCGAAGGGCTGTTTCTGTCTCATTTTATCACTGTCCTCTCTCTCAGCTGTTGCTGTGCAGCAGTTTTTTTCCCTTTCTTAAATCTGCTCTCCCAGAGGTCCAACCAACTTCTCATATTGGCTTGGCTCTGGCCAGAGGCGGGTCCCTTTTGGAGCCAGCTGGAGCTGTCTCTTATCTGACATGGGGCAGCTTCTGGACTCTTCTCACAGACACCACCCCTGCAGCCTCCCTGCTACCAAAACCTTGTCATGTGAACTCTATAGCGCAGCCATGGCCCGTTGCTGACTCATGTTTAATTTGGTGTCTACCAGTACTCCTAGGTCCTTTTCTGAAGAGCTGCTTTCCAGCTGGGTGGTTCCAGCATGTACTGGTGCTTGGGGCTGTTCCTCCCCAGGTGCAGGACTCTGCCCTTCTCCTCATTGAACTTCATGAGATTCTTCTCAGCCCACCTTTCCAGCTTATCAAGGTTCCTCTGAATAGCAGCATGGCCCTCTGGTGAATCAGCCACTCCCACAAGTTTACTGTCATCTGTAAATTTACTAAGGGTGCACTCTACTCCACCATCCGGATGACTAATGAAAATGTTAAACAAGAGTGGACCCAGTATTGATCCCTGGGGTACTCCACTCATTTCTGGCCTCCAACTAGACTTTGCACCACTGACCTCTACACTCTGGGCCTGGCTGTTCAGCCAGTTTTGGATCCACCTCACTGTCTGCTCATCCAGCCTCTGTTTTAGCAGCTTCTCTATGAGGATCTTGTAGGAGACAGTGTCAAAGGCCTTACTGAAGTCCAAGAAGGCAATAATTGACACTATCTCCTCATCCATCAGACTGGTCATTTCATACCCTTGCTCTTTAGCAAAACAATGCAGATAATTTAAAATTTGCTTTCACTAAGCTTCAGAATATTTTGAGGATATCCTGTGATGGTTGTTGCTGCCTTTATTAGTTTAATCAAATTCTGTTCTAGTGCATTTTCTCTATTAATTCAAATTCAGTAAGGTACCGTTTTGCTAGTGGGTATTCAAGGCTGTCTGTGCTTTGATATTTTTCTGGCATATCCATTAGTATACTATTAGTGTTCAAAAGGAACATGATAGTAAATGTTTCAAATCTAATATATGCTTTCATTCAGTATTTATACTTCAGAAAATAAACAGAAGTTGCATTTCTTGTAATGTTCTAAATCTTTTCTACTACAGTTAGTTTGAGGGCTTGATTTTGTTTATGTGCATGTATGTGTGTGTGTGCATACCCAGACATTGCTACTTGTGTCTCTTCCAACAGCAGTGAAATCCACAGGTTAGCCCCATTGTAAGTTGCACATCATTTACTTTTACAACTTTTAATATTTTTTGGAATGTCTGATGTCTGTGTTTGCTAGATTTATTCACAAGGGAGAATATTTCTGAGCCCATCGATTAATAGCTTATATTAAAGGGATAAGGCTGTATAAAAGAGGTATAGAGAAGCATCAGCTATATATGCTCTACTTTAATAGATTACTGTTCCATTTTTTTATAACTAATAATGAATCATAACTTATAATTGAGAGATGACATCCCTGAAAATTTCTAGAACTCTTAACCAATATAATTTGAAATTTAGTACAAGTGGGGAGAAAGGCCTGAATAATTTTCAGTTTAGGAACAACCCTGGAAAACTTAGTATATTGTCTCATTCAACATGGATAAAGAAGAAAGCCTTCTTTTGTGTTGCAGCCCTGAGTAAAATTCTGCGTTTAAAGATGATAAGCAACATGTCATTCTGTGAAACTCATCTGACACGACACATTCCAGGTCCCTTGTTACAGTTATCTTTAATTAATATTTTAATTGAAGTGTATCAAATTAATATAATGAGTTCAGAAATAAATCTCCTGTGAACCACAACAGAGCCAAAATTTCACAATAACCCATGAGGAACTAGCACAATAATAGGAAACAAAACTCCACAGAATTCATGAAATCTTCTGACATGTACCAGTCTGTTCTGTTTGATTAACACAATCACCCATGTGATTATCTTGATCAAGAAAGGTCAAAGGATCTTTCAGCAAGATTATTTTACACTGGTAAAGTGGAGATCCACCTCTATTATCACAAGGTATCTGAGTGAGATTTGTTATATTCACATACAAAATTTATTTTTCTACCTAGATATTTTCTCTTTTCTAAGCTCATTCTTTTACTGTGCATATTCTCCTGAACAGGATTCTCTTAATTTGGCTTCAGTGTGAATAGTCAGCCAAGAAACTTCTTAACGTAAGAAGTTCATGATCTGGATGCAGCACTAGAAACAGGCCTGTGGAAGTGGTCAAAATGTGGTATTCTGTCACTTCTTTGTTGTGGTGTAGTCATTTTTGGTAGTTATATGCTGAAAATATACCTGTACAAAACATCTGAGGGAAATCACATATCTGGATGATGAACTTACTGCTTAACTTACTTCTTAAACTTCATTACAAGATGTAGATTAATTGCATGTCAATGTTTGGCCACCTGCTGGCAATAATTAACTTGGGTTTGGTGTTGATTTTAAGGAATATTTTTGTCTGTAGCACTGGTAGGGGATGCAGCCAATCAGAAGCTGTAAACGTGTTTCTTTTCTGTTTAGCAATCAAAATTGTTTCAGCATTCAATTTACTGAAAGTGAATGAGTATGTTTTGATTGATATGTTGTCTTTATGTATATATTCTGCTGAAATTTTAATTTAACACAGACTTATTTTGGAATCTTGTCACATTAAGATCAGCTACAACCCAGATTTTGTTATGAAGTATCATGACTTACTTATATTTTTCTGTCCAAGTTCTTACAATGTGCTTTTAGCAATAGAATTTTTGGACCTTCCAACTTTGACTGTATAGTCTAGTTAAAAAATATTTCATAAATCACAGGCTGTGTTTTTTGTATAACATCCCATGTAAACAGTGTTTTTGGATAGTCAATAGATTAGTCTGATGCAGTTTTGGTGAGCTGTTTCAGTTCAACAAACTCAAAATAATCTAAATGTGTTGATCAAGCTTCTCAGTACATGTATATGACAAGTTTGTTTTACTTGATTTTTCTCATGCTCAACAAGTTAATTGTAATAACACAATTCATACTTGTCATAATTGATGGACAAAGACAATATGACAAGTCATACATGTCATAATTTATAGACAAAGGGCTGTTTTTCTCATCTTGAAGGATCTTTAATTATATTACATTTGTAAAATCTTATGTGGATCTTGGTTATTTCACTGAACTACAGAAATCTACTGTCACAAACAGTATAGTGGTACCCCACTTGTTTGCCAGAGACAGAAGAATACAGTAATGCTACAAAATAGACAAAAATCATGCCATAATAAGAATATCCATTTTAAAATTTTCTAAGTATTTTTAGTGCATTATACTATGAACTGTTTCTATTTCTTTAAAGTTCTTATTCTCAGGTGCAATGTTCTAGGGAATTTAAGGGCAGATCCAAAACATATTAAACTACAAGGAAAGTCTCTTCTACACTTCAGTAAACTTTTACTTAAGCCTCTTTCTGCTGGGCATTTCTCAGAGGTTCCTGATAGCAAAAAATTGCCTGCTCAGTTCTTATATTGCTTCTTACTAATAGTTGTCATTTGTAAATGACATGTAAATATTGTCATTTACCATATTTGCACAACCTAGTAATAACATTTTATGTTGGGCACACCCATCTTATTTGCCACGTGTGGCTGCATTTACACTGTTGCCACGTAACATTTTGTATTTCCGTGTAAGAAGTGCAAAGATTGCAAGAAAGAATGGGCCCTTTACCTATTATTTGAGCCCTTAAGGTCTTACTGGCTTTGTTCTGCATTCTAGCTTCTGTCACATTATGATATCACTGTTTATTTGAAGTAAGACTTGCAGAGGGCAGAAGGAAGTATTTCTGTTGCTCCATCATACTTGCTTGGTAGTATTTGAAGTTTTGTGTATATGTTTGTACACCTTACCCTAAACAGGAACAAGAACTTTATCTGGCAGGGGTTCATGGTCTCACATTTTATCACAACTAGTTATTGCCATCTTTTCCGTTTCTCTGTTTCTATGTACTTCAGAGTTTTATTGTGAATATGCATATTCTATATATTTACTAGCTTCTTAATACTAACAGCAGGGCTGCTACCCTGATATATGCACAGACACATTCAACTCTAAGCTCGTACTGCAGATTCTTGCTGAGTATAACAAATACTTCTACATGGCAATCAGCATGTGTCAGCTGTCTATAACTCCATCTTCATCATGTCTTTTACTAACTATAACATTTAATAATTTTACTTTTCAGATTTTATGGAAATATTCTCCTGGGATCTCTCTGAGATTTCAGGTTTTTTTCCAGTATTGTTACAATATTTTTGTTTGTTTGTTTGTTTTTTTGTTTTCTGGCAAGCAAAATTCCTTTGTCTTTCTGGTCTTCATTGTGAAATTGCTCTTCTCCTACTTCCTCTCCCATTTTTTGGGTACTTATGTATTCAGTTCCTGCTTGTCTAACATGGCCTGTAGTTTCCTAAGACAGGATAGGTTCAAGGGTAAGCAGATCAGCAAATCAGTAGAACATCACTCATAAAATCTGAATCAAAGCTGAATCCTTCTAAGGTTCAAGCAGCAGAATTTCAGATCTGACAAACACCTCATTCCTTGAATTTGAGCATACTCTGTTATGGTCTTCCCCATCTGATATGCCTGGGACTTAAATTTCCAAATTGTTCGTATTATTTAGAACTTCATATGTTAAAAGCTGATTTCAAATCTAGAAGAAAATATTTAGATTTCTTAAATGAGTGAATGAATGATAATTCATCATCTGAATTTGGTCCCTGAGAAAGCAGCTAACATAAGTTCATAACCAACTTTAAAAAATGTGCTTAAGGCATTTGTAAAGCTAATGTATATCTCATATTGAAATCCCTGTTGGTGCCTATTTGCATCTTCATGAGCTAAAGTAACAATCTGTCCCTGTATTACTCAGTGTAACCCAGGAACTCTGTGGGAGAAGCAGGAACAGAATCCTGGATTTGACTGCTGGTTAAAACACAGTGCAGTTACTTGTGTGATAAGTCAGACAGAGGTCCACTGGGAAATAGACAGGAGGTGGTGAATTAGATTTTTCTCAGAATACATGCTCACAGGAGAATGTGGATTTTTTTTATTTTTGTTTTATCAGAATTAAACTGACTACTGGCATTTTTTTCATTTAAATGCTTGATTTCACACTCTCAACAGAGAAAGGAGGACAGATTCCTACATCTTTTAAAGAAACAAACTTAATATAGAGAGTTCCTATCTGCTATGGACATGATTCAGCAAGACAGCAGCGTCTAGATTTCCAATACAGTCAATAGAATAGCTCCTCATGGCATATGAGATCCCCTCCAGACAACAACAAATGTCATTTTCAGAAGGCTTGGAAGATATATTTCTTGACAGCAGAAACAAAAATGCAAGGGGGCTTCACAGTTCCACAAGAGGAACCTGAGACTGGACACCTTCAGCTCATAATTCTAGTTTTACTAGCTGTAGCTCACAAAGCAATAGCTGCATCTACATTGCAAAATACCTCCCACACATACATACACACACAGTGTTTGCACACAATACTTATTTTTTTTCCTTTAATGTGTGGGAATAAATTAGAATCTGAGATCTTATTGTGGAGAAAGCATGTGCTGCTTAGTTTAAAGGGGTAAAGATAATACAGCTCCTGTAATTTGATCATGCAAGTCACAAATGGAAGAGGGAATTCTGCAAAAAGAACTGTTCCAGCAAGTCCAGGTAGAGTTTTACTGAAATCATTGGGTTTACATGATTCTCTACATAAGATTCTCTTCTTCATATGTTGCCCAGTGGTATCCACTAATTAGAAAAGAGACTGCATAATCAGAGTTGGATGCTATGAGTGAGTACAAATGCTTGTATATTATCATAAGCGAATTGTACAGAAAAAAAAAAAAGAGAGAGAGATAAGAATCTGAAAATACTTGGAACTCAGCTTTGTCGTGAACTCAGAAGTATGGAATCTTGTTCTCTGCAATCTGAAGAGTTGGCCTAGAAATTTTTCAAGAGAATAGGAATTTCTAATAATACCTGACATTTTAAGCTGGAAACACTTTGCAGATGTATGTTGACATTTTCTCATCAAAGTCATTAGTGAAATATTTTTCCGAGTATGGCTCCAGTCTAATTCAGTTTTATTTAATTAGATCCTCCATTGCTACTATCTAAGCACATAACAACTCTAGAGGATGCTTGGACTTTTCACTCTTTCTAGCTATGGTACTGTTTACAGTGTAGCTACAAATCCAGTGCAGAATCATGTCTCACAGGCTACTGTGTTTTTATTTCAGCTGAAGAAAATGTTCTTTTCCTGAAATCTGACAGCTTTTTTCTTTACAATTTTTGTTGTAGCAACAGGACAAAGTGCATATAGTCTGCAATTTTTGTTGGATGAACTCCTTTAATAATATTTTATGAAAACAGTTTCAGTGCTAGTAGGATGTTCCCTAAAGATCTTCCAGTATGAAATTTCTGAAGAAATAAAGTAACCCTTTAGAATGAGCAGTAGGCAATGCTTCTTCAGATGGCAAGGAAAACATTCCCTTCTTGATTTTATTAATGCTGTATGTCTGTTTTAAGTAGCATCTAAACAATGTCCATTGTGGATTTAGACTGAGTATGGTGTTATGAACTTGCCCAGTTCAAAGCAGCAGATCAGAGAAGGTTGCTATTGATTTGCAAGATCCTGGCAAGCATAAATGATTCATGTTCAGCGATACCTGTCCCACTGTAGGTTGAACAAACAGAATTAAATGTACACTTTTTTTAAAGATATAAATTAATGTTTCTGGGAGCCCACTGTGTCAATCAATGTGACTGGAAACCTTAAATATACATTAGAGATACTTTACTCTTGTCTGTTGAAGGAAATGTTGTCACCTTCATTGTATGTGACAGACTGAAGAGACAGTACTTCGACACAGGAATGGAAAGTCAGGTACTGCAGTTTAAACACATCTCTAGGTGACAGAAAGAAACTTAGTAATGAGATGCACTTAGCTCTGTAGAAACAAGAACGGTTCCTGCTCTTTTAGGGGAAAGAAATAACACAAAATGAGGTGGCAAAACCTGGGAACACATGCATTATTCATTGTTCTACTGGGGACAAAGACATCTTTTCCTTTGGAAATCAACCAGAGAATTGGAAACAAATTCCTCTGCAAAGGATCTGCATTACGTATCACCATATTCTTCATTGGAAGGCAAACTTAATTGGAAGAGGTGCAGGAAAAAAATTGTTTCTTATTATCTTATACTGTAACACTTACTACACCTGAAGTTGATTCTATTCTCTCAACTTAGCCTTAGCCATGGTAAAAAGTTGATTGTCATTAACCATGCAGGAGTGTGTCTACACAAAATCAGGGCATCTACACTTCTCTTAGTGACCTCGTTTTTTTGTGCTATTAGTAAGTACTCAGCATTTTTTGTCTAAATGTTTGGAGGTCTTCACATTATCATGTCAGAAATACAATTCTTTCCTCACAAACAATCAATCATTTATTTATTTATTTATTTACCCTTCTTTTCTCTATTTAGCTACTGAGATCCTAATGCTCTGTTTCAGGAAACCAATCAGGCTATAATTAAAATGAAATCATGTCCTACATGCCACTCAGTCACTTCAAATTAGAAAGAAATATAATATAGACTAATCTTTGCTTACATTAAGACTGAAATAACATGTGGTGGAAAATACCTTGGCATTAAGGTCTTGAAGAACCCATTTGTTCATTGTGATTGAATGAGGCAGCAAGGATTTCACAAAACAAGTGAATTGGTGGCTGAAATATTGACGTCTTGCATCATACATAGGTTTTGCACTCACATTTGGAACTGAAAAGACACTGATTGCATTAACAAATGATCTTTTGCTAAAAAATATGATGAGTGTTTCCTAAACTGTTCAGATGTCTAAATGTCTTTGATACTGATCAGTTTCTAAATTAGAGAAGATTGTTTCTTCTAGACAAAATACTTTTTGATTTATATGGGAATTTGTGAGGGGTATTATAATGTAAAATTATTCAATGTTCATCTTGTCATCCTTTCTGTTCAGCATATACTGGGGTCATTAAGGGGGCTTTTTGAGAAGGTGATCTAAAGTGTGAAGTGTGAGTGATATTCAGCTTTATATTTCTATGTAGTCTTCTTATCCAATTCATATCTTGAATGTCTAGTATCACACAGTATCACAGATTTCTAGGTTGGAAGAGACCTCAAGATCATCGAGTCCAACCTCCGACCTAACACTAAGTACTCCACTAAACCATATCGCTAAGCTCTACATCTAAACGTCTTTTAAAGACCTCCAGGGATGGTGACTCCACCACCTCCCTGGAGTCTAGCCTAGTACTTAAAGTCCTCAAGAAAACTAGTTGAGTGAAGTACAGCTGAGTGAGACTGAAGTGATGGTGGTGCAGCATATGGAGCAAAGATTCAGCTCATAGGGTGAAGCTAATGTTTTCTGACTCAGGCAATGCATTCAGTTGTTGTTCACAAATGCGGGATATTGAGTTTTATTGATACTTACTGATATGGGTTGAAAGTAATCTTTTGCCATCCATGAAGGACTATATATTTATCACTTCCTCTGTTGATGCGTTGTTCTGATTACTACAACTTATATTTTGTCACCCCAAGGCTACACTCAGGCCAATTTAAATAGCTGAAGTAGCGTTAAGGGTTATGAATTACCCCAGCACTGACTATGGCAGAAGAAGTTGTGGCTGATGTGTGCTCTGCCCTGGCATCCCAATCTATTCTAATTTTGATTTAGGATTCTGTCTTATACTTTTAAATTCTGTTCAGAATACTGATGTTGTTTGAGACCTGCTTCTGTTTAGCTTGTAATGAGGCTCCAAGTCAGAAAACCTTATATGAAATGACACAACTATCCTGCAATTCAGTATACAATGAGACAAACATTTATCACTAAGGCTGCTCCAGATGTAGAGTTCTGAAGGAAATTAAATCCATAGATTTCAGGAGTCTTTTTTTTTTTTCTGATAGAAAACTAATTTTTATCAGAAATATATAGAGCTATGAATTTATCTTATTTTAAATTTATTTTATACAACTAATTATCTGTTTGGCACATCTAGAAATGTTGCTTTCTATGTGTTAAATTATACATTAAAAACAAAATACTGAGGTTCATTTAGTTCTTGTTTGATAAGAAGGAAAATCATCACAGAATAAGAACTTCAATAGGACTGCATTAAGAAGAAAGTGTTAAAAATTACAAAACAGCTAGCAGTATAAAGCATGTAACTGTATGCATTTTTTCATAAGGAGCAAAATTTAAAATTAGCCAAGCACAAATGGTCACATCGTATGGGGTCTATGATTATTGGCCAGTGGATTTTAACTAGACTACAAACCTTGAAAATTATTTCCTTGAAAAAAGGAAGGAAACAAGATAACAGATTTAGGTGGCAGCCTGTTAATTTACCTAACTTTCTATGTTCACACTTAAACAGAGAAAGTTTTCTTGGAGTCTATAAACCATTTGTATTATTTGGTCCATTTGCTTTGCCATAAATTTTCTTTGGAGTTGAAGTAACTTTAAATTATTTTACCAGGATGAATTTTCTAGGTCTTAATTCTGGTCTCCTTTAATCTAAACTTATGACATCCTCTCTCTACAGAATTTGAACATGAAACAACTCTAATTTACAGTAAAGAGTTCTTTTCTTTCTGGTTTAAATATGGGGATTTTCTTTGGATGTCTGAGGCACCTCTGATTAATTAAGCAGGAACTTGTTTTGGGGTGGTTTTTTTTTGGTCAGCAGGGACAAACAATTCATTCCATGTAGCAGGAACATTCACATCCATTGAATTTAGGGAAATGCACCATGAAGTTTAAAAGTGAAATTGAGGTTCAGCTATGGGTATGCTACATCTTCAGATATATTTAAATTAAAATTTCTGGACCTCGCACAAATAAATTGAATAATTAATTAAAATATATTAATTGTATAAAATGTTATATAACTAATGGACAGATTTCTAAAACTAAATTCCTGTGGTGACAAATGATGAAAGAGAAAGTCAAAACGAACGAACAAACAAACAAACAAAAATAATGAACCTTAAAAGAAAAATGATGTTTTACTAAATAATTTTGAGGTACTTTGGTTTCAGTACTTAGCAACATAGGAATTAAACACAAATTCTGGGTATGTTTTTAAGAGTATGTTTAATGGTAATTGCACGTTTAATCACCACCACTTTTTAAATTTCCTTTGCAAAGTTGCTTTTCCCTTTTGATCATCCTTATACTGTTGCTTTACGGGGCAGTATCTGTATGACTACACTTCAGATTGCTTTATGCTTCTTGTGTCTCTCCTCTCCATCATCTTCTAGTTTCCAGTGGCTACAAGTGACTGCCAGCCAGATTTTCTGAGAAATGCAGGGAGTTCCTCTTCTCTTAGTTCCAATTTGCTTCTAAGAACTAGCTTTCCTTTTACTTCCTTTCATTTAGAATTCATTTAGAATTTATGATGACTCTGCAGCAGCCTCAAATTTGCCAACATTCCGTTTTCCCATTTTCTGTGTCAAATACCAACCTTATCTGCTTTGTTATAGTCAGCACATGTTTTTGCTACTACACTGTTTCTTTTCCGTTAGATTGGTATCCTCAGTATTTTCTTCTTTCTCATCTTTTTCTGCGTTCTGAATTCTGCATTCTGCATCAGTGAGATGTCATTGTCTATGTATTTTGCACTGTAATAAAATAATGTTGTGTGTTTGAAGCAACAGGTGGGGCTTTTCTTCACCATCTGTTGCTCTTCCAGGTTTCTCCATATCTAGTATCACAGCAGAAAGTTCCTAAAGCTTGGTTTATGGCAAGCCTTAGTAGTGCTAGGATTAGATCCAGGAAAACATTTAGTTTCCACATCCATGTACTTTAGTGTTACTTTCTTTGAAGTTGATGACAAAGACAGTTCATAATTACTCAGGCGAGTTTTTGTGCAACCAGAAAGAAATGGTTTCAAGATTTGTACTTGTTGACAATTTCACCCTCTTTCTTGAGACCATGTGTTTCAGAGACGTCAGTAATATAAATGAAGCATGGATTGTAGCAGAGAACATACTTAAGCAGTTGGTTGTACCTTTTCATATTGGGCTTAGTGATTAATGCACTTCTCTCAAGAGACTCACAAATAGGCCATATTTGTCTGCCTTCCATGCTGTTGCAGGAGTGTGTTGACATGGGGGCAAAAGTTCTTTAAATAAATGATTTTTATGGTACACTTGTATAGCTGATGCCAGGAAAGTCATGTAAATCCAGAGGCAAATATTGCTTACAGAAAATTATTTCAAGGCTGTATGAATGAACTGCTATGGTAATTCCTAACAGTCAAAGCTAAAGCAGTGTCATACCAGGAAGACTTCTTTCTCCTGATTAAAAGGCAAGAGACTCCCCTTCCCCCAGACACCAAATAAGGAACAGACTAGGAGTTTGTTGCTTTGTGGACACTGAAAGATATTATTAAAGTACTATTCCATGGAATTAGGCTTCAGAGGTTGTCCCCCTTTATATTAGATTTTGGTAATATACTAAAGAAAGAGAGGGAAATGTAATTCTTGATTTCCCCTTCCCTAAACTCTCAGTTAAAAATAAAGGTGAAGTAGTATCTAAGAACCAGACTGCACTCCAGCATTGAAAAGGTAAATCCCTTCTGTATGAACCCTCTTTTGTAGAGAGAAGTGGTGATGGACATTAGCATTCTAGTATCTCATAGAAAAACGTGTTAAATAATATATGCACTTTGGCCACATTATTTATTGCCGTGACAAGGTCAGGCAGCCAGTCTGTCATTTTAACCATATTTCAATGCAGTGGGGTTTGTTGACCTGTGTAAACGGATTTGTATTCCAGTTTGGAAAAAGCAACAGGAGGAAAAGAGTGATAAGAGAGAAAGAGAAGGAAACAGCAGAGATCTATAAGTTTCGTAAGGTATGGTAATTCACCATTTTTCATAACACAGGAATTAGGGAACACAAAATGAAAATGTCACACAGCAGAGTTAAACAAAAAGGGAAGTACTTTTTCACATGAGGCATATTTAAATTGTGAAACTCATTTCCAGAGGATGTCAAGGAGGACAAAACTACAAACAAGTTCAAAAAGGGATAAGGCAAATTCATGTTGGATAGACCTATTAAATGCTGCTAAACAAGATGGCCCAGATGCAGCCTTCTCAGGAAATCCCAGTACTGTTGAATTTCAGAAACAGGACATGTACTTACCATGGGGATATTACTCTGTCTTCTATTTCATATGGTCTTCACCTAACTATCCACTGCTGGCCATTGCTAAAAATGGATTCCAAAGCAGAAGGATCTTTAATGTGATCCCATTTGGTTTTATTTTTGTTAATTTTTAAAAGAATCTTATTCAGATACCTTGGTACCTTCAGAAGCAGGGACAGGCAGGGATGAACTGCCATGCAGAATGATAACAAACTCCAGGATACTTAAACGTTCCTGTCTTACTAAATTTGCAGTAAAATCCTGTGCAGAACAGCCCTGGTACAGCTGTGTTCTGCCCTTAGCTAAACCCACTATCCCAGCGAGCATGTCAAGAACAACTGTTACTATCCTTTCCTAAAGTCTTTCCCAACTTCAGATTTTTTATAGAGACATCCCAAAAGAATATGATAATATCATATGGCTATTTACATATCTGTTTGGGTTGACAATTAACATACGTGAGGCATTATCAAGAATTTTCCATAACTGGATTTTACCAAAAGGCAAACTCCTGGAAGCTTGTGGGTTTTTTTTTGTTTGTTTGTTTTTTCCTTGCCTTTTTTTTTTTTTTCCTTTGCAGCCTACATGAAGGTGGACAGAAGTAGAAAAAGGCAAAGGACCTGTAGCCCATCCATACTGTACCCACTGATCAGTCTAGAAGTAGTAGAAGTAGTCTAGATAACCTAAGTGATTACTTGCTAGTTTGCAGGATGTGCTGTATTCACTAAATGTTCATGTTTACTTCTATAGATACATAGCTTTCTTAACACAAAACTTGCTGAAGGAGTTTTCAATAGAAATATATCATTTCAACACTTTACAACCTTTCACTGCTTTCTTTTGATGACAAATTTTACTGGAAAGGGTCCATTTTCTTTGACTGTACTTCATCAGGAAATTGAAAACTAAATATTTTCTGCTACAGGTTGGAGCAAAAACTAATTTTTTTCAAAGAAAGCTCAAAGGAGTGCTGTAATTGAGTTGCCCAGATACAGATATCATAGCCAACTTGTACCTTTGTCTGAAGCCTGATTATTCTAGTTAGTACTCCTCAGATGCAGATATATTTAGATCCGGCATAAGTGTTTGCAATTCCTTGGAACTCCATGGAGCAGCAGCTGCTTGGAGTGTTTCTGAGCAGGTCAGTGCCCTCCAGCACAGCCTATGGCCATACCTTCCAAAACTTGGTTAACTCTTTGTTCACCAGACTTAAAAAGAAGAGACCAGCAAAATAAAATAGTGGTGCAAAATGATGTATACCTTTTTTTTTTTTTTTTTTTTTTCCAAATAAGAAAAGAAGACGTCTGTAAGGGCATGTTATTAAGAGTGGCTGATGTTTTCAAAATTTCTTTCAAAATATTCTCATAAATTGAGATTTTGACCAATGATATTTTTCGTGCAAGAAAGGATCTTCTCTTTTGCAAAAAAATATTGCCTAAAAAGATGTTTTTATATTGTATAAGACTTTATTTCTTTTTTCTAATATCTCTCCTTTTCCTAGTTTTATCTGAAAAAGACAGTAGAAAGAAGCAAAGTGTGATAAAACAAGAAAAATGACTGGAATATTTGCCTCATACATTGTTCTGCTTGGAAGAATCTGGGAAGTTTATCTGCTTGTTTTAATTTGTGAAGGAAATCCCAATGACACTTCTTAAACTCCTTTTAAGTTTATTAAGAAAAGACTAAAATCTATCACCTAGCAAAAAAATAAAATAAAATAAAAAAATAAAAAATACAGGTGATAGATCCAAAACACATTTTGATATGAAATTGTTTTCTTTCAGAAAATTAATTATTTCAAAAGTTTTGTTTCATGGGAGAAATATTGGAATAATTTTAACATATTTAAATTGTCATCTTTGTTCATTATTTGCCTGGGGATATAAATGGGAAGATCTTAATAGTTCGACAAGCTGTAGGCACTAGGTTGTTAACACAAGTTGTTTTTATAAATTAACTTTGAAATATTATATTTTATTTAATTATTTTGATTTTTAACAATTCAGCATATTTGTATAGTGTTGAAACCAAGCATAACATTTTGTGCTACTGGAGCAGAACCAGACAAAGATCCAGAAATGAAACTCTTACATATTTCTTCTAGTTGTTTATCTATCAAAGTTTAGTGTAGTGCTTTCTGATAAAATTTATATAATAGCAAAATAATGCTGGAGGCTGCAGTAATCAAAGTTATTTACATATTGAGCTAAAGAGACTGTTTATATTTTAATTTTATTATTTTGAAAATTTATGTACACTTTTTGTATTACTTTATAGGGTTGCAATATATTGTCATATTCAAAACTCACAATGGGGTGTCTATGTTTAATATGGACATGGACAAATACATATCTGAATGTGGTATATAAATGAGATCATAAAAATTAGCTTTCTTTGTTTATAGGCCTGAATAGCAGTCAGCTGTATTGTGTTTCCGTCGTTTCCTGAAGTGAAGCTAAGTAGGGTCATTGTGCTATTTTCCAGATCAACAAAGTAATAGTGACACCAAGAGTACTTCTGTTTTGCACAAGAGTGCCATTTGTTTCCTCTTTCAATTTATTTCCTATTGTATTTTGTAGGGGAATATATTTTGCATTGTCTTTTCTATCACTGACTTCGAGTTTATAAATTCTAGTATTTTTAATCAGGGAAAGTTCTCCATCTGTAGATATATGTGGCAGAATTATTTTTCACACAAATTCTTAAATGTTAAGAAGTTACATGAAAGCTCTTGAATCACTTGGCCTCTTACAACCTGTATGACTTCCTATCATGCCTACCCAACCTGTCCTTGAGTATTTCGTGATGACATCTACGACTTCCTTCTCTGGAATTTCAGACTCACTGACAGGTCTTTTGGCTGCAAAACACTTCTTCCTGCCTTTACCCTGCTTTTCTTAGGTTTTTTAACAATGGGTTTCTACACTGAGCCAGTTTCCCCTGACTTCATGAAGTCAGCAGAGATGTCATGTTACAAAGTTTTTCCCTGCTGTGGTGCAATCACATTAAGGAAACATTGGTAGATGAACTCAGTAAGCATTATTTTATGCCTCTGATAAATAGCTATACTCAGCAGTATTGTCTTAATATACCCACAGGCTTTTACTGTCATTGTAGTGGGCAACCACATATATTTGGATACTTCATCTCTAAAAGGTTTCACACAGACTGACTATGAGTGAGAAAAAATGGGCAGGCTTACTTTGCTGAAAATATGAACAACGGAAATATCTGGAACACATGCATCTTTATTACCACCTGTTCTTTGTCAAAATGTTCACCACAAAGTAAAGCTTATTGCATCAGATGTTCAAAACTGCACTAGAAAATATATGGGAGCATGTCTTGTAACAAACTATCTAATGTTAAATGAAAAATAAACAGGTTTTTACTATTTCTCAATTTGTCCATTTCAAAATTAACTATAACAGATCTTTTTTTTTTTTACTGTACTAGTTACGCTGCTTGAGGACTTCTGCTATATTTTGACATTTGCCTACCAAGATGTCCGAAAGAAATTCTTAGTAATTTTTAACCAAAATATTATGCTCGGTGATTGCGCTTTCCAGTAAAAAGTCAGTTTCCACATATAAAATGTGAGTATTATACACACATTTGGGGGGTGCGGAGGGGAGCACTCACCATTTGCTTTCTTTACTGTGGAAACACCAGCTCTGTAGCAAAATATTCTGTCCTATTTCTGCTGATAGAAGAATAAAATAGTCTATTTCAAAAAAGAACAGATATCATATGTTATGATTGATTCTGTTCAAAACTAGATGGGGTATGTCCAAGTTGTATTATGTTTAGGTGGTGAGTGACTATGTTGAAATGTTGAATATTTTTTCTGGCAGGCTTTCCTCTGCAAATATTTACTATAGAAACTTTTTAGAGCTGAAAAAGCAACATTAGTCAATTTCTAACAAACCAAAAGTGTTCCTCTGGCAACAAGAAAACACTAGAATTAGAAAATGTGAAGGTCAGCTGTATGTGGGAGCAATCCTTGTAGGGCAAGACTGGGAATGTGATTTTTGTGGGGTCATTGGAAACATCTTCCTAGCAAAAGTCTTCTACCAGCATACTGGGGGAAAAAAATTACTGCTCTAGAGCACCTTTTTGCCTCTATCATAATATAGCTACTGAAGAACTTCATAGTGTCATAAACAATGGATCAGTTTGGGAATGCCATGTAGATAAAATCTTAGCATGTTTACGTACTGAATATTCAGGGGAGATGCTTTTCTGAAAATCAAATCATTAGGTGTCACTGCTCTTTTTAATTGAGTAAAGAGGATTTTCTACAAATTTGGTTCCCAGATTTCAATGCTTTCATTTACACCAAACAAAAACAGTTTAATTAGGGACAATGGAGAAGGTGAACCGTATTTGTAGGACCGCAAGTCAATAATGGTTCTCCTAAATGGGAGAGATCTTGCAAGAAGGAATCTGGAGGCAGTGCTAGAGATATAACATAAGTATCAGATGTACAGTGCATGATATCTTATCTGGTGTGGCTTGTTTAAAGATATCACAAGTACGTTACCTTCACTGTTATAAAGTAAATTAAAAGTTTGTCTTATAACTTTGACTAATAATCGAAGTGATCATGATGTGAAGCTGTTACACCCATAGAGCAATTTGTTCTTACAAGATATAAACAAGGCAGAGAAATGTACAGCACAGACATAGTTTGGAGGGTTCTGGAGTGGTGTCATGGGCTTCATACTGCAGTATGAAACCTAGTCTGGAGATTGGTGATGACACCATTGGAGCTGTGGAGATTGGTTTATTTCATCTGATGATAATACCTCACTGAGGAGCACTTTGGAGGACAGAAATGAAAGGCTTGTGATACACAAAAATCATGCCCTCATGGGACAGTCCATCTTTCAAGGAAAAATTCTTCCTTAATCATTCTGATTTCACTTCTGTTCTTAATTCAAATACCACAAGACCATTAGTGGACTAAAATCCAGGTACATGGCAGTAAGCGTAAATTCATATAAAGAAGAAAAATGATTCACCATGTCGTAGTATGTAGATATAGATCTGATTCTTTGACTTTTGCATAGTTCTCTGCAAAATATTCTAGACAATAGCAATAAAAATTTTCTTCAGCTGTCTGAAGAAAAAAAAATGGCAATGAGATTTAAAACTGATAAATTTGCAGCTAGAGCCTAGTCATTGCTTTAATCATATCATGTTTATTGTCTTTTTGCTTTGTCAATATGGTCTGTATTTCTTCTAAAAACCATTGCAGTAAACTGTCAGCAATTTGAAGCCCCTTATGATGCAGTAAATAAGGCTTTTTGAATCTATGGAATATATTAAATCTAAGATTTGTGGTGTTCGCATATCAATAATTAATTAAGACTGAGAACATTTCTGGGAGAAATTAGTTTCATCCTAAATGTGTAGACATGAGGACAGAATTGATAATTAGCTGAGCCTCCTGCTCTTAAATTTAGAAGTAGATACTGTACTGCCTTACTCTTATGTGTTCTGATTATACATAGCTAGTTGCAGCACCACAGGTCCAATTAACTTTGTCAACAACTGAGTCCAGAAGCAACATACACATCTGTATTTCCACATATATTTTTTGACATTCCTCCTGTAACTATAGTTTTAACTTCCATGTATGTCATAAGATGTTGTGGTTTTTTGTTTTTGCTGTTGTTGGTTTTTTTATTATTATTATTATTATTAACTATGTTAAGAGACATTGAAGTTGTAAAGGCAAGGTTTTAAACTTAATGTCAATGACAAACTTGACAAGCCTGAAAGCAGTGACATTTCCTTAAAAGAATAACAAGGTTTAAGGTTACCTTAATGCCACTCCATCATGGAGATATGTTACTCGGGCTTTAATGACATCACATACTTTCTGACATCTTTTTAGCAAAGATTTTTTGTATACTTCATCTCAGCTTTTGTAAAAGAAACAAAAATTCCAACCAAAATTGAAATCTGTACAGTCTGCCAGCAAGACTGGGACCTGTACCGACTTCCATCATTTAATGGGGGTACAGGTAACCCTAGAGAACTTAGGTTATCTATACAGAACAGCCACAAAAGTTTTATGAAATATTCTGCCGAAGGTTTTTGCAGCTATTTTGCTTACATTTTAGGGATGAGTTCAAAGTCAGTGCTTGAAAGTTCTACATGCTCTTACTCTTCCAAGACTGCCTCTCGGTTCTTGGTCTGCATTTTTTCCTATATATGTGAACAAGTAAGTTGAGTGATTCTAAGCATCTGTGCCTTCCCTTTATCTTTCTTCTCATTTTTATACTTCTGTTATCATGCAGTAAATCAGGTTGCTTCCTCCTTGTCCTCTGCAATATGTTCACTTCCACCTGATAAATTCTTTATGGGAGAATTATATGAACAAATTACACTTGAGCAAGTTGGGAAAGAAAAAGCCATTCTATTTAATAAGTAGGAAAATCTACCTGTTCATGAATACAAAGTGTCCTTGAGATGAGCACCTCTTTAATTGCATTTTGCTAGGAAAATTATCCCTGTTTTATGAAACCATATCAGAAAGCCATGGCAAGAAATTTCCATCAGCATGAGTCTGATGAGATTATATCACTGTGGTATTTTTGCTGAACTTCATATTCTAATAAACAATTCTGTGGTGCCAGTTGCCACAGGACAAGAGTTTTTCTAAAAGTCATTATCATAAATGGCCCATGTAACTACTTTTCAATTGTTCGGCTTTGATGCTTAACAGTGGATAAAAAGTACAGAAAAAGTTTGTATCCTGTTTTAAAACTCCAATTATTATCATAAAGAAAAGAACTGTTGATCTGGAAGTACTGGTTGTAGCTAGTTTTTTTGTTTGTTTGCTTGCTTGTTTGTTTTGTAAAAATTCACTGGTGACCAAACGCAACTTGTTCTTTCCCTTCAACTTGTTTGAAACTCAGCAGTTTTTGCTTAACTGTTACTTATTTGTACTCATTTCTCTTGATCAATAAATCAGGTCAACTGTTGTGGTAAGAATGAGCAAATGCTACTATGGAAATGAAATTGTTAACTACAATTGCAGAAAAAGTACATGGTAGAAGCTTGCAAAGTCTTTGTGGTTTATCCCAACAACATAACTGCCTCATGGTTATTGGCATATCTCCCAACTTCCAAGATGTTGTTAGTGGCAAACAAAAGTACAGTGCAGCTTTATTTTGTGGAGCATCTGCCATGCAAACATATTCTCACATGCTTTACCCAGTAACACATATGCAGTATGGAAAATGCAAGTAAAATAATGCTTTAGCAATAACATTTTAGTTTTATTGAAGAGAATTCCATACAGCATCTTTCAGCATCTTTTATACCAGGGTATAAGAGACTTTACTTGGAAAACAGAATCAGCTGTTGAATATTTTAAAATATCAGCATTCACCGTTAATCTACAGTTAATTTTTACAAAATGTTTTTCACAGGGATCTTGTTACTTATAGGAACTGAGTGCTCATGTATTGTGCAACTGTTCTTTCACATGATTACTAAGCAAACATTCAGGATCTTTATATTCTAGTGACCTCTTATTTGATTCTTTCTAAATTATACATCTGCCCCACCAAACTCTTCCTTAAACTATTTCCCCAAATGTGGCACCTTAAAAGTTGCTAATTAGCTGTTAATAAGTCTGTGCTGCCCATGCTTCTAATGACTCCTGTGTTTTCTTTACCATATATAATAATTATGCATCTGAATCTTCCCAGAGCATAGACTTCTGGTAGAAAAATACTTGAAAGCATTTCCATATGCTAGCAAAAAGGGGTGATTCTCTTCACACAGTTTTTTCTAGGCTTATATAAACTAAGCCAGTTATGTAAACTGAGACACAGCACTTCCAGATAGCAAGTAGGATATGTAATGTAAAAAATGTGTCTTGAGTGTCACCCTTTTCATAGACTCACTTGTCTACCTCTCTCCAGCAGGCACAACACAATCCCCTTTACTTGTTACTTTATCCTATCTC
Organism: Anser cygnoides; assembly: GCF_040182565.1. Taxonomy (NCBI): domain Eukaryota; kingdom Metazoa; phylum Chordata; class Aves; order Anseriformes; family Anatidae; genus Anser; species Anser cygnoides. The sequence goes on along the minus strand of NC_089875.1, from coordinate 61,003,386 downwards.
TGTTGAGAAACTGAATAACCATATGTCTGTAGAAGCAGTGAAAGACATTATAACATCATTGCTTTTTGACTGTAAGCAATGGTATATGATACACTGCTAAGTGCTTACCAATAAGAGCAGTGGTTCAGTGTGTGACAGACTGACATCTACCTTACCTCCCACCGGACTGTAGGCTGTTTGGAGTATGGATAAACCTTTCAGGGCATGTGAGGAAATGTCTCATTTGAGAATTGGAATGGGTCTTAAGTATGAGATAGGCAGAGCTTTTCTGGAAGTGATTCCATCTAGGACCTTCTGTTAAAATCACAGCCAGTTTGTGAACGAGCTCTAAAAAGTTACTTTCTGCATTTCGTCCTTTGTCACCACTTTCGTCTTTCAGGAATACCTCTGTTCAAAACTGGCTCAGCAAATAACTTCTCCTTCCCTTCCATGTTCATACTTAGAAAACTCTTCTTCTTTGAGGAAAATCCAAGTTTACGTCAGGTTGAAGTACATTTGCGAGCATGCTTTTGGAAATGGGCAACAAACTGCTTAGCTATGATAAGGATTCCCAGAAGTGCATCTTTTAAGTAGAGAGGAAAAGTTGCTGTCAAAAAATTATGAAGCTAGGAAGGAGTTTTGATGATTGTACATTCAAATGCCTAAATTTCAGTTGCTCTACCTTAAAATTATAGATCAAGATTTAAAATATTTCTTTTATGCTCAAATCCCATAAAATGGTTTCAATAAACTGCAAATAATTTCTTCAAATTAAGTTACTTATAGTATTTGCCATGTATTATTAGCTGTGATTTCTATTCAAACTTAACTATATTGCAATGACTTCATAGGGCAGTTTAAATTTTATTTTGCAAGCTCTTTCCCAGTCTTTCTTCAAATACTTATTTATCCATGGATATACAAGGCAAAACTCTGTTAGCTAGAGATTTTTCTCCTCATTATTATCTTATTGAGCTTATCAAGTTCTGATGTTTTGGATACAGCCATAAAAGATAATTTTCTATACTGCCTGGCAGTAGAGAAATCAGAACAGCACCTAATATATAATTCTCATCTACATCACTAATCTCTTTTCAGGTAAAAACTTCACTGAACATGTCAGAATTCCCTTAAAGGCTTCTACCGAAGGGATTTTTTTCACCTTGCGTGCGTTGCATGGTCTTTCTTTCAGAGATTACTTTACTGTTTCTGCCTCTTGGATAGCATTCAAAAGGTATATTAAATGTAATTGTTTCTCCACCACTGATTTCAACACTCATTATCTATAGAGGAAGAGGAGCATGTCCTGGGAAGTGTTTGCTTTACAATGACTTCAAGCACCCTGTTGCTCCCAAAAGGCAGTGTTGTCCCTGGAACACTGAAAAAGCCCATGAGCTTTTCAGACTTGGACAGGATGAAAAAGTCTTTTGTTCTGTGGGTGCATCTTCTGAAACATTCAATGTCTCTTTTTCTAGTCAAAATAAAAAGCAGTAGATTTTCTTTTTTTTCTTTTTTTCTTTTTTTTTGACAAAAACTAGATCATTAGAGTAGCAAGATAACAGTATATCAGTACCATTGTAACTGTAACATTCCACAAGTGGTGACTCATGGAAACAAGCCTTCAAACCTTCACCACAACTTTTATACTGATCTTAAATGTACTGCCTAGTAGAGTAATACCTAACTAGGATTATCACCTTTTTCCAACACCAGCTGAATATCCTCTGGCACCCAGGATATAAGAAAAATTGTATTAAACTCTTCTTACTCTTAAATTCTGACATTCTATTTTTCTTTATTTTCTGTGCCATAAATTTTCCATCCTAATGCTGGGGGTTGTTACCTTAGGTTAAGGTTACAACACATCCCAAGCAATCCCCATCTCACAAAAAGATATTAACTGTGTTTGTCCTGTTTTGGTCTCCTGTTCTTGGTGTCTGGAATTATTTAGCAGTAAAGAGAATGAGTTGAGACTTTTTTGCTTTTCTTTCAGGCCTTAGCCGATAACATTTCACAAATAACAATGAAAACTGGAGTTCTGTCATTAGGTTTGAAAGGTACATATATTGGGATGCTGTTGTGATTCAATCTTCTCAATAAATTTGCACATCTCAGTCTACAAGACATAAGCCTCTATGTCTAAATCAAGAAAGAATGTATGTAGGAATTAGCACTATGTTCAGTATCAGTCTCTGTCAGCCACTTTCCTCAGCACTGATGATACTTCACAGAGTTTTGGTCTCATCTTCTGCCTAACCAAAGAAAAGAATGATAACTTAGTCCTGTTCAGCATATGCTTGCAGAATACCTGACTGCACAAATTTTTTTTTCAGCATTCTTCCTTGTTATTCTCCTGTATCACCTTCTTTTTCTCCATAATTATATTATCAAAACTTCATCTCATTGAGGATTTCAACCTGAAACTACTCTCATGTTGTGTTGCCAAATACATGCTGGACGTTAGGTCAGTTTTCCCTTTTTAAAAGGCAAAGCATTCAGGGAAAGCTCTTAGGTTTGCCTCCAACTGGAATCTGTAAGGTATTAGTAGGAAGTGTCTCCTTGGCTAAGTCTGCAAGGAGTCTACTCTTAAACTACTCTGGTGAAATGCCAGAGCTTAAACAGTGACGTTTGTTGATCAATGTCCTCAACTCTGAGATGTGCAAAGCTCCTGCCTGGAGCACTAGTCACACCCTCACTGGTTTTCATGACACTTCTGAGTTCTCCAGACACCATGCTGCCTTTGAACAGCAAACCTTTAGACTGAGATGCCAAACACTTCCTTCCACTAAATAGTGGTTAATGGAGAACATTGACTGTATTCTCCACCAGTGAAAATTTTACCTATGAAGCAAATTAACTGCAACTTTCTCTATGGATATAGTGAATTATTTGTATATGTGAACAACTGTTACAACTGTATTTATAGAGAACATACCTCAAGGGACAGCAGCTGTAGGCAGGTAACCTTTCTCTGCTATTATATTTTCATTAATAGCAAATCATTGTCATGATATACTATTTCTGAACCGTGCAGCTCTTCTTTGTTATATACAAACTAAGAATATTGAAGTTTCTGTTTTCAAAAATTCAATTTTTCTCTAAATGAGAAAGACATCAACAAACATCTATTTAAGTTCAGATCAATTTCTGATATTAGATGGATTGTTATTCATAAGATTTTGCAACTACTTTTTTCATTGCTGTATATAGCAGTGCTTCCTTTATGCTAAATATATTATTCATAACATTTTTTTCTTATTTTTAAAACAAAATTCAGTTTTGACAAAAGAAATTCCATGTATCTGTTAATTTTTCACAATTTTTGTTTTCTAGGAACAAGCTTTTTTCATGCTTTCAAACTTTTACTCTTTATGACTTCTCACATCATGTTCATTCTATCACATTCATATCTATACTTTCATTAGAGACAGTTCATTCTAGCTATAAATATAACATACTAATGTAGGTATCTTTACAGATTTCAGTAATTGCACAGAATTTCTTATGAACAGTCCCCACTCTTAACTTTAAAAACTGTGATATCTATAGTCAGTAAGAATGAGTATTCAGGCATCCTTGATGTTTTTTCAGGGTAGAAGGTGAGATGTTTAACACTATAAGATAAGAGCAATTAAGGAGAATGGGAGCTGGGTAAAAGAAGTGCTTTTCAGAATTTGCATCAATTTTTATTGACACTATTCACAGAAAACAAGCTAACTGGTGCAATTCTGTTAATTAAGGGGTGGTAAATCCAGTGTGAATTTAGCCTCTCTTTTGTGTCATATTAGCTACCATCTACAGCTGACTCCATCTTAAACTCATGAAGGAGTCATAAATCCTTCTCCTTTGCAGCACCTGGCAATGCAGGGAGGCTTCTCTCTGTTGACCCTTGCTGTAACTCTCAGTGTAATTCTACACTGTATTCCACCTTGGAAGCTGGCTGTGAGGTACCACTCTCTGACCAGCTAAAACCACTTTGGCTTGCATGAGTCTCTGCCAACGGAAATTGCGCAAAGGATTTAAAAATAGGAGTCAGCCATCTCCTGTAGAGTCATCCAGACATGCTCGCTGGTTTTAAAGCACAGAAGTCATATCATTATAGCACGGGTAACAAGAAATAACAGAGAAGGCTGCCTTACTTGAGTATTAATGAAACGAGGGAGGAGAGTTCAAACCTTATGGATTGCATACATTCAGATCAGATTTGGACCAGTCTCATGTTCCTGTGCTGCACAAGTGCTCAAAGTGCTTCCTGTTTGCAAGTGGCAATGGCAGCAACAGGCCAGCTGAGAGACTAAGCTAGCTAGAGAGCTAAGACTTAGCTCTCTTAGCTAGAGAGCTAAGACTGAGAGAGCCAAATGGCCTAAGTGGGAGATATGCTGGGATTATAACTATGTGCCTACTTAGGCTCTCACGATTCAAAAGCCAGAGACCAGCTCTCTGCAATTCCAGCACTTTTAATGCATTCGAGCTAATGTAGAGAAGGTAAAATGGAGCTTTAAATTGTATGCTTTTTTTCTTTCCTGGAGGGAATGGTTAAGGTAATCGATTTTTGTCTCCCACCTCTCACAGTTCTCCAGGGAGGAGCAGGGCTTGCTGCTCCTTAATGGGCATAGATTTTTCTTGCTGGTCTCTCTCAAAGCTGTCAGACAGAAGTGTGTGGTCAGTGGACCGTGATGCTCCTCTAAGACTTCCTCCCAGCTGTCTGTAACAGTAGCAATATTGTGCCCTGGTGAACAGCCACTATTCATGCTAGATGCTCTGGCTCTCCCTGATTGCTGTGAGCACACAGTAAATTCCTCCACACATGTGCACAAGTATCACTGTAATAGTCACCTGTAAGGATTGCTACAATTCAGATAAGTATTACTTCCCTTAACAGTGCTGTTTTCACACACATTTCCTAAGCAGTCTCCTTGGGAGCTTAAACTGTCCAGAGACAGCACTGAGCTGAAATCCATGTCGCTGCCTGTGTGTATGAATGCAGTATCTATGTGAGGCAGCAATATGCAATAGAAAACAGCAGCAACTCGTAATCCATCTGTAAAAGGTAGTCTTACACAGGGGCCCTCAACACAGTTTATACTGAGAAATGACTTAATTAATTGCAAGGCTGAGCTCTCTAAATGTCTGCAGCCACAGTGCAAAAGCTGCCAGATAATAACAAGGTAGGAACCCAGAGTTTGATCTCCTGTTCAGTCTCCACTTCTGTGCCTGGCTCCCTTCCTACTGGCATGTGCCATACAGTGCTCGACAAACATTACTTTGCAAACATTATGTAGGTGGGCCTCACAACGTCTCAGTGAGGTAATTAAACACACAAACCTCACGTTGCGAATGGGGAACTTGGCTTTCTTGCCAGGCTTGTGGGTAGAAGCAGTCTCCCAATATTTCAGAATGTTTCATAGTCCATTAGTATGAAATGGTTGATGGGAAATGTTTCTTCTAAGATTTGCTGACTCCATCTTCTCTGGGAGTAAAACCGGTTTTCTGGCAGCCTTTGAGATATCAGTGTTTTGGTATGAAGCTTATTGGTGTTCTTTGTTAGTTTTCTCTGCAGGAGGTGAGGTAAGACAGTTAATTTCCTTTTGCCAAGTGACAGATCTTTGTTCTCAAGTCCCCCAGGTGTCAGATGTGAGATACAGGTTGCCAAGATTCAAAAGTATGGTTGGACTACATTTTTGTAGACAGTTAGGAAAAACTTCAGAGGATACTTTTGGACTGCTGCACCTTGGCTGCTCTAGCTACAGAGGGCAGAGAACTTTTTAATAACTGCTCTCCTTTAAAAAGGAAGAAAAACAAACAAACAAAAAAAAGCCATGAATTTGCACTCTCCTGGTTTTGGTAAAGGTTGTTGGAGAACTTAGATTCCTAACAACATACTTTCCCCATTATCTCTCTCACGGGTATTTCACAAGTAGTCCTTGCACACTCCTGATTTTCCCTTTAAAAATACCATATTAATCCTTTATGTAGCTATCTGGTGGGTGGAGACATCCATGTCCTGGCCACTTGTGGTGAAGGTCAACAGAGTAGACAAGGTTGTGGTATTTTGTGTTTGTTTTGTGGAAACGTTCAGGAACAAAATTGTAAAATATTTATTTTATGTATTGTTTCAAGTATTATGCAAAACCAATATAAGTAAGTTGAAAGAAACATCAACATTTCTGATTTTATATATCAAAGGACAGGAAATTTTCCATCCTTGATTTTCCATTTGGGTTTTAGTGATTTACTCTTTTGAAATCCCCTGCTTTAGTATGATATAATGTGTGAAGGATAAGCAGGATGACATTGAACTTAAGCTTTGTTTGATTCAAGTCAAACCCCTCATATTTATCACACCATTGTAAGGTGACATCCGTGGACTTCCAAAGATATCACAGCCTAAACACTTTTTGATACTGGATTAACATCCTTTCCACAGGAGAGATACAATTTTAATCTTTTCCAGGCTTCTGTGTTTTTACAATAGGCTTTTTTTAATCCTTTCTATATAGTCTCCAGATAAAAATAAACATTAAGTCTAGTAATGTTGGATCACCAGGTTGAGAAAAAAGGTGAGTTTAAGGCAGAGGTTTCCCTCATGAAGAAGTATAGCGCTTGGAAAAACAATGCATCTCAAAATACTGACTAGTCTGGCCCATGTCATATTTAAAGATGCTGCTGTTAGTAAGCACTGGCAGAGCACTTCAGTACTCGTTAAACATCTAATGCCCGGTAGAGGTGAACAGTCTTAAATGAGGGGCTATTTCATCACAGTAATGTTGAGAATGCCACCAATGTGTGATGATTTTGATTTTTGATGGACATTCAGTGATGTTATTTAACCTGTTATTTAACTTGCCTGTGTTTAAAACAGCAGAAGACAGTAGTTATATTTAATGATGATGGTTTAGGAGTTAGGGGTTGTGTGGAAAGCCAACTTTCTGCTCTTCAGGAAGGCAGGCTGAGCCTTGCTTGGGATCTGTGCTGATGATGCTGACCTGTCTGCATGTGGGGGATGCAGAGTGTTTTCCACATCAGTCCCTTTGGCAGTTACTGGCTGTGGAAGCTGGAATTTCTAAGCAACACTAGCCCAGTGTCAGTAGACATCCTAGTTCAGATGCAGCATGACTCCCCGTGGCCAAAGAAGGCTGTCTGTCATCTAGATTAATTTAACGATGCCTGGAAACAGAGCTATTCAAAGAGCCAACTTCTTATGTTACAGAATTTAGATTTCTGGCAAACAAATTTTTCATTTACAGAATCTAATATTTCAGTGGATGTTTCCCAATGCGCTGAGGAAGGCTGCTCTCATTGGTGAAATACCACACTGAATTAAAAAAACAAAAACAACAAAAAAAAAAAAGATAACTTTGTCATACTTTTCTTGCATTACTTAGTCTTACTTAGAGATTTTTTTAACTTAAGAATTTGTTGTTTGCTGATTTGGTGATTCTTACAATTAGAAACTCTTTTGATTAATTTTTTTTTTTTTTTTTATCAAGTCTGATCATGCAGAAACAGACATTTCACTGGGGTGAAACACTTCTATGTTTCCCCTTGAATGGAAGTACTGAGAAAGCAAATTCCATCTCTATACTCATCCATACTTATCTGGAAGTCCAGTTAGCTTCATGTAAGATGAACGTGTCAATATTAAACACAGAACAGATGATCTGATAAGCAGAGCTGGCAATACTCAGTCTATTCTTTAAATGTATCACAGTTCCTGTTGCTGTCAATGTGTTATGCTGGCTGATACTCCAGGGATTCATCCAGTGGCTTTCAGATGGGGAGGGAGAAGCAGGGGGTGATCCAACTTTAGCTAAAGAATCCCTGTTGTTCCAGCCAGGATGTTTATACCCTCCAAAGACTGGAGACAAACAGAGCCTCTCATACACTCATCAATACCTTACATGTATGTGTTGAATTTACTTACATACAGGTCCAAAAGGAAAAACTAGATCGTCAACAAGCATAGGGCTGATTTAGTAACTGTAGTCTTATGTCAACAAGGTGCCTTATAGAAATAAAATCTTCACAGTGTTTCTGATCTAATGTGAAACATTTTCAAAATATCTCCCCTCAAAGATGATTTTTCTGGCCCAAATTGCTCAGTTGACTCAGGTGAAACTGCTCATCAGTTTGCATGATTAGTTCCTGTATTTACTCATCCATTACTCAACAAGATAAATGTAGTCATAATGTTAATGTAAGAAATAGTACACAGAATTAGAGGCAACTGGAATGTTACTCCCTCTTCTTCCAGTAGGTTGGTGACCTTTAGCAAGTTTGTGTAATCAGTCCTTTCCTCCGTTTCCCATCTGTAGAGTATCTAACTGTAAATCTTTGCCTGCCTCAAGGGTGAAGTTAAATAATGTTGCAAAAAATAATTAACATAAAAATTAAAAGAACTAAGAAATAAAAATTAAATTCACAAACACAACGAATGTTTGCCACATGCAGAAAACTGTTAAAACTTGTTATGCTTTTTGTATCAGCCTCATCATGAGACTTGCTGCAGTCACATCATTCAGCAGGTTAGCATTGTATGGCCAGCATTCAGATAATAGAAATGTATCTGCATGCATAATACAGATGTGTCTGAACCACAAGAGTTTAGATCCAAATGCAACTTTCCTGTGTTTTCACATAAACAGGAGGTACTTCAAAACCTCTTTTAATTGGGAGCAAACACATTTTCACTGCAAAGGTTGTTTGCACTGAATAGTATTTTCACCTTGGTTATTAATCAGCATCACGTGGCATAAAATGAATAGTACCTTTCAGAAAAATAGTCAGCCAATATAATTAGATATGACCTTATTATTTATGTATCATGTAAATTCTATTTCAAAAGAATTTTTGTAAATGCTAGGAAAATCATTTAAACAAAGTTTCTAATTGCTAGTGTAAAAAGCTTCATTGTGCGTGCTCTTTCTTCCTAAAATGAGATAGATGTACCACTTGCAATATGTGCAGTTTTATCAGATTCACGCGGCTCAGATACATTGCAATATATGGGAAATCGTGACTCATTTGTTAAAAATGACAAGTGTCATATGTAAACACTACAGATACATAATAATGTATTAATGTTTTAAAAAGAGAACTTTTACTAAGAGGTGCTTTCAGATTCTGACATGAAAAGTGCTTCTGCTCCTTTCTCTTGATCACTGCACTTGACAATTTTTAAATGTACCACTGTACCTCACAAAGTAGAATTCACTCAGCAGTCTTTACCCCCTACAGGTTTTAGCTGTCTTTTTCTACTTTATTATAATCATTACATGTTAAACACAAAAGTGTGTTACAAAGTAAAATATGAAAAGTGGAAACATTATTTTCCCTACTGTTTTATCATTGTGTGAGAAAATAACAGGATTTAACTGTAACTTCAGAAAAGATAGTCTGTTTACTGTGGGGGGAAAAAAAAAAAAAAACTGTATTTTGCTTTAGTTTGCCTTTAGTTTGTGGTCCTCACAGCTGTACTGCACAATTCACATTATACTCCTCCAATGTGGTCAAATAGACCTAATAGCTATGACCAGAGGAGTATTAAAGACTTATTTTTAATTCCTTCACAAAAATGCTATGAATCCAGAGTTGTTAAAAAAAGCCATGCTGGCCTTGTTCACTATGACAAGTACCTCTATGACCCAACCTTCTAGATGTCCCATGGTGACAGCATTCAAAGTTCCCTGTAACATTTCTGATCTGCCAGTCCTGTTGCTGTCTTGTGGCAACTGGGAGAACTTTTCATCTGTCGTGCAAATCCAGCTTATGTCATTCAGGATTAACACTGATTTTAGGGTACAAATGTACAACAGTTGTTAATGCCCACAGAGTCAGCTAAATCCTTCTAATTATAATTGATTAAAAGTTAGGCATCTAGTCTTTCTCTGTAATCAGGTGGGCTGAATCAATCTCTAGGAATTTCCATTTCTCTTTCTTTATGAACTTAAAAATCTTAGATCATTTTCCTCAAGTGAGATTCAAAAGAAGTCCACCATAGTTTTAAACACAATGCAGATATTGTTCAGGAGTTTTACAGAATGCACATCCTAATTAATTTACAGAAATAACTAGGCAGGACATTCAGTATCTTAGCATTTGTCAAAAAAATATATGAGAGTGAAATATTTTCTTGAAGCCTATCGTGTAAAAATTGGGAAATCAAGCAAAAGCTTGAAAAACAATAACTCTTGGGAACTGTTTTTCAATCCCACCTTCTTTAACATAAATACATAATAACAGTCACACTTAAATAGTACAAGACAAAAACAAACACATCCAAAAATAAAATCCTTTGACAAGAAAACACTGCATAACACACCCAGTTTTACCCTTGAGGGACCAGATAAAAAACAAGCTAAATATGGCAGATATTAGTCACATTACTCAATACGCCTACTGCAACAAATTCAGACTTACAGTGATAAGATTGGTAAAAGACACTAAATAGAAATGATACTATGTGTATTAGTCAGAATCAAATTGGTTAACACTGAAAATCAAAGACATTGACTAGCTTGGTACAGACTAATAGGGGATATATGATAGAAACTGTACCAGTAAAATGTTCACCATGTTGGCATTGGCTGCTATGAGTGAAAGATACGAGCAAAATCTGGCCAAAACACAATGTAAGATTATTCCCATGAAATTCCAAGAAATATCCTCAGGAGTTTAGTCCTTTTCTTTTGCCAGCTAAAGGATAGGCATTGGATAAAATAGATTATAACCAGAATCTGTTGAGAGGCAAGAGAAAAGAGAAGCTTTGTGCAGCACTTGTAAAAATAAACCTGTTTTGAAGTGATGCTTTCACACATTAAAAAGAAAAAGAAAGGGGGGGGGGGAGAGAGAGAGAGAGAGAAGAGGAAAAAAAACTACTCTAAAAGAAAATTTGTGCTTCTGAGAATTATTTTCAGGGAGAAATTTTGTCTTTTTAATATTTCTCTGAAAGACTGCATCCTTGGAAACTCTGACTAATATGTCCAAAAGCCACGAATTTCCATGTATCTGGAAATATCTTCATAGTGCATATTGCAAAAGTATCTAAATGTTTCCTGATAATAATGGCTTTGTATGGCTCTGGATATGTTATAAATTGCACTTTGAAAGTTGTTGAAAATATGTTTGTAAAAATGCAGTTTCTTTTAATGCAGAAGATGCTCTTCCTTATTTATGACATTGTCTAATATGACAATTTTGAAATACAAATTTTTCTTGTCAAAACATCACAAGCTGTTTTTTAGCTCCATATGTTCTGCATGCAAAGATTAGCTGAACGCTGAGTGTACTTGAAGTTCTGAAGGTCATTTTTGCAGTGCTGAGGTTGCTTAGTTATATGAGTACTTCTAATAGATTGTTTTGACTGTAGAAGGATGTGTTGACAGGCTAAAATGCCACCACAGAGGCTCATTTTTACAGTATGTGTTTGGTCACATGCTGAACAGATGCCCACAAAATTTTGAGTTACGCCATTGGTACAGAACAATAGAAGATAGTTAATATGCAGTTGTATAAAATGTTTTCACTACTTATAGTGGCAAAAGAGTTTCAAATAGAGTATGAAGCAAAGGAGCTCAAAATGCTTCAGAAGGATGACCAAAATGAAATATGGGAGTATGGGTGTAAGTGGTTGGTGTTAAACTCAGGAGATACTGTCTGAAGTGAGGATTTCATGCTGTGACATGTTGATATCATCTATACAACTAATAAAGACAAGGCCCAAGGCCATTCTTAGGTTGCATCTCTTTTGCACAGCAGCTGTGCCTGGGTTTCCTTTGGACATCAAGAATGACAGAATTATAGTATCACAGATTGACAGAATTATAGTATCACAGGTTGACAAAATTATAGTATCACAGAATGTTTATGGTTGGTAGGGAACTTAAATATCATCTAGTTCCAAGTCCCCTGCCATGGACAGAGACATATTCTACTACACCAGGCTGGTCAAAGCTCCACCCAATCTGGTGTTCAGCACCTCCAGGGATGGGGTATCCCCAGCTTCTCTTGGCAACCTGTGCCAGTGCCACACCACCCTCGGAGTAAATAATTTCTTCCTAATATCTATACTAAATCTCCCCTCTTTTAGTTTAAAACCAATATCCCTATTCCCTGATAAATAGTCCCTCTCCAGCTTTCCTGTAGGCCCCCTTTAAGTACTGGAAGGCTGCTATGAGGTTTCCCTGGAGCCTTCTCTTCTCCAGGCTGTCCAACCCCAACTCCCTCAGCCTGTCTTCATAGAAGAGGTGCTCCAGCCCTCTGATCATCTTCATGGCCCTACTCTAGATCTTCTCTAACAAGTCGATGTCTTTCTTTTGCTGGGGGTCCCAGAGCTGAACACAGTACTCCTGGTTGCGTCTGACAAGAGAGGAATAGAGGGGGAGAATCACCTCCCTCAGCCTGCTGGCCACGCTTCATTTGATGCAGCCTAGGATAAGGTTGGCCTTCTGGGCTGCAAGTGCACATTGTCAGCTCATGTTCATTTTTTTGTCCACCAGTACACCCAAGTCCTTCTCCTCAGGGCTGTTCTCAATCCACTCATTGCCCAGACTGTATTCATGTTTGGGGTTGCATCATGTGATGAAATGGTATTGCAGAAAGAAGTTTGCTTGGACAAGTTTTACTTGCAAAGTCTCTCACTGATGGCAGGCATCAAACACAAAGCTACCACAGGGAAAGAGCAAGAAGAGAGAGAGAGAAAAGAAAGCAGAAATTTCACTTTCAATGAGACAAAAAATTTTGCATAGATAGCCATGCAACCCTACTACTTCAGGCAAATGCAGTGTGGTACACAGGTGAGGTTATCAGCAAAGTAGTTTCCCATCTTCTCCCTATAAGTGCTCTGTTTTCACTCCTCCAGGTGGCTGCTTCACTAGACTTTCAACATACGTGTTTTGAGATTTATTTGATCTATTTAACAGTCTGACGAGAATCTTCAGGCAGTTATTTGCTTCTTGGAAAGAGTGGTATGTCAGGCAGTACTTCTGAGGCTTTGACCCTTCCTTTGATCCAGTACATCAGTGGGAAAAATATGAGAAATGCATGTGTTGAAGTGGAGACCTAAATTCTCAGAAATGAATTCTATATTTTCCTCCCATTACATATTTCAATGGAAAGTGAAAGCTAAAATGGCAGTGACCATAGAAAACAGCTAGGAGAACAGCCTAGCTCTGCAACTCCTAGGAGGAGGAAAGATAATTATGTGGTCCAGAAAATGTTTAGGTACAGAGAACTTTGATGTTTCACATCAGAGCAACAATAAATAGAGACAACGAATTTGCCTTCTCCCTAGTATCGGTATTTTCCACCCCATCTTCCCTCCCACTTAGAACTGTTTTCATGGTGGGAGGATCCATTACGTAATCTACAGATGTTTTACATTCTTTAAAATATAAACTCGAAAATGAACAATAATACAAAATCATCCCACGAGGGCAAAATCTAGGCTGCTCTTTAACATTTCTTGGATGATGGTACCCCCTCAGAACAGGCCTACAAGTTATGCCTTGCCTGTTAATGCACACTCAACTGTGTCTTACTGCTCATTAAAACCCAACATTGTTATTGCTTAATAATTCTAGATTTGGCTCACAATGCCCAAGTTATAAAAACTTCAAAATAAGGATGCCATATTGAAACACTGACAGATTCTCAGGGGGGTCAGGGCTACTGGTGCCTCCCTAATGAAGTCACACACTGTTAAACATTTTTTTCCTGAACTGAAGAAGAAAACAAAGCAGTTAAACCGCTGTACCAATTTTCCAGCAACATTAATCCATTTCAAACCACTCCTAACCATAGTAAATCACAGGTTTGTGAGAAAATGAACTGCCTAAAGGTTTGCTTCAGGCTATTTAGCCCACAAACAAGTTGCTGACTATTGGCAACAGTGGTTGGTTGGAAATTATTGCTCAATTTAGTTATAACTACTTCTATTTACTTCTAATTACTTGTTTTTTGTAATTACTTCTTTTTGTGTCTTCTGTTTGCACTCGCTGAGGGTCTACACCACGGTAAATTCCAGAATAAAATGTATTGCCAAGGTGCTGCTGGATATTGACACTGACAGTGTTGAAAGGTTATTTAAGCAATGTGTTTAACTTCCTGGAGGGAAGTGAGTGAAACCTTGTCTTTCACTGGGAAAACTTGGAAGGGGAAAAACTCTCAGAACAAGATTGCCCAGGCATAGTCGTTTTACTCTGCAGAAATTCATCCAGATGTTAAAAGGTCCTGAATTTTCAGTGTAAGTATGCCTCAATTCTGATACAAAATAGGGAAGCTGGAACCTTACCCATGAAATAAGGTAAACCTGCAATATAATAATGGTAGTAATGTGTAGAGCAGCAAATGTAGTATTCTGGCTGCTAATAGTATTTGAAAGACAGTTGTCAGTATGCTGTGATTGTGCCATATTTGTAAATGGGTGGGCATACATGCAGTATATACCAGTTCAAGATAAGCATTCTTTTTTCAGCCCCATTTAGTGCAACAATTAACTTGCTAAATGCAGGTCTACATTTTCAGGTAAATATAAGATGTGATCTATAATCATTATGAGAACTGTTAATAAGCTCCAAGGAGGTAGTATGCAAAAAATTACAGGGTTTTTTTTTATCAGTCTTGGGTAATTTCATTGGCTGAAATATTCTAGTGTTGTTCACTGCCGATGGAAATGTTTATATATGCAATTTTCAAGATGTGTTCATTATACATATATTTTCATGTAAGAAAGGCTAACTAAAGTTCTTGAAGAACTCAGGGATGGAAATTCAAGGTCAGATGAACAGGGTGAGCTTTTTGCAACCATTCACTCCAGAGAAAATCGACAAAATGTGGACCTGTTAAATTTAAAATAAGGTGTGATGTAGAGAAAAGTAGCTGTTGTCTCTAAACAAGTAAAAGCAGTGACTTCATTGCCTTGGCTAAGACCAGCATAGGTAATGGCTAAGGTTTCAGCAAAATTCAGAAGTATTTGGTGTGTAAGTGCATCTCAAGAACATGCAGAGTATCGGAAAGGAATTTACTTGTTTTACTTAAACATTAGTTTTAATCTCTACCAGAGATTGTCACAAGGCTTTCATCAGAGGGGAGGTGACTGAGGAAAGTCTGCAGGCAGGGCAGATCACCCATGTCAGCCTGCTGTGGTGGGTCCTGTACTTTCTTTTGCTCCTGTCAGAGGGGGGACACTGAGATGGAAATACCACAAGCTTAACAAGGCGTTGGAATTCATAGTGTTCCTACACCCTGATATTGCATCAGCACTCAGGATGAATCCACCTTAAATCTGCTTCCAGGCAGCCTGAAGCTGAAGGTCATGAGGACTGACTCCTAACGAAATATTGCCCTTAATTTTCAGCAACCGGTTGTTTTTATAAAATATTGCTAAAATTTTTGAAGCATTGCTGCATTTCACACTAACAGACTTTAGATGTATAAATCATTAAGTAATTAGAATGGTGCTTTTACATACTAGAGGAATTTATTCAAGTACTTTTTAAAGGAGATGGGGAAAGGAATGCAATAGCAAAACAGAAATATGAATAAAAGTAGCACTGTTTTTTTTCTTCTGAGATCTTCCAGTTTTTGATATAAGCACAGAAGCTCTTTGCTTTGCCTTAATATTTTTTTTTAATCAGATGTGTTTGTGAGTATATCTTTTAATTCTGATTTCATAAATTATATGTGGTACTCTGAGAAGACAGAAAAAGCTCTTTTACCAAACAATGTTGTTATGTAGAATACAGTTCCTTCCACTATTGGTAACAGCAAACCATATTAACTAAAAGTTACTTTTAAAAAAGAAATCAAATGAATTCTTGAAAAATACTGGACTTAAAATCAATGTCTAATTAACACATAGTCAGAGATATAGTAATCCCTGTCACTTGCAAAAAGATTATCCACTGATTACTGTCATGTTTGGCTGATGATGTATATTAAGTGCCTAATTTTATTGCAATGTAGGAAGAGACACATATGTTGAACACCATATTCAGGACATGATGAACAGAACAGAGTGAAGAAGCCTGTAAACATTATTCCTACTTGAATAACCTTTTAACTGATGAAGCTGGCTTTTCAAAACTTGGTTGTCTGTAGCTTAAAAAGGTCAAATTGTTCATATTCAAATTTCATGCCAAAAAAGAATTATTACATTTTTAAAACACTATACACTCTAAAATTACTAAAATAGTTAAATGTTAATTATATGCATTTAATAAGTAGAAAATTAACATGCCACTTATTGCAATTCTAATGACAAACATTTCAGATCTCTACTTGCTGAATTTTGTCATAGGCGAGCCTGTTCATTTATTTCAATTTCTTGATTTGCGTCTCTCGGCTTAGAATGTGTAATGCACTAATTTAACACACAGATAGAAGTTGAATTTAATGACTTCAAAAACTTCTTTTTTTTTTTTTTTTTGCTAGAAATCATTTTTTTCACAGCATAAAAAAAAACCTAAGGGCATACGCTGTCTGGGTATATGCACTCTTTATTGCTACATATCTCAAGTACTCAAATGCAGGTGGTGTGACCCCAGGCATGCTGGAAATGGAAACCCAACCTATGAATGATCACATAATACTGGAAAAGTAATATGAGATACATAGCTACATTAGCACAACTGACTAGGGTAGATTTTCCATCCACTCTTGGCGTGAGCGTTTTTTTCTACCAGTTGTGTCCTACTTTTCTGCAGTTTTGCTTACACTCCTTTGGCATAGAATTCCTGCAGAAGACTTCCTATATTCATTTGTAGTCCACATAATGTCCTGCAAAGAGGTCATCTTGCCTGAGAGATCCCTCCTCCAGCAGTCTTTCAATACAGAAGATTGGCCTGTGTAACATGGTATTTCCTTTTTCCAACAGGTGGTACTGGGCCATCAGAGCCAAGCAGGCTGGCTTCAAGCCTTCTAATTTACCTCATCAAAGGAACTGAGTTCATTTCAATTTTTTTTATATTTTTTTTTCTGAATATCACATCTTTTCATCCCTGTTCTCTGACTGCAACTATTTCATTTTTCTCTTTTTGTTTTTTTTTAAGCTCTGTATTTAGCAGCTCCAAGCTGCTCTTTTTACCATCTCAGTTTACCACTTTTCAGCTTATGTAACAGATTCTGCAGCAGGGTGTGTATCTTATCTCAGGAAAGGGGGTTGAGTGTAGAAAATCCATTAATTTATTTTCTTATCTAAACGTAAGTACTTTCTCACATGTATAATGAATTCAAGGCTGCAATCCTGTGTGGAAATGCATCCATGTTACTGAAAATACTATGCTGAAAATACTAACTAAAAGGGGGAAAAAAGCAACCCACAGTCTAGTCCAGAATTCAGTGATTCAAGAGCTATGAAGCTGTAATGAAGATTTGGAGGGGTTGATTTTACTTGTATTTACCTATTTCTTTGTTAAGAAAAAAAAAAATTTTGATCACTTCCAAACACAGCAGTATTTCAATTTTCAGCAATAAATCCTCCCTCACAAGAATATATGTCATTGTACTTCAGGGGAAGTGAAAGCTGGTGGTATTATTTACAGCATGGAAACTGCTGTAAAAACAGCAGTCCAACATCCAGGGCTACTTATAACAGGACCAGTCTCACCATTGCTGTAACAGTCCTAACCATGAAGTCCACACTGAGATTTAAAAATTCCCCCACTTTGAGATCATTTAGATCCAAGAATATGGTTTATCATATTTTAGAGAGGAAAATCTTGCAACTCGAATGACGTTCAGTTATAGGTCAGTTCTATGAATCCATCCGCATCAAACATTTCAGTGTTGAATGTTGTTCAGTGTTGAAATGAAGTTCAGAGGTTGCTCTTCTGTTTGAGTTTACTGCTCTTACTGCTCTTACTAACTGGATAATATATTTCATGTTTACAGCTCACCACTGATACTCTTACTTATGCAAACTGGGTAAGGAAAACCGATACTTTCTTCCAGACCTGATTGATATGAGTATCAAAACTGCTGCCTTATAAGCAGTAGCTTTGCAGAATCACAGGATCACAGAAGCTGTTCTAGGAGCTGTTTGGCCAGACTTTAGAAGGGAGGTCATATTTCTCTCTCATCTTCCCCTAACAGATATATATGGTGATCTACATGCATGCAATAGGTCTGATATGTCCAGAATTATTCTTCCTTTACTTTCGGACTGATTGAAATTAAAAAGTAGAATAACCAGCATCTAATGTCAAATTCCTACTCCTGCTCTGGTGGATCCACTGCTGACTCTGTAGACAACTTAGAAGCTTACAGAGGAGAACGAGCCGCTGCTTTAGTCCCAGTTTGGAAATGAATAGGGAGTGGAGAGACTCTTGGCCTCATCTCTCAGTACCATCCCAGCATACAAGCAGGTGGAACAAACCCAACCCAGAAAGGGAAGTGAGCTGGGCCAGGAAGAAGCTTATCCAACCCTGGCAGGAATTCATAACAGCGGTGACACAGTCTCAGTTTAATCCTGAAAATTAAATCCTGAAGTCATTCCTTACCCTCTCATTCATGGAAAACATTTGGTAACAGCAAAAATGCCCCAAAATCTCTATTTTTCAGATGAACAAAAATGAGCTCCTACTGCAATTCTGTGCCACTTTACACACCCAAGATCCAAACAAATCTTTTTCAGATGCTGTGAGCAGTTTAGTAACAGCTTATTTTTAATCCCATTTATGCACACCTATGAGCTTTCATTGGCATCTGAAATACAATTTCTGCAGATATTTTTTCTTGTGATATTTCTAGCTGCAGCGAAAGGAGTGAAAAATCTCTTAGTGTAGTTGTTTTTGCATGATTTTCAGCCAATTGTGTGGATTGCAGGGGTTAATGGAATTCAGATAAGCCTATGAACTTTTATACACTTATCTGAATCTTACTTGCAAAGTTTTCAAAGTTCATCCATCATCATAACAGATCCTGTGGGATGTTAGTGGACTCTGTGGAACATTAGCTGTTTTCCCAGTTTCCTAATACTAAGACTAAGTATTGCTAGATATTGTAAGACACCATTTACCAGCCTGAAATGTGATGTTTATGTAAATATGTCTGGAACATACAATACATCTGAGGGACTAAATCAAAAATAATTACAAATTTTGAAAGAGCGGCTTAAATTCAGGGCTGAGAAGGACAGTGAATTTTGAAGCGCTTTCTTAAATCTATGTTTGTCAAAATATACTGATGGTCATGAAGAAGACACTGGGAGATTTCTGTGAAAAAAAAAAAAAAAAGCCCATATCTTAACACTCTTCCTTGAAGAATAAAAAGCAAATTTCTTTGTCTCCTGAGAGGGAGCCAGTATAACAGCATTTGTAAAATTAACTTTGAAATGCTGGATGCTATTTCTCTTTTGCAATCTTTCAGTAGTATGCTCTCCCACCTGGGAAGGTTAGTACAGATGTCTCTTTTCTCTTTTTAGATGTACTGATATATGAAGAGACTGTGCGTAGGAGATGGGCCTTTGTTTGTTTGTTTGTATTTATTTCAGTATGAGGGAGGTGAAGGTGATTTTAAAAATAGCGAGTTCCAAATGTGTTATTCACCTATGAAGCTGTTGTTGTGTTACAACTTCTTTGAATCCCCGGGTTTTTTTACTTACCTGATTCTTTGTAGCTTTTAATATCTGCTGTAAATGACACTTTTTTTAACCAAAAAAAAAAAAAAAAAAAGGATGGGAGTAACCATTTCATCTTACAGAAAACAGAAAAGCATAGGTGCAGAAAAGCAGAAACTATGTAGGAATTAAGAAAGAAAAGAAGAGGAATGGAAATGGGTATTTCTCAGTGATTTTCCCAAACTTGCATCACTGTTCTTTTATTCCCACTTGGTTATAGGTGCTAAAAGCATAAATATGTAGATAAACAAGTATGGACCACTTTTACCTATAGAATATGAGGCTGTCCTATATGAGTAGAATATATAGAGAGAGAAAATATAGTATACCTGTAGAATATAAGGCTAATATAATAATATAATATAATATAATATATAAGGCTAATATTAAACCTATCACAAACTTTGGGTGTAGTGATAAAAAAAAAATGAACCTTTTTTTTTGGAGAGCCTGAGGCAACCACTCCTGAACTGAGTGGGTTCTGTAAACTGACTTTAATCGGAGCTGGATCAGACCCATGAGCCACATCAATTATATTCCTGCTGGCAGCTAAACTGACATATCTGTCTGAATAAAAGACTCAAAAATGATGCCTCATTTTTGAAAACAACCAAACTTTTTATATTCTGACCCTAAATCTAAAGATGTTCCTTCATTGGATTTGTATTGGGACAGAACATCAGCCCTGATCAGATATATCTACACCTGTGAACATTATTTTTTATTGACAAAACACATTAGCATAGAACCACAAATTATTTGTACTTTACAAAAATTGGTTTTACTCATAGGTGTTACAGAGAGCTCAAATTCAGCAAAATGACAGCAAAATGATTTTCCTTAATTTTAAGAGCTGTGTTTTTAAAATAAACTCATTTTACAGAAATACAACTTGTTGAAGTTCAGCTTGGCTGAAGAGATGGTCTCTGACAGGAGGGGTTAAGGAATGGACACTGGAGTGGACATTGGACTAACCATAGGCAAAGCAGCAGTATGGAGTGGAATCCTAAACTTAACTGTTTATACACTGAAAGGCTGTGGCTTCATGCTCCTGTCCCTGCTAGTGGCAGATCTGATATACAGGTGATTCACTGCCCTGATCTGCTTGTTCTCATCAATTGCCCATGACAGAGATTGCCACTCCCTCTACCCTTCTATCATTTCAGTCCTTCACAAAATGATGCTCTGAATCATGGTTAGGAAATGACTGCATTTTTAAAGCTGGCCAAAATAAAAGATACATTTCTGTTTTGTTTTGTTTTCGCTGGATCATTTCACAGCTCATGGTTAGGGTGCAGCCATGTGACGACTAAATCAGGGGGCTGCAATACCAACCAGTGGTAAATGAGGGCCTCCTGCATACTTTGGTCCAATGCTAGCAAATAGTAACACAGATGAGGCAGTTTAAGCCATAGGTACCTGGTGAATACCTGGTGAATGCCCTAGAATACAGAGTTGACCCATCTTTATCTGTTAACAATGTCCATTTTTCCTCTAACTTTTACTACTTGAAATTATTCTGATTTTAGCATTTTATCATCATGTCTCTGAGCATTTCTAGTGCCAAACATAGAGAGATGTATCAGAGGATGAGGATTTAACTAAACATATATTAACTAAATCTTTTTTTTTTTTTTCCAGAGGTGCGGAGAAATCTCATTTGATAGTCCTGATCAGAATGCCAAATGTGTTCGCATGCTAGGTAAGAGTCTTTTTTCCTCTTGATAATAAGAAGTGTGTGGAAATATGTTTACTTGGAGATTTCCCCTCAAAAGTACATGATAAGTGTTGTGGCATTTATATAGCTAATCCACATGTAGTCCTCATTAATTTATACTTTACAGGCAATTTTCTATTACTTAAAGTATATATATATATATATTCCAGTAGTGCCCATCTACGTAGATGAAAATACAGCAATACCACACTATAATTGTGACCTCTGATATACTCAAGCCCAGAACTCATATTAAAAAGCTGAAAATCTCTGTAATAGAGCCAGATTTTTTAAATCACCCTGGGGATAATGTGAACTTTTGTAGACTGCACAGCTTTAATATAATGGAGCATTTATGTGCTTTTAAAAAGAGTATTAATTTCACAAATGTATATCAAATTCTCTAGGTCAGGTCTTCAGCTGCATCAATCAGCAAAATTCCCATCATTGTGATTTTACGGATTTGCGCTGGTATAGCACTTTGCCCATCATTTGTAAAAATTAATATTGAGCAGAAGTGTCTATTCTTTGGAAACAATACTGGTATGTTGGACTTGATGATCCTTATGGGTCCCTTCCAACTCAGGATATTCTATGATTCTATGATTCTATGTTCTGCTATGCTTCATTAATTTCTGTGACCAATTTTAGTGTATTTGCTTGTTTCATCTACAATGGTAGCACCGAAGCATTAACAGCACCATTAGTATCACAGCAAAAGTCAGCAGCAAGTGTCTAAAAAACTAAAATATAATTTTTTGCTCAGAAAAAAATAAAATCATGGAACATTCGCAGGATTAGACTTTAAATTCTGAAGACCTTTCACCTGCTAGGGCTGAGATAAATATATGTGGTAAATTAGAGTATTTACAGTTAAAAACACAATGACTGAAATAGTCACAATTATAAAAACTGCAACTGGTAATGTCTGGGAATGTAATTCCCATCTGGGTGCATAGCTGTGTTCTGTAATAACAGATTATGTGGTTTGTTGTTTATATTCATTAAATCCTATTGTCACAATAGACTATAATTGCTGCAGAGGAAATCTGTCATTCTTATAGTGCACAGATCCCAACAGATGAACTGACACAATGGACTGTAATGATCTGTTACATCAGTGATCCATGGTTAGAGGTTCTTAATGGCACAAGCTGACAGAAAAGATACACTTGTGATCCTTTATCATGCCAATTATAATCTACTGCTAAAATACTGTTGAGTGCGTAATACTGTAGCTCTAAGGAAGCTATATACATGCAAATGTTATTAACCATTAGAAGAAAAAAAAATGAAGGAAAAAAAAAAAGAGAGAGAGATCAAGAAGAAAAAAAAAATTGCCTACAGATGAAAGTCTTCACGAGTTGGTTTGTTATTTGGTTCGGCATTTTTATAACAACTTGGTCTGAAACTGGGGAGTTTGTCCTTACTGCAAATTATTCTTTAGGAAGAGTGAACAGAACATGACCTTGTTTCCAATAGAAATATTCTTATCTATGTCATTTAGTATGTACATGTGCAAGAATAAGAATTTATACTTTATAGGGAAACTGCTAGGAATGTAAAATGACTCTAAGGGGTTATACTAAAGGTGGGACTAGCTAGTGGGACTTTCTCAGAGGTGATATCTCTTGTATTTTAAAGTATTTCTCCTGCTAATTTTATGCATCAGTGTCTAATAAATTAAGGACCTTAGTATCCAATATAATACAGGATATTCTATTTCATCCCAAGGTATCCCAAATCATGTATAGAGCTGAGGTTATTCTAAGAGCAAGGGAATACCCGACAACTGGCTCTGTAAGAGGTATGGGAAGTAAAAACTAAATTTGCTCTGAGGGCAGCTGCTGGAAACTAACTTCGCTGTCTTGATTTGCCAGAGAAATGCGTGTGGTTCTGGTAGTGTCACAAAGCCAGAGGGCTCCCATGCTGATACCTCTCCTCAACTCTGTGAGGAAGAGCATGAGCCAGAAAACCTAAAAGACCTCAGACAATGTGTTGAGTGCGTCATGTAGTATCCAATTTCAGATTTTACAGGGGAATTGAATTTCCAAGAGAATGAAAGAAAAATTTTGTCACTGATCAACACAAAGCTGACATTATAATATCTGTGGGTATAACTAATGAACAAAGCACAACATGCCTTCAGAGAGGGGTATCTTTGTTGACTGCATGGTCTTTGAAATGTGCTGAAATCGTCATGCTGTCATTTACTGCAACAGCGACACAGTACTGAAAAAAATCTAGAAGGGCATGTCCCAGCAGCTGCAAGAGGATAATTATTTTGTACGAAAAGAAAGACAGGAATCTGGAGCACTGACTATATTTCTTCAGGGATCTTTGACACAAGACCAGTCCATACTTGCAACCGTATATTATTAAGCAGTATTCTAGAATGGTGATAGCTGTTTTTGTCAGAAAAGGTCTATATCTGGTTTACACTACTATTTCTGAATTTGCTTCAAATTTAAAGATATTTGGAATAACACTAGGCATGATTCCAAATTCCTTGAGATTATGGTTTGACATGGGTTATGTGATTGAGGTTCTTCTTCCATAAAGGCTGAGGAAGAGAGGTTTTCAGTGAAAGTCTTATTCTATTCGTATCTTCTCACTGGAAAATGGGAAATAATAGATGAAGAAATGCCTAAATGCTTACAATGGCTACAGTGAAAGCAGATAAATTTTCAGTGGACTGAACTGATATTGCTTCACCTGAGGTTAAGAGCAAAATAATCACTTTAATGTCTTGTCTTTTAGTATTGGAGTGATGGATATTTATAATCCAAGTGTGAAAAATGACTTGAACAAATAAATTAAATGATCGCTTTAATTCCTACTTCCTGATGATAATGACTACATGTTATGCCCTGGATATATTTGTTATCAATGTAATACAAATGTTTGTATCAATGTAATTACAAAAACTCAAGTATTTAAAGAATATGATGTACTCCCCTTTACACTTTATATGGTGTATGTTTCTTTACACTTCTGCATGATGTACTAGTTAAAGCAATACAACTTTTGTAACTGTTGCAGAAGAAAGTTGGTCAGTGGCCCATCTTAGCATTTTGAAGACCTAAACTAGCAGATCCTAAACTATCACAGATTTCTGGGTTTTGGCATTGGTAAAGTCTTTACATTTCCCTGTATTTCCATTGCCATTTAAAAAAAAAAAAAAAAAAAAAGAGAAGTGTTTCCTCCCTTCTTGGGAACAGAAAGGATAAATTTATAAGTGTAATGAAAAACCGAAGGACTAGAGCAATATAGTTCAGAAGAATACCATAATTGTGGTGTCAGAAGTTTCCCTTGAAGCTCTGAGTCTCTCCAGAGTCTCCAGTAACTCATCAGCATTTCCAATTAAAGGTAGAAAATCTGCACCATTCTGCTAAAATTGGAGTGGTTATCAAGTTAGTGAGGTTGCTTTACCATGACAAAATTGCTAGATAATTCTGAAATGGATGTTAAAAATCTTTTGCTTTATTCTGCATTCTGGAAGTTAGAACCCTGTGCTCCTCATGCCTCTTACTTGTAATGATTTTGATTTTATTTTTTTAATGGTAATTGGCAAATAAACAAATAAATAAATAAATAAATGGGAAAATAGCAGGATATTCTCTATGTGGTTATTAGTTCAGATATTCATACTGTGAAGGGCAGAAGGGAACTATTCCTCTCCCTGGAGGGCCCACTGTTGTTTTCAATGGCACAACCTGCAGTAAATTTTTCCCATATGTAGACAAACATTTTCTGGGCTCAGGCATGACCCAATGACGTATCATGCAGAGATAATTGGGTTAGTTTTCTGTGAAAATTGCTGGTTGGATGCCTAAGCTAATTAACTCTGATGAGAAGAATTGCATACTAGTTTGGAAGAATCCAAAGTTAAGGCAACTTAACTTTGTCAGTCTCTAGGATTGGTACAGAAGGACACTGCTCATTCTGAAATATTTTAGAATGATGAAACTTACATTGTGGTGTCTATGTGAAACTTGTCTTACAGTGTCTGTGGTAATTTTGCATTTTGCTCTTAGTCCTGCTGTACTCTGTCCTTTTTTGCTCTAATGCCATGCCTCTTTTAGAGTGGTGTCAAAACTTAGGACAAGAAGCATGTATCCCAGAAATAATCATTGGGAAAGATTGTCTGAGAGATTTCTGAGAGATAAACATGATTTTCAAATTGCCTGGCCTTCTAACCTATGGATTCATAGCCTACAGAGGTGGTCAGCTATCATACTTGCCTGCAAAACATCCATTTTTATGATACAGAAGAAAAAATGTAGGTCACATGGCTCTCCCAGAGCATAGTGGTCACCTCAGTCAAAGTCAGTTTGTCACTGATACATGACAGTATATTAACCACTCCAACTTAGTAATCTATTTTTTAACTACTCGTATTCTCATATTTCCATTTTGTGTAAATGTCTGCAAACTAGTAGACAAACTTCAGTGTATAAACAAATACCAGTTTATATAAAATAGACAGTTATCTTTATATTTGCTATATAGAAAATAGGCAGGTGCACTCATAATAACACAAAATTACATCATCCCATCAGTTTTAACTCATTCACCCTTACCGATGGCAATGGAGAAAGTGGGATGGAGAATAAAAGCATAACGAGCACGTTACTCTAGTGAACAGTCACCCACTACCAAATCTGGTCTTTGCTTCTCGCTGAAACACTGGGTAGATTTTGAAGAGGTCATGTCTCTTGCTAGTCAACTCTGCTGTCTACAGCAGGTTTTCCAGGGGAAATGTGAATTGCTGTCCTTAAGGAGCTAGTTATTAAGATGAACACATAAACCTACCAGACGCCCCATGGCAAAGGTTGAGGTGCTTTCTTCTCATTATTGTTAATTCCATACAGACAGGAATAATGTAGATGAGTTTTGTTTCCCTTTTGGAGTAGCATTAATCCTTGCAGAAGTAGACAGATTCCTTGCTTGGGAAAAAAAAAAAAAAAAAAAAAAAAAAAAAAAAAAAGCAGTTTCCCCACAAATAGCCATTTAAAATTCATCCAAGAAAAAAACTATTGCCTCTCCACCCCCTCACCCCTCCCCCCCCCCCCAAAAAAAAAGTGAAGGTTAACACCTTTTCCTCCCCAGACTACTAAAACATAGCTTTGTTAGTTTGTTGCTTTGTTGTTAACTCCTCTGCCCAACTTACCCCCCCCCCAAAAAAAAAAAAAATTAAAAATCGTTTTTTGGTATACTTCTGTTATTAAGTATAAGTATCTATTAAGTATCTAAAGAGACTTATGCATAAAGAAATCAGCATTTGGCCATGAAATGAGTTTCATGGAACCAGCTTCAGTGGTAGTGGCACTTTGCCCACAGCAGAAAACCACCACACATTTGAACAGAGTTGGCATCTGCAGCTTAAGAGAGAGACGTTACTGGAATAACAACTGTGTTGAAAGCCAGGACTGAGGGGTACTGGCAAGGCTCTGGCTGGCTGGCCTCTAGCTTACATAACTGCTGAACTCACCTTTGCTGGGGAAGAAAAAAAAAAAAAAAAAAAAAAAAAGCTATTTATATTTGCTTTGAGAAACCTAATCAGGTGAGGTGAGTAACCATATTACTGAGTGGAAAAATTAAATCTTTTAATAGTTAATGTGTCAATTCACCTTGAAACAGAGGGAGAAAAAGAAATGAGACAGCTAGTCAAATGGTTCTGCAATGGTCAAAGTTTACAGCTTTGAAAGCTTTCTGTAGTCCTCACCGACACAATGTGAAATGTGACCCTATATCTCTTGTACATGCAAAACTTCTGCTGAAACTGATAGGCATTCGTGACCAACGGTGTTCTAAATAGCCAAATACACCAACTATTTATAACCCAGTCATTTGAAGACTTACACGTGCACTTGACCTTATGCAGACTAAGTATACTGTCTACGCAAATGACATGAGAATAAGCACATGAATTAATCGTTGTAAAATTGAAATATGTTACGGGAAAAAGGCCTCAAATCTTCTCTGACTAGCAAGAAATCTGTATTTGTTGCTAAGATGCCCATTGGGATTACTCAGAACTTTATGGTAGTGGGAGGGGGGAGGCTTAGGATGTCTGCTACAAAAAGATAGGTTCCTATTCCATGAGCAGTTTTCAACACAGAATGAATGGAAGAAATTTTTTCCACTGTAAAGCAATGGTGTGAATATGTACAGAAAGATAAACACTATGTCTCTTTTTGGTATCTTGTTAATGTAGATAAATTCAGAAGTAAACATAAAAGCCCATGCGAAGAGCTCTTCACTTGTATTTTGTACTGTAACTGCCAAGGAAAGTCTCTCTACCAGCAATTTATTAGGATGAGAACAGTATGGTGTATGTAAGATCTCTGGAACTGTAGTTCTTCCTCAGTCAAATAGACAAAAGTTAGAGATTGTCAAATATCATTGCAGTGTATAAACACACTTAAAAATAACACTTAACTCATGATCCAGCAATTACGTTTGTAAACACATTCAAAAGGTGGTATCTCTGTAACCTTACTACCATCAAAATAGAGCGTAACTGCTCCTCCGTGCCACTTCACTTTAGGCCTCCTCCCTGGTTGACTGTCTCTTCCTGAAATGCAGTACTTTCTGAGTCTCACCTGCTTTCTTCAAGAGCACTCGTTATTTGTTCACCGCAGTGGTGCAGAGGAGGCTAAAGGCTGTGTGCGTCAGCCTGTGCCTTGTCTGGAAGGCCCCAGTCCAGATGCCAGGCTGCCTACATTTGAGAGTAGCTTGGAGACAGAAAGCGGCAAACTGGTGGGCACGAGGCTGCAACAGAGACTCTTTTGTCAAGGAGTTGACAGTGTACACATGCTGTCATGGTGCCGCTTCATCACCGTGTTGTGGTTTCATGCTAAACAAGTAGGAACTCTTTGCCTTTATTTATCATGAGTTTTATGCCCCACACCACAAAGAATGTAAATATCAAACCCATCTTCTAGTTTCATGACAATTTGATTAACTTGGTTAAGAGATTATAAAAAAAAATATACAGATAAAATAAATTGAAATTTCTGATGTCCTTAGAATATTTTTTTAAGTTTTCTAATACCATGTCAGTATTGCAGTAATTTTGATTTAATTACTATTTTAGGTAACTATATAGCCTGTTAGCTGAGTGACAGTGATCACCTGTTTATCCTGTCCTGTCCTGTAAATCAGGTCAGACTGAAACCACTTGTCTTGACAGTATTACACTTTTCACAAGGGTACTGAAGGAGACAAAAACTGACATTGGCATTTTGTGTAGGCATATAAAACACTTTTCTAAATGTATTTTTTCCCCTATCACTTAAATACTAACTTGAACAGTTACAGATTTATCCTATGTCTGAGCTTGGTACAGGAAAGAAATAGGGATGTCAGGGGACCTGGAGGGAACACAGTAATAAGGAAGTCACACATTAGGATTTGACACTGACTTTATGGTGCAAACATAGCACTAT
This sequence comes from Anser cygnoides, assembly GCF_040182565.1. Lineage (NCBI taxonomy): Eukaryota > Metazoa > Chordata > Aves > Anseriformes > Anatidae > Anser > Anser cygnoides. The sequence goes on along the minus strand of NC_089875.1, from coordinate 60,974,621 downwards.
GGCCTTCTCTAAAATGGAGAGTTGCTCTGCTGCTTACATCTACAGAAGCCATTCATGGGAACCAGCGGATTCAGTTGAGATACTAAAGCTGAAGGAATGATCACAAAACTAAAAACACCCCAAAAAAACACAGCACCCACTTTTTTATTTGGTGGGTACACCAAGCTAAAGGCAACACAGCCTGGGGTTAGGCACTGTCTGTTCTACTGTTCTACCTATTGACCCCACACAGTGAAAAATGATGGGTATAGCTCCAGGAGGATAGCAAATAAACCTATGACTAGCACTCTGCCTGGGGGAGCACATACACGTAACACAAGTAAATCCCAGGTTTTGCTTCCCAGACCCCCTCCCTTACTTTTTTTTTTTTTTTTAATAGACACTTAGATAGAGTAGAGAAACAGTTGCTTGATTATCTCGTATCTTATTTCATGGTATTTGTCACATGAGTTACTGCTTATCCCCTGTTGGAAAAAAGATTTCAAGTGCCTATTCAGTCTGCTGCCTCACGGTTTGATTTTTTCTCATGCCTAACCTTGTGCCTAAACATGGACTGCATTCACGTAACTTCCCATCTTCTTTGTCCAAACTGTTATGAGTGGGATGTGTTCACCCGAAGTACGTGTTGTACAGAAAAGTGCTGTGACTAATATTGGTGTAATAATTCTCTCTCACAAAATGGGAAAGTGGGTAAGAAACAATTTAGAGATGTTAATGGGACCAAACTGGAAAGTAAAACACTTACCACAGTTTTGCAACCAGCTATGCCTTTATGATAGCATAGGTATAATGATATGTCCAAATGTAGGATTTCCAAACTTCATTTAAATTGTTCAAATTTGTACTTTGTGGTTTGAATTCATCTCTAGCAATTAATCTTTGTTTCTTTAATTATTACTTCGTGATACCTTGTAATTTCACAGTCTGTGCAATTTCCTACAGATTACTAGGTAGCTACCCTTAGTAAGAGTGATTTATGCCTGAGAAAGCCGTGGAGTTCCTGTGCTCGCAAGCTATCAGTCCCTGGCTTTAAATGTTTGCAAGTTTCTCAGCTTGAGAATACATTTTCCCATACTATTCTCTGCTCTGTTTTATAAAAACTGTCTCATCGTATCTTGGACATAAACAAATTTGCTGTTCTGAAATGCTGTTAATAATTTTATCATTCTTGCTAAGAACAGGGAGTATATTATTTGTAGCATTTTTTTTCACCTTTAATATCATAAAGAAAAAACTACAAAATCAAATGCCTGATGTTCTTTGGCCTTGCTAGCTAGGTAGCTAGCTTTCCTTGTTGTCTTTAGCTTCCTTTCTCTGTTTTATAAAATTATAATTTCTAATCTATATCTGTTTCTTTCCTATGCATGTCATATTCCTCAAAGCTTTAAGTTGATCTCTTAGATCATCCCTTGATCATCAAACTACTTAAGCAAGTATTTACATATTCTTACTGAAGCCAAAATATGCGTAGGCTGAAAAATGTTCCAGTGCACGGATCAGTCACAGTGTCTAGCACTGTGCTTGCTCAAGCCCTGATCTGATCCAAATACTTAAGGCTCTGGGCTCATGAAATCATGGAGTGTGACTCTGAATATTATGAGAACTTGATTTAGCAACAAGAAATGGAATTTCTGAATCTCAAATGTCCGTGTCAAGAGATTACTGTATTTCTTGCAGAAGACTTTGGAGAGTACCACTTTATTTCCCTTATAGGGCATTCCTCTCACTATACATATGAAATAATGCTAAAGATGGTTGGGATAGTTGTCATCTGACTAATCTATAAAAAATAATAATAATAAAAAAAAATTCTACAGCCAGCATCTGATCTTCCCTTCTGTGGTCAGAAAGAATAGAAACAAACTTCCTTAACACTCGGCTCATTGCAAAGCAGATGTCTAAAACTGGTTCGAGGAATCCTGCTGAAAGAGTGCCTGTTTCTCCCTGCGAACTGCTAAGGAAGTTTCTAAGTTTTCAGCATATTTGTAGTAATGTAGATAGCAAATTGTATTTATTTATTGAATTATTTTTTTCTCATTGCTTTTCTGAAGTCTTAATTTCTCCTTCTCTTCTGTGACATAGCTGTAGGATCTCCCCTGACATCTGAATAGCTCCTGAATTTTAGTTGAATAAAGTAAGTGGGAAGCATGATAAAAGACTTTTCATAACTCTGAGTGGTGTAAATTGGCCTGATGGTCACACTGTCCTGTGAGTAGAAAACTCAACAGTGTCACAGAATGTTTGGATGTGAAGACTGAATTCAGCCAATAGCATGTAAAATATGTTTTTGATTTTCACACCATTTTAAATGCAAATGTTATCCCATGGAAACATTTCTAAGGATGGTACTCCATAGCCTGTTGTAGACGGTGTCTCTACATTTGTGTTTTCAATGTTAGACCAATTTACTTCAGCCTTTTGTTTCTATTGTGAAGCAGTCTCTGAATGCACAAAATGGACTCCTTTCACGTGAAATAAAGCAAGCCACATGCTCTAGGAGCACTTCTAGTGCATTCTAGCTGCTGGTCAGTCCATGGGAATATGTTAGAAATAGGCCAAACTAAATCCTCCAAACCATATATAGTGCAGACATTGGGTCTTCAGCACCAGCTGTTTGACTCTGCTCTTGTGTTGTTCTGCTTGCTTCTATGAACCTTGCCAGAGTCAACACCAGTTATAACTCTAACCCCTTGGCTGCTCTAATATACAGATTTCTGTAACCAACCACAGTTCTTTCAGGACCATTCAGTCCATTCAGTTATGGTTTAACTGAAGATGCAACGAATGTAGATAAATTGTAATTTAAATGGGTTTCAAGCATGTGTTTTCCTGGAGATTGCTTACCTGCTTCCAGTATGCATGCCATCAATTTGTGCATGCAACCTAGAACCTTATATAGGTGTTTCTTATACTCTGAAATGAGGACAAGTTCATGAGGAATGGCAAATGTGATTTAATACAATGTGAAATTCTATCCTTACTAAAACATAAGGTAAAATGCCTTTTAACTCTAAGTCAGGATTTCACACCAAGTTTATAGATGAATACAGAGCAAATCTGATTTAACACTTAATTCAGATGAATTAATAATATTCCAGGCCTTTGTTTATTGACATGAACTAATGAAATCCTCACATTTTATTCATGCATATACAAGATGTAAATTAATATTGTAGCATCTTTTATATATATAGATATATATATATAAAACAAACAGTGTTAATGAAAAGAACTCAGAAATGCTAGCATCATACACTTTATAAGTAGAAATTTCTTGAAAGAAAGCAAGGACTAATGATCTGAAAATAGTGATGGTAATATCCTGACATCAAAATCATATAGCATTATATAACAAGAAATATATTATCATGATGATAGAAGAAGAGAGATTTATTTTGAGTGTCTTTCAGCCAGTTAGATTACAGTAGGTAAAGATAGGTCCTATAGATATAAGTATTTTTGTCCTGTTGTTGTTATTAAGTACTATTTGAAATCATTGACATCATCTTTAAAGGAAGCTTCTGTATTTTCGCTCCATGAACTGTGTTTCAGGTTGTTGCAGAAGTAGAAAGACAAATTTATAGTTAAGGTACATGACTGGGCACTTCATCAAGTTCCAGCATGTGCTGGCACTTTGATCATTGAGACAGGCATTTATCAAGAGACAGGTCATTGTTTGTCTAAGAAAAAGACAGAAAATGTACCTCCCTTAGTTCTAACAGCCCTGAAAGGATTTTCTAATGGAACCTAATGTTTTTACCTACTGGTTTCCACAATTTCATATTTACAGACTTGGGTCAGCATCTGCCATGCAACAAAATCATAGTTAAATTGGTATTATCTTGCTTTGCTACAGAAACCTCAGGTCAAGTTGCCAATACATCCGGACATTCTGTTAATGTTCAAATAAAATTATGGAAGGAGTTGGGAGGATAAGAAAGTAAGCTAAGGGGTAGAACAAATTATTTGAGTTCTCAGTAGCTACACGATGCAGCATCAATAGCAGTCACTGACAGAGCTCTGCTGGAAAAGGAAGATGAATGGGCAGATGCTCCATTGTAATTTCTTCCTATCAGCAGAGAGCATAACACAGGCATTAATCCACTGGTTCAATCAGAGGTAATAACACGTCCAGGGAGCTACCATTTCTAAGATGCAAGTGCAATTGCTGTCATTGTACATTTGTCCTAAAGGGTTCCCTAGGCAAGTGCATGTCACAATATTTTAGAAGCCAAAAGAATCCAAATTCATGTGACTTTAATTATTAACATATTTCCCTTTTCTTAAAAAGAAGGAATGGAAGCATCATAAATCATGATGTCTAATCTCATTTATTTTCTGTTTTTTGAGAGCAGCACTCAGGGCGTTTGAAGTCTGTGTATTATTTGTTTCACGGGGGAAAATGACATTATAATAACCCTCAGAACAGTTTGGAGAGAAAATTCTGTTGTTTTTGGATATTTTTTATTTTAATCCAATCCAGTTTCTCTGTGCCATGAAAGAATCTGTGTTTGGTTTAAGCAGAACCATCTTAGATACCACAGTTGCTTCAAATTGTGCAGCTCATTGAGACAAAACAAAAAGTCTCTTGATAATTGATGACTGAATAAACAAAGAGGAAACTGAAGGCAGATGTGTGCTGGAAAGCTTTTTGAAATCCTACGATGGGATGGGGGAGAGTTTGATTTTGTTTTCAATCAGAAGCACCACAATTCTCTCTTTAGCCTGAACATTTCCTCCTTGACATTTTTTGTTCTTAATCTGTGTTGGGGAGGGCGTTGCTGATGTTTAATTTTAAGTGAATTTCCAGTAGTAAATCTAGAAAGGTTTTAGGCTGGCAGCTGTGCAGATTCAAGCCCTCCCTCTGCAAAACAGGCTCTGAAGAGGGAACAGTATAAATCCCTCTAATACTGTCCTGCCAGAAAGCTTCTTCCTCGACATGGAAAGATCATCTGTAGGAATTACTGAACTACTAGCACCTTCATCCATCTGTTTTTTGTATTCTTTCTGAAACTGCCTGAAAAGTAGTGAGATGTGTTGCAGGATCTCCTATTATGGACACATTTAAATCCCTCGGTAGGAGCAACACCAGAAGGACAGGTCCACATAAGCACAGCCCACAATTCAGCTCCTGTCTTTATTTCTCCTCCCCCTATCCCTGCTTCTCTTCTACTCAAAAACTCACTTGCCTTTGATAATGAATACATGTCTAAGCTGGCTGGAGAAAGTTTCTTCAGAAATATTTGACAAAAACTGTCTTCTTGAAATTGGATTGTGTAATTACACTACAGTAAAAGATGAAAATTTGAGAGCGAAATGCAACAACTTCTAGTGAAAAACCTTTAGCCAGTAACTAGCTTCAGACTCAGAAGAGTGCTATGGCATTTTACAGATGTGGTCACTGAAGGACTGTATACTTTGGTCTTTTATGTGGGATGTGCATCACCATGTCTGTCAATGAGTTACTCCAGCATATGACAGGAGCCCCTGGTGACACCTCACAGCAAGAACAGCTTGGCTGAATCATGTCAGTCACAGAGGTAAACAGGATAATGACATAGACATGCTAAAGTTCACCTGAGGAATTCCTACTGCATCTCTGAGTCAAAATTTACCAGGTGGCAACTGAAATTTTGTTTGTGGGAGAAAATGAGCACTAACTTTCTCTAAACAATAGAAACAATCCCTGCAGAATTCAGAAACTTTTTGACAAAAAAATATTTCATAGCCAAAAATTCAGTTTTCTACCTAATTTCTTGTTTGAGCTCGTTCACAGAGATCTAGTAGGTTGGATCTTTATGCAAATGCAGTGACCCAGCTTTATGGTAATAATTTACCTGACATTAAGTAAGATGGAGTTAACACATGGACATGGATGACATAATGGGAATGATGGAGTTGATTTAGAAAGTGCCCACATCAATGCTAGGTCAGTGCTATTGTGTTGTTTGTGAGTGTCCTGCTGATGGAGGAGCTGGCTGCTAGACAAGATAAAAACTTTGCTCTTAACTCCCTGTGCTCACTGATGATGCTGTGGTATATATTTTGTGAAAGCAGCTATTATGACACTCTAAAAAAGGACTTCTTCAGCTGTAAAATAAGTAACTTGGTCTTTCGTTCTCTTTAGTTCTTGGTGCAATGTGTCGCAACACATCATTCTAAATCAGATTAAATTGGGCAAGGGACAAGAATGAAGGAGGGTTTTAGTCATCCTACCCCCTCTTCAATTGGCCAATGCAACAGCTGCTCCCATGTTCCTGTGAGTGCTGCTGCATGAACACTTGACAGTTACCCTTTAATTATAATAAAAAAATAGGTTGTTTTTAATCAGCTTTCCCAAAGCCAGGGCCATCGAAATGAGTGTATCTGTCTTGATAGAACAGTTTTTATCTGCATTTTCCCCTACCCGCATAAAGCTACCCTAAGATCTTGGCTGGTATATAATGCAAGACTTTGTGGCAAGATATTTGTAATTTCTCCTAGGGGAAATATCACGTCAATTTTTCTCTAAGTCCCAGCGTGTCTGAGACATGCAAATGTCAATTCAAAGGGTAAGCTCAAATATGTATCCACTAAGTAAAGTGGCAAAACTGGAATGGGGAATTGGCAGGTTCTGTCTTCTATAGTTACCAAGTATTGAAACAGTCACTCTAGTCACAGTAGGGCTTTGCAAGCATCTGCATATAGCTTATCGGCCAGTTAGAGAAAGAATATGAGGAAACTAATGACAAACTGTCCCTGTTCACTTGAGGACCCTCACTCCTGCATTTCATTTGGCTCACAAGCACTTGACCGACTGTTAAGCCACAGAGAGTTACTGTAAATCCAGTCTAAATTGAAAATAAATAAATAATCACTTTAAAAGACAAAAATAAATTATTTTTTTAAAATTACAGCATAATCTGTTCCAATTAAAATTCCATGCTACTGAAGAAGCATTTCTACACTATGGTCTCTGAACCTGGAGTCCCCATAAAGTCATGTAAAGAAATGCAAGAGCAGCCTGTGAAGTACAGATGAGATACCCATTCTCCCACATCACAACTGTGACACTACAGTCTTCACACACTTACACGTACATACACCACAAACTTTGAATTTATTTTACACAATGGCACAACATCAGCAGGGAGCAGACAGGGTGGTCCTGCTCAGCTCACCTCATGCTGCAGGTAAGGCATTTTGGTGGGAGCTACAAGCTGTGGAAGAAGCATTGCCTCAGGCAGACAATGAAATTGAATCTGTCCCTCCTCATTTTATGGATAACTCATGAAAATCATAGAATAGAGTGGTTTGGGTTGGAAAAGACCTTAAAGGCCATATAATTCCAACCCCCTTGCCACGGGCAGAGACATCTACCACTATGCCAGGTTGCTCAAAGCTCTATCCAACCTGGCCTTGAGCACTTCCAGGGATGGGGCATCCACAGCTTCTCTGGGCAACCTGTGCCAGGGCCTCTCCACTCTAAGAGTAAAGAATTTCTTCCTAATATCTATACTAAATCTCCCCTCTTTTAGTTTAAAACCATTTCCCCTTGTCCTATCACAACACTGCCTGACAAAGAGTCCCTCCTCAGCTTTCCTGTAGGCCCCCTTTAGGCACTGGAAGGCCGCAGTAAGGCCTCCCCAGAGCCTTTTATTCTCCAGGCTGAACAACCCAAACTCCCTTGGCCTGCCTTCATAGGAGATGTGCTCCAGCCCCTTGATCGTCTTTGTGGCCCCTCTCTGGACCTGTCCTAATAGCATCCACGTCCTTGTGCTGCAGGCCCCAAACCTGGATGCAGTATTCTAGGTGGAGTCTCACAGCAGCAGAGCAGAGGTGGGGAATCACCTCCCTTGACCTGCTCGCCACGCTCCTTTTATGCAGCCCAGGATACAATTGGCTTTCTGGGCTGTAAGCACACATTGCCGGCTCATGTTGAGCTCCTCATCAACCAAAACCCCAAAGTCCTTCTCCTCAGGGCTTCTCTCAATCCATTCTCTACCCAGCCTGTATTTGTGCTTGAAAATGCTTAACTACTATGTAAATTCCATGTGCAGTTTTATTATTATATAAAGGGAACATCTTTTTATATATAGAAGGTTTGGTTTTTTTTTCCCTGATCATATTTTGTAATGGCCACCACTGGAGTCTGTGACGAGCTGCAACTTGTACCTGGTATGCACCAGCCAGACTGGACTGAACACAAGTAGAGTCTGATAGATGAATGCTTCATGTCTGATGCAAGTAGGATGCAAACAGGAAAACAGCAGTGTTTTCTGAGATCTGCCCCAATTTGAGGTGTTTCTGAGCATACTTATACTCAGATCTTTCAGACACCTACTGGGTTTTATGGTTAAAAGCACCCAAGCAAAAAAGAAATTTGTAACAGGCACAATGATGAAGCATTTTCAGTGTCAAACAAAAGCTAAGGGGGAATTTGCAGGGTCTTACCCTTGGATTTAAGCACAAAGTCCTATCAGGAATTCCTAAGTCCCATTTCAGGAACATTTTTTGGATCTAGTCCTTAATATCCTGATGGCCTATTGCATGCTTTCACATTCAGTAAGAAACAGCCAGATAAGTCTCATCTGCAATAACCACACATGGCAGCTGTAGAATGCTACTGATCATCAACAGTCTTCAATTATTAATAGAAGTTTTATTAGCCATTAGTTAAAAGCTTCTCTTTTTCTGGCAAAGGGCTGGGAAGATAATTTTTCTTTCTAGCAGTAGATGTTTTTAAAGTAATAACCCAAAATTTAAACCAGATTTAAATATATTAAATGCAAATCCCCAGATAATTTGCACATTATATAGCTAAATTGCTACATAAATAACATATCAAATAACTGTTTCTATTAAAGAATATCCCAAACACTTCTGTCAGGAAATTCATGCCTTGTTTTTCCACTCTATAAAACTGTTTTTATTCTAACGCAGTACAAAATGTTTCTGGACAAACTTCATTCACGTTATCTTCTAATCCATTCTTAGGAAGCATTTTAATGATAACACCTGCTGTTATAACAACAATTTTCAGTCTTTATTACTTATGAGATCTAGGGCTAATCAGAAATGTAATGTTTCACTGTATTTGAAAGTGATTGATCCCAGTATATAAAAAGCATTTTTTTTTCCCAGTGCAAGACATTTCAGCTTTTATACTTTGCAACTCCTGGTATTAACAAGAACCTGGAATGAAATCAGTGCAAATCAGAAATATGCACTGAAGATTTCCTATATGTATTTGCTGCTTTGGCTCTCACAGGAGAGCCTGCCCCTGCATTCCTCAGCTACATTATCACACACTATAAAGGAAGAAGTGCAATGAATGCAGTCAGCTTATTCCCCCCAGGAGTTCCCTCTGGTAGAGTATGTCAAAGTACTCCCAGCCGTCAGTCTGTCAGGTCTGCTCGGATGTTTTGGAAGACAGCGTGCTCTGAATGAGAATGCAACAATAGCAGGCTGAGTTTTCAGCAGCTAGCACTGATAACTCTGATAAACAGTCTTCTTGAGGTAAGAAGTGACGCATATCAGAGGTTCCTGCCTTAGACGCCAAGGTTATTCGTCATGTAATTGGATATTGTTGGAGAAAACCATAATTAACCGAAATTTAAAGGCATAAGGCAGTCTTGCTGATAATATGTGGTCAAAGATAATCATTCTCTGCTGAATCCACTTTCATCTTTCCTATTCATTTATCTTTAAGAGATGTGACCTAACCAGGTCCTACTTAAACAAAGCTGTGATTTACGGGCTTCATGATTATTGCTAAATTACAGACCTGGGACTCTTGGAATTTCATTGCTCTGTCAGGGTAAAAATTAGACTCTGCTAACTCAGAAGTCCAGGAAGTTATCATTTTACAAGAGTGTGGGACATGTACATCCCCCAACAGATGCAGAAGTAGAGTAGTGACTACTTGCTAGTGAGTAGAAGTAGCTATAGTGAGTACTTGCTATTGCCATCAAGTTCTGCCTACACATTGGCCTATTTCACCCTACAATACAATAAAAACTCCAGATGCCATACAGGTGGAGTCAATCATTAACTGTGCCTGAATTTGCCAATTTCGTGTGACCCTGGGCTGCCCAAATGCTGGGAAACCTCACAAGACCCGGGGAATCTGTTACTCCTGTCCTTACCTCCCTCTGGTTTCCACTTCTGCTCTCTGGCTGCCCCACGATCCCTCTGCTGAAGTTGTGTTGAAGCTGAGTCCCTAGGGACTGTAATGGAAGTTTTTTTATCACACCACTCATTGGCTGACCCAGGAGATTTGAGGAAGTAGCTGACTCGTCTGCTCCGTTTTGTTGAGGCAATTGGTCATTGGGTGGGAGATCTGCTGCTTCCAGGAAGCAAAGGACTATCACATCACAATAGGTTCTAGCTCCTGTCCCCAGGGAAACAAACACACAAAAGCTCACAGAGTTACACCAGACAAGGTAATTCTGACTCCAGCCAGCTGCAAATCCCAGTAGCCTTGTCCTTCACTTCTTTTGGCACCAGAAAATTGATACCCATCTCCTCATTAAATTCTTTGCTGAATCATGTGATAGGAAGCCAAATTCCCACTTGCTCACTTGCTCTCTCTTTCATACGCTAACACACATTTTGTGTTTCTCACTATAAACATCCGCAAACCATCCATATAAGCATTTTGAAACCTTAATGTAAATGCTATATGCTACCTTTAAAGATAGGGGTTTTGGTTTAAACAGTTTTTGGTTGTTCATTTTCTTTTTCAAATTCTTAGTATGGCAACCATACATATAATACATTCTTCCCTAATGGCTACACAAATAAATGAGGCTTTGGCTTTTCTCCAGATATTTTCCCATTGTTAAAAGGAATATCTGTTTTTAGACCCTTTCCCGTTTTTCCGTAAAGGTAGCCTTATCTTCTTGGTTCATCAGTTACACTTCGTTACTGATGTGGAACTCAGGCTCTTTGAGGTAGCCTTTCCTGTAATTACTGTTTCTGTCATCAATTGTCCCCTGAAACTTGGGCTATGTAATTCCTTAGGCTTCACATTAGGATTCAGTGTAATTCCTTAGGCTTATATGGGGAAAAAAAAATCTACCGGAGCTCTTAGGAGATATTTAATTTTGTTGTCTTATCATTATGGAATAGCTGTTAATGTTTGTAAGCCCTTTTTCCATCATTGTCTACATGTGGAAATAGATAACCCTGGCTGAAGTTCTAGATTGGTTTTGGTGAGTGAAGTTAGAAAAGAGTTTTGAGAGACTGATACTGAGCCAAAATATCAAGACTCATAAGATTCTAGGCTTGTTTAGTCATGTTTATGCATAGATCCAACACACTTTCATGCATATTTTTTCACACATAGATCCAACATATTAAAAACACTTACAAAGAAATTATGGAACTCTGTAATAAAAATCTCCCAGTTCTGAAGCCTGAGCAGTATTCTCTCACTTCATTAAATCACTACATAGAAGGAATTCTATCTAGGAGAAGAAAAGAAGGTAAAAGGATTTTTAAAACAGGAGGCAATGGGCAATAAATGGCATCAGTAGTATAGTGGTGGAATTAAAGAATGCAAATGAGGGGTCTCAGCTCTAAAGAAAGAATATATATTGCACAGTGCTGACAGTAGTAAATTCTGTTCACATTCTGTGCACATAGAGGCTCATCCTGAGGTGAGCAGCATGCTTTCTCCTTACGTCTTTTGTACCTTTATATGTCCAGAGTAAGAATGTTTCATAGCTGAGGCTTTCTGACAGCCTACAGAAAGACACAAGGATTTTGAGAGCTCTTTTCAGCTCATAGTATAGCAATGAAAATACCTCACATGAATCACTGATTATTTGTGTTTGCTCTATTGGAGCCACAGGTGATTAGCTCAAGAGTTTCTTCTTCTGTGAAGAGAAATAGGAATGAGAATAAGAAAGGGTAATAAAAGAGGATATTAAGAATTTGAGGGGGCTCACATGTGAAGAATCAGACAACTGAGACATTTTTCACTTGTCTGCTCAAAATTTTCTTATGCCATTCTACTGAGGAGTTGTATTTAAAAACAGCACATCCTAATCATAGGGAAAAAAAGAAAAAAAAATGTTTAAAACACTTGATTGCAATGGGTGTCCAACCTTCAGTTTTTAAAAATGAGCAGAGGTAATTCAGACAGAGGGAATTCCATGTTGCCTCATATTTATGGTTTTAATTCTCAATGTCCTACAAGTGCACATGTAGGAGTGAGTGTTTTTTTTGCCTTGTCTTTCTATGAGTGCACAACATACATACTGCATATACATGAGTATCAGTAGGGGGATATGTTTTCTAGAAAATATACAATGCTCATTGGGCAGTATTGAATTAATAAAAAACGAATAAATGAATGAAGAAAAATCACTAAATAAGACATGCTCTGTGAATGCAGAGACTATTCCACGATGTGGGAGGAATTAGTCCAGCCAAGAAACGTAATACTATGTATTTAAGGAAATTTGGCTCTTTAAGGAATGATGATGCCTTTTACTCAGCTATTACACCTTTTTTAGCATAACTTAAAACCTCAGGCAATGATTTTATGATACCAATGTGTAACTCCTTAAAAAGATATCCTTCTTAGTCAGATGATAATTATTCATTAGTTCCTGAAAATCAATTAATTTGGGTACTTCAGACTGGGTTGTCTGGAATAGGGACACCCAAATCATCAGTCTTCTTAGAAATCTGCAGCTTCTATGCTTTAAAATCTATTGTCTTATAATGAAAAGGGATTAAATACATTTACATGCTTTTTAATGTAGCACAATTGGAGGATTTCTATGTAAGCTCTCAGCAAAATTTAACAAATTGAAACAAATATCTTCTGTAATGTGGAAAATATTATACATGAATGCATGTAAATTGTTTATAGATATTGATAATGACAATTTTTCAAGTTCTATTACTGCACATTAGTATTGCCCAGGAATGAGCCACTGTTGCTGGCTGGAGCAGAATGATCACATACAGGAATTTCTGCCTCCCTACCTTAATGTTTTGCAGCTCTTCATACAGATTAGCTTATGCTGAAAAGTGTTTCAGCACTAGCTTTTCCCAGAGATGCACATCCCTTCACTCAGCAAACTGGCTTGCCTCAGCATCAGCAGCATTTTTTTTTTGGTAGTTAGCTAAGCACAAGGATCAGTTGCAGGTAGTTTCAGTGCTGCAGCATGCAGTGCTGCTGATAGGCCAGGCAGGGTAGCTTCTGACAGCATGAGCGGGTCTGGCTTCCAGAGCATCTCTGCCTCCAGCCAGGCCTATGGTTTTGCTCAACACAGTCTGAGCTGCAAGTGAGGGCTGTGGCTGCCTTTTCTAACAGCTTCTATTCAGTTGACCTATCAGTCATAATTGGGGCTGAAATAAAAGATGAAGCAGGTAAGCACTCTTCTCTATGGTAAATTAAGGGAAATGTCTTGTCGCAAACAATACACAGAGCCCTCATTACTTGTCACCATTAAAGTTTATTTTTAGAATTGGTCCTTAGCCCACTTCTCTGACCAAAATATTGCTTTGGTCACCATACTATTTTAAAATTTCCCTCAGAATAGAGCCAAGTTACATGGATAAAAATAGCCTTTGTATCCATCTCTTTTCAGTAGTGGCCACTCCTCAGCCATGGGTGGACAGCAGAGCTGGTAGCTATTACCTTAATTTGTAACAGTTTCCTCATCTAATAGGCCAGATATTATTGGCAAGACAACACAAAATAATAAAAGAGAAAAAGATGTTCGAGTGCAAAAGGGAAAAAACAAAAAAAATCTTTGAAATACTTCTTCAGAATAAAAGCAGCCATAGACGTTATTGACACTTGTCAATAACAAGTGGACTGACACCTGGACATACCTAACACCACTTGTACCTGTTGCTGTGGTTTTCAGCAGTGGTTGCAAGCACTCTGTCCCTGTCCACACGTGGCCCAGGAGAAGGCTACACACATCTTGCAACCTGAGATGCAAGCGTGGAGGTCAGCTGGGGATATAACACTTTCAAGGTCATGCAGAGCTGCCACTGCTACCTGTCATGACTCACAGGCATTGCAAAGTGATAAACTCCTACTCGGCTCCCTGAAGAAAACACCATCGTTTCTGAAGTGTGGTAACAGTGTTACATTTCAACATGCATTTGTTTTTTGTGCACTCCTGCCAATTACACTTACACTCTAAGGGTGACCATATAGCTATAAATTATAATAGTTCAGAATAGCTGTTTGAAACCAGGTCCTTAAAAATATGTCAGCATCTAAGAGTTATAAGGCCTCTGTTACCAAGCTATGTTAAAGGTTTATTGTTCATGGCATATTTATGTTTGCTTTCTTCCTCTGAAGTAATACTATTCCCGTGTTAACCATAAGAAAACAGTTACAGCTATACAACATGGTAGGTATAATTCTCTATAAGCTACCTAGTCCTGGTTTCCTAATCAGCCAACATTATCCAGTGTAGCATGGTGCTTTTGCAGCTTATATCCGTGGTCTTCTTCACAGAGAAATCAGGGCAAGAGAGAAGGGAGAAGTAGGCTCCAGATCTCATCCCAGCACTGAGCTATGTCACATCAAACCTGGAAGTTTGGAAGAAACCTCCTGAGTTTAGGCAGCTTAGATGTAGCCAGAGGAATTTCTTAGGATCATGCAAGCAACATGTGACAGCAGGGAGTTAACTTGTATCTACTCATTTAAAAAAAAAAAAAAAAAAACCACTACTTGCTGAGGGTGTATGTAATGTGTGGCATATCTTTTGGATGCTCTTGTGCTGACATCTGTAGAGATGTAAGACCATTAGAAAAGCACATTTCTTTGTCTATTATTTCCCCACAGAGAATGTCTAAAGGAGAGGGAAAGGGAGTAAATGCCATTAATAAAATGAACCCCCATAAATAAGAGAAGTTATTGTGACAGCTGCTGAAAACAAGACTGTTTTAGTTATTCTCTTATGAATATTCATACAGCCATTATCACTGCTGTTTTCTAAAACTTTGAAGTCTGAGTTTGTAAAATTTATACTTTCATAGAATCACAGAATCACATACTTGGGTTGGAAGGGTCCTTAAAGATCACCCAGTTGCAAACCCTCTGCCATGGGCAGGAATGCCACCAGCTAGATCAGGTTGCCCAAGGCCCCATGCAGCCTGGCCTTGAACACCTCCAGGGATGGGGCCTCCACAGCTTCTCTGGGCAGCCTGTGTCAGTGCCTCACCACCCTCTGAATAAAGAATTTCTTCCTTATATCTAAATCTCCCCTTTTTTAGTTTAAAACCATCTCCCCTTGCCCTATCATTATCTGCCCAAGTAAAAAGATGTTCTCCATCTTTTTTTACAAGCCCCCTTTAAGTGGGCTTATAGGAACTGAAAGGCCACAATGAAGTCTCCCTGGAGTCTGCTCTTCTGCAGGCTGAACAGCCCTGGCTCTCTCAGCCTTTTTTCATAGGAGAGGTGCTCCAGAATCTCCGATCATTTACGTGGCCTTTATCTGGACCCACTCTGACATGTCCACATTCTTCTTGTGCTGGGGTCCTCAGATCTGGATGCATTACTCCAAGTGGGGCCTCATGAGGGCAGAGCAGAGGGGGACAATCACCTCCCTTGGCCTTTTGGACACTCCTCTGTTGATGCAGCCCAGGACACAGTTGGTCTTCTGGGTTACAAGCACTCTCTGCTGTCTCATGCTGAGCTCATGCTGAGCTTTTTGTCCACTAGAACCCCCAAGTTCTTCTCTTCAGGGCTGCTCTCAATGAGTTCTTCTCCCAGTCTGTGCTCATGTCTGGGATTGCCCTGACCCAGGTGCAGCACCTTGCACTTAGCCTTGTTGAACCTCATTAGGTTCACATGGGTCCATTTCTCAAGTTTGTCCAGGTCCCTTTGTATGGCATCCCTTCTTTCTGTTGTATTGACTGTACCACTCAGCTTGGTGTCATCTGCAGACTTGCACTCCATCCCCTTGTCTACGTCATTGATAAAGATATATAAACAGCACCCGCCCCAGACTGTTCTGTCCCTCCTCCGAGGGACACCACTTGTCGCCAGCCTCCACCTGGACATAGAATCATTGACCACAACTCTCTGACTGTGGCCATCCAGACAATTCTTCATCCACTGAATGGCCCACCCTTCAAATCCATCTCTCTCCAGTTTGGAGATAAGGATGTCATGTGGGACCATGTCAAAGGTCTTACAGAAGTCCAGGTAGATGACATTATTTATTCTCCCCTTGCCAACTGATATAGTCACTCCATCAGAGAAGGCCACCAGATTGGTCAGGCAGGATTTGCCCTTGGTGAGGCCATGCTGGCTGTAGCAGATCACCTCCTTCTCTTACATGTGCCTTGACATTGCTTCTAGGAGGGTCTAGTTCATGATCTTCCCAAGTACAGAGGTGAGACTCACTGGTCTGTAGTTCCCCGGGTTTTCCTTTCTACCCTTTTTAAAAATGGGAGTGATGTTTCCCTTTTTCCAGTGACCAGGGACTTCTCCTGACTGCCCTGACTTTTCAAATGTGATGGAGAATGGCTTGGCGGTTCAGTTTCATCAGGTGGTCTCTTTTCAAGCAGTACTACTGATATGTTTAAGTAGATAACTTGCAAAGCTTCAAAGCTTTGGTGAGTCCATTTTATTAAAAGAAATATTTAAATTTCTGAATGTTTATTACAATTTATCTTAGTATCTTGGAATTCAGACAGAAAACCTAAGATGAGGATTTTCTCATCAGATTCTTTTGCCTGGAAACAACTGAAGGGTAGCACTTTCCTGACTGTTCTCAGCCTTCCGCTTCTGATCTCCACAGAAACTGAGGATCACAGCTGTCTCCAATATTTATTTATTTAGAGAGCAATGGAACATTTTGAACCTCAAAACAAAAAGAAGGAAAGTTTGGTTGTTTGAATTTCTGCCAAAGATGTGATGAATTCTACTAAACAATTGTTAAACAGCAATTGTTATAATTTAGTGCATTTAGTCTGTGCCAAATGCTACCCCACTATGCATTATTGTAATTTAGGGTGCAAGCAGCCTACCCAAATAACAGCACAAAACTTGGCTGGTTAGATTATCCAGCTATTTGTGCAAGGCTCCTCTTTGAACCAAACACAAGACACAAGTTTTGAGATACAGATATGAGTTTGGGTACTTTGAATTGTATCTTCAGTGACCATCCTATTCAAGATTTAAGTGGCCAAGCTGGGTATCTAAAGTTGTTGTTGTAAAAGTCTCCCTGTTTCTTACACTGAGCTTTGAATGAAAATTAGAACCTGTTTAAAACATCTAGTAAAACGAGGCTCTGACCACACAGACATCTGTTACCAAACTGGTCTAATCCAAACTGATTTGCACACCTACATACACACTGAGGTATATTGGCATTTAGTAATAACAAAACAAAACAACAACAACAAAAAAAGCAATTAGGAAAGTTATACTTGGTTAATGTTGCAGGGAAACTATAAAAATAACTTAAAACTGATGTATATGTTAAATAAAATAAAACATATTTGCCTTTGAGATTTAAATTTATAATCTACTAAGAGTTTTCAATTAAACAAAAATAATTAACTGTAGTAGACAGATACAAATCACTGAATGTGGATAGTTCTCCTTTACCTTTCTTTCACTCCTGACCATTTACCTCTCCATAGTTTAAAACTGGTTCAACATGCAAAACTCTGCTGGTTCCTCTTACCACGATACATCCCAAACCATTGGTAGCAGCCACAGGAAAAGGCATTAAATTCAGAGCTGTTAAGTCTGTTTTTTGTTGGATCAAAGTTATTTCAGAGCACTACAGAGATGCTATCAAATATTCCTGTCTCTTCTGTGCTCCATATAGCATACCTGCAAGCCACTGATCTCTTTACCCTGCATTAGCATTGTCCAGTGCTCACCCTTACTTCCATATACTTTCAGATAGAAAATGTTCACTAAGATTATTAAAGCTAGCTGAAAATTTTTCAGTGGAGTAGTTTTGCATTAGAAAAAGCAGTGTTAGTTTTTTCAGGAAAAAAAAAATTAACATTTTTTCAGGGAGGAAAAGTTGCTTCTCATTTCTCAATTTGTTAAGAAAACAACTAGCACCACATTCTGACCTTTTCTGGTAATTTTTGTTCCCTATTGTTTTGTTAATTTATTTAGTTTTTAATATTCTAACATGTTTATTCAAATATTATTCAAATACCAGGTTAAATGTTATCCAAATATCAGGTTATAGAATCTGTAATTCTAATGCAGTGTTTTAAAGCTATCTCAGCAGAATACTTGCTACATCAAAAGGAAAAAATACTTTCTCAGAAGTAATTTATTGAATTTTTTTAAATTCTGTCTGATGGACATTTGGTTTTAACTTCTAATTTCTAATAAAAAAGAAAATCTGGCATTTCCATGAAACAAATTCTGCTTTCCAACTTGCTACCATTAATACTGTTTTTATTATGTTAGCGATTGTATTCTGAACTACGGAACTGTGTTTTTTAAATGAAAATATTAAGGAACCAGCAGGCAGTCCTAGATGAGCATGCACTTCTGTTTGCACTGTGTGACTAGAAAAGGAAGTACATGTTCATGCAAAAATGAGACTTAAATAAGTATTTCCTATCGGAGTTATACAAGCACATGTGATGGCATAGTTGGAATCCTGAGATTTAGCTGTTAAAAAAGCAGCTGATGCAGATGGCAAATGTCAGCAAAGGAGATGCAGTTCATTTTCCAATTCATTGGCATAGGAAACTAGTGGTTTAATAGGGTGATAGGCCAACTGATGTTTGATTTTTTTTCCACATAGTCACACAATCTGGTAAAAGTTACATCACTTCCTTGCATGCTAGCCCCACTAAATTGTTTCCTGTGCCAACGTTCCAACCAAGGCTGGAAATACCAGAGGATTTCTTTCCCTTTCTGAAAAGCCAAAGTTAATGGTGGTTGAAACCAGTTTCGTCTGGTATTACTTCAACATTGATATTATATTTTAAAAAAACAGCAAAAACTATGTAATGGGTTTCATTGAAGTGCATAAGAAGTTCCTGATAAAAATAACAGAAATAATTTTACTTCAGTTATTTAATATATGCATAGTATTCCACTAAAAACAAGCCAACATTAGCAAGAAGATAAACTAGACCATCATTTAACTTTTTTTTTTTTTTAGTCTAGTTTTAGGACACAGTAACAAAGATTCTGTAAAATCTCCGCTTCTCAAAATGCTCAGGTTTATGAATAGAGCTAAATGGAAAGTGAATACAGAACTGGGGAGTAGGGTTGTCCCTGGCTCCTTTGAGCACTGAAGTTTTCTTTCCTTGGCTAATGGAGACACACAGTCTTTCAGTAAACTGTTCTGAGTGCAATTGGTACCTTGCAGACTTCAAAAAGAGTGACATTTTGCTAAGTCCATGCTTATAGAGACAAGACACTGCCTATCATTCTAAGAATCTGAGCTTGGTTTCTGAATAAAGCATCTTCAAAGTGCAAAGGCGAGTAGCTGAAAATGCGTGTGGGAAAACACTCTCACATTTAGCATTCTCTTTCCCCCAGAGACTGCTGAAAAGTTTACTGTTGTTCTTATTAGAGGTTTTCTGTCAGCAGAGGGCAAGCTAAAGAGAACAACCCGAAAGTCTTAAAATTCTGAGATGAAGTAACAGGCATGTCTTCCAATTGACTTGACATATGATATTGTGGACCTCAGAAAAATAGATCAAGCACAGGCGGATGTAGTGCCTGGGCTGGAAAGTACTGAACAGATAGTTAAAGGGAAATGGAAATTTCTTCCTGATTCTCCCACCTGAAAACTTCTGAAATCACTTTGCTGCTGATGGAAAGAGTTGTTTATGGATGTCAATACTGTGACCAAATCTTACATCTTGATGCCTTGCTAAGGTCTGGAAAAAAAAATACATAGAGTACAGCATTTGCATGGCTGTCTTGTCAGAATAACCTGAATACTTTCTTCTTTTACCACAATTTTGATCAATCAGGCATTTTGTTCAAATAAAGTATCTTACAAGCACTGGGTATCTAGATATATATTCCTGTCATAAGAGCTGGGCAGAGCCCTACAAAATGATGTGTGATTGTCTGGACTGAAAAGCAAATTGTAGCAGATATCTTAGGAAACACTGGAAAACATTTGTGGTTTTACATATGGTCAGGATATCTTGGAAAGCATACTACAGCTGGAACTACATTACTGAGAGCAGCCTGCCCAAATAAGTCTGAGAGAAACAGATTTTCCAGAAAACCTCCCTTCCATCTGCAAACCTAGTGGATGCCTTTAACCAGTTATAGATACTACCTACTCATTTTTTTCTTTCTGCAGCATCAAGACTACATTTGGAGTGAAAGCTCTAGTGAATAAAAAGAACCAACATGTTTGCGTGACTATTAATGGGGTTTGATAGCACAGTCATAAAATGCCAGCACAGTTGTGATACCAGAGGTCCAAAGCTGCTAATACCAGTGGAGTTACATTTACACAAATCCATTTGTAAGAAACGCTAAGATCTTGATTACAGTAAATATGGCCTGATTTTGCAGTCAGGAGAATCTAGGTCAGAGGGAGCTTAGTTTATTCACTATTTTGTTTGTGCATCAGTTAGACCTTTCCCATGACTCCTCATCTCTATCTCCTCTCCATCCCTGCAGCAAATTGCACACGCTGCTGTTATGCATGATGCAAG
Organism: Anser cygnoides; assembly: GCF_040182565.1. NCBI lineage: Eukaryota > Metazoa > Chordata > Aves > Anseriformes > Anatidae > Anser > Anser cygnoides. Next base: position 60,953,978 of record NC_089875.1, on the reverse strand, counting down.
CAGGGAAAAGCTAAAAGGAAAAATTTAGTGATCAGATCTTGCAATATCTGATTTACAAGTGAAGAAGCAAGCCCTATTGTTCCTCTGCATTTATCACTTTATTTATGTCCCATTTTTTCTTACTGTAATATGCTTTCTTTGACAAAAAATATAAACTAAATAAAATAGATAATGAAGATTTTTTGGCTAATCACTTTATTTTCATAATGGCAAAAGACAAGAAAAGACAAAATCATAGTTGCTAGTGTTTTCCATGTATCATAAAGGGCAAGGACACGATAGGCTATACAGCCACTAATACAATCTCATTGAGGTAATAAGCGAAAGAAGAAATATTTCAAATGTGACACATCTCTCATCTTTCACATTGCTGCCATAATTTTTAGATTCTTATCTTCTACTTGAGAAAATATGTATGCACGTGCTCAGCTTTAAAGGCAGCAGTAATCCTTTTGAATTCATTGAGACTGTTCGATATTAGTTACGTATTTAAGTGATATGCGTCTCTCATCTGGTTAGTCCCCTTTTCTACTCAGTCTTTTTTTAAACTGTTCGCAAAAAGGAATCCTGCAGGATGCTGCAGTTACTACTGCTATAGGACTATTAGAAAGATAAATAGCATTTCCACTATCCCATGTAATAAGTTATTATTTTAAGCCTACCTGAATTCTACCTACATTTTCAACTAGATGCGGCTTTCTGAGCCTCCCACTCTAATACCCTTGTTTATTATTAAGTATCCAATGCAAAACCATTACAACGATCACTGCATAAGAGCTTTCTCTGGGGATGGCAAAGAGTTTTTTCTTAAACCTCTTGGCTTGCCTTGGCTCAGGTAAATCTCGCTTGTGTGTCAGAATTCATGGAGGACATGGAGTTTGTCAGATACATCGGGCAATACAATTAAACGTAGAGCTGGCAATTTCCTTATTCCTCCTTTAAAAAAAAAAAAAAGAGTAAAAAGAGTAAATGAAGATCAGCAGCTTATTTTCATTGTTTTCTTATAACTGTTTATAGGTGATGTGACTCTATTATCTCTTATGTCTGTTTTTTCCTTTAAAGCCCCATAGAATGTGGGAGATTTGAAGCATCCTAGTTAATATGCTGAACTTTTAATTCTCCAAAGCAGGCAATGGAAAAATTACACAACCTCACTGTTTCCAATTAGTTATGGACTTCTGTTTATTCCTTTACCACAAACATTTTTGCTTAGTTAGTAGTACAAATTGTTAATCATAAAAATGTGCTATCTCACATGCGCTAAGAATGAAAAAGGAATTGATTCCTTGCCCTACAGAACTCAAGTGATCCTCACTCTTCCATTTCCAGAACCTTTTCCCAAGGAGTCTGATCAAGTATCCACAATATCCACAAGATCACCATGAACCTATAGTGCTGACTGTGTTTAACATTTCCCAGTAGGTGAGGCTCTCAAGGAGTGGTGCTGCATCCAGCTCAGGCAATAATAAACAGTGCGTCCTACCATTCCATTAGAAATTCATCTCACTACCCTTAACAGTGGGTTGGTAGCAGATAAACAAAATCTCCTACTATGTACCTTGAGTACGCATAAAAATATGTAAGTACATTGTTAAGAATTCATAATAAAAATAATATATTAAAATTATGTTAGGGTTGGGGGAAAAAGTTCTGATGCAGGGCTTAGAGAACTTAGCATGTCCAGACTGGAGCAAAGACATAGTAACTGTCTTCAAATAAATACAAAAATATTCATATGTAATAAGGTACCAGTAATAACAGAGGGAGGCAGCTAAGAGCAACTGTTTTTTATTAATAAGAATAAAATTAAAATTATAAACATCTGGAATGAGACAAATGTGGGGTAAAGAATAAGACAATTATACTAAGATTTTTAAAGCAATGAAGAAGCAGGAGCTCATTTTTAAAGCAGGAGGTCATTAGAAAAATTTGTGTAAGCTCTGCACAGCTCTGCCTGCTTATGTTTTCTCTGTCATAACCTCCAATCCTCTCCAGCATTCTTTTCCCTTGTCTTTTCTAAATGTTATTTGTTCACACTCTTATGTTCTCTATTTATGCTGCCCTACAAAAGTGCAGCACTTTTTTTTTCTTTATGTGTTACAATGACATCTCACTATTTGAAATCTTTTAATTTCTTAAACTCACATCACACCCCTGAAGCCTTCTAAAGTTTGATGCCATTGATGGTATCATCACTTGGTTCTGACCCTAGGCAAATGCCTGTCCTATTGTCTCTGTATGAATCTGTGACCCCAAGGACAGAGGCGATTCTGCTAATGAGTGCCATCTAAAGACACATGCTTTACACTTTCTAAAAATCACTATCATAAGATCTTTGAAACTGCTCTCTAAATTTGGAGTACTTAACATTTGCTAATCACTTTTGAAAAAAATGGCAGTCTGTTTTTCCATTATTTTTAATAATGTACTGTATAAATGGACAACATCAGATCTTTTCAGGTATCTAGTTTGGAATGCACTAATGTCAGTTGTGACACAAAGCTGATAGACAATTTCTTCTAGTGATGAATCTGCTATGCTAACAATTTGTGTTTTTCAAACTTTGGCTCTCAGATAGAAGTGCCAGGAAAAACAGAATATAGCTTCTCCTTTATATTGTTCTTTTAATACAGAAAGGCACAGATGCCTCTGCTCTAAGGAAGCTGTCAGCAAAGTTGTAGACTGGAGGTCCCGGCATCACTGACAGTACAGGCAAGCAGGAGGAGGTCACTGCTGGGCAGTGAAGCTTGGGGAGAGAAGCAAAAGGAAAAGGCTGGGGGGCTAGAGGGGAGAATCAAGGATCTTTCTTCACCATTCTTTTTTTACAGCTTTTGTGTGTCTGGCCTGATTTGTTGTGGGAGAGCTGCTGGAGACAGTGTATTTGGCACAGGCCAGGGTAGCTCAAAGCCAAAAGGATGGTGCTATTGCCAGTTTAAACCATGGCTTTTCTTTTCTTTTTTTTTTCCTCTTTCCCACTCCCTCCTTTTTCTTTGAAGAAGGGAAAAGAAAAAAGGGGAAGAAAGGGACTTGCAATGAAAACCAGAGGAGTGGGCTAACGAAGGCCCTGCAGGCTTCAGTAGACTGGAAAGATACACGAGGCACTTCCTCTACCATCTGGCATGCACTTCTGCTGCTGCTGCTCTTGGTACATAGCTTTGGAGTGAATAAGCAAACAAGTAAAACTTTTTAAGACACACCAATTATGAAACACCAGCTATTAATGTGCCAGCTTACTCCCTTCCCTTTTCTCCCGCCGCAATACTCCTTTCCTCAAGTCTTTTCCAGTTCTCATGTCTACCTGCGGAAATAAGCACTGCTTTGTCAGGTTTTCAGAGCTGACTCTGATCGCCTGTCCATTGGCACTACTTCTCACGAGGAACAAGGCCCAGAGCCAATATATTTATACTACCATTGTTATCACTCCTGCTTCTTTGACTCAAGAAATGCAGTTAGCAGCAATGAAGTGATCCATCTCTGTTCAAAGATTTCCTTCCAATTTTGCTGGAGTTGAGAAGGCAAAAGAGAAGTTTTAGGTGAGCTAACCTTGTTCAAGGACTGCTTTAAATACAGTCACAAATGGCTGGGTACACTTCTGTGTAGGAGTATATGTTTTAATTCTGATGGTTTTTCCCAAGTGCAGTGAGAAGTGTTATGTCGAGGTCACATCTTCAAGCTGCATAAAACATTACAGCACAGCTGAAGTCAGAGAAACACAGAACCTGCAAATTCTGATGATTTTGTCTCTTGAAAGTCTCTGAAAGTGATGCTACAGCTGATTTTTGATACCAAAAACTTCATAATCATATATAGACCTTTCAGGTTTTCTTGTAAGTAGCGCTGATCTGGCTCCACTCTAATCACACACAAAAAAAAAAAAAAAAAAAAAAGACAAAAGAAAAATTCACTTAATCACAGCAGAAATCTTAGATGAGTTAAGGATAATTAATCATTGGATCTTGTACAATTTCAAAGCACAAGTTCAGTAAGAATCAGATGTATTAATTTACAGGTAGACTCATTAATGCCAGACATTTTTTACACAACTTATTTCTTTTATTTGCAACTGCTGATCCTTAAACTGACCAGAAAGCAGGAAGAAAGAAACTACAAGCTATCTAGAGCAGTCACTCTTATTTGACACTATTTGACATCCCCAGAAAAAAAAAAAAAATAGACACAACCTGCTACATTTATTACGTAGTTTCTTGAAATAATACATCTATAACAACAGATCATGTTTTCACTTTGTTTTTTGACTGGCCTCCTGCTTTGCATCTGTAGACTGTAAATGAAAAAAAAGCCTCAACAATTGACTCTTCAGTTCTGACTGCCTGAACATATCCACAAGGCAGGTATGTGTTCAAGTGACCCAACCACAGTCAACACAAAACTTTTCACAATTTTAAGGATATAAAAAGATAGTGTAGATTTTAAAAACTCAGAAGATTACTTATTGCTACAGTCAGGAGATTTGGTGGTTAAGTGTGGTTAAGCACCTAAACATTCAGATATTCATCTAAACATTGGGCTGGGCATGTATCTGTGAATACATTCTCTTCCAAGATATCTGGTATTTTTTGCATGCAGTCAAGCTGGAAATGCCACAAGGATAGACTTTCTTTCACGGTATTCTGGCACTTCTGGCACTTCTGCTTCTGTCCCAGCAGGGAGTAGGAAGTGCAGAGGTAAACAAAGATGAAAAACAATAACTGGAAAAAAAAAAAAAAGTTAATGTAACTTCTTGTACTTCAAAACCAAAATAAAGTAGTTTGGGGATGAGGTCTAACTTGCTCAGTAGGCGAGTCTGTCTTCAAGCAATTTGTACTTCAGTTGCCTAGTTTATCCCTAACAGAAACAATATTGCTTTAAAAAGTAATTGCACAACATGTACTAATATGAAAAAACTGATATATCCTAATAAGCCATATAACATAAAAACAGTAAAATTTGACTTCTCACAAGATTATAACCATACACGGTATGAATGTTTATGCTTCTGCTACTGTATTGTGTATCATCTATTTGTTTTCTTTGTTCTTAACCCCTTTGTTCCAAGAGTCAGGATATCCTGACGCTAAGGACTCTGCAAAATAACAGTACAACAATGGTATAATTCTTTGGAAGCACTTCACGATTTTCAAGACAGAGTCAACTGAAAGTGTGGTATGCTAGCACTACAGCACTGCAGCCTACAGTCAAAATAAGGCTGGTTTTTGGAAAACAGTAGAGTTGCCAGTTCGAGGTGGGAACATTCAGATAAGTGTGGCAGACGGTCCTAGAGCAGAGGAAACATCACGTTGCATGCAAGGAAATACTATAACATCCACTAAAATGCAATTAGGTCTTCTGTGATTTTACTGAAAGCTAAGCACAGGTTCAAGAGACTACCTTTCCTGTAAGGAGTAATGGCTCGGGGACAGACCAGTACCAACAGCAACAGTTTGTATAAAGGCAAAATAAATGAAACTTCTGAAAAGAGTGAGGCACCTCGGGGTCCTGGGTGGCTGTGGTGCTGGCCAAAGGCAGCGGCCACGCTGAGGCAGGTGCTGGCCAGGCCCTGCTCAGCCCTGGCACGCCAGCCACCTCATTTCTGTAGGAGACAGAGCGCTCACCCAAGCCTTTTACCTTGTTGTTAAAGGCTTGCGGTGAATAATTGTCTTCTCATTGGAGCCTGCGAGTGACCACGGCCACCAGGCAGTGGCCTAATGCGAACCCACTCAGGTGGCACTTGCCGCCAACGTAACGGGGAGACCCCTACACACACACATACACACACACTCCCGCTTTTCGGTAACGGCCCGCCACCCGCTGCCTTCCCCCGCTCTCCTTTTTGCCCCCTTTCCCCCGGGCCGGGCTCTGCCAGCAGGGCCGCCCCGCTCCCCGCCGCCGAGCTGCCCGGTCCGGGACGCGAACCCGTGACCCCGCGTGCTGCGCTCGGGAGGCCCAAACCCGCCCGGGCCCCGCAGCCGGGGGCGCGGAGGAGCCCTCACGGCAACGCCGCGGGGCCCGAGGGGCGACCGCCCGGCCCCGGCCCCGGCCGCTCGGGGCTTGATCCGCGCTGCGCCAGCCCCCGCCGGCAGCAGGGGCCGGAGCCCCCGCCCCCGCCCCCGCCGCGGGGCTCGGCGCTGCGCGGCGCCGGCATGAGCCGCGGCTCCGCGCCTGCCCGGCAGCCGCTTCGCCTGGCGGCGGGCTGAGGGCGCGCACGGGGCGGCCGCAGCAGCGCGGCCGGGGCCGGGGACCCGGGGTCCCGGGGAGCCGCGGGGCCGGGGCCGGGGCCGGGGCCGGGCGGCAGCGGGGCGCGCCCCCTGCGCGGGGCGGCGGCGGCGGGCGGCCGGGCGCCCCCGCCCCGCTCTGGATGCCCATCGCGGCTGCTCGGGCCGGGGGGTGGCTGCGGCTCCCCGGCGGGGGGCGCGGGGCAGGATGCCGGTGCTGGAGCGCTTCTTCCCCGCGGCAGAGCCGGGCAGGAGGAGGAGGACGGGGGAAGAGCCGATGCCCTTTCCCATGGGCAGCCTGCCCGGTTATCAGCAGGGGACCCTGGCCTGGGACTTGCCCGAGATGATCAGGATGGTAAAGCTCGTTTGGAAATCCAAGGGGGAGCTGCGCGGGGCGAAGCACAGAGGGGTGCTGGAGAGCGACGATGCCCTGGGCGGCTCGGCAGGTAGGTCTCCCTCGCCCCCCTGCAAGGGGGCGCCGGGGTGGCGGGGAGCCGGCCCCGTCCCGCCGTGGGGCAGAGCCCGCGGGGCGGCTGGAGGGGGCTTAGGAGCGCGCTGCTGGCGGCTGCCTGCCCCCCGGCCCGGGGACGGGTGCCGCGGGGGGATGGATGCCGCGGGGGGGTGGATGCCACCGCCGCGCTCGCCGCTGCCGGAGCGGGGGCGGCCGCAGCCTCCGTGCGCCCGGGGCTTCCCCGGCGCTGCCGCCTCGGCCTCGCCTCCCCACGCCGAGCTCCGGGCGTGCGGGGCTCGTTTCACGCGAGGCTCCTTCCCCGGGGGGCTTCCCGGCACGCTGCCCTCCGCCGAGCTGCGCGGCAGCCCCGTGTCACCGCCGGGTCTCGGGGTGACCCCGCGCCGTGCCGCTGCCTTCCCCTCACCGCGGTGTGCTGCTGGCCGGAGGGCATGTGCGCCTCTAACTGCCTGAACCTCGTGTGTCGGACTTTCTCTTAACGCGGGAGCCGTATGGCAGCGTATCAGATGCTTTACTGAAGTCCTGGTCAGACTTCTTGCCTTTGCACTGGGTGCAAACGAGCTGTCATGTTAGCCTGGCGCCTCTTACTTCCAATTAGCTGATGCTCTGTCTTTCCCCATGCCCTACGACATCTCTTCTATTGAAGTCCGGCTCAGAAGCCTACGACTGTCTCAGCGTCAGTTGATATTTCTTTTATCCTCCTGTCATCACGCCACCTTGACTTAATAGGCCTGCTGAAAGTTTGTGGCTTGTGCCTTCCGAGCTCTGGATTCTCTTATCTCTGCAACCTGGTCACCGACCTCTTCCGGTGCCTTCAGTCTTCAAAGATCACGTCTTCATCTTCCTTTGCTGCTTCACTTACTGAGACCTTTATCTTACAGTATTTCATACCAGAATAATTTAATTTCTTCCGTACAATAACATCACTGCAGATATTTCAAAATGCTTGTGTATATGTGTGTGTGTATCTATCGTGTGTGCATGTAACTCTGCTTACAGACTTGAAAAGTAAACCTGTGTCTGTGCATCGCTTTTGGCCAAGGTCGGCCAGTTGGTCATTGTATGTTCATTATTTTACATGTTTGCAGGTAAACTAAGAAATGCATGGTTCACTTCTATTCTGCAAAAGGGAAGAAAAGTTTTCAGGCTCCAAGGAAAATTCTTGGAGAGAAGGAAAAACCTGCCTCCCTACTGTTTGGGAATCACTTTGGTTTAAAAGAATAATAAGTGAGATTGTTGTGGATAAAGCGAGAGGAGGTCAAATTGCTCTTTAAGACTTGGAGCAAATCAGCTGGGGATGTTAAGCAGCCAGCCAGGGAGATTGAGGTTTATGTGGTGAATGGTGAGCGTTCAGAGATGGACCCTAATCAAACAGAAGTTGAGAAATGCTGCATTGGTTGCACCTCATGTATGAGTAATAGTGGTTTTTCAGTATGCTTGTGTTATATCTAGTGAAATTAATTTCATTAGGTAACAAATGAGATTCGCCTTCAGATTCCTGGAGGCAACTAAAAATGTGCATGAATGTACAGAGACAGATTATTCCACTAGCAGGATATGAGTAACTTGCATTTACTCAAGTGGCTATTACTCGTATCCTGTGAAGGGACAGTCTTCTTCGTGGTGCCAGATCCGATTTCATAACCTCGGTTGACTTGCAGCACTACAAATCAGAGCAGAAGATGACTGTAGCCCTCAACACTTTAAATACGAATCATCAGACAGTTTGAGTGAACCAGACCTGGGTTGCTGGTTTTTCCTCCTCGGCAACAGTCATCCTAGTAGTTTTCCCTCTTGTGGTTTCATTTTAGTCACTTTAAGTACACTGGAGTACGTGGGAAAACCAGTAAATGCTGAAATCCCGTGTACTTAAGTAAGTGCAAAATCAAAGATTGTAACAATGGGGAAAAAAATCGTTTGGAAGGATCAGTAGTTTGAGGTGCTTGGCTTGGTGGGTGTTTTGTATGCGTTAAGCTCCTTAAAAAAAAACAAACCTATGTAACTTGCATCTTATAAAAAGGTACTGCTTCAGTAGGAGATCAGGTTTTCTTCAGGTGAAGCTAAAGCAAATAACTTCTGCTTGAGGTACTGCTAGTTAGGCAAATAAAGGTTGATTGTTCAGCAGTAGAGTTCACAGCACTTTCCACATCAAGGGCTTTTTCATTTAAGTTTGTAAGTGTTCATGTGATAACTCATGTTCTGTTATCACATGCTCATGAAACTATTTTGCTTACAGTAGAGGAGAAGGAAATAGATATGGATTCTGCAAGGAAACTCTCAGGATTTCTGCCTTGCTTGATCATGTTAATAGAGATTCTTCAATCTTAGCAAAGCAAATTCCTTTGACCTAGCCTGAGTGATTGGACCTGGCTTTGGGCTGGCATTTCAGAAAGGAACAACCTTCTTAACCATAGGTAGTGAGGGGGAAGGAGAGCTATATCTGGATGTGATATCAGTTCTGTGGATGGCAATGTCTTGGGGACCCATATAGCTTTATATCATACCACATTCCTATTTCCTGAGGTAGCTATTACAGATCAGAGCTATCTGTGGGTCCTGGGCTCTCAAATTCAAGAACTGTATCTGGGTCCTTCATCTTGTTCAGAACTAAGAATAAGGTACTGAATGTCCCTGCAAAAAAAGTCTTTGCAGTACATCATGCAGCTTATGGTTGGGATGAACGAAGAACCCAGATCTCAGAGAGACTGACTGCCTGGGTTTTCTGGTCTTCTTTCATTTTTCTCTTCCAAAGCAGTAAAATTCACATCTTGAGCCCTCTCTTATTGCTGCATTGCTTTTTAAAGTTAGTGTCAATTAAGACTGCAGACCTTTCTCCTGCTCCTGGCCTGCTGTTGCTTAGTAACTCTTTTCTTTCCCCGTTTCAATCCCTGACCAAATCAGTACGAAAGTGTGGTTTGGTGAGGACTCTCTTCAGCTGTGCCACAAGCCATTTAACATTCTCAAATTGGACATGTGATAGTAAGAAAATGCAATAATGGAACATAATTAATTTGAAATGCATCGGGTGGGAAATGGGTATAATTTGCTGTCATTCCTTGCAGGGCTTCAAAGATTATTTGCAAACCAATGCTTTTTACCTGTGTATATATATATATATATGTATATATAAAGTCTTGATACTCTTACAACTGAATTATTTGAATTATTTAAATATTTCTGCACTGAAACCATGTTGATGCCTAGGAGGGAAATGTGTTCTGTTTATGACCCTAACTTTCTTATCACCCTCTCTTACAGTTCAGCCACAACTTTGCAGATTAAACAAACCTGATCAAGGAACAGGTATAGCTCTGCCTGTAAGACTCTTCCTCATGAAACCTCACAACCTGTTAGATTTATAGCGATCATCCCAGATAACTCCTGTGAGACTTTCTGTACTGTTAGAGCCTTGCACATGTGCAGACTTGCAAGGCTTTCAGAGAAAGTACCATGGTACTTAGAATTATTGAGGCCATTTGAGACACTGATCTCTGTGGGTTTTTGAAATAACTCTGAATGTTTTTTTCCACCTGTCTCTCTCTGTCTGTAGATATTTTCTCAGAAATGTAGGTTCTGATTCATGCATGCATCACACTCATTGTTAACTGATGAGTCCCTTTGCCATGAGGAGGAAAAACAAGCAGTATCACACATCAGTCCTATCACAGTTTGCTGCTGGGAAAATCTCCCCCAGTTATTGGTGTGTCCGTTTACTACCCCTCTTCAATCAACTGCCTTCTTCCCTACTCAGCAATTTATTTGAACTTCTTGCCATCGCCCTAACTTTACTGCACAACAGGCCTTGCTCTTTCAGATCTTACAGCTGTTTGCTGAGCAACCCTGTACACCTGCTAGAGAGGTCAGAGTTAAATCGTGTGTGTGCTTCTTCAGTGACTGCTCTAAGGACTTCCCTAAGGTTATTCACAAGACCTCCCAAAGAATTAGTTCTTCCATGATAACCAAGGAAACCTGCCTTCTGCTTCATTTTTCTTTTGTGGTGAACAACTCTTAATCATGCTGCGCATGTTAAAATAAACTTCATGCTTCCCCATCCTGTCATTACTTGCTGAATCATTTTTAGTAGTGACGTCTTGAAACTCATGCATGCTTTTATAGTCCCATTGCAATAATTAATAACCATAAAATGATTAAAATCTGAATCATTTTATGCCAAATGGCGGGTTAACTTGGAAAGCTCATCATTTTGTGTAGTTGCTGTTGAGCATGTAGGTTCCACAGATGTAGATCCCAGCAATAAATAAAGCACAAAAGCTATCAAATGGCATTGTCTCAGCATCTGACCAGTTTCTTGTGTTATTCCTTAGATCGAAAACAACTTTGTTTGTGTCCCACTGAGAGATGCACAGCAGGCAGAAGGGCTGCTTGCAATGTCTTTCTGAAGTTAGGTTTTCTTTTCTTTTTTTTTTTTTTTTTTTAAAAAAGGCTTATGTTGAGACTTGTTAAATCCATTACACTTAGTAGGGATGAAGAATGTGAATTTGATGGAATCAAGTCTACCTGTGACAACCTTGATTGCTCTCCAGCTGTTGCGTTGAAATTCCAGCACCCAAGAACAGAAAATGTGCTCTTCTGTGTTCTCGTGTAGAGCTGGTTAAATCAGTGGAACAGTGCATGGCGGTCTCACTAAGAACAGTGAAATTAAGTTGTATGTGGTATCGCTATCATGTCGTGTGTATTTAGACCAAGTGATAAAAGACTTCAAATTCCGAGCACATCAGTAGGTAGTGCTTCTCAAACATAACTCTTCAGTTTACTGGCTGAACACAGGTCAGTAATATACGTAATTTGCACTTATTTTTGTCCAAAATGCTGTGCTAATTAGAGAATTGTTTTCAAAGATCACAAAGAAATCCTTTCGAGACATTAAATCATGGTCACTCTTTGAATTCTCGCCCTTTTTTAGCACCTATCTTAGGAGTATTTTAAAAATGCTGTTTAGAATGAGAAGTTGAACTGATAAAAGACTTTGGTTTTGCATATGTCAAAATGAGTTGCTATGTTTGCCAGCCAAGCTTTGGATTTGTTTTGGAGGTGAAACTTTTCACTGAACTCTACCTTTAAGGGCTTTTTTAAGGATTCTTTCCTACTTAATTGTTATGTAAATTTTCTGTTGTGGATTTGTTTGTGTTTGGGGATATTTGGAAATAAGTGCTAGACCTAAAGTAAACAGAGAAGAAATAATATAAAAATCTCAACAATTTCTGAATGGTCTTTCACTTTGGCCTTGCTGGCACAATTTTTGTTTGCTTTATTGTGAATGTCGGAAAACAAAATTTGTTTGCAGAAATGCTTGGAAAAGCTCTTCAAGCAGCTGTTCAGCTATGTACATCCACAACAGAAGGAAGAAGATTACAGTATATAGTTAAAGTTAGCAGATAAAATGTAATTGCCCAAGTTGGACGTTGGCCAGCATGCAGAAGGTAATGCTGCCCGTGTGCTGGGAAAGTGACAGAGTTTTTATTGATATGTCAACTAGAAACAAAGAAGCAGTCTGCTGAAAACTATAAACACAAATAGAGCAAATTCCAGCCAGTTGTAAAATGGTGGGGAAATCTGTTGCTGTCAGTGAAGCTGTGCTAAATATCAGGAGCCAAAAGTGGGGCTTTGTATATAAAAAGTATTTCAAAAGGAAAAGCTGCTGCACTGTAATACAAACATGCTTTGGGATTTTTTATTTTTGTGTGCTTCTTTGTTTCACTCTTTTATCTTTGGTAAATTAACTCTCGAGTGCTTTATATGATACGAAGAATTAAACTGATAAATGGCTACCAATAGAAAGCAGCAGTGATATTAGCCATGCCTGGCTAGTGGTGATAATTTTCTGATTGCTTAAATGTCACGAGAGAAACATTTAAAATGCATTGTGGGAGCCTTGGTACTGCATCTAGCTTCCAGTGCTTCTAAGACAGGAGTAGAGCATTGTGTGCAATGTTTGCTATTTTAGCTCTGTTTCATAATAAACTTACAGCTTGTGGTCTATCGTATTTCTTAAAACTATTTCTTGGAGGCATGCATCCCAAACAGCTTTCAGTAGTCCTGCTTCAGGAAGTGCGAGTTTGACTTTCTTGGCAGGACAAGGAAACGGGTGCCCATTTCATCATTTTCTCCACTATTAACTATTATGATTTCCTTCCCAGAGCTCTGCCCGCAGAATGTCCTAAAACATGTTATTTACGATTGCTAACATGATGCTTTGCTGCTGTCAGATTTCTAAGGGATGTCTTCCCAAACGGACAAACTTGGCTGAATCAGAGTTGTACTGCAGGAGCAGTGCAAGCTTTAGGTAGACTGACAAAACTCACCTGACCTCAGGCTGTTTCTTCGCAGCAATTATGCACCCAGTTTGGGCTGTGATGCTGTAAAATATGCTAGTCCTGCTGTCTTCTCAGTCTGGACTAGAAAGTGTAAATACGTAAAAGAAACCCTCTTGAGACTTCCAGCTTGAAACATGCCTTGACATTTGTTAAAAACTATTTAAAGTCCTAACATTTTTCTAAAAAGAGCATTTAAGCCTGGTTAATCATGGGATAAATTACAGTAACTTCTGAAGTACTTTTCTAGTTCTTGGTGTAAACTTGCAAATGCAAGACAAAAATGTCTCAGCTCTTCATTTTTTTCCTCAGCTTGCAACACATTATTTCTTCTATCACTGTTACGGCTACAAACAAACAAACTCTGCATGACAGAAGGAATAAATCCTTTTTATTAACCTCTTGGATAAAACATTCTTTCTGCTCTTCCATGGAAAGCCAGCTGTGTTTTTCTTTCTCTCCTCCTTATATCACCATAAGATCATACAAGTTCCTTGTCTTAACCTGTCGGCTTCTAGAAGGAGATGTTGTGCCGTGAAAGTTCCCAATGCTGCAAAGCTGAACATGGTTTGGTGTCAGGTGTATACAAAAAGGAAGTTCAAATGTACAAGGGTTTAGCAGGCTCATCATCAGTAGTATTGCTGTCAGATCCGTACATTATTACAGTAGCAGTTGACAAAGTCCTTCCACTGCTCTTCCAATAGAATATGCTGAAATGCAGGTATCCTCCAAAGTTCTCTCAGCAAATTAAACCTTTGAAATCGGTTAGCAGAGGCTGCTGGCATTCCCTGTGAGTGCTCCCTGGTCCAGGAAAATGAGGACGTGGTTCAGCTTTCTCAGACACCAGGGAGAGCTTTTGCACAGAAGCCCATGAGTTTTGCCCTACACCAAGATGTTCTGTAGCATGAAGCCTGCAGAAGGTGTGTTTTTAAGTGTCTCTGTATGGACAGGGGACCTTTTGGAGAAACTGCTGTAAACTTCCCCGGCTGTGATCCTTTCTGAAAGGGAAGTGTGTAAAGTTCTGTTTCCCATGGGAGAACTTGAAATTCTTTCCTGTTTCCATAGCCAGCTCCGGCTCGTACAGAGGCAGTACCCTTCGTATACGGTTAATCTCAGTGTTCTCCTACTATCCCTGACATAACATAAAGGCAAAGCATTACCTTTAAGGCCTACTTAAAATATTCTCTGTGCAGGTGCAGTTAAAGATGCAGCAGTATCCTGGAGGGTTTTGAGAACACTCTGTGCTGTGACGGGCACTGTTTCATTCCCAGTTGCTTAAGCACTGTCTTGGGATTGAATGTTTTGTTTTCAGTTGCTGGAATTACAAATCAGTCAGAATAACTCTAAACTAAGTATGACATGGTAGTGTTTTAACATTGCTCTTGAAAGTTAAGTTGTAAAGTAGGTTCATCTAAGTAGAAGGAATTAGTTTTAAGTTTGGTGGAGCTATATACCAAAATCATCAAAAATAGTGTGCTACACAAATGTGCCATGTAAGTATTCGATTAAAAAGTAAGCAGAATAATTGGAAAATGCAGGCAGAGAATAATTCTTAAATTATCAAAACTTTGACAGGTGCAGAAAAAACTTGAGTACACAGTCCACTAGTCTGTTTTTAATAGCTGTTGACTAATTTCTTCAGTGTCTAGTACTTCACTCTAGTGAAGTTCTAGTTCTAGTGCTGTACTCTAGTGCAGAAAAAGTGCTTCTCTGAACAAGCTTTCCATTAGTTAAGGGTAGTAGCAGCTATTTCTTTTAGGGTTATCTATACCTGTATCTTGATTATCAGTAGACCTGGTTCAGCAAAGCACTCAGGTGCTTATCCAAATAGCTGTGTGTTTTAAACTTTGCTTGTTCAAACATCTTCCAAACAGTTCATGTGTGCAAAACTTAAGCTGGAAATCTTGTAATTATAGGCTTTCATGGAAGATTTCTTATTTCCTGCTTCCAGCCTGAGTGGATATGCTGCAGAACAGCTGCTTTCACAGTAATTCAGCAATTGCGTTTCTAATTCCAAATGGAACTGAGAGAATAAAGGGGTAAGAGAGACTGGACTTCTGTGAAATGCCAAAAAGAGTGATTTGATCCAGCTTGGGTTTTGCACGCAGGTTTGTGTTATTAAAACGAGGGGTGGGGGGAGTAATTCTGTATGCACTGCTTGCAGATTACTTTGTTCAGATGATGCTCAAGAACATTAGCAGTGAGAAACTGAGAAAACTGCTTGTGAGAGATGCTGAACTTTCTACATACTGCACAACTAGTCTATTACACTTGCTTTCTCTTCTTCCTGGAAGCCCTAGTGAGCATACATATCGTGCTCTCATTTGGGAACTGAAGCTAACTGAATAAATTAGTACTGGCAATAGCTCACGGCCTTTCTTGAACTCAAGTTCAGTGTGTGTAAAAGAGGTGTGTTGCTTTCTGTAACCACTGGAAAAGAGACTAAACAGAGAAGAATTTACAGCACAAGGGAGGACTGCAGCCCTAAAATGGCAAAGGAGGGAGGCTTTAAGGTGAGACAGTGTCAGCACATTTTTCCAAGCAAGGTCAGCCTGAACATACTGCTTAGAATCAGTAAACCTACAGCTATGAAGAAAGCAGGGCAGTGAGGAACAGGGGGCACTTCCAGAAGACTTGCAAAGGGTAGTTGAAAGGATAAAAGAGGAATTTCTTTAGTGCTGTACAATACACTAGGACACTGCACTTAAGTTTCATCCTGAGTTCCCTCCTTGTCAGTCTAGAATAAGACAGCTATCACTGCTATATATCAGTGCTGGCACAGCTTTCCCCCCACTTTCTTTCTCTCAAGTAGTCCTGCCTTCTTACTGGAAACCATAATTGCAGCTGTGGATCAAGGGCAGGGTGACACAGATAAGTGGGGCTTGATGCAGTTGTGCATTGACTCTCAGAGACTTTTTTTTAAGGAACATCTCGTGAGCTGTGAATTACCGGCTTTTCCTAGCTTCATGCATCGCAGCTAAAGTGATGGAAAAGAGCAAGGATAGCAACTCAAGTTATGGCAGTCTGGGGGGCTCATGTTGAAGACAAGCTGCATTCAAAATGTTGAAAAGTGAGGGTAGAGGAGCGGTTACAGGACTACAGTAGCTCTGCTTCATGAGTAATTAGAAGGTTTCAGTATGAGAGCTTCTGTTTCCTCCTCAATGCTAGTTAACTTAGTGTGGTAGAAGTAAAGGGGATGGCAGGATTTAACTGGCTAGCGCAGATAACATACTGTGTGCAAGGTGAAATGCAACAAATAATATGAAGTATCTTAAAAGAAGAGTGTGCTTCAAGACCCTATTTTGTCTGGGGAAAAAATAAGAGAATCGTGAGGAAGAGATTTTCGTGTCCTAAGTAGAATGGCGTGTGTGCAGTGGTAGGTCCACTGTTCTCTTCTGCCTGGCTTACTTACATGATGTATTCAAGAGAAATGTATGATATTTGACAAGATTTCACAGATCTTTGGTAGGACCTGGATGTTCAGGTCTTTGATAATAATTAGGTCTGAAGTTCTGGTTCATTAAGATACAGGTCTGACTTTCAGTGTCTGAGAAGTTATCCGATTAATGTCAAATAAATGCTTAAGCCATCTACAGAATCCAGCGTTCTGTTTTTCTGACTTGTGAGATCTGTAAAATGGGATCATAAAATGAAGGTGCATAGCTATTAAATCATAATTATATTAAAGAAATGGAATTCAGAATAAAGTTATAACTTCTAACTAGGCAGACTCCGCAAATTCATTTAATTTCCCAGTGGAATTGCATTAGAATGGATCTTTCCTACCCCCATTGCCAGCAATGTACATCATTAAATATGTACTTAGTAGCTGGCAAAACAGACTGAAAGTTAAACTAACTTTGCTAATAATGAGCTGGAATTCTCATAATGAAAATGCAAGGTACCTTATTTAAATGTTGGCCCCTTGACAGAATCTGCAAACACAAGCCTCACAAGACTGTCACTAATCTTTTCTGTAGGTGCCCCGTAGCCAAAAATGTGCTGATGTCTGGCTTTGCACAGACTGGAGACCTGGGAGATTATATGTTTTGAACAGGATCAAATGACTAGAAGAGGGAAGCGCACTATACTTAGCTGTCTTGTCATACAGACAGAAAAATGTTTTGCATGTGACCTTGTTAGCAGCGTGAGTTAAGAGCACCACTACAAAGTAGAGGCAGAACTACTGAAGCTTACTTAGATTGTTATTGTGAATCTGTGTTTTTCTGGTCATCTGTTTAACTTTTTTTTTTCCCCTGTAGTCACATTTAATCTTAGTGACTTCAAATTTCATGCTGACTTTAGATCAGATGGAGAGATGAGGGTGAGAACATAGAGGAGAGCTAGATGCAATCTCCTGGTCCAGTTCTCCTCCATGTTAGAAAGGCACAGCACCAGTTTGTTATAGGATTCCTTTTTCAGCATCACTATCAAGTCCTGCTTTTCTCTTAGCAGGCATTTGTTCTCCTCTCCTACTGCAAAGTCTGTCCTGGTGTACTCCCCAGCTGCCATGCCTTTGAGCATCCTTCCAAGTTTCTGTGACCGGGCTGACCATTACAAATTAATTCTCTTCTGTTGCAGTACACACCTCTGTCTCCAGCTTAACTGACTCCCACAGTCTCCCTGCAGTCTTATTGCCTCTTCTCTGGTTTAGATATCCTTTTAAATCTTCCCTTCCTGCAGTCTTCATCCCTCTCTAAAGCAGATTTTCACTGATCCCCCTTTCAACAGAAGACTGACATGCCTTACACCACCACCACCCCACGCACACCTCTCCCTCCTTGTTACAGACAGAATTTTATTTCCTCATCTTTTCCTTCACTGAAGGATGGCGCATAGTAGAGAAGACTGTCCTGTTGGAGTTTGCAGGCAGTTAATCTCCGCAAACACAGCTTTCACTGTCTTTATGTAAACAGCTTGTGAAGTGCCTCAGAAATATCTGGTCACTCACTCAAGTTAAGGACTCATATTTTTACTGAGCTATCATTCCACATCTTTTAATTACAGCAGACAAAGCTACTGGAATGATTGTCAACATGCGAGGGCACTCATGCTAACAACCAGCAACTATTTAAATTAGGTGTCTCCGCCAGGAGGGGGACATTCTTTTCCCTGGGGGGTGCTTCTCTTTCACCTTTGTCCCATAGGAGAGAGTAGGTACCTAGACTTAATTTTCTGTGGAAACCTCATTGTATTACGGATCTTGAACTTGGCAACCACCAAAGCCATATGGCTTGTAGGAGTCAGCAGCTTTCTCAAGTGAACTGGTAAGGTGCTGACAGTAGAAGCTTCTTTGGCTTTAATAATGTTGCTCAAAAGTTCTGTTCCTATTCCCAGATTTTTTTTTTTTTATCAAGAGAATGTCCTCAACCTCTTCTGAGCAAGCACAAGTGGAAAACAACAGCAAGACTTTGTGTCTCTCCCATGTTGGTCTTACGGTTTGAGGCTGATAAAATAACATGGGACTGTTTGAGCCACACACAGAGGCAGAAGTGGAAGGAGCAGAGATCAAATAATACGAAGCAGCATGATAGTAAAAAGAAAAGCATGTAAAAATATGAATGCCAGACAGATGTTTTGGGGGAGAGTGCAACTAATCCATGGGAAATTGGAACAGTTGGACAACTATTTTAAAATCTTTTTAAAGGGTTTTAACTTTTAACCCAGCAGTTTGACTATACTGGGTAGAGGAGAAAACAAAAATAAGCAGCACTGAAATGAGGAAAGAATGGCTTCTTAAATGTTACCTATGTGGTGCTAAAGGACATCACAAATCTAAATAGCCTATTTTACTTGAGTGCTGTATAAATCAAGAGCTTCTTTGGAGGGAAATGTACACCACCTCCACTGTAGGCTCTCATCCCTGAGGATGACAGAAGAAAACGCTTTCTTTAAGGCTTGATGTGGGTGAATAGGTGTCTCTGGTCTTTTGGAGGGGGGGCAGAGCTGTTTATTCTGAATTTGCTGTTTCGGGCAAACTTATGAAGGAAATGGGGGTTGGCAGAAGGTAGCCAGTGTACAGGAGACAGCAATGCACAGAAGAGGTGGCATTCTGTCCTTTGGGGACAGCAGTACTGTTTTGTTTTATTTCTTTGGGTGGAAAAATTAAAACTGTTTTCTCTGTTGGTTCTCTCCCTCTGTTATCAAATGTAAAATCTGCAAACACAGAAGTTACAATGGAACCAGGGAAGAGCTGGGCAAATATTTAGTTTTGCCGTCTCTGTTTACAGGATGTTTCCACAAATTAAGAAACACGGGGGAAATTATACAAAAAAAAATAAAAAATAAAAAAGCTGCCTGCCAGGTCCTGTTCTAGAGACTGAGGTGGTGTATGTATCTTCCTGCCTGATTTGGGTGGAAAGCCACACGCTGCATGGGCAGCTGCAAGAGGCAAGAAGTCAGGCTGGCTGAGCCGCAGAGCGCGATTATCCTAAATCACCAGTGACAGGCCCCGAAAATGCAACCTGCAAACTGTTACCAGGAGAGCTGCCATTCAAAGGGCAGCCTCCACTGCTTGAAAAGATAGCTGGGAGAGGAGGGAGGCGAGTGGGTGACCGCTGCAGAAGGTTTTCTTTGCTAGCCTGCCCTAAGATGCAGAGTGGGGGAGGGAACTGACTTTCTTCTGCTTCCTTTTTAGCTGCTGAAGGCATGAACTGGTTTACAGGAAAGGTGCTAGGTTTTTGGGGGGGTGGCGAACAAAGACTCTGTGTGTAACTTAATGCCTTGCTGGGGAAGTCAGCTAGTATTCACAGCTCAGATGCCAGTGTGCAACAGATCAGAAATGAGCTTGGAGTGTCAGCCGTCAAAATACTCGCAGAAACCACTTTAAGGAAGCATGAATTATGGATGAGGCTCTCAGGAGCTGCTCAGGGCTAGCAGTGTTGACATGTCACAGGTGATCTGTGCCTGGGATCGGTGGTGGTCTGGTGGAGCCTTCTTGCTGTGTGGCGCAGGGTTACGTCTCCTGAGCTGCAGGAAGACGTGAAGATTGAAAGCAGGCCTGCGTCTCCAGTTCAGGCTGCTCGATGCATCTCGAATAGGTTTGCGCAGAGCTGATCGGGGCTGCGAACGGGGAATCAAAAGGAACAGTCTTCTTTTCGTGCCGACGCAGACCGCTTTGTACAACTTCAGGCAGGAGAGACTTTGAGCTGCGGTGGCACCCTTCCAGGAGCTAATAAGAACTTGAAATAGAGCCCAAGCCTTAAACACACATTATTTGCGCTCAGAGTGGCGGCTTTTCTTACTTCTGTAACTCAACAAGAAAAAGCTTACAATCTTGTCTTCAAGTTTCTAGCTTCGAAACTTAGAGAGCCTTCATATTAATGAAATGATAAGATGGCGGCCATTCCTCCTCATTCTGGACTCCTGTCAGGGCTGCTCTCTGGTGCAGAGGGTGGGCCTACCAGTGAAGTGAAAACAGAGTTTTTCCCATCATGTCCTATGAAGTTCACCTCCAAAACAAGGACGGAGAATGCGGATATGGATGCATAATAACTTCAGAAAACACTGCGGTAGTTTCAAGTTACTGCCCCACAGGTTCCTTAGGTTAAAAAGCTCATTCTGTGTCTGGAGAGTCGAGAAGTACTTGCATGTTCCTTCAGCCTAGCAGAGCTGCAGGGACGGGGCCTTCAGCAGAAAGACAGTTACATTGTAAAACAATATACACTCTGAATACAATCACCTTATCTTCTTCTGCCTTCAAATGACAACTTTATCCTCGAAGTTTGGTGTCTGCCTCAAAAACTTTGTGCTATTGAAAGCAGCGGCCTGTTAGGAAGACCAGCTACAGACACGGTTGTTGTCACAGAACAGATTGGGCCCCATATTTTGTAACTGACTCAACCTAGAAACCTGCCCAATTTCACAGTTTGGCAATTCAACCAGAAGGGAAAGTTTTTCACCATCTGACCCCATTTTGGCTGCTTGAGACCCAGTAAATCATAAAGTAGAGCCAAAGTTGTGGTTAAGAATCACTCAGCTGAAGCTCTGATCCTTCCTTAGAAACACTTAATTTACTGATGTTATACCAGTAAAGCAAATAGCTTTCTTTTCTTTTTTTTTTTTTTTTTAATTTTCCTTTTGAAACTTTTAAAACAAGGAAGAGTAAAATGGCAATTGGCCAGAAAAGCTGAGATCTCGGGTAAAACAGCACAAAAATCAGTTTTGAGTTGCTATTGAAGGAATTAATGGTGCTCATCCCCATAAGTTCACATGTATATCTAATTCACCTAATCAAATATTTGCAGTATCTCTAGATTGCTCATCTTAAATTTATGATGTTTGTAGAGATGCATGTTATCCTAGAAAATGAGTTCAGAAAAATTGCCAAAGTTCAAGATAATTGTTCAATCTTTCTTTAATAAAGGTTTCTCCCTTTCAGCAGTCTGTCCGGTAAGGCCCACTCTGCTCCACTTCACGCTAGCAAATGAGGCACAGAGAAGAGCGGAGCCTGCCAGGGCCTCTTGGAGTTTCATGAGGAACTGAGGCATGATTAGAAAGTGGAAAAAGGAGAGACCAGGAACTTTTATGTGTCAGTGAGAAAGGATGGGAGTTTTAGAGATGCGTGTATGTGGAACTGGAGCCAAGAAAAAAAAAAGGGTTTAAGCTTTTGAAGATCTAGCTTCTGTTCTTAGGCATGATAGAAATAAAAAACCTAATTGAGCAATAAAACATGCTTATTGGAGTTGGCTGGAGTGTGCTCCGTTGTAAAAGATTACTAACAAAAAGATGAGGGTTTTTTCTTCTGTGGCAAAGGAAACTAAAGGAATATAAAATAGGCATCGTAATACAGTCACAAGCATTTGAAATGCATATGTGTGTAACGCCCTCTTTTGTACCCTTTACCTTCTTTCTGACTTTTGATATCATAAAACATATCCACAAATATGGTGAAGAAGGGAGAAACAAAACCTCAGCTCTTGGGAAAAGCAGTAACTTCACTGTCACTTCTGTGTGTCAGTGTTGCTTTGGGTGTTTTCAATCAGTGGTCTTGTTTCTGAAATGCTAATAAATTGTGTCAGGCAGGACTTTTTGATCTGTGATAATCTTATAGCTAAGGATAACATCCAGAATGAATAGTATTCCTCATCCCTTACAGTTCATATTGCTGTAAAACCTGGTCATGGATATTGCTCTGTTGTGCATCCTATATATGCATGTTCTATTATGCTAGCACAGGTGGAAAAACAAAAACAAAAACATTAGGTTCAGAAAACTGAAAAGAAAATCTAAATAAACAAATGTAATCAATGGATGTGTTTTGAACTGTTCTGAAATAACAGTTATGATTTGTAATACTAACCACTTTGCTGAGCAGTAAGTAGTTGCAGAACTGGATTTTAAGGAAAGATTGAAGGAAACCAAATTGCTCGACTGCCACAAATATCCTGCTCTGTTCCTGTAAGAGAACATAAACCAACAACTAATAATAATAATAAAAAAAGTTTTATTAACTGTTGGAAGAATTATTTCTATCAGTGTTTCCCAGTAAAATTGAAGTGACTTAATTCCCAAACTTTCTTTCAAAAAAGGCATTTTTTCAGACTGTTGGAAGTTGGCCACTATGTGTGTCTGTAACACATTAGGCACTGTTTTTCAAAACACCTTGTGGACTGCTAATTGGGGTTTGCATAATACCGCAAAATTGCAGGCATTCCTTTGAAATAAGTAGGAATGAAAACTGCTTTTCTGGAGTAAAGGAAAAAGGAATTTTTTATTTTTAACAAAAAACCCTGACAAAAATCCTTTGTTTGAATATATCGTAATTATTGTTTGTTTTTGTTTCCTGAAGAAATAAGAATCATTTGAGGAAAAGTTTCTAAGCAATTTTGAGTTAACACAAGTTCAAGGGGGCCTTGTACATACAGTACTACTGTTCAGGCCAAGAGGTAAACAATTATGAAATGCCTTTGAAATGCAGGGTTGGTGAGGCTTTTCAAGGTTATGTATTTTGTCACTGAACACAACAGTAAGTTGTTGAGAGCAATCATGAGTGATACTTATTTATGCACAGATGTGTAAATTAAAAAGTTATGAAATTTAATAGATAGGGGTCCAAATTCCTGTTATAACACTCTGTTGTAGATTTGACTTCCCCTATAGGGACTGGAGCAGGATATTTTTTATATTTATTTTTATTATTTTAATTAGAGTAATAGATTTGCTTGGTCAAAATTCAGACTTAGTCTACTGTTCAGTTGGTGAAATCATGTGCATCTCAGGCACGTCCCTACTGCTGATTTCGGGCTGTACTGGGTTTGGGCCTGAAGGTGATTTTAGCGTAAGAAAGGGACTGAAACATAGCTGGCACAAAAAAGCACTAGGCTGATTCTCTACTTCTGTGCTTTCTAACTATCAGGTCACTCTCAGCTGTGAATCCTTTTAATGGCTTTGAATTTTCAAAATGTAAGCCCAAGCAAGCTGATTTTGGTTATTTCCTAAGTGTCAAGCAACTCAGTGTTACAGGACAGCAGAGGCAATTCTTAGGAAGGAGAAGCTGGAGAAAGCCAGTGTTAGAACATTGCCAGAGAGGAGAGAACTGGGCTTGAGCAATGCCTGCTACTGAAGTCATGCCCTTCAAAAGCCGCTTTGAGCAACTACCAAGCAAGCCAGGTGAAGTCCCACTTGGTGTACTGCATCCAGGTCTAGAGTCCCCAGCACAAAAAGGACATGGACCTGTTAAGAGTGGGTCCAGAGGAGGGCCACAAAGATGATCAGAGGGCTGGAGCACCTCTCTTATGAAGAAGGGCTGAGAGAGCCGGGGATGTTCTCATCTCCCAAGCTGCCTCTTTTGAACCTGGCACTATGCAGAGCCTCCAGTTTTGCAAGCCACATCAGTGATGTCTCATGCTGACTGCACAAGAGAGAGTCCTGTCCAATTAACTCATTTCTCTCCTGAAATCCTGAAAATGCATTTGCAACATCTCAGCATGCTCTGGGTGATGTACCCAGCCTGAAAGCCTGAGCATTTATTTCCAAATCTGTTTCACCTCACTGTATGATTCTATGTTAAATGAAAGAAATGAAAGCTTTTAGGCAAGCAGATGTGCTGGATACAAATAGAGTTGGAAATTTAAACTGCATTTGCTAACTAGAACAGTCTTTTATGGTGAGAAGCATGGTACAGGAAATAATGTTCTAGCTTGGAGAGCAGAGAGGTGCAGGGTAAAGGAGAATTCTTTGTTCTGAGTGTCAGGTTTGACAGTACTTTGCTTTATATCTAATAAATACCTAATGCTGATATCTAAGCCATGGTATTTCAGATTTTCATAAAGAAGGTTTTAAATGAAAAGAACACATCCTTCGCATTAATCAATTACACAAAAATAAGGAGAGAAAATTACCTTTTGATATATCTGGATCACAGGAGGAGGCGGCAAGGAGAGATTAGTAGGGTTTTGTTCAGCAGTGCCTGTGTTTGAAATAAACAACTTTTGACAGGAAGATTACAAAAAGTGAAATCATGGAAAGAATCTGTTGCTAAATGGTAAGCATGAATTTCTTTTATTTACCCACCATTTTCCTTCTGCTTAAACGGAGATACATTCCAGTTCTCAGAGATTTTAGTCATCTATGAGCTGTTGAAAACTTTGTCACCGGCATAGTAAACATGTATTTTACTTAGCTTGAATATGGAGGATGCAGTGATAAATGTGATGAATATCAAAACCTTGCCTGTCCTTTTGGAGTATGCCATAAACTGCACTGTACAGCTGATGCTGTGGTGCGGGGTTCGTGCGCAAAGATGGCTGGCAGCACTAAACAGGTAGCACAAAGTGTCTGATGCTGTACATTTTTAACTCTATACAACTCTCTTGATACAAGAGAGGTGAACAAAGGAAGTATGGGAGGCCAGAAGTGGATGAGAGAAAAAATCCTTCTTCTAATGCAAGTTTTTGTTACTGAGCCACTGAACTCAGAAATAATACTGTAAGTGTTCATAGATATCTACTAAGCATAGAGTATGCTTTAGATTAAAAACAAAAGCAAGAAGAGTAAAAAAGTATCTCCAGAAAAGCACAGCATGTACCTGTCTCTTTGAAGCACTGACGAGTAACTAATGAACCTCTCCACAGAGAGGTCGATTTCTTGTAAGTGTAAAGATGCGAATCACAGAAAATATTCATGTAACGACTTAAGCTTTCCGTTCTTACAAGTCTGTCTTATTTTCTCTCATCCTGCTGTAACAGTATAAAGAATGAATTACGTAATAAAAATACACAGGAGGTAAAGTACTTTTGTTCATTCACTTACTCTTTCCATAGAAATGTGTCTGCTCAGAATTACAAATAGGGCAGATGCTAGCAATTGTAATTAACTGGAGATATTATGCCAGTGTTATGTCAGTATGTCTGCACTTTTTAAAAACTGCCATTTCTATCAATTTACTTTAAAATGACAGGAAAAAAAAAAGCCTAGAAAAAATTTAGAAAATTAGAGGAATTTGTTTGTTATCCAAAGAGGCGTATTTGCAAAATTTATAATACAGTGCAGTTTCCTGTTGCAGACGCACCCATGCTTCAAAAATACTCTGATATATTCTTTCTTATTTTAGACCCATTTCTTGGAAATTGTAGGGGGGACCCCAAAACACTGATAAACCACACGCAGAGAACACCATCTTCTAAGGCCTGAAAGAAAGTATTGTATATTTTTTTTTTTTTTTTCTAGTGCTTTCTTATTTCCCCTACAGTTTCTGGGCTTCGCCCACACTAGTTTAAATGTATACTTACACAAAAATCTGCAGAGAAGTCCTATCTCAATATTACTTTGAGGACATAAAGGCTGCCGATCATGCAAGGACTGATTATGTGGTTCTTGACTTGATTTGGACCAAACTAAGTGGTCTGCATTGGCAATCTACCTTACTTATGTGGAATAGTCAAAGCCATAAATGTTAATTTGCATGCTTGTAGAGAAATGTCTTTAAGTAATTTTACTGCTGACCCAAAGGTGGTAAGCTTCTTTAATTTATCAGAGTGAATTAAAGTTCTTTACCTAAAAAACAGTGGAAGCTGAACAAAAATGCTGTGAGATGGAGTGTTCTCAGTATTTCCAATCTAGCCAACATGAAATTTAACTTTCTTTGTGACTATTTGCCAAGACCAAAAACATCACCTTTCTGTTAGCCTACTAAAGGAATGAAATTAAGGCAAAACCTTATCTGCACCGATGAAAGCTGCTCATTCTAACACTAATTCAATTATGCAAGCAGGACTTCGTGTATATATATATGAAAATTCACTGAACACTACCTAACCTTTGTAGCATTCTTCAGTTGGCTGTAAATGTCATGCTGACTCAAATCACACTCCCTGCCCCCCCCTCCCTGCAACTACATTACTACATATTGAAGACTTGAAGATCCCTTTTTCATTCGTGGATTGCTGAAAATTCTCAGTTTGTCTTGTTGCATATGGCTGCTGTGCAGGTGCTGTGAATTAGAAGTATTAGGAATTCGTAAGAGTGGTGATTTTTACATTACATTGTGGGACTGAATTTGGAAAGACAACAGGAGCCTTTAAATCAGTATTCAGTAGTTTCAGACAGCAATGGTTTATAGATGTAGTCTAGCTGACAAAGGATGTTTTCCTGTCTTGTAATGGGTTTGTACAGCCTGAAAGCATCTCACATACTGCTATTCAGGAATGTATGAGGGTGTAGTTAATGAACTGTGGTAAGCTGTAAGTTAGTAAATATTCAGATATGGGCATCATACTGTGTAGTTCAATGAATTTGACCACAATTACAATTACTGTGGTCATGACCAGTTTCTGAGTACTGACTTCACAAAGCATAGTTGTGTAGTTTTAGTATTTGGTTGCTAGGGTTTAGGTTAATTAGTCAGGTTTAAACATAGCTTACTATGAAAAGCAGCGTTTTTATGCTCTTACGGTTTTCCTGAGTTGAGACTGGGAAAGTAAGAATTTGCAGTAAGATAGCATAGTGCACACTGAAGTGTTCTTGGGTAATATTCAGAAAATAGGTTTCTGCTGAAAGCCTATTGAAATGTCTTTTTTCCCTTGCTACTGTTGAATTAACAGCCTTTAAATCAGGTTAGTTTTGTGTCAGATATCATTTGAAAATATTTCATCATATCCCCTCCCCAAACAATAAGGTGCACTAACAGAATTTTCGCATTATTATAAATTACCCCCAGCAATTAAAGTAGTTATTTCCTTTCTATATGATTTGTTCCAGAGTTGTAGTCCTAGAGAATTTTGTTCCTGGTCACTAGGGGTCAGTGAGTCAGCTCCGAGTAAAGATGCTTAAAGGTGGTGTAGTTAGGTATGTCAGTTCTGCTACAGCCGGTGAAAATCTAGTCAACTGGACGTTTCTCTGAGCACCACTACCTGTAATGGATAACATGCAAATGCCTGCATTTCAATATTTGAGGTAGTTGAAGTCTCTCTCAGCCTCTAGGTTCTGCTACACTGTGGTGACATTACTTTCTGATGGTCTGATCTGGGGCCAGCTCAAGGTTTCTCGATGGAGAGGGCAAAACTGGATTTTGCACTCTGGGAACAAAGACACAGGAACTCATATTTTGTCCTTACCTTTGATGGCAGCAGAGCTCAGTTTTTCTGTGCTGGTAAAAGAAATTCAGCACAAGCAAAGTCAAGAAAGACTAGTGGAAGATGCTAGGCCTTACAAAGGAGTGGAAACTGAGAGAAGCAGATAAGTATGTAGGAAAATGGTCTGGGAATGCTCAGTGGGACATACGGGCTGTGAACTAGCTTCTCTGTCCCTGAAATCAACCTCCCCCAGAGATTTCATTGGAAGGCTGGGGTGGGAACTTGGAAGCTCTCATCTTGGTGGCAGGACGAGTCATGGATCAGATGCACAAGGGGAATTTACATCTTACCTCCTTACTCTGCCCTCTTCCCAAGGCCTCCACCCAGGAACACTTGCATACCCGCCGACACCTGGCCCTCAGCCTGCTCTGATGCCAGTGCCCAGCAGCTCTGAAAGCATAAATGAACGAAGCAGAGGAACAGCAAATACAGTCCTTGTTGCTTACCCCAGATCTTTTTCATTGCAGTCAAGGGAAGGGGAATGGCCTACTTGTGTAGCTTTGTGGGATGGGCCTAAATCTGCTTGCCCCCCTTCTGCCTAAAAGCTTACGGAGTTTTTGTTAAGGATTTTTGCCAAAATAATCTTTGGTACAGTTCACAGAATTAGGATTTGCTCTTCTGCCAATGCTCTTAGCTCTACATTTGTGCAACTGTCCTTACTTCAGTGTGATGTTAAATAGTAAGAACAGGAAAAAGTTAAAAAAAAAAAAAAGAACAAGTAGAAATTTCCCCTCAACTGAGTGATGCCTGTGTGTCACTTAACTTCTTATGTAGTAAAGGTTAGCAATTAAAGCATGCTTTTGATGTCTGTCCTAAATATTTACTGTGTGGAAATGTAGACCACAATCTTGAACTGTTTCCTCATTCCAAATAAATTATATTCTCCTTCCATACGCTAAATTGTTAAGGAAACATCTCTGCTGTGCTGGAGCTTTATAGGGTTTTTTTGGTGTTTTGGGGAGATTTGTTGGGGTTTTTGTTTGGTTGGTTTTTTGGGGAAGAGGAGAAAGGCGGTTGGTGTTTTGTTTGGTTGGTTTGGGTTATGTTGGTTGTTCTTTTAATTTGTGACGAATTACAATCTAAAACAGTTCTAGCCTTCTACATTTCTCATTGTCCCCCTCCTCAGCAAGGGAACAGTCTCACAGTATTTTCTCTGCTTACTTTGGCTGTTAGGGACATATTTAATGTTTCACGTAGTCTGAAGCCTCCAAGAACTGTTTTGTTTTTCTTTAATTTTATTTGAAAAATTACTACTTGACATTTCTTTTCTTTCAAGTAGGATGTTCTACCCTTGACTGGTTGTTATGGACAGCATGGAGCCATTAGGAGTGAATTGCTCCATTCAGTCATGGCGTGGCCACTGGTTACTGCAGCTGCTCCCTTTTAGTTCCCTCTGCGTGATTCTGTCCCGATCTACACTGTGACCCTTGGAAATAACAGTTTTGAGAGCCCTCAAAACTCCCTACTAATCTCTGTGAGAAGTTCACCCAATAGTGTAAATAGTAACAGTTGTTTTATGACATGGAGACTTGGCTACAGAGATATAAATGCAAACCAACTTATTTTTAATTACTTTTTAAAGGAAAGCATATTTCCTCCATAGTGATAATCAATGGAATTTATGTTTGGAAGCAAGATGGGTTATTCAAAATGAAAATGAATCTGCCTGGGACAGTTTTCCTATGGATCTTTCTCCTATTTATGTCCCTTTATGTTTTTATAAGTAGTTCCTGAATAATCTTCACTAAATTTAAATTAAAGATACACCCATACTAAAAAATATCAGCCAAGGTCTACATTTACTTTAGGAATAGTTTTAAAAGCATAGTCCAGTTGTGTCAGCCAATACCTTCTTTTTGCCTTATATTATTTTCCAGAGTGTTCCGTTTCGATATCTAAATGGCAATATGGAGAACTTCCTTATGTATTTCTTTCAAACTCTTGATCTTCCTGATTAGATGTCAGTACCATCTTTAACTACACTTGTCAATAAGAAATGCAGCACGTAGACTGGGTCTCTGGGCTTTGAGAGGACACTCTAAAAAAATCTGTCGCATGCACCACCATAATCAGCTGCATTAGCAGATCATCACCCACTGAAGCTTTGTCGGCAACATGGGTTCTTGTACTCACCAAGCTCAAGGCTATGCCATGTAATCTACAAGAGCTCCTTTAATAGCAGGATGCTTATTCTGCATCTTTTTTTTGGTCCACTGCCACACAGGGTTGGTTACAGCCAGGACGCTTTAGCTCCAGCGTCTGCTTCTTCTCTAGGCTTGCAGCTGGAAATTGGAGGCAACTCGTGGCCTATTCTCTTTCTGGCAGCTTTCAGGTCTGCAAAAACTTAGTCACTTTTGGTATGTAATCCTCAGAAGTGCATTTTCTGAAGATAAACTTTGGTTTTTTTGAGATGCACTGAAGCTGCAGGAATTAAAAACATCACGTTACTGACTTTCCGAGCGGAGTGACAGATTGTTCCGCCCTGTCCTGGTGCCATTGTCTGATACAAAAATTGAATTCTTCACTCCTCACGACATTTCTTTGGGTGCAAAAAGAAATAGAAAGTCTTCATAGCTAGAACTGATTAATGTCAATTCTGTAATGACAAGATATTTTGAAATTACGGTCTCATGTCCTTTAGGTGTGTTTTTTCTGTTTAGCAGTCTCCTCTGTTAGAACATGTTTACGGTAGGTACTCTTTTAAACTTGAATTTCTAAAAGGATTCAAAGAAAGAAAACAGGGAAATTGCCTTGACATTCAGTGACAGCTGTAATATCATGCAAATCTTTACTAATGGATAACAATTATGAAGAGCTCAGAGACGACTGTAATAGATTTTTCACACAAAGGAGAAGGGATGTTGGACCTGCTGTAGAACTGTGAAGAAGTAATTACATATTATCTTTCGTACCTAACAAATGAGATATTTTTAAAGATGTCACACTAGCCGTGACACACCGAAGAACATCGTGTTCTAGGCAGTGGGGTGTTTTGTTTGTATTTACATCTTTCAGAG
The DNA here is from genome assembly GCF_040182565.1 of Anser cygnoides. Taxonomy (NCBI): domain Eukaryota; kingdom Metazoa; phylum Chordata; class Aves; order Anseriformes; family Anatidae; genus Anser; species Anser cygnoides. The sequence continues at coordinate 60,923,375 of NC_089875.1, read as the reverse complement.
CAGCCATCTGTACTGCAGCGTTTGTGTGCCCGCAAATTTTGGGCGTGTGTCTCTGCTGCCGTTTTCATTTTGTGCAGTTGTTTGGTAGCCTGTTCTTGGGTACATTGCAGCCATTTCGGATACATACTGGCTATTGTCTTGCCTCAGCCAATGTGCGAGTTCTTTTTCCAAGCCATTCCTGTTCTGCTTAGCAATGTGACCTCCTTGGGACCAGTATCTCCTATAAAGACTTCCTGTGAAGTTCATCCTAAGTTCTGAGAAGTTTTCACGAAATGTATTAATCTGAGGTTCAAAACTCTAGTGATAGGTAATTATCCATACCTTATGAAGATGGAATAGATGTTATTTAATGCTCTCTTGCTTCAAGGACGTAGTGCAGCTTGCTTCTAGGTATTCTGTTAATTTTCATCTGATTTTCAGTTCTCTGAATCAGCACTTCCCTTAGTTAGGAGTGGGTTTTGTTTAATACCATTTGTCTCCTGCTTCTGCCTTACTGATTATGAAAAATTACTCTAGGGCAGTGTGCATTGTCCTGACAGATAGAAGGCTTCAATTGTACCTGACTCACCTTCTACTGCATCCAAGTGGGAAAAAAAAAAAAAAAAAGGACATGGTGTGTACTCTGTGAATTTGTGGCCTGAAGCCCAGAATCAGGAGCCACCTCTCCTTTGGGCTGCATTAGGAGAATCTCAAAACTTGGGTCCAGCCCACGTGGGTCCATACCACGTTGTTCAGTATGTGGTAGTGGTGTTTAGTGCCATGGAATCTCTGAGGTATGTTGGAGTATCATTTAGTGACCTGAGTATAAATACAGGACCCACTTTGATTTCAACATTAATTTACTTCAAAACAAGTCACACTGAGGGAGAGTGATGGCTTTCATTTGCTTGTCTGCTGCGATCATCTGAGTTCACCTTTTCACTTATCTGCCTATTCTAGGGATGACAGGTACTGAACGCCTGAGATGCTACCCTGTTCTCCACCTCGGTCCTGAGGTGCAGAGATCTCTTGGAGAATGAAACATCTTAGTTTATGCCAAACCTTTTAATTAATAAATGGGTAAAAGATCGGTAATGTTTGACTTGAAGGAGTTTTTAAACCTGATTGTTTAAAAAACTTAGATTCTCAGAAGTCAGTTTCAGTTTCCAGCATCAGTTTCCCATCTGTGAAGTGGATTTTATATTTCACAGCTACATGAGAACTGAGCCCTGATTACGTTCGTGTCTTTCTTGAATTGACTGGAAAATGTGAGTGTTTCTTGCTGTATTTTGGACTGGACAGAATCCATCTGACCATTGTAGAAGGCTTTGTGGAAAGCAACCCTTAACAATACTAGTTGAAAAACTTGTTTTGTAGCCTTGTATATTTTTGCCATCTTACTCTCTAGTCACATAAGAAATCTTCAGTATTTGTTGGAGACCTAACAGTGTCAGGACCTATGTGTTTTCTTTCAGTTTTCCCCCAAACATCTGTTTTCCCAGTGAATAAAAGTGTAAACAGGAGAGTAAGAGGATGGTGTATTTGCCTGATTTCAATCCTTTTCTCAAAGTTCTTCATCTCAGAATCACACTGTACAATAAAATTTTGGGAATGAGACCTGTTCCTGAAATATTTGCAGTGTTTAAATCTTTGTTTCCCTTGATAAACAATATTCACTGAATCAATCTTGACTAGCTCAGTTCACTGCTGTGGGAGACATCACATCTTAAAGATCTTTAAAGTGTGCATATACATATTTACATTTAATTTTTCTTTGTGGTCTGCTTTTGTTCCCAATGGAGGGTTGTTCGGGCACTTGGCTGCTCTAATGCTACACCAGCCTGCTTTAGTTCATGGCCAAATTAAGCCACTTGTTGCTCTGCCAATATAGCCTTTAGACAAGTCCTGGATCATTGCTATGTATTAATAGTTTATCATTAGAATAATTAATGTGTGCGATCTATGGTTAAAAAATAAATAAATAAAAACAAGGACAATGTACTTGAATTTTACTCCTAGACAGAAATTCCGTGTAAACGTTTCTAGTGGCAATGTTCATGTAATTGCTTCCCATCTCTGTGCTGAGTGATAACTGGGAAACTGATGTGCCTGAGAGAACCAAATTTGTACTGGACTCCTTATGTTTCTTTTCAGATGAGTCAGTTTTTGTCAGGGCTGCTGCACAAATACTTGCAGCAGTAAAACATGGGAAGCATTTCAGGGACAACAACTTTTGGATAGTATAGAGAAACGTGGAGATGACATAGCCAAGCTGAGTAAAATACATGTTAGTTCAGTACCTTTCTCTCCAGATGGCACCTTGAGTTGTAGTGACCTATAATGAGACTAGTATGATTGTCTTTATTGGTTTTGGTATTGGGTAGCTCCCGTGTATTTTCAATTTCAGTGTTTTAGAACATGTATTTTTAACCGAGAGGAAAAAAAGATCATGTGCTCTCCGAAGCAATTGCATTCTAAAAATCACTGAATGCATGGGAAACTTCAAAGATCAAAACATGGTCTTATGATGGCACGTTGTCTGAAAGATGCCAAATGCCCAACTAGAACCTGACAATGTTTTATATTTTAAAGTCTTACAAATTACTGGTGTAAATCTGCCAAGCTGAACAGCTCCAGTTATAAAACATGGCTTCAGTGTCATGCAATTAAGACAAGGGAGTAGAAGAAGGAACTTTTCCCACAAGATTTTAATTATTTCTGAAAACATATGTAGTGGCTTTCATTAGTTGTGTTGATTAGGGAAACTGTTTATCAAAACTTTGTTCTACTGGTGGTTAGCTGCAGTGTAGATACCTTTAGGTGAGAAATATCGGGGAAACGAGATGCATGCATCCTATATAGCAAGAGGGTGCATCCACCTCAGCAGATGAGTGCATGCAAGAGGCTGTGGGAAAGCTGTTACAAAATCAAAATATAAATTAAAAAAAACCAAACAATTAGTGGTCAAGAGGGGCTTAGATTTGGAACACCACTACCCACCCACCTGCACTTTGCTGAAGGCCTAATGCATCATGGAGCCAAAGAAAATGTTCATTGGCTCTGAGAACATGAGGCTAAACTGCAGTGTGAAATATGTCCCCCAGACTAGCAATTACAGAACTTCAAGTGAGGTCTTGTAGCTGAGAAGATCGGCTTTTAATAACAACCATATTCTTGTCAGGGATTTGGCAGCCTAATAGTTCAACAGCTCTGAACAGAGGTTAACACTTAAGCAAGACTTCTTACAGGATTTCAAGCCTATTCCATTCCTAATGCAGTTGTATTGATATTACAGTGGCATTTTTCAGTACTATCTGAATCCACAGTGTACAAGGATGTATTTTTTTTTTTAAAAAAAAAAAAAGGAACAGCTGGGGAAGTGAAGAGGGGCATTGATTTTTTGTGATGGAGAGAAAAATGGGTTAGATGGTACAGAGTGCTACACCCTGGCTGTCTGCAGCCTGCAGACCTGCGTGTGCTGAATGGGGAGGGGTGGGAGAATTGACTTCAGAGGAGGCTTTGTAAAGCAGTTTCCCTGAAAAAAAAAATCAGAGTGAGAACTAACTTACAGCAGATGAGGTTTGTAGAGTTCAAGATGTTGTTCTATTTTCTGCCAAAGCAAAGAAGAAAAATAAATTGACATTGTTACAAGAGGTGGGCTTCACTGGTTAGCCTCAGAAATGAACTCTCAAAATCTTCGGTGGAAATGAGATTTGATGGGATTAAAGCTGGTGTAGAAAGAATGATTAGTAGGGTCAGAGACCTGGAGAATTAGGAGAAACCCCTCCTTTAGGAGCAGAATTGTCAAAGAAAATGGGGGACATACACATCCATGAAGGAACATGATAGAGTTCTCCCACAGAGGAGAGGGGAGATCCCGCTAAACTTTTGGAACAAGATGTCTTCTCCTTTCCTGGAGGAACAGCTCTAGTGGTAATGAATCACCCGGAGCTGCCTGCAAGTTTGCCATCCTCTACTCTCAAACAAGCCCAGAATCATAGAATCATTTAGGCTGGAAAAGACCTCTAAGATCATCAAGTCCAACTGCTAACGATGTCGTGACTTTGAGTTAAAATCCCCAGAACCATACAGGTGGAAGGGCCTGTCAGGTCTTAGAAACCTCCAAGGATGGAGATGGTACAGCCTTAGCGGGCAACCTGTTCTTGAATTCAAGAAAATTCAAGAGAGCTAGAGTCTTCCAACTTGCGTGGGAAGACATGAGTGTTTCAGGCAGTGTCCCAGACAACTTTGGCAAAAAGTAGGCTGAACAAAACAAACATAAATAGCCTGAATACGACTATTGTTTGTTTTAAAGGAACAGGTCTGTCATACAGGATGTGATGAGCACAAAAGAGGAATATTGAATTACAAGCTGTTCTTTTTAACTTTTGAAAGTATAAAAATTCTGGGAGGAAGAATAGCAGACACGGTGCTACACTGGATTGGAGAGGTAGTAATATTTGAAATAATAAGTAGAAGAAAAAGTAGTTGAAAATTGGATTGTAAAGACAACAATAAAGGGAATTGTGTATTATGAAGCATAAGATGGCGAAAGGCTAAAATACAGCTCTGAACAACTGATCTCTCCTCCTCTGTGCCCTGGTAACAGTCTGTGGCAACTACAGTGCATCACTGGTCACCAAGTGTAGCTGCCCAAAACTATATTAAAAAGAGACCACTGCTTGGGTGAGGAGAGGTTAAACATCCCACTGTCAACAAGCTGGGATGAATTTGCACATGTTGAGAAAAGAGGAAAAAAAGGAAAGAGGAAAGGCACCCAAGCAGGTGGGATGTACACCTGAATGGTTAACAAAGGTGGGAGTTGGCTGGACCTTCCTTGCATTTAAAGGCTAAAACAGAGAGAAAAGAAGATGAGGCCTTACTAAAGAGACTGGAAAAGTAATGAGAGTGATGATTGCCTCTTACGTCAGAGAAATAGTAGTTTTCATCAGTGAGCTTCCTACGACAGTTGGTGATATTCAGCAGGTTATAAAAGCATTAGCCAGGGTTTATGTTTGTGAGAGGGATGTATTTGTGTCCTCAAGATGAAGAGGATAAAAGTATAGAGGCTTAGGAAATTATGGTGAAAAGGTCAGCCGATAAAACTTATTTCAGTAAGTGTTAAAGGGATGAAGTCTTGCCCAAAGTGTATTTTATATGGAGCAAAGACAGATGTATAATCATGCTATTGTAAGACATGCATTTACAGAGTGGTCTGAAAGAGACATCTGAGAACACGAGGACTGCTGTTGTGCACAGTCCCCAGATGCTGAGGGGGGAGATATTTACACAGCAGTCTGTGCTGGGGGAGAGAGGCAGTAGGCAGGTTACAAGTCTAGCCCTTCATAGATCAAAATGATAGCTACACAAAGCAGCAAACAGAAAAGTTAGCAAACTCATTACAAAGCTTGTTTAATCAATGCTCCTTACAAGGAGAAACTCCTTTCTCCTGAAAGAAAGTAAAGATACTTGTGATGCCGTTAAAGAAAAGAAGAGACTGCTTGTCATCTGTATTTCATTCCAGTGAATTGACAGTTCTCACTCCCCCGCATTGACAGACTGGTAACATAACATGTATGTCTGTATACCCAGCACAGTACGGATTCACGGCAGGGGATGAATTTCATGTCATAACAGCAAAGCTCCACTATGAGCTATACAGTGCAGAATAATTAGTTCTCTGATAATAGTAAAATATCTGGTGGTCTCTTGACAGAGAAAATGCCACTGAGCAGACAGAGTGGATGTAGAGGAATACTGCTTTTAGGAAAGTGCCTTTGTAGGTAAGTTGCAAGCTCATGTTTCTGCTGTGTATAAGGGTTATTAGGTTTTTGAATTAGGGGATGGAACATCTTTCAGCTGCTAATTAACATGGCAGGAGCCTCCGTGGTGTCTACAGCTACAGCAGGGGAACATCTGTCTGCAGCAATTAGGCAGGAGCTTCCAGACTAAAGGGCCGCTCACAGATGGAGTGGGTAGCTTGCCAGGCAAGTGATGTAGGGCTGTTTATACAAACCCACTTTCCCTCTTAAAAGCAGTAGAATAGCAAACACATACCCTTGGCAGTCTTTGGGTATAAAAATAATTATGATAAATCTGAAATGTTAAGTGGCTGCTGTATTGAAAAAAAAAATTATAGTGGAAGGGGAAAACCCCTCAAATTCATTGAGTAGGGTAAGAATTCGTACAAATCTGACAAAAAAAAAATAATGCAAGGTCTTATTAAAAGTTTACTGTATTGTATAAAATAATAAAACCCTTTGAAGAATAGGTAGAGATGATGCTTTCTTGGATGTGCAGAATAGTCTTCAGTAAAATGAATATATTCCTACCACCTGTCCTATTTATTACTTTTGTTAAGATTAGAGAGTTAAGAGTGTTAAAAATTTCTTTCCAGAATCTATAAAATGTGTAAGCTTGTTTTGGTCAAGAAATATTGCCCTGCAAGGACTAGGATATGAAATCTTCTCAAGGTATTTGAAGATAGCCTATGGAGCAGGTTTTTTTTGTTGTTGTTGTTGTAATTTTTTTCCCAGTATGTTTATTTTTACTGTATGTAATGTTAATATTTATAAAAAGTTCTCATAACACTACATGCACCACTGCTGAGTAGATGACATACGATTGCAAGAGAGCTAAAATTTGTTTGATTTCAACAGAAGATATAGACTTAGCAAAAGCAAATAAAATCTTGAAGAAAATAAATAATTTTTTAAAAAATGAAAGAACTGAATAGTGAGAAAAGATGTAGAATAGTTGCCCTTTGTCTCCCTCCCCTCTCAGCCCCATCCTAAATGTACTCCAAAGAAAATATTTGTGCTCTATCATTACTACTTCTCTTTGCAGTCAGGCACGTTTTCTGATGATGGTACAGAGGAAAGACACTGTTGTTGAGAATGGAACTTCTTTTTCTAATACCTAGTAGTTGTGTAGTAGGATTACAGTTCCTGTTATATTCTAGTTTAGCTACCTATACTTTTCTCTGAGAAACTTAGAGACAGAAAATATCCTACCTTTCAAAACTGCTAGACAACTATTGCCCAAAGCAGTAATTTCCTACGCTACCAAACCTGTGAATTTTTGAAACATAGTTCAGTTTTTCCATCACGTATCTCATCAGATTAGACCAATAAAAAAAAAAGAAAAAAAGAGAGAAAGCAAAGAAAGGGGAACTGTTTTTTATTTACCTGAATATCTGAAGGATAATCATTCCACAGCCAGAATCTTCTGAATTCCAGCAGATATCGTTGTATGATGTAGTATTTTCTTTTGTATGTGTTAATATATTGATGATGGATACAAGGCTTACTTCTTACTAGCAGTTAAATATTTTGTATTCTATACAGCTAATATTAACCTCAATTTCTTGAAATTTCTGTCTGTTCAACTCCAGGTTTTTACCTGACTGGAAAAAAAATAATAAATTAATTTTGGCTGTATTTTGTTGGAAATTGTATTTTGTTGAAAAGTGTATTGGTCACTGCTGAATTGCCCTAGCAGCCTGACTTGACTGCCCTAAGAGTGCATGGTGTCACTGCTGGCTTTGAGGAGCAGAGTCTTGTGACTGCTGAATCAACGCCTTGAATATAAAAAAAAAATCAGGTTGTAATTTCCAGCTTTGTTTCTGATCTGAAGTCAACACTCCTCAGTAACATGCAAAGAGAATACCATGCCTTTATAATTATGATAGGATACTGTTTGCCTGAGGCTTTTTCCTCTCCCAACAACTTGTATTTCTCCTTTCACTGACCCCTGTGATTCCTCAGACTCCACAGCATCTGAGTGCAGGTGCAGCCACTCAGTCAGTTTCTGACAAAAGGGAAGAATTGGGAGCGATGGCTGCTGTCCCCGCCCAGGGGCCTGGTGGAGCACTGGCTGTGCCGATCCTTCAGTGGAAGGCCTGGGGCAACCTGTCCCTTCCTTCTTGTTCCTCCAACTCTAGAGCAACATGTCTGCATTGTCAGGGGCCCCAGTGATGATGCCAGTTTCTGAGGTAGGAAAATGTGGTCACAGAGCAGATCAAGGTACGGGAGGACCTGGGTCACATCCAGAACCCCTTTCCACTTGGCAAAGAGGTTGAAAACTTTTCCCCTTTTATGTACGAATGGAAAGTTGGTTCAGGAAACTGAGATGTATCTTTCCAGGTGAAAAAACAGAACAGCCTGTTCAACTCTTGTGGGGAGTAACCACTTGTAGGCACTTCCACTGGCCCTCGTGCGAGAGGTCTCTGCCCAGCAGCCAGCTGCTTCCAGGGCTGCTGAGGCACCTGTTGATGGGCTGACAGCTCTTCTCAGAGCAACCACAAAAGCCAACACGAGGACTGAATGCCTTAATTCTGCACCAGTACCTGATATCTGAGCTGTAGAAAAAAAAACATTTGCTGAGCTCTATTTAAAAAAAAAAAAAAAAAAAAACAGAGAATAGGAACATCTCATGCCGAAACAACAAACCTGAACCATGAGCTCACTGCTGGTGTGTACTTGTCATACAAATGGCAAGGTGCTGGAAGAAGTGATTTATTTTTTTCTATAACAATCCCTTTATGTTGTGATGGTTGCTGTTATGTTCTGAAGAGAGAATTACTCAGGCGTGAGGCTTTGGGGATGGATAAAAAAGGAAGCTTAGTTTAAGGTGAACTGAATATACGTGTTTTGTCAGGATTTTAGGCACACTCCTGCCTGTTGGCAGAATTCTAGTCAACATTTTTCTCCATGTAGTTGATACAGGATCTGTGTTTGAATATCCATGAATACAGTGTACATTACCTTGCTACGCTTGTGTGGGGACTAACAGGGTATAGCAGTATACATCTTGTATTATAACCTGGTACAAAATGTTAGTCAGTTTTACAACGACGGGCAGAATTTTCTGGCGCTCTTCACTAATGTGATGATAATGAGCTGATTCATACCAGTCATCGTGGACTTTCCTGTCAGCGTGGAACCACATTAGAATTTGACTTTTTTGAAATTCTTAAGTGTTTAGGTCAGCGTTTCACAGGTTTGGTGAGACCTAGCCAAACACCTGGGGAGAGAAGGCTCTTGTGGGGTTTCTAGCAAGGAGTTTCTGAATTGCTTTTCTAAATCTAATTTCTTAATTCTCAATCTAATTTGCAGAACCTTTGCATTATATATCAGTTGAAAGTAGAGTCTCAACAATTAAGATTTTCTTTCATTCAGTTCCTGAATTTTCTTTGGTAATTGTTAGCTACTGAATATACTATTAAGGTAGAGTCTAGGAAAAGCACAATGTTTTCTGGATGTTACTTTAAGACATACTCAGTGTTTATTCAAACAAATCTGTTTTGAAGAAAAAGACAATCTTACTGCTTTTTCTGTGTTATGTCTTGCAATTCCCAGAATAATAATAAAAAAGATAAAATCTCTGCTTAGTATGAATTGCACAAGCGTATGAAGAGTCAAGAAATACTTCTTATATGCCTTCACACACACATGCCAAAAAAGTCTTCGCCAGAGTTATTCTCTCTTGGAATTTACAGAGGTTTGTGAAGAGCAAATACTGAATCACTGTCTTGCTCTTTCTCCTTTAAAATACTATGTGAGGAGGAGCCTGCGGATTTGGATTGCTGTGGAAGGGATCAGCTCAATGAATCTCTGAACTCTTGGGTAGCTAAATGGTAATTTAAAGGTAAATTTTGAGACAAAATTAAGTTATTGTCTGTACAGTTTATTGTTCCTTTTGGATTTATAAAAATATCCCAGTGTTTTTTGCCTCCACCCAGAAAAAGTCTGTTTGTTGTATTCAAAGTTTTAGATTGCAGTTTCCTCCTCTTTCTGAAGGACTTTAGCAATTATTTGAATTCCCAAAGAACGTGTTAAAACATGAGACAAAAGCCTCAGCTTCTGTTTTCAGCCCTGGTTGTGGAAAGTGTTGCAGCGCTGGCTGCCAGCAAGAGGACCTGGCATTTCTAATGTAAAATTGTTAGGGCAAGGCAGGTTGCCCTTCCCTCTAGGACGCCTAGCCTTCCCTCCCGAAGGCTGGTGTTTGGTGCAGGGCCGTAACATGACACTGCTATTCATTACTTCAATGTCAAACCCAAGTCTAAATTAGGTGTACATAATTATGGGATGAGGGAAGAAGATGGTGGTGTAAAGGATCACTGAAAGGGGCTCTGGTTACACTGAGCTATGTTGAATCCTCTCTGCATATCTTGGTGGTTGCTCTTCCTTTCGGATATTAAGTTTTTGCAGTTTCTGGAATAAGGAGCTGAGCTAGAAAGGACTGTGCACCAGAACAAGGGAAACAAGGGTCTGCAGAAATATGAGCCTTTGCAAGCACCTAATTAGATTTGTTGGTCAACAGTTTTCTAATTACAGAAATATGTAACTGATTGTTCTTCTTTGAGCCAACTCATGCTTACCTCTCTTAGGAATGTGTGATGAATAAAGAAGGTAAACCGCTATTTAGTTTTACTTTAGATAGTGAATATTTAATGCAACTGAACCATAAGAGTGAAGGGGACACACAGAGTAGGCTAGTGTTAGAGTAACCTGAGACCGATCCAGAGCTTTCTCTTGTGCCCACCCCAGAAGCTTTTCTAAGTTTTTAGATGTTGGATGCATATGTGTGTAGCATTCACAGTAGATGGTCCACATCAGCAATCTGTTGAAGCCTAGTGGTCGTTTTCCAACTTTGATAAATACAAGCTGCCTCAGAGGAGGCTGTGAGAAACACCAGAGGGGGCTTCCATGAAATATCCTGACCACAGAAAGTTTTTATTATGTTCCCCAAGCTACAGAATAGTTCAGTATTGATAATGTCTGAATATCTTTAATGACCTGGTAGTATTGTTGAAAAATGGCCTTCTAAATTTTTTTTTCTTTTTAAATTTTCAAAAACTTAATCAAAGTGTTTGTTAAAATAGGCATTTATTTTTATTTACTGAAAATGCAGGTTTCAATAAATGAAAAATACTATTTTTATATTAAAATTAATATTATCACGGTATTAATAACATACATACAATAACAAAATAAGAGTGTTAGAAACAGCTTGTGGTAACCAACCTGAACTTTCCCTTTCTTAGTAGATAACTTCAAGGTTATCCATGTTAGAAATGGAAAAGTTTGCAAGAGGTAGCATATTCGCTAAATTCTAGCCAGGCTAGGATTCTGGTGTTTTTTTGTTTTTGTTTTCAAGATCTAATTGATAATAAACAAGGTATACATGTTGTTTAAAAAAATACAGTGTAAAAACAGGAAGAGAGAGGCGTTTTCCAAGCTGTAGAACAGCCAAGATCTGCTTCCACTTTATGCAGCTTTATTCCTGTGTCTAGCATCAAAATGAAAAAGGTTCCACTCCAAATATTTGTATTATCTACATATGTCATTTTTATTGTTTTCTAACAGAAAAACATTCTTATAGAAAAAGGCTTTTTTACCAAAATAATATTTTCTGATGAAGAAATATTACATGATAAAACATGGGCTAGTTCAGGAAATACTTGTCTGGAATAAGCAAATGATATGGGGTACCTGTGCTTATTTTGGACAAAGTTCTCTTGCCTTATTGTTCAATAATTCAGTGAGTTATGGAGTTATTTGTATGGTCCACAGAGAAACTAAATCAGATTCAAAACAAAATGAAAGAAAGTTTGCAGCTGTTGGCCACAGATAATGGTTTTGAATACCATAATAATAATAATAATAATTGTAAATGATGATGGACAAACAAAAGTCAAATAAAAGACGTCAAACTATTAATCTCAAACATTTGTTGCTGCAGTCTCGGGTGTAGGGTACAACTCTCATTCAAAGCAAAGCTTCAGGCAGTGAGCAAAGTTTTCTCGTGCAAGACATTACAGGCATCTTCTTGTGCTGCCAAGACAACACGCAGCACTGCCTTCCCCACCTTCCCTGTTCACTGCTGTCTCCCAGCCATGGAGACTCCTGGGGCAGCCCCAACAGCAGGGCTAAGTAGTGGCCAATGCTGATGGACTTCCTGGTATGAACATACCGTGCTCCAGCCTCAGGAGAAAACAGTAAGTTGTGGGGAGGCTGAATTACCCCTGAGTCAAAGAGAAGGGGAGGAAGAAGACAAGTCATGCCGGATATTGGAATATATATATTTACGTACAGTGCAGAAGGGGGTGGAAAAGAGGAGACGAAGAACATGTTGCAACTGATGAGTTAGGATGATCCTGTGGTTAGTGCACAAGACTGAGACATTTACTTTAGTGTGTCTCACTTGCTTATCTCTATAAAGTTGACTTTGTACTGATGTACCTTAAAGTGTTGTGCAAGCATCATATGATCTTGAGACAGAAAGATACAGGGAGACCGGCTGAATCAATAGAGAGTGAATCTCCTCTTGTGTGCAGTGAATTGGCAGCCAAGCAATTCTAGTACAACATGAAAAGGGAGTAAATACTAAATTCGTACTCAACTCTTCCACAGGCAGGGCTGACGTTGTGTAAAAACTATTAAGAGACTTTCAGATTTGGATAATGTTAAGCATTACAGGAGTAGGCAATGTGTTGTTGCAATTGTAATTACTGCATTACTACTTACGGTTTTGAATATATATCTGTTGTAGTTTTATTGGAGAGAGAAAGTATAGAAATCTTGTGGGCAAAGCCATGGAAAAGGGAGGAATTTTCTTGGATGTCCTCTCAGAGTTGAATATGATTTTTTTTTTGATGGTATGAGCAAAAAATTCTGCGTTCATTTTCTTTGGATGTTGTATAACTTAACTGTTGCTAATATGAAAAGCAAATATAATTAGTGTTTGTGTAATGGTGATGTAGAAACCATGACCTGGACTACAGGTACACGATACTGCTGGACCGCTGTTGCCCTGCATCGGACAGCTCAGTGTCTACACAGGACAAACAAAACACAGAAGCGGAAAAGCAAGGCATGGAAAGGACATTATTTGTTCCATAGGAAACCAGGAAATGAGCTGAGGGCTTATAATTGTCGTCCTGTGTTTAAAGTTCAGGAGTGTCCCCTCTTTTTCTTTCACAAATAAAAATGTTAATCTCAGATTATTGAACGTTTCCCAAAAGCAAGCTCCACTTGTTCTATTCAGCTTCAGCATTATCATAATTCTTCTATTAATTAATTATTAATGTCATTTTATCAATTATTATTTTATTTAAGTATATCAAATATATCAAATTTTAATCATTGACTATGTTAGATACACGTGGATTGTAGCATCAAATGGTTTCTGCTTGTCTACCTAATAGTGCCTGAACAGCAAGTGAAAACGATGCCTTGTGGCTCAGGTAACCCATCAATGCAATCAACCCATAAAATGCATGTATTTGCAAACAATTCTTCGTGACGAACTTGTAGAATGAAAAAGATTCCATTAACAATGCACATTAAAAAATCATTTAATAAATATTATAGGTAGGTAAGCAATGAGAATGAAGACCAGTAAAGCAAACTTAGTGGAACATATGATTACCTCAACTTTCTGCAGGAAAAAAAAGAAACTATTTTTCCACTGTAAAACCTGCATTGGTGGATTCAGGGAGCCCCGTTGTGTTCTTACAGTGGAATCATTTAAAGCATTGATAATACTCAAATCAGAAATCCGTATAATAGAGAGAGAGACCCCACATGCAAAGGGGTTTCTGAAAAAGTAGCCATCTCTAGAACATTATTTCTGGTAAGGAAATGATTTATAGTTTGGATGTATTAGGGTTTGGGTGTAGCTGTGAGTGAAGAAAACTCTATCTTTTGGGCACTGGCAATACAAGTATCTTGACCTAATGCATTTCACCTATAGATTAGAACTCTAGACCTGTTTTTAGTATTGGTGTTAGACAAAACACAAATTCCTTCTGATTTTTCTTTTACACAGAATCAAAGTCATTATATTAAACTACTTAACCTATTTTGGCAAATTTGCGTATATAGTATTGGAAGTATACAAGTCTTAGAAGTTTGTTATTAAATGCATGTTTATTTTAGTACTTGGGAGTCTGGCAGAAGACTACAAGAAGTACAATTTAAACAATTAATGATATGTTTATGCTATATTTTATTTGGGAGAGAGATAAAAGTAACATGACAGTAAGATATTATCTTCAAAGTTGCCATGGCAATGCAGCCTACCTGTTGCTAAGATCATGCTGTAGCTGATGTTATTACCTTTATTACAGCTCTTAACATTTCAGAACATATCCTTTAGTTTTTAAGGTGTTATTTTAGATTTAACGTCATGTGTGAGAACACCAGTATGTCTTGCCACTTCCCAGAAGGGCTCTAGTGCAGCAGTAATGGCAGCGATACGAGTACCTGAGTCTGCTTACATAGCTTCCATCCTGCAGCACAGAGTAATTTGCAAGCTATCTAACAATATAGGAAGGCAAGAAGTATCTAGATAGTTCAGTGCCCTAGCTATATTAATATCATCTTTCCCTGGAAAGTCGTCAGTAATCAATGTCTGGGGACAGAAGACACTAACAGGCTAATAATAATGCAATATAAAAACTTCAAAACATGGTTCTTAGCACTAGTGCTAGACATGATAACATTCAGATTATGAAAAGGAGCCTGTCCACTGCAAGTCTGGTTTCCTGATCCAGCAGAGTGCTCTGGGACCCCTTGTACTACTCTGAGTGCTGCTGCTATTCTGGGTCACAGCAGCAGTGAGACTCTCAAGATGCCATCAGTGAAAGGCTGCTGCTTGTGAGTACTATAAGCTTCAGGCAAGAATGGGAATTATAAAAGGATCACTCAAAAAAGCAGAATCACATCTCCTCCTAGCTTCTGGTTCTCCCAGGCTTTCATTTTCAGCTTTCAGTAGTATGTTCAGCCTCTACATGGCAAATGCTAGATGTTTACAATATAGGAGAAGCAAAATGTTTACCATGGTTGTCTGTGCTGTCTCCTTCAGGAACAGAGGTGGAGATAGATGATTTCTGCCTTCTGCATTGATAACATGATAATTACACAAGTCTCTGTGCTTTCAGGCTGCATTTTTTTGTTTTGTTTTGTTTTTTACAGGACCTGCCTCCTGCTTTTAGGTCTGTAACTCTGTTCTTTGCTGCCAGGTACTAGAGTCTGTCTTTCCTTTTGTATACAAAAGCCATTGGCTGAATTTTGCAAAATTCCTGCTGGCAAACTCCAATGTCTCAATTTTTCATATCTCCAAAACAAAAAGTTTGCTTGTGAATAAGCAGTCTGTGTAATTTACCCATGTTCTTATTCTCCCTTTCCGTCTTTGTATTCTGTGGTTCAGCACTTCATGTAAACTTTTTATATATAAATTTTTGTATGTGGGGCTAGAAAATACTGAGAGTTAAGTAAGTGTCACACTGTAGTATCAAGGAGCTAGTTGTTTCAGTAGTCCAATTACTGTTGCTTAACAAGTGCTATTTTTCTTTAACTGAGCTGTGGGATAATATGGCACAGATGAGATTACACTGTATTTATTTGAGGGTGTGCCTTCACACATTGGTGGGAACCGAAGGTGTGTGTGTCTATTGCATTTATTACAAAATAAGTCTTAACAGTCACAGGGCTAATCACAGTTCAAAGCCTTCTCACAGATAGGAGGCTTGGTGTGGCTTCAGCTGCCTGAACACAATCTTCACAGACGAAGTCTTGGATTCTTCCCTCATCGTGCTGCGCTTATAACTGTGGCACCAAATTTAGGAGCAGAGGTGTCTTAGACTCAGTCTGCAGTAAAAATCAAAAACATGCGGCTTTAAAGGCAATCAGTCTCTTAAGCATTAGTCACTGGGCGGAGGCACCTATTCCTCTTCACTGACTTACACCTAAGGTTACATGAAATACATCTGACCTTAAGGCAATAATTCATAGTGCATTATCAAGCTCAGAAACAATTGTAAGCATTTCCAATGCAATATAACATATTGACATTTTGGAAAGTTACCTTCTTTAGAACATGTAGGATTGTCTGTTGTAATCATCTCTCACTATTGTTTCGGTTGTATGTAGCTACTTATTTCTGCAAGCTCTGGGTTTGCTCAAGCAAGAACCAACAGGTATGGGAAGAGGACAGTATGGGTGCTGCTCAGTATCTGAGTTTCTGATGACTGCTGTTACCTGGCTCTCTACGGCAGCTTCTTCATCCCCTTGGATGTCAGTTCAAAGGCTGCGTGCAGTAATAATTTTGCCTCAAGATATTTCAGTTCAAAATCTTTTCTCCCGAGTTACTGATACAGTTTAAGGAAGGATTTCAAGGGTGTCTGTGAAATACTTTAGTTACATTTACTCTAGATGTCCATTTGCCAGACTGGACAAGCTGTTAAAGGCATTCATGTGGACCCGAGTGTCTTCCTCTGGCTATATATATAGACGATGCGTCAGGGCATAAGTGATCTCACCAGGACACTTTTAGTACTGAGGAGGGTCCTACAAGCAGATTGTTGGCTTCTGTTCCAGCTTGTGTCCAGACTGGCACAAACAGTGCCAATAGCATTAAGAAAATAAAATACAGCAGGTGTACAGATTCTGGTCAGTAAAGGAGGGCAGAAGTTACGGCTACCTGCTGCAGTCAGGCAGTGCAAGTTGTTTATGCTTGACATAAGAGCCACAATTCACTCCAAATAGAGTTTTGTAAGAAAACAGAGGATGAGTAAAATGTTTCATCTACAACTGTTGCTGGTCTGGAGATGGAGTTTTGCATAGCTGAAACTCAAGTAACTGACAGGTTAAAAAATAATAATAATAGTAGCCCAAAATATTTGTTATCTAACTGACTTTTTCCTTGAAATTGAAATCTCCACAGAGAATGCCTGTTTTCACAGATCTCAAGTTTAAGTTTCTCCTTTGTAAAAGGAAACAGGCAAAACTTTTCAAACTTTAATTGAAGCTTTAAGAAAGCTGCAGTACTGGTACAAGTATTAGTCTGTTCATTTATTTACTTATCAGCCTCTGAAGCTTGTGTGTTCATGAGGTAGACCACTGCAAGGGAAATTAAGTGATTTTCTGTGTCAAGTTCTACTCCACCATTTTATCCCCTTTTGGTAAAAAGGGACTATCAACAGTCGTCTTCCTTTGTAAAACTTTCTGAAACAAAGCTGCAGAATGCATTGAGTGAAAACACTACTTGAGAAGTAATTAGGACGGTTACCAGAAATGCTAGAACTATGCATCGTGTGGTGCAGAAAACTTCATGGTTGGGAACATTCAGGTGCTTAAAATTTTAGTGCATGCAAGTGGGTGGAGGGAGGTGGCTCCCCCAGTTTCTCCCGCTGGAAAGGAGAGTCATCCTCTCTCCGTAAGGTCTAATGTCAGTCATTGTGTCTGCTCAGAGGAAATGTTCTTGTTCACTTTAAATCGTATGCACATGAGGAAATCAGCAAAAAGCGCTTTCTGCAGACAGGAATTTACAATTATAATCCTTACAACGCTAGGAGAACTGAAGGAAGATAATCCAAACAAGTAAAAGTACAAATCACCATAAACAAGCAATAAACATCTTCAAATTAAAAATAATTCAGCAATTCTGCTACTTGTTCTTAATCTAACTTTTATTTGGATCTTGCCTACTTTTTATGCAGCAACACTTTCCTCTTTTAGAAAAGTTTCCACCCAAACCAGAATGATGTTTAAAACATCACCAGCTCATCTTCCTCCATCTGAGAAATCCCAAGACTTCTCATAACTGAAACAGTGAAAGAACCGGGGACTCTGTGGAGTCCACTAGAGGCCTTATTACTGCCCCTCTGTTTTCTATGGAGAGCACTCAGCAACTGCAGGATGTGTCCTAAAGCAGTCAGCTTAAGAAATGTTTGGATGAAAATTGTAGAAAAGTCTGACTAGAATAAATACTTGTAACCTCCTGTGAATTTTTTGTGGTATTCTGACTTACCACATGGAGCTGTATACTAAATAAAATCAATAATTAGATGGCTCGTCCTGACTTCTGCTGCTGCATGAAGCTGCTTAGTTGTTTTGTCCCAGCTATAGCCCTGTTTTCTCTCTTAATTTGTTGTGCTTGCTCAGTGAAATTGAATCCCACGTCATTTCAGGCAAGCCTTGGAGAAGTTGTTTTCCTCGGTGCAGATGGCTCTTTTCTCCAGATGTACGAGGCGGCTCAGAGCTGCCTCCTTCTTCTCTTAACCCTTTTGCCCATCTTGAAGCCACGCTGCCCTATTGGTGCCGTAGCCCTGTGGCTCTTGCCCCACATGTGATTTTCCCATGACTGCAGGCTGCCATGCGTGTCAGTCACGTGCCATCAGTTACCTAATGTGCCACACAGGCTCCTGTTACCTAACGTAGCTTTCTTCGGTTTGTTTGCTTTGTTTTCTTATCTGTTTGTTTTAATGGGGACAAAGTAAAACCGAAGTGTGCTGCAGCCACCGGGAGATGTCTCCGCTGGAAGCTCTCGTGGTGGCTTGGCTGCAGCAAGGGCACAGCTCTTTGTGTTTGTGACTGTACATGTTCCAGCCACACAACTTCAGCCCAGAGGAGCCAGAGTGGACCTGTACCCTTGCCGTTTCCCTTCACCCTGTTTGTTTCACTTGGGAACACAATGAGCTGTCAAAATTTCCTGCCTTGTTTCCACAGAATCCTTCCTTTTGCTCCAAAAAGGATTATTTATCTAAAGCTGCAAATTGTATAAATTGTCAGAACAATTGCTTAGCTTGATTTTAAGGTGGAGAGCAAAGATATGTAAAGGTCTGGTGACCTGATGAAAGCTCCCCTCAGAGGTCATCTGTCAAAAAGCAAGAGTCTGGTGTGTTGCCGCTAACAGCCCTTGCCTCTCAGAAATTAAAAACCATGTGGTGTGATACACATCTGGTGCAATCCCTACTTTTAGTATCTCTGCTGAGTGTACTTACGTGTAATTAAAAGTAATAGAGAAGAATATAAAAGTTTTCCAATTCAGTGCGCCAAGACAAAATAGAGGAAGGCAGGTGTGGTTGATTTAGCCCACCACTTCCTAACTAATCTTTCTCTAATGATGTAGAAAGAGACTAGGTGGCACCTGGCGAAGTATTTTGAAATAACAGATTGATGAGGTAGAGCTACTTGATAACATCTTTGACTCATCAGAAACTTGCCTTTCCTGAGGGTAAAGTTAATGATCCTGGAATATAAGGGTTTTAGTGGCTTTGACTATGCCAGTGGGGATACAGATTTATTTTGCTTATAGATTCCTGTAATGCTAGACACAACCCAGACTTCTATTGTCTAAAAAATGTAAAAGGACAAAAATAGTTGATAGGAAACATAAGTAATTTTCCATGACTTCAGGACCTCAGGTTTGCTGGTTAAAACTCATTCATATTTTCTTAGTTTGAAAAGCATGGGTCTGATAGCAAGTTGATTGGTCATCATGCATAGTCCTTAACTATTTCAGGTCATCCTTCAAAAACTTTTCGTTAGTTCTCTCCTGCTTCTATACTAAGATCATTAATAACATTTAAGACTTTTCCTAGTATGAATCATTTAAAGACCATGTAGTAATTGTTCCTAAGCAGAAGTTTCCTTTCAGTGCACCTTGTTATCTTCTTGCCTTTAGTCTTTTTCCAACTTACACTTTTTGTACTTATCTCTTGCCTTCTCTCGTGTTTGATGAAGTCCATATGGCTGAAATACACTATAGTGTTGTTGTTTTTCTCTCTTGCCTAACAGTTAGCTATTTTATTTGAGGTAATTCAATATCAGATTTTATCTTACATGGTCTACCTTTGGCAAGCCCACACTGTGTTTTCTTCTGCATTCCAGTTGTCTCCCTACCTTTAACATTCTCCTCATCAAAATTTGGAATCATACTGTTAAGATGAGAGTTAGGCAGGTTTCCCATACATAACCATGTATGATTTTGTTATTCTCTCTTTCTTTCACGTCCAGAGAGAAAATCATTCTTTCTGGGTTTACGGTATTGTATGGTTGATGGTTTTTTTTCTGTGGGTTTTTTTTTTTTTTCAGATCTTTGGAGTCTGAATTTCTCTTTTTTCTTTCAAAGTATTTGTTGATTTAGTCAGGAGTGACATGTTTATCAGTCTGTTAATGCAGGGGGTTATTTGCAGTTTCCTGTTAATTCATTGGTGCATACAGAAAAACAAAGGCCTCAATCAAGGCATGCTCTGAATTTACACCCGTTCTTAATTTGCTGATTCTTGTATTAGTGACAGGCTCAGGCCTGCCTGATTTTTTTTTTTTTGGTTTATATAATGTGCACCGTATGCTTGCCATTCTTACTTTTTCTGCGTGAATCAGCCAATCTGATGGGTCTACCTGTGGTAGTGAGCAGTGCTTTTAGATAAGGGTGCTGGCTCGGGAGCTCTGATTCACGAGTGCTGATGGATCTCGCTTCAGCATTTTACCAACTTCATTTGCTCCACCCTTCTGCCCTTTAGGACTCGGGAATAGGTTTATATGCCTCTGTTACCACAGTTGCACATGATTTGAAACTGCTGAGGAAGGTAGACCCCTGCTGTTATCATACCTTTGAACAGCTGAAGAGCAGGCAGAGGTTTGCACCCCCTGCCATCAGAAGGGGTAAGTGGGGTCAACAGCAGCTTGGAGAGTTTGGGGCTGGTTCCTCAGCTAGCAAGAGAGCTGTGGGTTGGCAGGCGGCAGCTGGATGCAGGGAGCACATGTTCTGTCTCTAGAAACAAAACAGCAAAACAAAAGTAAGGATCAGAGAAAATACATTCATATTTTTAATCTAAAGTGACTCTGTTTGAAGTATTCTTAATTTGAGTGCACACTCTTGTCTTTTGTACCTCTAAGGACCCCTAGAGGGCACAGAAGTTTTTCTCCACCTCAGATAGTCAATCATTCTGCTTGGCTTTCTTCCCTTATGCGTAATTGTAAGCACATTTTAAGTGAGCATTAGAAAAAATAACAGCATATAACTAGATCCTTCTTTCATGCTGGAAGATGTTTTCTTGTTTTGAAATATAAGTAGTAGAAGCTAGCACTAGCAGCCAAATTCTTCAATAATTTTTGTTTATATTAGTCAGATACTGCATTTGTATCCCAAAGGAAGCTCAATTCAAAATAACTAATAATTCATAATTTTGTGAACTTCTGAGAGAGAGGCCTGCAGAGTGAGCTGTCTGGAAGTACCGTGGGTACATTTTCAACATGACGGTCTGTGCTCCTGTGGAGGAGCAATCGGTATTGAAAGAACTACAGCACTCTAATATAAATCCCTAAAATCTCCAAACTTAATTTTATTTAAGAATATTTAAGGTGTTTGTCTTATGAATTTTCACACAAAGAAATGGGGAAATTACAAGATATTTAAAGTTATAGAAATGTTAAAATGACATCTGCTTCTGCTACTTCCTATCTACTTTGAAAGAGATTTTTGTACCTCTTGTACGTGCTGAGTAGCATTTTGCTTTCTCAGATGAGTTTTATTCATTTCATCAATGCTACATGGCAAGTCAGGTATTAACATGAATTACACAAGGATATTAATTCTTACCATCGTATTGTCACTTTATAATGCTTAAGTATACATACTAAATTTGTGGAATAATGCTGGGAACATCAGGTTTCGGTTAAATAAAGCAGCTTCTGTGTTTGAGGAGAAGGCAGCTGATGTTTTCCAGAATGCTCAAAGAGCAGAAAGTAAAACAAAAACAAACAAAATGGAGAAGAAAAAAAAAAACGCATACTTTGGGTCTATTATTTTTTTTCATCATCTAATGATTTTGAGACCAGTCCCACAGCTTTGGAGGTCTGCTGGCCTGTAAGCCAAGTCCAAGGTTGAGCCCTTCATGTGTGACGCTGTGACAGTGAAAATCCAACTGGTCTTTGGACAAAAACACTAAATCTCCACCGTACTCCTGAAGCGCTGAGAGTGTTCTCACAGGGCAAGAAGCTGTTCAGTAGGAGGAACACGTTTTTTCTTGTGCCTTTTTCCGATAAGAGGATCAGCTGTACTGCTTTACTCAGTTACCCAGGGATGTCATGGGAGATGATTTTTTTTGGTCCTTAGTTTTCCCACTGGAGGAGCATCTCGTCATCACGTCGAACAGAAAATAGATCTAGCTCTAAACAGTGGAGAAAAGCAGCTGCCCCTTCTAACATCTCTGGGGATCTTGTGTTTTGCAGGAGATGCACGGGTGAGAGGTCAGACAGGGGTTCTCTCCGAGCGCCGCGGCTCCTACCCGTTCATAGACTTCCGTCTTCTTAACAGTAAGTGCAACCCTTCCTTTGCGACTGAATTTAAAAAACATGTGTAAATTTATTTTTTTTTAAATCAGTATTGAAAGTACATGAATAGAAGTATCTCATTTCATACATATCTGTTGTTCAGCTGTCTCCATGCAGTCAGCATTAATAATTCTGTTATTTCCACGTAGTGTTTGACTGTGAAATGTTTTGATTACACGAATAGTGTCCATAATGCAGAGTATGTCAAGTAAATACCACAGTGCCATGGAGCGTGTTTGGGAGGGGAGGGGGGAGGGCAGGGGGTGTTTCAGAATTAAAAAGATAAACCCCAATGTCCTTTAGCCTCTTAGCCAACAGTTGGAACAGATTTATGCGAGTCTGTTATCCGGTCATATAGAATTGGCACAGAAGGGGAGCATGTGACAGCGCTGACCAGTGGTTTACAATAACATTAATTTTTCCAACAATTAGAACCCAATCCAAAGCCCCATGGAGTCTTCTCATTGACGTCAATAGATTTTGGGTCAGGCCAGCAGTGAACATCTGTTAAAAATAATCTTAACCTCATTTTGATTGAAGTTATTTTGCCACTGTTGTAAATAAAAGAGGGTAAATTTAAAAGGGGAAAAAAAAATCAGGATACTGCTTTTTGTTTTGGTTTGTTTTTTTTCACCTGATGAATTCTCTATACTGATGCAAGCCAAGTCACCAGTGTGTAAATAAATACAATAAAAAACAGAGAGCACTAAGTCTTGGGCCTTATAGCATTGTCTGGATGCTGTACTAACTCCTGCGTGCAGACACAGGCAAATTTAGATGTGTCCCCATGTACAGCACAGATCACTCCATTTAACCTCTGAAACAAAAGTTATTCACGGTCTTCATCAAAACAGACTGAAATTCCAACAGTTTGTTTAGTGATTACATTTTTAATCTTCCAGCGATTATGTTTTTCATTAAAAAGCAATTATCAAAACAAAGTTTTAAATCTTCTTTCTGTAAATGCTTTCCAGAATAACTGGGAAGAGAAAGCAAGTAGGTGGCTGGAAAGGGGAAGAAGAAGACCAGCTGTGAAGGGAAAGGTCTGGCCGGAGATCAGGAGAAGGAGCAGCTGATAGGAAGGGGAGGACTTGGGCTCTGATCTGCTGCATTCGCACGAGCTGGCAAGAAAGTACTGCAGTTTGGCAAAGTGTTTGCTTTCAGCCTTGCTCATAAAAGGTGTTTTCTAGGTCGTAAGTCCATCAGAGTGCTTGCTATGGCTGTGGTAGAAAGGCATAACGGATAACATGTGTCCAGAAAATTTCCCAGGACAAACAGGGAACAACACACTGGTTGAGCAGACCTCTGAGGATAATTTAGTCCTAGCTTGCCAATGAAAAATGGAAGAAAAAACTGTTTTAGGCTAGCTGGAAATATTGTTGATGCCCTTATAAAGACTAAGAGAAAATAAAAACAATTCTCATTCATGAAGTAGAAGTGAACTTATATTCACGTTTCTGCGTGACTAAATGAATTCATTATTTCCTTTCTATTTTGAATACATGCATGTTATTTAAAATTCTCATTGTATGTTCTTTCCTCTCCCTGGTTAAAGAAACCAAAGAAACTTTCAGCATTTTTTTTTCTGGAAACAGGGCTTTTGCTTTTATCCCTCGTAGATGAGTCGTGCCATCCTCCATGTCCTGCCAGCTTGAGGGAAGTGCTCGTGCTGCTCAGGGGTATTCTAGGGAGAGGCTCGGGAGGAAAGAGGACTGATGAATTCTCAGCCTTTGATCGTACGAGCAGCAGGGCACTCTGCCGAACTCTTCTGCTCTGGCTGCCGAGCTTAAAAAGAGATGCCTCTCTCTGCAGGCACCTCTGCTCCTACGTGGGCAGGGCAGCCAGTTTTTCATGTAGCTTTGTTCTTTCTTCTTATTGCTTGTCCTTTATCTGAAAGAAGCCACTAAGGCTGATCGTGATCTCTGCAAGAAAAAGCAGTGATCCTGATTTTGGATTTCTTATTGTGTTCAGTTTTTTTCTGTACTTATTGTTTTCTGCCTGGGCAGTGGTAGTAGCCACTACCACTACTATTTCAGTCCAAAATGAAGTGAGATTTCTAGGCACAAGGCTACCATCTTTGTAGATGGCAAGTTCACTGTGCCTGGCTCACTTGGTGACCTACAGGTAAATGAAGATGCTTGCTGTCAGAGCACACAGATGTGTTTTGCCAGAAAGTAAACAGGCTTCTATTTTATTTGTTCATATATATCCATCTGTCAAATCAATTTCTTCTGTGCATATCCTGTAAGCATCAAAAAACATGGTGATACACATCCTAATGAAATATGTATAAATGTCACTACTGCATTTCTTTTAACAGTACCTAATACTTACAGTGAATTTTTGGCACAATGTTATAATTGTTTGGGGGCAATAACTGATAGGCAGCAACTGTATATTGAAAGCTGCTACAGTAAGGGAGGGATGAGGCAGAGAAAATTTTATGGTAGTTATCCTCAAAAGTTATAAAGAAGTGGATCATAAATATTATTCCAGCTTCTCACCAATTCAGACAAATGGAGTTTAAATAGTTCCATATACCATGTGAAATAGTATTCCAAGTAACAGTACTGCCCTTGTTTTAAAGTACAGGAAAACACTGAAGCTCACATTTAAATGGAGACTTAAAGTTTTCTTGAAAGATTTCAGGACATTGCAATCAGATCTTGCACAGTATTACCTAGATGTAACCTTTTGAACATGCTTACAGATTCCAACTAGTGGATTTTTCCCTACTGTGGCTAGCAAGGGTTAACACCGAATAGGCCATATCTGTTGTTTTTTCTGGATTCCTGTAGTAAAGTCGCTGTGTAATTTAAGACACTGTTAAGTCTTTTTGGATAGGAAAACTTCCTGTGTTCTCAAAATGTGATCTTCTATAGCCATAATCAAAGCCAACTGGATTAATGTTAGCTTCTTGCTGTTTGAGCTAACGTCTGTGATGCCATCTAAATGTTCCTCCAGTGCCTCCCTGTAATATATAGAAACTTGGTGAGCATTATTTCACCCTGTCAGTGCCACGCTGTCAGGACCATGAGTATTTTGCAGGATCCTATCTGGAGGAGATGCAAGGCTTTAGCATCCTGTCTTTACTGGACCTATTTGCAAGCTTTCCTTGAGATGTAGCTGCACCCATGGCTTTTGGGACTGTAAGATAATTCTGGAATTCAAAACTACATGTGAAATATCTCCTTGCCACCAAGATCATCTGCTATGTTCTGTGCTGGGGGGAACCACAGCCACCTGAGTAAGTGCCTGCAATGTGTGAAGACCTGCATGGCCAGCCAGATACATGTTTGCATTGACCCAGAAGCTTCAGGGGAAGCTACCTGGCCAGAAGCTTTGGGGGAAGCTCCTCTCTCCATTAGCCAGCCCTGTATGAAGACTCAGAGAAGGCTTTCCATTTTCCCATCCTGCCACAGTAAGGCAAGGGGACCACCTCATGGCCACAGCTATACCCCAGAAAAAAATAATAATAAGATGAACATGGCAGACCTGAGGTTCCTTGTTCACAAGAGAGCTTATGAAATATTCAGACTTTACAGATTTCTCCTAAGTGGAAGGATACAAGCTTTGCGCAGCCTTGTAGGCTTATAGGAAAATGGAGAAAGAGCTATCGTTCATGCAAGTAAGACATTCCTTAAAATGGGAGCGGTGGAAAAAAGAAAGACTTAAACTCTGTTTTCCAGAAGGAGAAATGGGTTGGAATAGGCAAGTATTAAGTGCCATATAACAGCTGAATATAATGTATAAATTGTGTAATACTGACTCCAAACCAAAACTTTCACAAATTTTGAGAAAATTTAACTCTGAACTTGGTAGATCTAGCTTGTAACTGAAACTAATGCAGTTGAAATTAATGCTGGCAGTTTATTGGCATTTTTGCATTTCTGTAAATTAAATAAAACTTTATGCATTTGCTCGGCAAGAGTAGTTAATCTGAATATGTGCAGTGTAATTTAGAATTTGAACCACCTCTGCAGTGAAAACTAACTTGATCCAGTTTTCCTGTTAGCAAAGCATGGTTTGGATTTCAGAAATAAAGGGTCATAGTAGTAAGGCAGCTGTAATTCAGTTCTCTGACTGAGAAAGTTGCTCAGTGAGTCATTGAACCAGATCCCTCCAGTGACTAATGTACATTGATTAAGAGCGATTTCATTATCCCATGATGAGTTGTGCTGGTAACTGCAATGGTACATTTCTTCATTGCATTAATTAAAAGTTTGAGGGAATTCCCTGTGATAAGCCTAGAGCTGTAGGTGGGCATGCAGCACTAACCAAGAAGACCTTGCCATGTTCTAGTTAGATTAGATGCTTTGTTTTATTGCCAAATTAAATTAAACAAAATAGCAAGCTACATGGCAGATGAATAACTTTTCGTTTATTAATTTGCTTGTCATTCTTTATCAAAAGACAAGGAAATTCTTAAGACATGCACAGTGATTCTCTGGTTTCTGTCTTCTTTTTATACTATGTTTTTCTCTGTATCAAATGGAGAAATATTAAAACTGTTTCTGCTCACATTTTTAACTTTTCCTGAAAAATTCTGCATTAGGGACACTTTGCTTTTGTCCCAGTATCAGTTATCCCTTTCTTTATCCACAGTATATCTCCACAGTATCAAAGTGTCTGGCAGAGCTTACATCTGTGTATTGATATAGGAGGGATTACAAGGAAAGGACACAGTATGTGACCTGCGACCTACACGTCTTAAGCTTTGCTTGAAGTTAGTATAGATTGTATGTTTGTAGTAACAGATGATGATTAGTAGTGATATTAGGTACTATTAAGTCTCTGCCCTTGATTTGCAGTCTGATTTAAGTCAAGCCAAATCCTCTGTTTTTCAGTTTGTTTGTGCATAAGGTGATGCCAGCATGTGATGAACTAGGTATTACAGAAATGAAAAGTGTTGTCAGGGTTAGTAAGGAAAGATATGAACTCATGAAAAAGTCTCCATCTCAAAGAACCAAAGTCTGTGGATGTTTGAATCTGTGGTTTCTGCTTGTCTACTGAAAGATCCATTTGCAAAATTTACATTCATTTTTGGTTTTGGATTTCAAACAACTCCAAGACTTTCAGGTAGGGCCCATCTCCAGGGAAAATAAAACTTAACCACAGCCACCAACCCAAAACTGAACCATCAAGTAACTTGAACCCAAATGAATGAGGTTAAAAAAAGTTTGGTTAACTGTCTTGTTTTGTTGCCTTTGGCTAGAAAAGGAAGTGGGAGTGAGAGATGCCTTTTTAGATATTTCTGACCCGGGTTAAATTAGGACACTAAAAGTCTTGTGAGGAAGTTTAAAGGACTGATTGGATTACTCGGATCCCAACCCAGCCTGTGGAGATGAGTCCAAAGTTCCAGATGGTTATTAAATTAGAAAGTGAGAGATCTCATGAGGTCTGCATCATTTCTACATAATACCTCCCTTAGTTCCTCATGGATAAGCACATCCAAAAGATACTCATCAACATCCTGAAGGCACACAGGCCTCTTAATCTGGTTAGCTTGCGTCTGGTTTGAATGACAAGAATATTTCCAGAACTGAAGTCAGCCTATGGCCTTGCTTTCAGTTTCCTATTCAAGAAAGAGGAATTGAGTTTCTCTTAATAGTGTGGCAGCATGGAGATCGTTTACTCTTTTCTGGTAACACTTCACACTCAAAAATTCCTCATGTCTCTAGAAATCATCCCAGTCCTTCCATGTCTTCCCCCCATCCTCCTTCAATCAAATAACAAAGGTTTTTTTGATTTGGGGTGGATTTTTTTGATCTTTGTTGTTGGTTTTGTTTTTTTGTTTTTCAGCGTTCTTATTGGCAAAATTTAATAAAAAGGTAGTCTGAAAAGTATATTCTACTTCCTGCCATTCATGTTCCTTGTTTAGCTTTTGCTTTTCATTTGTAGAATATGAAAGCCAGAATGTGAAACTGATTGACATATGTGTTTTCATGTGCTAACAAAATGCAGTAGTTGGGGTTATGAATGCTTCAAAAGAACTCATGAGAGCAAGCAGAACAACTACAACAAAAAAGCTGTGCTGCAGACACAAAGCCTTAATGAACACTGGCATGATTATGCAGGTTTGTAACATTTTTTAATACAGATTTAGGATTCAATTCAACCAAGAATGTCCCTTTAAAAATTTCCAAATGATGCGTGACCCATTCTGCCACCCCACCTTCTTTTCTCTGATTAGCAAAGGGAAAGGGTGTACTGAAGATAACACTGAGGATACTTTCCAAATGACCAGAGGAAAAGAAAGAACAAGGAGAAGGGATCATTAAGATGATAAATGGAAGTTAGGTTTGCTGTTATTACAGGTTATGTTGCTTTTTCTGAAGGAGAGGGAAAGGAGAGGGGATGTACCATTTCCTGCTAGAGAAACTATAATCAGCTATAGAACATTTGCAGTTTTAGGAAAATAAAATAAAAAAAAAAGGTTCCAACTGTACTCCTGTACAAAGATTGAAGTGGCAAAGTGGAGTTTCATATTGAAATGATAAAGACTTTGTGGTGAAACGGAACACAACATACCATTTCCTAAGTGCTTGTAGGAGGCTTAGTAAGAGATGCCAAAATGTTTGTTTGCATAAAGATGATTGATGACCCCAATAAAGGCTGTAAAATGTGAGGAGAAACATTCATCTTAAATTTGGATATAATCTATTCCTCTTCCTGTTGTTAAGACTAATATTCTGTTACTTAATTGGCCTCTGAAAGCCTAGCTTCTCCAGAAGTTGGTGTAATAGGATAATTTTTATAATAGTTCTGTAGTCTCTTGCAAACACTCTCAAAAGCAATATGTTTTAGGGTGGAGGGAAGCTATATGACTAGTGTTTTTCAAGATGCCAGCAATTGTGCAGGAACTTTATGGTTTGGAAACTGACCGGTTACAAGCCACCATTACCTGAAGCACAATGTTTGAAGAGGAGGAAACCCCATAGTGAGGTGACCTAGAAAATTGGTGTCCCAGAACCTCTCACATTTCATTAACCATGTTATCCAAAGAAGCATACAAGCACCTCTTCTGTAAACGGGGCACTTCACTGATTTTGTGCAATCATGCAGGTAGTTGAAGAATGGAATCTTGACTCAGCTTGGAAAATTTTTAAGATTTTTTTTTCTGATGGTTTATTTGCTTTTCTCTGTTCAGAATCCCACTCTTTCTCACAGCCTCTTCCTAAATGAAAGACTATGTTTACCCATTTAAAGAGAAATAATACAATTGTAACCCATACAAACAATGGCAGCTAACAGAAAGCACTTGACCTCTAAAATTGAATTTTATCAAAAGTCAAGGAGCAGAGAACACAATTTGCTCATACTTCCTTATAAAAGTTTTGATACATCATGTTTTGTTTACTTATTACAAGGATAAAGAAGACAGTGAATGAAATAATTTATTTTACTTGGTCATTACTCACCTACATTTACATATTTTGGATATTAGTACAGTTAATAATTATACTACAGTAGCAAAAAAGGCTTGGGTAGGGTACTTTAAAAAAAATAGAAAAGGACAAATAAGTCCTGCCCCTAAAATCTCATTGTTACTTAGACTCAACGTCTTTGAAAATCTTTGCAATACTACGTGCATTGTTAGCTTCTGAGACATTTCACAGAGGACTTGGTATATCCTCCACTCTAACATACTTAAAAATTGAAAAAATGCTAGAGGAGCAGGTGAAAACACAATGTTTATAAAAACTTTTTGTATTCCTCTCTAGTTTGAGGAAGTCTGTTTAGGATTTCTAAATTTGCAAGTTTTCAGTACAGCACTTCTTTATCCGTAGACACTATATAGCGCAAGGTGTTCATCTCTGTTGTCTTAGTTGCAGTGACCAATGTAAATTCAGATGATCAAATTGGTACTGGTATAATCTTACCATTTTTAAATCAAACATGTTTACCAGTTTCTCACACAAGCTGGTTTTCCGTCTTCAGTGTTACACACTCATCTTTATAAAAAAAATTAGTAACCACATCATGCATTGGGTATGCCAAACAAGACTTCAGAAAAGGTGATCTAAATGCTTGGCATGATTAGTCCAGAAAAACAACCAAAAAATCGAAGGACAAATACCAACTATTGCTCAAAAGTCAATTAAATGTATCTTGAGCTCTAAATATATGCATTCTAGTCAGCTGTCAAACCAGGAACCAGTGCAGGAAAATGTTTCCCCAGTGCATAGGACCAGAGACAAATCCCTTTGCAGGGCCCTCTCCATTTGCAAACGTTCTGGGCAGTAAATTGCTGACCTGATCCTCCAGCTTTCTTCCAGATATTTCAGCACTTTTGCTGGCAATCCTACCTGATTCTTCAGGTGTACATACATATATATATATGTGTGTGTGTGTGAAGAGCAGTGGATGAGTACTGTATGTCTTTACATCCTCAGAAGTGGGGGACAGGGTATTTTAAATAATATGAGTCAAAAGCAGATGTTTGAGGACCTGATTTGTATATATTGGTTTTATTTTGCATCCTTTGAGAAAGAAGAGGAAAAACATTTTCTGTTTCTGAATCAGTTGGCTTTTGAAAATTAATAAGCCTGTTGTTATCCACTCATACTGCTGAGTGACCTGCTTTTATTGTGCACTGAGGTGCAATAAAATAAAAAAGGAGATGCTGTGAAAGAAAACTTACAGGCATTATTTGAATGCGTAACCAAGTTTGTTTACTTGAAAAGAACAATAACACTGTAATGAACGTCTGGTGTAGAGTTAAGTACATCCTTGTCCAAATTTGATTTATGTGATCGTTTCTGGATGTTAACTCAACCATTGTTAACATAACCTCTGTAATTTTTATGTTCATGCTGCCTGCGGGCACATGCAGCACAGCAATGTGAAAGAAATCTGAAAGAAAACTCGTAGCAGTTCCTACTGCAGGAAACCTCTTTCCCTGAAATAACAGAGTTTGGGGTGTAGAGAGCCGTAGATTGTGTTAAGGCAAGCAGATCTATGTAACTGGAGGAGCTGTGTTAGAAAAGAGAAGGCAACCATTGATTCCTGTAGCTTATTAACCTCTTGAAGTCTACATGCAGTATCCAGAAATTGTCCATGATCTGGTAGCAAATACACATGATATGGATGTCAAATGACCTAATGAAGAGTGCAAGTACTCTTGCTGCCTGCTAAAACACATCAGGAGATGCGCTGTGAGCAGAGGCAAGCTGTGTTTTTGAAAGCAGATGTTAAGCTTTGTGACAAAAGCTTATATGGACACTTCTGTAAATGTATAGGTACATGCAGGTACAATCCCTACAATGACTTTGTTCAGTATACAAAGATGGGATTCTCCAACCACCATGCTAGGCAGTAACTCAACAGGATAAGAGAATGTGCATCTTTGAGAGAGACGTGTGATGCTTTTTTAGGTAAACAAAACATTCAGAAGTTGCAACAATGATTAAAGATAAACACTGTTCTCAAGGGAAGTTTTATGGGTATAAACAAAAGATGCTCTTGCTTGTCTTTCATGTTCATTTCAAAATTGCACATAATTACTAAATCCTTCCCATGTGAGCCTTGCAGCTTGTTTTCCTGAGCCAGATAACATAGCATACATTTTAGTACCCCTAGTTCCACAACTGAAGTTGACTGGTGTCTGTGAAGACATTTTTGATTCGTTTACTTGTAATTCATTTTAATCTAATTAGAAATAGCTTTTAATAAACCCATAAGTTTCAAAGTCTTTGAATGACTTACATCAGGTGTAATCATCAAAATTTTATATTTACAATTTAAATTGAAATTTAGAATTGTCAATTAGGGTGTGGTATGTTCAGAGTGTAACTGTTATTCACATAAACCTTTAACTTCATCTTAAGACTGCAATCTTAAGACTTCATCTTAAGACACAATTTTTGTGTCAGCTGGCGGGTCCCGTACACTAGGAATGGCTCTTCACTACTGGAAGATTCTGTCCCAGTTGTTGAGCTGAAAGACAGAATTTCAGCATTCACTCTGAACTGCTTCACTTTTTGCCATTGTGTGTTAAGCATCCTTTTTCTCTCTGTTTCATATGGTTGTATTTTTCTTTTTTTTGTTTAATATTGATTCAGGGAGGGCTGATGAGATGGTAATGATCGGGTGTTGTGCTCGGAGAGTGTTAGACCAATGTTATGCAAGGCCCCATCATAATGAGGTACATTACTGAGGATGGCGTAGTAACCCATTAAAGGTCACGGCAATATGACTCCTATGACTCATAGACAGATCAATTATTGCTGTAATGACCATGGTTTGGCTGGAATGACCGTGGACGTGGTTTTAACATGATAGTTCTTAAGCATGTGGATAAACTGCAATGCAGGATTTGGACTGTTCTGTCAAGAGCCCATTTTGAAAATACACTTCCTATCATTCTTGATCAGTAATATGAGTTCCTTCTCATAAGAATGGAAATACAGGAAAACAGATTATTGGGGGTAACCTTTTTTGCATAACATATAGTGCTCATCTGAAGCAGCAGGTCCTGTTTCAGAGGCGCTGTCTGCTGGTGGTCCACAGATTACATTTCAGTTGAGATCTGTGACAAACCTATGGAGCAATATAACAAAGCAGCAGCAACAAATTTAATGGTTCAATTCAGAAAGTATGTTCACAGTAAGAACTTATTTATTTCAACCTGATGTGTTAGTGTTTTGGTAGGTATTATCTGCGCTACTGAAATAGCCTGGCAATCCACAGAATAAAATATGCACTTCTTCAAGCGTACAGCTGCTTGTTGGGACTCTGCCCAAACCTTCACCTCTAGATCATCCATAGGAACTGCACATCTGAGTTTTAAAGGAAGCGTAAAGGAAAACAGGTAGTAATTTCAGTCATCTGTATTTAACTGAGAAAACAGATGTAAACTCAGATAAAAAATTAGTTGGAGCAACTACCTGTTTTTAATGCACAAAAGGGAAGTTTTCCATACATTAAAATATAAACTCATTACCTGGAAGCAGTGACTGGTTTGGGGCAAAGATGGAATTAGGAAAGTTGGGAAGTCAAGAAACAGCTGACACAAGTTTTAAAAGGGAATTAATTTTAAGAGTGTTTTGGTATTTGGGAATTAAACTGAATGCCAGCAACTTCTTAGAAGTTCACTTCTAAGTGAAAGGAAATGCAAAAAACAAAAACAAACAAAAAAAAGTCTAACAGTTTTTCCATGTGTCACTGTATAACTAGGCACCTATGTTAGTCGCCCTTTCAATAAGCCATGAAATTGTTCCAGTATTTAAAATGTGAGAGAGAGTTAAGGCAGGTACTGGCACAGGATAAGTGAAAATCTAACCTCCTGGCTGTTACAGTAGTGACATTGTTACTGTCTGCATTCTTGGTTTTTCAAGTTGTAATAAAATTATTGTGTGCTTTTGTGTTATGAACACAATGGGGGCCCACAAGAAGCCTGTGACAGGTCTAAGAAAATACTTTAGCTATTGTTACTGAGTTCTGTAAGTACATTTTTGGTGGTTGTTACTGACTTTCTGTCACTCAATAGCTGTGATGTTTGATAGCTGTTGGATTAGATGCAGAAGAAACTTGCTACAGAAAGTGTTCACATCTGCTCTTGGAGAAATCAAGCACTGAACCATCTAAGGTTCAAACAAACTAATGACTTCTCTGAAAAAAAACAAAACTATCAGAATAGTTAAACTCATAAAAGTAGTGTACAAAGTCATATTTTAATTTCATAGCAGAAAAAATGTTCAGCATTTATATATAAAATGAAATAGCAAAGTAGAGAGAGACATCTTCAGTTCATGGGCATTTTTTCCTGAGCTCTTATTTAAATCTGAAATCCAGTGAATTACTGTGTGGCATCTTATCTTAAGTAATCAAAACTGTTCTCTGAAAGGAGTGCTTAACCTTCAGTTTCTTACAATGTTCCTCTCATCAACAAAACTCTGTTGAATCTTAATAGTCTTTAACAAATGTCCTCTCTTTTTCCAAAACTTATACCAGACTACAAAATGAAAACACTGCAACTGTATGTGCGGTTCTGTTAAAAGTTCAGGTGGAATAACCTAAGTCACTATCAGCTTTAGGAAGCCTGCATATTGTTCTTGCTAACAATAAAGTAATTTAATTACTCTAATCACAGATTTAATCACTGTGTAAAAACTACCTTGGTTTTTGTGGCACATTTAGCCAGATATGAAAATTTCCTAATACAGCATTAGGGAATTAAAATTATCCTGATACTGAGTGAGAACAACGTATTCTTTTGTGTAACTAAAAAATGAAGGAATTGCCTTCATATGCTTCCTTTCCTAAGTGGAGGACTGAAATATTTTTTTAATTTATAATTTGCTTTACTATGTAAGAAGGATAATTATTAACCTATTATTGCTTCTTTTTCTCTTTTCTGTCTTCTTCCAAAACTGGTTCATGCATTTGTGCTTTCAGACTGTATTTTGAGGTCTTTTTTGGTGTGGCTGGTTTTCTGGTGTTTGTTTTTTTTGTGAATTTAACATGAGAGTAGGAAACTGCCCTGTGTAAGGAAGTGCTCTTAACTTCTTGCAAGCTCTGTCTGTAGAGAGAAGCCTCCTGCCTGCATGCCTGCAAAAAGGAGTATCATTTTATTACAGATCACAAAAAATGATTTCTTTTGTTCACCTGCAACCACTCGTGGTGCTGTGTCAGTGGCACAGTTGCCTGTCCTTTGTCTCATTTGCTGTCTGTAGCTTCATATTAATTCCCTCATTACATGCTGTAAGAGACCATTCAGAAGGATAAGATGTTCAAACAGCCATATGGATGTTTTCTACTTCATCCCATTCACCTCCCTCTTCCTGTACCTTGGTTTTAGCATATGCATTTTCCATAAGATTTGAAATAAAAAGTACTTACTGTTTGCAGTCCTCCTGGTATGTGTCCATTAAGGTTTAAGTTGATCGTGTTGTATGCTAGTACCGTGCAATTTTGATGTAGTTTCATGACCCTCCTGTGAGGTAGCAAGGAAATGCTATTTTCAGTTTTATAGATACAGAACAGAGGCACAAAAGAGTGGGAGCAGGTTTCCCATACCTGACTCTGCCTTGTCACTTATGCCTCCTCTGCACATCTACGGTTAGGTGATATATTACATAATAATGATATATTACACCCCTGGTGATTTAGCCTGGATCACATTAAAGAGTGTGGCAGGCAGTCTCTTGAGCTCAGACCTTCCAAGTCCTACATTAGTGCTCTGTCTACTGGGACATATTTTCTTTCTGAACTAAACAAATATACTGTGCTGAAGTATAGGAATTTGAATACTGCCCCTTCATAAGGATTGGCAAGAAACATGAACTTGATGACTTCTGTTATCGTTATCACAGCCTTTTTGCTGTTTCTCTTTATGTAATTGAGACTGTCATCCTTGATCTTGGGTTTCATGGTTTCTGTACTGATTCTTTTTCACAGATACAACACTCTCAGGGGAAATTGGCACCAAGAAAAAGGTGAAAAGACTGTTAAGTTTTCAGAGGTATTTCCATGCATCCCGGTTACTGCGTGGAATTGTACCACAAGCCTCTCTGTACCTGCTGGATGAGGACTACCTTGGGCAAGCAAGGGTAAGACAGGTCTCCAGATCTCCATGTCTTTTAATAATATTCCAGAGTGTCAGTTTTGTTTCAGAGTTTAGGTACGCAAGTGTATGGTTGATGTTTCTTAAATGACCCATGTTACTTGCCTGTCTAACAGAAAATGTACTGTCCATTCCTCTTTCATATTTACAACTTTAAAAACTTAATCTCAAGGCAACAAGAAAATGTCTGAATTTGTTCAAAAATTTCAGGTTCTCTCAATTGAAATTATAATCTGGATTTATTAAATGAAGTATCCCTGACTGAGTAACTGATTTAAATACGTACAACGTCAACACAAGATTTAATTTATCCACTCAGAAAAAGAAAAAAAAAAAAAAAAAAGCCCCTGTCTCACAGCTGGTCCAGAGCAGCTGTTATGCAACCCACAAGAAACGCCATAATGACGAAGGCTAAGAAACAGGGAACAATCACTGCATAGAGCTTCATGATAGTCATAATATTATAATTTTGCAGCTCTTATGCTTCCTGTTAATGACATTGCTAACAAAACTGATGGCACTGGGATTACGTGCCTAGAAAATTTTTATTCTCTGCAGGAAAAGGTTATGTATGAGGTGTTAGGAAATAATTGAGAATCCAGAACTGGTCTGAATATAGACAAAGCAATTGGAGTGAACACCCATTTGCGATTCATATATATGTATACGTCATACAGTTAGTTCAGTCTCAATCTCTCAGCTGAACTGATGCAGCTGTAAAAATGCTACATATGGTAGCAATGATGGATCCTTCTGCATGGCTGAGTGTGCTTCACAGAAGCACTCTAAGTTCATAGAAACTGTACTTGTGTATCTGTTTATCAAAATGTCATTCATATTCTCCATGAGATCTAAGATTGTGTTTTACTGTAACAAAATCCTAAGAGAGTTTGTAATGAATTGATCTGGGGACATGAAAGAACATTAAAAAAGTTATGCAGTAAAAGCAATTATTTTCATAATATTTTATGTTATTCCATGTTTTGAGCTCCATTTGAGGCCTTTTTAAGTGTCAACTTCAAAACCTCCTCAGTTGAAAGTGCAAGTGATACTTTTATGCGGTGTAACCAAATTTGGTTCCTGGCTTCTGATATTTCAAATACATGTCTATACCTTTCCTGAACAAAGCTTTAAAGTTGCAGGAACCAATCCTGTGATTAATGTGGAGTAATAATTTAAATCTGCTTTACAGTTTGGTATGTCCATCATTTGCCTCTGAATTTGTTTTTCTAGCATATGCTATCCAAAGTGGGAATGTGGGATTTTGACATTTTCTTGTTTGACCGCTTGACAAATGGTAAGTAATTTCAAAAGAAATGTGTATATATATTTAAGATCTTTTTATATACGGCTATCCTAAAAATTCCTAGGTAATATTTTGCTAACTTTTCAAGTTTAGATTATTGAAAAAAAATGGACACAATTAACTCCTTTTAAAATCATACCCTTGAACATTTCAGGCTTTTCCCAGAATACTCAGAACTATAGGATAATGTTTATAAAGTGTATTTTTTGTATTAATCTAATCTCTTACATTTATTATGATCACCTTTTGCTTGTTTATTATGAATTGTTTATTAGTTTCAAGGAAGTATTTCAGTTCCCTTTGTGGGAAACTCCAAAGCTACTTTAAAATAGACCTATAAGATACATTGGTTGGTATGTTGATAATCAGTCAATTTCTATCAATATAAAGTACCTTTAACCAAACATATCCATGCTTTGTGTCAACCTTTTGGATAGAAAAATAGTAAAAGTCATTAAGACACTAAAACTTTGTGAAACTTTTTATCTAAATATATGCCTGTAACAGCACATCCTCACTGATGTCTGTGCAGTGCCTCTTAGTCAGGTAGTTGCTGAAGAGGTCACAATCACACCATTGGCCTTTCTTAATTGCTTAAAGAAATTAGGTTCCCCATTCCTCACCCCCCAATTCAAGTAGATTCAGCTGCAGCAGGTGATGTAGGAGCAGTTGGTTTAGAGGTTAATTTAGCTGAGTGACTGGCAGGGAAGAGTGGAAAGGATGGCAAATAGTAAGGGAGGTAAAAACATAATTCTTCTAAATTACCTTTCTATGCCTCTAGTCAGTAGCCAAGGCCAAGTAAGTTTCCATGTCCTCTTCATACATATGTTTGTTTTCTTTCCCGAGTTATATTAAATGAGAAAAGACTCTCTTCAGACATTGCTTAAACTTTGTATGGGTTGGTTGGGGTTTTTTCTGAACTTTTCTGGAAATGTTGGTACTGAATTATGCGGTGCAAACTTTTCTAAACACTGTGTGTATGTATAGTATAATATAGTCGATATATAATTGATAGCTAGGCTCAATTTTGTCAATGTTGCCAGTATCGAATTCACAGTAAGATCAATATTACAGTGGGACTTGAGACTGTAAATGCAGTAACTCATTTTTTCCTGTCTGCATCATCGTTGTGAGATGCAACTGTAGGTGAGCAAGGTATGTAGATCATATACATGTTTGTACAGTCATTTATAAAGCAAAAAACTTTAATTACAAGCTGCAGAATTCTCATTAATTAATTAATTAATACAATATGGCATGTTGATGTGGCAGAAGAACCCTTCACTCTTTCTTTCATTTCTGGAGGTAACCTGGATTATGAAGATGATGGGGTTCTCAAACAATCTAGTCAAAAATTTTCCAGTTGAGACTATGTCAACTGGCCTTCTGTGTTGTGCTGATAATAGCAAACATGACCTTATGGCAACTGGACACCAGAATGGCACTGATACAGCCATGCTGTCAAGTCTTGATTGTATAAGGGAGTAATTTATACAAGCTACTTTATGAGTATCATCTAATCAGATATGATGAGAGCTAAGGTGTTAGGAGCTGACTAATAGTTAGGAAACTACCAAAATTTTTAGTCTTGCATGGTTGGTAACTACATCTTAAAGGAATCTGAGAGTTGTTCATCTCTGCTTTTAGGAAACAGTCTCGTAACACTGCTCTGTCACCTCTTCAACGTGCATGGACTTATTCACCATTTCCAGCTAGATATGGTTACGTTACATAGGTTTCTAGGTAAGTGGTCACCTCCAAATTGTTGTTAAATGCAGGTTACAGCTAAAGTAGAGCCTCAAAAAAGGTCTTGTCTTGTTCCGCATAGTTATGTAAAATCACAATGTTGTTACAATTACTTCAGTAAAACGTTTCTGTGATGTATATTAGCGTACAGTTTACAGGTACTTGGACACTCAGTTCAGTACCTGTCAAGTCAGTGGAGGAACTTAAAAGACTTTGTATTGGACTTAAACATCCCAGTACTACAGTTTCACTGATGATTTAGAAAAATGTATGTCGTGCAGAGATGTGGCAGGCAGAGGAGGCCCACACAGGCAGACACTCATTGCAGAACCTACCCGTGCACAATACAATTGTGGTACAGCAGCATTATTTTAGTGACTAATAGACCACTGAGACCCAGGGCAGTTAAAAGCTTATGTGCAAAATTCAACAAATTATATCAAGCTGTCTACACTGAACAGTGTTGATGAAAGCCCCTGCTGCTGTTACTGCCAACAGAAATATTAGCCCCATGCTGTCAGCGAACCAAAAGAAGAAATTGGCCAAAATCAATTGCTTTCTGCATCATGTTTTGAATGCAGCTGAATGCCGTTTTGTCTGACTGTCAGACAGCATTTCAAAGGCAGGATCTCTTCTCTGCTAACACACAACTGTTACTTCTGGATGGCTTTCCTCCAGTGTGGAGAGAGATGACTTCTCCCTGCCTTTGCTAGCTCCTGTGTCCTGACACGAGGTGGATGTTCAGATTAGAGCCAGAATTACTTAGGGTTTAAAGGGTTACTGACTATAACTTCAAATGAACTGAAAACAAACTGAAGGCTAGGACTCCTCTGGCATGGCCCGTGCTGGAGGTGAACACTGTAGTAATTTTGCCCATTGCCTTTCTGTCTCATCAATTTGATGGTGTCAAGGACAGCATTTTGGGCAAGGCCACACGCAGCTTCCACCATTCAAGTTGTGTTGCCCCGAGATCCCCTGACGGTGCGGGCACTGCTGCAAGGAGCAGAACAGCTTGAAGCACAAACCTCAGTGGTTTCCTATGCTAGTGCAAAATGAGAGTTAACAGAGTGGCACTCAGTCTTCAGATGGTACACTTAAAGCTCCGCAAACTGATATGCAAGAACGACTGGTATTTTAAAATCGAAGCATCGTGTGGTTGTCACAGAATATTTTGATTCAAATAACCAAATGACCTATCTTTTGATTTTCTGTGGGAATGCCTTGAACTGTAGTCCTTGAACAGCAAATGGTGCCAGGATGTCAGGGCCTCTCCCCCTGCTGCTGTAAAATAGGCAGTACTGCCGTAATGACATATTACTCCCGTATGACAGCAGCCTAAATAATTACACGACGCTGTGGATAAATTTGCCTTTCTTCCTTATTTATTCTACTCCTGAATGAGAGCCTTCACTAAGGCAAGAAAGAGTTGATTTATGAACTAGACCCAGTGTATCCCCGTGGGCCTCACAAATCCTTTCATGCATTTTTTTTTTCTGAAGGTATCCCAATAAGAGCACCAGTCTAAGTAAGCTACAGGTATTTGAAGAAACCCCATAGGCAGCTGACTGCAAAACCCCAAATTGTATTTTAAGTCCAGTTGCCAGTTGTGGCCATGGAATTCAGAGACAAAAAGGTCTTTGTTTTCTGTTTTGGTTCCCAGTTATGGTTCAAGAAGATTACCACAGCCAAAACCCGTACCACAATGCTGTCCATGCTGCTGACGTCACACAAGCTATGCACTGCTATCTAAGGGAGCCCAAGGTAATGACAGCCTTCCACGCTGATGTTGCTTTCAGATAATTCTCAAATTGCTTTCTCAGGATTAAAAACCAAGCAAATGTCAAAAACAACAACAAAAACTATTTTTAGATAGCAGAAAATGACTGTGTACTTGAAGTCACCAACAAGTCAGTAGCAAAGTCAGCTACAGCTTCCAGACACTCCAAGCAAGCTACTGAAATCACTTCCCATCATGCAGATGATGTATCCGAGTGCTGTTATATGAGCTCTGGCAAGTT
Source organism: Anser cygnoides (assembly GCF_040182565.1). NCBI lineage: Eukaryota > Metazoa > Chordata > Aves > Anseriformes > Anatidae > Anser > Anser cygnoides. The sequence goes on along the minus strand of NC_089875.1, from coordinate 60,882,632 downwards.
TTGCTGTGGCAGGGTGCACCAGCCCTCCACCTGGGGTAGCAGCGCTCCCAGCAAAGCCAGTAGAAGGCAATGCCTGCCCATGCATCAGTCACTTCAGGGCATAAGCCCCTCGCATCAATATTGTAAAGTACTGAATATGGCATTGGAGCACCAAAAGTGGGCACACAGTACCTTTGACTGGTTCTGTTGCAAGAGTATCCTCTGCACAAGCTTCTGAATGATAAGCTGTATAATAGAAAAAAATATGGGCAGATTTTCAAATTTGTATGTCTGAAGTTAGAGAAGCAAATAATGTTCTCTAAAAAAATACCAACATTTGAACTGACATATTCAACAGCCAAGTTTGAAATTTCAAAAGTCTGTAAACTCTGCATTTTACAGATGCAGATGCTGTACTAGAAAATGAAGCATGATGTCTTGTTGATGTTGCTAAATGTTGAGGCGTAGCCCTTATCATGGATGCTACCATATACCGACCTGCTTGTACACTTACTTCCTTTTTTTAAACTGAATCTTTTAGACTAAGCTCAAACACTCATATAACAAGCCATATCTTGTCCTGAAAAATAAAAGGATAAGGAATACAAGCTGTTGTAACATGTGAAGGTAGTCTGATATACTTTATAGATTTTTTTTTTTAATAATGGCCTCAAAAAGATTGAGCACAATTAATTTTGGTTTTGACATCTGTGTACTCCTACAAAACTGAGCAGTGCCATGATGTCAGCTGGTTTGTTTATCTGCCAAAGGGGGTGGGGGGGCAGGGGGGAGTGTTTACTGTTTGTGTTCTTGTTGTGATTAATGTGTGATTCAGCTTGCCAACTTCCTCACCCCATCGGACATCATGCTTGGACTGCTAGCTGCTGCAGCTCATGATGTGGATCATCCAGGGGTCAACCAGCCCTTTTTGATCAAAACTAAACACCACCTTGCCAGCCTGTACCAGGTAAAAACACTCTTCAGACTGGTAATATGTAAAATAATGTCAAGGAGGGTCTAAGCAACTTGCAGTGAGCTTTCACAGTAATGAATGACCTACACTGTAAGTCTGAACAATTTCAGCTGTGCTTCTCACTGGGCATCTTTTCTTATAGCAAAGCTGATGGACATGAGAAAGAAGGTAGAAATATGCAGTTTTGTTGAGGACATTTAAGCCAAATCAATTGCTTTGGTTATTTCTACTGTAGATTATCTGGGTTAAGGAGCTCTGGGTAGGAGAATTAAAATCAGAGGGATGATTTGTATTTCATTTTCCTTCAGCAAGCAAGTAAACAACAAGAATGTCTCAAATTGGCATTATGTTAAAAGGAACTTCAGCTTCATCTGGCTTTAGGAAAATTGAACGTTTCACGGATGTTGCAATTTAAAAAAAATAGAAGATAGAGGAAAAAAAAGTTGTAAATATTTACACAAACATGCCTAGAGATAAAAAGAAAAAACTTAAAAGCGCTCATCATAGGTCATGCCACATGCTGTTTAGACCAGTATCCTGTTTCTAAGAGCAGACAGTAAAGGATCTCAGAGAGAAATACAAGCCTGGGATAAGTATAGTGTTGTCCTTCACCTGGTATATATCCTCTTGTTCAAATAACTGTCAGTGAATCCATCTTCTACTGATTTTTGTGGTCCTTCCTGAACATATTTCTAGCTTTGGTCCATGGCAATTATTGTAGCTCTGAATTTTATCTATAATTATCATATATGTACAATCAAGCTATCTTTGTGTGCATGTGTACTTTATCATATATGCACATCTTTATTCTTTACATTATATTTATATATACACACTTGGGCGATGCCATAAATCATTTTGGTTGCTCTAACTGTAATTCGTAGTTAATAAATGGAGATTGTAGAGATTTCTATCCTTTGGAAGAATCAGCTTCAGCCTTCTTAAAAAGGTGTCAGAATATCCTTAGTTAAAAATAAATCTAATTGAGGAAGACTCACTAATAGCTGGGTGCCTTTCTATACATACTTAGTAAATGAAGAATTTGCTGTGATTTGCGAAGTACTCGTAAGGAGGTTCTGTCTTGTTTTGCCCTGCTCAAGCAACACTGGTGTTTAACAAAAGAAGTTGGATATGTAAGGGTTCGATTTTCCTTCAGCCGTGGGAACAAGGCTGGGCCATGGGATCCCCAGCCAGGATGTGGTGATGCTCAGAGACTCCAAACCTTGTGACTGGCCTAGTCACAGATTGGAGGTCTTTTAATAGTCTTAAGTGTAAAAAAAAAAAAAAAAAAAAAGAAAAAAAAAATATTTCCCTGTCCTGAAGATTGTGTTACAGTGATCCTCTAGTTTTAGGGTTCAATCCTCTGATATGACAGACTTCCTAGCATTCAGTCTTTAAAATAAATCTGTGCTACTCAGGGTTTTTCAAAAAATAAGAAGTGGTGAAGCAAGCTCTCTGGAAATCAGAGTTGAAAACACCAGTCTGTAAGCCATCACATAGATTTTTTTTCCCTGCGTGGTTTATCTCCTACCGCCCAGCCTAAGCCATCAGATAACTAATGGCAATTAGACTTAATAAGGCAGTAGATTGTTCCTGGGTGGAATAGCTGACTACTAATTGTTGGCAACAGCTTCAGGGATTCTGGCTGCTTGCATTTAACAGGGGAGTCATATGACTTCATGCTCAGTTGTCACTTGTTAACTTGACCTTTCCTTTTCCCTGCTCCATGTACTTTAGACATGAGATACTAGACACTGTAGCGGCTTCGATTTAAGTTCTCATATAGCAGCAGGCAAAGATCAGAAATTTACAGGAGTGGAAATATTCTGGAATGGATACCCATGTTGTTGTTTGTGGTTTTTTTTTTTCTTTGAGTAACTATTAGTTGGATGCAAGGAAGTTCTTGGATACCTACACACGCGGTCCTGTTCTGGCTGGCCTTCAGTGTGGCCAAATGTTAGGGAAGCAGGCTTTCCATACAGGGCTTGGGAGAGCTCTAGGCCAGCACCGTAAGTGTAAGACAGCCCAGAGGCTGGCAGTCTCTCAAGCTCAGCTTTGAGCCAGTCAGAGAGAAAACTGAAAAAGAGCCTCTTGCCGTGCAGGTAAAGCATTTGTTTGACAAAGATGGGCGATGCTTAAGTTAAGTGTGTGCAGGAGTTAAGTGTGTGCAGGGACCAGCAAGCACCAGTATGCTCCTTCCTTCCCAGGGGAGCCGTGTTGAGATGGTAGACACTGGCAGGTCTTCCCCTTAATGAATACAGCAGGGCCTTAAAGTTCCAGACCACTTGTGGGGAAACAGGGGAGGTGACAAAGCAGGTACAAATTTGGGCTGGAAAATAGGTTTACAGGAACAAAATGAGGTCTGTCAGGCAAGTGAGCCCCAGCAACATGCTCTGCTCTGTGAAGGTGGTTAGGAGTGGATACTGCCAAGAGAGGTGTGGAGACAACAAAATCCAAGACACCTCTGTTGGGGTTCCTCTTGTAGTTGAGGACAGATAGGAAAACAGAAGGGAGAAATCACCCAATGAACAGTAAGGGGGAGGGGGGGGAAGCACACAGCAACATAGGCACTTAACACATGAAACTACAGTGTTTTGATTTGAAATTAACTTTATTCCGTATTTTTCCTCAGCTAGCCAATTGTGATCTGTTTCACAGACAAGCTTGCTCTGCATTCTCTACCCAGAGAACTTTCTGTACTCACCTTGTCTGGTTTCTCTTGAGAAACTGCTTGCACTCTTATGCTGACAACCAGGTATTTCAGGCCCCTGAGCATAATGTGTATAAGCCATACATCTATAGTCAACAAACCCGAGCTCAAAAGACAACTCTTCAATGTGAAAGGCCTATAGCCTGCATGGTTGGCTGAATCTGAGACTGAGGTCCCAGCAGTCACAATTTCCTGGTTCACAGGGAAGTTGACTGAATGATAAGCTGACAGTCAGTTGTAAACTCTTAAACCACACTGTCTCTTGGAACACAGAAGGGAAGGATGTATCTGAAACATCACAGAACGGTAGAAGAGAAATGAAGACAACCCAGTGGGAATCACTGAGCTCGATCCCACTGCAGCTCTGGAAGGGATGTGGGGGCGTGGGATGCTCTGCAGGGGACCTCAGCCCGGAGGAGGTTTCAGGGGCTGGGTGCATCAGATGGGAACTGCAGGAACTGTGAGTGCAGTCACGGTCTGCAGCAAGCATCAGACTTCCCAAAGATGACAGCCAGGCAGGGTTTGTCTACTTTACCTTCAGGTAGGAAGACAGCAGCCCGTGAACCTGGAGCAACCACCGGCACCAGGATTCAGCTCTGAGATTAGGGAGGTGAAAGAAGAAAAAAGATATTGTGTCCTACTATAGTCCCTTGTTTTTCTTGGTCAAGGTACAGGGGTGCAAAAGTCCATCCTGATGTATTTAGGCAAAAACGAGAAGGATATTTAAGTTGGCTGGTAAACAGAATTGCTGTCAAAAGTAATTAGACATTGCCTCGCTTGTTCTGATGGTTGGAAAGTTGTTTTTTTTGTTTTTTTTGTATCGGTAATTTCTATTATGGAAGCAACATGTGAATTCAAAAAGCAGCAGAGCGTACTGCAGAAAATATTGTAATGGCAAATCAATCAAATTTGTGCTCTCACCTTTGCAGTAACTTTGAGCACTAAATTTCAAGAAAACTTTGTGAAGATGGTCAAAATGCAAACTGGGTCTGGTTACTGGCACTCTTTTGTGTTTCAGTGGTCGTTCCATACAGTAGGATAACAAAGAAGGAAAGGGAAGCCTTAAGGAGAACATAATGCTGAGTCCTTCTTGGAGCAGTGGAGCTGTGCATCACATCCGACAGGAAAGGCAGCAGTCCTGCAGCTACAGCTCAGAGTTGTGTGACTGTGCAGAAAGGAGCCAAAGACTGACAGTGGCCAGAGAAAGGGATGCTGATGCTAGTTTTTTAGTGGGCAGCAACAGGGTGGAGTCCTTGTTCTGCTACCTGCCCAAAAGTTTGGGTTGTTTGTTTGTTGTTTGCTTGTTTGAATCTAGTGCTCATCTACTGAAAAAGCCACAGATAGTGCCCAAAAGATGCTGTAACTCCCCCAAGAGTGTCCCCATTGCTGGGTGACAGTCATCTCATTTGTACTGTGTGCTTTTTTTGTGTGTTCAGGGACTGAGTAGTTCATTGGAGGGTCTTTTGTTGGGCTTTGCCTCTGCAGCAAACAGGTTTGACTTGTAAAAATTGTGCTAGAGGTTTCTGAGAAAGTTACATTGCTGAACTGTTCAGTGGTAGAAAGCATTCTGTGGACTAAATGGCTGATGATTGATAAGCGCATTGTGTGTTAGGACAGTAATATGAAATCATCAGACACAAGATACCCAATTTGTTATAATTTACAGACGACCTATAAAGCTGTGTTTCTGTTCCCTGGGATTATTGTTTTTCCTGTCTAACTTTGTTTCCACTTAGTTGGAAGCAAACAAACAAGGACTCAAAATTTGTTGCAGACTCTGTTGCTGAAGCCTGCAGATGCTTAGTGATGCTGGTATCTTGTTGTCACTGAGCAGCTGCCAGGAGCTTCCAGTTCCCTGACTTCAGGGGAAGTTTGGCAGTTCAGTTTTCTTTTACTTGTCTGCTCTGCATTCAGACTGTAGAAACCAAAAAGTCAGCTTGGGATCAGTGCGAGGTAAACCATAAGCTAGATAAGATTTTGCAATCATGATTTAATTAATTTGTTAATAAATCTGTTAGAATGTAAGCTACCTTGCACTCAGATGTGATTAACTCCTCTGTTCACAGCAGGGCTCAAAAAATGCAGAACAGGACTCTAGGGTTGACCTCAGCTAGGAAACCTAGAAGCACAAAGTTCTTAACTCTAGAAATCCAGAGCACTTCCTCATACCCAAATGTGGCTAAAAAGCACGTTTTATGCTCAATCTCTTTCAGTTTGTTACAGCAAACAATTTCCAACCAGCTCTAGGCATCGTGTGATATGGCAAATGTGTATCTGTGCCGTGTGCACTTCCCTAATCCTTTAATGTATTCCTTTTATTCATCCCAGAATGTTTCTGTGCTAGAAAATCACCACTGGAGATCTACGATAGGCATGCTTCGAGAATCACGGCTCCTCGCCCACCTGCCCAAGGAGGTGACGTAAGTGTCAGCTGGAGGAAATGCATCACTGAAAAACTGATCCTTGGTTTCCTTCGCTCTTCTTGAGAGGAAACAGGCCGAGAAGTCAGACTTCAGAGTAGGCTGAACATCCTGCTCTCTCTTGGTGCCAGTATGAAACCACAAAACAAAGTTATACCGCAGAAGTATTTTCTAAGAATTTGCCTCTTCAGCATGAGGATGGACGCTGTCAGTGGAAACATTGGGCATCCCAGCAAGAGCAGACCTTTTCAGATCTATTGTTGGCATTTTTCTTTTACACAGCACCAACCAGACATGGAAAGATTTAATGACTAAAAAGTATGCAATAGAAAAATTGAGGAGTTGGTCAAGTAGCTTGAGGTTGCTAAGGAATCCCACGCGTTGCAGAGGAGGTGTGGTTCGGTTTTCAGCTTCTCTGGGTGAAGTGAGGGAAAAAAAGAAAGCAACATTAGCACCTAGGCCAAGGTGATGCTCATTTCTTACCTGCTGGCGTTGTGCAGTGCTTTTCCTACCAAGGAAAGGAGACGGAGCCAATGAACAGCCTGCAATACTAGGGTTTAATCACAGGTGACCTTGCCAAGAATGTAAACAAGTTGCCTGGAAGCAATAAGCTCCGTATTCCTCCAGAAATCCCTCACATCAGACTGACAACTTCTGTTCAGTCCTACTTTAGAGTTGCTTGCAGTATTCAGCACCCCACTCTGAGCAGCTGAAGTAAAACATGACCATTTTTCTAGATGCTACATCCTGTTTATTTTTCCTTTCCTAGCACTTTTGGGAAGCTTTCAGAACCACTTACACAAACAAACATTATTTTTTTTCCACATTATCCATTCCTGCTCAAGCCATTTAGGCAGCTAGAGCAGTTGTACCCTACCCACCCCATCAGAGAATGACCACGCAGACCAGATTGGATCCGTGAAGAACAAGGAAGCTTTGTGCTAGCTGTGGCCCACAGCAGGTTGTTTTGCACGATTAGTGGTTTCATGACTAAAGGGGCTTGTTTTCCTTAATTGCAGACAGGACATCGAGCAGCAGCTAGGCTCCCTGATCTTGGCGACAGACATCAACAGACAGAATGAGTTCTTGATCCGTCTGAAGTCTCACCTTGACAATCAGGATTTGAGACTGGAGGATGCACAAGACAGACATTTTATGCTTCAGGTAACTTTTAAAATTTTTTTTTCCACTATTGTTTTCTTACTCATTTTTCAAGTCATGGTATTTCCCAGTACACATTAGAGTAACATAGGGATAGTGTTTCTGAACAACAGCACTGCCTTACCTAGTGTCATAATCACTTTGCTTCTGCCACCTGGCATGTTAGACAAGCATAAGGCGCCTCTCATGTTTCCTTATGTGAGCTCCTTGAGTTAAAAAGCTGGGAATGCAACAGACGGCGGAGAGCGTCATATGCTGAGAAATGATGATAAGCCACTAATTACTTTATTTCCAGAACACTGCATCTCTTCCCAGGTAACGCCTCGACTTCATTCTCCGTATGACGAGTGTCACTTCAGTGGTGTCATTTCCTAGTGAGGGGCAGGAGAGCGCCCTTCCTGGTGCTCTTCCCAAGGCAGGCAGCCTGACACCAGGTGCCCGAGCCCTGCTCCTGCGACTGGTGCTCAGAAGGTGCTGCTGCAGAGGCAGATGTTGCCATGGCAGCAGGTGCTTCGCTACTGGAGCGTAGCTACAGAAGAAAACCGTGTTTTATTTAAAAACCAAATAGATTCAAACTGATTCTTCCAGCTAAGCTGCAGTCATTAACAGGCCCTTCAGAATAAACCTCTACCTATTAAAGCATTACTGGGATTAAAGTAGCTGTATATACATGCTTCTGTGGAGAACTGACATCAATTTCCCTCTTAAGCGCACAAAAGAGTTAAAGTGAGCGTTGTCATTTACAAAACAAACATCTACACGTTATCACTTTGTTGAGGTTACGGGAAAGGTGACAGCTGCAGGGAAAGAAGTGCTGATCTGTTAATTCTTCCCCCTCCAGAAGCGTGGGAAATGTAGCAATCTGCTCGTCTGTCCTCCGAGAAACACGGCCTTCTGTCAGATTCCTGCACGGCCTGCGCAGGGCAGGATGATGGGTTTATCATATTTCTGGACAGATTAGGCAAGAAAGTTGTGCAAGTGCCAGAGGCACGGGGATTACAGATCTCAACTATGGCAAAAAAAAATCCTTATGCACTTTCTTGAAGACAGATAAAAACTAGGACAGAGACATAGTGAGATTTACTTGTTTAGTGGATTATTTGTGGAAGAAAAAAAAAACATCAAGAATTCTAGACTGGTCAGGATAGGTTAAAGAATGGTTGGAATGCTCTTTTAAGTACACAGTAACATTAAGGCTAATCAATTTAATCCAGAAAGAAAAGTGACTTCGGAGACTTCCCTCCTCCGGTTCACAGGTCTGAATTTACACAGGAAATATTTCTTATGTTTTCCTCTCCGGGTGCCAGAATGAATTCTGTCCTCTGTCAAACTAACCGACTGTGTTCAGTCTCTCTAGGAAGAAGTAAGGTACACAACATCTCGTTCCAAGGCAGTAAGGCAGATGGATTATTACATAGCTCTCTTTATGAAGCAGTTACATGATTTTAAAATCCTTTTGCCCTCCTGTTCTCATTCCCCTACAAAGCACTTAATAGCCCTGGTTAACTAAGTGAAACCAAGCCAGAGGCAGTGCACAGGGCCCTGTGCTTAGCTTTGTAAAGAAAAGCACGTGGCCATTAAACTGAAGTGTAATTGAAGTGAGATGCAAGGTCACTCACTGAGACCACAGAGGAACGACGCCCAAACAGCCTTACACCAGCTTGGCTCTTCCTTCCCTCAGCATCACTCACGGATCCTGAGCCAGGCAATCAGCAGGAGCCAGCCTGAAGCTTTTGTTGGCTTACTCCTTACAAGGGATATCCAAAAGACTTTGCCATCTTGGAATTTGGCCCTCCTCTTGTTCTCACTACAGTAAAGCAGAGGGCTGGATGAAAGGTTTGTTTGCTGCTCTTTCCTCAAAAGGCATGTTTGGGTGAGGCTCAGTACCCAAAAGGTGATCTTAACCCTTCCCACCATCGCTGGTGAGGCCTGGGAGTTTCACGACTGCAGCTTTACAACTGAAGCACTGCTAGGTAATTTATTTTCTCACCTCTACTTTTCCCCTTTACTTTCAGATTGCGCTCAAGTGTGCTGACATTTGCAACCCGTGCCGGCTGTGGGACCTGAGCAAACAGTGGAGCGAGCGAGTCTGCGAGGAGTTCTACCGGCAAGGTCAGCCCCTTCCCCACCTGCTCTCAGGCACGGTGTGCAGCCGGACAGAGAGCTGACACTGGCAGGGAGCATTCAGCCCTTTGCCTTGAAATATCCCTCAAGGACAGGCAGTCGCACGGACACACTGCCTCATCTGGAAAGGGAGGAGGAGCAGAGGAGCAGTGA